>NC_142512.1:20192500-21442500 GCF_057876585.1 Rhinolophus sinicus
CTTTCAGTTGGGGTTCTACAGGATTCGAAAGGGGTAGAATTTCTGAGTCCGATATGACAAAGGCTTGTGTGTATTTTTATGATCAATTTTGTCCAGGAAAAAAAAAAGACGTCAATGGATTATTTATGAGTCTGCTACCTCTCATCATAGTAACAGGAGATCAAATATTTAATGTGTTTTGCCTTCAGTTACACAGGAAGAATGTCTCTAAGAAGGCAACGCTGGGATTTTTGTGTTTTATGAAATGGAGGGGCAGCATGAGCAGCATTAGCGTTTGGGTTTCTAAGAGTGGAGCGAAACGCACAGCTTTGACTGTCCTACTACTTGCTTTTGTGTGGAGCCGCTGATGCCCAAAGGTTCAAGTTTTCCTACCACAGACTGCGGTGGGGGTGGCTGTTTCCAGCATGGGTGAGGGGCAGTTTCTTACGGGGCTGCTGCAAACTGAGCAAGCTCTTTGGAGCATGGGTTTTCCTTCTTTCTGCACTGAGCCTGAATAACAGCAAATTGAGACTGCTTCACAATTAATCAAAAATCCTTTCAACACGCTGATAATCCATCTAGGACATTTCAGAGATGTAATACCAGCAGAGATATTCAAACCCATTTTTTTTTTCAATTGTCTTGCTTAAGAAATACATATACTAGGAGTAGGTGGTGGGTTGGGGGTGGGGATGGAATAACATAGAAATTTTAATGAAATCAGCCAAACCTCAGAAATTCCCCTTTGGGGCATTTTTAGAGTTGCCTGGGCATTTTCCTGAAAGTCAGAGAGGCATATCGAAGAGTTTCACCAATGGGTGAGATGACAGTGCAATGGGGTGCGTGGCTGGAGGGGGGTGTCTCATGGAGCAGGCTTGCAAAAACACCATGGATGACCCCTCCAAAGAAAAACACAGGTGGTTCTAGAAATTAAGCCAGTAAGTGGCAGTTTCTTCTCCTTCGTACACGTCAAGTGGCGTAATCTGAGAGAACAAAGGCAGGGCTGCCTGAAGAAGTTTAATTTTAATTTGGCTTAATGTATCAACAGGATATGGTCATGACTTGACTTTTTTAAGAAAGACGACTGGATGGTGAAAGGGAAAAGTATGCAGTCATTTTTCTGTCCATGTAAGAAAGTACCTTGGACCTCAGTTATTCTGGGTCACAGATCAGCCCCCCTGGGTCTCATGGTCCTTAGCGCTGAGAGGAAAGAGGGGGTCCTGCATAATGTGACATCCAAGTCCCCTCCGACTCATTCTGTGCTGTGACCCAATCTCTTTGCTTTAAGCAAACACGCATTGAAATGATGGGGCAAAATGCTTGTGGGGCAGGGACTTTTGACCCAAATGTGCCCTCAAATCAGGGTCCCCTGGGGGCCTCCTGGGTTTCGCTCTAAGGAGGAGGTTTTGCACACTCTGACTCATGCAAGTTAAGTCCTGCACCTCAACCATATCCAACCAGTGGCCTGAGTTCCCGACTCCCCAAATCCCCTTTTTGACATGCCCAGGGTGTGGTGTGGTAGAAATGGCCTCCAGGCAGTACAGATTTGGGCTGTGTGGGTTTTCTTCCCGGTCACTGAGCTCTTGCCAATTGACTGCATTCCCCTGAAGTTTGTGCACAGAACAGGCTGGGGTGTGGAGTCAGACGTCTGATAAAGTGCCCGTTTGTCCATACCTGGGCGAGTGATGCTGACTCACTCTGCCCCGATGGGTCCAGGCACTGCCACCCCAACCTTGGACCAAAGGTACTTGGCAGTTTCTGGGTTTAACTGGGCAAAACAGCACGTGAAGGAAAAACAAAACAAAACACGTATCCTTCTAGGAGAGACCCAGGTAGAAAACAGATGAACCTATCCTTGAAAAGAAACCTGGCATAAATGATTTTCCCTGGGCAGAGGGGTGAACTGCTTTTCTAGGGTGGCCACAGACCCACCATTGGCCACACAGTCCCCTTATTTCCAGGCAGACCTCATGGTACTGAGTTGGGGCTACATTCAGAAGTAGTCTCTGAGTAACATCTCTGTGAAGGGGCATTCCCCTCCAGCCTGACCTTTGTCGGCTCTTGGGGACTGGGAAGGAAGATGAATGCTCATTTACTGAAGGTCAACAACACATTTTTAAACCAAGTGTGTGTTTTCCCAGCCCTGTGTCTAATGGGGTGGCAGAACGAGTAGAGATAAGGTGAGTGTGACTGCCTTGTTTTCTTCTTTCCTTTGACTCCCCTGGACTCTGACAGTAGCTCCCTCACTGCCACTCCAACCCTGGACCAAAGCTTTTAAAACCATAGGCTTTTTAAAAGCCAGGACCAAATAACCCTCCATTAACCCAGAAACCCCTGGACTACAGCGTGAGAGATGAACCCCAGTGACATAGAGACATGGAGGTGATGTCCTAGGGCCAGCTCGGTGGCCAGGGTCCCCAGGCACTGACAGATGGCATGGGGCAGGTCTCCTGGGATCCTGAGGTCCAGTTCTTTGTGTCATTATTTGAGGTGAGAATTAGGCCAAGTGGCAGATCTGAGAGCCAGCTGCACTCCGGGAATCAGAGTTGGGGGCTGGGTGGTAGGCTTGGTGGGAGGCAGCAAGTCAGTGGGCCTTCCCTTTCTTGTGTTTTTGATGTGGTCTTCCTGGGCATAGTCAAAGAAAAAGAACATTCCCTTTCCCTTGTTACAGAGCTGCTGAATGAAAATAGCACGAACTGAATCTTTTCCTCTAACTAAGGGGCTCCCTAGAATTAGGGAGGGGCAGAGCTGGGAGGCGTTGGTGGGGAGCTGCTCCAAGCCCTCCCTGGCTTGCTCATGCTCGCCTGCAGCCCTTGAGGACATAGCCAGGCCTGGAACCTGAATCTCCTGCACTCTGTTCTTTTCTCTCCCCTGGGTGTGTTGTTTTTAAACGCTAATCTAGTTAGCTGGCTCTTTCCCTTGTCTCCGAGGAAAAGAGCTGAGGCAGGGAGGAAAGGGGCGGGAAGGGACTGTGAGGAGAGAGGAGATATGCTATTCTGGGTGCACCAGCCGCACCACCAGCAGCACAGAGGTTTGACTGACTGGAGCTTTCCCAGCTCCTCTGAGGGCTAGAAGTATTCACCCCCCGCCAATTTTTTATTTTGAAAAATTTCAACTGAAAAGTCGGAGAAATGATCCAATGAACACTCACCCAGATTCACCAGTTGTGAACATTTTGCCACATTTGTGAATGTACTCTCTCTCTAATTAGACACTAATATTTATATATGTAACATATACATAATTGGATACATTGTATATAATATATGACATCAATTAATGTAATAATTTTTGTGTTGAAGCTTTGAGAACTGGCAGACATCCAAATAGTTCCTCCTAAATACTTCAGCCTGGGTCTCCTAGGCACAGCGACATTCATTCTCCGACATGACAGAACCCCATTATTAATCACACTTGGAAAACTTAACATTGATCAAACATTATTAGCGAATGTACAGTCCATATTCAAATGTTCCCCACTCTCTCATGATGTCTCTTTTGTTAGCTTCGAGGGTTACTTTTTGAGACTGGAAACTCCCAGGGATTGGAAACGATCTCTGGCCCTTATTTCAGTGCATGTGAGAACTAGATCAGCGCTGTGTCACGATGAATTGATTTTTCATGAAAGCCCCCAAACAGCATAGGTGACTCCTTGTAAAGAAACTTTCAGAACGTCTTGACCTAAGAGTATAGGCATCTTCAATGCAAGCAACACCCAAGTCACAAACGTCCTGTGGCTGAAGCATTGGCCGCACGCGGCCTCCATGCCCTCTAGCCCCTCTGCTGCCCAGTCCCATCACTTCCTCCCACTTCGTTCTCCCCCCACCCCAGAGAAATGGGCGCAGTACTCCCTCTCTTATTTTCACTGCTCACGTTTTATTTAACTCCACCTCAAATGACTTTCTCCTCCCCTTCTCTCGCCCCCCCCCGCCCCCCCCCCCCCTCCCGGCTGAGCTGCCACAAGTGACTCCACCCTCATTTCATAACTCACTTTCCCTGGGGCTGGTTTTCTTCTCTCTCCTGCCTCCTCTCCCTGTCTCCGCTCTCTTTGTGGGTCTAATCGTGTCTGTTTCACAATAAAACCACCTTAGTAATGTACCTATTACTAAGGAAAAGAAAATCTGTGTTTGGAAATGCTCCCACATTTTTTTTGTCTCGATTTCTATTTATTGCATAAATTGCCTTATTACAACAATAAAGGAGTGTTTAGAAGGTGTAAGCGACGCTCCTCAGTCTGCTTAATCTCATTCATCACCTGTTTGAGTTTCCCAAGTCTCTTTCCTGGCCTCGTCCACGTTGAAACATGACAGCAACTGGGTGAAAGCAGTTTTGTTTTCTGCAGAAAAGCATGTAGTGAAGTGTAATAAGGAATTCATGTCATCAGTTTCTAAAGCTCTTTAAAGGTGCCTAAAGGACACGTCCATAGAATCTATACAAGCGTCTCACTACTTCCTTGTCCTGTCCTTCAATTTAGTTTTCCTCAAGAACCAGAAAGAATGTGAAAATAAATCAATAACCTCTAATCAGTTTCATTGTCACTCCCACCCCCTTTTGTAGGGCCTAGCAATGCATTTTACATGTTTTCGTATGTTTATAGTTCAATTAGGATTTTGTAAGCCGGCTTAGGAGGATAACCAGCGTTTACAACATTTATTTCTGTGGGTAGAAAATATATTCCAAGTTCCAAACAAGCGACTCACAAATGAACATTTGGAACACAGACCGTTGATGGGTGTGCCCGCCGGCACTTGTTTCAAAGTCTAAAAAGCACAACTCATGATTTTCTTTAGTCCAAGACATGTCAGTCTTTCCCAGTCCATAGTCCATTAAAAGTGTTGTTGGTAACAGCCTGCCCTCTGTCCCCAGGATGCACAGCAGATCTTCCCAATGGGTGAGAACAGGAGGGGCAGGGTTCCTGGGAGTGGGACGCTGGGGGAAAGAGGAGTGTTTCACCTGAGGCTCAAGCCTGCCAGCAAGGCCGCTGTGGTTCCCAGGGCTCTGTGCCCAGAAACCTGAAACAGACCCTCCGGGCTGGGAGCTGTGCAGTGATGTACTGAGCACGGAGATATATAAGCCATGGCTGCTGCTTCCAGGGGAATGCAAAGCCAGTACATGTGAAAAGATAACAAATGATATGTGATGGAATCGGGAGAGATCCTCGTGGCCTCTGGTGGTGAGAGGAAGCTTCCTGGAGAGGGGAGGATAGAAACGTAAGCCAGGCCAGGCCTCAGAGGCTGCAGGGTCATTAGAGGGAGCAAAGGTGTGGGGTGGGGAGGCACTGGAGTTCTTTTTAAAATTCAGCACCCACATGGATCTCTTGACTTAGAATCTCTGGGGGAGCAGCCGGGACTCTGCTGTGTACGAGCTTCCCAGTGATTCCAAGCCACTGACTGAGAGGCACAAGCGCTAACCAGTGAGGGCGCGTGGAAGGAGACGGCAGCCCGGGCTCCTGGCTCCAGCTGCCCACTTGTTGTGCACTGGGCTGTGAGTCACCTAGCCCTGCGGGCCTCCATTTCCCTGACTGGGGTGTGAAGTAAAAGAGCAGAATGGGTGGCATATTATGTGGTGGCATACGGGCCATCAACTCACCGTCATTTACTGATGCTTTCCATGTGCCCGACACTGAGTTATGTATGTGTCGTACTTTTATTTAATCCCTACAACAGCCTATTAGGAAATAGGGAACTTTAATGGTCTGTTTTATACATGAGGAAATGAAAGCTCAGAGAGGTTAAGCAACTTGCCCAAAGTCACATAGCGAGGAAGTGGTAGACCTGGGATTCCAGTGCAGATCTGTGGGCCAGAAAGCCATGGGTTGGGGACACGTAGGGACTATTCAGTGACGCCTCAGGAAGGTGGTTAGTCGAGGGCTTGGCTGTTCGTACTCACTAGAGGAGGACTATTCATGCCCTTCTAGGCCAAATCCATTTCTTTTTATTAAAGTCAAAATGAATAATCCATTGTACTTTTGGCCAGTTTGGGCAGTGACCGCAACCCCACCCCAAATGGCTAACCCTCTAGATTTTACACTCTGTGTGGAGAGAAGCTGAAGAGAAGCTGGAAGCTACCTTCTCTCAGGCACAGAATGTTCTGGACGGAGACCCTTTTCCTTTTTCCTGGTAACTGGCCCACGTGGCCCTAAAGATTTTATCCTATTAAATTCCTCTCCAAAAAATTGAACTGACTGTTCGTATAAAGAACTCTTTGGCTAAGGAGATGGCTGTGAGAGTGGAGTTCACTTCTACCTCTTAAGTCCGAAACACAAGCAGATTTTCTCTACTCTCTCCACTCAGAGCATGACGTCTCTTTATTTTGTCTGAAAGGAGAGACAAGAGTCCCTGTGGTTTACACTCACATCTCAGAGAACTCAACAGTCTCTTCAACAGATGCGAATACAAATCTGCTTTTGAAACTGTGGAGCTTGTGAGCCAGAATCAACTTAAACCGAGGGCCCTGTGACAGCAGCTGTGCAATAGCAACAAAAGGAAGACTTTTGAAGCCTGAAGGCAATTTGGAGCTAGAAACGTGAGGTATCCCAGGAGCTGGCTCGGTTGCGTGGCTCCACCCACGGCAGGTCTCTGCTCAGCCTGGGACAACAGCATGCATTCAAGTTGCAAAGGAAAGCTTCCGGGGCTTTTGTTGGTCACGGAGCAACTCAGAGCCCGCCTGGAGGTCATGCTGCATCAAATCTGCAGAGACCTCAGCTTGCAACAGAGATGCCGCAGCACCAGCCTCTCCCTCCTTAAGCATCTTGTTGTTTTTCCCCCACCCAGAATGCCATGAAGTCTTGCCTTGTTTCCAAGAACCTAGCACATAGTAGGCCTACAGCATTTCACTGCTGAATTAGGCTTGATCCGTGGCAGAGAGTCAGGTCTGGTGTTTACCGTGTTAGTTGGAACCAGAGCTCTGTAATTCCTATCATCCTTGGTAGGTGTCTCAGGACATTTAGACTCCCTCTGAATAGAGAACGCAAATTGCCACTTGGCTATATGACCTGTAATTAATCTTATCTCAGTGGTAAACCCATAATTTGTGCTGGTTTTTGTTTTGGTTTGGTTTTGAAATGGTAATTGAGCGTCCTGAGAAATGAACTCACTTTGATGTCCCCACGGGAACTCAAAAGTACAACATTTCTCTGTTGTTTCTGCTTAGAATTTGTTGTCAAACAGACGCGTAGGATCACGGGCATTTCCAAAGGGCTGGGTGGTTTCCCGACTAATCACCTGTAATGATGTGCTTGTTCAGATATGGTTCCCCTGGCTACACAGACAGGGCTTGTGGAAAGAGGAGTGGAGATGTGATCAGGAAAAGTTTAAATAGAAACAATCTTTTTTACTAAGGGGGAGGTGGGGTGAATGAGTCCACTCCCCAGGCTCAGAGGAAGCAGGAGTGTAAACAGGAAGTGGCCTGTCAGCCTGTCAACTGCACCACTCCACTGCGCTGCCCCTCTTGTATGGCGATCATGTGGGGAATGAATGACAGGTCACACTGTCATCCTACTGAGGAGCTAGCTGGTTACATGCACCACCCATAGCCTATCCCTGCTCAGCCTGGGACAACGGCACACATTCAAGGTGCAAAGAAAGGCTTTTTCTGGTCCCGGAGATTCTCAGAGCCTACCTGGAGGAGGTCAGAGCTGTAATACAGACCTCGTTTGCAATCCCTCAACCCAGCGAGATAAAAATATCTTTTAAAAAAGAAAGCTTTCAAGAGAGCATTCTTGGAAACCAATCTTCTTAACAACTCTTACTTCTATATTCCTGGGCCAGCTTGCTGTCAATCATTGTTATCTGCTGGTCTCAGGAGACAAAGCTGGTCAGTGTTCCGTAGAATCAGGAAAGTGTGAAAGGAGTCTGGATCCACAGGCAGCATCCTGCAGGCAGAAAGGGGCCCAGGCCAGGTCCTCTGCTCTTGGCTGACCTGAGTAGTAACTGCGAGGGGTTTTCTTTTCATTGGGAGAGACCGAGGAGTGAGTTGAAAAAAAGGAGATGTGCGTCTCTACCAGTCTGATGGCTTCAAGTGGCTGTAACTTATTTGTTTGCACACCTATGATCAGGGGCAGGAGCACAGTAGGAGAAACCCAGAAAGCAGAGCTGAATGGAGAGAGACCAACCTCTGGGGAGGGGCCATGAGTTGGCCGAGGGATGCTCTTCCCAAGTTTTCTGATGACTTGGGCCATTTCAGCCGGCTGATAAAAAACTTTTCTTTTTAAAAAAGTGCTGGAGATATTTAAGGAAACAAGACCTTTGTAATGCTCAGAACAGAAGGAGAGGACAGTGTATTATTATTCTAGGAGCTACTCATGACAGTTGCCAAGAAATCAAGGTCAGATGCTTTGGGGGCTGAGCCTGAGGACCCTGATGAACATACATTGCCCCCCAAAAGTTCCCCAACACATTTTCCAACTTGCCTGCAGAGTGCTCTAAGGGAGAAAGTAAATGAAATTTATAATCACTCAAGTCCGGCTTGAAGGTGACGAGTCACTCGTATAGCTAGATGCTTGTTCCCCTACCAGTGTATCCTTGGAGACGGATGACGTTTCTCTTCCACAGACCGTAGTAAACATGCCGGAGAAAGGTTGGGCGACGCATTTGTTCTTTGAGTTTTCATTACATTTAAATGAGAGGAAAGTTGCAGTCTTAAGGATAGGAAGAATTTCCTTCAGAAAATTTTGGGTGACATTTTGAAGGCAGAGAAAGGAAGATTATGGGAGTGCGGCCTCACTGGCAGGAAGGCTCTGTCAGTTGGGTGCCATCTGGCTGCACGTAGTAAAGCTCTTTATCTCTGCCATCTGGTCTTCCAGCTCTTCAGTGTTTCATGTGGAAAGCGTGTCATTGCTATAGGCTGGAGGGAAGTGCAGAAGCCTTCTTCAAACAACACAGCCAGAGAGCGCCAAGTTCAGGTTTAATTTAGCTGTGTATTTATATATATTGACATCTTACCTCTAAATAAAAATAAAAAAAATTTAAAAAGAACTTTAAAAAAGTTCTTTGGCCTCATAAATGGTTACTTATGGTGGATGAGAGGATGTGTGGTTATTTGAAAAGTTCATCAAGTCTAGTTGAGGTCACAGGAAACGGGGAGCAGGGCGAGGCTGGGCAGCAGCTTAAAGATGAGCAGAACGGGGTTTTATCTCGATCACTCTGTCAGAAATTCATATTCGTCTATGAGTGGTGTCTGCATCCTTGAGCCCAGGATAGGGTCAGGGGTGGGCACCAAACAGCTAGATGAAGTAGAAACCAGTACACCCCCTAACGCACGCACGCACGCACGCTCCATAGAGCTGGTTTCTCTCTTGTTGCTGTAATATTTTTGGCAACAGTCATTCCCTTTAACGTTTTTAATTTCTCCTCTACAGAAAAGAAAACCCAACGAACATAAATCTCCAATTACTTGGGTCCCTTGGTGTTCCCGTGTAATCCTCCCCAATATTTATGTATGCAGTCGTCGGTGTGAAGCTACTACTTTGTGTTCTAATTTTTCACTAATTACGTTTCTATGTTCCCATTTCCCTGTGTGGATAGTTGAGTTATAGTCACTGAAAGCCCCAAATACGTAGGACTCATATGCTGCCATTTTTATTAGCTACCAATTCCTCGCTGTCCTGCAACTGTTGGCTGGGCAAGGTTAGGATCAGCTCTTTACAGTGGTGGAGAGCGGTAGCCTCATCTGGATGCCTTTTCCTAGAAAGGTATGTGGTCTGTGTTAAGCAGAAACATGGTTTCAACTCCCCAACTATTTCAGGAGTTTGAAACGTTCAGGCCCAGAAGAAATGAAGTTAGCTAAAAGGTTTAGGTTGATTACTACTTTATAACAGGCCATGGGTTTAAAGTCCAAAAGGGCTCGGATTTCTACCCCGTGCTTGATGTGTCTCAGACCTCAATCCAGAGGAGAGCGAGCTGAGCTGACATCCTCGCACGCCAGCCCACAGCCTCGATGTGAAGAAGGCTATGCAGCCCTGGGCCAGCTCTCCCCACTGCAGCGCTTGGGGACAGAGACACCAGCCATGCCGGCATCAGTAACTTCTGTGCTCTTCTCCCTGGCTCTTCCGGTGTGGATGAGAGGTGATTCCACCTGCCACTGCAGCAGAGTAACAAGTGGATTAGCCACAGGAGTTGCTGTGGAGTGGCAAGAAGAATGAATGGTGAGCAGCAAGCATTGTAAGGCCCAGTCAGAAGTGCAGAGGTGTAACGGGAACACAGAAAGGAGAAGCACAGATGGACTGGACACAGCCGGAAGCAGCTAAAGCTGCCCAAAGGCTTCTAAGAGCTGGGCTACAGGGAGAGTGAAAAGTCCGCAGCGAAGGAGCTAAGGGTGCCTCACAAAAGGTGGCCTTTTCACGTCTGTCCTCTGCTGTTTCTCTTTTTAAGTCCTATCTATAGCGTGCAGAAAATATACTGTGAAAATATACTTGTTCTGCTTACAAGATGGAGAGTTGTGTCCTTATCTCCTTGCAGGCTGAAACTGCCCCCTTATGTGTAATTCTTTTCCCAGCACAGCATCCAGGACAAAGTAAGTGCTCTGAGAAGCTTGGCTGCGGCGAGCCCTCTTCATTCTTCTGAGTCACTGGTAAACTCCAGTGTGATTCTTAAAGAGCCTGTGCCAAAGTTTGGTGACTTGCTGTCTATTTGTTGCTGTTCTTTTGTGTTTTTTTTTTTCCTCTTTGAATTACTTGATTGTGGTTTGATACCTTATATAGGTTGAACAATGTAGTTGATTTTATTGACTCTCATATGGCAAATAGTGTGTCTCCCATTTAACAGATGCACTTGTAATCCCATTAGCTAGTGTAGTTGAAGATGTAGGATGAGTTAATACCCAAGACAAGTAAAATGCCTAATTTCCATTCTCATTTCTCTGTGTGCTTCTCCAACAGAGCTCTCAATCCCATTGATATAAAGCTCCGAGGACACCCACAGATCCCGCACTAAGAATTCAGTTCAGGTCTTTGGCAGATGGGCGTCAGTAGCATCTACTAGCCAGCAGGATGGAGACCACACCTTTAAATTCCCAGGAGGAGCTGTCGGTGTGTAAGGATGGAGAAGATTGTCAGGAAAATGGAATTCTACAGAAGGGTGTCCCCACCCCTGGGGACAAGGCGGAGTCCGGCCAAATCTCCAGTGGGTACTTGGTGGCACCAAGCCCCAGTGCAGGAGATGACACTCAGCGTTCCATCCCAGCTGCCACCGCGGTCCTAGAGGCTGAGGTTCATGAGGGGGAACGGGAGACCTGGGGCAAGAAGGTGGATTTCCTCCTGTCGGTCATTGGCTACGCTGTGGACCTGGGCAACGTCTGGCGCTTTCCCTACATATGTTACCAGAATGGAGGGGGTCAGTATCATGGGCCCATGGGTGGCCTGTAGAGCCTCTTGGGAGGCCAGAGGATAAATCATATCTTTTCTGCCTTGTTGAACTGATAGGATTCCGGGGACATGATTGGTAGACGTTGAAACTTATCTAAAAGGTAAATCTCCAGTAAGACACCACTGTTAAGCCAGCATGTCGGAGGCTCCGGGGTTACGATGGTGGGTCAAATCTCCCAAACCAGACCTTAGCATATTTTCAGCATCATTAGTGGCCCATTTATTGAAGAGCCGCCTTCTCATCCCTGCGTTGTCCAAGCTCCACTCTCCAACCAGCAGCGTTGTGTTGAGGTCTTCCCTCCTGCTGGCAGGTTCCGCTCAGATGAGTCCGGAGAGGGTAGTTCTGTGTAAGGACAAATTGGTAGGTGTCTCCAGGGTCCCAGATCCCCTGGGGCCTTTGGACCTGTGTGAAGTCAGAGAAGGGTGTCAGCTCAGGTCCAGGGGCTGAAGGGACAATCTGGGCATGACCCAGAGTGAACCCAGCCCCAGTATGACATTCATGCCAACCCCAAACTCTGAGTGGATGGACCTTGTATCTCCTACAAGAATATTCGATTTTTGAGGCCAGAGACTGTTTCTTGTTTCTCTTTCTGCCCCCGCTGCCTCCAGGACAGTGAACTAGTAGATTATGAAAAGTAGTAGTGGACTGTAGGCATGGATATGGGAGCCCCAGAGAGTAGAGTAGGAGAGAAGGGTGCGTAGGGGTGGGGACTCTGTGCTGACATGGGACTTGCTATCAGAATAGGAAAAGGATGAGAGATGGGAGGCAAATCAGTCGATATTTATTCTGACAGGAGCTCTGGCAACAGATTTGGGAGGGTAGCTAAATGAGGTTTAGGGGATAATTCATTGGTGTTCCCCCTCATTTCCTCCATGGCCTGACACAGAGTTGCCTGGATTTACTGCTTTTAAGGGCCATGGTCCATGCAGCTGCAAAGGCAGTTTGGTTCTAGGGTGGGGGTGGGGTGCGGGAAGCCCAGCGCTCCCTGCTTGGGAGGAGGGGAGGTTGGAATAGCCTTATCTCCTGCTCGGGAGATCTCACCTTTAGCCTGAGCATTACATAAGGGGCTGGGTCACAGGTGTCATTTCCCCTACACTCATTTCCTACTGTAAAGCCGGGCAAGCACACCCTTTGGACATGCCACCGTGAGAACACAATGTGGGTCTTACTCTCAATCCAGATTTCCCCCGTGTGATTCTAAGTTAGGTGGGATGGGACCTTTCTGAGCTGCACTGACTTCAGGTTTCTAGGTGCAGAGCACTTTGTGGGAAGGAAGGTTCTTAGGGAAAATCACAGCTGACCCATCAGGGTAGCAATCCCCAACTTGTCATTTCCAAATTCTCTCTTAGCCATGAGAACCAGGCGACACCAGCATCACCAGAGATGCAAGAGCTCCACCCTTTCTGTCTGTGACAAACTCCCCTTTTCTGCTACCCCTGCAAAGGTGGCTCAGGAGGGAGTATCCTGGCTCAGTGGAATTATGGAAAGTAGCCAAACATCAATAATCAAGTGTTTGGAGCCAAGGATAATATAGATGGACAAAGATACTAATTCAGAGATTCGTAGATTATTGCAGCTATTGTACAGGTTGTCACAGGAGATCTGTTCCAAGGGTTCCAAATGCTGGTCCAGGTACTGGCTGCATTAATATCACCTGGGAGAGCTTTAAAAATTTTGTGTTCTACCCATTCCTGGAGCTTCTGCTGCGGGAGATCAGAAGCCCAGCAGTGATGATGATACATGGCTGAGTTTGGGAATCTTCGCTGTCCTCCATCCTGTCATTTTACAGGGGAGGAAATACGCAGAGGGGAGAAGTGGTCCAGGGTCCTCCAGGCAGTTAGAAATGCAATTGGTCCCAGAGCCTGTTCTGTTGACTCCCAAACTCAGCTTTCTTTCCAGGTCCTCTCTGCCTCCTCCAAAACCTCACTTGTGCTGTGGAGCTGTGTCTACGACTGATTCTGACAAAGTACCAAGTCCAGGGAAAGACAGTGTGAGGTGACTCAGCGCAGGGGAGTTCGTGACACTTGAGCATCCGGGGCTCTGTGATTCTTGGTGTGATCCCTGGTATCCAGATCAGTTGGGCCGTCCTGGGACAGATGTGGGCAGGGAGTGAAATTGTCTTTCATCTGCCTCAGGGGCGTTCCTCCTCCCCTACACCATCATGGCCATCTTTGGGGGGATCCCACTCTTCTACATGGAGCTTGCGCTGGGCCAGTACCACCGAAATGGATGCATTTCAATATGGAGGAAAATCTGCCCGATTTTCAAAGGTAACTGAAAGGCTTGGGTAGATAGGTAGGTTTTCCACAGAAGTGGTGATTTCCATTGTGGATGGGAGCTGGGGACCTTCTTCTGCAAGGAGTTATGCCTTAGGCAATCCTGGGAGATAACTTGAGTACAGTAATTAAGTTTTGGACTGCTCAAGTGGTATGAGATGGTTGACGGGAAATAATAAATGACAATGAAAAATAAACCAAATAGAAAACCAAATGCATTAATAGCACACACACACGTTCTGCAACATGTAACCTTGCAAATACACAGAAGGCATTTACCACCTTGTCACTTTTCCGCCATCTCCCAGAGCCTTCGGGGAATGAAATGAATGGCAGCCCTCTGCGGTTCCCCCTCCCCCCCGGCTGTAGTGCCCACCAGTACCCTGTTTCCGTCTTTCACCATCGGCAGCCTTTTCCACCTGGCCTCCCTCCCCCTCTCCCCCAGGGATCGGGTACGCCATCTGCATCATTGCCTTTTATATCGCCTCCTACTACAACACCATCATGGCCTGGGCACTCTACTACCTCATCTCCTCCTTCACGGACCAGCTGCCCTGGACCAGCTGCAAGAACTCCTGGAACACCGGCAACTGCACCAACTACTTGTCTGAGGAAAATATCACCTGGACACCCCTCTCCACGTCCCCTGCGGAGGAGTTTTACACGTAAGTGCCTGTAAGTGAGGGGGAGGTCTGTTGGGGGCAGGCAGGCCTGGCGTTTGGCTTCTTACGAGGGAGGTGGGGGCAGGGGCTCTCACCTCTTTCCTGCTGGATTTCTGAGACTTGAAACTGTTAGGGGGAGGGGAGTAAATGGGAGAGAGGGAAAGGCAGGGCCAGCCCCGGCTGGATTGGGAGCTGGGAGACTCCACCTTGAATGTTCTGTAACCTGGCCCTCTGTGCCATCCCCTCCTTTCTGGTGCCATGCCAGACAGCCCCCACACGCCCAGGGCGATCCCTACCTCACATTCCGCAACGACTCCACTGCTTCAACAGCATCTTTCTTTCTGGGCCCTCCGCTCAGCCTCTCAGTGTCATGGAAGCAAAGCCTCCTACCCATCAGTAGTTTGAAACTATTCACACAGTTCCTGGTTTCATGTGTTCACTTCATAAGTGGGATCTACCCTTTGGAAGACGATCCCTGGAATCCCTGGAGTACATAGTTCTTTTTTTTTTTTTTTTAAATATTATTTTTTTGGGGGGAATATTGGGGAACAGTGTGTTTCTTCAGGGCCCATCAGCTCCAAGTCGTTGTCCTTCAATCTAGTTGTGGAGGGCGCAGCTCAGCTCCAAGTCCAGTTGCCATTTTTAATCTCAGTTGCAGGGGGCACAGCCCACCATCCCATGCAGGAATTGAATTGGGAACCTTGTTGAGAGCTCGCGCTCTAACCAACTGAGCCATCCGGCCACCCCCGTAGTATTCTTTAATGCTGGAATTTCAGGCAATGGCAGCCCAAAGAGAGAGTTATTTGGGGATGGGGAAGGGGTCCACTACACACACATATAAATCTTTGTGTACGCAAAAGCCAGTCACGTAGGCCATGTTTCCTGGTTGGTAAGGTCCCAGACAGGAAAGGAGAGAGCTGGAAGTCTGCCTTCAGGCTGAGCGCTCTTCCAGCGTCTGGTGCCTGAATTTGCAGTTCTCTCCTTCAGGATGGGCACAGCCAATCCGAGCTCTCCCAGAGGCCTAGTGACCACTTGGCCCTCGCAGCACAGCATCCGTTTCTTCTCTTGGCACTCTCCTTGAGGCATCACCGACGCTATGCTCAGGTCACTGTTCAGACCATCTCACGGGCCCTTCTTTCTCTCTGGCTCCAGGCGCCACGTCCTACAGATCCATCGGTCAAAGGGACTCCAGGACCTGGGGGGCATCAGCTGGCAGCTTGCCCTCTGCATCATGCTGATCTTCACTGTTATCTACTTCAGCATCTGGAAAGGTGTCAAAACATCTGGCAAGGTGAGGAGGACTCTGGCTGCTGATCCAGGCCTGCCAAGGGGCCCCAGGGGATCTCAAACTCAGAAACCCCCAACAGAGGGACATTATTTCTTTCAACACCAAATACATTTCATGGTGCTCAATCTCTCTTTGCCAAATCTGTTAGAAAATTCTAGAAATGGGCCAATTCCAAGAACCATTAAATAATTTCTAAAATTCCTTTAATACACTGGTAGTGTCACAATTAATAATAGTGGCAATAATTTATTGAGAACCCATTGTGGACCATGTTCAGTGCTTTATATCTACTGGCTACTACTTGATTGTCTCCTGCTAGATATTTCCCCCATTTTATAGATGGGGAGTGGGTTTAGAAGTAGTTAGTACCAGCCACCAGTGAATCAGATCCCTGTCTGATTCTGAAGGCTGTGATCTTTCTGCCACATCACTCTGTCTCCTAAAATTACATGAAAAAAAAAGAGGTAGATCTCCTTTCTTGGAGGTTTTCAAGAATAAAAGACACCAACATCCACATGATGATAAGCCGTGTTTCCTTTCTCATAGGTGGTGTGGGTGACAGCCACCTTTCCTTACATCATCCTTTCGGTCCTGCTGGTGAGGGGGGCCACCCTCCCCGGAGCCTGGAGGGGTGTTCTCTTCTACCTGAAACCCAACTGGCAGAGACTCCTGGAGACAGGGGTAAGACAATGAGGAAAACGGTGTGTACCTATCTGTCATTTTACTAACTGAAGCTAATCCTCCAAATAGGACAGTGGGAACAACGGAAATTTGGGTTCAGGGGCAAGTCTGTAATGATGCTTGAAAGCTAGAAATACAAGCATAAACAGTAAAATTGAGGCCGCTGGATTGGTTTATGCCTACCTGATAGGTAGAGAAATCCCATGTGTTTGCCCTCGGTATGTGGCCATCCCTGGAATGACCCTGGAGAGCTGGTTTTTCATGTCTGCATGTGGCCACATGGATGCACGAGGGTGCTGGCCCTGCTGGTACCCGGCGTTGGCTCAGGTGCCCCTCCGGGCCTCTTTTCTCTGCTGTGTTCTAGGTGTGGGTGGATGCCGCTGCTCAGATCTTCTTCTCTCTTGGTCCTGGCTTTGGCGTCCTACTGGCTTTTGCTAGCTATAACAAATTCAACAACAACTGTTATCAGTGAGTATCAGGGGCCCCGCAAGCAAAGCTGAAAAGTGGGGGGAGTGTAAGTGAGCTGGTCTGGAGGAAGGGGGTGTTCGAACCGATGGCTTCAAACCTGTCTGGGCTCAGGCCTTGCTAACACTGACCCTCAGGGATGCCCCAGGTTCCTGACCAATTCACCATGGCCGGAGCGTCCACCCAAACTGTAGCCTCACCCGGGCCACTCGGGGGTTGAAAGAAGCCTCAAGCCACTACCGTTTTGTGAGAATCTCTGTATATAAAAAAATTAAGAAATTCGAAAGCAGGTTTATAAAAATTGCAATAGACATTAAATGTTTAGACTTGACTTACTGTGTTTAACAACAAAAATTGTACTGTGGTGATTTTTTTATGTATATATCCACAGAAAGTATAATGATTGAACTCTTTTGACCAAGACAAAATGCCATGATTTTGTGGTAAAAATCTCATTTTACAAATTTGGATGAATCAGAGAGTGCTGCACCAATTATGATTTGAATATCACTCATCTTTAGAATTAGCTTTGCTTTAATGTTCTGTCACAGATGTCAACGTCCAGCAATCTAATTATTCTATTCATAAGGTAGTTACAGAATTTATTTATTTTTTTTAAAAAGGAATTTGCATACACCCTAAGCCATGTGGCCTTACCTTGGGACACCAGCCAGAAGTGGTATGATGAGGTCTTTTTCTTTTTGTAAATGTCAGGGTATCTCTGTGGCAGTTTTAACCTCATTTACACGTAATGTCAAAAGTCTAAATCTGAGGACTTCGCAATTGTGAGGCCAAGACCTCTCTGGCCCCCACGCCAAGCCTTGTGTGAAACCAAGAGGTCTGTGTCGTGCTGATTCACAGCAGGACTGTCTCTTAAAATAAAACCTCCCCTGACTTGCCGCCCTTCCATGCTGTGTGTGGCGGTAATGTGTGTGCGTCAGGGCCCCCGGGAGATGGGCCTGCTCACCTGGCCGCCGCTGGCTTGGAAATGTCTCAGCCCCTTCGGGTTTTTGCTCCAGAGATGCCCTGGTGACCAGTGTGGTGAACTGCATGACGAGCTTCGTCTCGGGATTTGTCATCTTCACGGTGCTCGGGTATATGGCTGAGATGAGGAACCAAGACGTGTCTGAGGTAGCCAAAGATGCAGGTAGGAGGACCTTGGGCTCTGTTTTGGTCCCTTGCGCCCACTGAATTGCTTCGCTGCTCTGTGGATCTTTTCAATAGTTAACTTTTGAATTATTTCTAAATGGTCCTTTTAAATGTTTCAAAGGTTTTAGAGAAACTTACTGTCTTGGAGAGCTCTACCCTTTCCATGTGTTCAGGCCATGTGGGGATGGGGCAGCTCCCTTGGCACCCAGGACTGGTTCCTTGAATAGACTCTGGGCTCCTCCTCTCTCCCCCTCTGTCTCAGGCCCCAGCCTCCTCTTCATCACATATGCAGAAGCCATAGCCAACATGCCGGCGTCCACGTTCTTTGCCATCATCTTCTTCTTGATGTTAATCACACTGGGCTTGGACAGCACGGTGAGTGAATGGGAAGTGAAATCGGACTCCAGACATAGGAAGAGGAAGAAGAGGAGAGAAAGAGAGGAGGAGGGGAGGATGAGAAGGAGGAGAGAATGAGGAGAGGAGGGGAGGAGGGGAAGAGATGAGAAGGGGAGGATGAGGAGAGGAAGGGAGGAGGAGGGGAGGAGGGGAGGGTGAGGCGGAGGGGAGGAAAAGGGGAAGAGGGGAGAAGAAGGGGAGGAAGAGGGGTAGAGAAGGAGGAAGCTGTGCCCATTCCTTCCCATCCAGGTCACCCCAAGGGTGTTGGCTGCTCCCTCCTGGTGCCCCCTAGCCCATCGTCACTCCTCAGGGACTGTGCTTCCCGCCCTCCACTGCACTAGAGTCATTAATGGGATAATGAGGGTAAAGTGCCGGGCACAGGCCAGGGACTCAGACATGTGAATTATACACTGTCCCTTGACCAGACAGCAGCACCTATGGGCCAGGACAAGGCCACTCTTGCATCTCAGTGCCCTGCCAGCCAGCTCAGCCCAGGGCCTTGCACTTCGTAGTATGGAGTGTGTCTCAGCTTTGAGTTGGCCTCTCTGGTGTAATCAAAGTCTCCCCAAGAGGCCTGACATAAAGAAGTCCTGTCCATGTTTGCTTTCTTCGATGTCCTTAGGGATGGGTCCTAAATGACAGTGTTAAACAGTGGAAATCGATTTCCAGTGTAAGCTGGTGTGTAGGGGAGGCTGGTCACGATCACCGTGACTGGTCACTCGGCAGTCTTAACCCCTCTCCTGTTCACTGTCCTAGGAGGTAACAGTTGTCCCAAAGCCTCCCCTGTGACCGTTTGTGTGTCCGTCTCAGTTTGCAGGCTTGGAGGGAGTGATCACGGCTGTGTTGGATGAGTTCCCGCATATCTGGTCCAAGCGCCGGGAGGGTTTGGTCCTCGCTGTGGTCGTGACCTGCTTCCTCGGGTCCCTGGTCACCCTAACTTTTGTGAGTACCACAGCCCTCAGCTTTGAGTCAGTCAGCCTCCCCCAGGGCACAGAATGGTACAGAAGCTGTTCCTTTCCTTCCATCCCTCATGGTGCCCTGGCTTTGGGGCCGAAGGGAGAGAGGTTGTCACTGCTTATAAAAAAGTTTGTCATCAAGGATCAGAGAAAAAAAGTTGTTTCTGGTGGCATTTATTTGTAGAATCTGGAGGCTCTTAGCATGTTACGGTAGATCCACCTAGATTGCAGGTGTGGCAGAATATCTGGAGAAAAACTAAGATTGGCTTTTCCAGTTTATATCCAGTCCTTACGGCTGCTTTCCTGGGAATAAGGACCAGATGTCCTGATACGCAGAATATCTGGAGGCTGATGGCTCCCGTTTATAATGTCACTTTGTCTCTTCTGGAGAACTTTCAATGGTAAAGGAGTCTTACTCTCTGTGGTGATTTTTTTTTCTTTGTAGCTGAAGGAAATATTGTAAAACAGGCATCAGTTAGTACCCACAGGCATCTTAGGCTTGTGTCCTCCTGACTCAATGCAGATTTTGCAGATCCGCTCCATCAAGCCATCACCCCAGTGGCTGTGGAGCCTCAGGAGGTGGTGGGGCCCTCAGCAGGACCCAAGGGATTTGTGACTTAGGACAGAGGGCCAAACAGTGACCAATGCACTCAGTGTGTCTGGTATTGTGGACTCTCTCAGATTCAGTCTGTAGGGACTGGATTCTCCAAGGTGGAAAGCACAGTAGGTGTTTAGTAAATTGAAGAAAGTTGAAAATCAATCCTTTTGAGTTTGTCTCTTAACACTTAGTGGGGAGAGGAAACATGAAGAGAGTGTTCCATAGGGAAGGAAGAGGCATCTGATGGGATGAAATCTGGCCCATTCTGACAAGGCGAGTCCAAGAGGCAGGCTCTGGGATACTTATATTAGGTTCAAGGTGGGAATTTTCCAGAATTATCTGAAGTTAAGAAGCTTCTTTTGGCCCCGTTCCTAAACAGGAGGCAGTACCTCACAGCGCCCTTAACGAGGTTCGCGATCTCTTTTCCAGGGAGGGGCCTACGTGGTGAAGCTGCTGGAGGAGTACGCCACGGGCCCCGCCGTGCTCACCGTCGCACTGATAGAAGCAGTCGCTGTGTGTTGGTTCTATGGTAAGATACCTCCTTCCACCAGCCCGTAGCCACCAGAACAGAGATGGGCTGATTTCACCAAAGGGTAGGGCAGTGTACAAAAGGTCACTTCCTGGTGAGTCTGTGAAGTAAGCTTGGCTGAGTGCCCTCTCCAGAAACAGGTCACCATCTCCTCCACACTCTCCACAACAGATGACTCGTACCCTTGGGAGGACATTTTTTTCCCTTCTGAGTTTAAATGCTTACCTGGTGGAGAAAGGCTGACACTTCCCTGCAGCTCATCCACAGCGGATGCGAAAGATCCTGACTGGCTCTAAGCATTGGACAGAACATGAAGAATTAGTACACAGTGAATGTATTTGCAGAGTGTCCCATATTCTACTGGGACAGTCATTTAAATTTCGCAAGAGCTCACTCCAGAGCCCTGGGCTTATCTTCTAGGTAAGAGGCAAGAAAGTTCCTGTTTGTATTATCTGCCCTGGAGGAACCCCCAGTTCACCCCCTCTGATCCTGGGATGGAATTTGATAAGGGTGAAACCAGCAGGGGGAGCGCAGTGAGCTGACATGGGTCCATTGGCAGGGGTCCCGGGAGCCCCCGGGTGGAGATGGGCGCAGGCAGTTGAACTGAGGACAGCCAGGTTCAGAGATGCCTCTCTTCATCTGTAAAAATCAAGAAGTGACTATTTCATTCTGAAAATGTATTTATTTTCCTCATTTCTATGATAATAAAACAGCTGTAGCATGTTTGTCATTACACGTAGGACGAAGAAGGGGCCCCATATTTTGAGTTGCGTGGGAGCCCAGTTTTTTAAAAAGAACTCCTCCCCACCTCATCAGCAATTCCAGACACAGAGTCCAAAGTGTATGAATCACTATAGACCTGCTGGAGAATTGCTGGGCACTCTCAGGGAAGCAAGCGCCCCTTCTCAATTTGTCACCAGTTAGAGTTCTCACTTCTCACTTCCATGCCAGTGACTTTTCAGAGGACTTGGACCTAGCACATGAATGAGCCATATTGTGATTAAAATTTTCTATGGAAAGTTTCTAGTATATGGTCAAAGTCAGTCTCTGCTGAGCTGGTTCTTCATTAGACAAAATTTAACGTTCTCTTCTACAGTAACAATAAAATAAAATATATGCTGAGATCTTAGGAAGGCAGGGTGGGCAGCTAAAGGGGACTTCGGGTCCCTCCCAAAATGTCCACCTATCTTGCCACTCTATGTAGAAAGAACATTGTTTGCTATCACATACAGTTTGGTGACAGGTCCCCATGTCCCATTTTCCGACCAAATTGGTGCCCCTGAGCCACTTCTCTGAGAAATTCCAGAGCTGCCTCTCTCTCGGAGAATCAGGGGATAGGACAATCCATGTCCTCTTGTGGTCAATCAATATCGTTCTCTTTTGGATGACTTTAGGCATCACTCAGTTCTGCAGTGATGTGAAGGAAATGCTTGGCTTCAGTCCTGGATGGTTTTGGAGGATCTGCTGGGTAGCCATCAGCCCTCTGTTTCTCCTGGTGAGTTGTTTCCCTTCCCTATAACAGAAAAGGGTGCAAATCATAAGTGTACATCTCAATGAAATTTTATAAATGAAGCACACTGCTGTAACGAAAATCGTACCAAGAAACAAAAATATGACCAACACGTCAGAAGCCCCTCTTAGGTCGCCTCCCGCTCACTGTGTCCCCCAGGGTTATCACTCTTCTAACACTATATAGTCAGTTTATTGCATCTCTCCCCTGCTCGGTGATAATGATAAATAACATTTAATGAACATTAAGTGCCAGGCCAGACTTTGTGCAAAGCTTATGCCCATTGCTTTGTTTAATCCTCACAACAATTCTATGAAGTAGTATAGTTCGAATACCTTGCTGTACATGTAAGGAAATTGAGGCTGAGAGATGTTAAGTAAAGAGTCCAAGGTCACATGACAAGATCTGTTCAAGCCCGGAGAAGGATTTACCATGCTGGTCATGAGCCTGAGGAAAGGTGCTAATCATTTTGAGTTTTCTTAAAGACGCACCACAAAAGGTCCTCAAGCATGACCTGAATCAAAAGTAGAATCCATTTATGGTCAAAGGACCTGGGTGAGAAAGTTCAGTTCTAAGGGTTGCCCATTGGCCAAGATGTGTTCAAGGTTCACTTCATCCTTGCTGCACATGCCCCTGCCTTTCCTCCTGTTGTCTGTCTGAAGGAGATGTTTGTGCCAAGATGGATAAACCACCCTGCTCACATCCCAAGTGCGCCCTGGGGTAGCCTGGGGTAAAGTGTCTCTGCACATCCGCAAGGACCACTCTCTGTTCATTTATGTGTAACTTTATTCTGGGGGGGCTTTCTGATCTTTTAGAGCCAGAAAGGTTGTTACACTGTTCCTTCAGTTCAGCTCCAGCTGAATGATGAGGCATGTCTGGGCCACCGATTTCGTCTTAGGCCATCACTGCCTTCGGTAGGGTACGGTTATGCCTTCCCCCTCTTTGAGAACAGCTCCTTTTTGTGCTCTGTGTTGACTTTCTCAGGGCAGCCCTTTATTTTTTTTGTACCTTTTTGTACCCACACATTAACCTATAAGATGGACAATGTGCTCATTCTTGCCTTTGCAATGCTGCATGTCTCTCTCTCTACCCCAGAATCCTTCCTTGACTTCCATTCCCCTGGACCCTGGAGGTTTCCAAAACCAAAGTTAACCTTTGTCCTGAGCAGCAGGTATTCTCAGGGCCCAGTGTCTCTGGGCCATGCTCTGCGCTCCAGCGTTCTCTCAGGTCTTAGCCTGGTAGATCCTCATTACCTTATCAACTCGCTGTTGCTTTTACATAAATTAAAAACATATGTATTTTTAAATCCAGAAATTTTCATTGTTTTCAGTGAGCGAGTTGGGCTGAATCACCTAGACTGCCATTACTAGAAGCAGAAGTCCTGGCATAAATGGGTTATTAATTTATATTATGACCCGTGCCTCTTGATAATCTATTTAAATCCTTTCATTTGTTTTTCAAAGGAAGGAGAGACGCTGGATTATGTCCTTGAGGGAAGAAGTGGTTGTGCTTGTTTACTTTAGTAGTCCCCACACAGGGGGCAAATGATGCCCAGGGCTGACGTTTGGGGAGGACACTGAGTCACTTTTTGGGTGTAAAATTTCAGGGGGCACCCAAAATCTCAGTCATTGAGATAAATGCTATTTTAATGCAGTATTTTTAAAAATCAATGCAAAAAAAAATATTCCTGATGAACAAAATGTCAACATTTTAAATAAACACAAGATCCGACCCTACGCTTGGATGACATACCTCACCCTCATCTGGCTCTGTCAGATCCCATCTTTTTAAAATATTGCACTCAAATCTTATTTATCTTGATGACTAAAATTTTGGCGCCTTTTAAATGTTGTGCCCGAGGTGATTGCCTCATATGTCTCACCCCAATCCTGGCCCCAGGCTTTTAGTATTTTCGTGTCTCTGAACTTCTGGTTTTCTAGTGGACTGGCTGAATTCCTGGTGGACTGTCAATGAGTTTTAGGGCCCAACAAAAGCCACGTACAGATCTGGGTTTAGGTACATTACTCATAAGTCCTGTGACGTTCGCTGTACTCACGTCCTCTAAAAGCAAGTGTTCCAGGGCACGATGAAGAGGAGGCAAATCTGTCTTCCACTTCTGGGTTTACTTAACAGCTCCCTTGCTCTGGGCTTTTTAAGGCTGCTTTAGGTAAACAATGAGTAGCTTACTAAAAATATTCTTTTTCACTGAAGCCAAGTTATAAAAAAAGAAAATATTGCGTATGAGCAAGGAGAGGCTGGGACGTGCCAGGGGGTGTCTGAAGCAGCACTGACTGGCCGCAGCCAGAGCTTGAGACCTCCTTGTGCTACGCTGGGTTTCACACCTGACATCAAGATGAGACGAGTTACAGCAGGGATGGCTCCTGACCAGACCCCCATTCCCTGTTTCAAAACTATCTTCATTAGTAGCCGGGCCTAGGGGTGAGGAGAGTAAGTCCACAGAAGGGTTTGCGATTGGCCGGGCTCCTGTTTTGAAAGCTTCCTCCTGGACTTAGGATAACACTGTTCAGAAGATGGATGTGTGTTTAACAATTTCCCATTTTATTACCTGCAGACAAAGAAAAAAAAGATATAAATAGATGTTTAACCACACAAATAATTTACATTACTGTCTTCTTTATGACTATGAAATAATAAAATTAAATCAAGAGCAATAACGATTTCAGCACAGTGGTTACTAGGCAAAAACTGATATTTACACTCTCTCTGGAAACCAAACTGAAATCAGAGAACTCATAAACTGAGTGTTGGGAGCACACCGTGGAATTTTTCTTGGTTGAAATTTTCACCGAATTTTCAAGTAAAAAGTGTATTAAGTTGCTTTCCCTTCCATTTTTCCTTTCATTACAAAGGCCTGTGGCAGGCAGCCATTCATTGTTGAGATGCTAGTGGCAGAGCCATCCTTGTTGAAACCTCAGGCTAAGGCACTTAACGTAGAAAGCAGAGCGCTCCAGCAAAGGGGAGAGAAGGAACACGTACCCAGGAACCCGCTTCCTCTCCAGGTCTTGAGAATCTTGATATCCCTCCTGGAGACAGGTACCTTCCATCTGACTAAAACAATCACAGCCGAGAAATGCAGAGGGAAATGAACGCAAAGCAGACAGAAATAGAAGTCCTGGGACTGACAGGGGCCGTGGAGAGGTTACCCAGCATATTTCTCCCTGAGACGGAGGCCCCAAACACTCCTGATCAGTGCCAATCTCTTTCCTTTTGTCATGAAGGGGGTGCTGTAACTCCCTTCAATAACATTCTGAGGCCCTGGCAGCCCCACTGCAGAGGTTGAGGTGTGGGGGTGGGAAAGAAAATCAAGATAAGCACCTGTTTTATTTTTGCAGCGTAGGCACAGAAATTAGTGAATTCTACGTGTCAGAGTTCAACCTAAGATATATCATATTTTGGGAATTTCTCGAAAGTATCTTACCTTTAGCATTTGGTGTTTATGGTATCAGAACTGTCTCTTATCTGCAGATATTGTTAAGGTTTTTCATCTTTGTTGGAATTTGTTTTAGTTCATCATTTGCAGTTTTTTGATGAACCCGCCACAGCTACGCCTTTTCCAGTATAGTTATCCTCACTGGAGTGTCATCCTGGGTTACTGCATAGGAACCTCATCTTTCATCTGCATCCCCACGTATATAACTTACCGGCTGATCATCACTCCAGGGACATTTAAGGAGGTATGTGCTAGTGTGTGTGTGTGTGTGTGTGTGTGTGTGTGTGTGTGTGTGTGTGTTTTCAGACTAGTAATTGTTTGAGGACGAAAGGGTTCTCTTGTTAGGCTCTATTAGAAGGAAATAAGTCCATCACATGAAATTCACCAGGAGGCTCTCAACCTTATATATTTGGATACCTACACCATGTAGATTTCTAATGGCTGCCACTGTCATCTTGAGGCATCTTCCATAAATCTCAAACACAACGGTGAAAGAGTGAGCTGGTGACCTGGGTGCACCACAGCACGTGGCGTGCGGTTGTGTAATGTTCTAAACTCATCAGATAACTACTTTGCCACTTGCTTGCCATTAGGCATGGTGTCTGGGGCGATAACCAAATTTTAATGTGAGTGGAGATTATGGTGGAAAATATCCATGGTCAGTTGCCTAACAGCAGTGTGACAGGGCTATTTTGAAACTCATCACTAATTAAGGATGTGGCAACAATATCATAGTTTTAGCTCAAGCCATTGGAGTGGAAAAAAAAAGGTGCCATTATAGCAAGACTCATTTCAATACTGAATAATGTGCTGTAAAAATGTTAATAACAGAACCTTACAGTTTGTATCAGATTGTGTATTTTCAAAACACCTTCATGTAGATTATCTCATTTTGTGAGGTGGACGTGCAGCTATTATTAGCAGAAAAAGATACTGAGGCTGGGAATAATGCTGTTCAAAATTCCCTTTCTTTAGTGACTTTTCCAAGGACATACAGTACAGGGAGGCTCAGAATCCAGGGTCTTCTGATTCCTGGTCCAATGCTCTTTCACTTTTAGATGGAGTTTCTCTTTTGTCTTCAGTTTGCTCTTACTAGTAGTTTGCTAATATAGAAATTGGTGCTCGAGGTTAGGGAGAGATGAGTTACTATTTTTCATCCTGTCTTGTTAGAGTTAGTACTTCAGGTCACTTACAGGTCTGTGGGTGGTGCTTTTGTAGGGGATAAGCTCAGAGGTGAAGAGTGGTATTTAGGGAAAAGTAGAAGGGCCCAGACTCTCTAATGACCTGAGAACTGAGATGGGCTGATCTGTGGGCTCTTGGAAGCAAAACTCAAGCATGAGACCATCACACTCATCGTCCTAAAACATTTCATGAGAAACATGAAGCAAGAAAATATGAGGCAATTAAACCACAGCTCTTTCTGAGAACTGAGTTCATTTCTTTTTCCAAACAGAAAAACTAAATTCTAAGTGAATAGAACTCTGTGAGGAGTTACTAATTTCCTATACACAAACCAGTCCTATCACAACCTCATTCCTCTCAAAGGGCCTTGGACTCTGGTGTTGCTTGAAATACATGCTCAGGACCAGAGTCATTGAATTTGTGCCTTTAGGTTGTCCTTTGAGGCAGTCGTGATGGTCCGCTGGCTCTATTGATTCAAACCCAGAGGTTAAGGTCAGGAGTGGGAACTCGAGTCAGGTTAATAAATGTCAGTATTCTTTGGTCACAGACTGCACCTCAAATCTTGGTCATCTTTCTTGCAAATTCCCTGTTGGTCACAAGGAAGTACCACCCAAAGATGTATAATTAACAGAGCTCAGATCCATTAGTAATAGAAGTACGGCTGATTGCAGGGGCCTCTTTTCCATAGGCCATCAGATGGGGAACAGTGTGTTACCAGGAAGCATCATGATACAGCCAGTCAAGGAGGACCAGGAGGGAAAAGACCTAGTCAGCTATGGCAAGTTACCTTCTCTGGGCCTTAGTTTCTTCATCTTTAAAATGTGCTCATTGGACTGGATTAATATTTCCCAACTGTTAATGTATTTTAAGAAGCAGTAGTTCAACGGGATATCAAATAGGTGTTGCTGCTGGGGGAAAAGGTTACGCAGTGAAATAGTTTTGGAGAATGCTGGATTAAGGTAAGTTAAATAGGTTTCTTTACTGTGAGACTTTATAAGCCTTAATATGCCCATGTGCATGCTCAGTATCCAAGAGGCATAAAGTGTGCCATGCTTTTCGCCAAGAACCCCAAGGGACTATAATTCTTTGTGACTACTATATTTGATGATCTGTTACATTCTACCTGTGAGGGAGGGAGGCCCCATATGAAATTTTGGTGTGGTTAAAAAAAAAGAAAAAGACTAAGAGAAAGGTAAATTTATTAACTCTTTTGGGCCCTAACCATACACAAGGTTGGAGTGTGTGGAGGGAGCCACCACTTGCTCACCTGTAATTCAATGGCTAGCACGTGCACCTGCAGCCTGGAAGTCTCAAGGTGGGAGTCATCAACTCGATCAGGCCATTGTCACAGAAGCCCTTAATAACTGCACAAAGATACCAGGAAGATGGTCCCTAATAAGTAAGCGCTCATGAAGATGTCAACAGTGATCTATTTCTTAGATTATGACCTTGGAGAAGGCCAGGGCTGGCTAGGTCAGACTACTACTGGAAAATGAAATATGGAAAACAAAGGTAGGCCTGGCATTTTTGGGCCTCAGCATCCAGAAAGGCAGCAGAATGGGTGGGTGGGGGCATAAAAGCCAAATGTTCTACTTTAATGTGGTTCATTGTGGGCCTTGCCTCCCCCATACACCTACGTGCTCTTTTCTCTCTGCACAACACTTAAGACTACTTAGAGTGATCTGTGTCCAGTTCCCAATTAGTGAGATATAATTCTGTGTAATCAGGTTACATATTCACTTGTGGGGAAGGATGGTGTGTGAAATTTTGCTTTCTATGACTTGACGTGTCCACGTAGCTGATGAGCACTGCAGCTACTCCTTTTGAAAGGTTTCCAGTATGAGGTTTCAGTATTTGAATATTAAGGTCATTAGGAACACAACATGTACAATTTTGTGAATTTATTAACTATGAGAATGGAACTTTCTGAATTCCATAGGTCCTGCTCCTTAAAGAAGAACAAACTTCCATAACCAGGAAATAAAAAAAGATTGAAGGGGACTACACATTTTTTCAAAACAAAACAAAAAGGACAAGTAGTAGAGCTTCACCTAAAATCAATAAATCAAAAGATGCTTTTAGATACAACTTTGCCTGCTTACCGTACAGACTTTTGCCATCAAAGACTTTACTAAGCAACTTATTTTTCTTTTTAAATATTTTTTAATTTTTCAATTAGTTGACATAAGTATTATAGTTTAAGGTGTACAACATAGTGATCAGACATTTATATAACTTACAAAGTGATCACCCCGTTAAGTCTAGTGCCCATCGTAAAGATTTTCTAAGCCTCTGTAGCGCTGCTGTTTTTCCTTCTCTACATCCCTGAGCTGCTTCATGTTACCCTGATGCTTTTACAAGGCAGGCTGTGTATCTCCTACATAAGCCCAAGCATATTTCAGATCTGTCTTAAAGCTTCTGTCTACCTCAGCTGTTTCTGAAGTAAAAATTCTCAGCCTTTCCCCTGTGCGCAGGAGATTGCTTTAGGAGTGATGATCTCAATGGTCACATCTTTTTAAATTTAATTATGTGATAATTTGCACCGCTGTACGCCTATGACTTAACCAGTACTCCTTTATAGGTGGATTCATTAAATCAGTAACATCCTGGTTGTTACCATGGCTGATGGCACTGTGCCATGTGCCTGTGTGTATGCAGGGCTGAGGGGACAGGTGAGGTGGGGGGGAGGGGCAGAATCCAGGACTCACTCTGTTCTCCTGTGTGGCCACATGAAGCCGCCTCTATCGAGAGAAAAAGATGCCTTTTCCCAGGTCATAAAAGGCATGTTATAGGCCAGCAGAGGTTCTACTGAAGGCTCATCATTTTCTCCCATTAGTGATATAATGACTTTCTTAATTAGTTTACAGATGCTTATAGTTCCTGAATATTCCAGTTTTATCCATACTTGAGAATAAATAAATTGGAAATTCCTTAAGGAGTCAATGAGACTATTCCAACTTACTATTAAATGCCATTAAAATGCTATTTAAACTTTGTTTTAATATTAATGTTGAAATTTTTTTCAATACTGTTAAATTACAAGAATGCTTATGATATAAAATTTTCTTCCTAACAGCGTATTATTAAAAGTATCACTCCCGAAACACCAACAGAAATTCCCTGTGGGGCTATCCGCTTGAATGCTGTTTAAAGCACTTCAGTGAGAGGAAAATGGCTTCCCAACCTCTTTCTCCAGTTGACAAGTCACGCCTGCCTTCTCCCTCTAAGTTAATGAGTTTCCAGCTAAGCCTGACAATGGAAGGGCCTTCTTCATGTATTGGGACATAGTCCCAAAAGACTACGGTGCCCAGACTCTTATGGCCTCCAGCCACTTCTTTCTGTGAAATCTCCTGGACATATTACCATGTTAGACTCTGATGCATCTGAACTGAACTATTTTGGATGTGTGAGGGTGCATATGGAGGTGATGAGAACCGCCATATAACCAGTTAGGATTATGTGTGGAATGAAGTCTGTGGAAGTCTCCTGTATCACTTCTCATTGTGATCTCTGGTATATGACATGTGTTTGCTTCTAAAGGTTTCACTGTTTATGAATGCATAAACAATGTGGGAGAAAACAGGGATGCTGTCTTGCTAGCCATATATTTTCTGAGTAGAATAGAATTCTATAGCTGGATCTACTAGAACCCTGTAACCCATGTGCTGCTGTGGAGTCAGGAGAGGAAGATGTAAGAAACTAAACTGAAAAATGTGTACATGTGAACATGTGTGTCTGTGTATCCTGTTGTTTCAGTGTATCCTTATCTTTATTCCAATACTTTGGGCCCATTACAAACTATATGAATTTCCTCTGATTTTTCTTACATTAACACACAGTCCACCTCCTCAAATGTGTATTATTATTTGAAGAGCATAATTACTACAACATGTTCTGCCACCGTCTCCTTTGCTAGTGACACTACCTGAGCTCACACACCTTCCTTTATGGGCCAGGCTTTAGAATGTGCTGCACTTGCCATTTTCTTGTCTCTCTCTCTGCTAAACATTTAGGATAATGTTCCACAGCAAAGCTGGCCTGTTTCATTAGTCTCTGTGGCTTGGCCATGAACTACTACTTTGAAGATGGATATTGACAAATTCATCTTGGGTATTCAGTTGGCTATCTGATTTAAGCTCTGTATACTTCAAATGACTGAGTCTGACTGTTGAGGTTACTTTGCTTCGGAAAGAGAGAATAAATCCAGTTCTCGCTTACCAGGTATATAGATTTGGCACCCTGACCTATACCAAGATCTTCCTCAATCCAAAAGTAATTGGAGAGTCTGGGATAGCCTTAAATGGACCCTCCCCACCCACCCCCAACCCCATGACCCTTCCTGGTAGGCTACCAGGATTGTGACCCCTCCAGATAATTTTCAAGGTTGAGCCTAAGTAAGGCTGATTGGGAAAGGGTCAGTGAAGTGAATAACCTCTCATTCGACATAATACCCTTAATATAGATCAAGTAAATTTGACCTTCAGTGGCTTGTGACTCTCAGATGTACAGGTAGAGAAGCTAATTTTACATTGTAGTGTGAGATTTCCTATCAAAATCTTAAAGGGAATAAAACATAGTGAATGATAAAAGGACTCCATCATCTAGCCCTATTTCACTTCAGTCCTCTATATAAATCAAATATAATTCTAACAATCTTATAGAAAGAAGATCCATATAGCAGAGGCCTATTTTTATTCATTTATAGTTCTTCCTCCCTCAGCTTCCTTTCCCCAAGAATCTTCCCTGGCCATCTTCTTGTATTTCCCCCAACATCCTTCTATTTCTGATTCTTTGCTTTTCCCAGCGGGATATTTTCTTTATAGATGATAGCTGCTGAGACGTTTCCCGAAATAGTACAGAAAAAGAGGAGGGGGGTTTAAAAAATTCAGTACTGACCTACCTTCATTATCTTCACTTTTTCATTCCTTCTTCCTATCTTATTTCCATTCTTTTTGCTTTCTAGCATGCTGAAAGGAGACAGTTTATATAAGTGGCAGCATATTTAGTGGTCAATAGCTTAGCAATTTTAAGACTTGCTTTATATTCGGATATGGATTCTCCCCATTCCACACACACTTATGCAGTCTCCAAAGATATTTTTTAAAAGCACTTTTTCAAATAGAATTAGAGTTTTGCCAAGATAGGTGTTAAGGGGATTATATAGGCGTTTTGAAAAGTTTTCAAACTTCACTAGACTTAAAAAAAAAATCCCAAACCTCTGTTCTGCCTGGTTTGTATTTTCTTGACCCCTATTTATCAATACTACTATGGATTTTTTTAAAAGGAAGAGTAGGTAGATGGACTTTAAAATAATTTTTAAAAGATCTTTTACATCTAATACAGCATTTGCATAAAAGTAAAAAATAAAAATGGAACTGTAAAGTTATTTAAATACTGAATTTAATTTTTTTGATATGATTTTATTAGTAAGAATTACCCAAGCAAGACACAAGACAAAGGCATGGAGGTGATTCAATTGATTGAGGTTGTTTCCTATATTGGTATGTAACGAAGTCCAAAGAATTTGCCTCCCTTCCCGAAAACTTACAACCCATTTAAAATTTATTCCACTTGTTGCATGGAATGCATATGACATGTAACCTAAATTCATTGCCCTGGCTGCCTCATCTGGAGATGGAGGCAAAGACCCCTGACAAATTCAAAATCAATAGAATAGCTCCAAAATCAAGTAATGAAATCTCAAATTAAGGCAAAAAGCTATTTTGTGAGGCACTCTCTCAGCATTCTCTTTTTACTAAGCTTGTTAATTTGGTGCCACCAATCTCAATATTTAAGTGCAAGTCTGAATTTCCACTTAACTCACACACAACCCCCACCCCTTAAAAGGGAGATTATTCTCCTGGAATTAGCATTGTATTCTTTCTGATAAGTAGGAAAGACTGGCCCAAGTTTTCTATCTGTTGTATCATTGATTTGGAGTTCACTGTCAAAGCAAAGCTTAGAACTATGGAATGCAATGGCTTAACTGTGCTGTTATCACATGTATCTTAGGTAATGCTTAGCTACCCAATGGTACAATACAAGCCTGGTTCCTTTCTCAGCATGCCTCTTTACTCATAAATCAACAGCTGGTGCTTAAGATACCATTAAACACAACAGTAATCGGAGGATATTTTTCACCCTCCTCTTTTCTTTCTTTCTTTTTTTTCTTTTCGGTCGTCAGGGAGGGGTGGGGAAGAAGAGCAGTAAGTTCCTCAGAGAGACTGTGCCACAACCTGTCATCCCCGTAAGTAAGGTAATAAAAGCAAAATACTCTTACACTATGTGGGATTTTGTGTATTTTAAAGTCATCAAGGAGTTCACACATTATTTAAAACACAAGAAGAGTTATACAGAAAGGTCTAAATTTGTAAGGTGAGCTTAGATAATGCATGTTAGAGAATGAAATTTATAAATCCAAATATGGAAAAAGAAATGCTAAGACAGGAAACATCCCTATACTATACAAAGCTATACCACACATCCCTATACTATACAAAGACTACTTGAAACAGTTTTTCTTCAATATCAGAGCTAAGTCAATGATTAGTTATTAAAATTTATTGTGTTTAGTTCCATAGAAGGACTATTTCAAAGCTCTAAATCTTTTTTTCTTATTTTCTGTAATATCACCTTTTCCCCTCATTGCTTAACTGTCTCTAAATTTCAATGAAAGAACAATATTTTAAGTTCAGATAACTAGAGGCAGAAGCAAACCTGGTAACTAAGCTAATTTCTCTGCTCTTCTTGGAAATCTGGAAATTTCTAAAGAAAGGTGAACTTAAGTTTTATTTCCTCAGCTAGAATGAAATAATATCCCTCTCAATTGGTTTAATAAGCATTTACAATGGAAAAAATAAATATTTTAGGATGGGATCTTAAATATGCCTGTCCTTTTGTTTCATATAGTATTGGAATCTATTCAGTATTGTTTCTACATTAGGTGTTTCCAAACAACTCACCTTTTCAAGAGAAGTCGTTTTTTGGGCATGACTCACAATTTATTTCAATTAGAATTTTAGATGGTATTTCTCTTACCAACACATCACAAAATCCACGCCAAACTGCTGCTCTACCATCACTACAAGTTTTTGTTTTTTAAGCTATCAAAATAGATTTTCTGCACTGGCCAACTCCAATTTAGAAACAGTGTGCATTGGTGGAGCGCCTCATCAGAAAAATGTTTTAATGTCTGCTAAAGAACAACCTTATCATTTAGGGAAGAGGATAGATACCAGTCCTTCAATTCTATTTAACTGAAGACTTTATACAGATATAGTAGATAATTTATTTCTAGTAGTTTGTGAACACTGAGAGTCCAAATAAATATTTGGGGAGAAACTATCCTACCTTTATGTTAAAATCCCTAAATTTCCATAAACAAATAAGATTTGCTAATTTAAAAAAACGTATTTTGAAAGATTATTTGTATTCAAACTCTAATATTAAAGGTGTACCTTAAGAAAACCTGATATATGAAAAATGCATATTTTAAAAGATAAAATCAGGGACTTCAAAAATCAATTTGCAGCTATTTCTCCAATGGCATTTAAAATGATTTGACTTACAATTTTTCAGGATACTTTGTGTATTGGACATATCAATAAGGTACTTCAAATTCTAGATTATGATTAATTGAATTATATAAATGGTATTTCTTTTCCCTCATCTTTCCTTTCTCCTTCCACATTACTTACAACTAAGAACAAGAACATTTCTTCCACTATTCACCTCTGTAAAGTGGTAATATAAAATTTACCAATGTTATATTTTACATGAAACATTTTATTTTTGAACTTTAGTGGCAGAAGAAAACCTGTTTTATTTGTATAAAAGCGTCACCTCTTTAAGATACATAGAATGCCCCGTATTCATTTATGCAGCAATTTAGTCATAAATGCTCCAAGTTAGATTGTAACACATCAGTAAATGTCTTAGGCTGTGAAGTATTACTGCGATAACTCTTGATAGATTTGTTGTTTCAAAAAATTAACCAAAAAATAAACTTCGAAACTTTTAAGGTTAAAATAAAAATCTGAATTTTAACTGTATATTGTCAAAACATTTACACATTTTCCCAAAATATCACTGCACATCATTTCCAAATATTTAGTATCAAACCTACCTAAAATTAGAAATATTAAATTTTAGTAATGCTACTTGTGATTCCTTGCAATTTATGCAGCTTTATAACGTGCTTTCACATATATCATCTTACTTGATCATCAGAGCTCTGGGTGACGATGTTATTTCCCAGATGAAGAGCCTGAGTCTCAGAGAGGTTAACTGATTTGCCCAAATTCACACAGCTGGAAAATTCCAGAACAGGCCTTATGCCTAGGTTTTCTGATTGCTGGCCAAAGGTTACCTGCATGTCTATCTTTCAAGTCGTCATCCATAGAAGCCTAAATACACAGATCCTAAATTCAAAAAAGAAAACCATGAGGGTTGTATTCCCAACAAAGACATTCATTCTCCCACAAAACCACAATGCAACCATCAAGATCAGGAAACTAACTTTTATACATTAGTGTCATCTAACCTCAGACCCCATTCAATGATGTCCTTTTAGCAAAAGGATCCATTTCAGAATAACACTTTTCATTTACTTTCATGTCTCTTTTGTCTCCTTCAGTCTGGAACAGTTTCCCAGCCTTTCCTTGATTTTCATAACTGGACACTTGAAGATTACAGGCCAGTTATTTTGTTCAATGTACTTCAATTTGATTTGTCTGATAATTGATTCCTCATGAATAGTGAATTCAGGCTGTGCATTTTTGGCAGAAAGAGCGTGATAATGGTATGTTCTAACTGCATCCTATCAGGCAGAACACTGTATGATGAGTCCCTATACTGGTGATGTTAATAACTTCAGTCATTTGACCTAGGTAGTGTCTGTCAGGCTCTCCATTATTTCTTTTTGTAGTTAATTTGTATTTTGTAGGAAGGCATTACTCTGAGACTGTGCAAATATCCAGTTTCTCATCTAACTTTCAATTCCTTCATTTATTTTTTACGAATTATTCGGTGGATTATAATTATTTTCATGCTCAAATTGTCCCATATTTAGTCAGTGAGATCCTTTCAAAGCTGGCTTCTGTGTCCTTGACATGTCCCCACAATTCTTGCAAAACTTCCTCACCATTTGGACTAAGATATTTCAGTATCATCTTGTACTTTCTCTGCCATAGCCATTTCTCCAAGAAGCCCTGGTTCCTTTTAGTGAAGAATATATCTAGAAACCAAGATCTAGGTGCGAGATTGTGCTCATTGCTACCGTGTTTCCCCAAAAATAAGACCTAGCCGGCAGCAGCCGATGGCTTAGTTGGTTAGAGTGCGAGCTCTGAACAACAGGGTTGCTGGTTCAATTCCCACATGAGCCAGTGAACTGTGCCCTCCACAACTAGATTGAACACAACGAGCTGCCGCTGAGCTGCTGGAGGGGCGGCTGGATGGCTCAGTTAGAGCGCGAGCTCTCAACGAGGTTGCCGGTTCAATTCCTGCATGGGATGGTGGGCTGTGCCCCCTGTAACTAAAGATTAAGACAGCAACTGGACTTGGAGCTGAGCTGCGCCCTCCACAGCTAGATTGAAGGACAATGACTTGGAGCTGATGGGCCCTGGAGAAAGACTGTTCCCTAGTATTACCCCCTGAAAAAAAATTTAAAAAAATACTATGAACTGCCTGCCTGTTACAAAAAAAAAAAAAAAGACCTAGACAGACAATCAGCTCAAATACGTCTTTTGGAGCAAAAATTAATATAAGTATATTAATACTTATAGTAAAATAAGACCGGATCTTATATTAATTTTTGCTCCAAAAGATGCATTAGAGCTGTCTGGCAAGGTCTTATTTTTGGGGAAACACGGTATCAGGGTGTCACTGATACCAAATCCTCTTGTGGACAGGACTACATAGTATGCGTGTACATTGATATTTGATAGCCATCAGGGAACCACAAAATAAAACCATGAGATATGACTCCACCCACTGGAATGGGTAAAATTAAGACAAACAAAAAGACAAAAGATGTTTAAACACCTACAAGTATAAGCAAGAATGTGGAGCAACTAGGACTCTCATACATTGATGGAATATATTTTGGTACTATTTTAGAAAACTAACAATATCTACTAAAGCTGAATGAACATATACATACCCTATGTATCAGCAAATCCATGCCTAGGAATTACCCAATCAAAATACATACATACATACATACAATGTATATATACATAAAATTTACATACAAGTACAAAATATTCCTAAAAGCATTATTCATAACCCCAAATAGGAATCAACTCCATGTCCATCAATAGTAGATGGATAAATACGATTCAATTTAGATAACAAGCAAAATTAATCTATGGTGTTAAAAATCAAGGTGGAGAGTAGGCTGGGAAGGGATTTGAGGGGAGCTTCTGTGGTACACGTAATGTTCTATTTTTGAACTGGTGTGTTCAGTCTGTGTAAATCCATTAAACTATATACTCAGGTATATGCACTTTCTTTATGCATGTTATCCAATTTTTAAATTTATTAAGAAGGTTCTGTAACTTGGCATGGATTTATTGTAGGTGGAACCTTGTATCAAGTAGAGCTTTTTGGCTATTGTGGCAGAAACCCAATTTAAATTGGCCCAAGAGAAAAAGGAACAGTACTGATTTAAGTACAGTGGTACCTCGGTTTTTTAACGTCTCCAGTGACAAACATTTTGGTTTATGAATCCTGTAAACCCGGAAGTAAATGCTTCGGTTTTCGAACATGACTCAGAAGTCGAACATGTCACACAGCTTCCGCTGAGTGCAAGATCCTGAAGCCTAGCTGTCAGCTGTTTTCGAATGTTTCAGAACTTGAACGGTCTTCTGGAACGGATTACGTTAGAAAACCGAGGTACCACTGTATCTAAGAAATACATATGCCTCACTAGAGCCAGAGACTCAAAAGCAATCATCAGGTCTGTCTTCCTCTCGTTTGTTTTCTTTTGTGTGGGCTTTCTTCTGTCAGGCAGTCAGGTACTCCTTGTCCCATGCAACTCTGGACTTACCTCATCGTCACCTTTGCCAATGCTAGTGGAAAACATCTGTTTTAAGTTCTGACAAATCTCTGAATTGGCCTAGCCTGAGTCACGTACCTTTCCCGGAGCCTGTTCGATCCCATTTGAATCACTGGACTGAGTAGTAAAGGGGTACTTCCCAAGGTCAAGGCACTGTTTCCAGAAAAACAGTGAATGAATGCCAGAGGCAAAAAAATCTATCTGGGAAAGGACATAGAAGAAACCTTTAATTTGCAGCTTTCCCCTGAGTTAGGTCAAAGTTAATAATATACAGTTGACTCTTGAACAACACAGGGGTGAGGAGCTTATAGGCACCAACCTCCCACATAGTCGAAAATCTGTGTATAACTTTTGATCCCCCAAATTTGACTACTAATAGCCTACTGGTGACCAACTGGAAGCCTTATCAATAACATAAACAGTCAATCAGCATATTTTGTATCTTGTATATATTATGTACTATATTCTTACAATAAAGTAAGCTAAAGAAATTGTTAAGAAAATCATAAGGAATATTTACATTATTGAAAAAATTTTTATATAATTAGACTCAGTTCAAACTCATGTTGTTCAAGGGGCAACTGTATATAGCTTTTCCTAGCTAAAGCATCCAAGCTACTTTGTGCAAGTCTCTGAACTTCTGGAAGAGGGAAATCAACAGCTTATCAGATCCCTCAGACTCCAGTCTCTCCCTCCTAGACTGTATCTTGCATACTATGGTTAATCTTTTCAATATATGGCTCTACTTATAACCACCCTAACAAAGGAACCAAATTCTCTATCAAAGTTGAAGATTTTTAGCCTGTCATTCATGGTCTTCCATGATCTCACCCTAACTTTTTCATAGTTACATTATACTGCATTCCTCTGTGCACACTGAGTCAGTGCTTTTTAAGTGTTTGTCATTGATCTATTTTAAAATATTAGGATGTAACTGATATTTAATGTGTCATTAAAGAGATAAGAGCATTAGCTTTCATGTTACTTTTCTGGTTTCAAAAGTATAATAAAATGATTATGAATGCTTAATTTGATCCTTAATATAATTTTCCAAAAGTCAATATTCTTATTAAACTAAGTTTATCCTAAAAATAAAATGGGGTAACTCTTTATGATAAAGTGTAAGAGATATAGATAGCACTTTCTTAATGGGAAGACCTGTTAGAGAACTATTTTCTCCATACCATTTATCCTTTTCCCATGAATAAATTATTTACAATATTTAATTTCAAGTAATAAGTTTCAAAGACTTAGTACCGAGATTCTAGTGTGTTTTTTTTCTGATATATAAATGGAAGCTGTAATAAGCTATATAAAACAAGACACGTTCATAAATAGGCCAGCTGGATCTTTAGCTAATTTCATTTAGGCTAAATGGCTCCATTTTTTCACACTTTGCTAAAACTAATTTATATACATAACCAATTTACTAACTTGCTAGGGTTTCAGAATCAAAGTGATTTTTAATGAAAAAAAAAGAGAGGAATTGTGGCATAAATGAGTGACTATTTTTAAAATAAAATACAAGCATGAATTAAATGTATAAACATATCACTATTTTTATTTTCAGTTAAGCCAAGTATGCTGTGAGCTAAAGTTATTAAGACAAGATGTATATCCGTATTTTACACTTTCAAAACAAGGTATAACAATATTCTCTATTGTTCAAATACACATAATTTTATCTGAAACATTTATAAAACAAACAGTTCCTGCAACAATACCAACATTAGGAGAGTTGTTTAAATTATTTTTTAATGGTTGTAGTGGAGCTAATTTTTCTCATAAAGTTCCTACTGGGATTTAGCACACTCTTTAGGTTGCCTGAATACAACCAAGAATGTGTTGGTTCATAAGTAAATATTATATATCTAAGTATTATATATCAATTCAGTCAAACATTCAAGATAAAAGGACTGACTTTTGACTTAAACCTAAACCAAAAATGAATTTTTAAAATATATTTTCAAAATATCCTCCCAACCACTGTTAACATACGTCTTTATGTGTTCACACAGCATCTTGCAGGAATATTCAATCATCTTCTTTCTCAATATATGTCTTTGCGTTACCACGTGCCACTTGCCTGGCCAAGTACCTGTCTCTAGCTGACATTACAGTTTCTTCATTGTTCCGCTTTGCAAACTTGTTCACTGCTTCATCTAGTCTCTCTTGTTCTTTGCCAGTCTCTTGGCATTCCTCTGTGATGCTGTGTTTTGCTCCCAGTGATGTTTCAGAACTAGAGGGTTTCTCTGGGTTTCTTTCTTTGTCCTTTTCCATGTTTCTCATTTTGTGGGATCTTTCCTGGTCAAGAAACCTATCTCTCGCCCTAGAATTCGGGCTGCTTTCCTTTCTGTCTCGCTTTCTTTCTGAAGACTGACCACTTACTTCTCGTTTTTCTCTATCTCGGTATTTATCACTGTCTTCATATCTTTCTTTCCTTGCTTTCACCTGCTCTTCCTTTTCTTTGCTTTTCTCTTCCTTCTCTTCTCCTTTCTCGCTGTGTTGGTCATGATCACTTCGTTGTCTATCTCTTTCTTGTTCTCTTCTGGGATATTTCTCCCTTTTCCATTCTCTGTCATTTCTTTCTCTTTGGTCTCTTCCCCTCAGTTTATCTTCTTGTTCATGCCTCTTCCAGTGGGAATCTCTCTGACTGGCCTCTCTGTGTCTGTGGGAATCCTTCTTTTCTTTTCGGTAATCACGGTCAGTATAATAGTTCTGGTCCCTGGATTGTCTCTCTTGATGCTGATCTTCCCTTTTCTCATGTCCTCTTGACTTGGAACTTTTTGTGTGGTGTCTGGTACCATGTTCTCTTTCTTCACTAGATGACCGTGAATGGGTTTGATTCCTGTGATGCTTGGAGTCATTCATGGAGGTCTCTCTGCTCTTTTCCCTTCTGCAGTTTCCTTTTTCTTCCATTTTATCATCCTCACTGCTGCTAGCATTCAAGTCACTGTCTGCATCTAGGTTTTCCTCTACTTTCGCAACAGTTTGGAGAATGCATTTCTCATGTGTTCTGTTCTCTGAACTTACTTCATCGGAATAACCCCTTGGTTTCTCTTCCTTTATCCCAGACCTTCAAAAAAATAATATAACACTAAATGCCATATTATCAACTGTAGTAATCAAATGAAGTATTCATATAATTCTACTCAATAATTAAGTCAATACAATAACAATTATATATATATTTTCTGATTATCCAAATGTAAAAAAGGTCTATTTACCTTGCTAACATCTGCAAACTAGCATTCTCTAACCATTCAGAATATTTTCATTATTGGAAGAAGTGAAAAAGACAATAAGCCCTTCTGTACTGGACCACTACAACCCTCAGGCAGGGGTCTGTGCAAGGTCTTTTGCTAATAAGCATAGACAAAGAAAAATCGGGAAAAGTAAGATATATTCTGGATCTTAATAGTTATTTTTACAACATAAAATTCAAGTTGTGGCTCTTTGTTGGATTTTCTCCTAAAAAATTTTAAGTAAAGTCCTGGACATAAATGAAATTTTTTCACAGCAAAATGGTGACAAAATCTAACTCTAAATATCACTAAATAAACCCTCTTATGATTAAAAAGGCACCAGCATCCTGATATACCCCCTGGCACTTACCACAACAAAAGGGAAATATGTAAATACATTCACCTATTACAATCAGTAACACTATAAATGTCTGTATCATCTACATCTTCCCAGCTGATAAGTGTGGTTAGTTTATTTACATTACTACATATTCATTTCCTACTAATCACACAAACAGAGCAGTAAGTATGGTTCTATAGAAATTGCTAGCAGAACTGTATTGGCTAACGTACTCACTAATGATTAGGAATTCTATTAGACTCTGAGAAGTGCAATATTCAGTGACATTATGAAGTATCATGGCCGGCCTCACAACCATTCCAGATGAAACTCTAATAGAAAAACTTATATTCTATTCAAAAATCTCAACCTTCAAATATACTTAAGAATCATAATTCTCATCAATTTTGCAACCAAAAATTAGCAGTTGGGGTTGGGGTAGAAAGAATAAACCTAATTCCCTCTCTTCATCCTTAATTCCATTCTCCTGCCTCTCCTCTTTCCTGAGCTACACAGAGTCAAATCCTCTTATCTGAATGTTTCTGTTCCCCCAAAAAAGTTTACTTAAAAACAAGTTAGAAAAAATTCTCCCTTTTACCTTCAGCTATACACTTATGGCATAATCATTTCACCATTCCTGTTTAAAACATTACAATTTTATGCAAAAATCCTCCAAGCCTTCCTTTTTAGGCCAGTACTGGTAGAAATGTCTATAGAAATGATCATGTCCATATCTGTGCTGTTTGATAATAAGGTAGCCACTAGCCAAATGTGGCAAGTGAGTACCTGAAATGTGGCCATTGTTACCAAAATTTTATATTTAACATTAAACAGCCACACATTTCTAGCCCTTGACATGTGCATCTTACTTTTTATGGAGGCTGGGTCCTATTTATGAAAATCACCTATGTCTCTTTTTATATACTACCCAAATATGCATATTAGGATTACTGCAGAAGAAAAATTACCTTGAACTAAATCTGCAGGTTAAATTAAGAAACTGTAAATCCTTACCCATTCATTCAATTAGGTCAGGTTTGGCTGACAAAACAACATGCAATCCTCTATCTTTCAGAGGGTTAAAACGATCCCATAAACACAGATCATGAACAGTATCTTTCTTCTAAATGTTCCATATGTCACGTCTCACCTGGCTTCACGAAAGCTGCATGTAGGTACTTCCTCTTCACCAACTGCTTGATTTAATAGGTGCCTATAAAATCCACTGAGATCTTTCTGCTTGGTTACATCCAAACGTGCTAAGAGGGAAAGCAAAAGTGAGAATATATTCAACAAAGCAAAAATGCAGTTCAGTTTTACAGGTAGAGAGTATATAACATACACAGGGTGTAAACTATTCTCTAGATCAGGGTTGGCAAACTAAAGCCTATAGGCCAAATTTGGCCTGCTGCCTATCTTTCTAAATAAACTTTTATTGCAACTTAGCCCTTGTTCATTTGTATATGTATTGTCTAGGCCTGCTTTTGTGATACAAAGGCAAAGCTGAGTAGTTGCAACAGAGATCATACGGTACACAAAGCCTAAAATGTTTATTACCTGGTCCTTTATAGAAAATTTGTTGACTGGTGCTCTAGATGACACACAGTACATGCTTAGACCAAGTCTTACAGATTTGGTTTTCTTTCACTTAGAAGTTGATGAGCACTTGCCAATTAAGCTATTTGTAAGTATATATTTTAGTTAGATCCTGAGAAATGATCATGAGTAGAAAGCACTGAAACAAGGCCTCTGCACATCTTTGTTCTTTCTTGAATTAATGTTATTGTTTTTCTAAATGCCCAGCTGATGCTCCTTGGGTGGTATTCCTCTAGTTTTCTCATCCCAGAAAATATAACTAGGATTTAAATCTCAGTTTGTACTGCTCTGATAGATGTCATGGTATTGTGCCTTATAATCAATGTTTCCACATTTGGAATCATTTTTCCAAGGCAATGATTTATAATGACCAGAGGTTTAAGCAACAAAATGAGATATAAGTGAAAAGTTCAGAAGTTATTGTTACTAAGAGTACAACTGTGTTTTCAGTTAAAATCTCCTCTCTGTTTTATAATACTACACAATACCATATTTTGTACATTGAATTTATATACATGAATTATAACCACACAAAGTTTGGGGACAGAGCAAACGGCTAACCACAGGGCAGAATTCTGCTACTTGTTTTCGTCTACCCTCTCCCTCTTCCATTTCACCTTCAAGTGCAGCAGCTCTCTTTTCTCTTTCCTCCTCTTCAGCTCTTTCTTGTAGTTTTTTCTTATAAGCAGATGTCACAAATGCTTCTTTATCATCAAATTCTCCCTTTTCCATTTCTCGTTCTCTTTGTATTTTCTTTTCCATTCTTTTTTCTTGTTCCTTTTTCCTGATCTCAACTGCTTTTAGTAAGTTGTGAATATACTTGGGCTAGGTGAAAAAATAAGATTTAGGAAAGAGTCAAAGATAATTGTTAATATTCTATTTTTTATCATGAATTCATTAAGGTAGAAACGTCTAGGCCAAACAGGTAGAAATGTCATCTCCTGAAAAGTCAATATAAATTTACCTGCAAGATTAAAACTAAAATTCTTTTCAATAAAAATGTTAAGTGTAAAGACTAAAATTATTCAAAGTGCTATTTTACTATTTTTTTTTAAAATCTCAAACTAAATAAGTAATTTTCCCAGTTTTTCTCACCTTTTAAATGGTATTGTCTTAATGGTTCTTCAACAGATATGTGAATCGAAAAGGTTCCTACTAGTTTTTCACATTAGTTGAAATATGATTATTTAAAATAGTAGATTTAATATAATTTTATACCACCACTTTATTTGTAGATACTGTAAGATGCAAAGATCCTTAAAAATCAGTTTGCACTTGTGAAAAAATAAGAGTGACAGACAGAAAGTCTGAACTTACTTCAATTCTCCTGGCCCTCAAATTTTTTTCAAACTAAAAATCTGATCATGATATGTATTCAGTTACTAGGTAAGAAGTAATAAAAAATGACGATGATAAAATACAAATAAAGATGAACAAGAGGACAAAGACTTTCTAAGAAAAATTGTTCAAAAAATTATTTGCAAAGATTTAAAGTAAAAAATAAAATTTACAAAACTGTTAAGATAATTCACTTGCTCCTGCTGCAATACTAAATGTAAGGCTTCCTGAGTTCTAAATCAAATCTATAATATCTGGAACTAGGGGCTCTTCACACTTCAAACACCTAAAAGCTTTTTTGTAGATCATCTTCATGCTGAAATAAAATTAAGATACAAAATGCAGATCAAGGTCAAAGAAAGTTTGTATTTTCAGCTACAAACCTTTCGGTCCTTTCCCAAGAGTAATTTGGGATTATTTTCTTCCTTTTTTTTCTGCATTTCATCATAAATACTGTCATATTCATATACAGTAGAGTCTTCTGCAAGGGCCTTCTGGATTTCCAATTTGGTCTTAAAAAAAAATTAAACATGTTTCAAAAATATGAGCCAGCTAAAAACCTAAGTAATTTCTTGAGAAAGGATCAGAAATCAGAAATACATGATAAAATTATATCAATCACATTTTAAGACAAAAAATATAAACATCAATTCTGGAGTCAGGCTACCTGGGTTTGAATCCTGGCTCTACACTTACTAGCTACTTTGGCAAGTTTGTTTAATCTCTTTTTTGTGTTTCAGTTTTCCTCATCTAAAAAAAATGGGAATAATTGTTATCTACCTTCCAAGTTGTTGTGATCATTAAATAACTTAATAAACATAAAATACTTAGAGCCTGAGAGAAAGTAATTGTTTGATAAACGTTAGCTATTATTATTTTTTCATCTGTACATAAATAGAAGCATTCACATCAAAAGGTCAAAAGGTCCAAGGTATGACTTAGAAATACCTAACCTTGGTTTTGAGATGCTTATATTATATTATATTGTATTATATTATACTATATTATACTTTATCATTTTTAATTGAGTTACCAAACAGAATGTTCAGTTCTCAAATGGTAGGAAATACTTTTTAAAAAGCTCCCAACATAACAGAAAAGTGGGGACATTCTGTAATTAACATTTTTTGTAATTTTAATTATATAAAGTCCTCTGCCTTTTTTCATCATGTTCCCTTTGTCTTAAATGTTCTTCCTCCTGCTTTCAGGCCATCAAAATCTTATCTAGCACTTCGGAGCTAAGCTCAAATTCTACCTCTTAAATAAGGCCATCTCTGAGGACTTTTACCTCCAATGATCTCTGATGGCACATTCTGTACTGCAATATTTAGCTCTTAATGATATGCTTGATGTTATTGCTTTCTAGTTGTTTTACAAATCTTAGTCTGTTGTACTAGCTTGTAAATTCCTGACACCACACATTTTCACTTTTTCTTTAATTGTTACATTGTCTATTGCAAGGTGGAACACAAGAGGGATCCTTTTTAAGTGACAGGGTGATATTATAATTATTCAAAGAACCGACCTGATATTCTCAGGTTTTTGCATAGCAACAATTAAGACTCTGAAATGATGTACATGCTAACTTTTTTATGGAATACTGTTTTAAGACATAAAAAATTTTTTAAATTTCTTACTTTTCAACATTTACTTTAACCTTAGAAAAACAATGATTCTCCTGCCTTCATGGTGAATTAGCGCTGCTGCTCCCTCCTCAAACCCAACCTGGAGAAGCTAAGAAATATATCTTTACCGTGACAATAAAAAGCAAGGGAAAAGGGACAGTAAGGCTGTTTTAAATAGACAACATGCCTTTGTACTGTTGGGAGAGTGGCAGGAGAACACTTTTGTAGAAATAAATTATTAACTTCAGTCTCAAAACACATAAAGCAAAAAACCGAACAGAAATCTAAGGAAAAACAGACAAGTTTACACCCATAGTAGGGGATTTTAACATATGTCTCTCAGCAATCAATAGAACAGACAAAAAAATTAGTATGAATATTCATGGATTAACAATTGACCCAATGGAAACATATAGAACATTTTTCAAGCATAGAAGCAATATTTATAAAAACCACTTATTGGACCATAAAGTTAATCTCAACAATTTTAAAGATATGAAACAATACAATGCATGATGTTGGAACACAAAGAAATTATGTTAAAAATCAGTAAGAAAAAATCCCTATATGTTTAGAAAAATCAATCATAATGGAAATTAGAAAATATTTTGAACTGAATAACAAAAATACTACTTACCAAATTTGTGAGATGCAGCGATACCAGTGTTTAGAGGAAAATGTATAGCTTTAAGTACATAAATTAGAAAAGAAAAAGGGCAAAAAAACAGAGCTAATGCACCCAACTGAAAAACTCAGGAAAATAACAAAAGACACCCAAAGATAGCAGAATGAAGAAAACACTCATTTGTACGGCAGAAATTAATGAAGTAGAAATAAACTTATAAAACATATTTACCATTAGCTCCTTAAGACCCATCAAACCTTGGAATTGTCAGATTTTTATATTTTTTTTCAATCTGAATAATTACAGTGAAGGATAAGAAAAATTACAGGCTAACTTCACTTGTGATGCAAAACTCAACACTTGTACAAAAATCCTTAATCAAATTTTAGTAAACCAAATGCAATGATATATAAAAAGAATAATACATTATGCCTATGTTGGGTATAACATTTATGTGAAGTTATGATTGATTTTTCTAAAGTTAAATCCATCTTATTTTATTGGTATGAATTCAGCATGGTCATAAAACGTATTATCTTTTCTATATAGTTTACTCATGATTTAAACAAATAAACAAAACCTCAAATCAAGATCAGAAAGAACTTCCTTAACTTGACAACAGATACCTACCGAAGACCTACAGCAAATATTTAATGATGACATATCAAGTTTACCCAATGAAACAGGGAATACATGTTGTCATTACTTGAGATTCAGATAAAAGAATGAAAAAAAGAAGAAAAAAAAAGTGATCTATTAGGTAAAGTATACCATTTCTAAGAGTATTTTGTCTTAGATTTAATAAATGCAATCAAACTAGTATTCTTCATGATAAAAGTAGAAGACAAGAGCTGAAACCTCCACGTGGAAAATAAGGTGAAAAGGAGGTGGTACAGATAGGAGATCACAGCAGCAGCAAGCAGGTTAGAGGTACTAGAAGAACTGCAGCAGCATTCCCCATTTCCAAGCAAACTATGAAAAAGTCCCACAAAATAGAAAAAGTGGCTGTGAACAAGCCCGAGTGAAGAATGAAATTAGAATTGGGGTTTATGCTTTAAGTGATCATGAAAAGGCAGCACAAAAATGTCAGAAGAACACCAGAAAACAAGACACCTACATGACCTTGGAGAAGTTTCCAGACTCTCTGGAACTAATTCTCCCATCTATACAGTAAAAAGTTGAACTCGATGTTCTCTCTAAAATTCTACTGAACTCTAAAATTTGGATTCAAAGCACTCCAGTATTTATGTCAAAGAAATCACAGTCTAATTTAATGATTTTGTGTGTGTATCAAATCATTGTGAGGCTGCTGAGTTACACAACACACTCCACTAGGAATCTAAGGTATTATCTTAAAATAACTAAATACATAATTCTGTGCCTATTCCCCAGGGAGGCAGTAAAACACAGAAGCTAAAATTTCCCTGCCTAGTTTGAATATACCTCATGAAAGTCACGTAAATCCTTTTTACCTTCATTTCCTCAATTATAAAATGGGGATTATGAGTATCTCTATCTCATAGGATTGTTTGGTAAGAATTAAAATAATTCTTAGGAAGTAGTTGCTGTAATGGCTGGCACATCGAAAGTACCTAACAAATTCATCCTTATGCTGAATTCTAGTTAGCTAAGGGACAAGTGGGTATCAAAAATTATAGAAAATGTGGAGGGGCAAAAAATTAAAACAAAAAAAGGGTACTTTGTTATTGTTTAATTTCATTATGTTCTGCAGCAGCTAAATCTAAGATACACTGGTGTAACAGAAAAATTAGTAAGCCTTCAGGCTTACTTCTGTAATTAGCTGTGTGATCATGAGGGGTAATTTATCCTTTTGAAGTTTCAGATTTCTTAATCAGGACCATGAAAAGGTTTGTGAGAATTTGTAAAAAGATAATGTATGTATTTAAAAACTGCTTGGAAATATATAAAGTACTATATAAATATAAGGTACTAGCAAGTCTATTAAAAATTATCTGATATTCCCCTTTCTTGGTACATGAATTTCAAATAATTATGGAATTGTGATATCACTCTTATTGTGAAGAATTTTTTTAGCAAGTAAGCTCACTAGCAGGAATAAACCATATAATCCACTGTCACGACTGCGCAGTCATCTAAAAGCAGAAATGGGTTTAATCTACAACAGAGCAATAAAGAGCTAATTCTTCACTGTGTTTTTTCCTTTAAAACATATACAGGTAACCAGAAATCCATATAAATCAAGAAACATCTTACACATTATCAAAAAACAAGGGTCAAGATAAAATTATTTCTTTATACACACCTATTTTGTTTAGTCTCAGCACCTAGATACCAAAACTAATACTTAACAATATGAGCTGAAATACTTCACCAAATGCATTTAACTCACTCTTCCACCTTACCTGTTTCATTGCTTGCTTTTTAGCAGCTTCTCTCTGAAGGCTTTCACTCACGGAGGTCTATGACACAGAAAAATGCTGTCATTGTTTAACACTTCTTTTCCAATATTCTGGTTGGCAACTGGATCCATACTTACAGTTAAAAATAGAAACATAATATTATAAATTAACATTTTCAAGGTCTTTTCCCTCAATTTTTGGAAACAAATGAATTTTCATTGTAAATCATCAGATAAGGCTGTAAGGTGTAAGAGAAAACAGAACAGTATAGGACTTTTAGTTCCAACTTCACACTAAGCCACCAATCTCTATGGATTTCAATCTGCTTTGTGTGCTCATGTGAATGTGTGTGTGTGAGTGTGCACGTATTAGGTGAGGAAGGACTGGTCCCTTCCAACACTAAAATGGTATGATTCCCAGCAACAAAAGCACAATTATTTTAATATTCACCACTGAATACAGTATATCAAGCTCTTAGTATATGCTTAAGGTTTACGGGCAGTAAGAACTATCTGAAGTTATAATCAGTCAATAAATGTGTACTGAAATGCCTACCATATCAAGCATTGTTCTAGCTCCTGAAGATAGCAGAAAAACAAGAAAAGTCTTTGTCCTTGAGAGATAAACAGTCTGAAAGGGAAGACAAATTACTAAAGAGATAATTATAATATGAATGTGATAAGCAATATAATAAAGGGATTTTTAAAAAGGGGCTGTGGGAGTAGAAGGAAACTAAATGTATGAAGAACAGAGTAGAGGAACAGAGTAGAAGAAAACTAAATGTATGAGGAATAAAGAAAGCCTTCCTAAGAGGCATGGCATTAGACCTGAATCAAAAAGAATTTAAGAGATGGCAAGGAGTATAGGAGGTACCTAGCAAACTAAGAAAAAAATTAGAATACTTAAGTAAAATATTTCCTTAAAAGTATAAGGCTTTGTAAACATACTAACCAACACTAAAACGTACACTTTAAAAAGGTGAATGTTATGGTGTGTGAATTATCTTTAAAAAACAATAAATAAGGCTACTGATAAATTTATTTAATTAAAAATATAAGCCTCAGGCCTTAGGCCTATAGTTGTCCCGACTATTGGCATTTGCTGTTTTAGCTGTATAGTATCAACTGGTGCTTCCTTTGTTTTTCATGGCAACAAACAACAAAATAAACAAACCTAATTCTAGTTCCCTATGACTATGGAGACAAAGTTAATACACAAAGGCCATATAAGTAATAGAAAACTTAATAAATTAAAACAAGTGTACAGGCAAAGAACTACGGACATTTTAGATAGTAAATTGACTCCAACTAGAGGAAAAGATGTTGATAACAAAAAATAGTAATAGTAGCTAACATTTATAAAGCCAGGTGCTATGCTAACCTGTCATGAGCTATGGTCCATTTTTAACTAATTAGAGTACAATTTTAAACATTAAAATATTAAATATGCTAATAAGCATCTCATGAAATTCTTCCCAACATATTTTTATGTCTCAGTATAATTCGTGTAAATTTATTTTTCTTGATGACTGAGTTAGTTAGCAATATCCTCAGACTTTTACTTGCTTTTATTATTTTTCCTATCTCTCCTTCAGTCTGTCACAATGTACCTGATGTCATTTTAAAACTGGTTGCTCAACCCAAACTACTGAATTTGGAAAAATAAAACACAAGGCTATTACTTTTCAGACTGTAGAATAAGCAGACTGGGAAGGGTTTTTCCAATATAAAGTATATATACTTTTGAGACCTCTCAAGAGGCCTTTTCCATATTTATAGCTGTTTAGAAGGATGAAGTCTGACCTTTGAAAAATATCGTTATGTGATTACTTATAGGATGATAACATCATGGAGGAAGTACAGTAATTTCACATATTCTATTCACAGACTTACACCCGTGGAATTCCAATAGCATCAGTGGATAAAGAGGTAACTATGAACTAAAGCGGAAAAAGTCAGGGAGAATTACCTCTTTCTGAAGCTCATCTGATTCTCAGTTTTCTAGCTAAAGAAACTCTGACAATACTATTAAAGGTGATGACAACTTGTTTAAACACATACAAAAAGTTAAAAATGAAGAGTAGCAGTAAAACTTTCAGTTGTTTCTGAAAGAGTGACCCTGCGTTAAAATCAATAAATGTATTAAATATTTTAAAATCTTCCATATAATAAACATAAGAAACTGTAATCTAGATCCACACTGGAGATAAAAATAACTAGTAAAATTTAAAAAGCAGGATCAATAAGATTTTAAAGATCAAGTCTTTCCAAGTTTTTAGAGCTATCCTTAAATTAAAATACCAATACAAATTTTAAGACTCAACTTTTAATCTGGTTTCCATAAAGAGGAAGGTTATGTGACAGAAGAAAAAAATGACAAAAGCAGATCCTCCTGCATAAGTCAGGGAAGGCTTCAACTTATTGAACTTGGCACGAGATGAAATAGGTTTCATACATGTGTGTTATCAATAAAATAAAACAAAAAGTACCAACATATCAGCCTCTAACTTTAGATTGCCTAGACAGTATGGTACAAGGAGGAAGTACAGAATAATGGTCACAGTGAAGGCTCTGGAATCTGAGTTTCAATCTGTCCCCTCTCTCTTACTAGGTGTATTATTTCAGGTATGTTACTCACCTATTAATATATAATAGTACCTACCTCATAATCTGAGGATTAAATGAGATAATATGTAAAAAATGCTTAGCAAGCATCTGGTTCAAAATGCCCAATTAAGGGTTAGCTATCATTATCATTATTATTACCATGCTCATATTTAAGAACATGGGGCTTGAAGAAATGCTTATATTTAAATAAATTAAAATTAAGTTATGGGAAAAGAGTAGCTGTAGGTTTTTTCCCCCCCTTGGAGTATTATAGTTAAACCAAAGTGTTCACCAGAAAAGTATGTAAACTATGCTCCATTTTATAGTAATATTTATCAGTGTACTTAATAAAATATAAGATTGGCATTTATTTGAAGTTGTATAGTATGATTCAATTTGCATCTATGGAAACAGGAAAATCTATTCTGTTAAATATTTAAAAGGCTGTACACGTCTTCTTTTGTGTTTTAAGATTCCATAAGGATTCATATTCACTAAATCAATAAAGAGGAAAATGGAAGATGCATACATCTGAATCCTTCACTAGCTATAGGAGCTATGGCATAGCTAGAAATGGGTTTTCTAGAACCAACAGTGGTTTTTACCAGGAACTGCTTGTAAAACACAATGTCCCAAAGCATAAGTAGATTAGAAGGAACTCTTCTTTGAGCAAGTCCTCTTCTGTACTGCTATAGTAATAATTGGATGGTGGGCCTTGATAGCAAGGGAAGTCAACTGAATGGACACCTGCCTTTAATAACTGCCTTGGTTTGGGGTGGGAGTTCTTTTTAAAGATGTATATTTTTTAAACTTTATTTTAAAATAATCATAAATTCACAGGAAGTTGTAAAGAAATATACACGAAGTCCTTCACCCAGCCTCCCCCAATGTTAACATCTTGTATAACTGGAGTACAATATCAATACCAGGAACTAGATATTGGTACAAACCACAAAGCTTATTCATATTCACCAGTTATACATGCACATATCTGTGGATGTATATAGCTTATTCATATTCACCAGTTATACATGCACATATCTGTGGATGTATATATGCTATTTTATTACATGTATAGTTTTCTGTAACTATCACCACAATCAAGATACTTAATTGTACCATCACCACAATATTCCTTTGTGCTAATCCTTTGCAGCCATACCCACCTCTTCTCTCCCATCCCTAATCTCTGGCAACCACTAATCTGTTCTCTATCTCTGTAATTATTAGTTACTTCATGAATGTTAAATAAATGGAATCATTTTGAGACTGACTTTTTTCATTAAGCATTATTTTAAATGAATGTATTTTGCTTAGTACTGATATTACAAAACACTTCACTTCTTGCCACAAAATATTCTAGCCTGCAAGTGACCTAAGAAAAAATAGCTGTTAAAAAGATGATTAAGGTTGAATGTGACCAAACCACACAATACAGTTGTTAACAAATTACTTTCAAAATTAGTAGGCAGGCAATTAATTATCCTATTTTATGTATGAAGACCAGATCACAGGATAACACAAGAAAGTATTCATTAATGATGTCTTCTAATAAAACCATAAATTATCATTAGGTTTAAATTTTGGAAGACAAAAATTACTCCCTGTCTTTATCTTAAAGAAAAAAATAATTCAATTTATAAATCAGTTCAAATGCAAACATTCTAACTGTCCTAAAAGTATAAAAACTGCCATATTGATCTTTCAAAATAGTCTTTCTATCAAACATCTCAAGAAAATACCTTTAAAAGAACGTGTAGTTGTTCTTTACAAATGTTTCAACTTAATTCAACAAACATGTTCTGAGACCCTACTATGTGTTATAGCACTAAGAGTGGGGGAGGAGCCACATTTGGTTAACATCTTAATTTTTTATGTTCTACGTAATCTATGAGTAGGTAGGTTCCTATTAGCTTCGACTGCAAATAAGAAATGGATATGAAGAAAAAGAATATAAAATGCCTGGTCCATTTTATACATACTAATAATATATAACCCCCCTCTATACACACACACACACACACACACACACACACACAATTATAAAGATAAAGATGTGGCCATCAAATACAGGCACCACAAATTGCAGATTTAAGAAAAACACTACAACTGAATTTTCTTAATCTATCCTACTACCCCCTTGTTCTGTGTAGATAACAAAAATTTTTTAATCAATCTAATGTCTGTTTCACTGAGCTGCAGTCAGACAGAGCTGACTAAAAGAGAGACGATTTAAAAAATCTCTGCAGTTAGCTCAGGTTAATAGAAGACAAAGTACACGATTGTGCACCTTATTACATCACTATACATGTCTAGATGGGCTGCTTCCTGGATTGTGATAACACCCAAAGAGAAATATTAATAGTTCTGTGTGTATTACTGGAACTCCCTCACCAATACACAAAATGTAGTCTAGTGGCACTGGAAATATAGATACTGGACCATTATTCATATTATTAAATTACCTTTCTTTAGTCATAACATTATTTTAATTAAAAATTAAGTCCTGAATGTTTTTTTTTTTTGCAGAAATTCTGTTATTCCATAACTAATAAACCACAAAGGGAAAAACAATCACATGGGCTTCTTTCTCAAATATGAGATTTAACTATCCACTTATCCAAATTAACTCAGCTTGAGAAAAAACAGTTCAAGAATCAATCCTTCTTCAAATGGCTCATGGGTACAATTTTATGTTGTACTCTAAAAAGTTAGAAATGAAAACTTCCTATTCTTTTTTTTAAAACTTAGCAACAGATCATTTATTAAAAGGTCCTACAACTCAGTAATCTCTATTATGAGTTTTATTTGTCCATATTCACATGACTCTTTTCTAAGTACAAAGCCTGTTTAAGAGTTGTGAAAAATACAGAAACTTTTCATTATATAAGCTCATATAGAAAAAAGACATGACTATGCACTAAAAAATTTAGAAAAAAGAAAATATGAATGTCCATTAACTATACGAAAAAATGATCAATCTTACCAGCTAAAGAGATGAAAGGTACTGTGATATTCACTGCATTATATAGTGGGATACCTATTCACATTAGTGAAAAACTTGAAGCAACCTAACTTTGAACATCAAACAATCCAGAACCAAAAATCTTGAGCAGCTATGTACAATAGAACTTTCTGCAATGACTAAAATATGTAGTTATATATGGTAGCTATTAGTCACATTTGGCTATTGAGCATGTGAAATGTGACTAGTGTGACTGAGGAACTAATTTTTAAATTTCATTTTAAGTTTAAAATCAAATGTCTCTATGACATAGTGGCTACCATATCAGACAGCACAGATCTAGAGCAGGAGTCAGCAAACTCTCTTTATGGACCAGATGGTGAATTTCATAATGAGATAGCTATCACTTCACACCTGTTAGAATGGCTATCATTAAAAAGGCAAGAAACAAGACAAGCAAGTGTTGGAAAGGATGCAGAGAAAATGAACCCTCATACACTGTTGGTGAATGGAAGTTAGTACAGCCACTACGGAAACAGTATGAAAGAGTCCTCAAAAAATTAAGAAAAGAACTAATGTGTGATCCAATTATTCCACTTCTGGGTATTTATCCAAAGAATACAAACACAGGTGTGCATATATATCAAATATCTAATTTGGAAAGATATACGCACACTATGTTCACTGCAGCATTATTTACAATAACCAAGATATGGAAACAACCTAAGTGTCTATCGACAGATGAATGGATAAAGCAGATGCGGCGCGCGCGCACACACACACACACACACACACACACACAGAATACTACTCATGCTGCCATTTGCAACATGGACGTTGAGGGTATTATGCTAAGTGAACTAAGTAAGATGGAAAAAGACAAATATCGTTATGATTTCACTCATGTGTGGAATATAAAACAAAAGAACAAACAACAAAAATACATGAACCCAGAGGCAGACAACAGACTGGTGGCTACCAGAGGGAAAGGGGAATGGAGAGAGGGCAAAACAGGAAAAGGGGGTCTGTTGTATGGTGACAGAAATTAGACTTTTGGTGGTGAGCCCGATGTAGTCTATATTGATGTCTAATCATAATGTTGCACACCTGAAACTTATATGGTGTTATAAACCAAAGTTATTACCTCAAATAAAAAATTTTCTTGTAAGTTATTGAAGTAGAAGTGCACACAATACTGTTGCCCATATTTGATTGGCAAAATTAGTCACATGGCCTCAGTTAGCTAATGATAAAGTAGAAAATGTAATCTAACTGAGAAGCTATGTACCCAGCTTAAACTGTTAGTACAGAAGGGAAGAACAGATTTTGCTGACTTATTAACAGTCTTCACCATAGGGATCACAAAAAACAAACAAACAAACAAAAACAGACTAAAGAGATTTTCAGTATCTAAAACCAACAATGAGTTAATATCTAAACCATATACGGGACTCTTATAAATCGTAAAAAAGAAAGAAAATATAATAGAAAAGAGGGCAGTGGATATAAATGAGAAATTTATAGTAGAGTAATAAGGAATGCCCAGTAAATACATGAAGAAATACTCAAGTTCATTAATAATCAATGAAATGCAAAGTAATACAACAAAGAATGGAAAAATATTATGAAGTGTTGATAAGAAGATGAAGAAACAGTGACCTCCAAGGGAATATAAATTGGTATAATCATTCCAGAAAGCAATCTGCCAGCACTTAGTGAAATAATCTATCTATATGCTCCCTGACCCAGAAGTCCCATTTTTGGATATATACCCCCAAAAGAAACTCTCCACTTTCTATTGGGACACGGACGAGAATGTATTTTACAATGATGTTGTGATAGCAGGGAACTGAAGGTAACTTACATGCTTATCTCTGAGGGAATGGGATAAAATACAGTGGACATATACACTGCAGTCAGAATCAACGAGGTATACACTATATCATGTAGTGTTGAGTGAAAAAAAAGACATCTGTAATTCAATATTTATATATATAACACATACACATTCAAAACAACACAATATAAAAGGATACATGCATATTTAAGAATATATATCAAACACATCAGCGTTTGTTTAAAGGGGAATGGGATAGGAGATCAGGGACAAAGAGGAAAACAAGAACCTCGTGCAGGCTAAGAACGTGAGTGCCCTGAAATGAGAAGTACAACTAACAATTCTCTGTATGCTTCAAAAAACAAGTTTATTGCATTGCCCAAGAGACGTCACAGCTCCAGAAAGAAGACACAGACACACACGGACAGAGGCACACACACAAACATACAGAGACAGACATGAAACGTCATGAAGGATGCAGTTCTGAAATAATAATCTTTGTTTCACGTGACGATTTCTCTGTAACGGAAGACAGCAAAAAGCGGAAGAGGCATGAAAGGAATGCAAAAAGGAGGGTAAATTTAGTCTGCTCATAGGAAAACAGTTCTTGAACACCACATACAGCGTAAGATGCAGGTGAAAGGAAAAAACTCACAACACAGTTCTCAATACCCTATGTTGCATTAGTCTTTAAAAAAAGCAGTAGAAAAACGTTTTATAATGTCTACTGAAAATGTATTTATTATAATTAACGATACCTCTTCCAAACACTGCTGAATTCACCAATAAAAGGAAAACTACATTTTATTCCACTTAGAAACCCAAACTTATTTTCCTAAGGAATATCATTAACTATGCTGGTAATAACTAGCACACATATAATCAACAGTCAAGGTCTTGAAATATTCCACACACAGGCAAAATTTTAATGAAATACACTTGGAAATGTATTTTTTCAAAAGACAAGCAACAGTTTGGCACCTAATATATAATCACAATGACCAAGTCAGGTGTGCAGCGTCCCCAGTACAGACTTTATTAGAGTTCAGTTATAAATAACACAATCTCTTGACATTGAAGATGTAGTTCTTGCAGATAAAGCCCAAAGACAGGAAATGAATCTCCTCCCAAATGCTGCATCTTATCTTAAAAGTAACCTCAAATTATTACGAAACTAATAAAGTAATTTTGTTTCTGAAAGTGATCTGATCTATTTTATTTTCAGTTTCTGATAAATCCAAGAATGAGATGGGGGATTATTGCTTTTTGTCTGACTATACACACTGAAACACAACATAAAAATAAAGAAAAAACTTTTTTTAAATGATTTTTATGGTAAAGTTAGAATAGGCAATATCAAAGCCTGTCAGTATATAAGGAAGATGTATATGGTTTTGTAAAAATAGAAAGCTAATTTTGTTATTTAACAACAAATTTGGAAGTAAGGCTTTTACTATCTTCTTATCAGAAATTGTCAATTAAAAATGATGAGTAAACAGAGTGCGATGAGATTGTAAACAAATCAAATAAACAATAATTCAAAAACATAATTATGGTTATTACTACCTTTAGGGAATTTTCTAATATAATGGTTCTTAGCTAATGGCCACAACCCAAAATGAAGATTAAGATTCTATTAAAAAGTGACAAAAAAGCCAGGCTACCAAATATGACTGTCAAACACAAAGTGGGACGGAGACAGCACAAGAAACTTTCAGATAACTAGTGATTAATGATAACAACTATTGTACACAAGATATTTTTATTGTAGCAATACAGCTACCATTTATTACACTTCTACTCTGTACTAGCCATGCACTGTACTAGGCTATACTATCGCTAATCCTTAAAATAAACTTTTAGTAACTAATGTTATAAAAACAGATATTTTTTTTAAAAGTGGAATTGAAACAGACATTAAACAATTTACCCAAGATCTTAAAACTAGGAAAGCAATGCAAAGCTTCTGGTTTAAGCAGCCAAATTAATATACTCGTATGTTGCAATCTCCTCCTCCTCCAAACCCTCAGAACGACAAAAAAGAAATCCATAATCATGCTAGAAAACAAAAAGGGGTACCTTCAATGAACTGGAAATCTGAGGAACATAGGAGGCAAAAAACCACACTACCCACAGAGGTTGAATGCTAGAGAAGATGGGAATGGTTCCCAGGGCACTACATATTCTGAGGGAAGGGACACAAAGAGCAGAAGATAGAGAAGATAAATTCGTTTTTGCATTTAGAAGCAGCAAAGCAAGTGGATCCTTACCTAGTGCCATTTTGGGAAAAGGTAAATATAGATTTCATTTCTGCCCTTAGTTGGGAATGGTGAATACGATTAGGATTAGAAAAAGAAATCAATGAACAGCATAAAGAAGTCCAGAGAAACAGACCCACATATTTATGGAACTTGAACACATTTAATATATAATAAGTGAGCCATTATATCAGGGAGGAAGGCACAAAATGGTAGTTCTTCAACCTGTCATACTCTATACTCCTCTTTTATAGGAAGAATAGTGAAACGAAATGCATACATAATAAAAACTTTCTACACACAATTTTTAAAAATTACATTACTTCTTTCTAATCCAGTTTTGGATACACACATTTATACATCCTTACAGAACTATAAAGAATAAAAGGAAAGTAATTTATAATAGTATACTATACAACAATATGAAAGTGCACAAGCATGCTAGAAGACAGTAAGCTGTCCATGGTGAGTCTACCATGCAGAATCACCATAATCACTATTAATGCAAAAACACAAATGCTGACTGAAGAACTGGTGACTCAAATACCACAAGTGATGCTGGTGACAGTGACCTGATTTTCTTAAATGGTGAACTCTTGGTAAAGTTCTAAACAAAATAAGATATGATCTTCCCTCAATCTAGAAGATAATCAAATTAGGAAAAAATTTAGCCTGTATTTTGCCAAACAAAAACAATACTTTAAAAAAGTATTTTAAATTTTATTTTATTTAAAATACTTTAATAAAAATAAAACATACAAAACATATCTTGAATTTGTGTGTAATAAAAACTTAGGTCCTAGGCTCACAAAATTATAAATAGGTTTTATTTATAAACATGTTGAGAGGGATTTTACCTATATGGATGGGGTCATGAGATGCAGAAGAATATCTACCATCCCTGGCCCACATCCAAAACTGGTGTCAATACTCACTCTCAATTACCAGTTTCCCTGAAAATAAGACCGGGTCTTAAACCATATTTCCCCGAAAATAAGATTGGGTCTTATATTAATTTTTGCTCCAAAAGACGCATTAGGGCGTGTTTTCAGGGGATGTCTTATTTTTTCATGTACAACAATCTACATTTATTCAAATACAGTCATGTGACCTTCTTATGAAACATTTCCATAACGTACTAAATGCGTCTGTCTGGGTGACGATCTTAACTGGGGCTTATTTTTGGGGAAACATGGTAACTGTGATCAGCAAAAGCCATTCCACAAATTTCTTAATACCCCTCTGGAAGTAGTAACACCCCCAATGAAAACCCTTAGGATAAGACTGTTCAAAAAAAATCTCGACAACAGAACATCTACTTTGTTGAAAATCAATAGCCCCACCTCCTCAAAATATTCCTAAGTCACCAGAAGGCAGAATTGTATAATTTCACATGATAAAAACCACATCTCTTTGAAGTTTGTCTGATCTCTGCCAGTCCCCCAATTAACCCTTTTTCTATTATTTCTTAAGTTCTCTCAAACTTTAAAAACTCCATTATAAACAAACTGCGTCTCAGAGGGGACCACATTATAATGTTTTAAAACATGGACTCTGGAATCAGGCAGATCTGGGTTCAAATTCTACTTCTATTACCTAAGTACTCTGTGTGTGATATAGACCAATTTATTTAACTTCCTGGCACCTTAGCTTCCTTAGCTGTAAAATCTCTCCTTTTCTTTTGCTTTTTCTCTTTTAGTTTAAACATGAACAAATTATCTCTATCCTAAGAAAAAGAAAAATTCCACAACTCTACCATTATTCCTTCAAACTATCATCTCCATCTCCTTCTCTCTCTTCCCTGTCAAACTCTTACAAAATAAGACCATGAATTGAATCAAACAAGTTAATGATCACATAAGAGAGGGAGACTGCAGAGCTAAGAAAACACTGAGGACTAAAACACACTTAGAGCTAATAAATAAATTAGAAATAGCAAGAAACAGAAAAGACAACTGAAATACTGACAAATAATGAGGCAGAAAAAGGGTTAATAAAAGTGAGCCTGAAGAGGAACTGCCCAGTCTTGCACCCCCTCCAGGAATCACCCAGGCTCATCTCCCAGAGATCAATCAAGATGTCCAAACACACCTAAAAAGAGGAGATAAGACCCAACAGATTTTAGCTGGTTCCTCACACATGTGCAAACTGCTGAAACCTGTCTGTTACTTGAACTCTAGCCTCATTATAATACAATTAAAATAAACATTAGCCGCCGCCCCCCCACCATGGTTCTTTTGTATGCATTCTGGGGGAAAGCATGTGCAGAAAGAAATTAGTTATATAACCAACGTATGTCAATCAAATGATCTCAGTCTATACGTCACATCTCCTGCTGTAAGGAAATTCACCTACCCTTTCCTATATAAGAAAGAGCTAAAATGTTAGGTGCAGTTGTCTATTCTAAGACTCTGCCCTGGCAACCCCCCTGCCGGTGTTTCTCTCCTTACTACCTGGGACAGCCTTCTTCTTTAAACATGGACATTCTCTCTCTGCCCGATCTTCAATAAAACTTGTTCTCTTACTTTTTGAGGTTGTGAATTCTTTCACCTTTTGCGAAAGACTAGGGGTTAATTCCAATGACACAACAAACTAACATAATCATGGTTACTGCAGAGAAAAACACAAATATTGAGTAATTACCAACCCCAAATCTGTTTAACCATCTCATCCCACCCAGCCAGTCCTATTTGTTCTTGACCCTTGTCATTTTTAAATTAACATGTAATTTACGTATGTTAGGCTGTTTATCACCTCTCCTCCCACTAAAATGTAAGTTCCACAAGGGCAGTAGCCCTGTTTTGTTTCACTGGCAGAGCAGGGAATCACTTATTTGGTGAATGAACTAATGAACAAATGCAGGATAATATGGAAGACAAAGATAATCCTCCAAAATGATAATCTAGTAAATGGATCAAAGAAGTATTCTGATACAATGACAAATTTCTATGAAATGAAGGAAAAGTTAAATATTTAGATTAAAAACAATAACACATGTAACACAAAGGATATAAAGATAAACTTGAAGGATATAAAGAAAATATTCACCAGTTGTCCAAGCTAATTAAGAGTCATCTAGAAGTGGGATTAAAAAAAAAACAAAAACTTCAGTATTATACTTCCTCATAAGAATATTCAGTGCCAGGAAAAGTGACTCATATCTACAGGTTTCGAAATAAACCGTTATTCTAGAAATACTACACTCATTCAAGTAGATATTTAAGTGATAAAATTAACAGGCAACCAGTCCTTCACAATCAAGAACTTAGGAAATAAAATAATATTGAATGTTAACTGAAAAAAAAATACTTAAAAAAAAAAAAAAAAAAAAAAAAAAAGAACTTAGGAAATAATGCTCCTATGAGCACATGCTGAAAAACTACTCATCAGTGAAATTAAGCCAAACACCTCAAAAATGGAAAGCACTGGGAAAAGGACTAGTAGAGTGCAATGAATCAAATTAAATTAAAAACCAAGTATTACAGGAATGCAAGGATGATTTAATTGCAAAAAAAATTAATGTAAATATACATTAACAGACGCTAAAAATGTTAAAACTTAATATTCACTTATGAGAAAATTTCTTAGTAAACTAGAAACAGCAATAAAACATTATAGCAAACATCACATTTGTGAAACTTTATATAAGCAACTCCTTAAAGTCAGCAATGTAACATTTCTATCATTGCTTCTATTTATATTATAGTTGCCACACAATGCAATTTGACACGATGCACAGAGGAAAAAAACATCAGGTAAAAGAATTAAGAGACAAAATTATACTTATTTTCAGACAATATGATTGTCTACAAAGGAAATTCAAAAGAATAATCAGGCAAACTACTAAAACTATATGGGTGCTACAATTAAAACAACAAAAAATATCAGAAGCATTTATAAATGAGTAATAAATTTTAAGATATTCCCTCATACAACAGCAACAAGGACTATAAGGTACCTAGAAATAAATCTAACAATAGACGTATATGAACTTTACCAAAGAAATTATAAAACTGTAATAAAGGATATGTAAAACACTTGAATAAATATGCCATCTTTACAAATGAAGACTGAAATATTAAAATATGACTTCTCTCCTAATTTATAAGTTCAATGCAATTTCAATCAAAATCCCTTTAGTTTTATTATGAAAATGAAGGTGATACTAAAATTCACTTAGATGACATGACCCAAAGCAATTTTAAAGAACAAGATAGGGGGGTGGGGGTGGTAGATGTGGGTAAGGGGGATCAAATATATGGTGATGGAAGGAGAACTGACTCTGGGTGGTGAACACACTTTGGGATTTATAGATGATGTAATACAGAATTGTACACCTGAAATCTATATAATTTTACTAACAACTGTCATCCCAATAAATTAAAAAAAAAAAAAAAGAACAAGATAGGAAACTATAATGGAGAAGAGGCTGAAGAGAATAGTAAGACAATGTATAACTCTGTAAGTCAAAAATAAGGCTTTTGGCCTTTATCCTAAGAGAAATGGGAAGTCAATAGTGATTTTAAAACCAGTAAGATGACTTTATCTGAAGTGTGCAAAGATGTACTGGAGAAGCTTACAAGAGCCTGGGAAGTCACTGAAAATGGCAGAGTATGGACCTATAAAAATTCTCTTCTCCACAAAAGCATGAAAAACTGGCAAAAAATGTCAGAATCAGCTTTTTTACAACTCTGGAAATTAACCAAAGGCTTATAGCAATCCAGGGAGCATTTATTCAAGAACAACAGAATCTCAGTAAGAACTCTGCAGCATTTTAACTTGCCCTATTTCCATCATCCCCTGAGAAGTACCACCATAGCCTAAAAACAACAGCCCACAATCATGGTAAAAACCAGCAGTCTGACAGCCACTGGAGAGAGAACGGGGTTAGACTTCCTTCAAAACCTCTACCTCAGAGAATTATTATTGGAACTCCCTGGTGGTTCCCTGTAAGACAACACTCACAAGGCTGTCTTTATTTGACCTGACAGAGCTGCCAAGTAAAATAGCCTTTTCCCTGTGGCGTCTGTCAGAAACAATCAAAGACAACTGTTGAACATCAGGGTTGCCTAAGGCAGTGGGTAACTAATGGTTTTACCGGCTGGGACAAACAATAGGCTAACCAAAAGAGCTTTAAAAGCTGAGGAATCAGAAGTCCACAGGGGGTTTTGAAAACAACATATACTTGGGGATCATGAAGGCCACATGCATACAAAGGCCTTTGTGCTTGATCAGAAAAGATCTGAGAAGTCCTAAGCTCTCACAACTGACCTTGAGGCTGGGCACAAGCAAGAAGTAAAAGTTAAGGCAAAGTTGTAAAATGCCTGGCTGTGTAGTGAAGGTGTGTCTCAACATGCACACAGAGCCCCTGGAAGATCGGAGAGTTATTAGTTAGTGTTTAAGGAAATCTCTGTCAAAACATTTGCTGACCACCAAGCTAATCAAGCAGAGACTTCAGTGGCCACATACATAAATGATTATAAACTTTAAGAATTAGTTCAGAAAAATAACTAACAAAAAGCAAAAACAACAAACCTTGGGAAGAGGGGAAGCTCTGATTTCTAGTTTCTGTACTGTACATATTATTTTAAAGGTTCAGTTTTCAATTGAAAATTATGAGATGTAAAGAAACAAGGGAGTATGATCCATACAAAGAATAAATGTACTCAAAGAACTTAAAAGAAACCATGTATAAAAAACTGAAGTATGAGAACAATGTCTCACCAACCAGAGAATACCAATAGAGATGGAAATTATAAAAACAAACTCTAGAATTGAAAAATTCCACAGTGCTCATGCATTTTATTTCAGACACCTCCTCACCCCACAAAACAGGATTTAAAAAAAATAATCTGCCCATGTGCCAACATACCATTTCCCCAAAAATAAGACCTAGTGGGACAATCAACTCTAATGTGTCTTTTAGAGCAAAAATTAATATAAGACCCGGTATATTATATCATATCATATATATATATTATACCCAGTCTTATAGCAACATATTTAGTATCTTACAGAAATTCCTTAAAATTCACCATAAACTTTACCTTGAAAATATCTCTTCGGGGGCGACCAGTTAGCTCAGTTGGTTAGAGTGCGGTGCTCTTAACAACAAGGTTGCCTGTTCAATCCCCACATGGGCCACTGTGAGCTGTACCCTCCACAACTAGATTAAAACAACTACTTGACTTGGAGCTGATGGGTCCTGGAAAAAAACACTTAAATAAATAAAAGTTTAGGGGCGCAGGTTGGCTCAGTTGGTTAGAGCACAGTGCTCATACTAACACCAAGGTCGCCAATTCGATACCCACATAGGCCTGTGAGCTGCACCCTCTACAATTAGATTGAAAACGACGACTTGACTTGAAGTTGATGAGTCCTGGAAAAACACACTGTTCCCCAATATTCTCCAATAAATATTAAAAAAAAATTTTTTTCAATTATAAAATTGTAGAAATTTGGAAAATACAGAAAAATATAAAAAACAAAACTACCCATAAATCCCACACAAAGACAACTACCATTAATATTCTGAAATGTTTTCTTTCCTCTTTTCCCTTTGATTTTTACCCATAACAATTTTGTATATACACTGTAGCACACTTTACTTTGTCATGCTTTCACTGTTGAAAGTTGGGTTGGTTCTAAGTTTTTGATGTAATAAACAACCCTAAAGACTTTTTGAATACCTGTAAGTCTTTTATACAAATTTGTGACAATTGCTTCAAGAAAAAAAAATTTTCTTTTTTTTTTTTTTTAAAGATTTTATTGGGGAAGGGGAACAGGACTTTATTGGGGAACAGTGTGTAGTTCCAGGCCTTTTTTCCAAGTCAAGTTGTTGTCCTTTCAATCTTAGTTGTGGAGGGCGCAGCTCAGCTCCAGGTCCAGTTGCCATTGCTAGTTGCAGGTGGCGCAGCCCACCATCCCTTGCGGGACTCGAGGAGTTGAACCAGAAACCTTGTGGTTGAGAGCCCACTGGCCCATGTGGGAATTGAACCGGCAGCCTTCGGAGTTAGGAGCATGGAGCTCTAACCACCTGAGCCACTGGGCCGGCCCCTCAAGAAAATTTTTGAAGGGAAAATACTGGCACAATTTCCGTCTTCTGATTGATACACTGGGTTAAATATACTTAACTTTTAACTTTTAAAGGATTGATACAAATTACAAACCTCTTTCCAAAAAGGGACATCAATTTACACTAACAAAATGTTGCCACAAGTGCCCATTTTATCAAAATTTTGCTATTATTATTTTTTAAAAGTACCTGCTAATATAGCAAAAACTGGCAGCTCACTGTTGTCCTAATTTACATTTCTTAAATACAGTAAGATTGAATATTTTTAAGTTTATTAGATATTTCTATTTCTTCCATATTTGTCTATGAATGTGTTTTCCTCATTTTTCTGTTGGGGTTTTAGTGTTTTTCTTAGTTTTTATAAATGCTTTTTATATCTTATGAAAACGAATGCTTAACATATAAAACGACTATACCATAGCTTTCTGAGTGACTCAAAGTACAATTATTGCTATCATCCACCATTCATCTGACATATATATAAAACTATTAATAGATTTTAGCTGTCTAGTTTAACTTAGTACCTTCTTTTAAAGAGAGTAAGGAGTTTTGTACCTTTACCCAAAAGTAACACTTCTCAGGTTGTATGGATCATACCTCTTCATGGAATATGTACTACGTTGCAAAACTGAATCTCACAAGAGTATTACTGTCTAAAAATAAGAATATGAACTGCCAAGATTTAAAGGAAAATTCATTATACTCTGTGAAATGAGCAAGTATTTATTATGGAAAAATATCTCAAAGAAAGTTCCATGTTTGACTTGTCACGCAACGTCTACCTTTCAGTCACTAACCACTTGTAACACTTGTGAAATATTGGGTATCACAAGTATTTCTGAGAATTGTACAGACCAGGGGTCAGCAAGTTACAGCCAACTCCAGCCACCTCCCTTTTTGTAAATAAAGTTTTATTAGAACACATTATTAGTCTTTATCATTCATTTACATATTATCTAATGGCTGCTTTCACACTATGAGAGCAAAGTTGAGTAATTGGCCTGCAAAGCCTAAAATATCTACCTGGCTCTTTACAATATAGACAGCTAAAACATCTGAGTAAATAATTTTACTCATTCTTGGAAGTCAGCACAGATATCCAGATCCTGACAGATGGAGCTTATACTCTAGTACAGTGACAAGAATTGTATGCAAACAGCTTACAATAAAAGGTATAAAAAGCTAAGTGCTCTAAGAAAGGCAGAGTGTCAAAAAAAGGAAGAGATTGATTCCAGTGGGGGAAATCTTGAAAGCAGCAGCTTTTGCACTGGGTTTTAAAAGCTGGCTACAATTTTGACAAATAGGATGGGAAGACTTCCACTGTGAAGAAAAGCAGACTTGTGAAAAAATACAAACATAACAGTGTACTTTGCACGGAGGAAGACAGTTAGGAGAAAATGCTAGTAAGCATTTTGAAGCCAAAGGATAGGGAAGGCTTTCAGTATCAGGATTAGCAGTTTAGATTTTAAATATAATTAGGTTCAAGAACAAGAGAATAACAGTGATTCAAACTGACTTTGAAGAGGTAAGGAAACTACTTAAAAAACTAAAGTAATCCAAGAGAGAAGTAACGAAGGTGGTTGCAATGGGACTGGGAAAAAAATGGAATAAACACACTGCTATCACAGCAAAACCATTCAAACACTTATGATCAGATAGCAGCATTTGGACATAATATAAACCTCTTACTCATCCAGGGTAAAAACTCTTCATCTCTCCTACCTTTGAACAAAATGATGATTATTCCTAATTAGTCCTGATAATTTTAAAAAGAGGAACTATTTAAATAATAATTTAAGATGCTAGATTATCACTGTCCCTTTTTTAAACTAACTCTGGATACGAGCACATATTAAAATAGAATTCATTTGCTAGGGCCCCCTCTGCTGGATCACAGGAAGGAAAGTCTGATCTTCAATTTGGACTCTTGATTGCTTCTGCAGAATTGCTGAAAACAATAAATGGATTTGATTCATAGCGGCTCCTCTCCGGTGCATACCAAATCCCTTTCTCAGAAGTGGAACCATAAATATAACAATAAATATAAACCAAAATATCTTTCTCTATATTTTTCAAAGCACCAATAATTTTATTGTTGCTTAAATTGTTGATTAATTTTTAAATAAGAGATTTTATAATCAAACCTCACAAATATTTAAATATACTCAACTAAGAAATTCACTTACTAATATGAACCTAAGCTGGAATTCACCATACTAATTTTTTTAGGTAAGGAAATTATGCTAAAGAACAGTTTTATATCCTGTTCATTAAGAACTAAGCTGCGGCTCTGTTGTCAGTGGCTTCTGGCTGGGTTCTACCAAAGGAAGACAAAGATGGTATATTGGAGGGTAGGAGAAAGGGAGAGGACAAGGTATTTCTCCCTGCCTTTCTTTCTACCTAAGACTGAATCTCCCCAGTGGCTTCAACTCCTTTTGGAAAAGTCCAGTAACCAGAGTCCCAGGATCCCAGGACCCATCTCCTGTCTGTAGCCCTCCACTTATCATTACTTGCTTCTTATTACTGCTAAGCTCTGCATTGCATCACCATCGTCTTTTGGCTTCTCACATCTTCTATCACCTACCATGTAACCAATTCTCTGAATTCAAAGTTGCTGTACATAAAACGAGGAAGGAGGAATAGAGGAAGGGAAGGAAAAAAGAGCAAAATGGCCTAGACCTATCTTTTCTGACTCCAGTGTACCCACTGTCCAGCCACCACCAGCCTCATTTCATAATGGAAAAGAAACAGCAATAACATAAGCAAACTTTCTAGATCACTTGTATTTCTAGTGATTTCTAGATCACATTCTTCTCAAAATGGAGTATACGTTGCTTTGTATTATTACATGTAATGCCACGATGACTTATGTGGAACTACAGGATAAGCACGCTGTATTTTTCTGTTGTGTCCACGGTAAGTAATTCAAAAAATTATTTGTATATTAAAACAAACCACAAGGGTGCTGTCAATTCAATGGGGGAATAATCTTCAACAAATAGTGTTCGGATAACTGGATATCCACATGCAAAGAATCAAGTTGGACCCCTATTCATACAGTATACAAAAAATTAACTCAAAATGGATCATAGAACTAAATGTAAGAGCTAAAAACAACAAAATTCTTAGAAGAAAACATAGGCATAAATATTTGTGACATTGGTATGAGCAATGGTGTCTTAGGTATGACACCAAAGCAGTTAGCAACCTAAGAAAAAAAATAAAGTGGACTTCCTCAAAACTGAACTTTTGTGCTTCAAAGGGCATTATCAAGAAAGTGAAAAGACAACCCACAGAATGAGGGAAAATATTTACAAATTATATCTAATAAGAGACTTTTATCTAGAATATGTAAAGAAATCTTACAACTCATAACAAAATGACAAATAACCAATTAAAAAATAGGCAATGATATGAACAGACATTTCCCCAAAGATGATACATAAATGGCCAACACCACTGGCTATTAGGAAAATGCAAATCAAAACCACAACGAGATAACTGTTGGGAGCAAAATGTGGGTAAGTAGACTGACTGCAAAGGGGCATTAAAGAACTTTCAGGGGAAAGGGGAATGTTCTATGTTGGGGCATATACATTTGTTAGATGTCATCAACCTGTACACTTAAAAATCCACAAATTTTATATGTAAATTAATTTTTAAAAGTGAGCCATCTCGAGTCAGTTTCTTCAACAGAAAGAAAGCAAGAAGCAAAGTATTAGATATGTTCAATTACCTACCTATACTATTATATAGTTAATAAAAATGGAAAAAGAAGCTATTTTTCTGCCAGAACAAAGGAAGTATCAGATTGATGCAAACATCTTTTAGAAACACAGAAAATGACTGAAGTATTAGATAAGCACACATGTGGGGTTGTTTCCTGTGGGTATCACAGGAAAACACTGTTTTGGCTGCTGAAATATAAAATGTTCATATTAGATGTTATTATTGCAATACTATCTATGGTAACTTTACACACTACATAATTATACCAGCAATTACATTTAGCAGACACTGAATAACCACAAAAGTAGTCTCCTAAGAAACTACTTGGCTAATAAAAATTTCTAGGAAATTGGTGACATCTTACCAGCTGATTTTCAGGTAACTACACCAATTTTGTTACATCAGTATCAGTTGTCTGAAATGACTACTCTGTGTAACTGCTTAAAATAACTGAAGTTTATAGCTTCTGAAAAAAAATCAGGTTATCCATGCATCACTTATAAAGAAAAAATACCAATGAAGCTTCTTGCTTTAAATATTCCCTTTGATAATTCTGTAAATTATAATATACTCCAGATACATTGTATTGACAAATAACTAAGACAAGCAAAGACATCAACTTTATAAGTTCAATTTAAAAAAAACATATGCTTCCAACAATTCGGTAGAAAAACAGGTTCCCTTACCTCATCATCATCATCAGAATCATTCCCAAACACTGATGGTTTTTGCAAAACAGGGAGCAACTGCTGTGCTTTCTTTGGCAAAACAAGCCCATACCTGCATATTTTTTTTGAAATAGAAATTACACCATTATATTTAAATGTTAAAAAACAATATATCCACTACCTCTTCCAGATGAAGCTACCAAGTCAAAACATGTCATAGCCTATGAACACATAACACTGTTTCTGATTTTCAATCATATCAAAATTCTAATGTGTTACGATTTTATAATTATTACTCTAATTATTTGTGGACGCGGGCCAAACTCAAATGCCATTTTAATCAAAGAAGTAACTGAAGAGTTCAGAAATGTTTTAGATGGTGAATGATATAGTAAGGTTTCAAAAAGAACACGTTAGTGGAAAGCTCAGTTCATGTCCGCTAAAAATAAAAATATTCTAAATTATCCTGTGGTCTAACAAGAATCAAGAAAAACAAAAAATTTCCTACTGGGTACTTACACGGGTTTAAAGAAGTTATTGGAGAATGTCACACACACAAAAATTTCAAAAGATTGAGAAACCCAAGTAGCCAGAGGGTAAATTCCCATTACGTTTCATTAATATTAAGCTCACTTGCTTTATTTGTAGCATCTGAGAGAACCATTTCACCAGTGCCAACTCATTTAGTTTCTCACAGTTTGGCCTTTAAAACGCAGCAACCACAGGAAGCCACATCAAAAGTAAGGATTATACGCCAAAGGTAAAACTTCCAAGAACATACAATATTTGTCTCTTTTGCGGCAACGTAAAACCCAATTCCCTATATGCCTACCCTTTTCTGTGGCTTCTCTGCACAACATTCCTAAAACGAGAAGGGAGGGCGGGAATCGGGACTGGAGCTGCCAAGCAGAACAAGGCCCTCTAAGGAAGCCAGGAACTGTATCTTCTCATTGCCCCTGAAGGCATCCAAACGGGGAGAAACTCAAGCGCGGGGTAGGAAGCAAGACTGAGGGGCCTCAGACCGAGCTTTTGGAAAATAGAAAAGTCTCGCTCTCTGCCCCTCAGCCTAACTTCCTTTATTTCCTCACAAGTTTCTCCCTCAAACTTCGAGCTTCCATCCTGGAAAATGTGAGGGGGAGGGGAATATATGTTCCTCAGGATTTCTCGCTTTTCCCCGTCTCTATTCCTGACGATACAGCCCCTTCACTTCCAGCGCACTTTTACTCCTCGGCCAAAGACACAGTCGCGGTAGTTTCTCAATCCCCAGCCTGACCCTAACTCCCGAATCACTCACTGCCTGCCCGGGATCGCCATCTTGCTCCCGTCCGCTGAACGTGGCCGACGCCAGTATGACGCGAACGCAGACGCTGACGCAGTCACGTAAACTCTCGCGCGGGTTTGGGCGGCCTGGAACCCACCTAGCGGCTCTGTCACTCTTTTGAGTTGGTTGCCTACTGTGGGGAGCCGAGTCCTTTGGCCTTCGGTTTCATTTGGAAATCAATTGGGTGCCTCGATATCAATGGGAAGAAAGGAATGAAAAAATTCTAGACTAGTGGTTCCCTAGGTGTGGTCCCGGGACCAGCAGATAGCATCAGCCGGAATTTGTTAAAAATGCAGATAGATGCTCGGACTTTATCCCAGACCTCCTGAATCAGGAACTCTAGACGGGGCCCAGCAATCAGTATTTTTAACGAGCCCTCCAGGTAATTCTGATACTCAAGTTTGAAAACCGCTACTCTAGGCTATCGAATTTTTTTCCTGTGAGGTATTCAATGTGAGTGTACCTGCCTCGGTAATTTGGCAGAAGATGAAAAGCTATATGCTGATAGCGTCTCATTATAGGACCAAAATGACTAATAACAATACCGTGGTATCCGTTGGGTATAGGAATCAAAACTGTATACCCTGGTCTTTTAAAAATTCTAGTCACTTTTAGTCTGTGCACCTACTCGTTCTTGGCCCGTTCCAAACTAGTCTTATACGGTAGCAGCCCACGACATCTTCAATGACTGTACAAAGGTGTTGAAATCTTCAACTATAATTGTGGTTTTGTCTATTCTTTTAATTCCGTCAGTTTTACTTCATGTATGTTGAAGTTCTGTTACTAGGCACATAAACATGTAGGATTGTTACGTCTTCTTGCATTGACCTCTATACCATTAAGAGATGACCCTTTTTTTCTGTGTAAAAATTTCATACTTATCCCATAAAAATGGGGCCTCTCTTCTATCATCGGAAGTTTATCCTCAAGGAAAAACAGGATTGCAATGGCATTACATGGAGTTCATGAGTTTCTCTCAAATGTGATGAGTAAGAAAAGACAGTGGTACTAATGATTCACCCAGATGCCTAAATAATGTCTGAAACATTCTCCACTCTTCTGTAAGAGAAATTATTTCTGTGGAATTGAAGAAATGACCCTTTTTAGTCTTTTATTTCTCTTACCCACTTTGATGAACATAACCAGCTTTGTTAGCATAGTGTATCTGTTTCTGTCCTTTTACTTTTAACCTATGTCAGTCTAGCTGTGTCTTTATATTCAAAGTGGCTCTCTTGTTGATAGCATACATTTGGGTCTTGCTTTCTTATCCAGTGAGACAATTGCTTCCTTTTAATTTGGGTGTTTAGAACACTTTCATTAAAGTAGTAATTAGTATTGTCCAGGTGAGTAACATTCAAACCTATAGAGAATTTTTCTGAGTTTATTTCCGCCAAAGTGATAACAGTTGCTGGGAAGCAAAATCTCAGCGGATTGAGAAAATGTTCTGGAGAATGGCTATTTTGCAGCTTATTTTATACATTAGAGTAAAAGGAGGAGATGTAAAGAGGGTTACATGAAATCCATTTGTGGTAGATAAGGGGGTGGGAGAAAGCAAGATACAGGATAGTTAATAATTAACATTTATAGCACATAGAGATGGTATGTGGGAAACAAGATAACGATGAGGGGTTCTGTGGTCTCTGCTCTGGTACAGCCGTTGTGCCCTAAGGGGTCTGTCTGGAAAAAAAGATTACTCTGACAGTTCAAAGATACGTTATTTTAGATTAAAAAAGATAATTGACAGGCTCAGTTAAGGTGAAAATTGACCTTTGTCGAGGAAGCTACAGGCCTAGGACTTGACTACCCTCCATGACTCGCTTTTAGTTAGAATTTTTATGTTCAGACCATCCTATGTGGTTAGTTTCTGTCTCTGAGTTTGTAGGGTCCGCCACGCAGGCCACCCCCTGAGCTTGTCAGGTTTAGTATGTGGCCCCTTTTTCATCCACAGTATGGTTGCAATTTGTTTTCTACTTTTTCCATCTGTTCTTTGTTCTCTCTCCACCCCCTTTTTTGCACTTCTGGATTAATCAGGAACCTTTTATGATTCAGTTTAAGATTTTTTTTTTTTTTTAAAGATTTTATTGAGAAAGGGGAACAGTGTGTATTTCCAGGACTTTATTGGGGAACAGTGTGTTTTTCCCAGGACCCATCAGCTCTAAGTCAAGTCATTGTCCTTCAATCTTAGTTGTGGAGGGCGCAGCTCAGTGGTGAGTCCAGTCTCCACTTGCAGGGGGGTGCAGCCCACCATTCCAACTGGCAACCTTGTTAAGAGCCACACGCTCCAACCAACTGACCCATCCTACCGCCCCAGCCAACTTTTTTAAGTTGTTGCTTTACGGATTCCAGTACAATCTTTAACTTATCACAGTCTCCCTTCAAGTAAGAATATACCACTTTACGTATAGTATTAAAAAAACTTACAAAAGTAAACAGTACTTCAATTTTCCCTCTCTTAGACTTTGTGCTATTGTTATCACACATTTTATTTCTACCTATGTTATAAAGGCACAATAAATTATTATTTTTTCTTTAAACAATTATCAAGAATATTTAAAGAAAATATTATGTTTATCCACATATTTACCATTTCCAATATTTACATATCTTTGTGTAGATCCATATTTCTATCTAGTATAATCAACTTTTTTTAAACACCCTTATCAAGATATAATTCACATACCATGCAACTCCTCCGTTTAAAGTCTACAATTCATGGATTTTTGGTATATTCAGAAAGTTGTACTACCATTACCGGAATCAATTTTAGAATATTTTCAATATCCCATTAGTCACTCCCACTTTCCCCCAAACCCTCCAACCCTAAGCAACCAGTAATCTACTTCTGTCTTGATGGACTTGGATGTTTATCAGTTTTTGCTCCATGTATTTTGAAACTCTGTTTTAGATGTACAAATATTTAAGATCGTTATGTCTTTTTAATTAATTGACCCCTTTTTCATTATGAAAGAACCTTCTTTATCATGATACTATTCTTTGCTCTGAAATCTACTTTGTGTGATATTATAGTCATTCCAGCTACTCCAAAAGTTTTCTTTTGACATTAACTCCAGGGAGAGCAAAAAAGATGTTTGGAAAAGGAAAATAATTGTAATTTACTACATGGTTAAGCCCTAAATAGCATACATATTCATAATAATGCAAACACTGAATATCCATCTACTCTATATCACAATGTAAATATATTGGGAAGAATGGAGGGATGGGAAATGTGTATGATTTTTGTGTGTGTGGACACACATGCTGAGGAAGGAGCTAAATCATTGTATTGCATACTGGGAGGTTAATAAATATTGCCTAAATCAGAAAAAAAAAAAAAAAAAAGTAGCCACACAGCATATTATGTCACAATCTGGAGGTACCTATCAAAACTAAGCCAAAATAAGGGTTGGCAACCTTTTTTATGCAAAGGATCAGATGGTAAATATTTAGGCTTTGTGGGTCGTAGGTCTCTGGCAGCTACTTTACTCTGCACACATAGTGTGAAAGTATTCATAGACAATATGGGCATGGCTTTTCCAATAAAACTTGATCATTACAGGCAACTGGCCAGATTTAGTGGGATGCTGACTAACTCCTGAGCTAAAAGAATTGAAAGTAGTTAACTCCAAAGCAAGGAAAATAGGGGTGAGGTGGGGCTGGGAAATATTCTGGTCTTAACAGACCTTGTACAACAGGATGACTCTTTAAACTATGAGCATGTGTTGTTACTTTGTTTAAAATAAAAAGAATCAATAGAGGGTAAAAATAAAGCCCTCTTCCAGGCCTATCTGCCTCTTGCTTGAAGAGACTGAATGGGGAATTAGTCAACACAAAGTTAAAGCTCAATATCCTATATAAATGTGAAGTTTTGAGTTGGGGTATTGAATTCTGTATTCTCCCACTGCCTTTGTGAGATTTTCTGAAAGCTAAGATGCTGATTTCTCAGATTCAGTGTTGCAGAGAGTTCAAGTTTTTAATCACTTGGCAGGGTTTGCAGCAATGATGGTACCTGCAGTGTGAATCAGAGACACAGAGAAGCCTTCTAACATTGCGAACCCAAGTTTGGGAATTTTAATTGAAGATGCTGGAAGGACAGAAGCAGTAAAAGGTAGGCCATCACTATCATACTCCTGATTGTTATACAACAGAGAATTACGACTGTTTTAGACTTCCAGAAATAAGACTTCAAGAACAGAACCGTCCCCTGGTATTGGATCCAAGGCAACAGTGGGCACCTCAGCACCCAAACTCCTGATCTTCTCATTTTTTGGACAATATTACTGATGTTACTTCCCTACTCTTTCAGTCTCTGCTTGTCTCTGTGTCCATTCTTTTCCTTAACCAACTACTCTCTGTCTACACATTTTCTCTATCTACAGCTTCTACTAACTTGTAGCATCTGGAAGGCAGTATGCTTCAGTTTGCTTAAGGCCTAACATGACACTTTTGCCCTCTTTAAACACTTAATATCCTTCTAGACTCTGCTCCTATTGGTATTTCCAGTTTGATTTGTCCATGGCTTGGATATTTTTATACTAGGCCATTTCACAAATTGGTCTCCCTTTGACAAGGGGTCAACCCCAATATACACAGCTGTGGCTGGAGAGTCAGGGTCCCACGGAACAAAATATGGCCACCTATAGATGCCTCACCAGTTGCAGGTGTGGGCAGGATAGTCTAAATTGAAGAGTAAATTGAGGAGAGGTGAAATATAGTCAATGACAAGGTGATGGAACACCCATCGAGAGTAATTACCATCCCTAAGGACAAAGAAATAGGCAATGTTTAATTAGTTGATCTTGTCTGTTAGAGAGGTCTTTATAAGATCATATAGGGGAGAACACAGAGTTGATGATGTGGGATGAGGTTAGACAGGAGTGGCATTGTGTGAAACCTTACATGAGAGAAATGAAATTCCCTAAGTTACCTACAAAAGGGTCTTCTGAGTCAGTGGATTGGGAAAGTCTGTGGAAGTTAAGGGCAGCTGGTTGTTTGATCATATTTAGATTAAGAAGGAATTGGAAGTCAGTCACAAGAGATCACATATTGTATGAACCCATTTATATAAAATATCCAGAATAAGTAAATGCATAGAGAAAGCACGATTAGTAGTTGCCTAGGGCTGGGGTGGGAAAAAATGGGGAGTGACTGCTAATGGGTATGGGGTTTCCTATGGGGGTGATACAAATGTTCTAAAATGGATTGTTGTAATGGTTGCACAATTCTGTGAATATTCTAAAAACCACTGAATTGTACATGTTAAGTGGGTGAATTGTATAGTATGTGAGTTATATTTCATTAAAGCTGCTAAAGGAGCCAATAGGAGCTTTTCTGAGATTCCAGTTATCATTGTCTTAAAACGGTATGTTGTTCCTGGACCATGAAAAGCCATAATTGTAAAGGAAAGTAGTCTGAATGGCCTACACCATCGTTACCTAAAAACTGTAGAAAGTGAAAAAACTCTACTAATCGAGCCTAAGCTTCTGAAGTATAACTAAACCAATAAATCTATTTATTGATTTAATAGATTTAAACATAAATCTATGTCTCAATTTTTGTGAACTACAAGTAACATCTTCACTAAAAAAGTAAGCTCCTCGTATTAAGGGATAGTGTTTTACTTGAATGATGGTTAAATACATTCAATCAATCTGTGTTGTTGTTTGTTTAATTTTAAAGTAGTTTCCAAAAGACTGGTAACATGGTCGTTAGCCTCGTAAAGGTTGGAAAGCATTCATGAGATGTCTGTGGTGCTGGCAAGGGCAGTAAACCAGAAATTAGGACACGGGTGCTAGGTCCACCCTGCCTCTTACTAGCTATTGAGATCTAGGTAACTAACTCTTTGAGACTGTTTCCTCATTTATAAAATGGGGATAATAATATCGATACTGCCACCTTATAGGTTATTGGGAGGGTCAAATGAGGTAGTATGTGAAAATACTTCAGACAACATAAAGCTCCATGCAAATGTGCGATATTATCACTAAACTAAATGCCGTTTCGTTAATTATCATGAATGACAGTGGTTAAAAAGGTAGCATTTTATAAAACTGTCCCTTTTCTTGCTGCCTAAAATGCCATTTGTATTCACAGTGAACTCTTTAGAAGCTTGTTCTGAAGCCATCAGGATGTGTGGCTATCAGTTTAATATCTTCAAGAACATCGTTCCTAGAAAATGTTGCTGTAAATGCCCTGAAAAGCCCTCTTCCAAATATGACACAGGCTTATAGGTTGAAACTGGGCACGCGATCATCCAAGAGATGAGGACTGGTAATAACACTGCCATCTTATCAGAAAAGGTTAAAAAGGGACCTCCAATCTCAAATTATAAGATGTTTGGAACACATCACATTTTGTCAACCAAATAAAGAAAATGAAGTTTAATTTCCCAAAATTTTATTAAAAATGGATACTGTCATCAGATATTTTATTGCAAAGATGAAATCTCACAACAGAGCAGTAAAGTTTGCTGTAATAACAAGCTTTAAATAAATATAAATTATTTTTCCAGTTCTTGAACTTGAGAGGTTTTTGTTGTAAAAACAGGTGTTTTCTTTTTTCCATGAGTCATGGACAAACATTTTCCCACAAGAATTTCTTCTCACTGAAATAACTAAGTTGTTAAGGTAGATGGGTGGTGAGGGAGATACGGAGAGGGGAGAAGTGGTGCTCATAGACTTGAGTGGTGCTCAAGTCTTTGAAAAATTAGAAAAACAATTCCCAGTCTATTTCTTAAATTCTTTATTATTTGGTACTCTTTTGATGTAAAAACTTCAATTTTTAAAAATAAATCTTCAGTCTTTGTACCTTTAAAGAGTTAAAATAACTCTACCCATTCAACCATAATAATCCTGTGGCAGATGTAAAGCTAAAACTAAAGGGAAATTTCTAAATATATTCTATAACATAGATCTGATTATGGATACCTTAACTGGGTATTTTTTTAGATCAAATTTCTCCTTAGGTAGCACTTTTGGTTTTAGTAAGTGCTGAGATAAGTGTCTTAGGAACAGAATATGTCTATGTGTCACTCCCTTCCAATTGAAAATATATTATATTTAACAAAACTGAACACGACAAAAGTATTCTAAATGCAGCACCAATTCTATTAGCATTTACCTAGCAGCTCCACCTGGCATTTTTGCATACACACAGGAGTCAGTCTTGGAAGGCAATGGGGGTGTAATAGCACTATTTTGTTTTTTGTTTAGCTCCATGAGAGCTAAACAGATGTGTAACCAGTGGTACAGGTACTCGATCACAGTATTACCAAATTTCCATACTTCGATTCGAGAATGATCTGCACAAGAAAAGAAAGTTAGTGTGGATAGTATTATCAAAATATAAGTTCTAGTATTATGATGAAAATTCATTAGATATGTTTTGAGTTAAAACCATAGCAGAATATTGTTTAAAAATGTAATTACAGGAAAATGGACAGATAAATTTTGGTATATTCAGCTAATGGAATACTACACAGCATTTAACAAAGAACTAGAGCTACATATGTCATGTGGCTAAATCTCAAAAACATTATTGAGCAGAAAATGTTCTTTGGATACAATTAAAAAACAGCTTAAAACCTGCAAAATAATATATTACTTATGGACTCAAGCATGTATGAAAGTAAGAAATAATGCGTAAAACTGATAAACACCAAATTCATAATAGTATTATCTCTAGGGAGGAAGAAAAGAGAATAGGATCAGGGAGGGGTAGAAAGTCTCAACTATTCTATAATGTTATATTTCTTTAAAAAAGTCCGACTCAAACATGCATAATGTTAAGGTTGGATATAGAATGTGGCTCCATGATGACTACACAGGTGTTAGTCTCTAATTTCTATGTTTAGAATATTTCCTAATTTAAATTTATTTTTAAATATATAATCACTGCACACCATTATATTTCATTTGTTAAAATGCAAACTATTAAACTGCCATTTATGAAAGTTACTTTTTCCCAGTAGTCAATGACTAGTATTCAGATAGAATGGTCCAATGGAAAGAGAATATACTTTAGAATTGAACAGATATGGGTTCTAATCTTGACTCTACCCCAACTAATCTTGTGACCTTGAGCAGGTAGCTGAATTGCTCTGAGCCTGTATATCTTCTTCCATAAAACAGGGATAATACTTCAGGATTGTTATGAGGATTAATGAGAAAAGATATGCAAAAATCTGTCACAGAGCAGTTGCTCAAAAAATGTTGATTACATCCCTTCTTTCAGGTGCCTCCCATACTCAGGTCTATGTTTTATTCATTTTTGTTACTTCTAGGATCTAATGCAGTGCCTAACCTAGTAAATGTTTACTGATTTGAGTTGGACAAACCATAAATGATACTTATAATTGAATAAGAGGTTTTAAATATCATCTTCTAGCTATAGCTCATTAACACCAATGACAATTATGTCACTTATGGATATATCTATTAGAATGACAAAACAGAACATATTTTATTTCCCTGTCATCTAGCAACATGAAGGAACAAGGTTCCCTGAATTAGATTTAGCCTCTCTATGGTTTTGAGGGTATTACTACGACAATACAATATGGGATAGGAAAAACACATAAAATGTGGAAAACATTCACAAGTCTCAATTTTCATTTGAGGCTGACTTTAAAACATATGGGCACAATGTTCTAAAATTACTTTTTAACACACACACGCACACAGAAGCACTGTCTTTTCTTCCAATTGTAAGTGTTCAATAAATGTTGAATTAAGACAACATTAAATAATGGAATAATTAACAGGTTAATTATTAATACTAGAAGTCGTTTCAGATTATAGTTCAGCAACATTAGTGACAATTATGAATAAAAACAAAAACAAATGCTGGTCATGAGAGCATATTAAAAATACCTGATTCATCTCATGTTATGCTATGGCTAATACTGGAACAATCAACATACATACTTAAAATGTTGAGGTGCATTTGTATAATTGATCCCTTTTTGTATTTATTAGCTTCCTGGAACCTCTACAAGGTAATGCCATAGGCTGCAAAGTTTACTCTGATTATCTTAATATTCCAATGTTATGAATCTAAATTAAACTGCACTCTAGAACACTCCTAAAACTAGTCCTAACTGGGTTTCTGAGATTTAACGGCTCTGCTGCTCCCTGCAGCTTTTATTCTGTCCTTCCTAAATCCCCATTAAGAGCTCTGCTCTATTGACGCCTGCCACAGTGTTCTTATCTGACATCCAAATGAACAGACCCCTATCTGCAACCATTAATAAGCTAGTCAGCCATCTCCATGGTGATTCAAGGACATGAGGATGGGTAGCGAGGTCGCTCCCTTTCACGAGCCCCTGTTGCTTATTTCCTGTCTTATTGTTACCGGGGACAGAGGCTCCAAGCCTGTCTGGGCCGTGGTTCCTGTTTCACTGCCCTTTCCAATGAGAGATTGATGCGTTCACTAGTGGCTCTAATGATTCCTCTAATGAAGCCTCCATCGCTCTGTTGGGATCCCATTAACAGCGGTTGAGCACTACTGCCCTCTTGTGGTGGGTAGATGCCAGCTCTTTGCCGCTTAGCGGACTACAGAGCCAGTTTGCAGATTCGTAATTCAAACAGACATACTACTTTTTAAAAAAAATTTCTAACCATGAGAAATTATGCGTTTTTCTTCTGCCTTGGTAAGGATTATAGTAAATTTTTGAATATATCTGACCTAAAATAATTGCTGAGTAAACTTTTGGATTTGTTTATAAACCTATTTAAAAACATTTTATAGCATTTTTGTAGGTTCCCATTTAATCAGACTTTTAATTACATAGGGAATTCATTTTGCTGAAAACATTGGGATACTATGGGATATTTCTAATTAAAATTCCATTTATGGACTGTACTTCTTTACACTGGGTTAAGTTAAATCCTTTAGGAATTATAGACAATTAGAAAGATGGGCAAAGCAAAAAAGAATGAAGTGCTTAAGCTTTAAGTCCAAAAGTTAAAGTGTAACTAACTGCCTCTTTCAACTAACAACTAGCCCAAGATCAGCAATATTTCCTGAATGCTCCTCTTCTTATCATTAGTTCCCTTAGTTTTAGTTCTTTTATTTCTATTGTTTCACATGCCCTATGTCATCCTTTAACATTACTGCCACATGCGGTGAGCTGAAGGTCCATGCAACGTTATATACTTAAACGGCTATATGTGTGCAAATTTCATGCAGTTTTTATGTAGGCAGGAGAACTCATATTTGCCATGGCAGTCGGACATTTAATATGTCATTGTTAATTTAATATGTCATTGTTAATTTAATGTGGTCCCAGAGGTACTGGTGAATGCAGCTTCCAGCTTATCAGGAAAGAATCAACGTTAAATGAGGAGGAAAAACACATTTTTTCTTGAGTTATCAAAGCTTGCGGGGAAGTTTATTCCAGGCTGAACATTAAGTTCTTGCAAGTATATTAGTTCCATTCCTATTGTAAGCATAATATCTGTACAATATCACATTGTATTGGCTTTTTAAAATGATGTAGCTATAAATCAAATTATGAAGGACTTGAAATCAATGCAATTCATCTTTACAAAAATTCATATTTTAATGCAGTGGTCTCCAAATTCTTTGATCATATACCTCTATCAGTAACAAATGTTGAGCATGATCCCAATTTATGTATATTTATATATAAATTATTTGTTTTAAATCATTTTAAAAAAATAGAAATTAGACATTAGTGGGATTAAATCATTATAAATAAAAGTCATCAAATAAAAGTTATCAAGAAGTACAAAGAAAGCCAAGCAAATTTTAAACTAAAGGGCAATTATTTATTTCATGAAAAACTAAAAGTGAAAAAAGGAGCAACCAAAATATGCTATAATGCTCAGCTGTGGGTAATATTTGCATAGGCCAAATCATGCAAACACTGCATTTTGATTTAATCCTCAATTGTAATATAACTACATTGGGAGGATAGGGTAAGATGATGGTGATGTAACAGAACGAAACTTCTATCTATAATGAGGAAATCAATTGACAAGGTTTAAAATTGATGAATCAAAAGATAGCAATATTGCATAATATTAGAAATAAAGAAATGTGCAAATGCCAGATAAAACAGTTAAAATAGTCTAAAAGAATTGCCTCTAGTGAGGGGATCTGGGAGAGCAAGGAGAGAGAAGGGGGATGAGCCAGTGACTTTTCTTGTTAGAAAGCTTTTAGTTCTAGTAGATCTTTCAAAGTACTTTAATAAAAATATAAATTTTATAATCATTTTGGGATAAAAGATTGTTTTAACATCACTAAAATGAAAAATATATATATGTATATGAGTGTCAAGGGAACTTGAAAAATATGCTTGCCTTAAATAGAAAAATGTTCTCACTAAATTGATTTTAACTGCCTTTAGGAAATATGAAAGCAGCAGTGATGTTAACTAGACAAAAAAACCATTTTTAGTTATTTATCTTAATAGATACTGTTGGAAAACTTCAAAATTTAAAATCAAAAGGTGTGATAAGGAACAGAAAGAGAATTGCGGTTTGTTTGTTTTTCTTCCCCTCCCCACCATGACTTAGACTGAAAATGGAAGAGGTCTGCTTGCATGGGAAATGAGTCAAGCATCCTGGCCCCATGTCTTTACCAACCCCCCAAATAGTCTCTTGAACAGTGTGTGACTGAATACTTGTGTAACATCTTAACTAAAAGGGCCCTTTAAGAGATTCTTGCCAGGAAAAAGGGAATCTATTCTAAAATGGAACGGATGTTTCCTTCTCTAGAGCCTGAAATCTATGAGCAATTCATAAACGGCACGCTCTAGGCTCCCTGTTAAACCCCGGTCTAACCGTGATAGCAGCTCTTTGACTACAAGTAGGAGCCAACGAGTCCTGGAAGGGACCATCACCCAAGAATACTAGGTACAAAAAGGTAGTAGAGAACTATTACCAAGTCCAAGCCGATGGCAGCATACAGAAGGTCCACATGAATAGGACAAAACAACGTTCTTGGTATCCTGTTGTCCATTTGTTCTGACTCCTTTGAGAGAACCAAGTACATCTTCACAGTTGCAGACTCAGCCCGTACTGTATTTGTATTTGTTATTTCTGGATGATTGGTAGAATCTTGTGAAAGGTTCTTGTCTGATTTTCAGCTATGCAGTGGGAAGTGAAGGAAAGAATCTTATTCCACTGATGGAATGTAGAGGGGTGGAGAACCGCCCTCGCTAGAGCCACCATAGAGGAAGTAGCAGTTAAGAAAAGATCTCCTGGGGAAGGTGAATCTTGCGGACAAGCGTTAATCACAATTGTGAGTCCAGCAGTCCTTTCCCCGGATGGCAGGGCATCTCCTTCCATCGTCATCTTTACAGATAATACGTAGCACTGAAGCTCTGTCTGCTTTGGCAGAGGGGGAGTCCTGGGACTCTTGCAGGAAAAATAGAGGGGCCTAGGGAACTCTTGCTGAAGCCAGTGTCTTGGATGTATAGACCCTTGGATTTAGGTGTAGGAAGGAAGTATAGCCATTTGGCAGGAATACAGGTTCTAGACAGCAAAGTGATTCTGGTCACTCTTTAATGGAAGACAGCTCTTCTTGCCTCTAGGCCTGAGAACATTTCCGGGTATAACATCTGTCCAAACCTCTTGGGAGAGGGATGTGGGACAGACAGGTATGGGGCGCCCTACAGAAAGATCAGGCGAGGCTGGCAGCAGAAGTCCAAAGTGGAGTGGGGAGAACAGATCCTTGAGAAGGTGGTCAGGTCATGGGTTCTTCAGGTAGAAGAGGCCAACTACTGGGAGTACTTTAGGCAGAGAGTAGCAGGCGGCTGATGCACGACTGCTCCTACAGCTGTCTGGGCGTGATCACTGGCGTCACTGGGTCCCCCCAGGGAAGTATCTCAGCCACAGGCAATTCACATGCAATGGCCCAGCCTTGGTAAGCCAAGCCTGCTGAACATAGCGGCTCCATCACCGGTTACTGCCTCCATCTAAAGGTGACACAGCTGCCTGGAATGAACCAGAATATAAAATACCTCTTTCTAGAAATGCAAATCAAAACCACAATGAGATATCACATCACACCCTTTAGAACGGCTATGATCAAAAAGACAAGCAATAACAAGTGTTGGTGAGGATGTGAAGAAAGGAGAAGAGTTGTGCACTGTCAGTGGGAATGTAAATTGATATAGCCACTGTGGGAAACAATATGGACGTTCCTCAAAGCATCAGAGAGAGAACTACCACATGATCCAGCAGTTCCCCTTTGGGTAGATACCCAAAGGAAATGAAATCACTATCGTGAAGAGATATCTGCACTCCCTCGTTCATTACAACATTACAATAGCTAAGACATGGAAACAACCTAAGTGTCCAATGACAGATAAATGAATAAAGAAAATAAATGTGGTACATATGTATAATGAAATGTTATTCAGCCAGAAAAAAGAAGGAAATCCTGCCATCTGCAACAACATGGATGGAACTTGAGGGCACTATGCTAAGTGAAATAAGTCAGACAGAGAAAGACAAGTACTGTATGATCTCACTTATATGTGGAATGTAAATAAAACAGATTGGTAGTTGCCAAAGGCAGGGGATAGGGAAAATGGATGAAGTTGGAAGTTGGAGGAAATGGGTGAAGGTGGTCAAAAGGTACGAACTTATAGTTATAAATAAATTCTGGGAGGTATAATGTACAGCCTTGTGACTATAGTTAACAATACTGTATTGTATACTTGAAAGTTGCTAAAATAGTAGATCTTAATAGTTCTCATCACAAGTAAAAATTGTAACTATGTATGGTGATGGATGTCAACTAAATGTATTGTGGTGATTATTTCACAGTATATACATATATCAAATCATTATGCTGTACACCTTAAGCTAATACAATGTTATATGTCATTATCTCAACAAAACTGGGAACAATGAAGTGTACCTGTCCTGAACATTAAAAAAGGACTCCTTTCTAGAACTAGGATAAAGTCCGGTAGGAGTTGGCATCAGAAGGCCTAAGAAAGTGTGGACACATCATCAGCCCTAATTCTATCTTCTTGGCAAAATCATTAGTTCGGAAGGCCTGGTGGGTTAGGAACTATGATAAGCATCCCTTCCCATCCTGGGCGGGAACTACAGATATCATTAGTGCATTTCCTGCTGGGTGGGGTCGTTGAGTAGGGGCCTTAGTTAATGCCACCAGAAGGCTCAGATAAACTTTGACAGATTGCGATGCCAGAAGACCCCTCTCTTTCTGGCACAAAGAGAAAGGTGCCTCAAAGAGTCCCCCTTCCTTTCCCCAAACAGGGAGCTTAGAATTTCCGGACACAAGTGCATCTGAGAGAGAGAGGGCTGGTATCTGGGTGGCTGAGGAACTGTCTCGGTGGCTGCAGAGATGTGACAATGCTAAGGCGGGAGGGTGGTGCTTAGGGAGCCCAGGGGATGTGGTTTCTGGCTGAATCTAGCTCTGTTAACTGCAGTTGGTCTTCTTGCCACCTGAGGACACTGTTGGAAAAGAGAACGTGGTGGGGAGCACTGGAAGTCAAGGGTGCCCCGGAATCAGCTGGCACAGGTCAAATTGGAGGCAAGCAGAGGAAGCACATTTGTATGTTTTCTGTCTCTGACAACAGGAAGTAATTCTGATAAGCAAATTGAAGGTGGAGCCTGAAGAGATTCCCTTGAAGCGTTGGTACAGAGCCACAGAAGATGCCTTTGTCTGGGGATGGGCTTATTAAGGCCTGAGATCCAATTCCTGATACACCTGCAAGGCAGAGAGTGGAGGGGCCTGCTCCTCACCCCCAGATCCCGTCTGACAGAGGGATGGGATTGGACACTGGTGGATGCCTGGGTCCTCATCCAAGAAGGGGAGTGTCAGTCTGAGAGGACACAAGAGACCCTGGCAGCAGGGTATGGCTCTAGGCCAAGAGGCTGGCAGGTTGGGCGGGGACCAAAGTGGATAGGAACTCAGGGAGAATGTCAACTCGACAAACTGGTCACACATGGAGGGCGGGGGGTAACAGGGCTCAAGGTGGGGACTAAATCTGCTCCAAAGGGAAGAGCAGCAATGAGGCACTGACATAGAAAACATTTCTTCCGGATTTTTTAAGTCCTCAGTAAACAGGCAACAAGTATACACTGAGTATAAGAAAGTATACCGTAAACAAGTATTTGTTTTCGTTGTTGCTGTTGTTATTGTTTCCCTTGAATCACTTCCTTAGAAGACGTGATACCTGTAACACCTATGAATCCAGAAGCTCCTATGAATCAGCCCAGAGCCATGAGGCTACAACAGATGCCATTCCAAGTAAGAATGCTAATCTTTACGCACATCACTCATAATCCATATTAATTCATGTTAACTTTTATTTGACTCTTGTGTTCTCTCTTATTCCCTAGCACTCCCAAACTTGTGGGAGTATCTCGCCTTGCTAAGCCAGAAAATCTGTCACCCATGTGTCCTGGCTCACTGCTATGTGCTTCCCCTGTACTACATGTGTCCATTGCCACAGACACCCTGACAAGTGGGGCTGTCTTTCTCTGGGTTGCCTTTTCCTTCCTCTTGTCTGAGGAGTCTATCTAGTTCTGAGCCTCTCAGCCTAGTATATATATCACAGAAATCCAGAAACCCTTTTGACTTGGTCCAGTCTCCACAGAGAGTAGGAGACGGGGAGAGGGAGGAGAGGGACACTTTTAGAGTGCAATTTCTATAGAGTCATTTTCCCAATTAATGATTAGTTTTTCATGAGTAACAAAAAAGAAACAAACTTTAAATTTATTCCTTACTGTTCCATTCACATAAACGACCTGCGGTCTCTGATGGGGTAATATGCACCCATGGAGGAATGAGTGCTTCTATATATATATTTACTCTCATATGTAGCCAATTCTGTGTTACCAAAGAGCTCATCACCTTCTCCAACCTGGGAGCCTTACTGCTTTCAATTCCTGCTGACTCTCCTCCTTCAAAAAGTCTATAATACTAGTCACAAAGATTCGTAATCTGTTATTTTCTTTGGCTTTTCATTGAAACTAAAGATAATAACAGCCTTTTTTGCTTAATGTACTTGTTTCCTCTCCTCAGTGTAGCCCCTATTCACTTTTGTTTTTTACTGAATACTGCACATGTAATCAATAAGTGGGAGATAGATGTGCTTTTGAATTCTCACATGTGCAGCACAGGCAGTCACTTTGGGGAATGCAGTAAATTATAGACAGTGTCCCTCCATTTAGAAGACTATAATCAGAACTCTTTTTTTCTTAAAAATTGAATTTATGAGGCACTTGCTTTATTCAAATATCCCTGAATTGCAACTGTGTTTTATTGCTGTTAGTATAGATTTAGACCATAATTAAGTGGAAATTTACCTCTGATATATTCACCAATGAGCTTTACATTAACTTGCACACGCTTAGCAGTTGGATCAAAGGAACAAATATTCTCGACTAAGTATCTGTTAACGTACTGTGAACAAAAAACAAAAGTTATGGATTCAGCAGCAAGTGGAACTAGAGTACCCAATTCACCAGTTTACATAATTTCATACATATAACTTTGAAAACAGTCAAAACCAATCTATGGTGTTAGAAGTCAGGATTCTGGTCACCTTTGGTGTGCGTGTGTGTGTGTGTGTGGGGCGGGTGATAGAAGAGGGTACAAAGGAGGGCTTTTGGGATGCCACTAATGATTTGTTTCTTGATCTAGGTGCTGGTTTAAAATGTTGTGTAAAACGTCTTGCATTTGGACACTTATGATTTGTGCAGTCATGATTTGTATACCTAAACTTGTGTGGGTTCATTTTGAATAAAAAAGAGTACTTTAAAAAAAATACAAAAACAAAACAAAAACGAACTCACCACTGCTTCTAGTCAAGATGGCAGAATAGGTAAACACTGTGCTTGCCTCCTCCCACGACCACATCAAAATTACACCTAAACTACAGAACAACCATCAGTAAGAATCACCTCAACTCTCACTAAACAGAAGTCCTATAACTAAGGATAATACAGAAGAAGCCATATCGACACTGGTAGGAGGAGCAAAAACATATGGGTTAGTCCCACACCCACATGTGGAGGTTAAAAATCAGGAGGTAAAAATCAGCTGTGGAGGACCCCAGTGGAGTGAGGACTCCCAGCTCCACACCAGGCTCTCCCCAACCCAGTGTTTCAGAGCCAGGAAGAGAAGTCCCTATAAGTTCTGGCTGTGAAAACCAGCAGAGATCATGGCTGAGAGAGATGAAGGGCTGCTGGCATCCCAAGTGTTCCTCTTAAAGGGCCCGAGTACTGACTCACTGACAAACTCACTCTCTCTGAGCTTCAGTGTTGGGACAGGAGCTTGAAAGACACCAAGGACATACAGGGAGGAACTGGATTCAGGGTGAGGGCTGGAGGGGCAGCTTTCTCCTAAACAAAAGTGCTGGCAGAAGCCACCATTCCTTTGTTGAGCTCTTCTCTCTATCCAGCCTGCACACACAGGTGAGTGCTATATTTGAATCTCCATAAGCATAGCTAACTCCATTCGCCCCATCCTGGTGATTCCTTGATACTCTTCCCCATCCACCTTGCAGGACCCCCCACCCCCAAGCCACTTCCAGTGGCTTTTCCATACAAACATTCTGTCTTGGCTCATGCTGCAGACTTTCCTGAAATCTCTCAAGGGTTCACAAACCCCACAGAGCAGCATCTGGAATCAACATGCCCTGTACCTCTTGCTACACAGCCCCAAGCCCAACATTTGCAAAAGCCCACCTCAGTTGGCAGCTTAGCCTCTCCCAGACACCTCCAAACCCAGCACAAGTGGCAACCACCTGCATATCACTTTGTATCTCATACCAAGTTGCCCCAGGCAGGGCACAGGCAGTGGCTGACCTTGGCCTGCACCAGAGCCCTTCCCAAAAAGCCCCAGGACCAACATGCCTGGTAGCCAGCTTTAGACCACATCAGAGTACCACCCAACCACCTCCACAAATGACACCAGAGCCCTGCTAAAGCAAATCCTGCTTCATAGGGCCAGCATCTGCATACAGCTCCCACTCTAGTCACAGCCAATCCTTATAGCCAATCAACTTATCAACCTGAGGGACAATTCCTCCTGTTGATATGCCAACAGCATCAAGGCTAGACTACAATAGGAGGGCACACACAACCCACACAAGGCACACACCTGGAACACCTGGCTTAGGGGACCAAGGACACTGTGCCACTGGGCCCCACAGGACACTTACTATATAAAGCCACTCTACCAGGACCAGAGACGTAACAGCTCTACATAAAAACAAACACAGGGCAGGCAGCCAAATTGAGGAGAAAAAGAAACATGTCCCAAATGAAAGAACAGAACAAAACTCCAGAAAAAGAACTAAACAAAATGGAGACAAGCAATTTACCAAATGTTGAGTTCAAAACATTGGTTATAAGATGTCCAATGATCTCAGTAAGAACTTCAACAAAGAGATAGGAAATATAAAAATGGAGATAGAAAATATAAAAAAGAACCAGTCAGAAATGAAGAATACAATAAGTGAAATGCAGAATACATTAGAGGGAATCAACAGATTAGATGAAGCAGAGGACTGAATCAGTGATTTGGAAGATAAAGTAGCAGGAAACACCTAATCAGAACAGCAAAGAGAAAAAAGAACCCAAGCAAGTGAGTGTTGCCACACAGCAGCCTACCTGTCTGTCCCCTCGTACCTGCCCCTAAAGAAAGGAAAGTTTTTAAGATGGATCCTTTCATGGACTTTGCTTCACCTTTATGCTTACACCTTACATCTCCCTGTTTGGCCCCAAAGAATGGCTGGTTAGTCAATGACGGGTAAGATTCCTCAAGGAAGGAACAACTTAAACCAGTCACAGTCACATTGGGGCCATCTAGAGAACTCATGGGCTTAATAGAGGTGGGCACAGATCCCCATCTTCCCCTGGCTAAGGAAAGCTTCTGCCTCTGTGGCTACATTCCTTCCCACATCCTGCTTGGGAAGAGATTCAATGGTGTGATAACATCAGCTCTCCGTCTATTCATATGTATAAAGTTTTTGTCCCTTGGGGAGGTACATACATCCTGAGACTTACGGTTCTGGCTGTCTGCAGGCAAGGGTGATTGGTTTGAATCAGTTTCCTAGTATAATGTGTGAGATTCACAGATCTTGAGATTAACAAACTTTACTTCCTCATTTGTTAATCAATAAAAGTTATGCGTTGGTCCGATTCGGGCCTCAGTCCTTTGATGCTTGAGTCCCTTGGCCCCACTTGCACTCTATTCTTGGCTACTGAATTTCTTAACCCTGCTCCGCCCTCCTCGCTTCCCACAACTTTTGTCATGCTGGACGCAACAAACGAGGATAGTTTAAGGGACTATGGGACAACATTAAGCATGCCAACATTCACATGAGGGGGTACAAGGAGAAGAGAGAAGGCAAGGAATTGAAAACCTATTTGAGGAAATAATGATGGAAAACTTCCCTAACTTGGTAAAGGAAATAGATATACAAGCCCAGGAAGTGCCGAGAGTCCCAAACAAGATGAACCCAAAGAGGCCAACACCAAGACACATCATAATTAAAATGCCAAAGGTTTAAGACAAAGAGGGAATCTTAAAAGCAGCAAGAGAAAAGCTGTTAGTTACCTACAAGGGAGCTCCCATAAGACTATCAGCTGATTTCTCAAAAGAAGCTTTGCAGGCCAGAAGGGATTGGCAAAAAATAATCAAAATAATGAAAACTAAGGACCTACAACCAAAATTACCCAGCAAAGCTATCATTTAGAATCAAAGGACGTATAAAGAGCTTCCCAGAAAGGAAAAAGCTAAAGGAGTTCATCACCACCAAACTAGTATTACAAGAAATGTTAAAGGGAATTCTTCAAGAAGAAAAAGATTTAAAATATGAATAATAAAATGGCAATAACTACGTATCCATCAACAATTACTTTAAATGTAAAATGATTAAATGCTCCAATCAAAAGACAGAGTGTGGCTGAATAGATAAGAAAACAAGACCCATGCATATGCTGTCTATAGGAGACTTATTTCAAATCGAAAGACACACACAGAGACGGAAAGTAAAGGGATGGAAAAAGATATTTCATGTAATATCTTTCATGTAAATGGCAACAAACAAACACAAAGTTGGGGTAGCAATACTTACAATAAACAAAATAGACTTTAAAACAAAGCCTATAACAATAGACAAAGAAGGACTCAGTAATTCCACTTCTGGGTGTTTATCTAAAAAAACCCAAAACACTAATTTGAAAACACATATGCATCCATATGTTCATTACAGCATTATTTACAATAGCCAAGATATGGAAGCAACCAACCTAAGTGTCCATCAATAGATGAATGGATAAAGAATTAGTACATATTTACAATGGAATATTACTCAGCCATAAAAATAATGAAATCTTGCCATCTGCAACAACATGAATGGACCTAGAGGGTATTATGCTAAATGGAATAAGTCAGGCAGAGAAAGACAAATACCATATGATTTCACTTACATGTGGAATCTAAAAAACAAAATAAACAAACAAAATAGAAACAAACTCATAGATACAGAGAACATTTTGATGGTTGCCATATGGGAGTGGTGTTGGAGGGTGGGTGGAAAAAGGGGAAGGGATTCAGAAATACAAATAGGTAGTTACAAAACAGTCATGGAGATGTAAAGTATAGCATAGGGAATATAGTCAATAATATTGTAATAACTATGTATGGGGTCAGATGGGTACTAGATTTATCAGGGTGATCACTTTGTAAGTTATATAAATGTCTAATCACTCTGTTGTACACCTGAAACTAATATAATATCATATATCAACTGTAATTGAAAATAAAAAAATATTTTTAAAAAACTCACCAGTTTACACTTATCCCAATTTTCCAAGTCACTTGATAATTCCAACTCTGGATGAAAGAACAAGATAACCCCTGTCAGGATGTCATGTATTAGTTTTGCATTAGCTTCCAACTCCTGGGACTGGCTGTCTGGTGGAGATTTGGGTTCTGCTAGAGGATCATAATCATAGAGCAACAGTGATACAAAGTTCATGGAGGTCAGCAGTCGGATGCTTTCCTGCAGCTCCTGCAGCATGATTCGGAAGAAGAGTGCTCCTGCCCGCTGGATTTCTCCTCCATATTCAATCTCTGGGATAACAGAATGACACCCCACATGGTTGTTCAGCACATACATTACTTTTTAATAGGATTCTGAGCATAATACAGTAAACTTTTTTTTTTTTTTTTTCAGGAAAAAGAAGACCATATCCTATAGTTTTAAACAATCTTAGTTTCTCTAGTCATGAAATCAAAAGGCTGAAATGAAATTACACCTGGTGAAGCTCACAGGGGGAGGCTTTGAGAAAAGGTGAAAACTCGTGTTTTGGAGTTAGACCTTAGTCTGAATATCTACTCTCCTCCTTGTTAGTTCTGTTGTCTCTCTAAACCTCCTTTCCCTTTTCTGTGAGAATGGGGCTGATCCCTACGCGCCTGGTGAGCTGTGTGAATTAAATGAGATGATATGAGTATACGTAAACGTGCTTAGTCTCAGGCCATACACGTAGTGGACACTCAAAAGACATGAATTTTCTTCTTATCCCACCTTATATAATGGCTAGAAAACTTTGAGCTTAATCACACGTGTTAATTCTTCTAATTCTATTCACTTCATTCTAGGTAGCCAAAGGTTTCCATGCTTTCTTCCCTCTCTTCTGCCCAAAATGGTTTTGTGCTAAGAGTAGCCTAGTGAGTGTGGAATCACAAGGACGAAGGTCTGGTTTTGGTTCTGCCCCCAGCTTGCTATTGGACCTTTACGTTGATGGGCTTTAGCTTCTTTATCTGTAAAATTAGCTGTTCGATGAGTTGATGCTAGAGGAATTATTATGTGGTTTTCTCCACAGACAGAGGTCAAAACAACTTCTGAAATCTCCGTACACTTAAATAAGTGGAGAGACCACCCAAATTGCAGTACAAATCCAGCCTTCACCACTTGTTAACTGTGTGATTTGGTGTAAGTTGTTTTGTTTCTCGGAACTTTACTTTCCTCACCTAGAAAATGAGGCCTCATCATTAACCTCATAGAGTTATGGTAAAGACTAACTGAAATAACATATTTAATGTGATTGATACATATGGGGCATTTAATAAATGAAAGTTCTGTATTGAGTTTAGGAGTCTTTCTAGTTTTAAAACCATGTGATTCTAGCCACACACACACACACACAAATGTGATTCCTTACCCTTTACTCTGATTTATAGGCCATACTCATCAGCCCAAGATTGCATGAGGGAATACCTTTCATGTGGGAAATCTGTATTTTGCAACAACTCATTTTAGAAAATGCATCCTTCATTGCATTGTCTGTGATTTCCCCTCAAACTTATTAAATCCATAACTGCAGACTGTCGCCATATTCACAATACCTAAGACACGGGTTTTCTTTATTTCTTCAGATAATTCGCCCAGTATTTCATAGCAGGCAGCTTGGATCACCTTCATCATTTTCTGTAGATCTTTAAATTCTCGATACAACAACATCCTACTCCCGCCAATGTTGAAATCGAGAGCTCCCAAAGCCTCTCCTGTTCTCTCACGAAGTGGAATTACCATGTGGTTTTCTCCACGGACAGAGGCCAAAACAACTTCGGAACTGTCCGTACACTTAAAGAGGAAATCTCTGGAACCAAAATCAAATAAGCATAAGGATATAAAACATCAGCCTGTTTATACCCAAACATATTGAATCACTCTTCTTTGTGCCTGCAGCACTCCACCCCACGAGCTCTTGTAGCTGTTTCGTCTGCCTGGGTCACTCCACCCCCTGATTTCACAGAGCTCCTGCCTCAGCTCACTCACTCAGCTCCTCAGAGAGAAGCCTTCCCTGACCACACAATCTAAAGTAGCAGCAACCCAAGTCATGTCCCATCACGATATTGTGCTTTATTGTCTTCACTATCCTTATACTTATCTAAAGGAATTCGTTTTGTTTGTTTACATGTTGTCCAGTAAGTTCTGGTTGAATGTCTGAAGGAAGCATGAGTGTGTTAGGGTCTCTAGAAGTAGCACCTGAGACAGGGATGCTTATGCAATGATTTATTGAGGGAATGCTCTCAGGAGAAACCTGTAAGGGACTGAGACAAACAGGATAGGGAAGAGGGAAAAGCTTCGTTCGCATGTCATTTCAGGTGAAGTCTCTCTCAGCCTGATCCCAAGGGGAGCTCTGGATGGCAGACTGTAGCAAAATCTGCTCCACCTTGAGGCAAGGAAGAGTTCTTTTGTCAGTCATTGCTCTAAATTGCTCTGGGTATGCGTGGTGAGGATGTTTACATAACTCAGGCACCTCATGGTGAGGTGTTCCCATCTCTCAAGGGCACTCCTCCAGGGAAAGCGACAGTGTGAGTAATGATGCATGATGATAAAATTTCCAGGCATAATGATAAAGCTCACTGGTCAACGGGGTTCCTCAAAATGCACCCGCTCTAAGTTACACACAGAAATCCAAGGTTATGAGTCTGAGTGTTACAAGGACTCCCATAAAACTCTTGACCAGCACAGGAATAACTATGTGGAAAAGAACTTAAAACTGAATGAACATTCCAGTATAAGGCCAAACTAAAATTTAACATAGGTACTTAAATATCAAATTAGCCTACAGTCTGAGATAGGTTATTGCCTACTCAACTATACTGCCCCCCCCCCCCCCCGAAGCAGTCGCCCCTTTTGCAACAGGCATGCTTTCAGTTAAGATCTGTTTTGCAGATCTTTTAAGTGTTCCTTGCATTCCACAAGTGAGAGGCATTCAAAGTAACCTAGAACTGGGGACTCTAAATTAAAGACAACATTCTCTGACTCCTCCCTATTTTATCCAGTCTGCCCTCTTTGCATAAAATATACTTGTTCACAAGCTAGCTAACCTTAAGGCGTGGAGCTCTGATAAGGGATGTGGATGTATTTGTCATAATCGTGGTGTGGTTTTGTTGAATTCCATGTTTACAAGAAAAATCATAGATAATAAAACACTTGAAAATATGCATTTTTAATATAACATACCAAAGAAATATGTTTTTAAAAGGTCTTGAGGGGAAAAGGAGTTTATATGACCCATGCAGACAGGAATTTTTCTCTAAAACCCAGTGAGAATGAGAGTGAGTGCATACTAATAGGAGGTGAAAGTTGTGTCTTCAGATCTATCACACAAGGAGGGGGTGTCTTTTGGCAGTAAAACAAAACAGACAGGAAGATGCCTCTCCCTTCAATAGATGATTTGGATAAAGAAGCTGTGGTCCATATACACAATGGAATACGACTCTGCCGTAAGAAAAGATGGATCTTGAGATTATTATGCTAAGCCAAATAGTCCGACAGAAAAGGTCGAGAACCATATGACTTCATTTATATGTGGGATATAAAACTGAAAGTGACAAAGGAACAAGACAAAGAAACAAATACTCATAGACACAGACAACAGTTTAGTGGTTACGAGAGGGTAAGAGTGGGGGAAAGGTAGAAGAGGGTAAAAGGGGTCAAATATGTGGTGATGGAAGGAGAACTGACTCTGGGTGGTGAGCACACAATGTGATATTCATAGGTTGTACACTTGAAACCTATGTAATTTTACTTATGATTGTCACTCCAATAAATTTAATTAAAAAAAAAAAAAAGATGCATCTCATACCTGAAGATGCATGTCTTCCTGCAGATGGCAGGGGGATTTTTGTGGATTTCTGTTAGACCCAGGGGCCCTGTAACCATCATATTGCGTAATACATAGTCTGACCCCTTGAAAAGAGGAAGAGATTTCATTACAGAAAATAATTAAATGTCATATTCTCATTAAAGCTTTTGGGAACAGATACATAGGGAAAATATTAGAAAAGTTTAGATGACCTCTAGCTTTCAGTATAGTGACATTTTATTTGTTCAGTACCATCAAATTGTAGAAGGAATGAGGTGTTCCACAAGAGAAAAATTTCAAAACACAAGATTCTTTTAAATGCACAAACTTATTTTTTTATAACTGTGATAAAATAGAGTGTTTATATTATTTTACTGATATTAAAAGTGCATTGTAGGGCACTTGGAAAATATAGAAACGCCCCCCCCCCCCGAATAAGGACAATAAAAAATATTCTTCAGTGAGGTCTTTGTGTTCATTACTTCACCAAAATTGTTCTTGTCAAGGATAGTAGTGACTCTCTCATTGTGAGATCCCTAACCCTCATCTTCCTCTACCTCTCGGCAGTGCTTCCTTCACTTGGCTTATGGGACACCATTCTCTCCTGGTTCTCTCATTCTCCTTGCTTCTTTTTTGTCTCCCTTACCTCTAAGAGGTTTTCAAACTGTAAGTCATAACCGACATATGGGTTATAAAAATATTTTAATGTCTTTTTAAACTGATATACAAAAATGCACATATCTAATGTCTACAATTTGATAAGTTAGGATTAATGAGTCTTGGTCCACAATTTTTTTTTTTGGTCGAGACTAGTTTGTTTATAAGAAAGTAATATTAACATATTCTGTAAAATACAGTAAACTGTAGGAAAGACAAATTCACTGGGGAGAAGCAAAAAGTCTTTTTTATGTTCTCTTTAAAAGAATTCTTTCATGAAAAGGGAAACCGTGATAATAGGATCCACAGGGCTACATGATGAATGGTGCTTGGAAGAACAACTGCTTTGTAATGTGAAACTTTCTCTTGCCTCTCTACACTCCATGACCTCAAGTGTTCTACCAAACTCCTTAGATGAAATGTTTTCACCAGCATACTTAGCAAACTGTAAAGATGATCCCACATTGGCAGTTGGGCTTCTAGTTTCTTTCCTAACTTATTTCTTCCATAGTTTGTTGTTTAGCGTTACGCCTAGTACCAGACTGATATGCTTTTTTAGAATCTCGGCGTGACTGTGTTTCTAGGTTTAAATCTTTAGCTAAAACCAAATAGTTTCTCTCCTGTTTTCCCCACAAAATTATGTAAATTGATAAATTCTGCTGCTAGACCAGAAGCATAATATAAAAAATAAAGGACTTACAATAATATAACTGAAAATAAGTTTCTCATTTACTTTTACTTAGACTAAGAAACTATAAATTCAGCAAGTATCTCAGCAATTATTAAGTAGTGAGATAACTCCTAGTTAAAATTTCCTGGGAAACCGTTTAGAGAGAGAGCAGCCATTATTTTTCCCTCCATTTTTTTTCTGCTACTGGCTTATTATTTTTTCCCCTTTACCTTTCCAATATCTATTCATTCTCACCTTTCTCATTACACATTATTTGTCTTATGTATTTATCCTATTCTTTTTTCTCTTTTGACAAACTTTTTTTTTTTTTTTTTTTTTAAGAATGAAATAGGATAGAAAGTATCAGAAAATATCATGTGTAGTAAAAAGTAGGTATTATTTTGTTTTGGGAAACTTCCGGTGTGTGTGTGTGTGTGTGTGTGTGTGTGTTTGTAAGAGGTCAGGATATAAATGTTTTTCATACTATAAGGCAAGGTCAATAGAATTTTGAGCCACGGTGATTCCAAACACTTGAAATGTCTCTGGGCTCAGACCTCGGTTTTTTCTTTCTATCCTCATTCATTTCCTTGGTCATCCCACCCAGTCTCATGGTTTTTGTTTTGTTTTTGGTTATTTTGATAAAATATACATTCATAATATTATCATTTTAACCATTCATAAGTATATGATTCATAAAGTATATGAATGCATTAAATACATTCACAATGTTATAACCAAGTCTCATGGTATTAAATACCACTAATTCACTAGCCTCAATTTCTCCCCAGACACTAAGTTCATATATCCAACTGCCTCTGTAGCAATCTTCACTTAGATATATAACAAACATTTCAAATTACAGTTAAAATAATCTTGTTTGGGGAGGCCGGATGGCTCAGTTTGTTTGAGCGTGGGCTCTTAACAATCAAATTGCCGGTTCATTCCCCACATGGGCCAGTGAACTGCTCTGTGCCTTCCACAACTAGATTGAAGACAACGGCTTGAGCTTGGAGCTGAGCCCCCGGTGGGTGACCGATTGGCTAGTGGTTGGAGTGCGGTGCTTATAACACCAAGGTCGCTAGTTCGATTCTCACATGGTTCAGTGAGAAGCAACAGTTTGAGCTTAGAGCTGAGCTGCCAGACAGCTGGTTTGCTCAGTGGTTAGAGTGCGGTGCTCATAACACCAAGGTCACCTGTTCGAGTCCCACATGGGCCAGTGAGCTGCACCCTCCCCAATTAGATTGAAAACAAGGACTTCACTTGGAACTGAGCTGTGCCCCCCACACTAGATTGAAAAAAACAATGACTTCACATCCTGGAAAAACACACTGTTCCCCAATATTCCCCAATAATAATAATAATAAAATCTTTTTCAATTTAGTAGGTAAAAGTTATCTTTTATTTAACTTTGTATTTATTTCATTATGAGAACAATTGAAATTTTTTTCATATTTATTAACCATGTGCATGCATGAGATTTTTGTTTTTGTTTTTTTGTAGTGGACTTGTCCTTTGTTTATTTTTCTTTTGGATTTTAAAAAATCTCACTGATTTGTGTACAACAGTGTTAACCCTTTGTCAGGTATGTGGTAATTCCCTCCCAGTTTGTCAAAAGAAATTTATGTCTTCTTTAACTTTGGTACAAGAAAGTTTTACTTTTTTATGTGGTCAATGTATCAACCGTGCCTTAAGTGTTTCAGCTTTCATGTAGGTTTAGCCATCCTTGCCCAGAACACGATTGTAAATTCCCTGTCATCCTTGCCAGTTACTGTAAACTCCACATCCTGGCCAAGGGGGCATAGCTCAGGGTAGATCAAAAAGGGTTTTCTTTCTTGGGTTTTCCAAAGTGGAACAAGAAGAAAAGATTCTTTTCTAGTTACTAAGCATCTGGCTTGCCTTGTGGAGAAAGCCCATCTTTAGCCAGAAGGACAAAGCCAAAGTGCAGAAGGAAGCAAACATGAGAACGGGGTGGGGAGAGAAAGAACATGAGAGAGCCCTGAAGGTATCAAATCCCTGGATCCGGTCATCCTAGAAGCCAGCTTGACTCCTGCCTTTTCTTCATTTTGGTCACATGAACCAATTAATTCCCCCTTTGGACTGAGGCCATTTGAGATGGAATTCTGCCACTCACAACCAAGGATCTTGAGTTGGGGTCATGGGAAATATGTCCCTAGTTAACCTAATAGCTAACTAAATATGGTTTTAAAATATCAGCGAGACAATAACATTTAGGAACTCTGTTACCCTGGGAAAGTCTAACACTGCCCAGCCTCGCCTACCTTCTCTGGACTAGGCTCAATGAAGGACGTAGTAATGGTGCTAATGCCTGGAGCGACGTCATAGAGCCAGCTGATGCCAGTGATCACAACGTGCAGGATGTGCTCCCTGCTGTGGACATAGTGATAGGCGGTGCTAAAGGCATTGGCAACACCCTGTAGAGACGGAAAATTTTAATTGCCTTTTCTTTTTAAAAAGAGTAAAATAATTAGCAGTGCGTCAGTTGGATTATGTTTTTCATTAATGATAATCTACTTCCTACAAATGACTCATCAGTTCTCAAAAGGCAGTGTTCCAGCTTCTATTATGGAAAAAGGGACCATCAAGAACTCAAAGGTGTATGGAGAGATCTACCATAAGATCCCCATCAGTTATGTTTCCTGATAATCATCCGGTAAAATTTATGGTATATACAACTATTGAATCATGTCAGCAGAACAAGATAAACTTTGAAATGAGAAAAAATGCTTCAAAGCCAAGAACTAAGGCCAGCGTTGGGCAGATGAGTAGGAGCTGCCCTGATCTGATGCAATATTAATGTCTACATCTTTACATGGCTACTGTCATCAGATCAGTACAGAATGCATTGGATTCCGAAACCTCAACACGCTAGATTACACAAGCTTCTTACAGGCATAAAGAAAGCCTGTACCATAGAGAAGGAGTGGGAAGTCCTTGGAACTCATCTTGTTTGTCTTGTCAAAAAACTGTAGGAACCACAAATTCTTCAAAAATATATACATTTTATATTAGGACCCAAGGCATCTAAGGGTAACGCAGGATCCTTTACCTCCAAGGGCTAGAGAATAAACTTATAATTCATTTTTGACATGTTCTCTAACAAGGCTATATATAGGGCACCTACTGATAACTCCATACTCCTCCGTTTTGCTTCTTAATATCTTCACGTCATTCTTATTGTAGATGAGAATGAAACTTATTAAAAAGATGTCCCCAGAAAAATATTCTACCACTTTCCACAGTTATACATCCAGTAAGTGAGAAGAGAGATTTTAAAATAATGGTAAATAAATATCAAGAGCCAGGGGCTTACAGGGGAACAAATAATAAAAGCATAGCAAGTTCCTCATTGCTGCTACATCCCAGTCCTTTGCCTCCGTAGGGGCTTTCAATCTTCCTTCACTGCAATTTCTATTCACAAAATTAAATTTAAATGTTTATAGCCATAATCCAGTTATTTTATAGTTTTAAAAGCGCCTATCCTTTTTGTGATCTAATTTGAAAACGTGAATACTCAAGAAACATTTAAGCTTTTTCCTTCATTCTTCATCCTCAAAAGTTGTAACACTGATATCAAGAGTTATGGGAATGCATATCATATTTGGCACTATTTGTGGAAAGAGCAAAGGATTTCTAGGTATGACTTCAATAAAACATCAATATGTCCTTTCTAAAAGTTCATTCTATGTGTATGTGGTTCTTAGTGGTCTAATAGTTGGATTTCAGTTCTACAGCATACAAATTATGTTTCTGTGATTAATGCAATGAGACACTTATTAACAATCTTCTCCAAGATTTTGAGGCATAATGTGCAACTGAGGCTGAGAGTTCTTCCATGTGTAATGGGGAAACCTCTCCAAAGACTGACATGTACACACAGGGAACTGGAATCAGTATGATGACACTATCTACATACATAGCTCTACCTTCATCTGGTTTCAGGTTTTGCTTTTTAAAAAAATATAGAAGGAGAGGCCATCCTACCATTGCTATTGAAGAATTCTTCTATGATTTACCTGATAGAATCTGATCTCATGAGGTAAGAAGATGTTTATTTTATGGGGATCTCTTAGCGTGTCAACAGCCATGACCCCAAAGATCCTCATATGTGCATCCTGAAGAGGCAGAGCCAGGAATGATCCATTTTGATCAGTCTTCTGGTGGGAATCGTTCCAGAAGAAAATGTTCCCATGATGTTGAACTTGCGGGACGTGTATTGGCGTCCCTTCATCCACTACTGTAAAACTGAGGCATAGGAATAGGGAGATGAGAGAAAGGCACAGGAGGGGCTTTAGATTAAACCATGCAGGAAACGAAATCAATTCTCCATTCATAATCATTGGCATTATATGTCAGAGAAGTGGACTCAAAAAATTACCAGTTTGACTTGAGAAAAAGATTTAGAAAACAAGCTTAGACCATAACTGAGAAAACGGGATGCAGGAGACATAACTTATAGAGCAGGCTAAAATAATTGAGCTGGTCTTGTGAAGCGGAGTTCTTGCATGGCAAATCAATGCATAAGGTGAGCTGTAGAAATGATCAGGTGAAATCATCTAAGACTGGAAATCCATCACCTCCCACTGTAGAGGCATTAGTGGCCTGAGGCAATTTCTCGTGTGGGCAGCTAACTAGGAGTTCAATGCTAGCTTACTTCAGAAAGGGAATTATTATTTTTAGAAGGGTGAAACCAACCTTTTCAAGAAATTCTCACCTGATTCCCTTCATGTCTCTGTAGAGCACTTTGTTCAGTACAAATGGAGCATCATCTAAAGTACAAGCTACGTTCCTCAATAGAACATTCCCTCTCTCAGGCAGTAGTAGATTTTCTTCTAAGAGGGAAATGTGAGCACTGATCTTCTTATGTCCATGGGCTTGAGCGTCCTATGACAAAATGTTTCTCACCACGTATTTGCCAATAGCTATTCTCTTAATCACGTCTCCCTTGATTAACCAGTTTGTGCATCTGACCCCAATAATTTCATTTTCATGGATAAATGATGCAGATATTACCGTTCATGGGCAGTGAGGAAAAGGCTGACACCACAGCTGTTCCCCAAACTTGAGTTATAGTGAGTGGAATGGATTTATTTTATACCGACTAGACTGGTTTACTAAAAAAATAAAAATAAATAAAAATCTCTCAAAATCTACCCAGATTTAGAGGTTTAAAACATGTATCCTTTTGAACTGTAATCATATTATCTGAGCTTCAGTTAAAAGTTTTTTTGAGAGGTGGAACAAGAAACTGGCTTTATTTCACTCATAGTTCTTAACCACCTACTATGATATGAATGCAGAAAAAAAATGCTCTCAAGGGTATTCTTAACATAGTTTAGCTATGACTTTTGATTTATGTCATTTTAGGAAAGGATTTCTTGGGGCCCCAGATTGCAGACTTGCTATTTCTAATAGAAATAACTGAAAATTCCCTGTACCTAAAATATTATGTTATTAAGAATATTATGTGTTTACACATATACTGAACATGCCCATAAACTGGGGAACATGAGAGAGACTTTCCTTGATATTTGTCTCCTCCTTTTATATATTTGGGTTTGCTTTTCATGCCTTTTTTTCTTCTGCCTTTATTCCTCTTTTTACTCTAAAAGATCTACAGAGAAACTAAGAAAAATGTGGTGAGATTTCTCTTGCGGCACTGCAGCTCTCTGAAGCAAGCTGAAGTAATAACTTCTTTTTCTTGATTGGTCTCCAGTTCCTCATCACATCATTTCAAACTACATTGGAAACTTGAGCCATTCAGATGATTGCAATAGCCAAGTGTTGTTACTTAGCTGAGCTGAACGACACAATTTCCCTGGGTCAGTGGAATCTGTGGTATATGAGGTATGATTGTAAAATATGGTGAATGTTTAAATTTAAAATACATGTATTACAGTAAAAGACACATTGTCATTAATTTCCCTCAAAATACTCCCCCTCACTTTGAATACACTTATCCCATCATTCTTGCCACTTTCTGAAGGAGTTCTGGAAGTTTTCTTTCTTGAGCGTCTTTACTTCATCCTCCATCATGACAACGCTCCGTGTCACACGTCACTTCTGGTATATGGCAATTTCTGCCAGATAAAAACATTACGGTGTGTCCTCATCCACCTTATTCAGTGGATCTGGCACCATGCGACTTCTGGCTCATCCTCAAAGCCAAAATGACCATGAAAGTTCAACATTTTGAATCAGTTCAGGGCATCGAGGCAGCCACGACAATGCAACTAAAGACATTCACGAAAGAGGACTTCCAGAACTGCTTCAGAAAGTGGCAAGAAGATGGGGTAAGTGTGTTCGAAGGGAGAGAGAGTATTTTGAGGGGTGTTAATGGCAATGTGTCTTTCACTGTAATACATTTTTTAAAATTTAAACATTCACCATATGTTTTGATCACACCTCGTATATGGAAAATCGCCATGCTGTTTCTGTCTGGGAGCAGCAGCAAGCTGGGAGTCTCTGAGGGGTTGCCAAAGCTGTGGGCAGTGGCCCATCGGAGTCATGTGTTTTAAGTGTCAGGATTCTATAATAGTCTCAGTTTGTCTCTAGGCAGTGCTAGGAAATATCGTGTGATGTTGAATTCTACTTTATAATGACTTTATAATTTAAATGCTTTCTTTTTAAACTGATTCCCAAAACCTCATGCAAGGGAAATGGAGCTTGAACTGCTTGCACATCTCCCTACTGGTATTTTTCAATATCAGTCTATTGTCTGTTCTAGGCTTATTTGACCCTCAGGACAAATGAAATTAGAAATCCCAAGACATAATTCTGTCTTCTATACCTTTCCTCTCTGCTTCTACCTTGCCAACCTGCAATCACTCCAGTTGCATCTCTCCTAGGCTTTGGGTCATTATAATGTATTGGAATGAATAAATCATCTACAGCAGTACCCAGTGAATTTTAAGAGAATTTAGCGTGCTCCTCTCGCTTGCGACCATTGAATGAGGAAACTTTTCCCTGTTAGATATCATTTTAGGAAATGCACCTGTGTGAGGGCCTTAAAGGTCTCAGTGTACACTGGCTCCAGGGACACACCACTTGTCTCCGCAGCCCATTGAATTTGGTGCAGCCACTTCCGTCTGGCACGATTCCTCAGATCCTCTATATGGCTCCTTTCCAAAGCCGTTGTCAGAAACTCCACAACACTTTCCAGAACATGATCTTCATTGCCCCTGAGTTCAGATAAAACCAATTCTATGTATTTCTGAAATTGTTTGGAAGACAACCTCACTTCATGACCAGGGTGTGGCTTTGGCAACTGGATGTGCAGTTTAGCTAAAAGACATAAACACAAAACCAAGAACTAACCAAAGGCTCATTTGTCTGCAGGGGGAAATTTTCATTCACCTTTTACAGCAAACTGAAGCCCCTGACAACTTCCCCTCCCTGGAAACCAGGTATCAAAGCCATCTCTAAGCCCAAAGGAACATCTTACAGTGACTTCTTATGCTAGACTCCCATGTCATCTTCTCTGTTTTCGTTTTGTTTTGTTTTTTTTAATTCTACCACTTTGGTGAAAACACAAGGGTCAACTTTGATCCCTCCCTACTTTTTACCTTCCATATCCAAGTCACTTAATTCTATCCTGTTATTCTTTGACAAGGTATCTCGTGGCCATTCCTCTGCACTCCTACATCCATAATCCCAAACTAGTATTAATCACTTTATAATTGAATTACCAATAGTAAGGCTCAATATGTATAAATTTATAAAATTAAATTAAAACACAATTTGCGTTATGCAATTCCCTGGTTAAAAGTATATTTGGATCCAGTCAATTTTCCAATAATATTTGCCCATAATACCATGTAGGAATGATTTGCTTCAACATCCCCATCTACTCATTGTCTTTGACCATGCCTTGCATATTTCTGCATCCACATTTTTCTTTTATGTTTTTATAATACAATCATGAATCTACTACCAGACCTGAACATGACCAATAACTTACATCTTCCTCTATGTCCCTGCTGTTGTTAAACCTCCTGCGTCCCTACACCCCTTCCCAATATCCTGAAATTTTGCTTTTGCTTTATCTTTCCTTTCTCAATTGTGTTAGTGTGTGTGTGTGTGTGTGTGTGCTTCTAAACAATATGTGGTTTAGTTTTATGTGTTTTTAGGCTTTAGAAGAAGGACATCATACTATATGTAGTTTTCTTGGACTTGCTTTTTTATTCAACACTATGCTACCATTTCCATCCATGTTGTCCCTGGGGCTGTGACTTACTCATGTTCACTACTATGTATCATTCTGTAAGTATCCCACCACTGATTTATTTATCCTCCTGGCAGGGGGCATGTAGGCTGTCGCCAATATTTTGCTCTTGTGAACAGTGCTATGAGCATTTTTGTACATGTCTCCTGGTGCACATGTGTCAGTTTCTCTGACATTTATTATAAATTAATAAGTCATAGAATATGTGCCTTTCCCCTTTAAAGTTCAAAATCTCTCCTTCCTCAAGAAGGCTTCCACGGTGATTTCTCCTTCCCCTTAAAGACAATGGCATCCATTCTATGCCATTTCTTTGACAATTAACAAATATGGCCTGGTACTTTTAGTCGTCTTGTATGAAAGCATCTCATTTCTGAAGACAGACTTTTGTTGATTTTTGCTCCTTAGCATCCACTTATCTTTCTCCAGGTACTTGAATCCCAAATTTTGCTTTGGGGAAATTCCCACCTCAGTTCACCTGTTTGAGAGGGGTTCCACTTGTGGTTCTAGAAATGAAGCATGCGTCTCAGGCCTACACCCATCAGAACATTCTAGTCTGTTAGTCAGAGTGGTTGGTTTAATCCAGGCTAATGGCAGACTCTTTGGCTGAACGATTAGGAAAAGGACGTTTTCCTTCTCATTCTCACTGGACTTGAGTAAACCTGTGAGTATGTGAGACTGGACCTGGTCACAACGAGAAACACTGTATGAAAATGGAGTCAACACACAGGAGACAGCAGGGCCAGACACCTGTTCCAATGTCAATATTTGAATCCCCAAATCTGTTTTTTATACATAGAAAAAGTACACTAAATTAACAATAAGGTTAAAATAACAATAAAGAGTATAGTAGAGTAAATACATAAACCAGTAATAGAGCCATTTATTATCATTATCATATTACGTATTGCACATAATTGCATGTGTTATAATTTTATCCAACTGGCAGCGCAGTAGGTTTGTTTCCACCAGCATCACCACACACAGGTGAGTAATGCATTGTGCTACAGTGTTGCCACAACTATGACATCGCTGGGAGAGAGTAATTTTTCAGCTCCATTATAATCTTATGGGAACCTCATCGTATATGCAGTTTGTCATTGACTCAAATGTCATCATGAGGTGCATGACTGTAAATACGTTTAGGATAATAGAGCAAGATATATGGCAGCTACAGAAAAGGGAGAAAACTAGAGTGAACCCTGTGCTATTGGATTGGACTTGGAGGTAGGGGTGTGAACTCATGGTTTCTAATTTTAATAGATATTTACGTAAATATGTACAGATGTAAATGTTTGTATACAAACACACATATTCCCTATGAGAAACAGGATCAGAGACCTAAGAGCGCTGAGTATGTGTAGAACCCAGATCTTGGCTTCTAAATACCATGTTCCACTAAAAGAAACCAGGGTTCCTTGGAGACATGAGTGACTCCAGGGTGGGAACAGGTCCCATGTTCTACATATGTTTATATGTGATATTTCTGCTCAAAAGATTAGGCTGTATTAGACAGGAATAAAAAGGGAAAATTACAAGTTAGAAGCTTCAAGTTTCCCCTTCCATGTAGTCAACTTCTATTTTGAAGACACCAGCAGAAACATCTCTAGAAATTTCTAATTCAGTGACTTTATCCTATTTAAATCCAGATTTTTAACCTTGGACACAGAGATGGATATGAAGGCTAGAGCAAAACAAAAAACAAACAAGTTGTTTGAAGATTTGCCAATCTATTATTTGCTAATGTTTGAATTTAAATTTGTCTTCCTTTTTAAGAAACTAAATCTGCCTTTCTTCTTCCATATGGCCATCAGTTCAGCAATCACCTTCTTAGTCCAGGTGGCTCCCAATATGTGTTCAGAGAGAGAGGCATTTTGTATAAGCCTACCCTTGGAGAGAATAATTTGTTCTACCCGCTTGCAGACATTTTCTTCTGGCAGCAGATTCTGCCTCCTCATTACTTTTCTCATTCTTCTGTGCTGGGCTGAACCCATTACATTTTATGCTTTCTACTTATCCCTACTGCTGTACTTTCATCATATATGTTGGAACATCTTTATAACAGCATGCTCAGGTTCCTTAAATTCTAGAATTCATCATGTCTAACTCCTTGATTTTACAAATGAAGACAACTGTATCTACGGAGGTTCAGTAACTGGCCCTTGGTCATGTGACCATTTAGTGAAAGATCCAGTATTGGAACCCAGCTCTCCTGACCATTGTGTAGTGTTCTTTCCTCCATAGAACATAGTTCTGTGTTATGAAATTTGCCTGTGTTATAAGTGGAAACCACCTCATTATGCCTTTTGAAACTTCATTAAGTAAACTCTTTTTGGATATAATCTAAGAAAGTAGTGTAGTGTAATGCAAAGTTTGCAAATGATATAGTTAATAAAAAACACATGGCAATTGATAAACATAGGTATATTTGAAGATCAACCAATACAATGACTTTTGAAAGGGCTGAAGAACTTAACTAACCCGGATAATTCTTTTCCTTGCGTACTATATGCTTTAGGAATTGGAAATCTGGTATGGCAAAGTCCTAACCAGAGAAATCCTTAAACTTAGTGCAGAGAAAAATCATTTATACTGGGATCTAATCCAAGGAAGGAGGGAATTTATTATACTGGAATAAGAATTTTAGTAGCTTTGGATTGGAAGTATTGATCAGAAGAGAAAAATATTATATAGGAGAAGAAAAAGTCATTAAGGAGAATGAGTAAAGTTAGTAAATTCAGAAGGAACTTGCAAGCCAGCCAGACTTGAGAAGTGAATGAGAACTTGTAGAGGCAGAGAGATAAAACAAAAAAAGAAAATAGGCAGAACTGTGGAATGGTTTGGATTATTAACCCCAAGATTGAAGGTAGCCAGGTACTTAGAAGGAAACTATGTAGAGTTAAGGTCTTGGACAAAGCTCTCTACAACATATTCCACTCCTGATTGCTCTGACATTTTCTACATTCCCACCATCAATGCACAAGGGTTCTAATTTCTCCACATCCTTGTTAACATCTGCTATTTTCTAGTTTTAAAAAAATTCCATTTATTTTAAATTAAATTTTTTGCATTTTTAAATGCCATGCTACATAAGCAACAAAAGCAAAACTAAATAAGTGGGGCAACATCAAACTAAAAATCATCTGCACAACAAAAGAAACAATCAACAAAATGAAAAGGCAACCTACAGAATGGGAGAAAATATTTGCAAATCATATATCTGATAACGGGTTAATAACCAAAATATATAAGGAACACATACAGCTCAATAGCAAAAAAATAATAATGATCTGATTAAAAATTGGGCAGAGGAACTGAACATTTTTTCCAAAGAAGACATGCAAATGACCAAAAAGTGCATGAAAAGATGCTTAACATCACTAATCAAGAGGAAAATGCAAATCAAAACCATAATGAAATATCACCACACACCTGTTAGAATGGCTATCATCAAAAGACAAGAGATAACAAGTGTTGGTGAGGATGTTGAGAAAAGGGAACCCTTGTGCACTGTTGATGGAAATGTAAATTGGTATAGTCACTATGGAAAACAGTATGGAGGTTCCTCAAAAAATTAAAAATAGAACTGTCACATGATCCAGCAATTCCACTTCCAGGTATATATCCAAAGGAAGTGAACTCATTATCTCGAAGAGATATCTGCACCCCTATGTTCACTGCAGAATTATTCACAATAGCCAAAATATGGAAACAACCTGAGTGTCATCAACAGATGAATAAAGAAAATGTGGTATATGCAAGTATGTACGGGCAAACAATTTTCAATAAAGGAGCCAAAAACTTAAAATGGAGAAAAGAAAGCCTCTTCAATGGTACTGCGAAAACTGGAAAGCCATATGCAAAAGAATGAAACTAGACTGCTATTTGTCACCATACATAAAAATTAACCCCAAATGGATAAAAGACCTAAATATAAAACCTGAAACAATAACATACATAGAAGAAAACATAGGTACTAAATTCATGGACCTTGTTCTTAATGAGGATTTTATGAATTTTACCTCAAAGGTAAGGGAAGTAAAAGCAAAAATAAATGAATGGGACTATATCAAATTAGAAAGCTTCTCCACAGCAAACAAACAAACAAACAAGCCATCAACAAAAAAAGAGACAACCAACTGAATGGGAAAAGATACTTGAAACACCTCCAGTAAGGAGCTAATATCCAAACTATATAAAAAACTCATACAACTCAACAACAAAAACAAAGAAAACAGACACTTTCCCCAAGAAGACACACAAACAGCCAACAGATCTATGAAAAGATGCTCAACTTCACTAGCTATTAGGGAAATGCAAATCAAAACCACACTGAGATACTACCTCACACCTGTTAGAATGGTTATGATCAACAAGACAAGTAATAACAAGTGTGGGAGAGGTTGTGGAGAAAAATGAACTCTCAAACACTGCTGGTGGGACTGTAAACCGGTACAGCCACTACGGAAAACAATATTGAGGTTCCTCAAAAAATTAAGAATGGAATTACCATATTATATAATCCTACAATTCCTCTTCTGGGTATCTACCCCAAAAGTTTGAAAACATTTATTTGTAAATATATATGTACTCCTATGTTCATTGCAGGATTATTCACAGTGGCCAAGACATGGAAACAACGGAAGTATCCTTCGATAGATGATTGGATAAAGATGTGGTACATATATACAATGAAATACTACTCAGCCATAAGAAAAGATGAAATACTGCCATTAGTGACAACATGGATGGATCTAGAGAATAACATGCTAAGCAAAATAAATCAGATGGAAAAAGTCAAGAATCGTATGATTTCACCCATATATGGGATATAAAACTGAAAGCAAAAAATGAACAAGACAAACAAGCAGACAAAAACTCATAGATAACAGTATAGTGGTCACTAGAGGGAAAGGAGCATGGGGGGTGGTAGAAAAGGGTAAAGGGGTCAAATATACAGTGATAAAAAGAGATTAGACTTTGGGTGGTGAACATGCAATGTAATACAGATAATGTATTATAGAATTGTACACTTGAAACCTATAGAATTTTATTAACCAATGTCACCCTAATAAATTTAATAAAATAAAAAATGGTAATTATGTGAGGTGATGGAAATATTAACTAACACTACTGTGGGAATAATTTCACAATATATAAGTGTGTGTGTGTGTACATGTTGTACACTTTAAACTTATAAAATGTTATATGTCAATTATATCTCAATAAAGCCAAAAAATGTATAACCATACTAGTAGGAGTGAAGGTGGTATTTCATGGTTTTAGAATAATCTGTGTTTAACTGTATATATGCCATAGTACTGGGAAAGTTGAAGTTAAGATGTTACCACAACTTACTTAAGAAAATTCTTATATTTTTACCTTTCTTCATAGAGTCTTTTTCCATTCCTTCCTTGTATGCGTACAAGAGTTCATCAACTTCCTTCAGATCCAGGAAGCCTGAGCCATCACTGTCCCACTTCTGAAAAAGGGCTTCTAGGAGAAGTCCCCGTCGGATTCGGGAAGCATTTTGTCTAACCTAGGATGAAAATAGGATATTAAACCAAAGAAGACAATCTGTTCATTGTACTAGCAGGCAGCCTCCTATGTTCATTTCCCAGAAAGTACAGTACTTAAAAAAAAAAAAAAGCTTTATTTTGAGACTAAGCATGATATTAATGGGAAAATGCAGCACTTAATTTTAATCTTCTAAATACCATTCTCTGTTTTACCTCTAGATTAAAAAAACAGGCATTCTCTGCATTGGATTAAAATGCATTAATTTAGGAAGAAGACTACACTCCTTAAGAATCTTTAATTCATTCCTTTCCGCTCCCTCGCTGGTTGTTCAGGAATGTGATAAACACATGGGGTGCTCTGCCTGGCTTTTTGGTGGGATGTGTTTTGTAGTGAAGAGGCAGGAATGGCAGTGTTCAAACAATGAAAGACTATTCAAAAATTCTTCTTTTTTTTCATGATTTATCAGTTTACATTTATTAGGATTACGGATACATTCCCATTTCTACCTTCCTACATTTATTTCTACATATCAAAAATTACTTTATATTTAACATTGACTTGACATTAATTACTTTGTAGATTTTGTTCTAGATTAATTATATCAATTAGATAGTAATTTAATATCTAGATAGTTTTAATTGCTAAATGACAGTGAACATATACCATTTGGTTAATTGCGGGGAGATGCAATTGAGGAGGCAAAAGGGATATCAACTCTGGAATTAGGTTGAAAAGACTCATAAGGCTGATGAGATTACTGAATATGCCTGGTGAATCTAATTTACATATTTCATACAAGAGCACATAAATTGTTTATAATTTACAATTAATTATAATGTAAGCTAATGTGTGTGCATTTATATATCACCTAAGTAAGTTTTTAGGAAATATGTACTGCCTGGATGCAGCGCACCTGAATAAAAATATATATTCAAGCCATAACGATAACCCTAGGTATGTGCATTTGTAAATGCACTCACACAGCAGACAGACAGTACATACACACACACACACACACACACACACACACAAAAAAAAAATCTTTGTTCATACACATATCTGCTCCTCAAAATCTCTTCAAACTTCAGAGGAGGAAAATAAAAGCTATACAATAAACCATCTCCTACCATCAGTGATCATGATATTATTAGGGGAATGAGGGCTCTGGGGTGTGATCTTAGAATATTTGACAATAAAATAAAATATTTAATGGCCATGCTCATTGAAATACAGTGATAGTTTGGTGGCACATTTTTAAAGAAGAGCCACACAAGGAACAACTGAGGTTGAGAGATTTACTTAGAACAGTGACCTCACTTGTTTCACTGATACACAATATCACTCACCTCTTCTAAGCCACTTATTTTCTCTTCTTCTGTTTCAGCATAGCCCCTCTTAAAAAAGGAGGTGAGGGTCTCACTGACACTCAAGGGGGTATCTTCACCCACAAATGTCTCCAGGAGTTGTACAAACTGGAGCAGATTCAAGGAAACTCCGTTGAAGGCACTCAGACCTTTTACTTCCTTGTAAGACTGGATATTTCTGATAATTGGATGTAGGTCTATCGAGCAGGAAATACATACCAAAGAGTAAACGGAAGAATTTTCTCAAAAATTAAGGAAAATCTATGAGTACTTATTGTAATGGATATCTACTACTTTTTTCCCTGTCAGGAATCCGTGCTCCCTTCATGAGGACAGCACCCTTCTTATTTGACGAAACATCTCTCTCCCTCATTGTCAGTTGAGGTACATCAGGTGGTACTGAGCCTCCCCCACTCTCAAGGATGGCCACGTGATGTAGGATGCCTATACGACAGCAAGATAATCCACTACAGGCCAATGAGAATTAGACCCAGAACTTTTTGGGAAACTATTAGGCAAGAACCACTCTTTTTGTCCTTTGATTCCTGAACTTGTAAGATGTAGGCATAGAGACACTCTCGTGGCTATCTTTGTCACAGTATAGAAAAAACCACCTAAAACTGGAAGTGACACAGAGAAGAGCAGGGCTGAGAGGCAGAGTGATGGTGTCCTGCTGCTATTGTTGAGCCCTGGGTATCACTGTGCCTAAAGCCCCCTACAATCTCTACTGGCCAGTTAAAATACCTGTAAATACCAGCACTACCACCTCTCCCCCGAAGAGCCTTGAATATATTTATCTTGAAGCTCAATGTTATAACATGAAGCATACTTCATAAAGTTTCAATCCAGTGACTTGTGTTTGATTTATTCATTCATTTACTCATTCATGCCTTCAATATGAGATTTGATGGAACTTAAAAATGATCGATCACCCATGCAGTTTTTTTCAAATAATAAAGCAAAATTGAAATGAAGAAGTCAGACCAAGAGAAGAGCATGAACTAGCAGGCCACAAGAGCTTAACCAATGCCATGCATTTTCACTAAAATATTTTGAGGGTGGAAAGTTTGTTATTTGACCCAGAGAAAAAAATTGCAGATAGGAAGAGAATAAAATTGATCTAATTAGTTCTACAACTTGTCGATGAAAAGTAAAATTATAAAATTGCATTGTAGTAAAATATGAGTACGTGTTGGAACAATCACTGTTAAATACATGGTTTACCTCAGATCTAAAAGCTACTCTTTGCTCTCTCTGTGGAGTAGATCTTCCTTTATAAGTCTTCAAAAACGAGCTAGATTCTCACCAGTCTCACATGTTTGGATGTGGAACTACCAGGGAAAGGAATAGCTGGAATGATTTTTGTTGAGTTTTAATATCTAATATTTTATTCCCTTTGTATACCTGGATCATAGCTTCAAAGCAGTTGTAGGGCCATGTAATGGCAAAAAACAAAACCCAACTGAATACTAATGAATATATTTTAAAACAGAACATTCATCAATAGCTCATGGCTACTACCACCAAAAACATTCATCTTGTATATATTTGAATCCATCAGCTAAGAGACAAAACAATGCAAGGCTAACCCTGCTGTTATGTCTTGGCAAAGTCCAGTTTTCATCATGGGGTAAATTAAATACGTCAACTGAACTTCCATCTATCCCTCCTAGTTTTTTTGTTAACGTACCTGTGAATCTGGAGTTACCATAGATTAAGTTTGCCTGTTTTTCATCTTCGTATTTGGCATACTTCATCTCCCAGTTACGAGTCAAAAGTTCACCTATAAAATACAGATTCCGCAACATAGCCAATTTAACTTAACTTTCACAGTGTTTTTGTTCCAGAGTATTAATGAAAGGAGGATTAAATGAGTCACCTGACCATGACTTTCCTTCTATTTCTGGGGACTTGGGTTCACAGAGCTTGTCTTTCTGAACTTCCTTTTTTGCAGTTTCTAAAAGGTACAAAAGAAAATGCCCATGAGTTGGACATTATATATTCTATTATATATTCTTAAGTTAATGAATGAGAGAAATGCCTTGCATATGTAATACCAAAAACTTTCTTTCAGGTATTTTCCCATAGATGTTGTATTATAATCACAATGATATCATTTGATAAATCCTAGTTGTTGAGAATGGCTCTGTGACAAAAGCAATTTGTTGTGCCCTAATCTGGCCGTGCAAAAGGAGGGCTACATTTTCTAGCCTCCCTCACAGCTAGGTGTCACTCTATGCCTAAATACTGACCAATGATATGTGAAGGGAAGTGATGTGATGTTTATCCCTGCTCCTTTCTCCTTCTCTGATGATCAGAATGTGGACATGTTAGTGAGCCATCTTAAATCATGTGGTTGGAGGAGACACAAGATAGAAGGAGCTTGAGCCACTGCTGATTTCATGGGCCTGAGCTGCCATGTACCTTGACTTTTATATGACAAAGAAACTCCTATCTTGTGTAGACATTATTGTTTTATTTTGTTTTCCTGAGGTTTTTCTTAGACACTGTCATGTTGGATCACTGTTATACATAGTCAAAATTAAGTCCTCACTAACATAACACCGGATTGAATAGTAACTTCACTAATTTGTTTTAAAGCTGCACTCCTACTATGTAAGGAGAGCTAGACATTAGTAGTTGTTTTGTGGAGAAATAAACATAGTGCTAAAAAAAAGAAAGAAATCAAATTAATTGATGATCATGTAGAATCTAGAACACAGATTACACATCTCTTAGGAATTTTAAATAAGAATTTTCTTCAGGACTGTAGACTTTAGAATTAAAGGGCAGAACTTAAAAAAAAAATTATGCCTAACTGAGGTCCTAAGTGATATTGAAATTGGCTCTCTAAAAGGCTAGAATTTTTCAAAAAAGGTCATAAATTGGCATAAGCAATTCAGAGGAAAAGTCTTCTGCAGAATAAATATTTGAAATGCTTTGTGCTGTTTTAAATATGACTTTCAGAAACTCTTCTAGAACATATATCTTATATGTAACTGAAAAAGCAAGTTCCACTTTATAGTTGAAATAAAAGTAATTTTCAAAAATGGTTTCTAATACCAGACACCAGACTTAAAACAAAATGGCTTCTACTGCTTTTTCAGAGGTTCAGTGTAAATTTCTATATGTAACGTTACCAGGTTTCTTCCTTACAAATGGGCTTCTAACACAAAAGGAATTCTAGGTAAATTGACAATAGAGACTTTCTGGTTTGCATTTAATTGATAGTTCAAGGTCTAGACTCATACTGAGTAGCAAAATATGTCTGACGTTTGCATGACCTGATATGCCAGAAAATATCGTAACTGAACTGAGTATTTTCTGAAGACTTTAAAAATCGCTCCACAAAACAGAGAGCTAATGTTGTGGTAGAACTGCATTATTACCTGAAAGGTGATCTTTTGTTCTTGATACTGAATCTTCCTCTCGCAGTTCAGAAATTGTGACTAGTGCCTCTTCATATGCTTGCTCCTGAGTCTGCTCTTCCTGTGGAGGGATTTCAATGTGCTCTCTAGATGTTTCACTTTCTCTTAAGATATTACCTTCCCTTGATTGTGAAGCTGAGTCTACGTCCTGTTCTTCTGGAGTTCTCTCTCTGGATGGTTCTCGTTCTTCAGTTGATCCTTTGAGTGGTTCTTCTGTTATTGACACTCTGCGTGATCCTTGTTCTGCAGTTGACCCTTTGTGTGATCCTTTTCGTATAACTGACTTTCTGCGTGGTCCTTCTGCAATTGACCCTCTTTGTGGTCCTTGTACTACTGACTCTCTGCGTGATTCTTGTTCTGCAGTTGACCCTCTGTCTGTTTCTTGTCCCACTGTTGACTCTTCGTGTTCTCCTTGTGCTGTTATTGATTCACTGTCAAGTCCTTGTTCTGCAATAGATTCTATATGGATTCCTTGTTCTGAAGTTGACATTCTAGGTGGTGAGCCTTGCTCTGTTATTGACTCACGATGAGGTCTTTGTTTTGTTATTAACTCTCTCATTGATCCTTGCTCTGGAGTTAACCCTATGTAGGTTCCTTGTTCTGTTACTGATTCTCTGCGCAGTTCTGGTTCTCCAGCTGACTCTGTGTCCTGTTCTTGTTCTTTGGTTGAAATTTCGTTTGGTTCTTGCCCTGCAGTTGTTTCTTTCTGCTCTTCTGATGGGCTTGGTGATAGTGTTGATTTTCTATGTTTATGTAGATCTTCTGGATTTTCTAACGATTTACTATGGGTTTTGCTAGCATGTATTTCAGGAAGTAATGTATTCATCTCTAAGAGCACTTTGTCAAAGTCTTCATATATATGTTTCTGATCATCCATATCTCCCCAGAATTCAGGCAAGTCTATCTCTTCAAACTCAATGAAGGGCCCTAATGCAGAAAACAAAACATTTACCTAGATAATTGATCCTAAAATGCAGAATCAGAGCTAGTAAATTAATGCAAAAAAGCATTGAGCACAGTGATTATAAAATAGGTCTACTGCTTTAAATTAATATCAGGAACCTTTCCCTGCAACACAATGAAAAGTAAAAAGGTATCCAAAGGAACATAAAAGATGCTCACTACTGTAAATTAGAAATTATCTCTTTCCTAAAAGGTGTGGTTTTGAAGATGAACAGGATTCTTCTTTTGGTAGTTGGAGAGCTGTGTAAACTGCCAAGGCAAATAGAATTTCTTTTTTACTTTGGGATGAGGAAGGGGACACACATCTTCCACCTCAAATACCTTTTCCATATCTACAATTTCAAAATAAAAGCAAGTCTCAATCCACAACTATCTTTCACTGGGCTATTTTTTCTCCCAATATTCATTTTCTTTCCCTTCCTTCTTCTCTACCTTCCTTTCTTCTACATTCCTTAATTCTTTTCCTCCACACCTTATGTGGACACCTGGTTCAGAATTCTAGGAAAAGACTGGGTACCATGCACCAGAACCCCACTGTTAAAAAACAACAACAAAACAATCCTAGTGTTCAGGACTACCAAGAGTGGGACCATGCCGTAAGACTATATCTCCCCTCCCTGCTAAAACAGTATTTAAGCTATAAAACTATAATTCCCACAGTTTTGGGGAATACTCTACATACATCACTCACAGGTTTTTAAGTATCCAAGTAATACATTTTCACACAGAAATAAAATACTGACATTCTTTGGAAAACCCATCCATTCAATGACTGTCTCTTTAAAAAATAAACATAAAGCCCATATTCTTATTTGTTTGGGTGGTAAAATAAAAAAGATATCCCATTGTATAAGTACAATAAAAAAAATACAAGTAAAAATTCTTGTGAGAAGAAAATATTTTTCTCAGAAATCTTAGAATTCTAAGTTGGACATTAAAATTGTTAATTACCATTACCAACTTAATTTCTAAAACATTCAGATTGTTACTAAAACACCTCTTCATTTGAATGAATTGAAAACTGAGTTCTAGCTGAGTTCTAGCTTAACAACTTTTAATATTGCCCTGTAGGGAAAAATTCATCTAGTTGTGATAAAGAATGAATTTTGTGGGGAATGAACAGTCAGCTCTAGCTATCATGATATCAGGGAGATGGATGTGAAGAAATTCCACAGGGATAAAATGACCTTGTATTCTCACATTAGTGCACTGCCTCATTCCAACTTGAGCATACTCCCTCTGAGTGGCACTTACATTGTCTTGGGTTACAGAGTAAACGTCTAAACATTTTTGAACTTTGGTCATAGAAGGTTTCCAGCAAAGCCAATGTCCTCTGCCGATCCAAAAACCCTACCTAAGCAGAAAGTTTGCAATTAGTTTTTATAGGAGTTTGAGATTTTTATGTAGATGGACTATGGCTTACTAAAGCATTTATCACCACCACCACCACCATATAAATAAAAGCTGCAGTCAAAATTAAGAAAGCTATCTATATCTTGCTTCTAGGCTTATACTCTACTTCCGCATTTTGTGACATGTCAAAATGCCTTGCACTTAATAAAATAGATGCTTAACAAATATTTGTTGTTACTGACTTAATTGCTAAATCCAATGTACAAAGTTCAGTTCTTAGCTAATCTGACCTGAGTATGACACTTGGAATAATTCATTGCTTCCTACTTGTTCTTTTTTTGCATTGTTTTTATTTTGAGAAAACTTTTAATTATAGAAAAATAAGAAAGTGATAAAACTAACACTTGTGTTCTCAACACCCAGAAATGATGATTGTTAACATTTTGTATATTTACTTTAAATATATATAACTGATATCATAGTACATGTGTCCTTTAAATTGCTTTTATTTACTCAACATTGAGATCCGACACATGTATGTAAAGAAATAGACTTTATTCCTTTTAACCGCTGTAGGGTATTCTATAATATGAAAACATAATTTAAAAAAAAAATCTCTTTTGATGATTTCCAATATTTCTCATTTAGATTTCCAATATTTTGATACCAAGACAATAATGCAATGGACATCCTTACACATATCACCTGTGCACATGTGTAAACATTTCCCAAGGATAAATAACTAGAAGGGTAATTAATGAATTGTATACTATGTGTATTTTCAACTTTAGTACTTCTTGCCAAACTGCTCCACAATACACCGATGCCAATTTACATACTTACCATTACTGAATGAGGATATCATTTTTCCATATTCACCCAATATTTGATATCATTAGAATTTATAATTTTTCCCAATCTGATGGATAAAGTATGTCATCTAATTATTTTAATTTGCATTTCCCTCATTACTAGTGATATTAAATATATTTTGATGTTAATTATGTATTTGAGTTCCCTCATCTATGAATGGCTTTTACCTTTTTCAGTTGGGAAGAGTTGTCTATTTCTTATTAATTTGTAAATTTTTGATGATGATCATCCTGTTATTTATATGGCAAATATCCTTCCCCAGTTTATTGTTTATTTTTTAATTTAAATTTTGGTGAGTTTAGCCGTATCAATTTTTTTTAATTTTGGGGTAGTCAAATGTGTCAGTCACATCCTCTATGGTTAGTGCTTATTAGGAGTACTTTTCAGGAAATATTACTCATATTATAAAAAATTATGATTTATATTTGCTTCTAAAACTTTTAAAATTTTGTTTTCTACATCTAGATCTCTGATCATGTGAGACTTATTTTTCCTCATAAATGAGGTTGAAATCTAATTTTATATTTTTCCTACTATGGAAAGCCAATTGTCCCAATAGCATTGTCCTTCCCACTGATTTATATTGCTACCCACGTCATACACTAAATTCCCACATTCTCATGGGTCTGATGCCAGGTTCAGTAGTCTGTTAGTATAAGTCTGTTCTTACAAATAGGGAAATTCTCCCCAACTTGTTCTTCTTTTTGTTATTATTTTTGCTATATTTAAACCTTTCTTTTTCCATATAATTTTTAAAAGCTAAACCCTTTTTTTTAAAAAAATACAACATACATACAGAAAAGTATACAAATAATAAGGGTATGATTTCATGAGCTTTCCATAGTATAAACACACTCAGGACTTGTTTCTCTACGGAAAATGGTAACTTTAGTAGGGGGCATGATTTTGCTCCAAAACTTGATGGATTTACACTGTGATTCTACTATTGCCATAGCATTCCAATTCCTCTTATACACTTCAAATACCGTAGGACCTTCTAGGGGAGAAGGCACGAGGAAAAGAAGAGTTTTTGTACCACAGCCTACAAAGTCTACAAAGCCTTTTCTTGCTCTGGGACCCACTCCGGCTGCTGATGGCTCAGTTCATACATAAAAGCAGCACGTGAGAGTAAACATTGTTCCTAAAATGTAAAAAGATCCAATAAGCATTGTGCCTCTTTCATAATGGTAGATGGCGCAGGTACAGCAATTTGCCTTGTACTTGAGATATCTTGTCATGCTTCAGACTACTTAACTGTTAAAAATTTACCAATGTAGTAAACTTTGAATTTTTATGGTTTTTATTGTCCACCTTGAGACACACAAGACACCTCTCTCTCTCTCTCTCTCTCTCTCTCTCTTTCATAAACAATGCCACACAAATCATTCTTGTACATGTATTTTCTATTTACTAGTGCTTTTATTTCTTTGGGATAAAAATTTCAGGAATGGGATCACTTGGTTGAAGGATGTAAATATTTTTTTATTTAAATAGATATATCTAGATTACTTTAAAAAGATACTATATTAAATTTTCACCAGGAATGTCTCGGAAAATACTATTCCGCTATCCCTACCAGCAATAGGTATTATCTATTTTAAATATTTTTACTCATCTGTTGAGTATATAATGATTCCATAAATTGTGTGTTCATATTTTTTGACCATTTTTCTTTGGGAGCTTATATAGTGCCCTACCATCAGAGAAAGTGGCATTTAGTTCAGTGACAGCCATAGTACTTGTTGATTCTAACCGTATGGAGTTCATCCCACTGAGTCATTTGGAAGTTTTGTTTTGTATTGCTTATGCCCATGGCTCTTCTTGTCCGAACTCCAGGTGTCTTCCTGGGGGTACTGCTGGAACTTTTTACTGCCGGCTTCTCAGCACATCCACTCCCCTTCACACACAGGTATTTGGGAACACTCATCCCCTTTCCTCTAGCCACAGGAGTGGGACTAACCTCAAGATCACCCGCCTAGACTCCTCTTTCTATAGTGGTTACCCTCCCTCTTTAGTGTCACGTTGGGTTCAGGACTTCTCTACGAAGATTGCAGTCTCTAAGCTACACCTAGGAAATGAAGCATAAGCCCTGCTCTTAAATTTCTTTTCAACCTACTTGGAATTTCCAAGAGTGTCTATAATATTGCCTTCAACCTCCAACCCTGATTGGGGCTCAGGGGTGGGGGATCAGAAACTAACTCTGACTTAGGAACCCAGACAATCTCTAACTCCTAGTCACAACCCCTCCAACCTACTTCTTCCATCAGCTGGTCATAATCTCCCAGTGATAGAAAAAGTGCTTTAATGTCATATTCTGTATTCTTCTTTATTCTATGGTTCTTCATTTTTCCCTCAAGGGCTCAGCATTCTTAAGTGAAAGTGCAGGCTTTTGAACTCTTGTGTTGGCCACTGGTTAAAAATATTCAGACACAATTAACTTCTTTATTCTAGACTGCATCTACCTTCCCTACAAGATCAGCACACAACTACTATTTGAATGCTGGGAAGGAAAGCAAAAGGCACAAGAAAACCTCAGTTAATTCCTCTAAATATTATCCCATTGTATTTGTTATGGCACATAAATTGGTATTAAATTGGCCAACAGAGTCAAGTTGATAGCCAGGCATTTACCAGGAAGTAAAATCTTGACCTGCATGTCATCCAACACTGTTAAAGGAAGCAATTTTCAAGGACGATTGCCTGAAAGACACATAGACATGTCAGGTTTTATAAAATAAATACCTGACTTAAGCCAAACTATCAGGGATTTGAGAACCTAGACCACAATACATTGGCTCCTTTAAGAATTGCTTTTTCTGAATTGCAGTCAGGTGTGGTATCATTTGCCTACACTTAAGGTGATTATAAAAAACTGCCCTAAGAAAGTCATTGTTTCATTTATTATAAGTCCTTCGTAAAGGATGTTCACTTTAACATATAGGGCCCCTGTTTTTTGTGTGTTTTTTTAAAGATTTTATTGGGGAAGGGGGAACAGGACTTTATTGGGGAACAGTGTGTACTTCCAGGACTTTTTTCCAAATCAAGTTGTTGTCCTTTCAATCTTAGTTGTGGAGGGCGCAGCTCAGCTCTAGGTCCAGTTGCCATTTTCTAGTTGCAGGGGGCACAGCCCACCATCCCTTGCGGGAGTCGAGGAATCGAACTGGCAACCTTGTGGTTGAGGGGACGCGCTCCAACCAATTGAGCCTTCCAGGAGCTCAACGGCAGCTCAGCTCAAGGTGCCGTGTTCAATCTTAGTTGCAGGGGCGCTGCCCACCATCCCTTGTGGGACTCGAGGAATTGAACTGGCAACCTTATGGTTGAGAGCCCACTGGCCCATGTGGGAATCGAACCTGCAGCCTTCGGAGTTAGGAGCATGGATCTTTAACCACCTGAGCCACCCGGCCGGCCCTATAGGGCCCCTTTAATGAGTACTTGAGGGATAAACTCCCGACTTTGAACCCCAAGTTTCCATACTTCTTCTTAGCACCAGTTTGTATTTATCTTATAAACATTGTTGATAGAGTGTTTGGTCATGTTGCCTTTTTCACATTCACCTCTAGGAAGCTTAGATTCAAACTTGTAGACACATATTTAGGTTATTATGGTATGCATTTGGGGCTTTGTTCCTGGTTTCATTTAGTACCGTCTCTTGTAATTTTTACTGTTTTCATCCTACTTTTAACTTATGTTCCTTTGTTGCATTTTATCTATTCTGGTAAGCTTCCTTAAATCTTTTCTGGAACAGAAAAGATATTTGTTGGTGATACAAACAAAGTTCATAAACAAATATGTATCAGTAAAGTTTGTATCTATTTTTGCAATCCATTTGGTATGCTGGCATCCCAGCATCCTCCCAAATACCATTTTTAGAAATCCTTTTTGATATAAACTTTTCTTGTTTTTAAGAAACAGCATATTAAAATGTGGTAGGCTTTCTATTCCCAGCAGCTCTTTTCTATAGGAAGCCACCAGGAAAGAGAGCAAACAAAAACAATCTTAAGCAACCCATTCTTAAGCATGGGAAAGAGATACAGAGACAAGTTATACATCGGGAAATGTCGTGCCATGCAAGGTGTGGTCTGTAAGCTGGTACAAGTCTATGATGAGAAATGTACAGAATTGAGAATAGCATCTAGAAAATTTTATAGCAATTTGAGGAAGGAACAGATAATAAATCAGATTTGAATCTGCTGAAAAAATAACATGGGTTGTGTTTTGTATGTCCTTATTCCCCTCTACTAATCCATTTTCATTGAGTATCAGTCCACAAAAGATTGGAAATTAAAAACATCATCGGAACAGCCAGATGATTCATTGGTTAGAGTGCGAGCTCTGAACAACAGGGTTGCCAGTTGGATTCCCACATGGGCCAGTGAGCTGCGCCCTCCACAACTAGATTGAAGACAAGCTGCCGCTGAGCTGCCAGAGGGGCGGCCGGATGGCTCAGTTGGTTAGAGCGTGAGCTCTCAACAACAAGGGTGCTGGTTCAATTCCTGTATGGGATGGTGGACTGCATCCGCTGCAACTAAAAAATTGAAAACAGCAAAGCTAGAGCAGAGCTGCGCCCTTCACAACTAGATTGAAGGACAACGACTTGGAGCTGATGGGCCCTGGAGGAATACACTGTTCCCAAATATTCCCCAATAAAGTTTAAAAACAAAAACAAACAAAAAAATCAACAACAACCACCTAAAAACTGGTCCTTCACAACCAATAGTTTGAGAAGCATGGCTTTAAGGGTCTTACCCTACCTTCCCACGGTCACAATGCAGGAAGAGTTCAGCAAACATCCGCCTTCGCATATCAGCTTTGATGACCTCCCGGAATTCATCTGCATAGTGGCAAAGGTGCTTAAGGAGTTCCTCAAACATTTCACTTTTAAAGTCTGCAATCTGTGAAAAGATATACTGCAGAGAAAAGGAAGATAAACGATTAAAAGCCAAGCTCTTTATTTGGATTTTCCTAAGGATTCAGTTGATGTATGTGAAATTATTGGCTGCGATTTTCCCCCCATATCATTTGCTTGTCACTTAGATAAAGCATTTTCATGTTCATGCTATTCTACAGGCTGTGCCTCAGAAAGAGGTGATTACTACAGTCTCCAACACCATACAACAGTGGGACTAGATATTTTTGGAGCAGTTTCCCTCTAGATCACATCAGCATTGTATAGGGCAGACTTTTTACCTCACACTAGAATATCTCATGATAGAAATAGATCAAGCATTGGAAGAGTTTCTGAGTGGACTCCTCTTCAAGTTGTAGCCCAATTCACAATAAATGATTTCCTCCTCTGCCCCAAGCACTGCAGTTAGTCAAATATGTACTGGTAGCCAAATTTGTCTTCAATGACCCTACTTCCGTAGCCATAAATGATTGGACCAGGGGAGGATACTTCACCGAAACAACACCATTCAGATTCTCTCCACTGGGAATGGGGAATGAGGACGAGAGAATGGCCACTCAGTGTTTGAGAGAGGCTGGACTTGCAAATGTGAATTTAAGAATTGTTGGGTGGCCAGATTCCTCCATGTGTGAATTGAGGATGCACGAAAGCCTATATATAGAGACAGATGAATCAGAAAGCAGAGAGGAAAGAGTCGTGATGTTTTCCAAGTCCCTGTTCTAGTCTCTTCCTGAAGTCAGGTCATATTTCTACCCCTGGATTCTGCACATTTCATTTTCAGCCACGTTACCTCCGGTTGGTTTCTGTTTCATGCAATTAAAGTATAGTAACTAATGCAGTTTTTAAAAGGCAACATGTTGTTGGCATATTTCATTGACACATAATTTTTGAAATGAAGGATAGAGTCGATATTTCACTTCCTCATTAATATCATCCAGGCAAATTTAGAATGTATTATGTAAGAGATGCATTAGGTTTGAATCCATGCTAATAAATCATAAGCCATTATTAACTGGCTTAGAGATCAAAAGAGGAAAATTTAAAGCAGAGCAAGAGAGCTTTTTTTTTTAATTTTTAAAAATTTATTTTTCAATTACTGTTGATATACAAGTTATATTAGTTTCAGGAGTACAAAACAACATAGTGATTAGACATTTATATACCTCACAAAGTGATAACCCAAATAAGTCTATTACCCATCTGACACAGTACATAGCTAGTATAATATTATTGACTATATTCTCTATGCTGTACTTTACATCTCCTGACTATTTTTTTCAATTACAGTTGCCATTCAATATCATTTTATATTAGTTTCAGATGTATAGTGTAATGGATAGACATGTATATAATTATACATAGTTTTAACAATGTTATTGACTATATTCCCCACACTGTACTTTATATCCTTGTGATGATTTTGTAACTGCCAATTTGTTCTTCTTAATCTTTTCACCTTTCTCACCCAGTCCCCCCACTGCCCTTCCAACTAATAACCATCAGTTTGCTCTCTGTATCTATGAATCTGTTTCTGTTTTGTTTATTTTGTTCTTTATATTCCACATGTGAGTATAAGTGAGATCATATGGTATTTGTCTTTCTCAGTATGACTTATTTCACTTAGCATAATACCCTGTAGGTCTATCCATTTGTCACAAATGGTAATATTTCATTCATTTTTATGGCCTAGTAATATTCCATTGTATGTCTGTACCACAATTTCTTTATCCCATCACCTATTGAGGCTACTTCGGTTGCTTCTATAGCTTGGCTGTTGTAAATAGCCAAGTGAACATATGGGTGCAGATATCTTTTATCTTTTCAAATTAATGTTTTGGATTTCTTTGGATAAATACCCAGAAGTGGAATTGCTGGGTCATAAGATAGTTCTATTTTTAATTTTTTGAGGAAACTCGATACGGTTTTTCACAGTGGCAGCACCAATTTGCCATCCCACTAACGGTGCACAAGTGTTCCCTTTTCTCCACATCCTCGCCAACGCTTGTTTATTTATTGATGATACCAACATTGACAGGTATGAGCTGATATCTCATGTGGTTTTTATTTGTATTTCTCTGATGATTAGTGACATTGAGCATCTTTTCATATGTATGTTGGCCATCTGTATGTACTCATTGGAGAAATGTCTATTTAAGTCCTCTGCACAATTGTTAATTGGACTGCTTTTTTGGTGTTGAGTTGTATGAGTTCTTTACAAATTTTGGATATTAAACCCTTATCAGATGTATGAGTACCATTGGCGAGTATCTTCTCCCATTGAGTAGAATGTCTTTTCATTTTGACGGTTTCCTTTGCTGTGCAAAAACTTTAGTTTGATGTAGTCCCATCTGTTTGTTTTTTCTTTTGTTTTCCTTGCCTGAGAAGCATTGTCAGTAAAAATATTACTAAGGGTAATGTATGAGAGTTGACTTCCTATGTTTTCTTCTAGGATTTTATGGTTTTGAGTCTTACATCTAAGTCTTTAATCCATTTTGAGTTTATTTCTGTATATGGAGTGAGAAAGTGTCCTAGTTTCATTGTTTTTTGTTTGTTTGTTTGTTTGTATATATCTGTCCAGTTTTCCCAGCACCATTTGTTGAATAGACTATCTTTGCCCCAATGTATATTCTTGCTTCCTTTGTCATAAATTAAAAGACCATATAGGCAAGGGTTACTGAATAGTTGACATTTTCTGGAAATACTGTGGCACAATCCTCTAATGCTGAAAAAAAGGACTGATTTATTAAAAGAATCATCCTGTTTTATATTAAGCTTTTTGGAATTGACTTCAAAGCTGTACAAGTTTCCTGGCTGTGGGAATGCTATTAAATCAAGAATTAGTTTAACTATTTCTCCAACAGACACTTTAACATTCTGGATTTATAACCTATGGGCTTTCTGAACGAGCATGTTCTGTAAGTGTTAGGTATATGCTATAAAGACTACCAGTTGCCAACTCAACTACAAATCAAATTCCAAATAGAACAATTACAGCAGTTTGCCAGTGTCTCTTGTAAAATCAGAAAAAGTGAAAACACATGGTAGCCTTTGCATTTTCATATCCTCCCAAGGAATAAATCAATTAACATTCATAAATCCTGAAGTGAGTGTTTAAATTAATTTAACAACATATTTAACTACTGATATCCTTCAGTTTAATAGCTCTGTGAGCTGTTAAACATTTGAACTGTACTTAATCAAGTTGTCTCTATATGCTGGGTTCCACTGTAATGAATTTGGGGCTTTTCCTTTCTGACTTGAAAACCAAAATATTAAGAATATGATAAATGTCACACTTAATCGGTTGGTAGCTACTGTTAGATTCTACAGTTCTGGGCCATTGGGATTCACACTTAATTTAACTGCAGATAAACTGGGGAGTTGATAAAGTGGTTGATGTAAGAACAACAGAAAGAAAACTATGTTTGGAAACTATCTTAGGTATTAACTTCCAAACTGTATTTGTAAGCCCTGGTAGTAAATAACATTTTCAGGAATGTCTGCAAACAAGGACTTTAATATTGAAATACGCAGATTATATTTGCTATCTATCATTGATGAGGTGGTGTGTTCATATGGCATTTAGATAAAAAATTAGCTTTCTTGTCTCAGAGAAAAAGATTTTAAAAACAATTAATGCTAATTATATACTCAACAAAGCAGAAGTATACTTTAACCCCTCTGATTTTAAAAAATTTGCTTAACAAATGAATTGAACAAAGGCCCCATTTAATATCTAATAATAATAATCAGACTGAAACACACAATTTTACCCCTACGGTGAAAGGTAGCTTAGGCAATGTGATGGGCTGAGTTGAGTTCCCCCAAATTCATGTTGAAGACCTAATCCCCAGTTCCTCAGAATGTGACTGTATTTTGAGATAGGGTCTTTAAAGAGGTAATTAAATTAAAATCAACTCATTAGGGTGAGCCCTAGGGGGGCCCAGAGCTGTCATAAGCTAATATGACTTGTGTCCTTATAAGAGGAGGAAATGTGGACAGACACGTACAGAAAGAAGACTACGTGAAGACATAGAGAGAAGACGGCCATCTACAAGCCAAGGAGAGAAGCCCTCAGAAGAAACCAACACTGCCAATACCTTGTCTTGGCCCTCTGTCCTCCAGAACTGTGAGAAATTACATTTTTGATGTTTAAGTCACCCAGTCTGTGGTACTTTGTTATGGCAGGCCTAGGAAACTATTACAAATAATAAGGAGGCACTCATAACACAGTTCATGGATTTATGTATTCCTTGCAGTTGAAGACCACCGAGGAAGACACACACCAACTTAGAGGATTGTTTGCCACAGACCCCCCCATTTTCCTGGCCTAAAATGCCCCCTTTCCCCCAAGGTTTCTTCATGTAGTTTCACTTCTTTGAGATGGTCACTGCCTTATGCTGGGTTGTTATCAATTGCATAGTCCGAGGCCTTCGGACTGACATGATTCAAAGTTTAAAATTTAAATAGAGAGGCTTCATCAACTGTACTCAAAGATTGGCTTTCCTTTAACATATTCTACTAAATCCAGGCTTTGTATTTTCCCTGAAATAGAATGTATCTGAGTGGCTTTCTATTCTATCATTGAAAATATTCTATCAATATTGCCGCCTCTGCCTCTCCCAAAGCGATCATTCTGTCCTCCCTGCCACAGCTCAAAGCACGTGAAAAATAAAATGAGCCAAATAAAAATTACAAAATACCAAATTATAAATGATAGAATAGAAAGCCACTCAGACACATACTATTTCAGGGAAAATACAAAGCCTGGATTTAGTAGAATATGTTAAAGGAAAGCCAATCTTTGAGCACAGTTGATGGAGCCTCTCTATTTAAATTTTAAACCTTGAACCATGTCTGTCTAAAGGCCTCGGACTATGTAATTGATAAGAAACAACCCAGCATAAGGCAGTGACCATCTCAAAGCAGACCACTATGAAGCAAAAACAAAGTGAGCCCCAAAGAAGAGAATCCAGGTACAAGCATGGTCCTTATTTACTTCTGGCCCAGGGATGCACCGTTCCTCAGTGTGGCACAATCAAAAGTTAATATCTGAATCCCGTTGTACAGTATGTGTTGTTTTTGTATAAAATTATTCTTAAGCCCATTATATAACCTCGGACCGCTTGAAGCCCAGGCTACTGAAGGATGCTCCAGGGAAACTGACCCTCACTGTACCTAGTGTAATCAGGAAGGTATTGGACTGTTTTCACTTGCCCTTGTTGAGTAGGTACATGTGTGGCTAGAGTCCACACAATGACCAGGTGGGAGACGTCAAAGCATAGCAAAGCAAACTCCTAAATTAGGGTAACCAACTGCCTCACTTTGCCTGGGACTTTCCTGGTTTTAGCACTGAAAGTCCCATGTTCTGAGAAACCCCTCAGTCCCAGGCAAACCAGGATGCTTTGAAACCCTATACCTTGATCCGTGCCAATGGTCTAACTCCTGTGAGGGACTTTGGGGAACCTCTGGAAGCATGCTGTGTTGTATCTTGCTTTATATAACAAACTACCCCTGTAAGTATCCTTTGCCATAAAAGAAACGTTACAGCCTTTAACTGTGTCTGCGGCATCTTCCCATCACCATGCCATTGGGACAATGAGACATAAAGCAAACTAGGTAGAGTTTTATTCTATGGTGTGCATTCACCCATTCTCAACCCATTTTTGTATTTATGTAATCATAAGACAAAAAAATCTAAATATTTGTTATGGATAACTGGGGATGGTAAACACAAATGACAATCTGAGTCATTATTCTGGTGCCTAGAGTGAGCAGAACAGATAAGCAGGCCACACTCCCCCAGACAACAGTCCTTTAAGAGGATTCACTCTTGTCTGAGAAAGCTCTACTTCAGAGGCAAGAGTTTAGGGAACTAACTGTGAGAAGAATAAATCCAGAAAGAATATAACCCAGGCCAGAGCCAACTCATAATATCAGTGGAAATAAAAGTGTGTCAATCTCTGGAGCCCCCAGAGATGGGGAAAGAGGATCTGTATTGATAAGAGGTCACCTCCCCCAGCTCCTTACTCTGGAGTCTTTGGAGGCTCTCCTCTACCTGAGGCCATCCTTACCCCTCACTCCATGCACTCTTGTCATACTGAAGGTCTCGTGTGTAGTCATCACCATGGTTAGAGAAAAGAAAGTTCCTTCCCCTGGTAGTGCATTGTGATGACACCCTCTTCTTCAGAGAGCATTTTCCCCACAGAAACAGTGGCTCTTACTAAGAACTCCACTTCAGGCACAATGAAACCAAGGACCTCTGCCACTATATAAAATACTGCTTCTATTTGGAAAATGCGTCCAAGTTCTAAACCATCAATCAAATTACAGAAACTTTTTTGGGGGAGAGGGACATACAGCCATTTGTGGAACCATCATTTAAAAAGTTACGGGCACTTTAACAACTCAAGGTAACCTTTGCCTTAAGACATACCAAAAAAACCTTACCCATGCTTATCTCTCAGACTTCTCCTGAAGCAGATTATTAGGAAAGTCTTGATCAAAATGAAGGGAATTTATAGAGCTCAAAAGTCCAGGAAATTCAAAAAGAATCCTCCTACCTAAGTTAACTACATTTTCTATAACCATGTTAATGATGTTTAGATAAAACAAATATACTTGAAATGGTCTTCTGTTGATAAACAAATTAACCAATCAGATAGTGAAATGAAAGGGTAGATCTTCCACATGATTGAAATCTGGGAATTCCAGGACTGATCCATTTATCAGCACCTGCCTACACCCGGCCTGAAGACAATACAGTTAGTTTGCTAATGGGAGCCCACTGAAATCTAAAGGTTAAGATTTCTGTTCCTTTTCAATACCTATTTCAACAACTCAATACCAGTGTTAAAATTATACAAATAGTAAGTTTTGTCTCCTAGAGTGAGCTCTCTTGGGAACCAGAGCATTCTGAGAATTTAAAACAAGCCTAACTAACACTCTCCCAAAACATATTTCTTATGTGCCTAAATATTCAACTTATAAAATGAAACAAATCTCAAAGAAACCAATACATTAGATATTTTAAATTATTTCTGTCACTATATAAATGTTTAAAGCATTGTTCTTAAAGTTCCTTTCAAAGTAAGGAGATACAAGGTATGGCAGGTGGAAGAAATTCAAAACTCATGACCACCAGAGGAACTTCCTACATGAAACCTGCCCACTGAAGTCTCATTTTTCTTTCACTCTGCATCCCTTTGCAGCGATGAATATAAAAATTTATAATGTTTTGCACCTGTTCACTGCTTTGTAATTGTCTTTTTGTGGTGTGTGTCCTTAATTTGCTTATATTTTGATCCTTCCAATCCCGGGATCCTATTTTAGTTCCATCCAGTGTGTGTATGTATGCATGCATGTACACACACGTGCATGTGTGTGCTCACACACGCACACTCACTCACACACACAAATGCCTGCACATACCCACACACAGTCCCATAACAATGCATCCTTAAGGATAAGAAATACAACTTATTTTGACATTTCTCCTAGCATACAGAGTAAACATTCAGTATATACTTAACAACCAAAAAACTAGGAATAAATATTCTAAAATACTTACTTTGGGTCTGCATTTACCGGAATAAAACAGACGAACAGTGAAAGAAGTTATAATAAACAAAAACATCATCACCTGTTCGTTTATCCACCAGAAAACAGACGCGCTAGAAAAGTGATACGCATATCCAGGCATCTGTGACCATTCTCTCCATTTGTGTTTTTCTCTGCATTAACTATGACTCACTGACTCTGTTTCCTCCAAATATGCGGCTTCCTAAGTGCTAATCACACTGCTCATTCATTACAATCAGCGGGGCAATCGCAAGGCATTGTTTCGCCACTGGATGGCACCTGTGTGTAATATGTTGCCTTTTAAGCCTGACATTTGTTTTCTTCCAGTTTCATTAAACAGTTCTGACAAAATAGCCTTAGAACAAATCTCTTTTAAAGCAAGTGTTCCAAACACTACTTCTATGTCAGATAAGATGGCTCAATGATTTATTGGTCAGATAATTAAATTTTTTCAATAAATATTTCTATACAAGAAATACTTTCTTTGTTTCTAATTGATGCAACAGCACTTCTCTATAATGATAGTACCTGAATATGTGCTCTTTGCATTTCAGGAAGAGAAGTTGAGAAATTGTCAGGAAAATTAATATTAATAATCCAAACCATCCATTAAAACAAAATTAGGTGGATAGATACCCACAAAGGTATTATGTAGAATGTAACGAGTTTGTATCAAGTATTAGTAGGTATACATCACCTTCACCCATTTTCTTCTTAAATTGATGGGTATACATACACATACACATACACATACAACAAGGTGTGATAAAAAATACAGTGAATGTTTAAATTTTAAAAAATTATTACAGTAAAAGACCCATTGCCATTAATCCCCCTCAAAATACTCCCCCTTGCTTCAAACACACTCATCCCATCATTCTTGCCACTTTCTGAAGCAGCTCTGGAAGTCCTTTCATGAGTGTCTCACTGCACTGTCATGGCTGCCTCGATGTCTTGACTCGATTCAAAACGTTTGCCTTTCATGGTCATTTTGACTTTGGGGAAGAGCCAGAAACCACACAGTGCCAGATGTAGGGAATAAGGTGGACGAGGACACACTGTAATGTTTTTATTTGACAGAAATTGCCGTTTCAGAAGTGATGTGTGACATGGAGCCTTTCGTACATATACGAGGTCTGACAATTAAGTTCGTGAAGTTGTTGCAACGATGTTGCTAACATTTTTTTATATCAGAGGGATTATTCATTTGACATCAGAGGGATTATCCAACTGGACAAACAGCTCACCAAGTTTACTACTGAAATACTGAAAAGGCTGCATGAAAAAGTTAGATGACCTGAACTTTTCACCAGCAATTCATGACTCATGCATCACGACAATGCACCAGCCCACATGGCACTGTCTGTGAGGGAGTTTTTAGCCAGTAAACAAATAACTGTATTGGAACACTCTCCCTACTCACCTGATCTGGCCCCCAATGACTTCTTTCTTTACCCAAAGATAAAGGAAACATTGAAAGGAAGACATTTGGATGACATGCAGGACATCAAGGGTAATATGACGACAGCTCTGATGGCCATTCCACAAAGAGTTCCAGAATTGCTTTGAAGGGTGGACTAGGTGCTGGCATCTGTGTGTAGCTTTCAAAGGGGAATACTTCGAAGGTGACTGCAGTGATATTCAGCAATGACATAGATAGCACTTTTTCTTGGATGAGTTTGTGAACTTAATTGTCAGACCTCGTTACTCATATGTGATATGTACCCTGTTTCCTTGAAAATAAGACCTAGCCAGACAATCAACTCTGATGCGTCTTTTGGAGCAAAAATTAATATAAGACCTGGTATTATGTTATATTATATTATATTATATTATATTATATTATATTATATTATAGACCCGGTCTTATTTTACTGTAAGTAAAGTAAAACCGGGTCTATAATATAATATACTTATAGTAAAATAAGACCGGTCTTACATTAATTTTTGCTCCAAAAGACGATTAGAGCTGATTGTCTGGCTAGGTCTTATTTTCGGGGAAACAGTATATGTACAAATGTGTATGTATATATTTGTTGAATTAATTAAAACAAATGAAAGAGAAAAAAAGTAAAACTGACATCATTCATCTATATAGTTTTGAGGTAAAAAGAAAATGTGACTCAATCACAGTATACCTATCCAAGATTAATTTTAGAGGAAATATACATTTTCAACATAAAAGGATTCAGAAAACATAGCATCCATGTGATCTTCCTGATAAAACTACTTTACAATAAATTCAGCCAACTAAGAGATGAATCAAAATAAATAACCTCGGAATAGCGAAGCCATTGTAAAACAGACAGGAGGTGAACCTCAAATCCATTTAAATATTAGACTAAAATTAATCAACTATGGGAATTGTAATTACAGAAAAGAAAGTGAATGGTGTACATCTGGATAAAATAAAAATTCTAAAATAACTAAAATTGGGAAATACAAAGAAAAAAGATAGGAAAACATGAGGAAATACCTTCATCTTTTATAATAAGGTGTCAACTGTTATTTCTATAATTGAACTATGTGATTTTAAAAAATAATGACTGCAACCTTTCCTGATCTTCATCTTATGGTCTTGTGTTGGAATGATTTTAGAATAACTTTTGTGAAGATATGTTTAATTTCAGCAATTTCCTTATTTTTACTTCAGTTTCTCTTTTTTCTATTAGAATCAAGTACAATTAAATGTTTTTTATTTTAAGTAATTAAAATCTTATAACAGAATTTATGATCATCTACATCTATATACCCATCTATCTATTGAGACAAAGTATATAAAGCTGTTTAAAATAATTTTTATTTAAGGGTGACAACGGTTATTTCTGGGTAACAAATTTATGATGATTTTAAAATCCCCACCTTCATACTTTTATGTGTTATTTAAATTCATTTTTTGGTTACAATAATTTCTTTTAATTGAATAATTTTTTTCTTAGAAAATGTGCCAAGGTGTTAACAAGAATTAATTTTATGCTATGGGAATATGTGTGTGTGTGTGTGTGTGTGTGTGTGTGTATTTATATTTATTTACTCTATTTTTAAATATACCTATATTTTTAAAATTCCTCATCCCACCTCATTTTTAAAAGTTTTAAGACTACAATTTCTCATTTAAGTAAACATTTAATAGCATTCCATAAAATCAGATGTAAGACTTTGACCCAAGAATTATTAAAGAGATTAATTTTTAAATTTCTAAATGGTTGGGCTTAATAATTTTAAAATTTGTTTATTATTTTCCAGTTTTGTTACATAATAAGAGAATCTAACATGTCAAATTTCTAGTTTTTAGACTTATAAGGTTTTCTTGGTGGCCTGTCTATAATAAATTTTGACAATATTCTAAGAAAACTGGACCAGGGTCACTGGAGGGATTGAAGTTCGATAAATACTTTTATAATAAGTCTTATTGATAATGTAACAGTTTCTTTATATCCTTATTTATTTTTTACCTCTTTGACTTATCAAATACTTTTTTAAAAATGTTTTATCATTTCACATCATACATAAAAATAAACTCAAAATGCATCAAAGACTTAAATAGACTTAAATATAAGAGTTGAAACTATAAAACTTAAACGTCTACCTTTATGACCTTGATATTAGGCAATGGTTTCTTAGATATGACACCAAAGTAAAAGCAACAACAACAACAAAATTAGATAAATTGGACTTAATTAAATTTTAAAACTTTTGTGCTTCCAAGGACACCATCAACAAAATGAAGGTAACCCACAAAATAGGAGAAAATATTTGCAAATTATATATTTGACAATGGATTGCATCTAGAATATAAAAGAACTCTTATAAAAGACAAACCAATTTAAAAATGGTCAAAGGATCTAAGTAGACATTTCTCCAAGGAAAATATACAAATGGCCAATAAATACATGTAAAAATGTTCAATATCATTTTAGCCATCAGGGAAATGCATTTCAAAACCACAATGAGCTACCACTTCATACCCACAGGAATGGCTATAATTAAAAAATAAAACAAACAAACAAAAACAACAGAATAACAAGTGTTGTCAAGGATGTGGAGCAATAGGAATCCTCGTTCACTGTGTGTAGGAATGTAAAATGGTGCAGCCATTTTTTGTGTGGAAAAGCGTCTGGCAGTTCCTCAAAAGAATCAACATAGAATTATATGAGCCAGCCAATTCCACTCCTATGTATATACCCAAGAGGATTGAAAACATGTTCACCATATATGCAAATGTTCATATTCACAATAGTCAAAAAGGAAAAACAACCCATATGTCCATCAACTTATAAATGGATAAGTAAAATATGAAATGTCCACAAATAGGAATATTATTCAGCAATAAAAATAAAGTGTTGATACATGCTGTAACATGTATGCTAAGTGAAAGAAGCCAATAACAAAAGGCCATTTATTGTATGGTTTCATTTATATGAAATTTCCAGAATAGGAAAAGCTAGAAGAGACAGAAAGTAGATTGGTGGTGTCCTAGGCCTGGAGGTTAGGAGGGAAATGGGTAATGACTGCTGATAGGTATGGGGTTTTTCTGGGGGGTGATAAAAATGTTCCAAAATCGATTGTTTTAATGGTTATACAGTTACGTAAATACACTCCAAACCAATGAATCGTACACTAAATGGGTGAATTGTAAGCATGTAGAGAGTTGAATAATACCCCTCAGAGATATCAGGTCCGAATCTCTGGAACCTGTCAATATTACCTTATAGAGAAAAAGAGTCTTCGCAGCTGTGATTTAGTTAAGGTATTTGAGATGAGGAAATTATCCTGGATTATTTAGGTGGGCTCTACATGCAATCATATGTGCTCTTATTAGAGGGAGATTTCTCAGACAGAAGAGGAGGTAATGTGACCATAGAAGTAAAGACTGGTGATGTAGCCACAACTCCAGGGATACAAGCAGCCACCAGAAGCTGGAAAAGGCAAGTCTCCACTAGACGCTCCAGAATGAGTGCAGCTCTGCTGACACTTTGATTTTGGCCCAGTAATAATTATTTTGGGCTTCTGGTCCCCAGAACTGTAAGAGAATAAATTTCTGGTTTTTTAAGGCACCAAATTCACGATAATTTGTTACAGCAGCCATAGAAAATAAATACAGCTCTATCTCAATAGAGCTGTTAACAAAACAAAACAAAAGTTTTAATATTGCCAAAATTATTGTAGATTTTTGCTCATTTACTTAATATTTCTCATGTATTTTTACATATTCCATTGAAATTTTCTATAAGCTCATGAAGCTTATCATCTTTATTAATTTTAAATTTTATAAATATACAACTTTAACATTTACAAATATAGAAAATGGTTGTGGTTCCATTAAATTATTTTTAATCTTGAAATCTGCTCAGTTTTGTTTGATTGTTTGTTTTCATTATCAGATATTCCTTCAATTCTCTTAATTTCATCCTTCTTGTCGTTTTATATTAGGTGCTTTGCTCATAAAGAGCAAATAGCCTTTTTATCCAATTATCAAAATATCACCAATCATAAGATAGACTACTGATTTAAACACAGATTTTGGGGGTTGGAGGAGAGAGGAAAATATTATTTCATTAAATGTATCCATTGATTGTAAGGTGCATCTTTTTTAAAAAAAACACTTTATTGAGGTATAATTGACATGTAAAAAGCTGTACATATTTAATATATACAACTTAATGAGTTTTGGGATAAATATACACCGATGAAATCATCATCACCAAGACCATATAGACACCTCCATCACCTGTAAGATGCATTTTGATATCAGAAGTGCAAAAGGAAAACTGTTCACCTTAGAAATAATGAAATATGAAATATAAAGAGGTCTCCAATCACATGGAAGAATGGGAGAAGTTACATTTTTAACTTGACATTGCTAGAGAAGACCTCTCTCTTTGCAAATTGGGAAAACCCGGGAGTTCATTTTTACAACATTACCCGAATAATAGTTCTCTTAATTTTTAAAAATGCACTCAAATGATGTTATTTTGGCAACTTACAGGTAAAATAGGGGCTCTGGAATAAATTTAGTTTCAACTGAACCAGGGTAAGAAGTCACACCAGGATTATTAATGTTTTCATTTCAGTCTGGCAAATTAAATTGCCTTTTCCAAGAAATATGAAAAGACAATGAAAGGGTGACAGTTTTGTCAGAAGCACGTAAGGTAACAAGAGACCAGATGGAACTAGGATTTTTCTCATCACTTCTAATTTATCTGGGAAAGATTGAAAAGATTTTTACTGAAAATTGTGATGTGCTATTTGCAGCTGAGTTTTTTAAAGTAAAAGAAAAGCCTCTTTTTCTATCCTTCTAAGTTTGAGTTATCTGACACTAACAGAATAATACATGCATTAAAATATACACATTTTTGGGGAAATTCGTATCCTAGAGAATACTCTGATTTCTGACAAAACTGAATTTACATGGGCACTAAATAATTCCAGTCATTCAAATTTTGTAAAATATTCTACTTGTATTTTCCATTGGAAAGAAGAAAAGAATGATGTAGAAGAAATTTCATTTGGAAAATCAGCTGCTTGTAAAAGAAAGGTTTGTTCAATAAATAGAGTGGTATATTTAGCTAGTCATGGTAGGGAAAAAATGAAGTTGGATTCTCACTTCATTATCAAAATAATTTTCAAATTAATTTAAAAATAGAAAGCTAGAAAAAAAATGGATGGATACAGCTGAGCTTAGGAAGGAAAGAAACTTCTAAGCATAGAAGCAATGAAAAAACCCTCTAAAAAATTAATAGATTTCATTACATAAAAATTTCGGTAAGTTAGAAAACAGCTTTAAATTTTTTTAAACAATTGAGAAACCTTGAAAAAGATTGGCTTGGTGAGTTCGATTTAGATACAGAGGTGGTTCAGAATATGGACTATGGATTGCAGGGGAGATACGCATCTAAAACAATTTCGGCCATTAGTTTGGCCCTGTGACTCGTGGATACCGAATAGACAAATACGGAGTCTAAGAAAACACAGAACATAGCTAAGATAGGATTACCAAATTCTTATCTATATGGTAATCACTTTAAGAAAGATTTCAGAAATCCTTTATAAGAACCTTGAATGTGTATATAGTGCATAGTCATCACCTTCAATGGGGCAAGGGTGTAGGAGCGCGGAAGGAAAAAGTTACCTCGACTCTGGGACTCAGAGAAAAACAGGGGAATTAGAAGAAAGACATGAAAAAATATAAAAGCAGGCTATAGAAAACTTAGAATGCTCGTACCATTATATTGCTTGTTTTGCTTATTCCACTGCAATAAAATCATCCTTTCTCAGACGCAATATTATGTAGACTTTGAAATCAAACTGCCTGGATACAAATTTCCCCAGCTCCACTAACTGGGAGACCTGGTGCAAGTTACTTAACCTTTCTGCTCCTCAGTGTGTTCATCTATAAAAGTAGGAATAAGGGTTGCGAGAGTTTTTACATGAGCTAACACATGGATAGCTTAGGATAGTGCCTGGCCCATAGCTAAGTGTTAGATCTCATTATTATTTGTATAAGCAGATTTCTCTGAATACAAAAAGCTGGTTTTTCTTCATCTTACCTGAAGGTGTCAGTGGAAGTTTTTTTACACTTTCACGTCATGAGTACCACTGATTGAAAGAACTTATAAGATGCCTTTGATGATAAAATGTAACCTAATTTCAGAGTTGTTAAAATATTTTAAAGTGTGCATCTTAGAATCGATAAAATAAGTTACTATGCTTTCATTTAATTTAATTCTAAGTTAATGTATACGTGACATCCACCAAAGACAATTGAAACTGGCAAAATAATTTGATTCAAATAATGAATAAAGTAACTTCTTACTTCTGTAAATTCCATTTTGTTCAATCTTGGTTCCATCGAGTCAGCAATATTCAATTGTTTGCAACATGCTTCTAATTATGGAATAAAGGTTATTTGCTAGTTAGTGTGGTTATAATACATTCATATTTTATAATCATTTAAAAGAAGAACATAAAAGTATTTCTTAATATCCATCAATATTTACAATAAAGTTAATGGTATATAGTTGGGTAACATTTCAATTACTATAAAATTAGTAGTTTTCCTGGCTTTTACTTGACCAAGCAACCCAAATACTGAAAAGAATGTCCCTACCTTTTTAATGACCAGGTTGAGAAAAAGCAGAAAGAAATATGCACATCAGTAGTATAAAAGGCCACTAAAAACTCTGTGTTAGTTTATGCTAGCATTTATATTAACACATCCTAAAACAAACATTTCTACAGACTTTATTTTAAGTGTTTTATTTTTGTCTTTAATGTTTCTTAAGTTAAATAAAACATGAATATATTCTTTTAGTAAAAGATTCAAATAATACAAAAATGTAAGTAGCAAACTATGAAAGTCTACTTTTCCCCTACCCTCCACCAGTATTTTCACCCTCTGCCCCAGAAGTAACCACTGTCAACAGTTTGCCACCCTTCTGGCAGCTTTGAATACATACAAATATCTTTTGTTTTTCTGTATATAAATGTGATCCTATTGATCCGCAGGTTGCTTTATTCACTTAACCACTAATCTTGTTGATCTTTTCAAATGGGATCTGGAGCTCAGAGGGAAGGTTTGGGTTGGGAATATGGATGAGAGTCATGGGTTTGAATAAGAAAACCCAGGAAGTGTGTATCGTGTATAACGGAATACTGGAGCCAGAAAGTCAACTCTGGAAAACAACACTGAAGCTGCAAAGAAAAGAACCAAGAAACAAAAATGCTAAAAGGGATCAAAGATAGAAGAAAACAATCAAGAGAGCATGATATCGCAAAAGCATAGAAAAAAAGTTTCATGAATAAGAAAGTGATAAATAATGCTGAATGTGGCAGTTAGTTTGAATAAAGATTTTTTAAACCTCCATTTAATACGACAATTATGATCCTTGTTGACTTTACCAAGATACAAACACACAAACTGTATGAAAGCTCAGGATGAAGGAACTAATACACTGGCTTCCCCTCTTACTTCTAACTAACTCCTCCTGCTAATCATGGGCTGGTACATAAAAAGATTCTTTAGTCACTCTTGATTTTTTTAACTGCTTATTAAGAGATATCAATTATTGTCACAAGAGGACTGTATAAACTTTAGTATAAGTTTATGCATTAAATGCTGTTACCCGAATCCCAGATCTTCCCCTAAGCTCTGGAAGATCACGCAAGCCAGACTGGTTTCTACCAGTAACAGTTGCTATTAAGTGTATGTGTCTGTCCCCTGGCTGGACTTTGAGCCATTTAAGGGCAGGAAACATGTCTCAGTCCTCTTTGCATCCTCTACCCCATCACAGGTTCTAGAACTAAGTGACGGCTCAATAAATATTGAATGAATAAATGTTACTGAAAATAAATACTACTATAGTATAGGAGGTGAGAGGAGAAATAAACACTGCCAATTGGAGTGGCCTCCATGTCTCTAATTTTATCACAATCTCACATGAGCTCTTTTCATTCTTTTTGTATCCTCATCAAAAGCTAAGTAAATAAAATAAGTTATTTCAAAGCTTTTCTGAAAGGGGCGTTGAGGTTGAAGAATTGCAGTTTTTGGATAGGCTGAAAGGAAAGGTAAAAGGTTGTTAGCAAGGTCCAAATCATGTTTCCGGACCAGTGATTGGAAGAATGGAAAGCATATTTTATTTTTAAAAGTGAAAACAGACTTCAGATAATCAATTGTTATCAGTGTAATCAAGCGGTCAAAAATCAATTGGAAAAAATCAACTGGATATAAATTATGTAAATCTCAGGACTTAAACTCTAGTTCTTTATTCAACAAGTCCGAATTTTTTTGGGGGGGCTTAATCTCATATAAGGAAACCTTTCTGAAAACGAAAGCATCAAAATCTGTGGCTATCCATAGGTGTGGTACTTACTGCCTCCCCCTGCCCCCGTGAGCATGGAGGGAATTTGTAGGTGAGTTTTTGTTGCCACAATGATGGGGAGTAGGAGTACAGGTGGAACTGCTGCAATTCCAGCACAATCAAGACTTGCCCCCTCCTGCCAGACACTCAAGTAGGTGAAAACACCTGCTTAGAATAATTTGGAGTCAGAACCTACCTCTATTTTTTCGTATAAATACAGAACCTATTTTTACTGTTGAATTTTTGAAAAGTGTAACTACTATGAAAATTTGAGAGAGGATTGTACTTTGCTTCCTTCTGGAACTTTATCAAGAGTTGTTCACCATTTCAGGAAATTACGTAATGGGAGGTAATATCATAAATTGTGTCAGTCTGCATTTTCTACCTCTCCTATTCATGGGGATTCTACGTCAATATACAAATCCGTTCATTTTGCTCTTATTTCAAATTGCCAAATACAAAGAAATGGTCAATTGGATGTAATTTTACTTTTCTTATATCTAAACATGCATTATGAGTAAATACAGATTTCTGACTACCCCATTCTGTCTTATAGTGAAGTTGTAACCAAACATTCATATATTGAAATTTAACACATATAATTTTCTTACGTCTCTCCTCGTATTTCTCCATTATATCACAAAGATATGTGACATTATATCTTTCTTTTAAAATGTAAGTAATATTTTCTAGGAATTTGATAGGATAATAAAGGGTATTACAGAATATTTGTAATAAAACGGGCCACTAGACTAAAAGGATTGAAAATTACTAGTTGCTTCTCTACATTCTCCATCTGGAAAGAGCCAAAGAGCTTAAGTATATCTGTATAACATCTATCTCAACATTGACTCTTCATCTTAATTTAGCACCCCCTCCCTTTCTCGAAAAAGAGAGAAAAACATAAATGCTATAGTAATAGGCATGCTTACCAAGCTGGTAATCTGAATTTTGAAAAAATTCATGAAGAACATTCTGAATCTGCCAATCAAAGAGATGATATATTACTTCTCAATTACCATATATTTAGTGTTTTGGACTAAAAGCTGGCTTTAGTCTTTCAATTTAGGTCCTGGGTAATCCTTTTAACCCAGGGACAAAAATAGTAATAATTAACATTTAGTTTATAGAATATTTCAAGGTATATAAAATGCTTTCACATATATGAGTATGGCCTCAATGGTTCCCAACCTCTTTGTGTAAAAGCTAGGAGGCTGAGAGGGAGCCTGGTTTGCCTTCTCCAGGGACATCTCTGTCATGATGGAGCTAAGGCACCTTTGGCAACCAACTCGGCAATCCAAAGAATCCTCCATAATTCCTCATTCTTCAATTACAAAAATCTGAAATTTCAGAGTTCTTCTTGGTCCATTTTTTAAAAAAATAGATTTTATTTTTTAGAGCAGTTTTAGTTTCACAACAAAATTGAGCAGAAAGTATAGTGAGGCCCTATGTACTTCCTGCCCCTCCTACCACCCACACAGCTTCCCCGTTCTCAACAGCCACCCCCCAACACACACAGTGGTACATTCGTTACAATCAATGAACCTTCATGGAAACATCAAAACCCAAGGTCCTTAGTTTACACTAGGAATCTAATATACATTAGATGTACATTCTATGGGTTTTGATAAGTGTATGATGACATGTATCCATCATTATGGTATCATCCAGAACTGTTTACCACCCTAAAAATCCTCTGTGCTCTGTCTACTCATCCTTCCTTTCCCTCTCACTCCTGGAAACCGCTGATCTTTTTACTGTCTCCACAGTTTTACGTTTTCCAGACTCTAATAGAGTTGGAATCATACAGTATGTAGCCTTTTCAGATTGCCTCTTTTCAGTTAGCCATATGGATTTAAGGTTCCTCCATGTCTTTTCATGGTTTGATAGCTCATTTCTTTTTAGTGCTGAATAATATTCCATTGTTTGGATGGACCACAGTTGATCTAGCCATTCACTTACTGAAGGATTTCTTGGTTGCTTCCACACTTTGGCAATTATAAATAAAGCTGCTATAAACATCTATGTACTTGTTTTTACAAGGACATAGTTTTCAACTCCTGTAAATGCCAAGAAACGTAATGGCTGGATTGTATGGTAAAAGTATGTTTAATTTTATAAGAAACCGCCAAACTGTCTTCCAAAGTGGCTGTACCATTTTGCATTCCCACCAACAGTGAATAAGAGTTTCTGTTGTTGCACATCTTTGCCAGCATTCGGTGTTGTCAGTATTCTGGATTTTGGCCACTCTGGTAGCTGAGTAGTGGTATCTCATGGTTGTTTTTTTCTGTTTTTGCCCATTTTTCAATCTGTTGTTCATTTTCTTTTTGTTGAGTTTTAAGAGTCCTTTGCATATTTTGGATAACAGTCCTTTATCAGATATGTCTTTTGCAAATATTTTCTCCCAGTCTGTGGCTTGTCTTCCTTGGTCTCTTTTTAATAATTCACTTTGAATCAAAAATATGCTTGTCATTTTTATCTAACTAGTAAGTATTCTCACATCTATATACAACTAAGAGAAAATATTTAACTCTTAGAGCACAGATATTTTCTGGAGCTGAGAGACATGGTCTCTTAGCCCACAGAAGTAATTAGTCACATGCATATAAAGTACAAACAAACAAACAAGTGAAATCTGTATCTGTCTGTAATGAAGAGTTTGGGAACTTCAGTCAGAGCCAATATTTTAGAACTCTAGCTGTGATTTAAAAAAAAAAACTCAAGAAAAAATTGAAAATAATCTACTCTCATGGACTAGACGTGTCAAGAATTGACTTACCTCAGCAGGAGTGAAAATTTAGACGGAGGCTTTTAGCACTCCACTCAGTATTCAACCATCACCCTCTTATTGTCCATCCCACCTGCCCTTCACAGCGTCCCCCTTTCTTACCACTATCATAGGGATCATTCCTTGGGGGTCTAGAATCCATTCATTGAACTGTTCCTGCAGAGCCTGTCTCCGTGTGTTGGCCACCTTGACTTTGACTTTACTTATGGATTCTCTTTGTTCTTGTTGCTGTTTAACCTTCTCCTTCATCTTAGAGACTCTGAAAGCCGTGGAAATAGAATATGTGAGTATGTTGAGTTAAGACCACTGGATTTAACTTAGATTGTTCAAATGGTAGAATCCAAGAGTGTAGAACCTCAGCTAAACTTTGTACTGGCCTTTTCTCCATGCAATTGTCCTTGATTCAACCCGGCAGCCCATTAATCATATGCTACCTTCTACTATGACTTGCCTTTTTATAGAGGTAGGCCTTATTTTACCCAACTAAATACTATGTTTAGGAAATGCTAAGACTATCCCTAGAAGTTGGCACATATATACTAAAAGCAAGGTTGAATGCACTAAGGCCGTAAGTCAGTGAGCTTCTCTCTCCTCTGGACACAGAAACAATATAAAAGGACTCTGATTCACAGTCTAGGGCGGGAGCTTGGAAGCTGCATGTATAACAAGCATCTGACGTAATTCTGATGCCTTGGACCAAACTTTTGATTTCTGTCTAGGAATATATATTGCAATTTCCTTATTTTGGCCAGAGTCAAGCACTTTGACAGCCCCTGAGCATAACAGTTACCCTTGTACTCAGACAGAGCTGTATCACCCAAGTGGAAAACTGGGAAGAATTGTGATTTCAGTTGTTCCTATGTTCATTGTACCTATTAGGACTTCAAAACCCCCAAACTGGCTTTGATTGAAAGACCAAAATGACTCAGAACAGTAAAAATAGCTGCTGGTTTCAAATGTAATTTTCCAATAATGTTTGAGGCAGGTCTTTATCTTTCAAAGAAGAAAAACTAAGGCAATCTGATGTTAAAATGCAAAAGAATTTTCAGTAAGAACTGGTAAATTGGATACCTTTAATAATCCAAAAGAGACAACTAAAATCTAAGTCATTACTTTATGCCCATATGAAGCCTTCAAAATGCTCCAGGAAAATAAGACTTCAAAAATAAACTTTAAAGTTTGAAAACTACAGGAGGCAAGTGATTTAATAGTGTAGAAGGGCCTGTTTCTAAACCACTAGAAGGTTAGTATTTTAAAGGAAGTGCTAAGTTCCTCTGGTACAACTGCTAAGCTGACAAACTTCCATCACTTATCTCAGAGCCTCCAGTCCCTTTCTCTGCTGGCTCTCCTTCTGCTTTTCCCCTACTCTTTCTCCCTCTGCTGCTTTATCTATCTCCCTCTCTCCCTCTTCTCTCCCTTTTCCCTTCTCCCTCTCTCTGCGTGACTCTCTATTCTGTGTCTATCTTTCTTCCAGCTTTGTCTCATTATTCATTCATTCATTCATTCATTCACTCACTTACTAAGTCACTCACTTATTCACTCATTACACAACCATTTATTGGGAACCTACTATGGATTCTGCCATTAATAAAGCTTAGGGTCTAATGCAGAAAAGTTCAACAACATTGTGTATAAGTACTGAACATAAAAATGGATTGATAGAATTGGGTTTCTGTCACGTTTCTATCTGCCTGAAATACTTCTCTCTCTCTCTCTCTTTGCTTGATTAGATCTTCTACATCTTTTAGATCCCAGCTTAGAAATCACGTCCTCCCACTTATTAATGCCCACATTAATTTAATGGCCACTGTACGTGAGACTCTAGATATAATCTAAAAGGATTTTAAATTGATTAAGTAACAACTCATTGAAGGAATGAACAAAATTTCTCTTCTGTGGTCTGTATTATCTTATGAGGATATCCACATCCATCAACAGAATTCCAGAGCATCCAAAACTCTTAATTTTGGTCAGTATAGAGTAGGGATAACCTGTTAACAGTGTAAATATAAGTATACATCCATATTTAAGGAGACTGGAAAGGAGGAAAAACTAGTGGGGTAAAATGCAAAATGGTCACAGATTCTTCCCATTTCTGTATGCATGTCTGTTTGTATGCACTGTAACTTTGAAGCTCCTTCCATCAAGAGGATGGAGTCTATTTCTGTACCCTTGTGTCTGGTGTGGCCATGTGACTTGCTTTGGTCAATGGACCATTAGCAAACATGACGCAAAATCAAGTTGAAAAGTGCTATTAATTATACTGTAATGAAACTGGGAAGAAAAAAGAAAAGAAAGTGCTTGAACACGGATGGGGGCTTGCCTCTTTTATTGAACTTAGGAGCCCTCCCACCACCACCTTAGAAATGAGCTTGGCTAGCCTTCTGGATGATGATCCACTTACTTCCATTGCTTTTGCAAACAAGTGATTGATAGACAAGTGACTAAGGCTGTCAATTGACAGCTTATTACAATGCATGAGTAAGTGCAACTGATACCACGGGGAGCAGAGATGAGTCATGAACCCAGCCCAAGGTTACCAACCCACAAAATCATGAGCAAATATTATAAATTATTATTGCTTTAAGCCACTAAGTTTTGAGGTATTTTGTTATGCAGCAAAAGCTAACTAATAAAAGTTCCTCCTCTTAACAAGTATTTTGATATCTTTTAAGGAAAAGTACAGTATAAATCTAACTGATCATTGTGACAGCTCTAGTTGTGACAATCCAAATTCCACCCATCCATTCAAATTGTACAAGGAAAACCTTCCACTTTGAGCAGCATTTGCTTAAATTATATCAAAACTGAATGTTGTATTTCATCAAAACTGGTTCTAACCAGCTTAAGTGGGTACTGACCATGAATTTTGAGTGACTCCAGTATACCAGACCATTACTGGACCTACATGAAGACTCTTGACTGTTAAACAATGGGGCTTGTTGTAATCAATCATGTACAAACCTATGGACTTACTCTGTCCTCTACAGTGATAGTTATCAATTATTACATGTGTAACCAGCATGAAGCTCCCTTCCTAATACTTAAAAACCCCTGAATTTTCCTCTTCTGAAAACTATTCAATGAAGTCTTCACTGGTGTGTATTTCTTTGTCTGGCAAGTTAATACGCTCGGTGTTTGTTTGTTTGTTTTTAAGCTCTAGTGGTTTTAGTTTCACAAAGCTAAGCTGGATCTCTTGCCATTCCTGGAACACAGCCATATTATTCCTGTGACGAGTATTCCTATAAAAACCATATATGATGTATCCATTTAATTATTATACTAATTCTTAGTTTCTTTTTGTTTATTCAACATGTATCTTATTTATGAAATGAGATTCCTAACATAAGTGTAATGACTTACGAAAAATCTAAGTTACTGGTTAATCAATGATATTGGAACAGAGAAATAATTAGGCTTATTTGGAATTTTGTAAAATGATGAACAACATTTATCATAGCCTCCCCATTAAATACTGATGATTAATTCCAGAGATTTCGACATTAAATACTTGATTACTCCCAAATTAAGATGTATCTCATAATAATCTTATGTATCTAAAAACAAAAAAGCAAAAAAAAACCCACACCAAAAAAAAACTTCATCATGAGGGCAAAAGCGAGATTAGATTAGTTAATTTACAATAAAGTCCTATTTCAAGTGAACTCTAGAGGATTGGTAGGATAAGGTAAAGAGGAAGAAGAGTGATACAGGCCAAGGGAATGGTATATGTAAACACTCTGCGTGAGAAAGAAGTGCAGTATGTTTGAAGAACTGAAAGAAATCCTATGTTTTTGGAGTAGAGAGTGTGAGAAGGAATGAGGCAGGAGGCAGGGCCAGAAAGAAAGTCAGGGACCTAAGCAGGTCATACAAGGAAGGTCTTACAGCCCAATTAAGGATTTAGGACTTTATTCTAAGAGTAAAGGGATACCACTGAAAGCTTTTACATTGAAGGAAAACATGATAAGGTTAACTTTTAAAAAACAAATCACTTCAGATACAGGTAAAGAACAGACTGGAAGAAGGCAAGAGCGGAGGTAAACATACCAATTAGGAGACTGTTGCAATAGTGCAAGTGAGAGATGATGGTAGCTTTGACTAGGGTTGTCGCAATGGGAGAGGTCAGAAATGAATAGATTGGAGAGAAGGAGGTAAAATCAATAGGACTTAATGATTTACTGGAAGTGAGCAGTAAGGAAGCAAGTGTCAAGGATGGTTGATCCCTCTGCTTTTGGCTTGAGACTCTGGATGGTTAGCCAAATAAGACAGTTGAGCCTGACGTGCTTGTGAAACACCCAAGTGGAGATATTGAATAGATAACTGCATACACTGTTTGGAGCTCAAAACAGGTGTTTGGGCTAGAGATATAAATCTAAGAGGTATGAATGTATACATGGTAACTGATGTCATGTGTTGGAATGGGAGCACTCAGGGATGGATTATGGCGTCATCGGAGAACAAGGCCTCGTACCAGGCCTTGAGGAACCTTAGTCTTTGAAGATCAGGTAGCGGAGAATAATCCAGTAAAGGACATGGAAAAGAACTAAATAGGGAGAGAAGGAAAACTAGTAAAGAATCATATCATAGAAGGGAAGGGAAAGACTATTTCAAGGGGGAAATTTTCAACATCGTTGAATACTGCTAAAAGGTCATGTAAGATGAGGATGGCAAACTTTCCACTGGGCCTATAAATCAACAGAACTGTTAGCAAATAGTAGGAATGGAGAATATTGAGATTTTGGTAAGGGCCATTTATTGAAGAGAGTTTGGAACAAAGTCCAGATAGAACAGGTTGAGAAACATGGGAAGTAGGTAAAATGTGTATGGACAACTGCTTTGCTAAATTTAGCTATGTTTTAGTTATATTTCGTCAACTACACTGCATAAGTTCCTCCTGACAAGAACCAAATTCTGTAATTTTTCCCTGTTAGGTATTGCTCAACATTGAGAACTCAGTAGTTATGCAATAAATACTAATTGAGTAAAGATGCCTTAATAAATTCAAGTTATTAGTTCATTTATCTAACAAACACTATTAAGCCCCAACTCATACCAAGCACTGTGCTCAGTATTGGAAATACAGGTGTGATCGAAAATAATCCTTGTCTCCAAAGAGATTATGAGGAGATATCTCAAGAATCACATTACAGTGTGTGGAGGGTTGACATGAGCCTGTAGATGCTTCTGGAATATATAGAAAAAGTACCAAATCCAGGCCAGATGTGGCAGAAGGTATCCCAGAAGAAGTGATACTTACTGTGGCTTAGAGATGGATATGAAACTAGTCAGTATATATGCATTATTATTATGCTTTAGGTTGAACAAAAGTAGAACCTGTTTGGACAAAGTCCTATGACATATATTTGGGTATAATACATAGTCATTCAAATGCTATAAAAACACATTTTCCTTATCTATCCACTCCCTTTTGGCATAATCTGTTTTACTGAACTGATGAAATATGATATTCAATGCAGATTCACAAGATGACGAATATTGATAATGTCACCTGGGGAGAAGCACCTGTGGGGTTTCCTAACATCATGTAAGCACAAGTGTTGTGTTTAGTAAAGAGGTGGCAGCTGTCTACCTGAGCAGACATCTGTCTTGGAAGTCACTGTCTCCTGGCAACTGACAAACACCCATATCAAGGATGAAACATTCCCTCGGTCTTGCCAAGCCCTAGTGCCGGCATCTTGTAAGGATGAGTTAGACATTTTGAGGGTTTTTGTTTGTTTGTCTGTTTGTTTGTTTTTAATACAAAAAGTAAATACTTTGAAGTAAAGCCTCAAACCCTTTGCAGATACCCCATTCCAATAGAAACATACACAACAGATTTGTGACATAGTCTGCATAAGTTCCTTGAACACTGTATATCAGTTCATTTGCAGATAATTATTATAAGTAAAATAAAGGCATGCATCTCTTTCCCTTTTAGTGTTTACTTGGTTTGTGTTTCCTTAATGCTTGAGCATTTATACTGACTTATTTTTCTTCTTTATGTAGCTGTGGCTGAAAAAGTGTTTCTCTGAAATATTTCTTTGTGATGCTTTGATTTCATGGACTAAATATTACATGATTAGCCCATAAGGCTAAAAAAAAAAAAAGGAGTCATAGGAAAAATGCCCAAAAGATATCTCAAGGTGTATCACAGACGCGCAGTGATAATAAATAAGCAACAGATACAGGGATCAGAGATCATTACCAAGCCAGAACTGGTTATGCATTGCTACACTGCCATACAGGAAAAGGTCCAAGTTTTTGCCGTGGGTCTCTTAAATATACTTCCTGGTTCATTTGAACTCTCATTCTAGGATTAGGACTGTGTATCAGGACTGGGGAGGAAACGAGAGGAAATTTATAGTATAATAGGCCCTTCTTCTCTGGAATAGTGTAAAATTCTAACATTAATAATTGTCTTCTGCAAACCTTCTTTTACTGCTTAAATGTGTTCATTTTTGAAAATATCATATAGTGAAATTGACCTTTTTGGTGCACAGTTGTACAAATTTCAACACATGTACATATGCGTTTAACCATCACCACCATCAGGCTATTGAAAGTTTGCAACCCTAATTTAAGAGCAAATTTTTTTCATTATCAATTCACAAGGCAGTAGTGACTTACAGAATATGTGTTCTCAAGCACTGGTAGAATCAAAAGTGAGAGGGAAAAGATACTGAAAGAAAGATGCTAAAAGAAAAGGAAATATGAAGAAAAGCAATGACACAAACATAACTCCTTATTGGTTTTGCAAAATTACATGTAAGGATTAAAGTCCGCTTCAGTTCTATACCTATCTTCCAGGAATTCTGATGAAATGCAATAAAAATATATTGCATGTGTACAACTTACAAACAACAGTAATATTTTATTTTTCAGATAAGTGGCTACTACTATGAAAATTGTTCCAGATTAGGAAGGAGTGTCTTCTCTATCTGTTGTCCTTAGACACCAAACAGAGATGAATCCCTTTTTGTGCTGGGAAGCAGGAAGAAGAAAACTTCAGATCAGGTTTAGACAGATGAACGTTTTAACATTATCATCAGAAGATAAAGTCTTGACAAACCAAACAAACATTTTATTTGTCTTTTTCTTGAAAATCAATAAGAAAAACTCTCATTCCCAAAACGAATGGACTTCTCCAAAGCTCTCCTGAATTGAGAACAACACAAACAATGATATAGTTCAGGGAATTTAAAAGCAGGACTCTTTTCGCTAGGATGCTGGGTATCCAAGCTTTAAGTCAATAGACATTGTGCTGTTGTAAAGCATCCCTAGGATTTCTGAATATTCTACAAAAACCTGACACTGTCCCAGGTTGACGTACATGTATAGATCTTGGATTTTAAGCATCTCTGATTATTTTAACTCTTTTATGAAATTCCTACATCAGTATCACTCCTACAGAAACTAGGCTCTTAACAAACCTCAAATGACTCTAAATATTCAAATTCCCAGTTCAAGAAGCATCAATGAAACAAACTAATCCTTGTCATATTATTGGTTGGCAATGGACCCTAGACCAGGGTTCTAGTCTGCCCATTACTATTCTTACTATAGTTATTGATAAACACCTAGGTTTACGCACTGATTGAGATTTACATATCCCTAACAGGGGAAAGGATTTGTCAATATATTGATTTACAGCCTTGACACAGTTTCCAATTTTAAGTTTTTTTATGGAACTAGATCTAAATACAAATCTAATTTATTTCTCTGCAAGAACAGATGGTGAACAGAAATGTTCTTTAAGCTATTTATTACATTTAATGACCCTGCTCCCTGCAGCTATTGGAACTTTTCACTAGTATTAAAACTCCCTTAATTTGGTTTTGCTAAATGATTGGTCTTGAAACTTTATTGTGCATAATAACCTCCTGTGGAACTTGTTTTAAATGCATTCCTTGAGGTTCTGATTCAGAAGATCTGAGGAAGAAGCTAGGAATCTACACTTTTAACCAAGCACCCAGGTAATTCTGATGTTATTGGCAAGTGACCACACTCTGAGAAAGACTGTTTGAACTGAAAATAAAAATTCCATGTCCACACATAAAATAAAACAAAAGAAGAGTTAATATACGTGTCTCTTACTTTATTCTAGAGGAACATATGTACCTAATTCCAAAAGAATGATCATTTAAGCTTCTAATTAGTTGCTTACCCTACAGGAAGTACACTAAAACAAGTCACACAGAATTAAAATATGAAGATTCAGGAAGCGAATCAGATTCAAAGTGTCTTATTTGTTGTTTTAGGTCTGAAAGAGACCAAACAGGGGTCAGATAATAGCAAACTACATCCTAGGGGCCAAATCTGGCTTGCTGCCTGGTTTTGTACAGCTCAAAAGCTAAGATTTTACATTATAAGATAGTTTTTAAAAATAAAAATAAGAATAATATTTTGTAGCATGTAGAAATTCAAATTAGTATTCATAAATAAAGTTTTATTAGAACACAGCCATGCTTATTCATTTACATATTGTCTATAGCTACTTTCATATAACAGCAGCAGAATTGAGTAGTTGCCACTCAATTTACCAGGCAAAAAGGTTTTAATTTTTATGTAATCAAATTTATCAATATTTTCATGACTTTGAGTCATGGTTCAAAAGGCTTTTCACTGGTTATAAAGAAATGTAACCCCTGGTTTCTTCTACTTTTTGAATGATTTCATTTTTTAAACACACACACACATACTTAGTAGGGTATATTATTATATGGACAAAAAAGCTGCAAATAAATCTAAAACCTCATTTAGTAGTTCCATTATTAGTAGGCTTGTTGGTATTATTATTTTGAAGCTATTTTATGTAAATTAATTATAGGATGAAACAAAAAAGTAGTTCTCTCAATCTTATTAGAAACCAAGATTTTCAGTGTAAAGAAAAAAAAAAGATACAAATATAAAATCAAGGAATCAGATATAAACCCTGAAACATTGTATTTGATATGAAATTATTAATACAAACTCATTTTAAAAAATTATGTGTTAGTTGTGAGAGAGCCTAGAAGTGATGACAATTCAATACTTATGAGCATTCCTAGTTCCTACATGACTGATCCCCTTAAAAGGAATGAAGAATCCTTAAAAAAAAATGCATGAAGCTTTAAAGACTTAAGAAGAAATGTCAGAAGAACACAAGAATCAAAGCTGGGTCAAGGTGAGCACGAAAAAGAAAAAATGACTACAATTGATTAAAATACATTGCATAAATACTAAAATCCATGTGGCTGTAATGATACTCAAAAAAGAACCCTTCGACAAAAGGGGGAAAATCTTTCATTTGCTGACACTAGAGGTGATTTTTGAGAGAGAGAGAGAGAGAGAGAGAGAGAGAGAGAGAGAGAGAGAGAGAATTCTGAAAATCTAGAATTAAAGGGAAAGAATGAAACATTTATTCTGTCTCACTAGTAGAAAGCATATTTCAATGTAACCAAATATATAGCAACCAAGTTGGATTTATTTCAGGAATTACAAGATAGCTCAAAATTAGGAAATCTATTAATAAAATTCATTACTAATGAACCTAGGGTAAAGGTCAAATGATCATCTCCATAGATGTTGAAAAAGCATTTGACAAAATCAACATTCTTGATTTTATAAAAATCACTCTATGAGATAGAAATTAGGTGCATTTTCCTTATGTGATAAAATATATCTTTTCAGATCAAATGGAGTAGAATTATGGTATACATAAATAATTTATTTAAGTTGTTCATGGTAAAGCAATAATAGAAGAATCATTTCTACTTAAAGCCATAAACAAGACAAGAATGCCTGTATCACCACTATCATTTAACATTGATTTGGAGGTAATAGCCAATGTAATCAGGTAAAAAAAGATGTTGGAAGTATAAAAATTGAAAAGAAAGATAGAAAACTCCTATTACTTGCAGACAATATGGTAGCATCGTTAGAAAAAACTAAGAAATCAACTAAAAATTTACTATGAACAATAAAATAACTCAGTAAGGGAGCAGAATACAAAAATATACGGAAATTAATAGCTGTTGTGTATTCAAAGTACATCTAGATAGAAAATGGAAGAAGAAAGTCCCACTTAACCATGGCAACAAAAAATGATAAAATAACTGGCAATAAATCTAACAAGAGATGCAAACCTATATGAAAAAACTTTAAGACAACACTGATGGATACAAAATGAGCAAATGGAAAAACACATGTTAGGTAGAAACACATTTTTTTTTTACTTTTTTTTTAAATTAAAATTTATTGGGGTGACAATGGTTAGTAAAATTACATAGGTTTCAAGTGCACAATTCTGTAATACGTCATCAATATATCACATTGGAAACACATTAAAGTTATCAGTTTTCTCTAAGTTAATGAATAAATTTAATCAGATTTCAATAAGAATTCCTATAAGTTTTTTTGGGTGTTCTCTCCCCCTCCTCTTTTTTTTAAATTTATTTTTTAAATTTATTGGGGTGACAATTGTTAGTAAAATTACATAGATTTCAGGTGTACAATTCTGTATTACATCATCTATAAATCCCATTGTGTGTTCACCACCCAGAGTCAGTTCTCCTTCCATCCCCCTCCTTTTTAAAGTAGATGAATCAATCCTACAGTTCACATTAAAAAAGTACACACACAAGAATAGACAGGAGTGATCAGAAAAAAAGATCAGAAAAATCCAAAAATACACTCCAAAATATATAGGAATTTAGTAATAAATGTTCATCTCAAAACAGTGGGGCAAAGATAGACTATTCAATAATTGTTATTGGGATCACTATGTAGCCATTTGGAAAATGATAAAGTTGGATCTATATCTTACATCTTACCCTAGGATGGTAATTCCAAATGGGTCAATATTTTAAATAAAAATTAAAATATAATTTTAGAAGACACTATGGGAGAATTCTTTTAATATTTTGAAATGTAACAATTACTCAAAATCCGGAAGCCAAAAATAAAAGTAAATAAATTCAACCATAAAGAAATAAAAAATCTTCTGCATGACAAAAGATAAATGGCAGGTGAAAAACACAGGAAAATATTTGTAACTCACCCACATTCTTTTACACAAAAGGAAGAAAATTAAGTATCCATATTTGTATTTGCTTATGTATGCATAAAGAAACTCTGGGAGGATTGGAAACTAAGAACATTAGTTATTTATGAGAGGTAGAGTACTGGCTAGACAGAGGATAGGGATAGGAAACTTATCACTGTATAGCTCTATATATTTTGGCTTTTGAACCAGGTGAATATGTTGCCTATCTGAAAAGTTAAATTTTGAAAAAGTCCCAACTCTCGTATAGCTTATTTTCCAGTGAAGGGAGATAGATAATAAATAAGCATACACTTGGGATCCTAATGAGATAACTAAATCCATGACTATAAGGAACTTATTTAATATACTTCATTACTGCCTTATAAATAGTGAAGCACTTAATAGTAGCTCAACAAATACTTTTTGAATAACTATAAAATTAATTATTTTAAATCCTCTTAAGTTTGTATGATTATGTTATTGTTTTACATGCTTTTCAATATAAAGAATATCATCAACTGAAAATATAACAAGTTGTGACAGATCCAAGATGGCAAAATAGATAAACACACTGTGTGCTTCCTTCCATGAACACATTAAAACTACAACTGAATTATGAAACAATCAACCTGGAAAACCATCTAAAGTCTGCCTGAACAGAAGTTTTATAACTAAGGATATAATTAAGGAGCCACGTTGAGACTAGTAGGAGTGGTAGAGACATGAGATGGGCTAACCCCAAACCTCTGTGTGGCGGTTGAGAATCGGGAGGGACAGCTCAGCCTTGGAAGTTCCCCACAGAGGAGCAAGCCCCAAACTGACCTCCCCAGCCCAGAGTACTGGTGCCAGGAAAAAGAGCCCCCACACCTGGCTGTGGAAAACCGGTGGGGATTCCGACCATCTGGGTGGGACAGAAGGCTGCAGGAAACCCAGATGTCCTCTTAAACAGCCTGCACACAGACTTGCTCACAATCACTCACCCTGGGCTCCCGTGAAGGGATGGTGACTCGGTGGGCATCAGAGGTATACAGGGGGGCAGACTGAGGTGTGTGGCTTTAAGACGAGGGCTGGAGGACAGTTGCCACTTTCCCTGTGAGGGGGCCTGCTCCTGTGCAGCTAATAGGTGGGTGCCATCATTCCTGTGTTGAGCCCTCCCCCACAGGGTAAATCTGAATCTGATTGGCCTGGTGAGCTCCAGTGCTCCACCCTAATGAGATTCGCTGGGAACCCGCCCCACCCAATACCCCCAAAGTACCTCCATCAGAGGTACTTTCTTGACAGCAGCCAGTCCCACCCACATTACACTCTTTCTCGGAAAACTATCTGAGTCCATGGACCCCAGGTGGGCAGCAACTAGCCTGGGTGTGCTGTGAGACTTTTGCTAAGTAGCTAGCTCCAGGCTCAGCACTGCAACCAAAGCAGAGTCTACATTAACCTGGTCACCACAACTCTTCCCACTCTAGTGACTCCTCCCTGAGGACCCGCCTCACCCAAATCACCTACCGCAAAAGGCTTTATCAATGGCTGAGCCTTAAGGAAGCTGGCAGGTGGCAGCAGACCTTGGGGTGTCCTTGCTTTTTGTGGAGCTACTCCAGGAAGCTCAAGGAACTTAGTGAGAACTTCAACAAAGAGATAGTAAGCATTAAAAAGGACACAAAACCATAAAAAAGAACCAGTCAGAAGTGAAGAGTACAATAACTGAAATGGAAAATGCACTAGAAGGAAACCCCAGCAGACTAGATGAACAGAGGATCAAATCAGCAATTTGGAAGACAAGGTAGCAGAAAACATCCAATTGGAACAGGAAAAAGAAAAAAGAATCCAAAAAAATGAAGCTTGTTTAAGAGACCTCTGGGACAACATCAAGTGTAACAACATTAGCATCATAGGGGTACCAGAAGGAGAAGAGGGAAAGCAAGAGATTGAGAACCTAATTGAAGAAATAATGACTGAAAATGTTCCTAACCTGGCAAAGGAAATAGAGATACAAGTCCAGGAAGTGCAGGAAGTCCCAAACAAGATGAACCCAAACAGGCCCACACTGAGACACATTATAATTAAAATGACTAAGGTTAAAGACCAAGAAAAACATTTTTTAAAGCAGCAAGAGAAGGCAGCTAATATCTTCTAAGGGAGCCCCCATAAGATTGTCAGCTGATCTACCAACAGAAACTTGGCAGGCCAGAAGGGATTGCCCCAAAATATTCAATTTGATGAAAAGCAAGGACCTACAACCAAGACTACTCTACCCAGCAAGACTATCATTTAAAATCAAACGACAGATAAAGAGCTAAGAAAAAGCTAAAGGAGTTCATCACCACCAGCAGTATTACAAAGAATGTTAGAGGGACTTCTTTAAGATGGAAAAAAAAATATCAAAATTATGAATAATAAAATGGCAATAGCTACATATCTATCAACAATTACTTTCAGTCTAAATGGATTGAATGTTTCAATCAAAAGATATAGGAGGGCTGAATGGATAAGAAAACAAAACCCTTACATATACTGCCTACAAGAGACTCACCTCAGGTCAAAAGACACACAGAGATGGAAAGTAAAAGGACAGAAAAAGTTATGTCATGAAAATGGAAATGAAAAAAAAAAAAATTTTAAAGCTGGGGTAGCAGTACTTATACCAGACAAAACAGACTTTAAAACAAAGGCAATAACGAGACAAAGAAGGACCCAGTAATCCCACTTCTGGGTATTTATCTGAAGAAATCCTAAATGGTACTTTGAGGGGACGTGTGCATCCATATGTTCATTGCAGCATTGTTTACAATGGCCAAGATGTGGAGACAGCCTGGAGTTGATGGAAGAATGGGTAAAGAGAAGGTGGTACATATATACAGTGGAATATTGCTTGGCCATGGAAGGGAATGGGTTCTTGCCATCTGCAGCAGCATGGATGGACCTGGAGGGTATTGTGCTGAGTGAGGTATGTCAGACAAAGAAAGACAGATGTAATGTGGTTTTGCTTATATGTGGAATCTAAAGAACAAAATAAACAAAAAAATGGAAACAAACTCATAAATACAGAAAACATTTTGATAGCTGCCAGATGGAAGAGGGGTGAAAAAAGGGGCAGGGATTAAGTACAAATTGGTTGTTAACAAAGTAGTTATGGGGATGTAGAGTATAGCATAAGGAATATAGTCAATAATATTGTAATAACTATGTATGGTGCCAGGTGGGTACTAGATTTATCAAGATAATAGATGGGAAGGGGTTGGGGACAGGGTGATAAAGGTGAAGCGATTAAGAAGTACAAATTGGTAGTTATAAAATAGTCATGGGGATGTAAAGTACAGCATAGGGAATATAGTCAATGATATGGTGAGAACTATGCATAGTGCCAGGTGGGTACTAGACTAGTCAGGGGGATCACTTCTTAAATTATATAAATGTCTAACCACTATCCTGTACACCAGAAGTTATATAAAATAATATTGAATTTCAATTATAATTGAAAAATTTAAAAACAGGGGGAAAAGTGAAGGGGAATAAGAGGTCCAAATTTCCAGGTATAAAACAAACAAGTTATGGGGATGGAATATACAGTATGGGGAATATAGTCAATAATATTGTGATAACATTGTACAATGTCAGATGGTTGCTGGGCTTATATCATGGTGGTTACTTCTTTAAGTATATAAATGTTGAATAATTATTGCATACCGCTGAAACTAATATAATATTGTATGTTAGCTATATTTTTAATAAAAATATTTTTTTAAAAAGAAAACACAACTAATTGTACCTGTTGCAGATAGAGCTGGGAACGTGTATCTTCAGATCTTCTGTGACATCTCTCATCGCACTTTGATAACCAGACATTCCTGAGTCTTTGATATAATAAGGATTGTTTCTCATTAAGAATTCCCCCAAATGATTAATCGGATCAAACTTGGTTGTAATATCAACTTCTTCCAAAAGCTTTTTTTTTTCCACTTGCATTAACATTTTTTCCATGCCAGGAACTAAGGTGGGTAGAAGTTTGTCAAGCAAATATACACGAGTGTTCAATGTCATGTTTTCAGTATTGAGCCACTCTTTGGGCAAATAATCCTTAGGGAGCTTTTTCCCAGCCTTTTTTTCTAGTTCCTTCTTCAGATTATCCTTATCTATTATTTTCTGCTGCATTGCCTGAGCTCTTGCCTCCACTCTTTCAAAAAGATGTTTTTTCCATGGTTGTTCTAGCTTTGAATCCATTACAGTTTCATCTAAATTAAAAACCACTTTCGCAGGTTTTCTAATCACAATATTCTTTGAGACTTCAATGTCAGAGTCCTTTTTTGAACCAGTTGAGATTTCTGGCTGCGCCTCCAGGTTTAATTCTAAGGGGGTGGGGGGGTAAGATGTAAGAAATATTAGAAGTAGATTTCAATCTATGTTACTTTTAATATTATTAGAAAAAAGTTATTTTATATCCCTTTATACGGTGTATTCAAACACAGCTGAAAGAAACAGAAAATCAGACAATAGTGACTTTAACCATAGGACATCTATTGTTGACTTAATCAGAAGTCATTCAGCAGCTCAGTGTTTTTCATTAAGTACCTAGCCTGTTTCATTATTCTTTATTCATTTCTTGTGCTTGTACCTCAGGATCACAAGATGGCTATTGCAGTGCCAGGCATCACTTGTTTGTAGGAAAAATGGACTGAGAGCAAAGGGGATTTCTCCTCTTGGGGTTCTGTTTTATTATTCAAGAAGAGAAGATTCCAGACTCCCTGCTCCAAGACTTTCCTTTACAGTTCATTGAACCCTAATTAGGTTACACATCCACCCCCTTGCTGGTAAAGGGAAAAGGGATTACTATGAATAGTTTTGACCATTCATAGTTTGTTCCTTCATGTCAGGGTTTAGATCAAGTTCTCCGATATCAAGGGATTTTCATTTTCTATAAAATTGAAGTTCAGTTGTCAGGCAAAAAGGTAGATAAATGTGTGCTGAGTGGGCGGTGCATGTTTAAATATATTTTTTCCCATGCTCATATTTCCAGGCTCTTGCATGTTTTCATTTTTAAAATGTACTTGGAAGCTATCAGACAAAAGGAGTGGACTAAGAACAGGCACCTACATCCCCTCCCTACCGTAATCTCTAGAAATGACAGAAAAGGCTGTGTGTATTTTCGTGTAAACATAACAATGCTGACGGTCATGAAGGGGGCCTTCAGGAGCCAGAAATTTTGAGTCTCTGAAAAATGTAAGGTAGGTGGGATTAGGTTAATTGATGAAAATATAGGACTAAAAATGTGCAGGAGAAAAATAGACACTGCGAAATTTGGGAGCAACTTTGAGGTGCCCCAAGTTCAAAGGATGTAGATATGGGCAACGGGAATGAATGACTTTTTGTGCATCTTTACCCTCTTTTGAGCTCCTCGCCAGGCACCAAAGGCATTCACCCCTGCATTGGGGCAAAGGGGCTTGAGATAGAGAGACTGGATAAGTCCGCTACGCACAGAGAAAAGGAATCGCTCACCGACTTCACTGTCCACACATCTCACCCCTCATTCACAATCACTGGCAGCAGGCTACAGAAAACAGAAATTTCATCCACAAAAAAAGCAAATAGGGATTCCTGAACGCAAATCTTAACACACACATAAGATTCACTAAATATTTCAAGAAAACTATCTCTGTGACTAAATTCAACAAATGCAACAATTAATACCACCCAAGGAAATACCATTAATAGAATAAATGTAAGGAGTCTCTAAAAGAATATTATAAAAAAGGAGAGAGAGAGCTTGGACACCTAGTGTTCAGATCTTGGTTGCTAATATCATTCTCCAATTAAAAACAAAATCAGGACTCATTGGAGAAATGGCTGATTTAAGTATATATATATGTCTTCCTCCCCCAAACCCAAAACCCCAGTCTAATCGTGATTAAAAACAAACAAACAAACAAACAAACAAACAAAAAACCTACAGGCAAAATCCCAACTAGGGAAATTCTACAAAAATACCTGATAGTGCTCCTTCACACAATTTTTATTTCTCTGGAGCATGTGATACTGGTGACCACTCCCTCTCTAGTGATATGTTCTTTTCATGGTCTGTCTGTTTGTTTGCCCAAATCTCTTCCAGGAGCCACCCTTCTCTTATTCTTAATCCCTTTGGTTTAGATGAGGCTGACCTCCCCATTTAGATCCAGGGATGGGTGGCGATCCAAATCTGACCACTGTCAAGGTCATTAAAAATAAGGAAATCTGAGAAACTGTTTGAACAAAGAAAAGTCTAATTATGTAGTCTACAAAGAAGCCCTTGAAAAGCCAACATTTAATCTAAAGAATGTCCTAAATCCAATAGTAGATAGTATTTATGAACCTCCCTCCTAAGTTTTTATTTCCTCCTTGGCTAGTTCTCTTATTCCAGTGTGGGGAAGTTGGGGACGGTAGTATACTGCTCTCCTTAACCACTATTTGTGTGTGTTGTGGGGCGTTTCTATTCTTTGTCACACTGCTCATTAATATACATTGCTTTTATTTTTATTTTAAATAAATGCGAAAGAGAGCAATTCTTTAAATCTGCAGGTTCTAATGTACTCTCTTTGTTTCTAACCTTTCCAGCATAACCCAAGGCAGATATTCCTCCTACTACTTTAAGAGTATGCTACAGATGTCTAGCAAATTAATATCTACCCACCTGCCATGGCTCATTAGTAAATTCATATGCGAATTAGGGCGTTCTCTATCTTTGTTGCAGCCTGTCAGTGCTCCTCTAGTGTGCTTGGCTATTCCAGGTTGCTAAGCAGTAATCCTAGCACTTACACTGCCCCACTAATATGCAGAATGGAAGTAGTTGTGTGTTTGGTTACAACTTTGTTCAAACACTTCTCTCTTAGGGCCATAAAACGAAGAAAAGAAAAGGAGGCACAGCAATCGCAGGGTTAATAAATCAGGATTTATTGAACAAGCCTATCTGCAGCTGTCTTGAGAGTGACCTCTGCTTTCAAGGGTCATAAATGACAGCACTGCCTCAAGGGCAAATTAATTCAGACATCCAATGGAATATAGTTTCAAACAGGTACTGGGGTTTTCAGTAGGCCAGTGTTTGGACCTTCCTAGACCTTTTACAGGTAGATTGATTCATTTATACGTGCACTCAATAAATAATTAGCAATGTCTCACTTCATGCCCAGCACTATGCTAAACACTGAAATTCTTTTTCAGGATTGTCTTCCTAAACTCTTTATAAAATTAAAAGCCTTTCAAATTGTCCCCCCACGTACACACCTTCACTCCTGTATTAATCCTCCTTCTAACATACAAAGACCTATTCAGGCACTCGGGGCATAAATGCTTTCAACTAAATAAGTAGGAACACAAAAGAATTCCTTATTCATATTTTGAAAGGTTCAGCCTCATAAGTGACTTTTATCATTTTTTTGCATTTAGTGCATGGCTGGCTGCTGGGCATGGCCTCAGTACAACAACCCTACTTACGGAAATAAATGGGAATGAATTACAAGCCACATTATCATTTGCCTTAGATTCTTTCTTCACAAGGAGGCATGTAACATGGGTGGGACTGGCTCCTGATTCAAATGGTGAAAATTGACCCGACAAGGTTATTTAACTAGATGTGTGAAGTTCTCTTTAAACACAGGCCCTGTCTGAAACTTAGCTGTCTTGGTCTTATCAGAATGTCTTACCACTTCTACATACTGTGGAATGACTACTGGGAAAGCAGAGGAAAAGCAGCACTATGAAACACTGCTAGAATGAAAATTCAATAGCTATAGGAAAAAGCATTTTCCTACAAAACTGTGTTAATCGTAGGGCTGTATTAATGCAACAGAACTGAACAAATTGATAGTAAAAAAAAAAAAATTCTCAAAATACAAGTTAAGCTCTGTCATGCGGGGGACCCTGTGGGGTCTCTGGTCCCGCTCCCCACACAAGAACGCAGGACATGGTGAGGCCAAAAAGGAACACCCACGGAGCCATAGGCAGGGGAGTCATACCACTATATTCTCTCTGGCAGCACTATACTCTCACTGGAGGCTGGATCCACACTGTCCGCAAACCGCCATCCACACTTGCCAGCCCAGCCACCATCTTCTTGCTAGCCCCCATTCTTTTCTGTCTTCTTCTCTCTCTCCTAGCGTAGCCACAGCAGTTATATTGTGGCCAATGGCTCACTGGTTACAGCTGACGGCCAACTAGCCACAGCTGATGGCCATGCAATCACAGTTGGCCATTTACTACCTGAGCCAGTACCTGTCTATGTGAGGCCGAGAGCCTGGAAACTACTTTCTGGGGCTCTGCCCCCACACTCCACCCCTACAGGCTCTCGCCTCACAATCTACGCGACAAGCGTCTTCCGCGAGGGGACCTGTGCAAGGAGCCTGGGGGTGAATGCAATATCCTGGACACAGCCAGGCTCTCTGGGCACAGCCAGGGTTTCTCAGGGCACCACCAGTGCTTCTGGGCACGGCCAGACTTCCTGGACTTCTTAGGGTACCACCTGTCTTCCCGGACACAGCCAGGGTTTCTCAGGGCACCACCAGTACTTCTGGGCACGGCCAGACTTCCTGGACTTCTTAGGGTACCACTAGTTTCCCCGGGCACAGCTAGGATTTCTCAGGGCACTGCCACTCTCTCTGGGAACAGCCCGACTTCCTGGGCACAGCCAGGGCTCTCAGGGCACTGCCACTCTCTCTGTGCCTCTCAGGGTACCCTGCTGGAACAACAGCGACTCACAATCAAGGTGCTTACATATTCTCAATGGCGGCCAGTCAAGAGACAAAAGCAAATATCCCCCAGTTCCACTACAAGGTGGTAAGTTCCCAAACAAACAGTCAAGCTGTCCATTAAATTAGGGATGGAAGGCAATTCCCCATAGTCCATAGTCATTTCGCCAGGGCTGTCCTAGGGGTGAGGGATGATCTTGACCTCACCCTCATCTCCCACACAGGACTCAGCAAGCATTACCTCCTGGGACTACAAGTCCCACATCCGGGCTGCCTGAGCAGGAACTTCCCCGGCCCACAGGGCTGCAATGACCTTCGCTTTCTCTGGCCTGTGCTGGTTGGGGAACCGTCCACATCTTTCCACCTCTCCACGGGGCTCCATCTCTCCAGCAGCTGCATGGCTTTTCCTGTGCTGGTGGGAGAACCGTCCACGTCCTCCCACCCCTCCACGGCGGTCCAGCTCTCCGGCAGCTGCTCCTCCTGGTCTTCCTGAGACTGAGTGTTCATACACACAAACTGCTCCACCGTCCTTTGGAGAACTTTGGCCGGCACCATACCCTGCTCGCTGCGCCATTTGTCGTGCAGGGAGGCCTGCGGGGTCTCTGCTCCCGCTCCCCATACAAGAACGCAGGATATGGTGAGGCCAGAAAGGAACACCCACGGAGCCATAGGTAGGGGAGTCATACCACTATATTCTCTCTGGCGGCACTATACTCTCACTGGAGGCTGGATCCACACTGTCCGCAAACCGCCATCCACGCTTGCCAGCCCAGCCGCCATCTTCTTGCTAGCCCCATTCTTTCTCTCTCTTCCCTGCTAGCACAGCCACAGCAGTTATATTAGTGGCCAATTGCTCACTGGTTACAGCTGACGGCCATCTACTACCCGAGCCAGCACCTTTCCACGTGAGGCTGGGAGCCTGGAAACTACTCTCTGGGACTCTGTCTCCACATGTATGTATGGGGTGGTGGTGGTACAGGGTGGGAGTGAGGAAGGAAGTACATAATATCAAGAAACTGTGTCGGGGGTGAGACAGGTGGAGAGGGACTTGACAAGCAACTTTTTAAAGGTTAGTGAAGCTGTGTGAAAATCGTACTAAATTTACAATAAAGACAGAATAAGTGTTGGAAAGTTTGTTTCTTAATGTGTATGTATTGAAATATGTATTAATAAGAAGAAATAGGAAAATCACTGCTTTTCATTGGTTTATAAGACAAAAATAACAATAAAAATAACCACTGGAGAAAAGCAAGCACCTAAAATTTATTTTAGCATCTATATGTAATAGCAATTTATAGTGTTGAAGACGCTTTAATAATTATTATTGTAATCAGCCAAGCACAGCCTATCACATACTAAACACTCATAAATGGAATTGAAGGGAATTTTAATTAATTGAAATACAAATTAAAATTGTTAAATTTTAAATACTGTAAAGAGTTTCTGTCATAGGATTTCACTAAGTATCTGAAGTTAGAAGAACTAGTGAAAGGAATGAATGTCTTGCCCACTTATTTGTTGCCTTCTTGACCCTATAAATTTTCTTTTTTTTTTTCAGCTTGTTTTTTAAAATAAAAGTTTATTGGGGTGACAAATGTTAGTAGTTACATAGGTTTCAGGTATACCCTATAAATTTTCAATCAGCATAATTATATGGGATTTCATTTAAGGATGGGACTAGAAGTCAAACAGAACAAATGTGTGGTCAAGTACAGGAATAAAAAAAAAACAATAAGCAGGTTCAATCACTAGGGATCCTCATTTTGTTTGTATTAATAGGTTTTCAGGTGTGTGTCAGTCAGAAATCTTAGCTAATTTTCTGTTTAAGTACAAGATGAATAGACATAAAGTTGCCTCAAAAGTATTAATAGAAGGTGAAGGAAATACATTTTAAACTATTTCCCAAGCTGCATTTAAAATACCCCTAGGATTATGTTTTTAAAGGGCAAAATCATGAAGACTGTATCCCTAAAGAAAACTTAATAGTTTTCAATTCTATTGTATAAAGGAAAAGCTGGTTCTCTACCTGCCGGTTCGATTTCATTTGTTGCTTCTTTTGCTACATGGTTGCTAGTGTCTAATGCAGAACTGTCTGGTGGATTCTGTGAACTCTGAAAGGAAAAAAGAAACATCAGTTGCTTTCCTTAGAATTGCATAACAATTCCCAATTAAAGAATGCAGATAAATGCCTTGTAGGAGTTACCAAACATTCCTACTTAACTTTGCTAGGATTTAATGCTGTATATTAGAAGCAAAGCAGTAATCACAGTCTATTTACTGCATTCACAAGATAAAATACATTGGCTCAACATGTTAGTGCATCTTCCTATTGCTAACAAAGCAATATGCTAAGAATATTATCCTAGATATACACTATTCCTTGAATTATACAATACTTTCTAGAAACATAATTTGAGACCACAGAATAGTGAAATCAGACATTTGAACATGCTATTTTCTTTTACTGTTAGAATCATCTTCCGTCTTTGTGGTGGAAAGAAAAGCATTTACATTTTAATTGAGGAAATTAAAGGTTAATGTTATGAATAAATAGTGGCAAATAGCTTTTGTATTCATGCTTATGTACTTTTAAAAGAATAAGAATATTTTTAAGACTCACATTAGTCAAGTTAATGGTGAACCAATATAACTATTTTCAATTGCCTCCCCTTTTCTATAAAATGTTTTCTCATATGTCTTGTATTAATAAACACAAAATTACTTAAATGATTAACATAGAAGTTACGTTTTCAGAATGATAGTGAAGTTACCCTGAAAACTGATGGTTATTGTACTTCGGGTAATAGTTCTGATTTTAGAAAGCAACCTTTATTTATCTATAATCATAGTAACTCTTAACAAATTATCTATGGAAGACTCCTGCAATATGCCTAAGTCAGTCAGCTTGATCAAAATGAGTTTGGCCTTTTCCATTTGACACTTTATCTGTTTGAATACCCACATCTTTTCTTTTCCTTCTTTCTTCTGAACATTAATTTTGTGTCCAGTTTACTCTCCCACATTAACATCTGATTATTCATGAATACTCTACCTCAATAGGCTCTTTCACTTCGGTTGCTTCCTGTTTATTTTCTTTGTGTTCATTTCCATTTTCCTGGGCAGAAAATGGCAGTGTTAGTAAGTGGTATCCAAAAGGAACTGGAGATAAAACTAACATCTTATACTCTAGTATAGCAAGCTTTTTATGTAAAAAAAAATTCACATAATGAGTAAACATCACACCAAATAAAATCATGCCAAGAAGTTGTATTAACAAATTCAAACAGTAACAGGCATGTTAAATATAAGGAATGCTAACCAATTAGAACCAAGTAGAAACAGGACACTGCTTCTTAGTGGATCCCCCTTATTCAGCATTTTTGTCAAAATGCTGATGCAGAATACTTCAACTAAAAAGAGAAATAATTAAGTGATAGAATATGATATTGCCTCTCAATTTTCCTAAGAATGTTGAATCTCAAATCCTCTCAGGGTCAAATGGTTAGGAACCTATTTAGGCCACATACCTGAGCAGGTTTGGGTTCCTCTTCAGATGCTGACTCACTCATCTGGACCACTGAAAGATATCACCAAATGACAGGGTAAAGGATTATCAGACCATTATTGATAACAAAAAGAGAAAAAATAGTAACAACAAAAAGTACTCTGAAAGATCAAAATCTCCCCCACCCCCACCACATCCCACCATTCTATTGAATGGCAATAAGTTCTCAACTGCTAAATGTTTCAAACTGTACTACTGTTATTACTGTTATTACTGTTATTACTGACCAAAGCTAGATTAATGCTAGGCTAGTGCTCAGGGAGGCAATAAAAGGGAGAAAAGAACTAAAAAATAGCCAGAAAACAATAAGATGACATTAGTAGTAAGCCCTTAGCTATTAATAATTACTCTAAATGTAAATAGATTAAATTCTCCATCAAAATGCACACAATGGCTGGATGGATTAAAACAAAACAAGACCCAACTATATGCTGCCTACAAGAGACATTAGCTTTAAGGGCACATAAAGGCTCAAAATGAAAGGATGGAAAAAGTTATCCTGTGCAAATGGAAACCAAAAGAGAGCAAAGGCAGCTATACCTGTATCAGACAAAATAGACTCTATGCCAAAAACTGTAACAAGAGATAAAGTCATTATATAATGATAAATGGGTCAATTCATCAAGAATTATGGGTTACAGAATGACAATATTAATTGAATTAACAGCCCAGCCATGTGAAAATTGGGGCACTGATTGGGAAAAAGGGTACTCTGAAATTTGGAATAGGGACATTTAGTTGGACTAGGAAACTGATAATTTCAAACTCCTGAGTCACCCTGAGCCTCTTTTGCCAATGGAAACAGTTAGTCCTCCTGTATTTGTGGAGATTAGCCTTCTCTTAATTGCAAATCTTGTGATAATCTCATCTGGGGCAATTGCCTTGCAAGGGGATGCCCATTTTACTCAAGACTCATCAATACCTCTTCTTGCTTCTAGTAGAATCATAATTAAAATCAGATCTTAAAATGCTCCAGCAGGGAAAGTACAAAGTCTGACCAGGAGGTAATAGCTTTCACAGCAACAGATTTTCACTATTTGCTTATATAGTGGCAGAAACCCAGGGAATATGTGATCATTTGTTATAATACCCAGCAGAGTATATTATAAGGAAGTTAAAGCAAGGAGCACGGAATATAGTACGGGGTTGGTTAGAATTTTTTTATACGGCTACTCTTATCAGAAATTAATGTGTTAATGTGTTAGCATCTCCAGCTGGAAGTGACACTAACCATTTACTTGGTAAGTTTACTGAAACTTAGACTCCACAGTGGCCTATGTTTAACTGAGATACCAGAACTTCCCTGGCATAATATAAGAAGAAATCCAAAGGCTTAGGGAGACAGGAATGTTGGAGTAGATTTATCACCTATGACCTGCACTTCCACTCCCCCCAAGTACATCCTCCTAGAGGACTCTGGGGACATTCCTTTACTAAGGTATAAAAAGCACATTAGAGAATATATACTTGCATCCTTGAAAAGCTCTATGGTGGCTTTCTTCTGTAGGTTAGACATGATGTGATGACCCATGTCAAAGTAGCTGAGGCCAAATGTCAGTGGTGGGTACATTTACCATAAAGAGAGGTAGAGACATAGTGGTAATCAGATGCTTTGACCCTTAGTGATCTTTGTGGTTAAATAATTATGGTGTCCCTAGGAATAAAATAGATGGCCAGCCTACTAAAATGTTGATGATCTACACATAATATTAAAAATCCACATATGGTGGCCAAAAATATGACTTTAGTCACCACAATGGAGAGTTTTGATTTCTCACTGAGTTTCCAGATCTAAGCCCCTTTATTAAAAGGAAGGCTAGCGTCCCTAAAGGAAGAATTCTGCTGCATTGCCATTAGTATATACTGAAAATCTTCCTCTAAGTCTTCTCCACAGGGACCTGTGGCCGTTTCCTAAAGTGACTGTGTGCTAAGGAAAAAGAAATATCCAAGTTATTCAGGGATTTCTAAACATTGGCACTAAATTGATGTTAATTCCTGGGGACACAAAATGCAACTGCTGTCTACCAGTTTAAGTGGGGGCTTAGGTGAACAGGTGAGAGATGGCGTCTTAAGTTTAAATCACAGTGAGCTGAGTAGGTCCATAGAACGACTCCCTGGTAATTTCATCAGTTCCTGGATGTATAATTAGAATACATACCTAGTAACTAGCAGAACTTCCATATTGCTCTCCCTATCCTGGAATAAGCACCATTATAGTATGAAGGGACAAGTTCAAGCCCTTAGGAATCCCCTCCCCCACATACACACATACCAGGAGACTAAACAAAAATTATTGCTTTCTTCGGATGGCAGAATGGGGAATTACAGAGATTAGTGACACCAACACAGATTTGAAAGAAGCAGGGGTGATGAAACCTATTTCACGCCAATTTAACTTGTCTGTTGGACCTGTGAAGAAGGTGAACAGATCTTAGAGAATGATTGTGGAGTATTATAAATTTAATCAGGTGATGCCTCCAATTACAGCTGCTCTTCCATATGTAGTATCTTTACTGGAGCAAATCAACACAGCCCCTGCCACCTAGTATGCAACTATATTTCCATACAAATAGGCAAGGAACACCAGAAGCAATTTGCCTTTACTTGGCAGGGCCAACAATATAACTTCACAGTCTTGCCCCAGGGCTACATCAATTCTCCTGCTCTCTGCTGTAATATACACCACAGAGGTATTGAGCATCTTGACCTTCCAATCAGCATTGAGTTGGTCCAGTACACTGATGACACTATGCTGATTGGGTCTGGGAAGCAGGAAGTAGCAAGTGGGAAAAAAGTAAGACTCAAATATGATTTATACATGTAAATTTTGAATTGTGAAATTGTTTTAAATTTATCACCTGATTGTATAAAATAAGTTATCAATAATGACTACCAAGTGATCATTGTTCAACTGTCTTGTTCAGGAATTATATAGTCATTTCGATCATAAAACCCCACATAAAAATAAAAAATTATGTTTATAAGAAGCAATCTCAGGTTTTTCATTAGTTTTGAGAATTTGGAGACTTACATAGTAAATTCAACACTTATCATCCTTAATACATTTACTTTATTTTCTCATTATAATTATATTATAGAAACAAAACAATTTCTTTTGTTCACCAAGTCCCATATAGTTGCTTCCAAATCCCCTTTATCCCAGTATGCTGCACAAATATCATCATTTCTATGGATGTCATGATATGAAAAAAAGTTGAGAAGCACTGCTTTAAACTTTAGATCAGATTGTTAGCCTGGATGGATTTCTGTGTGTGTGTGTGTGTGTGTGTGTGTGTGTGTGTGTGTGTGCGCGCGCGCGCGCGCGTACGTATGCGTGATGCAGGGTCTCTGCTCCCGCTTCCCACCTTAGAACACAGGACATGGCGAAGCCAAAAAGGAACACCAACGGAGCCATGGATAGGGGTCATACCACTATAGTCTCCCTGGTGGCTGGGTTGGAGACACAGAAAGCAGGAGCCCCACGATCCTTAACCTGCCGCCTACTTCTCTGCCAACCAACTGACCCCCCATCATAGATGTGGCAGTTATATCAGTGGCTAATGGCTAACTGGTTATAGCTGATGTCCAACTAGTCACAGCTGATAACCATCTACTACCCGAGCCGGCACCTTTCCATGTGAGGCCAAGAGCCTGGAAACTGCTCACTGGGACTCTGTCCCCACAGTGTGTGTGTGTGAAATATACAAATGTATCTTTCTGGAGAGATGGTTAATAATTTTCATCAGATTCTCAAGGCTTAAGAACCAGGTGATCTCAGGAATTTCAAAAGTTCCCCTATAATTTCACCCCCAAAGAAGTGATGATACAGGTTAAGGTTAAGTGAACTCCAAGGGCACAAATAGGCTTCCATTTTCACAGGTGGGAAGAAGAAAGGTGCTATAAATGAAACTAGGAGGACTTTTATCTCTTTGGCTCACTCTTTTGGGAATGCTGCTCTTGGCCTCTATCTCTTCAAATTCAACTAGCATAGTAAGGAGATTCTAGGATTTTCTCTCTATTTGAAGTAGATACCTCCTTCCTTAAGTCACCAGAAAACCAAGCAGGAACCAGGGTGGAATAGGTATAAATGGGGCAGACAGCATGGATTTCAAATGCTCACATGTGATCTAGCTCAGTTCACAAAGTAGCTATATTGGGATCTGTAGTCAAAGCCTGAAAGCCAGTATCATAAAGAGCACATTTCCCAGACCTTCTCCTCTGTGTTTCTAAAACACTTTGTACATATCTAGACTTCTATATATGTATCTCCCTTGGAGGCTAACAGAGGTGGCTGAAGCCATAGTACCACTAAATCTTACCGTAATAATTTGATGTGGTTTTCCCTGCTAACCAGCTGTAAGCCCTAAGGGGGTAGACTCTTACTTTGTTCTTAAAACAGTGTCTAGTATATAATACACACTCAATATTTCCTCAATGGTGAATAAATTAATGAACATGCACCAGTTATTTCTAAATCTTAGTTTCCTTAAAAGGTTGTGTACCAGGAAATTTCCCCTGTAAATGAATAAATTAACTTCCTGTTACAAACTTAATGTGAATTTGGGTACCTTATGATCCCAGTTTTGACCAGGATTTTATCACCTCAGATACGCTAAATAAAGGTGTTCCATACTTACCTACACAGGAGACATGTCTTGACCACTAATCTGTTTCTACTATTAAGAAAAGGCATGAATCATGTCTTTTTTATTCTTTTTATTCCCTTTTTCTTGATGCTATTTTCTACACATAGGGTACACTAAGCAAAAACTGACCGAACTTGGGACAAACTTTGGAGAATAATAATTTTAATTACATATAAGGCTTTACAGTTTATACTGCACTTTACCATATAGTATTATCTCATACGATCACAAGTATCCTGTGAGTTAGAGCTGCATTGTAGAAATGAGGAAACTAAAGTTCAAACAGTTTAAGCCATTTGCTTAAGGTTTCACAGAGCTGGAACTAGAAGCCAGGTCTTCTGACTCCTGTAGTAGTTCTCTTTCCCACTGTAAGATTAATGGAATTAAGTCTCTCATCTTCCAACAGAATTTAAGATTATATTGCTACACAAAAGTAGATAATCAGTGTTGCTGTCCCTAGGGAGTAAGAAAATCAACATATAAATACATTACTAAGACCTATTGTATTGATTTGAATAATACTTTTTCTAGAATGGTACTTTGGTTTATAAATCACATTTCATTTATTTGCGTTCATTCAGCTTTCAGCTATGTATATTTCTTGGCTATACATGTAGCTTCCTGTTTGGTCTCCTAAGCATTGGTTCAAAGTTCTTCTGAACTCTGTCTTCTCTTTTCCTGTTTAAGACTTTGGCTCTGGGAAAAACAGTCAAGATTGTTTAATCCGTGAACCATTCATCTTTAATTTTGTCTCGCAGGCACTCTTCACCACCACCAGGGGGCAAAAGCCTCCCAGCTGGCTTCTCTGTAACACGTTTCTACACGGGACTACTGTACAGGGACCCTCAGTGTCTGATTCTTGATGGAACCTCCCTGCTAATTATTTCAACCAGAGGGCCCCAGGGAGAGAACAAAGGCTCAGCACAGAGGGCTCTAGTGGCACTTAACCATACAGAAGCCAGAAAGAGCTCTCATGACAACCCTGTCAGTTTAAAAGAAGCAATGAGATCCAAGAGAGTTTGAGCGACAAACAGGAGGAGGTGGGCTTTAATAACTGCAAACTCCTGAATGTGTTTTCTACAGCTTTGACAGGTACAGTGATATTTACCAGCGCATCCACTCAAACTGAGAAATAGCTTTGTCAGTTCTCTTTCGCTGTGTAAATAATCCATGGTATTTGCACAGGGCGATCTTTCCCCCTTTTTAATTTTGATTTTTCATGACCTTCTTGGCTTATGCTCTGCGGAGGGTTTCTTCTTAAAAAGTATTCCTTTAAAATATGTAATCCACAGTTCACGTATGTCTTTGAAAGAATGAAAGCTAGAGACAGAGAGAAGAAACCTCAAGAAGCAAATCCTGTTTAAAAGAATCTCTTCTCAGCAGGAAGCAAGTGGGAGGTAAACAGCAGGTTGGACCCTCACGGCTCCGCGAGCCCAGCTTTCTTGGCCTCCCAGGCTCACTCAGCCTCGGGAATAATGAACGAGTCCTTAGCCAGGGGCCAGGGTAATAGAGAAGCACGAGGCTACCATGAAGCTTCCCAAGGTATAAAATGAAAAATCTTTCTTTCAAAAAGTCTCATCCTAAAACATGGACTCGGAGACGGAAGGGCGGGGAAAGCTCAGAAAAAGCCCCCGAGAGCCGGGTCAAAAGGGGGATACACAGGTCGCGCCAGGAGGGGTTTCTAGCCCAGTTAAGTTCTACCCACGCCCGGAGAGAAAGCATTTGAGCCCCCACGGAGCCCTTTCCCACCAGAAAACGTCTCTGAGTCAGGTTTTCACTCAGTTTCTTGTCACTAAGGTGGCTTAAGCTGTGCGCCCCATCTCAAAAGATGGTTGTCTCCGAGGAGCGGGGACGCCAGCGGCCCCAGCCCTCGGGCCCCCTCGCCACGCCCCACCCCACAGCCCGCGGCCGGCCGGCCGCGCGATTCCGGCGCCAGGGAGGAAACCCGGGAGGGGGCGGCGGCCACAGGCGCACATTCCCCGCCGGCTTCCGGCAACTCAAGGGTTACGGCGAGGCGGCGGCGCGCGCCGAGGGGAGAGGCGGTTGCTGACAGGTGGCGCCTGCGCACTGGGAGCGCTCATTGTGCCCCGCAGCTGCCGAACCGCCCGCCAGCCACCCGTTCCGCGCGTCAGTCTGCGAGAGTCCGGTGGTGGGTGCGGAGCCTGCGGCCGTCCCCGCGGCCTCCTCCTCCTCCCGGTTCCCCTCACCCCTACCCGACACTCCTTTCCCCATTCCGGCTCCGTCACCCTCCCGTCCCCTACACTCAGGACGAGAATGCCCTGCCCGGAACAACCCAGCAGCGCCTAGATGGCTTTGGTCACGGTCCAGCGATCGCCTACCCCCAGCACCACCTCCAGCCCCTGTGCCTCGGTGAGTCCCTCCCAGCGGCCGCTCCGCTCGCTTCTGTCACTGCGGCTCCGCTTTGCCTCAGCGGGTCCCGCCGAATGCCACTGCGCACGCGCCGCGCCGCTTCCCAGGCCTTGGCACTCGGCTGCCGCGAACCCCCCACTCCCCCCATCTTAAAGACGAGCTGCAGAAACTACAGGACGTTGATTTTTGCCCCCATCTCTCTGGGCACCCAGCTCACAGTCCTCGCCCGAACCCCCGTGTGGCATGCCTTCCTACGGCTTGAGCACTTCCTTTTGGGAATGAGTCATTCTGGCTTTTCACCCTCCCCCTTCCTTTACCCTCAGTTGCTCTGCTGCAGGGAGAGGACCATGGGACTCCTGCGTTGCCCCTTCCTCCCACCCACGTCCCCTTCCCCACACCCGTTTCAGGGACCGGGTTCGATATTCGCACACTGCACGCCCTCCTTCAGGCTCTGCCGGGTGTGCGCCTTAGTCACTTGCTGTCTTTCTTGTGCTCGGTGCTGTGCGGGCTTCATTGGACTGCTGAACGGTAGTTACTCCTTGGTTTCTTCCCTCCTCCCCTCCCCCAAAGGGTGGCTGTGCTCTCTGCTTCTTGGACCTCTGATTACCTTTCCTCTACGAGGTCCCGAAGCATCTGGCGCTGCTTGATGACCGGTGCCAAGTCATTTACATGTGACAGACATTTATGCCTTACATTCATTGATCATGACCGTTCTCGTTCCTGGGTCGTGTTTGTGCGGCTCGTTAGTTCAGATGCCTATGCCAGTGGAGCCCGCTTCCAGCGGGAAAATACCCAGTAACCAGCCTTTTCCTGCAGGGCCCTTCTTTGCCTTCGCTCCGCGCCCCACCCCCACGCCTTTGCACGCTATGCTTTTAGGCTTTAATTTTGAAAATATTTATTTTTCGAAATAAAATCTTGCACCAACGGGGTGCAATGGGATCTTTAAAAAAATCTAGATGTTTTAGAGAGAAATAAACCGAATGAAAATATGAGCAATTGGAAAAACCATCTTCAACTTCCTACAGAACTGTAATTTTGAAAACCGTGTTTGGTGGATTTTGTAGTTTCAAGTTGCAAAAAGGTATTCAGTAAACACTGTACCGTCTTCCACTGTAAAAAAAAAATCGGGTTACTCTTAATATTGATGTAAACTGAGGTGTGAGCTTTGATATCTTGAAAATATGCTTGCGTATAATTTCAACAGTTTCCTGAACTTAAAAAAATTTGTTGTGTATAGTGGTGTATTTTTGTTTTTCTGGGTGTTCTTTTGCATTTTGTGTGACCAAAATGACAAATATATCCTAATTCTAGAAGTGGTAGTATTTCAGAGGTTAACTTACCTTGTCTTGTTCCAGATAGCAGGACTGGAATCCTTGTGTAGAAAAGAAATTCAGGGAGGCAGATTTCCAATGATTGTAAGGAAGAATTTGGTAACAGTGGAGTAGACTGCCTTGCAAAATAGTGCCCATTGCTGAAAGTATTCCAACCAAGGCTGGAGGACCTTTTACCTGGGAGATGATAGAAAGTATACCTGCAATGGGGGAACTTCTAAGTCTCTTTCCAACTCTTAAGATTCTGTGATTTGAGAATAATTGCACTTCAAAGCTGGGAAACATTTTAAGGTCCTCTGAAGACCAGTATCATAGGGATAGAAATTTAATATACAGAACTTTATTCTTATGTGTGGTACTTTATGCTAGTTTTGGGGAAGTCATTAACATACTATCAGACCATCTTAATTCATTCCATTAGTAAACTCTTTGAGGATAGTGGTTACCAGGCCTGATTTTGGCTGAGAAAGCAACTGAATGAAGGTTAGTTGAGTCATGCAAATAAACTAGAAACCAGTATTATAGCGACATAATTTTGCTGGGGCATTGTTGAAAACAGTTTATACTATAATAGTAATATATGTACATCAAGTTGTACTAAATTTCTTGAGGTGAATAATTAGTATACAGTAAGACTATATCTACTTGATATGATTTAATTAGCCAAACTTGATTATTTTAGAGTCTTGAGATATGTTAAGTCACTTTTGACATAAGTAATTAAATTAGTCATGTGGTAAGCTCAGTTGCTGAGTAAATGACTAGTATTTCTACATCTACTTGTTATACTAGCCTGAATATTTCAGTTGTTTATATGTGGTCCAGGATGCAAAGGAATCCTGGGACTGGGGTGTGTATGGTGTGTGTGTGTGTGTGTTTGTGACAGTCAACATTGTTAACATGACTGATGATCCAGTTACCTTTCCTTTTAAATTGTCTTCCTATTTCACTTCATCCAGAGCTGTGTTCAGCTGAGCTGACTCGGGGTCCATGTGTTCAGTATTTGGCTGCTGTATGACTTGTATATATTTGCTATTATTGCGTCTCTTGCTGCATGAATAGGTTGAGTTGTTTGTTTATGAGAAGGAGTAACAAGAGTCTAGAGAGCCATGAAAGGAGAGATTTAATTTTGTGAGGCTGGAAATTTAGATTTTTAAATTAATCATTATAAACATTTTATTATACTTTTTCACTAAAGGAAATAGAACATTTTAATACTGTCAGTTCTTCAGTATTTCATTAGGGATTAAGCAAATCTATTGATCATCTACTGGGTGGGAATGACCATTATAGATACTAAGATGTATAAGAGATACAGTCTGTCTATCAGGAGCATGTAATCTTGGGAATGAGGACAAAGGGATGGGAGGAAGAACAAACATGAGGGAAGAGGGTAGGAAAGGAGAGTGAGGGGAATGATACTATATGTATGTGAACAGCCAGTTTGTAATGGCCATAAGTATTGTCTGAATTCAGATTAAGATAAATTCACTAATGGCAAAAGTAATAAAAAAAAAAATCTCTAAATCTCTTGCATCTTCCTCTATGTCAGGCATCATGCTAAGTACTTTACATGATTAACTCATTTACTCCTCACAATATGCCCAAGGAAAGTTGCTATTATTCCCATTTTACAGATGAAGAAACTAAGACAGAGCGATGATGGAATGTGCCCAGTGACACTTAGCTGTTGAAGCTGTAATTCAAACCCAGATGCGCCTGACTTTAGAATCTGCCATCTTTTTCCTTTGTGGTAATCAAAGAGAAGTAGACATGGTGGGTGGCTCTTGAACTAGGCCGTGAAAGATGGGTTGAATTTCTATAGGTGAAGTAGAAGTAGAGAAGTGAAGCTGGGAAGTAGAGAGTATCCAGGTGGAAAGAAGCTGTTTACACCAAGACTTAGAGGCAGAAAACTAGAAGACATATCTGATGAAGGATTTGTTTGGAAAGAGTAGTAGGAGATAAAGGAGGAGGCAGCGACATAGGACTGCACAGGAACTCCTGAGCTTAGGAGTTTGAACTTGATAGAGAAGGTAATGGAAAGTCCTCAGAGATTTTTGAGCAGATATGATCACAGTGGTGTTTTAAGAAAATTGATCTAGCAGCTGTGGGCCAGAGGGATTTGAGAGAGGGAAAGGCCATGAGTAGAGCCTGTTGGAGGCTGTTACCATAGCCCAGTGTGAGATAATAAAGGTCTGACCTGGGAACGTGAAGTGGTAACGAAAAGAAAGGGACAGATGTGAGGGATTGTGGAGAAAACACAAAGTAACGGGACTGATTAGGTACAGGGGAGGAGAAGTCAGAGATGCCAACTCCTAGGACATTGTTCTTCCTAGATAAGAGATGTTTCCTAATTAATTGGGGGCAATTTAAGAATGATCTCTTTCCCTGTGTTCTTTCTGGTATGAATTTTCTGAATGGATACCTGTATTGATCTAGGGTCATACAGACACAGTGAGCTACCACAAAAATCTTTTACTTTTGCGTAGTTCTTTATATTTTTCATAGTGTTTTTGTGATCACGACCTAGAACAGGGGTGTCAAAACTGCGGCCCACGGGCCAACTGTGGTCCGCAATCCATTGTTAATTGGCCCGCAGCAAATTCCAAAAATATATTTAGTTTACTTAAATAAACCAGGTGAGGCAAAATACGTACTTCACCTGGAGTGAGTGGCCCGGCTGTTTGTGTATTGTACCGCATATGGCCCTTGGTGAAAAACGTTGAAAAAAGTTTGGACACCCCTGGCCTAGAGTATTTTAGAGCAGCCTTATAAGTTATGCAAGACAGGTACCAAGGTTAAAAGAATTGCTGAAGGTTACAAAACAGGTTGGTGTAAGAACCTGAACTAGAACTAAGTTGCTTGGCTACTGGTCCACGTCTCTTTCCATGGTGTGATAAGAGAAGCAGCAAATGAGTTTCTGATCCTGAGAACTTGACTGCCAGTCTAGCAAAGGAACCGTGATGTGAGATACAATCAAGAACTCACACTCTCTTTGGATTCATTTATATTGTAACCTTAACTACCCAGAACAGAATCATCCAACTCTGTGCAAATCATTTTTAAGTGATACCCTATTTGAAGCCTATCATCTCTTAGTTTACACAGAATTCTTATAAACTTGGATATTTAGTTTCCTTACTCTTAGAAGATTATTACCAAAAGCAAAATAGGAATGGAAAGTAGCAGGCGCTGCTAAGGCAGGCTTCTTATAGTTCTGGGAAATGATAGCTGATGGTTTTACAGCAAGGGAGGGGAAAGAAAACCTATAAATAGCTGGCCTAAGAAAAAATTTAGCAGTTATAGACGACTTAATGTAAGAACAGATACCCACCTGAGATTCAGTACTCCTTTAGAGCTATTATTATATGGTCATAATGATGACCCTGAATCATCATAAGAAATACTAATGTTGTTTTGTCTTGATTTCGGCAGTCAGGATTGAGTGAAGTATATTTTTAGGTAGATCTTCATCCAAGTTTCACCGAAGTTTTGATGTTTAAAATACACATTTTAATTAATTGGGAAATTCATTTACATATATATCTTATTATTTCCTGATGATGCTGGATAAATATTCCTGAATTATATATATTCAAATATGACCACACCTCTCTCCCTAGGCAGAGAAAATAAAATCATAGCAAATATGAAATTGATTTGTATGAAGTATAAATACTTAAAAGTGATGCTTTTTAATTTTTTGAAGTCAGCTTTAGAAACTTTCTTAAACTGTAGAAATAATACTTAGCCGTTGTAGGAAATTTAGGGAAAAATACAGAAAAGCACAAAAAAGAGAATAAAAGATATGTGCCATATAGCTGTATATGTATTTTATACAGTTGAAATGCTGATGTATATATAATATTGTATTTTTTAAGTGTGATATACATTTTAGATGTATTGCCATATCACTTAAACAGCTGCATTGAGTAGTTATAACTCATAGTAACCATTCCTTTATTAGTGAATGTCTAGTTGTAAATTACATTGCAGTGGACATATTCAGCTGCATTTTGGAACATTAAGATTTCAAGAAATAAAATTACTGGGTCACAGAGTATAAACAATTTTAAGACTTCTGTTACATATTTCTACTTTCTAGAAAGGCAGTTCCAATGAACATTTATTCCAATCAGCATAGTGTAAGAACGCTTGTTTCTCCTAGCTTTATAAACACTGGATATTCTCATTTCATTTTGACTCATTAGTCATTTTTGAGGATAAAGATATTTGGTTTAATATGTATTTTATTATTAGGTCACATAGTTTTCAGATGTTTATTAGGCATTTCTATTAACTTTTTTAAAAAAGCCTTATTGAGGTATAGTCTTACCACCCCTAAAATAAAACTGTTTTGATAAGTGTACAATTCAGTGATTTTTAGTAAACTTTCAGAGTTGTGCAACCTTCACTACAATCCCGTATTTCCATTTTATGAGCTTTTTGTTTATTCTTTTCAATCTGTGTACTCTCTTGATATGTTATCAATATTAACCCTTTATTATTTATTAAAACTATTTGTTTTTTAATTGTTTGTCTCGCCCTTAGAATAAAGTCTACCATCCAGAGTTTTGCCAGCAAGATTTTTAATGAGCCAACCTCGCTTCTCTCTTTAGCCTGTTCTCGTCCCGAGTCCTGCCTCACACATGCTCCGTGAAGCTGACATGTCGTGCTCCCTGTTATCTCTAGACTTTGCACAGGCTGTTTCCTTTCCCTGGAACACTTTTCCTTCATCTCTTTGCCTGACTAATTCCTACTCATCCTTCAGGTCCCAGCTTAAATGTCACTTCTTCTGGGAAGCTTCCCTGACTGCACTCCCAGACTATGGTAGGTGCCCCTTCTACGCACACCGCAGCACCCTTTCTCACCCATCGGGGCTCTTACCTCTTTATTGTACTCGATTGTTTGACTGCTACCTAACCCGTAAGCCAGGGACTGGGTCCATTCGTGCATATCTTTGTAACACCAAGGTCAACAATATGGACCAATGGATGGATTGATATCGTCACATTAGCAATCTTTTCCATTTTGAGTTCTTCCATTGTTTTTAGGCATTGTTCTGTTTCCAGAAGCCCGGAGAATATGACCACCTTTAAGACTTTTGATACATATTGTGAAATTGTCCTCCAGAAAGGTTAAATCAGTCTCTTTGTTGACAAGCTGTGTATAAAATATCTGCTTCACTGTATCCTCATGAGCCCTGAGTATCGTCCTCATCATCCATTTTCTTTATAAGGAGAGCTATTGTTTGTGGAACACTGTGGACCAGACCCTGGGCTGAGGACCTTCCCTGCATTATGTTACTTCATTTTCACATCCCCCCTGTGGTGCAGGTATTATTATTATCATCATCTCTATTTTACAAAGAAAATTGAGGCTCAGAGAAGTAAACTGAATTGCCCAAGATTATAGGTCTGGTATCTGACCCCAGAACCCTTCCTCTTAACACTAGTATTTTATTGCTATTTTAATTTACAAGTTTTAAATCTGAGGTTAAACATTTTTTTTCAAATATTTACTATTCTATGTTTTATATTCCCTGTTTTGTAAGTCATCGATATGATTAGCCCAGCTTTCTCCACAGATCGTTATCTTTGCCATATTGATTTGTAAATATTCTTTATGTACTAAGAATATTAGCTTTTTTCTGTTCTGTTGCACATTTTGCCTCGGTTTTTCACCCGCGTTTTGTTTTGGTTTATTCATTTTGATGTACAGACATTTAAAAAGTTTTAATGCCATCATTCCAAAGTCTTTGTGTGTGTGTGTTTTTCCATTATTTTTCTACTTGGTTCAATTTTCCATCAATAAAGTAGAGAAATATTCATCTATATTTCCTTAAGGTGTTTTATAGTTTATTTTATGTTTAATCTTCTGAAATTAATTTTACTACATGCTGTGAAGTAAATATGAAAGTAATTTTGTTCCAAATAGTGAATGTGTCCCAGTTCATTTTATGAAATAGTCACTCCTTTTAAGGTTCCATTGCTAGTCCCAGTTTAGTTAGTTTAGCATGTATTACTTAGCATTCATTGCATTGCATGGACAGAAAATGAATTTAAACTAGTTTAGATTTTAAAATTTGACTCAAGTGCCTGGGGAGTCTGGAGGTAGAGCAGACCTTTGGTCCGCAAAAGGTATCTTCAGGTCTCTCTCCTCCTTCCATCTGGCTGTAGGTGAGAAGGAGCAGATTCTCCGTAGATTATGTCCAGTCTGAAAAAGGTGCTTTGCAGATCCTGTGCTGCCTTCCTGTGCAGCGCCATTCAATATTCTTCCTGGTTCCAGCCGCTTTAGTGCTGCACTGTTTTTCCATTCAATGCCTGCTGTCCTGGTAGCTACACAGCGCTCGGCCCATTGTGGGCCTTCACATGTCCGCGGTTTGCATTTATTTGTTCATTCACTCAAAAAACAGAGCTGTAGTAGGGAAACTATTTCCAATGGAAAAAAAAAAAGTAATTATTGGTAAAACCCTTGACCTAATTTGAAATATGCCAGAAGCCGGTGTACATGGGAGAGACCTAAGAAATCTAGTTAATCAGCAAATATGAGTGCTGTTTTGTGCAGGTAATCGCATGCATTTTCTTCCTCTGGTTCTCAGCACTGAGTCCTTTTCAGATCCTTTTACAAACTGCGCTGCATTTTGTTGCCCAGCTGAGCAGCGCAGCTGCTGTGCACAGTGCCCCTTGTTTTCCTGTTTGCCAGGAGAAAGTCTGGTGAGGTGATGATCTTGGCTCCGAGATGTAGCAAAAGGTCCCAGGTTTCCCTCGATTTCCTGACAGACGGGAACTATTTCACTTACTGAGTGGGAGAGGATATGCTTAGAAATAAATGAGAAGTAGTGTACTGGGTTCCAGCCTAGGTTTTATGGGACTGTGTGATTCAGTTTAAAAAGAAGGTAATTTATGACCATTTTGCATCCTGTGCTAATACTGGATTCTGAAGATGCCGACTTATTTACTCATTCATGCCAGGACTGGGGATCCAGCAGCCGGTTAGTCCCTGGCCTCGAGCAGCTTAGAATAGAAGTGGAAAGGTTGGCATAAAATAATTATTAGAATACATTGTAGTAATCACAAATTATATAAGCCTGTAGGAAGAGAAAGAAGGCTAGCAAGGACTTGTGAGTGGAGCCTTAAAGAGGGGGAGTTGGTCAGCGGAGGGCTAGGGGTGTGTAGCAGGAGGGAGGAACGCGTGCTCACGCGTGAGCTTAAGGGCCGGGACTAGAATGGCGCGTGCCCGGAACCCACAGAGAGCGCAGCGCTGATGCTGCGTGAGGTGCAGAACCTGGGGCTGGGGAAGGAGGATAATTTCTTCTGAACTGGAACATCTATGCCCTTACCTTTTTCAACCTTGAATACAGCAGTATTTGTGTTCTCTTGGCTTTCCTTTAAAGTGAATTTGTTGAACTTTGTGATTATGGGCAAGAAACTTTAAAATATCACTGTCCTAAGAGCTACCATGTTTCAAGCGTTTGTTGTGCTGTGGACACAGGGTTCAGCACCCAATAAGCATCGTACCAACCATTTGAAGGAGTACGGTTATTGGTCCCATTTTACAGATGAAGAAACTGATTTTCAGAGAGGTGTCTGGATTTTCCCAGCTAGGATTGGCAGAGCTGGGTTTTAAACTTTGGTTGTCACACTCAGAGACCAAATTACCTTCTGGAAGAGTTAGTTTCTATGTCTAGGTGCTGTTTGATTTCTCCTCCTCCTCCTCCTCCTCTTCCTCCTCCTCTTCCTCCTCTTCTTCCTCCTCCTCTTCCTCCTCCTCTTCCTCCTCCTCCTCCTCCTCTTCCTCCTCCTCTTCCTCCTCCTCTTCCTCCTCCTCTTCCTCCTCCTCCTCCTCCTCTTCCTCCTCCTCCTCCTCCTCCTCCTCCTCCTCCTCCTCCTCCCTATCCCTCTCCCCCTCCCTCTCCCCTCCTCCCTTTTCCCCCTCCCCCTTCCCTGTCCCTCTCCCTCTCTCCTTTTCCCCCTCCCTCTCCCTGATGTAGTTTGAAATCACTGCATTTTGAGTCATTTTGTTGCTTATGCCTTGGTATTTGACAAACTCAGTTCAACAGAAGTTTGTTGAGAGCCTTCTCAAGCACTGTAGGATTATGTAAGGCACTATCCTTGCCTTAGAATTTACAGGTCTAGCAGGGGAAGGTAGCCATAAACTAAGCATGTATAATCAGAAAACCTAGTTTTCTGAGCGCAATAGGAGAGGCACAAACCAAGTGTGTGTGCGGGAAGAAGAATCACTTCTGAAGGGGATAGCCCATAGGGAAAGTGGATCAGACTGACTCCGAAAGGTGGAGGAGCAAAAGATCTTAACAGCTGAAAAATTGAAAGATATGTTACTTCTAAATGTTGATCCCTTTCATTTACAATTAGAAGCCAGTTTTATCCACAGCGCGACTGTAAGATAGTGTTGTCTAAGGTACGGTAGCCAGGTAATGAAGCTTCCGTCTTTGGAAAGTGTGTTTGGAGTAACACCTTACCCTTCACCTGTTCTTCCTCTCCCACCTGTATACATTTCCCCTTAAACTAAAAAGCAAAATAAACAAACAAAAAACCCAACAACCTCTTTTTCACTGATTCAGACAGATAGGGGACCCTATGAAATTAATGTTTATTGAAGTTTAACGGAAGACATCTCTGCAATTTGCTCACGGGAGCAATGATTCTCTACTTGTTGCTTCAGACACTTTTAGAGAAATAGGAACAATCTGGGAGAGCCGCATCTTCACGATCACAATATTTAGCATGCCTCAGACAGGAATTAAAATAAACCACACGTCAGCATCTCGTTAATATATTATCTTAATCTTTAAGGAAGCTCATTGATTCTTTGGGGTTTGAGAAAGCAATTGTGGTTTAGAATAAAAATAGTACTTGCCAATGATTCATCCAGAGGTGGGGGAAGCCCTAAAAGTATTTTCATTTCTTTCCTCTTAGGTCTTCAAAAATACCCATAGCAACATGAAGCAGTCCAGCATAGTGGTTAAGAGTGGAGGGTCTGGAAACTGTCTGCCTAAATCTGAATCCTGGCTTTATAGTTTACTAGACTCAGACAAGTCACTTAACCACTCCATTCTTCGGTTTGCTCATCTGTCAAATAGAGGTAATAAATAGTACTTCTTTCACAGAAGTAAGCATTAAATGAGAGGATGCCTTAGCACCATGCCTGGCACCAAATAAGCATGCACTCATGAAGTATTAGTCATTTTTATAATGATGGTGATTTAGGGTTGCCATTTGTTTATTAAGCAATGTTTCATTATAATACAAATTTGATGGGGCAGATACTTGCTTTATGACAATGTACTGCAAATGAATAGCTATTTCTCTTTTATCTTTATTCTTTTTTTGAAAAATTCCTTTACTCAATAATAGCTTCATTTTTTAAAATTAGAGAATTTCTGCTCTCATTGCTTATCTCCACGGCAAAGTATGTTGTGTATGATTTTGTAATGGTCCTGTAGCACCATACAGAATGACTAATGCAACTGTAATCTTTAAAAATCTCCCTCCCTTGAGAGCTTATCAATTACTAGGCCATGCTTAGCGGCATATTAATCCATTGGATGTTTTGTTATATGGTAGGACAGATCATTGCAAGTGGTTTGTGTAGTCAAATCAGACTGAATGTGTTGGTGTTTGTAATGATCAAGGCTATAAATCGTGGCAAAATAGAATAGAAATTGACAGATATTTTTTTAAATATAGAGAATCCGAGCACACTGAATGTATTCATGGGTTTAAATGTATCTTTGTACAAGGAAACAATAGGTGAGAAGAATGATTTGTCTAATCCAGCTATACCAAGCAGTTGGCAGTTGAAATTGAATGCAGCTTTTAAAAGATGAATTTCCAAAGCAACTGAATTAACTCTCACATAACAAGAGGTCTTTGGTTCAGACTTTGGTTGCATTTTGATTACAGTTTTTACTATTGAACGTTGTCAGAAAATAAAGACAACATTTCTTCCTAGAGAGAGTACTGAAAAGAATTATACTAAGCTTTCTATGAGCACAATATTTTGATGTACTTCTTAATCTGTTTTATACAAGCTGCAACTTTCTCAACTCTGAGAATTTTTATGTTGATTCTGTGGTTTTCAATTAAACTTCAAAGGAAACTGCACTGACTATAAAGGAAGTCTGGTTAGACAAGGTATGGCTGAAAAATCAGGAATTCCTCCACTTGCCTACAAACATTCTTGCAGGATATGGAATCTTGAACATTAAATGTGGGGCTTCTAGTAGAAAGAAAATATTCTTAGGAAATTTCCATGTAAGTACCATTTTGTAGGGTTTTAATCTATAAGATTTAAAAAAATTAAGAGATTTTTATTAAACAAACCCATGATGAAAAGTCTTCTTACGAGAATGTTCTTGAAATTGTCTTCTAGCAGACTATAGCTGTGGTATGAAATGAAAAACTTGACAGGCAGGAGGATGATTTGATTTGGACCTCTGTGTTGCATGAGCTTGCTCAGAATGCCAGTCTGCCGAAAGTTAGAAATAGAGCTATTGCTCACCAGATTCGTCTTTGGTTTGTTTCCAACTGTCCTTTCAGGTGATTTAAGGCTCTTAGAGGAAGACTGTGTTTTAACAGGTCCCAAGCTTATACTTTCTTTTCCCCCCCACTTTATTGGATTGCATTCATTTATAAACATTTATTAAGTCCTTATTGTGAATAAAACTTTATGTCATTTAAACTGCCAGTACAATCTACTTGTTTTAAAACAAGTTGCCTTATCTTGAACATGTGATTTAGAAAATTGGATGATTGAGGTTCTGTTTTATTCTTTCTCCATTCTGCTGATATACTGAAATCTCCCATTTAATTTGGTATTTTTTTATTCTGCATTATATTTATGGCTCACATTTTTGAAATGACCATAATAGTGATTCTCTAATTAGAAATAACTTTTCTGCAATAGTTGTGTGGACTCCACAGTGAAACCTTATAGGGTTGAATTAGATCATATATGGTCCTGAATCCAAAGACGAAGGGAAAAAAATCATTGAAATGACATTTGCCTTTGGAAAAAATGTCATTTGAATATACAAAAATGTTATTTGAAAATTTATGGGTCAATAGTTGAGAAAATGCCATATAAGATAGTTATTTCCTAACACCTTCCTAAAATTAGAAAGTTCTCTTTTCTCATTTGCTTTTTGCCTACTTCACTTGATTTATTACGTACTGACTTTCCAAAATACTATTTTGGAAGTTAAGAGCAGAATTTCTTCAATATCTGTAGGCAATGTGACAGTGATACTGAAATAATGAATTTTTTAAAACATGCTGCTAACCCTTTCTTAATTATATTCTTCTGGAAAAAAAGTATTTTCTACACTGGCCCTTGGTATACTTTCCTTCCCTGCTGAATCCAGACCCAAAAGGATAGTTTCCTTTCTCTGGCTAATTTAATAATGATTTTCATATAGTAAATGCTTATGTTCAAGGAAGCAGGCTGTAACATAGCATAGTGATTAAATTGGCTTTAGGCTCTGGATCCAGATTCTGGAGTTAAAATCCCAGCTCTCCCACTTACTAGGTGGAGACTTTGGAGAAATCGCCTTTCTAAGCTTCAGTTTCCTTATCTTACAGGATTATTGTTGCCTTCCATGAAATAACTAATTGAATGCAGAGTGCTTACACAGCCGGTAGCCCTCCCGTGTAGTGAGTGTTCGGTAACTGCTGGTTATTACTAATGTTAAGCAGATTTAATTACTTGCTTCTTGCACAGTATTACATACAGTACTTAGTTTTAAAAGATTATGATAGCATGGCTTCCAAAGCCTATTTATTATAGGTGATATATTTGAGTCTTTACTGAATTGTGCCAAATATGAATTACTTTCAGATGCATTATCCTATGAGAAGTTGTACAGCCTGAATTGAATTTGGCACAACTGTCTTTGAATGGTAATGAAGCAATGTGTAATGAAGTACGTTTGAAGATGGTGAAAACTATAGTCTGTGGTTATCTACAGCTACCATTAAAGCTGTTACAATTCTTTTTAGATAAAGATGCAGTGGAATTTTGCACTGAACATATGAGTCCAGATTTAATGCTCAGTGGGCACAAATAAGTGGTATTTAAGATAATTCAGTCCTTCATTTTTATCATTTGTCCAAAGAATTGACAAGAAACAATCTTTTGGCAGTTGAGATGTGTGTCATTTCTCGAAATTGCTTCTAGTGAAAGTCTACATTATTTAGCTATCCTAAATGACAACCAAATGTCGCACAGCATTATCCCTTACCTGTGACATCTGAAGCTTTGTGAAATTTGGGCTTAATAGCTTTGGACAGCTGAGCTCTGAACCTTTACCAGTAATGTGCAGTGGTCGTGCAAGCTTCCCTTGCTGCTAAGGGTACCGAATCACACCCCCAACTTCTTACTTGGGGGATTTTAGATACAGTAATCTTTATACTTCCTTGCTACTTCTCAGTAAGAAATCCAGGAGGTTTCTTGGACCTTTAATTATTATTGAAGTCTTGGGGTTTGTTCATAAATATTGCTTCCTAGGTTCTCACAGAATTTCAGATCTTGGAAGTTGTTCTAACTCCTCATTTTACTTAAAAAGTTTCCAGAGTTTGGCTCCAGAGGTAAAGGTCGGGATACCTCATCTCTTGGGAAGTTTCAGGAGAGTTTTTGCTGCAGTAAAACCCCCGCACCACGTGGAATTGATTAGAGGTTTTCCAGGATGTTAGGCATTCGTGGGAACACCTGGGTTCTAGGTTATACACACACTGAGGTATAACATGAAAGGTCACATGTTTCAGTGTGGCGAGGGGGTCAGGCAGGCGAAGCCGGCCAAGTGGGGCCCGTGGTAAGTTGGAGACGATGAACTCTGTCATCCGGGGCTGCCAATTGTGACCAAGTGAGAGTGTAGACCCAATGTTGCCAGAAAAGTCTTCTATTTCAAGAAACACTAGTGATGCAGATTATGTGAAATCTACTCATTTTAAGTGCTGGCAACATAATGAGCTGGGAATGATTTTGGCTCCAAGTAACAAAAGACCAAATTTAAGCCACAAGAATATTTTCGGTTTATCTAGCAGGAAATCTAAAGCTATACATACAGCCCGGGACTAACTCAGCTGCTTGTCAATGCCGTAAGGATCCGGGTTCTTTATCTGTTCTGCTGGCTTCCCGTTTTTATGCTTGTCTCCCCATAAAACATACCTGTTGTAGTTAGTGCACCCACGCTTGATGCAAGAAGGGGTGAAAGGTGCAGTGCCAGCAGTCAGCTGTGCCTTTCCTTAGGAAAGCAAAAGTTTTTCTGGAAACCAACCCCCTATTCCTAGCTGACTTCTCTAAGTCTCTGGCCAGAACTAGGTTACATAGTTACAGCTCTTAAGAGAGCCTGGGAAAGCAAGTATATGATTTTTCTTCTTAATCACTGAGTGGCAATAAGGGAAAAGGATGTTTGAAATGGCTGTTGTCAAACGTGTATCATAACAACTAATGATTTAAAGAAATGTATCTTGAGGGCTGAACAGAATATATTGTGGCCCAGATTTATCTTGTGGGCCACTAGTTTGTGAGCACTTTATATCAGTAATCCCCCCCCCCCCATTTTAGTACTCCATTACTCATTCCTGACTTCTATCACTTAGTTATTTTATTAGGTTTCCAGGGTAACCTAGTGGGAAAAAAACATCTTTGTATAATGTAGAAAGAGTGTTGAATTGGAAACGAGAAATCCTGGTATAAAGACTTGCTAGCAGTGTAATATTGGACAAGTTTGCTTCATCTTTCTGAGCCTCTCATTCTTCATCTAGAAAATGGGTATATAATATTGCAATACAGCATGGTAGTTAAGTGCAGAGGCTTTGGAGTCAGAGAGACCTAAGTTGGAATCCTATCTCTGCCAAACTAGTTGCATAATCTCTATGCATGTTAATTCTCCTGTAAAATGGAGTTAATAGTTTCACCTACCTCACAGAGTCTTGATGAGAACCAAATGAGATACGGTGATGTCTCACCTTATGTCATGCGGGAGACCCTGCTCGCTGCGCTATTTGTCGTGCTGGGAGGCCTGCGGGGTCTCTGGTCCCGCTCCCCACATAACGCAGGATATGGTGAGGCCAAAAAGGAACACCCACGGAGCCATAGGTAGGGGAGTCATACCACTACGGTCTCACTGGAGGCTGGGTTCACTGGACGGGCGACCTGCTGTCCGCTCTGTCCGCAACCCACCGACGACTCTCCTCCGCTCTCCTCCGCTCTCCTCCGCTCTCCTCCGCTCTCCTCCGTAGCCGCGGCAGTTATATTAGCGGCTAATTGGCTAACTGGCTACAGCTGACGGCCAATCAGCCACAGCTGACGGCCATCTACTACCCGAGCCAGCACCCCTCCACGTGAGGCCGAGAGCCTGTAAACTACTTTCTGGGGCTCTGCCCCCACACCTTAGCAGGGTTCTAAAGTTAGTATAGAAGACAAAAATCAAATTAGAGTCAAAATTATCCTTAAAAAAAGATCTCTTAAATCACCCCTAAAGAACAATATGCATTATTTTGGGTATACAACTCTGTAACTGAGGCTGTCCGAGGAAACATGCTTTCTCCCATCTCGTGCTCACTTCGTTACATGCACTTATTGCATGTAATGGTAGGTAAAATCATGTGCGCTATCACATGTTTTCATATGTATTGTCTTCTGAGCACATATAATCAAGTTAGCATACATTAAATGCACATTAGATGCAACTCCAGAGTTATTATTTGTGAGATGCTTAAGCATAGAACCTGGCTGGCCTTCAAACACAGCAGCTGTTGTTACTGTAGGTACAGCACGTGATGTTTGAGGATGAAGAAATTGAGATTGTCCCGGGCTCAACTTGGCTCCCAATGTACAACACAGACCAATGATGATTTTTGTTTTCTGCCACACCCGTCACAGATGAGTGTGGCCAAGGGAATGTCACTATTTTAGGAATTAGGGTGAGATTTTCCATTGTATTTCAAGGGAAAACTAACATAACTGCCTAAAATGTAGAGTCCAAACTGAACATGATCCCCTTAAATAATACACTAATTTTCATTTTTTTTATTGTTTAAATTGTGAAGTATATCATTTACACAGAAGAATATTGTGATTTCTTAATGCAAAAAAAAATTTGCTTCCTTTCAAATTTATGTTGTTAAGGTTTTCAAAGTTGACAAAGTGATAGTAAGTGGAATGCAAGATGTCAGGAACCCCTAATGATGAAATTCACCTGGGAGTCATTCATCAAGGATGTTAACCATTTTCAACTGAAGCTACACTGAGCCATAAATAGTTACAGGTGATCTGTTGTAGTGTTGACACATGTATCTAACAAGATCTTACACCACTGACAAAAAGTACTTATGACAAATGCAATAATATGATAGTCTTTGTACATTTACTCTATGAATAACAGGCATTTGTAGCTTACAGTACTTTGGGACTTAAGTTGCTTGGGTCAGATTGTGGTGCTCAAATATAATGAATCATGTAGAAAGCATAAATATAGCTTGAGAAATTGCCATATATGAAGACAAATAGCTCCCCCCTTTTCTTCAAGGAAGTATTTATTTTTCAGATTACAATGAACAGGGGTGCAACCTCTGAACATTTCCTTGAAGATCCAACGTTTGAAAGTAAAAATAAAACAGTGATAGACGGTAAAATTCTAAAGAGCGATAATATGCTTTTGTTCAAGTGCTATCATGTGTTTTCTACTGAAAGTCAAGTTGTCTAAACTTGTACCTTATCACTTGTTGCTTAGTATAGGATCGTCTTGTTTTTAAATAAGGAGGAAAATCTTGTTTTAAGGTGACTCATAGTGACGTAATATGTTAGAAACGGGGTGGTGTTTCTTTGCTCAGTCTGAGCACTGGTAATAACAGATACTGGTAATTTCCCCATAGAATTTAACTCATCTTGGGAATTCTTAGGAATCTGTGTTTACAGGTAACCTGGTTCCAGGAAGTCTTAAGAGTAAGAGTTGTTAAAATATCACTGCCATGTGACCATGGGAATTTAAGGTGTGGCGTTTATAATGTATGAGTTATAATTAGCTTATGCTTTTAAGACTTTTAAATATCTAGCAGTCTCTTATCTGTGATTATTTTTCTCCTACTGTCCTTTGAGACCTATTCATCTATGATTGGATGATTTATCCATTTAAAGTTAATTAAATGCAGCTACTGAATCCTATTTTATGTTTTTTTTAATCCTGCTGTGGTTATGGAACTAGGTCTGATGCTAACTTGATTTTGGTATTTTAGCTGAATAGCGATCGCCATGATAGCTGGAAACACTGTTTGCTAGTAAAAGGAGGACAGGCATGGATAACTGGAAAGATAGACATTTATTCTCTAGTTATAGAGATTTAGAGATTTTTATAGTTTTTTTGTAAGAAAACTTGTATCAAAACTTCAATTCAAGCCATTTTTACAGTAAGGAAGAGTAGTTTTTAATAATAAATCTAAAGCTAAGAGAGATTTGGAGAAACTCTTGATGAAAAACTTAGGGAAAGGGTTAAAACGTGAGTAAAGTTTTGGCAGGGTTGGTACATTTTGGGTTGATACATTTTGAGTCTGATTTATTGGCAGTCTTCTTGGAGAGAATTCGAGAGTTTTTTAAAAGAAAACATTTATGGCCAGATGTTGATGAAGAGTAGCCTATTTGGCTTTGGACCTTTGGTTTTTCTTTATTTATTTGGAAGATTTCAGTTAGTTAATGAGTTCCAGGATATAGGGTAATAAGACGAGTGCTTTTAACAAACACAACAGAGCTTACATATTTGAAAGACTGTTGGCTGGTTCCTAAGGAAAGTAGACAATGCACTTGTGCGAATGATGCAACATTAGCTTAGTATCTTTGGAGCTCCTTTTTGGCGTTGCCTTCTGTTCTTTTAAATATCTCCAAGGGTAGCAAATCTTCCTTTGAAGGTGAATTTGATTTTTGGAAATAGCCAAGAATAATTTGTATCCATATCTAATGAATATTAATTAAATAATCCAGAACATCTTGAGTGCCCTTTCTATTTCAGGCCCTAGGGGTAAAAGAATGTTTAATCAGTCTCTCCCCTCAAAGCTGTAGGACATGGTTGGTGCATAACCCTGGGGCAGATGGTACATCAAAACACTGTCGTAGGGATTTGGCAGGAAGCTACAGAACAGGGACAGGGGCTCTAAGCCACGGAGCCATATTCACAAAATTAATAATTTTAGTAAAGGAAAAAAAGAAAAGGAAACTAGGCTGGTCTATAAATTAGATATATTTTGTGGATCACAAAATATCCAAACAGATATTCCCAAAATGTTTCCAATAGTGGGATATTATAGAACTTCTCAAGATGACTACTTGAAGAGAACATTGATTTAAAAATGCACATTCTGTTGTGTTGACTAAAAAAGAAACTGTTGTTAGTTTATTATTTTATACGCTTAAATTGAATTCTTTATTTTTACCTTGAGAGAGATTCTCAAAAAGTATTCACCATGTGAATTTAGCATAGATTTTGTCCAGTGTTGCCTACCTCTCCTAGATACCTCTACCGCTTACTTTATTTTTTAAAATTTTGGGGGTAAAGAAGACAGTGTCCTTTTCCAGCAAATATGAAGGAGAGAGGGAGAAAGAGGTAATAAAACTGAAGAGTATTTTGAGCTGACCCATCTCAGAGGCAGAGTATCAAAATTAGATGCTTTTTCCTCTAAAGATGTTAAATAATAGAAACAACCTTCAGAATGAGTGGAACAAATTATTGAGATTGTTTTTAGGGGAACAGGAACTAGATGATAGATAAGGTGACCTTATAATTTATTATCAAAACCAGGATAGTGATGAGAATGAAAGGGGGTGCTAGTCATCACTTTACTTGAAACAGGTGTTTACTAGGATGTACAAATGGGGACATGTTCCTACCCTAGCGATAGAACTGGAATTTATCTTGGTATTTATTGCATGAGTTTTCACTGAGGGGGGAAATATTTTATTTGAAATTGGTTCCCATTATATTCTTTGATGTTCTATGAAACCACTTTTCATAGGTTGGTTATTTCTTCCTTTGTTTTCTCATAGAAATTTTTTTTTTAATTAAATTTATTTTATACATACGCATATCTTTATAACATTATAGTGGGGTTATTTGTTTAAGTATCAGAGTCCCCCATTAGACTGAGGTCAGGAACTTTTCTTGTTCAGTATTGTAGCTCTCTTAATATCTGGAATATAAGTATGTAATAAATATGTGTCAGTGAAAGAATGTTAATCTCATTTAATTATAGACTTCTGCATGACTAAAATAAGACAATTCTGGGGCTGATAATTTTACCTAAACATATTTGGTGAATTGCTTGTATTTTATAGTATTAAATAGGTTGAGAATGAATATTTAAATGTATAGGCTGTGTTTTACATTTGTTACAGAGTCAATTTAAAGGATAGGAATAAAATAACGTATAATCAAACTCATAAAAAAAGACCATTTGGAATTAACTAGAAATAAAGTGGAGTGGACAGAAGGATAGAATACACAAAGAAATGACAGTATGACCACTTGTAGAAATACACGTGGTTTGATTTGACTGGTGTGAAGAGTGTAGGTCAGGATGGGCCATGGAGGTCCTTACATGATACATTAGGAGGTTGAATTTTATCCTGAAAGCCATGAAGAAATATTGAAGAATTTTAAGCAGGGGAGTAATGGCATCCGATTTTGCATTTTAGGAAGATAGCCATCCGAAAATGTATTGGAGGGAAGCCAGATGTACTTAGATACTAAACTGGTGAGCAGAGGGAAGGATAGTAATTGAAAAAGGAAGAGTCTAGAGTATGGCTTCCGTGTTTCAGGTTTGGGCATCTGGGTGAAGGGCACTGCTATGCACCGGCTAGAGGGCACAGTTGCCATGGTGGGTGGCAGGTGAGCTTCCTGAGTTTCAGGTGTATGTGCAGCAGCCGAGGGAGAGAGCCCCATTGCACAGATACAGCTGCTGCTCAGCAAGGAGCTCGAGGCTGGAGACAGAGGAAATGATGGTGACCATTTATTAAGCTTTTGCTTAAATGTGTAAATACGTTGTCAATGTGTCAATATGCTGTGGTAAATACTTTTATGTACATCATGTCCTGTAGTCCATTTGAATTAGTTATCATTGTTTCCATGTCATAAATTAGGAAACCAGGATCCGAGTTTACACCGTAAGTGGCAGAATCACCTGTTGACTATAACGCGGGGTTGAAACCATGAGGCTGTGAATGAGATCACTTACTGTGAATGTAAAGGGGAAAACAAGTGGAGCGCTGAGGGGTTCGGACTAAGGCCTGAGACGAGGGAAGCACTAAAAGTGGAGTTTTGGGGAACTTGGACATTTGAGAGGCTAGAGGAGAAAGAAGACTCTGCAGATAAGACTGAAAAAGAACATTAAGAATGATGTTACCCAAAATATGTCCCTTAATTCATTTATCATAGAAGATTTAAAAGGGAAGGAAAGGTCCTAGAGTCAAGTAAGTTTGGGAAACACTGCAGAACCCCATCTTGTAGAATCACAATGCACATCAGTATTGATGTGAGAAATCTGAGAAAACATATGGTAAAGATACCTGTTTAACTTTAATACTACGTTTCCCAAACCTATTTGATCATGAACCCTCCTCCCCTTTTTTTGCATACATTCCATTGACATCCCAGGACTGAAGAATCCAAGTGAGTGTGGCATCACAGACTCTAAGCAAAGAGGGAGTTGCAAGAAGGAAGTGGTCACTGTTGGATCAGATGTCTCGGAGAGGTCAACCGAGGTAAGAGTAGAAAGTCAGTGGTAATTCTGAGGGCCCGAGTGACCGAGGTTGAGAGCAGCTGCGGTGGAGTGGGTGGTCAGAAGACCAGCTACTGCTTAGAAGAGAAATGAGTGGTGAGGAAGGGGAGCTAGAAAGTAGACGCTGTTCTTTCCAAAACCCATCTCTGAAGAAAAGGAGAAGAAAGTACCTAGAGGAGAGCGTTGGGGGAGAAAAAAGGACTCCTTTGTGTTATTTGGAAGAGACTTAAGAATATTTTTCTGCTGAGAGGGAAGGAGTCCTTAAGCAAGAAAAGGGTGAAGATATAGTAGGGAAGAGACAGTGATTCGTGGAGCAAGCTTGTGAGGAAATGGGAGGAGAGACGTTACAGAGGACAGTTGGAGAGATTAGATTGGGGGGAGGGCGGCCAAGTAAGAAGTATTACACTGAGTTCTAATACAGCGATGCCCTTAGGAGCTTCTTTTCCAAGTAGGATTGTGCTTTTGGTGTTTGTGTTTGGGTCTACTTTTTATAGTAGCTTATGTACTGAATCTTCCCCTTATTGTCACTTCTTACTGTCATTGTGTCTTCCTCTAGTAGCTCTTTGATTTGCTGCTTCATATCAGGAAACCAGGAAAACCAACCTTTTCAGAATTGAATAGAAAGTAAGAGTAAACCTGAAGGTTTAAAAAGCATGTCACCCCTTGCCCGCAGGGGATGGAGTTAATCAGCTTTGGGACATGTCTTTCCTGTACTTAGAATCCCTTTTTTTTTAGCTGAGGTGGTAGGAGGGAGTTGCTTTGGCAATTCTATATTTTCCAGATAGATAGAAATATCACGTAAGGAATGTCTAGAAGTTTTTTTTTTAATATATATTTACTATTGAAAATGTCTACTGTTATTTTATTTCTCTACTTTTTAAAATTCTAAACGCCATTTTTCTCATTTAAAAATGCTGCTTGGTGCTAGGTATCTGCAAGCTATATACTGTTTGTGCAAAGTCTCTTCAGTTTAAAGATGGTTTTTAATTAGAATCTAGAAAAGTAATGGGATGGACAGGATGTAAGGTTCTGAATTGTAACCATTAAAATGTACAAGAGTAAGTATTCTTCTGTTAGTGGTACCAGGTATTTGTGGTGTGTTCTACAGTGAGGGCTTTTGATTTAAGTGAGTTGCTATAAAATCAATCAGTCCTGCTCGTGCTTTTATAGCTATTTATGGCCCCTTTGTCTAGAGCTGGATAGCCCTTCCTTCAAATGAGAAGACTGAAAATTCTGCAGTTACCGTTGGACTGCTTTTCACAAGTCTTAAGTTTAGAGGCTATTTTTTTCTTTTTCTGTAACTAGGGTATGTGTTCAGCATTGTAGAATTTGTTTAGAAATGTAGCTTGAGTCTGGTGGATTTCATCCAGACAGGACGATGCATGAAAGTGTGTTGAATGTGGTCACCAACCATCTGCGCTGGACAAACGTGGGAACCGAGCAAAGCAGATTTGTGGGCCTCATCTCTGTCCCACCAAGTCTCTCTTGATGAGGTCTGGGCCTGTGTGATGTTAAAGGCTCTTGGTGTTTCTGGTGGGCACTGATGTATGGACACTGGCACAGGGGCTCCAGCCTGTCACTAAGTCTGACCCAGCCTGGTTCTTCCATTGAATGTAGCAAAAGTATTCTTGGTTAGAACCACGTCAGATGAGTACAGGTCCAGGTTCTTTTCATAGATTGATGTTTTAAAATTTTTTTCAGACTTTTTTTTTCTTCTCACATCAGACGGGTAATGTGCCGATGTCGTAACAAGGTTTGTGGGAGGCACACCTCACGCAAAAGCGTGAACACCCAATCATCACACTTATGAACTACAAAAGGATAAGACTTATTATTTTTTAACAGCTGTATTTAAACATAATTCATATTATGCAGTTAACACATGTAAAGTGTTCAGTGGTTGTAGTATATTCACAGATGGGAGCACCCATCACCACAGTCAGTTTTTGAACATTTTTGTCAACTCAGAAAGAAACCTCTTACCGTTTAGTTATCACCACGTTATCCCCTCAGCCCTAAGCAACCGCTGATCTATTTTTTGTCTCTGTAGATTTTCTTATTCTAGACTTTCATATGTATAGAATCAGATGGTATGTTGTCTTTTGTGACTGGCTTTTTTCCCTTAGCATATTTTCAAGGTTCATCTATATCTAGTATGTATCAGTACTTCATTCGTTTTTATCGAATAATATTCCATTGTATGGATATACTACGTTTTATTATCCTGTTGTTCACTGATAGACATTTAGGTTGTTGTTATCTTTTGGCTGTTATGGATAATGCTGCTATAAACATTCGTATGCAAGTTTCTATGTGAACATATATTTTCATTTCATTACCTAAAGAGTGTAATTACTCGGTAACTTTTTTTAGTCATTTGAGGAACTGCCAGACAGTTTTCTAAAGCAACTGCACCATTTTATATTTCTTTATAAAGGAACTTAAGTGTATGAGAGTTCCGATTACCTCACATGCACATTAGAACTTGTTATCTGGTTTTTATTCTAACCATCTTTATAGTGTGAAGTGTTATCTCATTATGGCTTTGATTTGCGTTTCCCTGATGGCTAATGATGTTGAACATCCCTTTTTGGCCATTTGAATATCTTCTTTGGAGAAATTTCTATTCAGATACCTTGCCCATTTTTAAATTGGGTTATTTGTCTTTTTATTATTGAGTTGTAAGAGTTCTTTACATATTCTAGATTCAAGTCTCCTGTCAGATATATGATTTGCAATTATTTTCTCCCACTTTGTGGATTGTCTTTTCACTTTCTTTAGGGTGTCCTTTAAAGCACAAAAGGTTTTAATTTTGATGATTCCAATTTATGTATTTTTCCTTTTGTTGCTCGTGTTTTAGAGTTATATCTAAGAATCCTTTGCGAAATCCTAGGTCATGAAGATTTACCTCTATGTTTTCTTTTAAGAGTTTTAGGCTTTTTTTTTTTTTTTTTTTAGCTCTTTTATCTATTTTGAATTAACATGCTGTGAAGTAAGAGTCCAATTTCATTTGTCTGCATATGGCTATTCAGTTGTCCCCGCACCATTTGTTCTTTCTAAAGAAACTAGACAACTTATATATAAAATGACTTTCATTATTTTAAGTTAGAAGGATGGTAAGTTACCTATGAAAGAATATACATGTTATTTCAATTTTATTTCTTGACTTTTTCTACTGTTTCTGTGATTAAGATTGCTGTTAAGACTATAGAAATATAAACCATCAAAATATTTGGTTTGTAAAAATCACTATGTTTTTACTTTGTGTTCATATGAGTCCCACCCCAGGGAGTTGCCCAATTCCCAAATTGTCTTCGCTATGAAATTAAGTCTCGTGTATAAAACTCCAGCTGTTTTCTTGGAATTTGGTGGGAAAAGGATACATGTCTGATTCTCTCCAAAGTCCTTTCCAGCCATTCCCTGGGACCTTGAAGACTCCCCAGTATTGAGCTTCATAGATTTAGGCTTTTTCTTTCTGGTATCTGTCATTTTCTTTGATGGGGGGTTAAGTGCAATCTCTGTCTAAACACAGTTTCTTTCATTGTCTTCACATTTACTAGCCTGTAAAAACAATTCTACATTTTGTAAGATCATCCTCATTTTTATAAAAGAAAGGGAAGGAAATGTTTTCTTCATATGAAATTACAAAGCTGAAAGTACTTCTTTCTTTCCTAAAATTAATATTTAGTAATAGCATCCCCTAACTTCCAAAGCAGAAGGTCGTTTAAAAATTGGTCTGTTCCCTGTGCTATGAAGACCAGAAAGTTTCTTCTCTCCAAAATGAAAGAAATAAGAATAACCAATATTTACTGAGCACTTAACTCTGTCAGGTACTGTTCTGAGCTCTTTGTAAGTACTATGCTGAGTTAGTCCTCACACCAACTTTCTGAGGATAGGTACTATTATCACCCCCATTTTGCAGATGAGGAAATTGAGGCTAAGATAAGGGGCAGGACAGGATTAGAATCCAGGCATCTGACTTCAGAGCCCATTGTTTTAATAGTACACGCCAAAGATTGGCCTGCCTTATCCATCTTGCTTAAACTCCAATCTTGAATGCCATATCATTTTTGGTGGGTCTAAGAAAGAAGATCTAGGATGTATATCTGAAGTACTCTGGGTTTTGTTGTTGCTTTCTAACAAAGCTCAAGCTTATCCTTCAGTAATCCTCATTAAACAATTCCATAATGATATCCAAATTCATGCTCCAAGACTTTTAAAAATGTTATTAAATATAGTCTGTGATAATAGCTTGTTTTTATAACAATTACTGATCTAAGTATTATATTAAGTTGTTACCAAAATATCATAATAGGGATATTATCAAGTAAAACAGGTAGCCCCAAAGAAACACAAGCTGCGTGCTGTGGAAGAAACTACACTGGCCTGTTAGGACAGCCGTTCATGTGGTTTTGCTGTCGTTTAACTCTGTGGCCCTGGCCTGTCTCTTCGTCTGTCTGGCCATAGTTTTCTCATCAGAGAAATGAGTCGAATCTCTAAGGTTTTGTTCAGTTTTAGCGTTCAAAGATACTGTATACTCTTGGTAAAGTGTCTTCAGAACCATGGAATGGTAGTTGAACGAGTACTGTAATTGGGTTTTGTTCCTTGGATTTTATGGTAATTATTGGCAGACATGCAGAACAGACTGAGAGATAATTCTGTTAACTGATCTCTGGGTCCGTGTCCCTGCACAGGAAGTGTGATGTACATGCTATGTCTTGGAAATGTATTTTTAGATGCTCTTAGTGTTTTATTAAGGATCTGCCCAGAGATTGTTCAACAGAGAACAGAGACTGTTCAAGGCTTAAATGTATTCACTAATGAGTTAATACATTACTACCTAAAATTGGATTTTTAAAAACTTGGTTTTAAAGTAATTCTTAAAAATGGACGGTAGCAATAGGAAGGGAGATGGGGATTGAAGGATCCAGATTTAGTTTTGGCCTGGGAAACTGACAGTGGTTTCTAGAATAAGCTTCCTTGTTTGTTTTTCAGTATACTGTAACCATTAAACCCTAAATTAATAACAGTAGCTACTGTTTACAGAGCGCCTACTCTGCCTGGCAACACTGTGACAAATAATCTGTAAGAACTATATGAAACGTATTGAAGGATATAAAAGAGAATCTGAGCAAATAGAGATCTATGCATGTTCCTTAAAGAGAAGACTTAATATTGCAAAGATGCCATTTGTAACCCAAATTAATTTATACCTTCCATGCATTCCCAATGAGAATCCCAACAGGCTTTCTCTTGGAACTTGAGAAACTGATTCTAAAATTCATGTGGAGGAGAAAATGCTCAAGAATAGCAAGATGTTTTTAAACGAGAGAGAGAGCTGTGCCCTAGCAGATGCCAAATGTTGTAAACCAGCACTAAAGCAGTAAGATTAATGGTATAGATGCAGATCTCTCTCTCTCTCTCTCTCTCTCTCTCTCTCTTTTTCTCTCTCTGTATTTACTACATGATAGAAATGTTTCAAATCAGTGGGGATAGCAAGAACTACAACTGGAGTTGGTAGCTTTCCGTATGGAAAAAAGTAAAGTTAGACCCCACATTAGACCAATTTCAAAAATAAATCCCAGGTGGATTATAGGCCCAAACATTGTTTAAATATATAGTTATTAGAAAAAAAGTATGTTTATGACCTTGAGAAAGGAAAGATCTTCTTAAATAAGTCACAAAACACAAAAGCCCTAAAAGAAATTTTGCTGTATCAAAATTTAAAATTTAATGTAATAAAAGACAATAATTACATTAGAAGACAAGCAATAATTGAGAAATATTTTCAATGTATGTAGCAAATGTTTTGTATTCGTGATATAGACAGAGCTCCTACAAATAATAAAAAATATACCTAATAGGAAAAATAAACTTATAGAACAGGGAATAGAAATAATCTATATGAAAATGTGTTCGATGTCATTAGTAATTAGAGAATTTTAAAAATAAGATAAAATTGTCACCAGTGGGGTTAGGAAAAATATTTAATGTGATAAAGTCTGATGTGAGGGGATAGGGAAAGAAGTATTCTTATAAACTGTGGACATATAAATTGGTATAGCCATTTTTGGAGGGCAATTTGGCAGAATCTGTTAAAATTTAAAATACCTGTAGCTTATGACTCAGTAGTTCCCTTTCTTGGTATCTACCTTAGAAAAACATTCTTATATGTAGACAAGTGTGTGCTGCAAGAATGATCATTGTAGAGGCGGCCGGATGGCTCAGTTGGTTAGAGCGAGCTCTCAACAACAAGGTTGCCGGTTCAATTCCTGCATGGGATGGTGGGCTGCGCCCCCTACAACTAGATTGAAGAACAACAATTTGGAGCTGATGGGCCCTCGAGAAACACACTGTCCCCCAATATTTCCCAATAAAATTTATTTTTAAAAAAAGTAATGATCATTATAGCATTGTTTGTAATAGCAAAACAAGACAAAACAAAACCAAAAAAACCCCTAAATATCCATTAGTAGGGGAATGCTTAAATAAACTCTGGAACATGATGCAATGCTTACGAAGAATGAGATAAGCCTATATGTACTAACAGGGAAAGATCTTTCAAATAGCATATTGAGTAAAGAAAGCAAATTACAGAACAATGAATACAATATAATACTGTGTATGTAAAATAAAACATTATTCCTGTAGTTGTATAAGCATACATATATCTAAAAATCTGGCTGATAGTTGCACTTACCACGGGAGGAGGCTGAGCCTGGGGTTTCTAAAGGGAACTTTAGGTTTATTAGTGTAGGTGGAATTTTTTTGTATCATTTGTTAAATTTATAATAAACTAAATTTTAAAAATATATGGTGATGGTACATTTTGATTTAAAAAAGCATACACATATTTTAAAACACTTTGTACAGTGTGAACTCATTTTTACTTAATATTCATTTTTATATGTGTATATCTAGATGATAATACATGAAACAGTGAATCTCCAGAATGGTAGAATTATGGATAGTTTTTAATATTTGACATATTCTTTATACTTTTGTATTTTTAATCTTTAACAGTGAGCATATTTGTGTAACAGAGGTAGTTTTTAAAGAGAAAACAAAGAGGCCCTCTGATAAATGTTGAAATTCACTATAAAAAATGCACTTGAATCATGATGTTTAAGTTTCCTTGAAAATTTCTCTTAATCAAGCCTATATTTACTGCTATAAGCTTGGAGGGTGGTGGTGGTAACCCTTATATAGCCATGGGCTTTCTCCTTTGGGAAGCTGTAGATTTAGAACTTAGTCTATTTTAATACTTTGAAAAGCAATGTTACGTTTTCTCTTAATGAATTTCAGTTTCCTGTCAGCAATTTTAATAGATCAAATGGGGTACTTTATGGATTGTTTTTGAAAATGCTGTCAGTGGAAATTCCCAGTCTTCCTTCATTATTTATAGTTATATTGTTAGAGTGTGTGATGTCTTTGATTTTTGCAGTAGATTCTTAAAGATAGAGAATAATAATAATTTCACTTATTTTCTGAATCATAAGCTCCATCCCCTTCAGAGAATGCACGTGTTTCTAACGGCAAGCACGAGGTGTTTCTTCCTCCTGACACCAACTCTCTGACTCTCTAAGAAGCAGGTCCGTGTGCCCAGTTCTGACACTGCCCTGCGTTAGTGTCAGACTCCACAGTTAAGGGCTCCGTCCCACAGGGCTGCCCTCACTTCAGACACCCGTCTCGAGTATTGGGTCCCCAGGTTTCCCACACTCTGTCCAACTTGGCTACCAAGTCAGGGTTTCCCATAATCCCCCTCCTCAGGTTCAAACGATAAAGGATACAACTCAGGAACAGCCAAAGGGAAGAGATACATAGGGCAGCGCATGGAGGGAGGGGCACAGAGCATCCACGTCCTCTCTAGGTTTGTCACCACCACCACCCCCAGGACCTTGATGTGTTCACCAATCTGGAATCTCTCTGAACCCAACTATTCTGGGATTTTAATGGAGGTTTTATTACCTAGGCAGGGTTGATTAAATCATTGGCTATTGGTGATTAACTCAATCTCTATCTAGCCCTTCTCTTCCTGGAGGTGGGAGGGTAGGGCTGAAATTTCCAAGATGCTTATCAAAGTTTGATCTTTCTGGTCACTAGTCCCCATTCTGAAGTTATGTAGGGGACTGTCAAGAGTCACCTCATTAGAACAAAAGATGTTCCTATTACCCTTATCACTCAGGAAATTCCAAGGGTTTTAGGAGCTTTGAGCCGGGAAACAAGGACAAAGACCAAGTATCTTTCTGTGATACCATGGCAGGAAAGCCCAGTTTTTGGTTAATAGGAGTTGGGAGCTAAGTGCCTGTTTGATTGAATAAAAGCAGTTTAGTGGGGGACCTTCTTTCATAATTCCCTAAAGGTTGAATCTGACTTGATGAAGTAAAGAAAGGGGAAGAACAGCAAAGGTATGGAACCTAACGACACTGGAATAAGTGCAGAAAAAGTCAATAGTCTAGATAATAAAGCATTTGATGGGAGAGAGATGCAGATGCTAGACTAGAGAGCTAATTCAGGGATTTTTATGGAGGTTTTAAAACCTCCGTAGCCCTGGAGAGCCTTGCGTACATTGGTAAGAAATTTAGACTTAAACTTTAGCCAGTACTTCTCAAGCTTTAAGTTGTATCACAGTTACTTAGAAGTATGTGGAAATGCAGACTGGCCCAGGAATATGCATTTTTTATGAGCATGCTTTGGTAACTCTAACACAGGTAACACTGTTTTTGGCAATGAAGAACATAAAGGGCTTTATTCTCAGAGGTAAGGTCAGAGCTGTGATTTCGAGTGTATCATTGCAGTAGCCAAGTCAGTCCCAGGACAACCAAAGGCCCAAACTAAGGCAACGTGGTTGGGGTAGAAAGGATGAGATCGATTAGAGAAAAATATAAAAAGGAAAATGGTAGGGGCTTGATGATGGACCGTGAGAGGTGAGGCAGAAGGAGAAGCCTAAATTGACTCTTGCAGATTTTGAGGTTGGTTGGGCTGAGTAGATAGATGGTGGATGCCGTTAAGAAGGATACAAGAAGTAAAGCTTCATGGGAAGAAGATGAGTTCAGTTGTGGACACGTTAAGTATGTAATCCTATGGAACATCTAAGTAAATAAATATGTTCCCATTACGCAGTAGAATATCCAAGCTGAAAATTTAGAAGTGATTAGTTTGCAGGCTCTTGTTGAAACTCTGAGATGAGATGAGATCACTGGAAGAATATCCGTGGAGATACTGTGTTTCCCCGAAAATAAGACCTTGCCGGACCATCAGCTCTACTGTGTCTTTTGGAGCAAAAATTAATATTATATTAAATATTAATATTATATTAAATATTATATTAAATGTTATATTAAAATAAGACTGGGTATAAAATAATATAAGACCGGGTCTTATATTCATTTTTGCTCCAAGACTGGGTATAATATATTATAATAATATAATATAATATAATACCCGGTCTTATTTTAGTGTAATATAAGACCGGTCTTATATTAATTTTGCTCCAAAAGACGCATTAGGGCTGATGGTCCAGCTAGCTGTTATTTTCGGGGAAACACGGTAGGTACCAAGGACAGAACCCAGAGAGCCCCCATGTTTGAGGGGTAAAAGTGGAAAAGGAATGCCTGGCAGAGACTGAGACGGAACAACCAGCAAGCAATTTGTGGGAGACCCGTAGAGAATTTAGGAAGAGTAGAGTTTTAGGAAGGAGTGAATGGTCTGATTCTGCCAAATGCATCTGAGAAATCTAATACGACAAAGCAAAGTGTTCCGAAATGGTAATAGGGAAGCCCCAATGACTTTGGTTAGAGTAGTTTCAGTGCAGAGGCAGGACAGAGGAACCTGACTGTAGTAGGTTGAAGGGGAAATTGAGCAAATGGAAAGAGTGAATGTAAATGATTCCTTTCCGGAAGTATTTCTGTGAATGGAAGGAGAAAAAGAGGATTGCATGTAGGGTCAAATGAAGATTTGTCTTGTTTTTGTTTTTAAAGTATGAGATAGATTTGAAAATGTTTATATACTGATGGAAATGAGCTGGAGGGATGGGGGTGAGGGAAGAGATAGAATTTAAAAGTGAGAGAGGGGATAATTGATGGTCCCCAAGTCCCAGGGGAGGGTGTCTAGCACACTGAATAAAGAGTTTGGAATAAGAAAAGAGCTAACTCATCATCTGTGATTTAAATATCTGTTTCCTGTTATACTTACTATACAGGATGAAATTCTCATTCTTTATTCCCTATAGAAATTAAAATATATCCAATGTGTAGTTTTATCAATCTGTATATAGACAAAAATTCCCATGAATAACTACTACCGTGTTTCCCCGAAAATAAGACCTAACCAAAAATAAGCCCAACATGATTTTTCAGGATGACATTCCCTGAACATAAGCCCTAATGCATCTTTTGGGGCAAAAATTCACATAAGACCTGGTCTACCCGGTCTTATTTTTGGGGAAACATGGTATTTAGATAACATAGTTATGTCATGTGTTACTAGGTTAATACTTATCTATTGTCTTCTGTACAGATTAGCAAAAACCTTTCTGAAACATGGTAAGAAAATGTATATTCTGTTTCTTTTTATATTCTTCTTTTCTTCTTTTTTACAGTCATTCAGCACATAGCGGACACCCAGTTAAATGGCAACTCACATAAATTTGGAAAATGTTTGAATTACCAAGATATAGCCTAAAATGTAAAAGGTTCTCATCATTCAGGGTTTGCAGTTCTTGAGCTTATTAACTCTACAAATTAACAACAAACTCAGTTTTTAATAGGTGCTTTTTGTTATATAAGAATTCATCTTGTCACTAGGCACAATTTAATTTGGCCATTAAGAAAAAAATTGTAATGATGGCTTGGTAGACTTCCAGCTTGGAACATGTTTATTAAAAATCATGTATTGTAAAGTTCTGTGGGAGAATAGAATGCTACGCTGAGTATGTAATGAGGCGGAAAAAAAGTTCCAGCTTGTTCAGTCTCTAGCATCTTAAGGCCAGTTATAAATCCTTGATGATTTCAAATTTGTTGTGTTCATTTGATAATGATGATAGCAAGAGAAAGAAATATGGCATATCAAAATGGATTTTCTAGGAAAAAAGGCAGTGAACTTTTAAAAGGATTTTGGTAAGTGTGCCAAATTGCTTTCCAGAAAAGTTGTATCAGTTTACACTTCTACCAGTAGTGGAAGTGAGTATACCCCAAATATCATTTTCCAAAAATTTAAAATTATATTCCCATTTCAGGAAGAGTTAAGAAAATTGGCATGGTATAGCTGTTCAGGTGACAGGCAAAATTAATAGCTATGTACCATGCTGCGTGTGTCCCTGAAGCATCCAGCCATTGAGTTCTGTAACCAGACTACTTCCGGTACATCTTGAGATGCCAATTATACAGTCTGGTTTTCAATGCAGATGTGTAATATATTTTTCTTTTTGAAGAAAGTTGAGTTGCTTTTACAGTTCTAGGGCATTTTCAAGTTCTAATTTCATCTTCCACGTGTACTTGTCATAATTATTTTGTTATTAATGAAGACATTGGGAAAAGAGGGACTTATAGATGGTTTGCAATTCCCTAATTCCATTTAATGTAAGGATTTTATTTCTCTCTTTCATTTTAAAACCATGCTACTGTTCTTCGGTGGCCAATTGATAATAAACTTATTTTACAGCTACTATAACTAAGGTTTGGGAAATCTTCTGTACTTCAAATATATATCGACGTTGGCAATGTATTATTAATTTCTAGTTTCTAGTCTTTAATTCTTTAAAAACATCTGCAGTCATTTAACCCTGTTCACCAACATTCCATTTGTGATAATTGGTTATATATTATATATATACATTATTTGAAGATAAAAATCACACCTTGGACTGTAGAATGGGCACATAGATACTACCCTGTATCTTTTAGACCCCATATATCTAGTGAAGTATATTATTCAGAGTGCAGTCTGTTCACTTTTACTTTGATATAAATATTTTGCTGAAAAGAAGGATCTGAGCTGTTGATGATTGTGGGATATGCCGTTTGGACCTGTGGGTTCAGGCTTCATAAAACAACCCCTGAGCTAAGCAGGAATCCTGGGGTCTAGCCCTAGCTTTGTCACTAATTAGCTTTGTAACCTTGAGTATATATCACTTATTTCTGTGTTTTTATAAAATCCTACACAAAACATATAATTTATATGAAAATATTACTGAAATATGAGGTCATATTAGGCAGAAGAAACAAACTTGACATCTGAAATTTGGGATGGGAGGGAAATAACTTCCTTGATTAAATTCCTCATGTGCCAAACAAGGCAGCACTGTGTGAAGTAGGGTCAGAACTCATCCTACCAGAGCCAGGCAGGGAACATGAATATGTGAACTGGGATTATACGTACAATACTTAGGGAATGGTCTGTGACTAATCAGTCTGTGTGTATCTCTTGCTTTAAAAATTCAGATTAATAATAATAATAAAACACTGTGAGGGCTATACCACACAGTTCTGCAGGCAAGATTCATCCTGTGAGCCCCTGGTTTTCAACCTCTGGTCTAAAGCAAAGAGGACTGCTCCAGAAATGAAGTCCTGGCTCTGCCGTTAACTAGCTGGGCAGTCTTGGCAGGTCATTAGATTTCTCTCAGCCTCAGTTCCCTCATCTGTGTACGTTGAACAAAATCCATCTGTAATGACCCCTCGAGTTCCTGAGAATTACATACTTTCTTTTATGTTAGGATGCTTATGTTCTGGTAGCAGCCACCTAATTCACCTGAGTGTGTTTTCTGTGTCTCTGTTTCGCTTCCTAGGCAGTTGTTGTGTCTCACCTCTGTTGGTCGCTCAAGAAAGGTTAGGACGTGGAGCCAAGGAGGCCAGACTTCTGTGATACCTGAGCATCTTAGTTTTATTCATTCATTGGCTAGAGAAAGTGACTATGGCTCATGCAGGACTTATTAAGGAAAAACTAGGAGAGAAAATGTAATGTGTGAAATTATTTTCTACCTTTTAAAATTCAGGAAAAGAAACTTCCTCTGAGAATATTACTCTTTTGTAAGTATTAATTACGCCTCACAAAATCCCAGTCGAGGAGGAGGGTAATATTAGCTCTATTTTACAGTTTAGAAGTGGGAAGTATCTCAACATTTATGAGTTAAGTGGGCTGAATTCATAGCAGAATCATGGATGCCAGGACGAAGCCTAGATTTCATCTCGCCCCTTTACAGTATGCAACCTGCTACCTCCACTCAGACAGAATACAGAAGTGCACTCTCCTCCCCTTGCTGTATGTCCACATCTTCTCTGCATATCAAGGCCCAGTTTAAACACCTCTCCTCCACAAAACCCTCCCTAATCTTGAGCAGAAAGGAACCTCTACTTTCTACCTTGCAATTCTTTTTTTTCCCTTCTAGTACTAAATTGAAAGCTACTTAATTGAGACTGGAATTCACATTTGGTTCACTCTGATACACTGTTCAGCAGAGTTTCCTGTGTAGCAGGTGTTCAGTGAGTTTGATGGCCAACCAGTCAGAAGGATGATGGATGGATGGATGGATGGATGGACAAATGAACGAATGACTAGAAGGCTTTTTATTATAGCAGCATGTGCACAAGTATGTTAAGTGTGGCTTTGTACGTGGTTTGCGTTTTATTTTTTTATTTGATTCTCAAATTATTTTGTAACATTGTTTTTGAAAACATCATCTTTCTAACATTTGATTTTGTTACATGTTTAGGTGTCAAAATTTGGACTATCCAACATCATATTTATGACATTGCTTTTACTAGCTTAATTTTCATGAGCCTTGACTGGGACTTGGAAACAATGCATCTTATTTTGATGACTTTCTCATGGGCCAGAGGCCTCGAATGGATGTCACATGCTATTTGAGCAGATCTAACAAAGAGGAAGACAAACAGTTGATCCTCTTTGTTTCACGTAGTTTGTGTCTGTCTGTCTCTGTCTCTCTGTCTCTCTGTCTCTCGCTTTTGCGTGATTCTGGAAGTATTTATGAACTTTAAGGCCAAGTTAAAATTCCCTTTCTAATATCCATTTAATCATAATAGCACCTAATAGATACTCAATTAATATTGGAATGAATGAATAAACAAACAGTAGAAAGCATTGTAGCCAAGTGGAAACAGCATGAGCTTAGTCTGAATACTGATTCTACCTCTTATACTCATTTTGGATAAATTATTTGACTGAGTCCCTGTACCCTTATCTGTATTATGGATATGATAATAATTATGGATTTCTCAATACTCTTTGTTTTAAATATTTGTCAACATGTATTTTGATTTTGTTGTTTGGAAAATATAGTCATCATATTTCAGTTCTTAGACTTTTCACTATGGAATTTTAAAACTATACTTCTGGGCATATTTTTAAAAATGAAATGTACAGACATGAGATTTAGGGGAAATTCATGTAATTTAGCCACCAATTTGTACAATTGCTTTAATTATGAAAAATAAGAACACTGAATGCTGTATTTAAGATTTCCTATGATTTACATAAAAAATCAACCAATTCTGAACCAGACTTTTTCAGTTGTTCACTTGCTTCTTTGAGCTTATTTTTTCTGCCTGTTCATAATTTACGTAGCTTAGATAATTTTGAGATCACGAGTATCATATTGCACTATTAATTTGTTTACTAGTTAGAATCATAGCGTAATATATATAGTAGGATACAGCTGGATTTTATCTCATATTCTTTTGCATATGCCTTCACTGATACTTATGACTAACTCATTATTTAATGTGGAATACTATAGTAGAAATCTGGAAGAAATTTGACTGTTGAGTAAAGTAGTATGGTAGTTTTTGCAGCCCAGATTTTCTTGAGCTTCTGTTGTTTCCATGTATTACTCCAATTGCTTTTTTAAAATCTTCATTCATTGATTTTTTAATTTTAAAATTATTGAGTGTCTACTATGTGTCACATACTGTGCTACACAATAAGTATGCACTGATGAATAACGCAGACATAGTTCCTTCTCTTGCGAAGATTACTCTATATAGTAGTGAAGATAGAATTAAGCACCTATGCAAATTTGTAATTACAAACTGCGATAACTCTATGACAGAAACAAATAGGGAGTAGTGCTTAGATGGGAAGTTAGGAAAGGCCTCTGAACAAATCATACTTAATGAGGTTTGAAGAATGAGTAGGAGCCAGCCATAGGAAAACAAGGAAAAGAGGAGTTGAAGCAAAGAGGATAGCATGTGCAAAGGCCCTGAGACAGAGAGAGTTTGGTACGTCTGAGAATCTGGAGGAAGGCCAGTGTGGCTGGGTCAACATGCAATGGGGCAGAATGAGGAAACTAGAGAAACAGGCAAGGGCTAGGTCATGCAAGCTTCTATAGACCATGGTGAGAGGTTTGGATTTGTTTTTCCAAGAGGTATGGGGAAACCATTGAAAGGAAACCATATTTCTGTTTCAAAAGATGGCTTTGGTGTTCTGTGGAGAACAAACTGTGGGAGATAAGGGTGGAAGCAGGTAGGCCAGTAGAAAGGCTATTTCAGTAGAGACAAGAATTGGATGGATTTGAGGTAGAACCTACGGGGCTTACTGATAAGTTGGAGAGGAGGTGGAGGCAAAGGAAGAAGTCAAAGATGACTTCAGCTTTCTGATTAGAGCAGCTGAGGTGTGTGTTTGCACCATTTTCTGAAATAAAGACTAGAACAGGGCAGATTTGGGGGAGGGAGTGAGAGTTAGAATGGGCAGTTTACAGATGACTGTGAAACGCCCAGTGGAGGTGACAAACAGTTGAATATATGTAGAGGAGAGGTCTTGGGCTAGGGACATACATTTGGGAATCATCAATGAATACTTGATATTTAAGTTTCTGTGACTAATGAGATCACTTTAGGAGGGAGAGTTATAGAGAGAGGAAAGAGGGCTCAAGACCACGTCCTTTATCTTTTGAGATTCTGCAACATTCTAATTAATTTAATTTTCTGACCTGGTTAGATGTTATCTGGCAGTCCCAGAGAAGTCTTCTGCATCTCCATGTTTTCCATTCCACCCCCAGAAAGGAAATAAATAAATAAAACAAAACCAGCTGTGATTTTTTAAAAAAGTGTTATTCTGAAAACCCTTTTAATTAAATGTATTTCTTTAGTATATTCATAAACTTTCCTGGAATCAGCTATTATTTTGAATACTCTCAGGGAGTACTGATGTAGAAAGTGGAAGAAACTGGGCCAAATATCAAATCTCCGATGAACTTTTCCTAGAAGCTTGTTTATAAATTAGTCTGTCAATTTGTGTTCTTGTGAAAAACCTCTCTAAAAACTGAATGTAAAGGGTGGGGTTGGGGAGAGAGGCTTCCCTTGGATTGGAGTTTCCAGTTATTTTAAATTTGCTCTATTCAGGTCACACATCCTGTAGTAATAGTAGAAGTTGATTGATGTTTGCCTTGGGAGGTAAAAATGATAAAGTTTAACTTTTTTCTGGATATGTGGCCTTTGATTTTGGTTTTGTTTTTATATTTCCTGTCTTCTTGTGTTTGTTCCACATGTTTCTTTAGAGGTTTTTGAGCCAGTTGTACTTTTTTTTTATTAAAATTTATTGGGGTGACAGTTGTTAGTAAAGTTACATAGGTTTCAGCTGTATAATTCTGCAATACATCATCTATATATCACATTGTGTGTTCACCACCCAGAGTCAGTTCTCCTTCCATCATCATGTATTTGATCCCTTTTACCCTCATCTACCACCCCTCCTCCCCTTTTAGGTTAGCCAGTTGTACATTTTAAAGCCTCTATTTAAAAAATTATATTAAAAGCCATCTTACCCAATTCCACTTCTCTTGTCTTTTTTTTTTTAAGTAGCCCATTAGTAAGTATGGATATTTTGTTTTGCTTGCATTTGTCTTGCTTGCTTATTTTGTTAACCCTGTAGCTCTAAAACTCATTATTTAAATTCTTCTTTCAAACATGAAGTATTTCAGCATCTTATTGCTTGCACCTTTACTGTGCCAACAAATTCCTTTCAGGCTCCTAGTTCTGTGCTCCATATTATCACGTTAGGAGAGCAATGGCTCCTCTCCCTTCTTCAGTTGTTCTTGTACCCACCTGCACTTCTGTAGATATTGTTAAACTTTTTTTTTGGTGTGTGGGGAATTTGTCTTTTTTTTTTTTTTTTTAACATAGGCTATAGGAATAGGAATACACACTAATTTTTATTGTTGCTATTGTATTGTTTCTTGGAGGGGAGCCAAGACTTCATGCTAATGTTGTCCAGTGCAGTTATGTCCAGTGGGTACTAACAGTCACTAATTCCTATTGTGAGATGCTAAAACCAACTTAAACCTGTAAACCCTCAGTTTTCACGAATCAGAGCTGAAATTAGTCTAAAACCAACATGTACATAATTCAAAAGAAATGATTTTACCCTTCCATAACTTTGAAAACCAAAAGGCAAGCATGTTTAACATTGCTTTCCATCACAGTTTTTCTGTTTGTTTGTTTTTTAAAAAAAAAAATGAATCAGGATTATTAAAGGATTTGGCTAAAATAAGAGTCTCCCTATGTTTTACTAAGATATTCATTTCAGTGTGCTATAATTTAACTATTTACCTATTGTTGGACATTTGAGTTGCAATATATGTATAATTCTGTAGGGAATATTTTGTACATAATTCTTTTTACATCTCTGATTATTTCTTTAAAATAAATTTTAGAACTTACTGAGTTCAAGATACAAACATTTTCAAGATTTTTGATAACAATGTTATATTACTTTTCAGGAAAGTTTTATGATTTTACACTCCCAGCCATTGTTGTGTGAGAGTTCATCTTTCTCTTTTCCTTAGGAGCTTCGGAAACATTTACAGTCTCTTATCTTTGTCGTTCTGAAGGATGAAAATTGTATCTTGTTTTATTTTGCATGTTTTATTAACTTACAAAGTAGGACATTTTATTTTCTGATTTCTTTAGAAAAAATCAAATGAATCAGAAAACACTAATGTGGATAGAATAATATATCTTTATTCCTCACTGCCATGAAAAGGATTCGCATACAAATGGCTGCAAGAGAGTATATTTTCCAATGTAGTTTCTGGACAGACTAGATATAAACTTTCAATTCTGCTAGGGATATCTGAAGCTTTAACAAGTGGTCAGTAGGATATTAACATTCTGAATCCAGTGTTCCAGAACAGAAATTTGCCAGTTCTCTGAAAACACTGGAACACAAATGGAGAATTCAACAGCCCTACTTCAGTGACTCGCTTATGATCCACCAAAGGGCAAAAGGCAGGCAAGACTGCCAGCTGTCCTGCATCTGCAAGCATTTGTGCAGAACTAATTTTAATAGCAGATGTTGGAAATATAAAAACAAATGCAGCCTCCCCTCTGAGAAAGTCAGCCCTATCCCGTGACTTTCAGATGCCCCATAACCCTGGTAGCCGGAGTTTCATTCCTAAAATTCCATGTTTTGCTTCCCTTCCTGCTCATGTGAGAATTTTCAGAAATGCTTAAGGGACTCTCCCCACTTCAGAAAGTCTTGATACTGCTTGAGTGGGCCCCCTAGGCTGTTGTCATATTTAGAGTTCACCCATGATAGAGTCTGTTTTGACCTTTGGTGATGCTCAGATTTCATTTGCATTACATCCACCCTAAGAAAACCTATTTCATCATTTTGTATTGAGGTAAAAGTTACAGGGAATAAACAGAAACTTGAATAGAAAACTATTATTTTTGTGTATCGCGTGGACGATGAAGGCATGGTAATTCCCACGGGAAGTTGCTGAATCTGGCTGAATGATGCCACGTACAGATTTGGGGGTCATGGCAGCAGTACTTGAGGTGTCCAAAGGAGCTCTCACAGGGCCAGGTAGGTGCCTGTGTGACATTTGGCAGTATAATCGAATCTGTTGTTTTTATTTTCTGGGGCTTGCTTACTGCTAAAAGGCTAAGTAGATTCCTTCATTGTTATTATTTGATTTTTAAGTTTATTTTTTTATTTAACTTTTAAAACTAGATACGCATTCATAAGATTAAAAAAGTTATAAAAGGGTATACATGTAGTGAAACGTCTTCCTACTTCTGTCCCCTGGCCATCACGTCTCCTGTTCACATACAACTAATGTTAGAGTTTTCTGTGTTTTTTCCTAGAAGTACTCTATGCATAGACAAGCAAGTGTGTGTGTGTGTGTGTGTGTGTGTGTGCATGCGTGCGTACACCTTTTCCCTCTTTTACACTAATGGTACCCCACTATACACAATTTTCTGTACGTTGCTTTTTTTTCACTTAGTCTAATTTAGAAATATTCCATACAGGACATTAAAAAGGTCCCTGTTTTTATTATTCCTAGATTGGATTCCATTGCATAGATGTACTATAAGTAATTAACCAATCTCCAGACTTTTGTAATAAATGCTATAATAAATGCTACAATGAATAACATTAGAAAAATGTCATTTTACAAAGTTACAATACATTTCTAGAAATAGAGTTGCTGGGCCAAAGGAAAGTTTTATTTTTAATAGACATAAAGCTAAGATATGATCCAAGGGTTCAACCTCAAAATCTAAACCTGAAAAGAAATAGAGGCCATTGTTAGCTGATCAGAGATTCTAATCTGTGTCGCTAAATGAGACGACTTTAAGATGGCAATGAAAATGCTAAACGATTGTTTTCAGGAATGATGAAAACTTTTCGGTGATGGCTAAGAAATCTTATTTAGCAATTTAAATTATTTTTTATTGCCATAAATAGTTCAAGGCAATTACGTAATTCGTAAATTCGAAGGAAGTTTATTTATTCAACTTGCTACTGTCCTAAATACGGCTCTGCAGTTATAAAAAAAATAATTAAATACTATCGTGATTTTAAAGTCATTCACAATGCACTAGGTTTAAACATTTATTAGGTTCCTATTCCATGAAGACTTTGTCCTTGCCCTCAAGGAGTTTACTATATTAGTAGTTTACAGTCGGGGCAAAAATTCAGAAAGGATTCTTTTCATCCTTTAATGTTATATCATGATCTGTACTTATCTGTCTCTTTATTCTCTCACCAATAAATGGTAACTGGCTAGCATCTTTTCATGTGCTTATTTGTTGTGTCTTTTCTTGGTAAAGAAGATGTTCAAATCTTTTGCCTATTTTTTATTAAGATACTTGTCTTCTTATTTAGTTGAAAGAATTCTTTATATATTCTGTATACAAGTACTTTGTCAGATATGTTTCACAAATATTTCTCCTAATCAGGATCTTACTTTTTTTGTTTTCTTAAATGTGTCTTTCAAAGAGCAAAAGGTTTTAATTTTGTTAAAATCCATTTCATAAATTTTTTCTTTTATGATTCATGTTTTTTGTGACATTAAGAAATCTTTCCTAACCCAATGCCACAAATATTTTCTCCTATATTTTTTCTAAAAGTTACACCTATTTTTTGGTTTGGTAACCATTTATATGGTTGTCACAACTGGCCTTCCCAATTGAAGAAATAGGCTCAGATAGGTTAAAACAATTTGCCATAATTGTTTAGCCATTAGCTGTCACTATGTCTCCTGATTCTAAATTCTGTGCTTTCCCCACTGTACAAGCCTGTGCATATTATGTTGGGATATGTACATAGTAAGGTCATAGGACTATGTTGGTCTAATGTATCCTGGAGGCATTCAGTTGGTCAGTTCCCAAGGCCTTGCCTGCTATTGTTTCCTGCTGGACTCTACCATTTGTTTAGCAATCAGAGGGCAAGCAAGGGAGGAACTGTGAAACTTACTCATCAAATGTTAGTTTTTAATACCCTCACAAAAGGTGTTTTGTAATTACTTGGATTCAATCCAAATTTTGATTTATGGACCATAGTATTAATAACATAAGAATGCATATTGAGTAGTCAGCTCACAAGTATTTATTGAGTGCCTATTATAAATGCCAGGCACTGTGTTTCATTGCTAGATGTACACTAATCAGTGAATTCGGTCACTTGCTCTTTTAACTAATGGAACTTGTAGTCTAGAGGAGTAGCTTTCAAATTCTTGTAACTGAGATCCACAGGAAGCAATACATTTTACTTTATGACCTGATGCGCTTAGGAAGGTGCACATGCACACACATATGTACCAACAACAGGAGTTTCCTGAAACAGTTCTTCCTCCTCCTTCATGCAGTGTACTCTGATCTAGTCAGTTAAAAAAAGAAAGAAGAAAAACAGCTATGTTGCTGTGCACCAAATGGGTTTCACAAGCCATTCATGGGTCTCAGCCTGCAGTTTGAAAAAAATGGGTAGAAGCTGGTTAATTACTGAATTTTGGGGGGACTTTCAAAGACTGGTTTGCTGCCCAGGGGATTGCTGGGAGAACACAAATACGCGGTCTGCTTCTTGAGATGCCCATCTGCCAGTTGGTCAAGTCGGACAGAGTATAACCACACGTCCCCACCAAAACGCCAAAACTTTCAAAATTTCAAAGGAAGTGCTAACTTTCTTTGTAAAATTCTATAGTGCTGGAAATGACAATGCTTCTTTAGTTCCCAAAGTTACCAGGCTCATTATAGCTTTAGGAGTCAAGTGGGAAATAACTAGCTAAGGAAGTTTGTCACTCAAACCCTAATGTTAAAACATACACAGAAACTTGAAAAATTGTTTCAGTAAGAAGATTAAAAAGTATCTTTCTTCATTTGGTTGTTTTGAAATGTTGGAAACGGGGTGTACTGAGTGGTATTATTTGGCTAGATGTAAATTATGGACAGTCCTTAGAGAAGGGACTTTTATGACCCCTAACCACAAGTGACCTTTGACCTTCTTGTCAAAATACAAAACTATTTCCTATCCTTTAAGCAGACAACTGAGAGCTTCAAAACACAAGAGGAATCTATTAAGCTCAGTTTGTAGTTATTTGAGGATTAGAGAAGAAAGGACATTGCTTCGGAAATTTGAAATTAGAAACTTTTAATCAAAGAAAGTTTTATTCTATGACACTGTGTAGTTTGATTTCTACTCAAATTGGACCTAAAAAAATGGGTTTGGGGTAGTGAAGATTTTTGTTTTTTAACTCCAATGGGTGTGTAACTACTATAGTCGGGCGATTTTTATTTTGAGTCTTTCTAATCATCTTCCTTTGACAAATCCAGGTGAGCTAATAAAATTGAGCTGAGGACTTAGAGAAAATACAGTCCAGATTTAAAGCTTCTGGAAGGTGTAGGGTTGCATTGCATTTCTTGAATGGGTTGGTCCCTTTTTTAACGGAATTATTTTGTTGTGGCAAAAGGATGATCGTAAATGATCATATTTTAAACAATAATTTTCTAAGATTCACGTGGTTTAGTTACCAACCAAGAATACCAATATTGTTCTCATACAAGTATTTGTTCTCCATCTAGACAGTGGGGAGAGTCAGAATAACAAAATGGGCTTAGGATAACGCCTAAGTCGAAGGCTTCTGAGGTTTTTGTTGTTGGTGTTTCCCCAGTTAGAAGAAACTAATACATTGGGAAAGAATTTCCTTGGTTATGAGAAACAGAGACCATTCTCTTCAAGGGATATGTTAACATGAGAACTAAGATTTTTCGTAGGGGGAATGAACATTTTCTTTCAGAGTAACTATCCTCCTAAGAGGGGATTTTCTGCTGGAAGGTCCTGGTTTCTGACAATCCTGAAAGGCTCAAACAACTCTGGCTCTCAGAACCTGACTGATGTCTGCAGGACATGGCGCTTGTTACTCTGCTTTGCTCCGGGGCTCTGCCTGGGCCTGGAATTTTCCTTGTGCTGACGAATGTCCCGTGCATAAGCTCCAGGTTTTTCCCTAGAATCAGGACACTAGCTATCATAAACTTTTAGGCTTTAGTATTTATCCCTGCTGCTCACGAAAAGAGCTCTGGTTTCCCTGGGTCCGGGCTCTGTGCAGAGGCTGGTGTGGACTTTGATTTTTGCAGGGGACCTTCCTGTACTTTGCCCCAGTTCGTGAGAAAAAGCCACTGTCAAAAGCCACTCATCCTTTTCTGCGAGTTGCTTTTCAGAGCAACTCCTTTCCATGGCAGTGATCAGAGCGTCTTGTTCACAAGGGTCTCTGCCAACCCTCTGACCTGAGCAGGGTGACTCTTCCCTTGACGTCCCCGATTCTTCCTCCCTCCTTGATGCTCTCCCCTTTTGGATCTCTGGTATTTTTGCTCTTGTCTGGTGGGGCTATAACCTTGTCCTGGCTCTTTTCTTGGCCTGAAGGTTAGGGACCCAAGGTGTTTCCCTTTGGTCTCCATGAATCACAGCACCTGGAAAGCTGCCATGGCTCTAGTGGAAACACTCTGGAGATGGGACTCTGAGACTTTAGAAGTCAACTTGAGTCATGGAGCGTTGCAAGGGAACAGCCTTGTTTCTGGCCCGGGAACCCTTGCTCAAATTTGACTCACCAGCAAACTCTTCTTCTAAGGCATGGTTGGTGTGGATTTGGGGCAACCAACATTCTTGGTTGTAAAAGACACTACTTTGTCACTGGAACCCCTAGACTACATTAGCTTTTGGGAATTTCTTACCGTAATGGCTTTTGTGATGTTTTCCAATAGTGGTTTAAGAGACACTGACCATCCCCTTGGAATTTCTGTCCCTTGAGGCAATTTCTGAATTAATCTCCAAAATCCTTTTCAGAAAATGGATACCAAACTGAGAGAAATGCCCCCCCCCTTTTTTTTTTTATGGTTTTTTCTCTCTAGACTCCCTTGCTCCTCTGTTCTCTTGCTCTGGGGCATTGCTATTTTATATCTGAAATCTCTTGAGACACTTGTACTCTCATCGTTTTGCTCATTTCCTGACATTGCTCAACTTACAGTCAGCTCTGGGCTGCTGTTCACCCTTCCCAAAGTCCCACTTTTCCAGGTTGTTTTCTATGATGCTGGATGAAAGGGGCTGAAACGTCTGTCTTTCTCCCATTGAGGGCAGTGGGGAGGACTCCACAGGCCCATGACTAGTATTTGATAGGGACGTTTCTCAGAATTCTCTGGCGCAAACTGAATTTGATGTGATAGCCTTGTCTCCTACCTGCATGAGAGTTTAGCCCGAGGAGGTTGGCAATCCCACTATGGTGTCCGTCCCTGAAATGTGGGTGACTGGGGAGAAAAAGGCAGAAGAAGGCAAATTCTGTCATTGGGCTTTTCTCACCTTCAAACAGTTTTATGAATTCCAAGACCTTAGGCGTAGGCCCTACCTCTCTACCCAAAACTGAAGGTGATTGTTTAGCACATGTTGAGAATTTGGATCAGGAAGGGAGAGCTCTGGAGAGGTATTCAGATATTATTCCCCTCAGAGAGTTTTAACGGTGAGTGTTAACTATTTCTCCAGAGAACGGGACGTGAATTTCTTTAAAAGATGATACCTGAGGTTTACAATCTTTAAGCCCCTTCTAGGCAGCTTCTCTCATCATAGACCAGTTAATCAATTAGAAGGCAAAAATGACCCTTCTGCAGTGTGAGGAGATCGTGTGGTCATAATGCCGTACAGGAAATTAATTACAAATACAGAGTCATCGCTCACTTTACTCTCAGTTCATCGTTAGTCTTTAATTTTAGGTATCTCTAGCCTTCCTTGTTGATTAACCTAGATTCCTCCCGCCTCCAGTACGAGAGGTAAATCTTTCAGTTCCTGTATTTATTGAAGAAGGAATCGAGCTCTTTACTTGCTGGGAAATAGGCCTCATCCTTGGTTCTAAATAAAAACTGTTCTTTTCACAATCATCTGAAACCTGACTTGGTAATGTCTCAGGATTCTATCTCAGTAACAGCAATCTTTCTGCACTTGTCTTTCTTTCCTGGCACACATCCCCAGACAGTTGTCCAAGAGAGGTTTTTCTCTTACTCAGTGTCTTCTTGTCTTCAAATTTCTCTTGTTTTCTGAATTCCCCTAGTTTCTCTAAAATAGCCTTCTCTTTGCTCTTCAAACCTGCATTCCCCACAGGAATAACAGAGTTTCACACACTCTTCAGAAGCATACAGTGGTCATATTACATGCTATACACAAAACGTCTCTAAAACCCAGTTCACTGTCATAGCCCAAGTGCCAAATCAAGTTGCACAGAAAGCTTTTGAAGATGTTTGTATGGCAGGAATTGGGGGCAATTGATGGTTGTGTGTAAGGCATAAATAGCTCTCATACACTGGTCTGAGGGGGGAAATAAAAAATTAGAATTCTAAGGTTTTAAAGACCCTAAAGGTAATACATAGAATGACTTACCAAATAAATGGGAATCAACAAAAGTTGTACGCTTTCAGCACACATGGAGTTCCACTTTCTGTACCTACTTGTTTGGCTAGCCTGCTGTCAGCTCATGAAGTTAACAGAACTGATTTTTTTTTTTTTTGAACTCCTACATAGAACAGGAAAGAAGCAGCTAATTTGTTAATAGCAGAAGCCTAACAAACAAACAAACAAACAAACAAAAACAACGGAAAATAATAGAGTACTTAGTTTGCCTGAATTGAGACAAACCCGTTTCTCTATGGATTTGATATCAGCTTTGAACCACTTAATTAGCAACTAGAGATATAAACCCAAAGTTTTCTGTTGTATCTTGAGATTATAGATTTGGAAGTTCTAAGTTGCTGCTCTTTTATTCTTTCTTTTTGTGGGCTTTCAGTGAGGGTTGAGCATCCACCACGGGCTTTGATGCCTTTCCCTGTGTTTATACTTGTTTATACCTATTCAGCACCTTGTTCTTCTGTGAAGATCACTTTTCAGAATCCACCATGGTACCTACCTTAGTTAACTTACCTGAGCATTCGTTAAATATGTAAATACTCCTTTATGTAAATTGAATAACCTGTGCATATGAATGACCACTTTCCTTTTGTTGGTTTTGCTGTCAGAGCTAGTTTTGGAGTGATATGATTTCACCGTTTCGGTTCTAAAGCAGTGATTTAAGTGCTATCTACAGATGCAAATACTTGAGACTAGTGGCTCTCAAACTTTAATGTATGTTAGAATCACCTGGAGGACTGGTTAAAAACATTCACTTCCAGGCCTTATCCCTAGATTTTCTGATTTGGGAGATCGAGGGTGGAGCCTAAGAATTTGCATTTCTAACAAGGTTCAGGTAATGCTGCTGCTGGTCTGTGAGGACTGACTACCTTTGAGAATCACTGCTTAGGGGTTTTTCTCCTATTTCAGAAATATTCCCTCATAGGACATTTGTGTCACTATTTCTGACGGTTATATCAGAAAAAGAGAAGAAAAAAACCCAAAACAAACTTCAAGGAGATGACAGGGTTTAGTGGACTTTTAAAAACCCATATTCAAGTTATCTCTGTGTGAGGGTGTGAATTTGCCATTACAAGTAATGTGGCATTTGTGGAGGGTCTAAGATACTATCATAAGTGAACATTCAAAGAATCAAAAGCAAAACCTCTAACTCTGCAAAATATTCGTATATTAAATCATTATACCTTAAATGAATACAATGTTATATGTCAATTATACCTCAATAAAACGGGGCAAGGGCAACCCTCTAAATCTTCTCACTTTTATTTGCAATTAAAGATTTAGAAGAGGAGGGGGCAGCGATAGTGGAAGAGTATAAATGTTGGTAGAAGAGACTTGAGTTAAAGTCCTTGCCCTGCCACTTACCTTTAATGAATGATTTTGGAGCGTGTGCAACTTCACTGGGTGGTTTTAGTATTAAATGAGGTAACAAATGTGAAATGCTCTAATTACGGTAACTTTCCATCAGTTATTTTCATAGACAGTCGCCTCCTCAGTTGCTTTTGTACACTCAGGAATTTTTTCAAGCTCAATGGGTAATATGTTTTATCCAATCATTACGCAGAAAATAATTAGACCCCAACATTTGTAGCCCCGTGGATGCTGTAGAAAGGCCGATAGAGAAGATGTGGGCCCGTTCTCCATGCACATAAAAGCTGCTTAGGGAGTTAGAATTCTTTCCACTCAAAGTACCAAAATACCCCATTAAAAGTAAGGTAAACGATGACATTTTTAAGTATAAGAAGCCCAGAGGCAAGGCAGTGGCTCAATGCAGTTACCAAAGTGCTGATTCTTTCATCTGTTCTGCTTTACCAGCCTTAGTAGCATCTCATGTCCTTGGGCCTCTCCTTTCAAGGTCACAAAATGGCTGTCACAGCTGTAGACATCTGTCGTGCGGGGAAGCCTGCGGGGTCTCTGCTCCCCACATAACGCAGGACATGGTGAGGCCAAAAAGGAACACCCACGGAGCCATAGATGGGGGAGTCATATCACTATATTCTCTCTGGCGGCACTATACTCTCACTGGAGGCTGGATCCACACTGTCCGCAAACTGCCATCCACGCTTGCCAGCCCAGCCGCCATCTTCTTGCTAGGCCCCATTCTTTCTCTTCTTCTCTCTCTCTCTGCTAGCGTAGCCACGGCAGTTATATTAGTGGCCAATGGCTCACTGGTTACAGCTGACGGCCAACTAGCCACAGCTGATGGCCATGCAATCACAGTTGGCCATTGACTACCTGAGCCAGCACCTTTCTATGTGAGGCCGAGAGCCTGGAAACTACTTTCTGGGGCTCTGCCCCCACACTCCACCCCTACAGGCTCTCGCCTCACAATCTACGCGACAAGCGTCTTCCGCGAGGGGACCTGTGCGAGGAGCCTGGGGGTGAATGCAATATCCTGGACACAGCCAGGCTCTCTGGGCACAGCCAGGGTTTCTCAGGGCACCACCAGTGCTTCTGGGCACGGCCAGACTTCCTGGACTTCTTAGGGTACCACCTGTCTTCCTGGACACAGCCAGGGTTTCTCAGGGCACCACCAGTACTTCTGGGCACGGCCAGACTTCCTGGACTTCTTAGGGTACCACCTGTCTTCCCGGACACAGCCAGGGTTTCTCAGGGCACCACCAGTACTTCTGGGCACGGCCAGACTTCCTGGACTTCTTAGGGTACCACCTGTCTTTCCGGACACAGCCAGGGTTTCTCAGGACACTGCCACTCTCTGTGGGCACAGCCACACTTCCTGGACACAGCCAGGGCTCTCAGGGCACTGCCACTCTCTGTGGGCACAGCCACACTTCCTGGACTCAGCCAGGGCTCTCAGGGCACTGCCACTCTCTGTGGGCACAGCCACACTTCCTGGACACAGCCAGGGCTCTCAGGGCACTGCCACTCTCTCTGGGAACAGCCCGACTTCCTGGGCACAGCCAGGGTACCTTCAGGGCTCAGCCAGACTTCCTGGACTCAGCCAGGGCTCTCAGGGCACTGCCACTCTCTGTGGGCACAGCCAGACTTCCTGGACACAGCCAGGGCTCTCAGGGCACTGCCACTCTCCCCGGGCCTCTCAGGGTACCCTGCTGGAACAATAGCGACTCACAATCAAGGTGCTTACATATTCTCAATGGCGGCCAGTCAAGACACAAAAGCAAATATCCCCCAGTTCCACTACATGGTGGTATGTTCCCAAACAAACAGTCAAGTTGTCCATTAAATTAGGGATGGAAGGCAATTCCCCATAGTCCATAGTCATTCGCCAGGGCTGTCCTGGGGGTGAGGGATGACCTTGACCTCACCCTATCTCCCACGGAGGACTCAGCAAGCGTTACCTCCTGGGACTACAAGTCCTGCATCCGGGCTGCCTGAGCAGGAACTTCCCCGGCCCACGGGGCTGCAACGACCTTCGCTTTCTCTGGCCTGTGCTGGTTGGGGAACCGTCCACATCTTTCCACCTCTCCACGGGGCTCCATCTCTCCAGCAGCTGCATGGCTTTTCCTGTGCTGGTGGGAGAACCGTCCACGTCCTCCCACCCCTCCACGGGGGTCCAGCTCTCCGGCAGCTGCTCCTCCTGGTCTTCCTCAGACTGGGTGTTCACACGCACAAACTGCTCCACCGTCCTTCGGAGAGCTTTGGCCGGCACCATACCCTGCTCGCTGCACCGTTTGTCATGCGGGAGACCCTGCTCGCTGCGCCATCTTTCAGGCGGGGTGGCCTGCGGGGTCTCTGCTCCCCACATAACGCAGGATATGGTGAGGTCAAAAAGGAACACCCACGGAGCCATAGGTAGGGGAGTCATACCACTATATTCTCTCTGGCGGCACTATACTCTCACTGGGGGCTGGATCCACACTGTCCGCAAACTGCCATCCACGCTTGCCAGCCCAGCCGCCATCTTCTTGCTAGCCCCCATTCTTCTTCTTTCTCTCCTCTGCTAGCATAGCCACAGCAGTTATATTAGTGGCCAATGGCTCACTGGTTACAGCTGACGGCCAACTAGCCACAGCTGATGGCCATGCAATCACAGTTGATGGCCATTTACTACCTGAGCCAGGCACCTATCTATGTGAGGCCGAGAGCCTGGAAACTACTTTCTGGGGCTCTGCCCCCACAACATCATATCTTTGCACCACTGCATCCAAAGACAGAGAAAGGGCAGTTTCTTTCCTCAATTCTCCTTTTCAAGGTGGAAAATCTTTCCCACAAGCCCATGGCAGACCTGCCCTCAGGTCTTGTTGACCAGGATTAGGATATAACTGTGTGTTGGCCTCCGAGGAGGCTGAAAAGACGCGTATGTGACATTTTCAGCTTCACTGGTAGGACTGGTAGGTGAGAGCGGTGAGAAATGACTGCTGGTAGACATCAGAGAGGATCTACCACAGGGAGATAGAACTATGGTCTATACAAAGATTAGAGAGAGTTCTAGTCAATTTATCAGTAGGCTGAATTGTGTGAGCTATCTAGGTCAGGGGTCAGCAAACTTTTTCTGTTAAAAGCCTGATAGTAAATATTTTAGGCTTTGATGGCCACAAATGGTCTTTGCCTTTTCTTTTCTTTTTTTTTTACACAATCCTTTAAAAATGTGCAAACCCATTCTTAGCTTGCTCGCCATACAAAAACAGGCTGGAATTTGCCAACCACGCCATGAAGGCTCAGGAGAGGGAGTTCAGTGAGACTGCAGTCGTCCTTTTGAAGCTCCCTGAAAGTCTGGGATTTGAGTGGTGTCTTGAGGGTGGATAAGATTTAGATGGAGAAGGACGCTGAGGTTGTTTCCCTGTCTTGGCTGTTGTGAATAATGCTGCAGTGAACATAGCGGTGCATATATCTTTGTGAATAAGAGTTTTCAAATTTTTTGAGTAGATACCCAGAAAAGAGATGACTGGGTCATTTGTTAGGTCTCTCCTTGATTTTCTGAGGACCCTCCTTATGCTGTTTTCCATAGAGGCTGCGCCAACTTATATTCCCACCAGCAGTGTACAAGGATTCTCTTTTCACCACATCCTTTCCAATACTTGTTATTTCTTCTTTCATTGGCAGTAGCCATACAATTGATTACTACTCCACCATGAAAAAAAAAGATGAAATATTGCCATTTGTGACAACATGGATGGATCTTGAGAGTACCGTATCATCCTAAGTGAAATATTTCTGATGGAAAAGGACAAGAACCACACGATTTCACTCATATGGCATATAAAACACAAAGCAACGAAGAAACAAACTCATAGACACAGAGAACAGTATGGTGGTATCAGAGGGGAAGGGGAAGGGGAGGATGAAGAGGGTAAAGGGGGTCAAAGGGAACTAGACTGGATGGTGAGCACACAGTGCAATATACAGATGACGTATTATAGAATTGTACACTGAAACTTCTATGTTATTAACCCATGCGATCCCAATAAGTTTAATTTTTTAAAAAGATTTGCATTGAGAGATCACGTTTTATTCTGAAGAAACTAGTGAGTGGCGAAACAAGCCTGTGACTCCATAAAACAGCTGTGTGTTACGTGAAAAGAGTAGAGAGCAGAAATACTTTTGCAGATGAAGTGGGCAAATTGCAAGCCAGAGTTAGGGAGCGGTGTGGCATGAATCCCTGGACTGCCTCAGCCCCTGACGAGCCAAGCTGCTAAGTAAGTCTGAGAAATGAAGATGCTCTTTTGGCTTAAAGCCTCCATGTTGACTTGGAGCCCAAGGGAGGCAGTGTCTCATGTAACAATTGGCTCTTTAGTAGGAGCTGTTGCTACCATGACTAATTAAAGGACAAACATCATGTGTTTAGGATAATAAGACTGTCGGTTTCTTAATCATACCTCTACACACAGATGGTAACTCATCTTCCGTTTGTGTTATTGATATTGGCAACAAGGAAGAAGTGCAACGACTAATGCTACGTCACTTATTCATTGTACATTTGTTGAATGCTTTCTGTGTGCCAGGCCCTAGAGATATAAATAGAGTAGCTCACAGTCTAGAGGGAGAGACACAATATATATAGACATAATTACAATAGCGTGAGATAAGGGTTAGATAATATATGTGCAAGGAATTGTGGATGCCTAGAAGAAGGAACCACCAATTGGTCTCGATTTAAACTTTCAAGTTGACTTGGTCTAATCATGGCTGTCCTTCGGGGGCCGTAGATCATGTCCATAATGCTCGCCTGTTATCTTGCAGCTCGTTATCACTGATTACAAAGAGGCCTGTGCGAAATACCGGGGTTGGATCAACTCCAATTCATCAGATCTCCGGAAAAAGCAATTGCAAACATTCTGCTGTTGCTGCTACTAAGTTTTTAGGATCCTCTTTATGTGCAAAGTATAGAGCTATAGTGTTTCTTGGTCACTTAATTTTGTGCTTCCCACTATACTGATAGGAATATTGGGTTCCAAAAAATAATAGGTTTCACAGTAAAGCTTGCAGAAGATTCTGTGGTAGGAAGAACAATGGACCCCCAAAAGAGTCCTCATCTTAGCCCCCTATGAGCCTGTAAATAGGAGGTCAGACAATTAAGTTCGCAAACTCATCCTAGAAAAAGTGCGACATACCTCATTGCTGAATATCACTACAGCCACCTTCGAAGTGCTCCCCTTGGGAAGCTATGCACCGATGCCAGCGCCTAGTCCACCCTTCAAAGCAATTTTGGAACTCTTTGTCTGGAATGGCCATCAGAGCTGTTGTATTACCCTTGATGTCCTGAATGTCATAAAAATGTCTTCCTTTCAATATTTCCTTTACCTTCTAGTAAAGAAAGACGTCATTGGGGGCCAGATCAGGTGAGTAGGGAGGGTGTTCCAATACAGTTATTTGTTTACTGGCTAAAAACTCCCTCACAGACAGTGCTGTGTGAGCTGGGACACTGTTGTGATGCAAGAGCCATGAATTGTTGGTGAAAAGTTCAGGTCGTCCAACTTTTTCATGCAGTCTTTTCAGCACTTCCAAATAGGAAACTTGGTTAACTGCTTTTCCAGTTGGTATAAATTCATAATGAATAATCCCTCTGATACCAAAAAAGGTTAGCAACATCGTTGCAACAAGTTCTCAAACTTAATTGTCAGATGTGTAAACAACAAATTTACTTTCTCACATGTCTGGAGGCTAGAAGTCAAAGGTCAGAGTGTTTGCAGGGTTGATTTTTTTTTCCCCCTGAGGCATCGCTCCTTGGCTTGTAGATGTTCTATCTTCTCCCTCTGTCTTTACATTGTCTTTCCTCTACACATGTCTGTGTTCTGATCGTCTCTTATAAGGGCACCAGTCACGTTGGATTCGTACCCACCCTAATTGCCTTATTTTAACTTAATTACTTCTTTAAAGACCATATCTCCAGATAGAGGCACATTATGAGGTTTCTAGGAATTAGGACTTCAACATAGAAATGGGGGGGGGGGTACAATTTAGCCCATAACACTCTCCCAGAGTTTCCATAAGGAACATGAGTCTACTACCACTTTGATTTTAGGACCCCTGGCCCCTAGAACTGTAAGATAATAAATTTGTGTTGTACAAGCCATTGAGTTTGTGGTTATTTGTCACAGCAAATTAGAAAATGAATACAATTACAAGTAACCTGAATCTATTAATAGGAGACTGAGTAACTGAATTGTGGAACATCTGTACAAATGGAATATTATTCAGCACTCAAAAACAGCAAAATAAAAAATAGTGAAATAAGTGTCCATTGACAGGTAAGTGGAGGAACAAAGTATAGTATAGACATACAACGGAATATTATTCAACCTTAAAATGGAAGGGAATTCTGACAGATGCTACAACATGGATGAATCTCGAGGACATTATGCTAAGTGAAATAAGCCAGTCACAAAAGGACAGATACTATATGATTCCATTTATATGAGGTATCTAGAGTAATCAAACTCATAGAAACAGAAAGTAGAATAGTGGTTGCCAGAGGCTGTGGGAGGGGGAAATTAGTTTTTTAATAGGTATAGAGTTTTAATTTTGCAAAATGAGAAAGTTATGGAGATTGAGTCAACAACAGTGTGAATATACTTGACACTAATGAACTCTACACTTGAAAATGGTTAAGATGGTAAATTTTATGTTATGTCATTTTACCACAATTAAAAAATTTTAAATAGTAAATTTTAAAAACAGTAAAAATTTTAAAACAAAAATATTAAGTTAAAAAGATTGTAACAGAAAAATAGGTGTAATGTGCTTCCATTGTATATTTTAGAGAAAGGATATGTACACATGTAATGCTTACATGTACACAGAATATCTCTGAAAAGATATTCAAGAAACTGGCATAGTGATTACTGCTGGGAATGGGATTGTAGAGAACTAGGAGGTAGGGGGATAGGGGTGGAAGGAAAAATTAAATATGCTTTGATACCTTCTGAATCTTGTTTACCATATGAATATATTACATATTGAAAGAATGGTTTTTACCAAACTCATAGATACAGAGACAGATTTATGGTTGCCACGGGTCAGGGGTGGGCAAAATGGGTGAAGGGAGTCAAAAGGTACAAACTTCCAGTTGTAAAATAAATAAATCAAGGGGACATAATAATAATTTTAAGAAGAAATAATGGTTTTTAAATATGTAACTTGGGGTTAGGAACTGCAGAGAGAGTTTTCTCAGTTAGGCTATGAAATCTCTTTGTCAATGCAGTTATACCTAAGTGTCAGGATAAATAAGACCTACTTCTTTGTCTTGGTTTTTAAAGGGTTAAAAGCTCTTAGTCCCAAAGTCGTCACCAGGCTTTAGGGTACACATATATTTTATTGTTTGAACCTAAAAAAATAGTTGAGGGGAGAAAAGATGGAGGAAAAAAGGAAAGACAAAAGAAATGTAATAGTCAATGTTTTATGTTTCTTAAAATCACATAACCTATGCTTATAACAAGAATAGAATAAAAGATACTTAACAGTAACAATAGGTTTTGACTCTTGTGGGATTCTTTCTTAAGACTTCTGCTTGCAAATTGTTAGGTAACTGCACAAGTTACATTTTAACACTCTTCAAAACATCCTTCTTAGCACACTAGTCCTTGCACCATACATTCCCTATAAAGATTGCAACATTTTATTACTATAATTGCTGCTTAGAAACTGTTCTTGAAACTTCTTGTTATATATGGATGTGTTTTCTAACCAACAACCTTAGCCCATTTTTCTCCAAAGGGACATAGTTCCACAGAGCCAAAGCCTTACATTTGTGGGGTTTGCATATCCATTAAAAAAAAAATATATATATATATATATATATTTTTAGAACCTGTTCAGTTTTCTTTCCCTTTGGTTTAGAGTTTTACTGTAGCTAATTCAGCATCCAAAAAAGTGCTTCATACGTCATAGGGGTACAATAAATGATAATGAATGGATCATTGTGAGCTCAGCACTGCCAGGGTTCTATAGGGAATACAAATTTGTCTCTATTTAGAAGTGAAACACTCATAGTTTTGTAGAAGCAAAATTTCCCTATAATGGCACGTTTCTTTGAAAGAGAATTGAACCCAAATGTGTAAACCTTTTACATGTAGGAAGGAGCATGTTATTGCTGTAGGAATATTTATTGTTGTTGTTAGCAGCAGCAGCAGTAGTAGTAGCAATATCAGTAGCAGTCACATGAAATGCTTTTCTTATATTCCTTCTCATACAGTCTTCCCGACCGCCCTGTTAGATAGATGCTATTGTTGTGCCCATTTTTATGGACAAGGAAATTGAGCTCAGAGAGATTAGGTACTGTGTTCAGCATCACAGAACTAGGATATGAACTCCGTTTAGTTAAAATTGGGGCTTGGTACTTCCAGTGCAAGTATATGAGTTTGACTTTATTCTCTTCAAAGTTCCTACTGAAATAGCCAAAAGGACATTAAAAGTGAAGGAAGGGAAGGAAGGAGGGTAGGACAGAAGGGAAAGAAGGAAGAAAAAGAGAAGAAAATTGATACCTGCACTACAAACGGGATGATTCCTATCCTCATGCTAGAAGAGACGCTGGAGAACTTCCCACAACGTGGAATTCAAACACCAGGTTGAGACAGGGCCTACCAACCTGAGAAGTACCACTGTGCTTCCCCGAATATATTATGTTATATAAGACCCGGTCTGATATTATATATTATGTTATATAAGACCGGGTCTTATATTCATTTTTGCTCCAAAAGACGCATTAGAGCTGATGGTCCAGCTACGTCTTATTTTCGGGGAAACACGGTATATATAAAAACCCACCTAGGAAATCAGTTAAGGAAGCATCTTTTATTCCTTGCTCCTACAGCAAGAAGGATATATTCAGGAAAAAGAAAAGATAGCAATCCCTTTCGTGCAGACGTGGTGAGGCATGTGCACGGACTCTGCCAGTAGAAGCAGAAAAACCCCTTTTACAGAGGGGAAAAGGAAGTGAAGGGGAAGAGCTGTTTCAACCATCGACTGTGTTATAGAAACACAGTTATTCCTGTAGGGCTTTTGGGAGGACACGGGGTACAGAGCTCCTCCTATAGTTCCTCCTGATTCCTGTCTAGGTTAAGATCTCTGTGATAAAGTTGATCATTTTTGACATATCAAATACCTTTTAGCACCTATTTAGATAATCTTATAGTTTTTCTCATTTGACAATAATATGCTACATTACATTATTAATAATAGAGTTCCTAAATATTTATTCATTCTTGGAATAAGTCCTTTATAGTCATACGCGAGGCAGTTCACAATGCAGGACAACTAGGAATTGGAATTACCAAGTACCTCAGAAGGCAGAGGAATGAACTTGAAATGTCTTTTGTCATCCATTAGGATTCCGAGAATTTAATTTAGAACTAAGTATGTTAGTTGCAAGTAAATACTTGTTCTATGAACCAATTATTTGTAATGCTACCAGCACCCTTAAGTTGATACGTTGTGTATTAATGAATTGAATTTCAATTCATATGCAGTAAAGCCTTAAAATAACTGCGAGGCTTCAGTGTCATTACAGGACCTCCTTCTTGAAAGATCATTTTTAAACAGCTAGTGTAAACATGCTGAAGTATGCATAAGAATGACAACTGTAAAATCTTAATGTAATTTGGAGTAATTAACTTGTACTTTTCTGTCTTTTCAGTTTGTATACACTGTCAGTGACATGTCACTTTTGATCTGCTTAATATTATCTATATTATCATCTTTTGTGATATGAGAATTTGGGAGAATTGAAAGCAGCTTTGATTTATACCTTATTAATTCCTTCAAATATTGTGTTATTGATTAAGCTTTTACCTTTTCCAATATGACTTTTAGAAGTCTTCAAGTATTTTGTAGACCGATTTTAAAAAAAGACCAATGGAGAGTAAATGTTCTCATTTTTACCCCCATCAAAACGCGAGGGAGTAAGGAATAGACTTTGCATTTGCAGGATTTAAAAAGTAATTTTAAATACTTCGTTGTTTTTGTTTATTTTTCTAAAAGAAGAAGAGGGAGGAATAATGGAAGATGAGACAACAATAATGGTTGTAAGAAGGAAAACCAAAAGCAGGGGAAAAAGTAAGAAGAAAATAAACCAGTAAAAGGCAATTACCAGAAGCAGTAACTATAAGCTTTACTTTCTTTCATTTAAGTTTACTTGTACTCAAACTCTTAACCTTTGCAGGTATTCTGCAGGTTGAAACACGGCCTCAGCTTTGAAAAATCAAACTAGGAGTCAACTAGGATAGCCACAGAGTGGTTATACATGATTACGTTTCAGCCATTGGTAGTGAGAAGTTTTTGTTTTTTAACAACTTTATTGAGATATAGTTGACATACAAAAAAGCTGCATGTAGTTAAAGCATACAGTTTGATGAATTTGGACATATGCATACACCTGTGAAACCATCACTAACCAAAGTAATAAACATATCTATCACCTCTAGAAGTTTCCTTGTGCCCCTTTGGGGGTTTTTGTTGTTGTTGTTCGTTTTGTTCTAAGAACATTTAACATGAGATCTACCCTCTTAAAAATTTTAGATGCACAACAGAGTATTGTCAACATTAGATACTATGTTGTACAGCAGATTTCTGAAACTTCATACCCATTAAACAACTTCCCATTTCCTCCTTCCTCCAAGCCCACATTCTACTCTCTGCTGCTGAGTTGGATTACTTTGGTTACCCCAGATAAATGGAATCATGCAGTATTTGTCCTTCTGTGACTGGCTTATTTCACTTAGCGTAATGTCCTCCAGGCTCATCCATGTTCCCACGTATGGCAGGATTTTGTTGTGTTTTAGAGCTGAATACTATTCCACTGTGTGCATGTACCCCATTTTCATTATCTATTTGTCTGTCAGTGGGCATTTAGGTTGTTTCCGTATCTTGGCTCTTGTGAAAAATGCTGCAATGAATGTGGGAGTGCAGATATTTCTTGGAGAGCCTGATTGCAATCTTTTTGGATTTATACCCAGAAGTGGGATTGCTGGGTCACATGGTAGTAAGAAATTTTGATGACATAAGCATATACAGCTCTACATAGGGAAAGCTCAGTTTCTAGCATCTGTTCCCTGAACAGCAAACAATTGAATGGAACTTAGTGGGTCAGAGTTGGAGTTTTTTTCTCTTCTCTTTTTTGTCATAAGGGAAAAATACTCTTGTGTTACCAGCTAATTGTTTCACTCCTTTGTCTCATTTTCCTTATCAGTCTCCTAGACAGATTTTGAAAAAGAGATTGGAGAATGGAAGAAAGGTTTTAAATTGTTTTCTGGAATCTGTCAGAGGTACCAGGGCATGTCTTCTGGCTCTTCTTATCCACACTTGTTAGCAGAAGGCTAAGGAGTCCAGGCCAGCGGTTAGAGCCCCCAGTCACGTCCTGTGTTCTATTCTAAAGCCTGTCTCTAAACAGTCAGATCAGTTATGTACCTTTGATTACGAGGCTAAATGAACACAATCCTACCCATTCTGGGAAGAGTCTAGAGTACATACTATAAAGGGTAAGTAGCACTGTCTTTACAGAAAAAGGACATCCCATTGCCCAAGTTGGAAACCACAGAAATGCTTCAGCTAATTAAACATAATCAACTTTCCAATCACCTAACCAATCACCTGTTGGCTTTATTTCTCCAAAACAGCCATTGCTAATCAGAATTGCAGCTTCTCACCTGTGAGCTAACACTGATTCTGTGATTTCTGCGGGCTTTTCCCTCATGCTTGTGGCCCCCATTTGTCTGGATCCCTGAAATGATCTTGTTTGTATTACAGAGCTCTCACGTGGAAGACAGTGAATCAGCAGCGTTACTTGGCTGTGAGTGTGAAGAATCAGAAATCTTTAGTGAGTCCAATGTACGTAGGTATATGACTATACAGCCTTTGGTGATTCAAGTGAAAACTTCTTGGGTAAATTTGGCTCTTAAATGCAACAGGGCTAGTGCCTGTTATTTCATCTATTTGGCCTCCAATAGTTTGGGAAGGCAAGTAAGTGACTTAGGCTGGGTATGTGTATAAATAGGATGGTATATTTGTATGCATAGTAATCTCCCCTCAAGGCTTATCTATCAAAGGAGAAAAATGAGTAAGTCTCCTTCACTGGGGAATATGATTGTTTTTGTGAGTCTCCCCCCTTTTTTTTTCACGGTCAGTAGTATCTGTTCCCTCTGACAACTGCTTGGTGTTGACGCTGCTGCTGGACCTTTTTTCCCCACGTACATAGACCTTACACATTCTAGCTGTTGATAATGTAAAGCCAAATAGTGTTATAATTACTGGACTGGAGAGTCAGCTAGATTATCTCAAATGTAGAACTAACTACATGAGATGTTATACATTTTATTTGTCTCACCTGACTTCCAGCAAGGTTGCTTTAATTATTGCCAGTTACCTAAAGTTGGAGAGTGACTTAAATTGACTTTTTAAAAAGTGAAATCTCTCTTGCATAAAGATAACTGCCTTTGCTACCCGTGGCTAATACTAGGTTCTACAAACCTTGGTGATAAAAGTTTAGGTTGTCAATTTCAGAATGTTTCTTGTGCAGAGAAGCGCTCCATAAATATCGTTGCAGTTTCGGCAACGGAAGCTGTCTCCCTGTCTCCAAGTAAGCCGTGCTTCTCAGGTGTATCACCATAGGACTGCCTACTAGTAAACTGCCTTTTTACACATGGCACAGTGAAGGTGATCACTGTTGTAAGACCTCATTCAACTATTATGTTGATTACCTGGCTGCACTTCATTCAGCATTGATGAGGAGTCTGGAATGGCAGGAAGTCAGTTACTGTGACTCACCAACTAATAGCTGGAGTGGTGCTCATTTCCCTTGTGCTTGAAAACATTAACTGATGAACTCATATGAACACTCATTTATTATCCACCCTTATTTACAGATGACAGGCTCAGGGTGGAAAGGTTATATTCCTTGCCCAGTGTTGTGTGGTAAGCCGGGATGGCGCTGACATCAGATCCCAGCTGACAACCATCAGTGAGCTCGTTGTCAGCAGGCAGCGGCAGCATTGGTGGAATGTGTACCAGTCTCCTTATGCAGTACCCTGCAAGATTTATTCTGTTCGGTCTGCAGTGGAGTCCTCTGGGCTTGGACTGGCTGATTGTTTTGGCTGATTTTGTCTTAAAGAGACCAGTGAATGACAAACCACATGAACATTTTTATGAAGTTGGACACATGTGGTAAAAAAAAAAAAAAAAAATCTAATTTTAAAGGTTTTTTTCCCTTAGAAACAAATAGTTGGGTATATGTATTTACAGATTACTCTGGATTGCTTTATTTTATTGCCAGAGCTTTCATTCATTTAAGTCAGATTTGTTGTCTTATTTTCCTCTTCAAGAGGCAAAAGTGGTTACGTGTACTTGGCTGGGTTTTTTAAGGTATTGGATTCTCCTGTTTTGTGTGCTCAGGGAGTATTTCCCACACTTTTTTCTCTTTGCTCAGTTCCCCATTCCCACCCTCACATCAAAGGAGATTGAAGAGCTCCTTCCCAATTTGAAGGCTTAAACTTGAAAACAAAATTATTTGTAGAGCAAACAGATTGAAATCCCCACTTTGAATTTTCTTCAAAGTAAGTGGCATGGGATCTTGATAACTATTTGAAGTAGAACTTAACTGATGTGAAGAAGACTAGACGATAAAGTCAGTCACTGAAGAACGTTCTCGTCAGTCTTGTGGTAACAGAAATATGAACTATGGTTAGCTATAGTATTCCCTTATGCATGCATTCATTCATTCATTCACTAATCATGTACAAATCATTGCGCTTGGAGCTGTGGAGGTTAGAGATAAAATATAGAATCCACCCTAAGAACAAACTTTCAGCAGTAAGAAGAATAAAGTCTGAGACTCTAATGTAAAACACGGTGACTATAGTTGATAACACTGTATTGTATAATTGCTAAAAGAGCAGTGTTCTCACCAGAAAAACCAAAAAAGTATGTGAGGCAATGGATATGTTAATAAACCAGACTGGGGGAATCTTTTCACAATGTACATGCATAAGAACTCACCACAATATTCACTTTGAATGTCTTACACTGTTACTTGTCAATCATACCTCAAAGCTGAAATTAAAAAAAAAAAAAAATTACCCAGGGAGAATGTATACTCTATGCTTCCACAAATTAGTTTTCTGGATAGTCATGGAAAGCCATGGAATGGAGAGGAGAAAATCGTTCGTAGGCAGCACATGGGGTGAAGAGGAGACTCTGAGGAGGAGAGGAAGGCGGTGTGGCTGGAGGCAAAGAAGGGCTGGCCCTCTGCAAGAGGACGGGCTGCCTTCCATTTCTTGGGGCTTTCCCGGAAGAGAGGGGAGGCGTGTAGCGAGGTCTCTGCTCCTTCTTTGGTCGTACTCAGCCTCTAGGGAGCCAGACAAAGGGTAGAGCAGCTACTTGTGGCTTCTGCTGTACACAGCGTGCTGGAGGCCTCCCTAATGGGAAGGGGACTGCCTGCCCCGGAGCAGGATGACGTGGCTGAAGGGGTTCACAGAAGATACTGGCCCTCGCTGCAGGAATTTCGCTGGCTCTACATAAGAACGACGTAGGTAGTGACTAGAGCGGGTTGGGTACTAGTCTCTGCAGCAGCCACTGAGACTCCTGAGTGTCCTCTCCATTCCCCACCCCTACTGCTGTCCTGCCTTAGAGGAGAAAAGGCTGAGATTCGTTACTGTGTGTGTGAGAGTTCAGCTTGAAACAACCGGATTCACTACCTTCGTAGGGTGATTTCTTCCCCAGCCTGGAGTTCAGGAAAACTCTTGCTATAGTAGTTTATTTCCTAAGAATATAACTAATTTCTTTGTCGCTTTTCCATGCTCTTCTGACCCCACTCCCGTCCTATCAAACAGGAAGAGGGACACATATGAGTAGTTATACTTTTTTTATGGTCTACTAACTCCTTTGCTTGGATATTATATCCTTGTAGGGAATCCATTTTCCCTCTGTGCAGTCAGAACAGCTTTTATGTTTCAGTAGCCCAGTGAAGGGAAGAGATGTTCGCCTTTTGTTATTAAAGATGGAAAAGAAGCCACCCATCTAGAATCAAATCAAAAGCAAACAAAAACAAAATCTAAAATGTAAAACTTATTTGGTTTAGAATCCTTTATATTTTGAAACTGTAGATTTGCATTCTCTAGAGCAGGACAAGTACCTCAGAATACAACAGTATCCTTCTAGATAGCAGCCTCTATGGAGGATTCACAGGTACTCATTTTGTGGGGTGGGAGAATGGCTTTGGAGAGAGAGAATATTTAACCTAATACTAAGTTCAAGATGAAGGATTTAAGAATTTAAAAAAGTTTTTAGTATTAAGATAAATTCTAAGTCAAGGCCTACTGTTGAGCCTACCTGTGGATTGAAGATAGAAGGGACTAGAATCTTCTGGAGTTTTCTGAAACATCCTGTTTTTCTTGGTATGTTTTAAGTCTTAGAATATGGTGTATGGGAGGATACAAACAATAAATGACTTATTAGCTCATAAAGTAAAACTTAGGAAGGGAAAACTGCTATCATCATCAAATCTACTTGTGTAAGTCTCTAGAGAGTATGAGCACAAACAAGACGCTTGTGGGTAAACCTACAGACACGGGGATAACAAACTGGTTGGCTGGAAGGTGGTAATGGTGTGTATGCTGACGGCATGTACATAGGTCATTTCTGAGGGTTTGTGTTTACCTTCTTCCTTTCAGCTCTCTGTACTGTGTGTAGCTTTATTTATTTATTTATTTTTTTGACTCACTTGCAGAGACACCATTTCACTGGCCAACACACAAATATAAAAAGAAGAAAAAGGAAAATTTGTTGCTAAGGAGATGTGGGTTCTATTATGAGTTTCAAACAGCCAGTTAGCCAACAGCAAACAGCTGTGCCACCAGAGTTCAGGATTATTTGAATTGTTTCTGCCTCGCCTCTGCTGGTTATGGCACCTGGTCAGAAAAGGGGATGAAAGTGTTGCTAGTGGCAAAATCATAGCTTCACCATGAACAATATCCCCCCCCCCTTTGGAAGGGGGTCTGATGCAAATGATTACACTAGTAGAAATGTCCTATGATGTTAAACTTATTTTTTTCTTTGTTCAAGAATAAGATATAAGAAAGAATAGCTCGACTATTTTATCCTAGAATAACAAATGAAGAATAATTTTCAGCTTTTCTTTTTAAAAATCATACCCTCTTGAGTGACTTATTGAAGGAAAAATGAGATTTATAGTAATTTGGGGTGTAAAAGCTAGTTTTAAAATTAGCGTCATCCTTTACTAAGTGGTGCTCATGACGGCTGCACCTTAGAATCACATGGTGACCTCTGAAAATAATTTAATAACAGGGTCTCACCTCCGACCAGTGAAATCAGGATCTATGTGTGTGGGACCCAGGTAGGGGGATTTTTTTAAATGCTCCCAGGATTCTTCTAAGGTGAATCAAGGGTTGAGAACCCCTGTTTTAACTCTAGCCATGCTAATTTTTGTACCTCCCAATCAGGGCTTCAATCTCCAACATTTGTAACATCTCTTTCCTTGAAGAGCTGATAAAATGTGTAAGAGTTGACTGTATGCATTTGGTTGCACAATTAACTTCTATTCCTTGGCTAGGCTTTTGTTAAGAGAGGAGAAAGATACTGAAATTACGTAATCCAAATTTTCAATAATCTCGTGACAATGAAAGGTAGAGTTTTCTGTGAGGTTATTACTCTTCCCGTGTTAACACTGCTGGGAGCTCGCATAAAGATGAAGAGTTAACTTTTATACTTTGTATATAAAACTCTTAGTGGAATGAAATATACACACAGAAAAACATACTTATTTTATACTTATATGTGTACCTTGATGAATTTTCACAAACACACATCAAGACATTGTGTAACCTTTACCTAGATCAAGAGATGGAGTATTATCATTCCCTTCCACCTGCCCCTGCCAGTCGCTGTCACCCTGCCAGTCATCACCCCCAGAGCTAACCACTAATGCTGTCTTCTTGGCCGTAGGATTTTGATGTGGGCGTTAGGCTGTGCGCTTTAGAGGATCCTCTCTTACCTCCAGAATCAGGGCTCCGCATCATGTGCAAAACAGTTAGAGAGCTCAGGCTCAAAACCCAAACAGCCTGGGCCAGAGTCCCACTACATACTGGCTTTGTGACTGCACTTCTCTAAGCCTTACTTCCCCCATCTGTAAAATGGGGATAGTAATAGTACTTGCCCACAGAGTCGTTACAATTAAATGAGATAATTTATGTAAAATATTTAGAGGGCCTGGCACATTATCTGTGCAGAGAGCAGGGGCAGACATAGGATTCTCTGGTGTCACCATCTCTTCAGCAGAGTCAGGACAATGCCACTGTTGTCTGTGGACACAATTAAGTTCACAGTCCAGCTCTGGAGAGAAGGAGGGGGACAGTGGGCATCCTGACCAGCTCTCCTTTTCTTCCCCATCCTTGATTTGGCTTGTGGCGTGATTAACTTGTGGCAACTTCTAAAACACATTATTTAAATTCATAAAATGACTATTGAAAGGCCAGAAACTTTCTCTTCTGCATCTTTATATTTGCCACAGTGCCTACCTAGCACAGTAATTTGCAAATTGCACATAGTTAATGCCTTGGCTAAAGGAATCTAAAAATAATGCTTCAGGCACACCATGCTTTTCTGCGCTGGATTTGTATTGGTCTGACTTCTGGTCCTTCTTTTGACCAGAGACACATTTTTGAGACATCTGGCATAAGAGGATACAGAATGCAGCGAAATAACTGCAGGCCGAAACCGGGAGCTTGGCCTAATTTACAAAATCAACCAAATAAAAGCTCCAACTAGCTGAGTTATCTTGCTTCTATAACCTGAGGCAGGGCCTCCTCAGATGTTCTTGCCCCTTATTTTCTAAGAGAGCAAGGGAAACGAGATGGCAGGGCTCGTCAGTGTTCCGCTAATAAATTGTACAAAGGTTTTTTGTTTTTTTTAGATTACAGCTTAGAATTAATTTACCCAATGGAAGGTAATAAGCAAGACAATTTATTGAGCACTTACTATTTTCCAGACATGCTAAGTGATTTTTATACAAGTTAGTTAGTGTTGAATCCAAGTCTTTGAAGTTAAGTACTTTTAGTGTTTCTTGTTTGAAACTGAGGAAGCAGAGGCTTGCCTGGTCGTGACAGCCAAGTCTGCCTGACACTTCCTGCCTGAGCTCTTAACCTGATGCTGGATTGCCTTTGCCCTTGAATGGTGTTGGCACCCTGGTGCCAGGAGGTCGGGGCACATGGGATAGTGATTCTCAGCCCTGGCTTTGCACCAGAATAATCTCTGGAGCCTTCCAAAAACAGAGACACTCAAATTGTACTTTTGGACGTTTCTCATTCAGTAGGTCTTAGATGAGGCGCAACTTCTTTATCCTTTACAAAGGTCCATAGGTGCTTCTTTGTTTAGCCAGAGTTGAAAATCGTGGTTCTTAGAAATTCCCTAGGGTGGAACTGTAAGATTACAGATGTGGGGGCATCTGAAGACTAAATTTGGAATATTGTGAAAACACATTGTCATTTGAAGTGTAGGGAAGGAGGAAGTGGCTTAATAACAACCGGGTTTCATGTTTCAGGAGGTGAGTAAGATAGTATTTATCGCTGGAAATTGGATACATCACTGGGGTATTTTATAGCCTGATTAATTCTCCATTCTTTCTATGAATTTCTCGAGTGCTGCCACTGTTATATTCAAGCACAGTCTTTCTCAACCCTAGTGTGCTCTTCTGGATATCTTTTTTTTCTCAGTGTGTGGGGTGAAGTCCTGGTGCAGCTGTGATTTCGGAACTGTTAGATGAGAACTGCTAACCCTACAGAAGGCAACAGATGGCCCTGATCAGGACAAATGTCATGGGAGAGTTATAAACTTAACAAGTGCTTAAACTCAGTGGATACTGTCTTCTGAGTCCCTTTTAATACCTTTTGTTTGATTATTTTTTGTTTGTTTTCATCATCTCACAGTGTGCTTGGGCAGTAGGGGAGGGGTTGTAAATCTTCCTTTCCCTTTACAATTGGGAAAGTTGAGTTACAAAGGGCACGACTTCCTTAGAATTATAACTGAAATAATGGCTAACACTTGTTGAGCACTCACCATGTGCCTGGCTCTATACTAAATGTTTTTACATGTACTATCCCATGTTACATCTCCAATATAAGTAGTGTTATTTATACCTGGTTTTTTTAAAAAGATTTTATTGGGGAAGGGGAACAGGACTTTATTGGGGAACAGTGTGTACTTCCAGGCCTTTTTTCCAAGTCAAGTTGTCCTTTCAGTCTTAGTTGTGGAGGGCGCAGCTCAGCTCCAGGTCCAGTTGCCGTTGCTAGTTGCAGGGGGCACAGCCCACCATCCCTTGCAGGAGTCCAACCGGCAACCTTGTGGTAGAGAGGACGCGCTCCAACCAACTGAGCCATCCGGGAGCTCAGCGGCAGCTCAGCTTAAGGTGCCGTGTTCAATCTTAGTTGCAGGGGGCAGAGCCCACCATCCCTTGTGGGACTCGAGGAGCTGAACTGGCAACCTTGTGGTTGAGAGCCCACTGGCCCATGTGGGAATCGAACCGGCAGCCTTCACATGGAGCTCTAACCACCTGAGCCACTGGGCCGGCCCTATTTATACCTGTTTTGAAGAAAACTGAGCTCACTTAATGCTACAATTATTTGAGTTTACTCTGTGGCAGGAACCATGCTAGGCAATGAGTATCCAGTGATAAACAAGTCAAATGCTGCCCTTATGAGATTTACAGTCCTTTGGGAAAGACACATAATAAAAAACAAATAAGCATTCAATTACAAAATGTAATAGTGCTATGGAAAATACAAATGGGGAAATAATAATAAAGAATAACAAGTCAGAGTAGCCATTTAGATAAAGGATGGTCAAGAATTGCCTCTCTAAGATGGTGATATTTTAATTGAGAATAGTTAAAGGATTTGCTTAGTGTCACATAATTTAGTAAGGGGTGAAGTTCAAGTCTGAGTCCCAAGGGTATATCCCATGTACACTGCCCGTCACGTGTGTGCTTGGAATCTACCCAGGCTTGTGACTTTCCTCTCTGATCTGACCAGATTCGTACCATGACACTGTACCACATTTCCAGAAGAGGCATCATAGAATTTATAATAATAAGATAATTATTTCAAAAGAAAGATGCCTCTTGAAATGCTTCTCTAAAAAGAGCCCTAGGAGGCAGCAAGAAGAAGGGAGCAAAAGGGTTGCAAATAGTATGTGATTAAGCAAATGATAGGGAGACACAGCTCCAAAGAAGCTGAAAAGCTCCGCTGTAACCACACTAGGCTGGGGGTGGATGTTTGATGTTCCACTTTGGATCAACGTCTTATTTCCTGGCCTTACTTAAAGAACTTGAAGGGCCTGATCCAGGAGCCAAGTGAAAGACTGCTCATGGGAAAAGCTGACGAAGAAGTACGCAACGGTGGCTAGAACTTCAAGGTGCTTGGAAAGAATGTGGGAGGAAGGGAAACTCTGCCCTTGGGAAGGGAAAGGAGAGAGGTGAACAGTGAAATACAGGCTGGGTTTAAATGCTGCAGTCTTCTTCTGACTCTACTGCAGTGCTTGGTTTGGCAAGTTCCTTTCTTAGGATTTTCCAACAGTCCTCTGAATTGCCCTTTGCTCCAGAAGAATTTGTCCACTTACTCTTTTTCCTCCCAGGAAATAACAGTAATTCCTAGGGTGATCAGATTCTGTGGAAGTGTGAGGCAAGTTTTTTGACTCTGAATTAACTGTTTAGATTTGAATAGTGACTTGTATAAATTTCTTTTTGGAAAATATTCATCCATATTTATATATACACGTTACTTGATTATTGTATTATGAAGATTATAAATGGGTTAGATCCTGACAGTCTGACAGTTTAATTAAAAGTTATAATAATGTTCAAACTCTTTGACCCAGAAATTTAATTCTTGAAAATTTCCTCTGAAGAAGTTGTTTAAAAAGAATATATGTAAGTGAAAATTTAATGAATGTGTTTAGTAATAGGAGATAATGAATGGTTAAGTAAACTATGGTAATGTTAACTCAATTAAGCCATTAAAATAAAAAACATGAAAACTATATAATTCTATGAGAAATTTTATATGAAATGTTAAGTGAAAAAGGTAAATAATGGAAAAATAAAGTTGTATTTCTACCTCATTGTTATGACAAAAAAAATTACAGCTACATCAGAGAATTAAATGTAGAAGAAACTGACATTACAAGGAATGACATATAGGAGAAACTTTTTTAATAATCTTGGGGTAGGGAAGACTTTTTAAAAAGATGACACAAAATCCAGAAACCATAAAAGAAAACATTGATAAATTCGAATACATAAAGCCCCAAATTTTGTATTAAAATATCCTGTAAACAAACTCAAAAGACTTCGGGAGAAAGATTTTTAACACATGACAAAGAGCTAATTTCTACAATACGTAATGTGTTCTACACTTTTTTTTTAAAGATCAGACACATAATAGAACAATGCAAAAGAACTAACAGACTTTCACAGAAAAAGATACACCAATAGCTCTTCAACATATGAAAAGATATTCAATAATCCACCTAGCCAATGCCTTTCTTACCTCAGACGGCAAAGATCAAAAAAGTTTGCTACTGCGTTGTGTTGGCAGGGGTGTGGAGGAAGCAGCATTGCTGTGTGTATGTTGATGGTATGGTGTAAATTAAAATAACCTCCATGGAGGACAATTGGGAAATATCCATCAAAATTATGAATGCCCATAGCATTTGCTCCAGAAATTTCATTAGTAGAAATTTATCCTCCAGAAATATTTCTATATTTGTGACATTACATATACTCAAGTATAGTCATTGTAACATTGTTTGTAATAGCAAAAAATTAGAAGTATCATAGATGTCCATCAAGGTGTTTCCATATTAACCAGTATGGAACTATCTCTTATTGCTAAAAGAAAATACCAGCATACAAAGCAGTGTGCGTATCATTTTTATAAAACAAAATCAGAAACAAAAACAAAAACAACTTTTAAATCAAGACCAAAAAAAGAAAGAAAAAAAAGAATTTATTTAGATTCTTAGATATACCTGGATTCCATCTGGTAATATACATAAAAATTAAAAACAGTGATTGACTTTAGGGAGAACTTGTGTTGGCTGGGGGAGCAGACGCGAGATGGAGACTTACTATGTAATGTGTATCATATTGTCCCTTTTGAATTTTGTACTATGTGCATGTGTTACCTACTTTTTAAAAATACTGAAACAGTTTAAAAGAGGGTGTGGAACAAAATTTCATAGCCATTGTTCATTCCTTCCACAAATATTATTTTAAAAGAAAGACGAAAAAGATAGATTTTTTCCTTAAATACCCACAGCCTAGAGAGACCGATATATAAATAAAATTATTGAAATATAGTCTGGCAAGTGCAGTAATGGAGTAGATATGTATACTAAGTACAATTGTGGCACAAGAAGAGAGGAATTCATTCCTTGCTTGATACGTCAAGTTTAAAAATGAACAAAATTGGCATATATACTTAGGTTACAACTACACAAAAACTATATATAAATAGATAAATCACACGAAGGAGAATTGAAACTCACAGGCGAGGCCTTCAATATGAGTTTCATTCAGAGGGTGAGAACGTGAGGCTCTGGGAGTGTCCCAGGTGTCTCATTCATGTTTCAGAATCAAGGTTTTTGATTTTTTTTTTAATATACTTTAGATTTTCAAAAACAAAGCAATCCAGGATTCTGCAGGATTTTAGCCCTAGATTAGCATCTCAAGCTTGTACTCTTGAAGATGAGAGGATAGGAAATACTGTATTTGCTGGAAGTTAATACAGGGGATACAAGACACTGTCACACACACCTCTCGGCGCTTCTCCATTTGAGCCTGACTCCAGGCTGCTATGAAAAGCCTTGGAACTGAATGGCGTGCAGGTTCTAGCTGTAGAAGTGTTCAGCGATCTTCGGAGGGGGTTTCTTGGTAAATGTTTTGGTGTATAAGTGCTTTTTTCTTTCCCAAGGAGCTTCTTTAGCACTAACAGACCCTCCCCAGGGTGACTTTTAGATGCCTTCGAGGGGAGCTGCAGAGCAGCCAGGACTAGATTAAGCAATGCTGGCACTCAGAATTTATGGTCCTTCCTGTTCCGAGCTACATATAACAAGTAAATATCAATTAAAATCCGCTGGAACATTAATCAAATGGGGTGTTGCTGTGTCACAATACTTTAAATTCTACCCTGTGCAGTCATGTCCAGGTCTTACGAGTATGATCAGCTCCATCTCTCCTGAGGTCATACTTGAAAGCACCTCTGCTTTATTTCCTCCGCCATTCACGGATCCCACTGGTCTGGTTCTATGCCTCTATCCCGAACTGTTCAAACACTGGCTCAGTCTGGAGCGGCAGCAATACCTAACATGGAGCAGAACTGGGCTTGGGACTTCCTTCACTGGCTGTCGTCACTCTTCCTTGCCTGACCCCGGTGCCTGGAGGGCATGACCTTAGTTTCCATTTTTTATGTATATGGTTACCTTTCACTCAATGATTCTTTCAACAAATACGTACAGAGTACCTCCTATGTGCTAGCCACTGCTGATTGCTGGGGGTATAGTGGTACATACGACACACGTGGTTCCTCCCTTTCAGACTTACGTTCTAGTAAAGAAAGGTGGCATTAAACATCTAATTATGTGGTGAATTTTAAAATTATGATTCTGAAAAGAGGAAAATATACCATACTATGAGACTATAGCAAGCCGGGACCTGACGTGCTCAAGGGTTAGTGAGCAAGGGAGGGCTTCCTTGGAGAACTGGTATTTTGAGTGGTGCTCTGAAAGGTGAGTCAAAGTCAACCAGAGAAAAGGTGAGTGAAGAGAGAGGGAACAAAAATACTAACAGGTCAGGAAACTGATGGCATATTCAAGGAACCGAAAGAATGCCACTGAGGTTGGAACATAGAAAATGAGGTAGGAATAATGCAAGACGACGCTGACATAGATGGTGCAGAGTCTTGTAAACTGAATTAAGGCTCTTGGACTTTATTGCTCAGGCAACACGCCATTGCAGAGTGTTCAGTTGGGGAGCAAACAGCTTAACATTTAAAATGTCTACCTGGCTTTTCTATGGAGAATGGACTTCTGACTGACTGATTTTAGCCATACACAGTTGGGGCTTCATTTTTCTGTGATTTGATTTGGTTAACTCGTTTGTTGGGGGATGGAACTCTTAATAAGAGGGAGGTTGATGGAAAAGTAATATATGGTGGTGAAGAGTATGTGACCCCGGATAAGTGGTTTTTTTTTAATTTATTGGGGTGACAATTGTTAGTAAAATTACATAGATTTCAGGTGTACAATTCTGTGTTACATCATCTATAAATCCCATTGTGTGTTCAATACCCAGAGTCAGTTCTCCTTCCATCACCATATATTTGATCCCCGGCTAAGTTATTAATACTTTCCTTCTCTAAGTCTCAATTTCCTTATCCAAAGAATGGATATAATAAATAGCATTCCTGCTTCGTGGGGTTATTGTGAAGATTAAATGAGCTAATGTCTGCAAAATATTTAGATTAAGGCCTGGATATTGAAATGTTGGGCACTGTTACAATCTACCAATCGCATGAAGGTTTTATTGTTCCTTTGAGGACTACCGATTCTTGGTGGCCCATGGAGTAGTTTTCTATCCATAGATCACATGTCGACTTGTGTAGCCACCACCCCTGGACTGTAAGAATGTAGCCTAGTCAACTGGTAGAGAAACATCATGAATAAGGTTTAATTTTACCAATGTCACTTGGGGATGGAAATGGAAGCTGAGGAATGGTTGCCTTTTTTAACACTAGGGACGCTTTTGCTTTGAAGCTGGCTTTTCACAAATACCAATGAGAGGGTTCTGACACTTGCGGGGGAAACTCAACAGGATGTAGTTAGTTGCTTAGAAACATCTGTATCTCTTTGTTTCCCACATACTAAGTAACTAATGTGTATAATTATGCGGCTGAGCAAAGCTTCAGGTTGATCAAGGTTAATTATTGCCAGTATTTGAAATGTTACTAAGGTCTCCCCATAAACTGCTTTTCCAAAATAGATTGTTCCAGCTTTACAAAAGATTTAAATGCCATTGATTTCTTCAGTGAGATAGAAGTCTAGGCCTGAAAACTGGAATCTTCCAATTTAATATTTTCTAAGAAATTAGTACAGAGAAAATGTGTTTTCTCTTCGGCTTTAAAATTTGCCGCATTACATGCTTACAGAAATTCTCACTGCCTGACTTTTGTTATCTTTAATCCGTTCTCTAAAATTACACGTTTCTGCCTTTGATCCATATTTTGGAACTAAGGAGAGGGGCTAAAGCACGCCGTCTTTATATAAGAGTCCTGGAGAGAGGGGTAGGTGGGAATGTACTCAAAGTTTGCAGGGGATTCAGACCCTGCCCACAAAGTCTTTGTTTTGTGTTTAAATTTGTCTTCTTGAGAACATAAGAAGGCAGGATTTTCAAAGGAGTTTTACAGCCAAGTGCTACAAAAGGAAAAATTAGAATTTCTTACACAGTCAAAGAGAGTTCACTGCAATCAAGTTTACTTACTGAGTTTGTCAGAGACGTCCTGTGGTGAGATGGTGAATAATTCCATTTTTGAAATAAAAGTGAGCTTTGTGTGTTGTTTTTCTCTTGTCCAACACGATGGCTCCATCTATCTGCCTTTTCTCTCACTCAGTGCTCTAAGGGAAGACCCCAAAACATCAGCTAAATTGTTCTGGTAGTGGAGAGGGTGTTGGGTGAGAAAGGAATTGGCCAAAAATAGGGCTTTACCCAGCTGTTGCAGGAACATAAACAGAGGTTCTACTACACGTAACTTCCTTCTTTAAAATGACTATGTGTTACATAGCATTACTACTAAAACTGAAGTGGTGTGGTTTCATGTTGATCTAGAAAAATGCTCATTTACAGATGCTGTAGCTATGTTGGTTTTTTAATGTACTTCTTCATTCCGTTTTTGTTTTTCCTGCATTGTTTTGTGTTTGCCCTACCCAGCTTCAAGAAGCTACTATACTGAGGAGTGTACCATGTCACAATGTGTGTTACCTGGAACTTCCTAGGAATTGAGTATTTTATTCCCGTAGAAATTTATTTACCCAAATTTTAGAAGCATGACAACATGGGAAACCAAATTTATTTTATTGCCATTGACTGTTACTTACAATAGGAAAAGGAACTCAATCCTTTCACCTCTTCATCAACCATTTAGTATGTGCCACACACTGTTCTAGTCGCTTGAGATACACTTGTGAACAAAACCATAAAGCTTACAGTCTGATGCTTGTTACTATTTCACCTTCTGCCACTGCCTAGAGAAGTGCTGGGTTCAAAGCCTACCACCACTGTGTGTTGTCTGTGACCTTGGGAAGTCATTTCTCCCTCTTTAACCCTCATACTCGTCAGCCTAGTAATCACGTTGTCATGTCATCATTCTTTGGGGTCTCTCAAAAATCATCCATTGCATTGGTTCTGTAAGAGGAAATCTGCTTGTTAATTGCTTGGATTTATACGCAGAGGAGCCTTATGCAAAATAACCTAAAGAAATTTTGTCCCAGGATTTACCTGTATTATGTTCTCTGGTTGTTTTTACAACTGATCTGGATTAACATCAGCAACACTTTATAGTATGAAAGCCAAGACCACGTGAGTTTATGTTTCTAGAATTTAATCTCACGCGTGTCATCAAAGGGAATGATGGAGGAAATGAAATAACAGATTTCTCCGGGTAGATAGCTGCTACTTTTCTGGTGTGGTCAGCTTTGCTGGTGGGAGCTTATCTGCTCTACGCCATGTCATTGTGGTGGGGCTGACGATCACTCCGCCCTGCTGTCCTATCACGGGGGTGGTCATATGTCCACAGACCCTGTCAGGCTGCTCAAAGCACCCTTTTGCCGGGATACCTGGTTCATCCCGGGTAGCACTTGACCAGGCAGGGCCAGTCAGAGTCATGGTGAGAGAGAGATACGGATGCTGAGGGTAAAAAGGATGAAGTTCTTTTTTCTGGACTCCCTGATACGTGCTTGGTGTGATTGGTGGTCATCTTACCATCACCTGGAGACAGTCTGCCTAGGAATAAGAAGAAAGCAGAGTCCAAAGAGAGACAGGGGAAAAATAGAGACCTAATAACATCATCGCATTTCTGTCCCCCTTGGATTTACCAGTTATGTGAGCCTCTGCCTAACCACTACCTTTTTTGTTTTCCTTAAGTCAGATTGCTTGTAACGGAAAGCATCTTGTCTCATACAGTATCCTTACCTATTACTGTGGTAGTCATTTGTGTCTGCCAGTGTTTCTGGTTCTCCTTATTCCACATACTGGTAGGATTATACTTGTGGGGAGTTGGGCATGGCCATGTAACTGCTTTGGCAAATGAAATACGTGACTTTTGTGGCTTCTAGGCGGAAGCCTAAAAGTCTTAGCTGACAAATGTATGATTCATTGTATTTCAGTTTCCCTGCCGTAATGATTAGTCATGACCTGGAGGAGAGAGGGTAACGTGGAGTAGAATTGCCACCAACCTAAAATGGACATGTAGAGCATAAACGAGAAGCTGCTATTATTTTAAGCCACTAAGATTTTTTACATTTATTTTTTGATTATAGTTGACGTATAGTATTATATTAGTTTCAGGCATACAATATAGTGATTAGACAATTGCACAGCTTACAAAGTGATTACCAAAATAAGTCCAGGCCCCATCTGACCTCATACATAGTTATTATAATATTATTGACTGTATTCCACTTACTTTATGTCCCTGTTATTAATTTTATAACTGGCAGCTTGTACTTTGTACTTCTTAATCCCCGTCACCTTTTTTGCCCATTCTTCCCCCTCTGGCAGCCATCAGTTTGTTCTCTGTGTCTGTGAGTTTGTTTCTGTTTTATTTATTTTGTTTTTCAGATTCCACATATAAGTGAAATCATACAGTATTTATCTTTCTTTGTCTGACTGATTTCACTTAGCATCATACCCTCTAGGTCCAACCATGTTGTCTCAAATGGCAAGATTTCATTCTTTTTTTGTGGTTGAGTAGCATTCCATTGTATAATATATATGTAGGCCAGGGTGGGGTGCATGTTATTAGCCAGGGTAATGGAGAGCGACAGTTTTGTGCCCACCTGCGCTGGGCCAGCTAGGTGGGAGAAGAGCTCAACAAAGGAACAGTGGGGCCCCCCAGTGCTTCCATCGCCTCAGAGAGTGCCCACCAATCTCTACCCTTCCAGCCCTCACCCTAAAATTAGTCCATTTAATTCCTCTCCATCTAACCCAGGCATTTCTCCAACTGCTGCCCCTGTACTGGAGCGTGGAGTGAGTTTGTTCGCGAACCTCTTAAATAGAGACTCTCAGTCTTCCACAACCTTTCGTCAATCTCAGGTATAATCCCTGCTGGTGTTCACAGCCAGATGTTAGGGGGCCTCCTCTTCCTTGCACAGGTGCCTGGGGCTGGGGAGCTTAGTGTGGGGCTCAGATCCCTCACTCCTGGAGAGGGGGGAACTCCACAGTCAAGATACACCTCCTGTTTATTAATCGCCACACCATGGGTGTGGGACCTGCCCGTTCCATGTCTCTGCGCCTCCTACCCATCTCCATGTGGCTTCTTTATAGCCTTAGTTATAGGAAGTCCATTCAGCTAGTCTTTAGGTGGTTCTCAGTGATGGTCGTTCTATACTTTAGTTGTAATTTTGATGTGATCACGTGAGGAAGTGAGTTTAAGGTTTATCAACTCTACCATCTTGACTCCGCCCCTAAGCCAAAGATTTTGATCTGTAAGTTTATTGCAACTGACAGATACTTGTGTGAAATACATTTTTGTGTATTAAAATATTCTAAATATTTCAGGTGAAAAATATTTTAGCATAACATCTAAAAACACTGATGTCTACAGAATGAGACTATTAAAATATTTAGTATATGTAGTTATTCTAGTTCAGTATTAAATGATAGTTGAAGTAAACAGCAGTAGTTAGTTCCTGGTTTACCATACAGGAACTAAACCTGCTTTTAGGGTTGTAATCTCTGACCAAATTATAGTTGCCCTGATTCACAGTATGTGGCAGGACAAAGTCTATAATGAGGAGTATTTATAACTCAGACACTATGTAAGCACCCGAGCCTTGTCCATGACAGTTTCTCTTCTATGGCCTGGGACAATGATGGCATCTCCTTAATCAGGCCTTGCTATCGGGAAATAGAGAAACCAGACAGGTAGGAGGAAATGGTTCAGGGACGGGTTGAACAAAAGCCTGATTTGCAGCCATGTAGTATCAATATGGAAGCCTTGAAATTAACAGCCTTTGGGAGATAACCATCAGAGGCGGAGCCTGTCTGCAAAGTGAGTGTATAATATAGGCAGCGCCGAGCTCTGCGGACATGAGCATCCTCTTTGAGAGAATGATGTTTGTTCATGCCACAGAAAACATCATCCCTCTCCTCCTCTCAACCCCCACTGCTGGGCTTCAAAGGCAAATGTATAAAAATTTTTGACTGAAATTTTAGGACACATTTTGCTTAAAAATATATACATACATATACACACACACACACACACACACACACACACAGATATCTTCAATATCTGTGTGGGACTCTCCAGCTTGTGTGAAGTGCAACATAGTCTCAAGGACAGATTACATTTGGATACTTTAATTTTTTCACCTGTAAAATGGAAATAAAAATATTTTCCCTCTTACCTCTCTTTGATTGCGCACATGGGAAAATGTGGTGCATAATGTATTTGTCAGGACTGTTACTTAAGAGTAAATAGAAACTGGCTTACGTAGGAAAATAAAGGTTATTTGTTGTTGAAAACAAAGGTTATTGGTTGTTTCTTATAACAGCCAATCAGGGGATGCCATCCCCTTGCCAGCAGTTGGCTTAACCATGAGTATGTGATCCAGTTCAAAACAGTGAGATGAGAGGGAAGCTGGGAGGTGGGGGTGCAGGAGGCTTCTGGGACAATTTTCCTTGTACTTAAGAGACACAAGGGAAGGAAGAGCTGTTTTCTTCAGCTGACCATTGTTGGATATATACATATTTGATGGACCCTAAGTGTGGCAGCCATCTTGGGACTATATTAGCCTGTGAGCGATGCTGACACAATTAGGATGGCAGAACAAAAAGATGGGGACAACTGCATTCTTGATCAACTTCCGCTACTAAATTAATCAAGATGATACTTTTTCTTATTGTTAAACCATTTTTTTGGTGGATTTTTTTCTCTCTCTTTTTTGTTATTACTTGATACTGGAAAACATCCTGAGTAATGCATAGAGATATTTTGGGTTTCTCAGACCGAGAGGAAGCTCTTGGAGGGCTGCACAGTTCCATTGGACCTAGTATAGTACCTTGTGCATAGTTGAAGCTCCGTAAATATTTGTTAGAAAATTGTGGTTGCTTTTATTTGTATTTATGATGGAAGTACTAAAAAAAAAACAAAAACACCTTTCTTCCTCTTCTCTAACAATTCGATGGAAAGTCATTAGATGGGACCAAGCATGACAGGTGGTGTTGAGTGGGCACCAGGGCCCAATGTGGTTGGGATGCTGGAGCCCAAGCAGGGTGCGGAGGTTATCCATGTTGGGGGGGGTGCCCCGAAGCAATTGTTGGAGCCCGAGTAGGATGAGAAGGGGGTCTCTGTGGGAAACAAGGTTGAGGGGCGGCCTAGTAGGGAGTGTTAGAGCCTGAGGAACGTAACAAAGACCCACAGAGAGAGACATTGAACCAATGGAAGGTGTCAGATCCTGAGTGGGGTGAGAAGATATCTGCTTATACTGAAAACTTACACTGCTTATTCTGGAAACTTTATAATCATATGTGCCCCCAAGTGCACCTTTATTCCATTTTTCAGTGAAAATTTAACAAAATTAACATTCCTAATGTGTCTTTTTGAAAATATGAAATTATTGTTTATTTTAATATATTATGTGAAATTCCTCAAAGACATGCCTGTTCGATGAAGGCAACTTCACCTTCCTTGCAAGCCAGCTTATTTTCTATAATGCGTAAAATGTTGTTAACTATAATTTGCAATTTATCTGTATAGAAAATATTTTTCATTTCAAGTTTTCAGTGGAGTAGATAGAACTGAAGTATTTACTTTGTTCACAATTGTACTTTGGCACTTTTAACAATTTTCAAAGGAAACCTGAGAGAAATTATCTTTTGAGGAAAAAAGATCAGGCTCACTGATATCCCAAACTCTTTGATTTTTGTAAGCAAAAATTTCATCTCACCATTAATACCAACACAACAGCACAATATGCTTGCAGTCGCTTTGCAACCATGATTAAGTAGTCAAGATTAGCCCCATTTTATTAGTGTTAAATATGGCCGGCGTAGGTCCTACTGTGATCTACAGGCAGAACTAGAGCCAGGTTGATTTCCCCAAAGCCAAGAGCTATAGATATTGTCCATTAAATATGCTTTTATGGAAATGAGGATTGGAGAGAACTAGGACCAGAAGAAAGGAAAGTAAAAGAGGACCTTTGCTCACATGAAGTTTTTCTTCAGTGATTATATGATATCATTTTAACAAAAGCTTTCCATAATTAGAAATATATACCACTTAAAATTTGCTTACACAACACTTGTTAACTAACTGCCAGCCGCAGATGACTGGACTGGGGGGTACATACCGTATTTCCCCCAAAATAAGACTGGGTCTTATATTAATTTTTACTCCAAAAGATGCATGAGGGCTTATTTTCAGGGGATGTCTTATTTTTTGCATGTACAACAATCTACATTTATTCATGTACAATAAACTACATTTATTTATTCATGTACAAAAATCTACATTTATTCATGTACAAAAATCTACATTTATTCAAATACAGTCATGTCGTCTTCTGGAACACCATCATAACTCTCCAAACCCCTAATTCCAGCTTGAATTTCTTGTGACTCCATTTCCTGTAGAACCATTGGCCCCAATCTCTCATGTGCAGCAATAGTGTTCCCCTTCAATGAGCACTTCTTGTCCACGTAGCCTGCTCGTAGTGCATTGGCAACACAGCTGTCAGTGGTTTTATCCCCTGAATTCTTCACCCAAGTCATGACCTCTTGCAGGTGAGGCTTCACAAAGTTTCCACGCTGATTTCTCTCCATTCTATGTTCAGTGTGGTAGCACTGGAGATGCTGAAGGAGTAGGCTAGTGTGCAAGGACTTGGCAGTATCTTTGAATGAGAGGACAAAATGCATTGAATGAGAGGGCACTGGTAATTCTGGTTCTATCTGTGGTCATATTAAGTGGGGCCTTTGCCCCTACATAGCTACATTTTTGACCCAGATTATTATTTAGCTCTTGTTTCTAATTTCTTATCACTATGCATTCCAAGGTTTATTAGGTATAACACATTTAGATACTCTTTTGGTTATTATTGCCTTGGTTGGCTTGTTAGTTGCTTTGTTTTTAAGTCCTTGTTACTATATAGTGGACCAGAATTTTTCCCCCACTATGACTTTTTATTATTTGGGAGTTCAGTTTACTCATTTTTGCTTTCCTCACCTAGAAACCTTTCTTTCTTTCTTCCTTTTTCTTTCTTTTTTCCTTCCTTCCTTCCTTCCTTCCTTCCTTCCTTCCTTCCTTCCTTCCTTCCTTCCTTTCATAAAGCAAAAATAATTTGCTCCAATGACTGACTGATTCAATATTTATAGAATACCTATTAAGTGCTTTATTCTTAATAAATCAGAGTAAAGATATGAATATGTGTAATTATAGTTCACCCTTGAACAACACGGGGGGTGCTGACTCCCCCATGCAATCAAAACCCCAGGTATAACTTGTGGGTCCCTCCAAACTTAACTACTAATAGCCTGCTATTGAGTGGAAGCCTTACTGATAACATACAGTCAATTAACATTTTATATGTTATATGTATTATATACAAATACATTTGTGTGTAATGTATTTGTATATAATATTGTATTATTACAATAAAGTAAGCTACAGAAAAGAAAAGGTTAAGAAAATCGTAAGGAATAGAGAGTGCATTTACAGTATTTATTGAAAAAGATCCACGTATAAGTGGAACCTGCATAGTTTAAACCTGGGTTGTTCAATAGTCAACTGTAAAATTCAGGGAAGAAGATAAATTTGAGAAGAAAAGGACTTTACAAAAGGAGAACTCATATCCAACTGAGGGATATCAGAGACTTTAGGATTTTGCGTGATTTTTCTTCCTAAAAAGTGGGAACCAAGTCCTTAATGAAAGCGGGTCCGTCAAAGCAAAATTGACTGAGGCATCTCCCTGGGACGTGATGCTAAGAGTAACTTGAAATGGTTTGGAATTCTGCATGGACGCTTTCAGATGCTTGTAGATGGGACAGCAGAAGAGAAAAATGGAAGTGTCTGGAGTTCTCGTGGTTGATGATTCTCCCAGGTAGCAGAGGCAGAAATTGCCGCACAGTCCAAGACCCCTGGGAAGAAAAAGGTGGCAAGGGGCTGAGTTCCATCTAATTTGAATCTCATATATATTGAAATCCTCTTTTATTTTTCTCGCTAGTTTTCCAATAGGCTTTTTTATCATTTAAAATCCAAAGTCTACATTAATGGCTTCTAGTTGAGCTAGTCTCCTCAACCAGAGGGCAGCATCCATATCAGAAATTCAATAGAAATGTTTTAAAATTTGTTTTGTTCAGTAAACCACTGATAAGGAAGGCTTGAGGAATAACTTCTAGAAAACAGTTGGGATTTTTACTGCATACAACATAATAGCGGGGCCTGGGGTATGCTGTCAGTGTATACGCATAAGAAACGCCAGTAGTACTATTTCATTTCCCAACTATTTGTAGTTGCAATTTTACTTTTGCTTACGTGATTTTTTGTTTTCTTCCCTTATCAGACTGAAGCAGGGAGTGGATCTGTTTCATTCCCTACACCTTGCTCAGTGCCTGGAGTCTGGAGTGAATTGAGATATTTTTCGAATAAATGGGCGTGTAGGTCTGAAGGATCGTGTCCCATCTTTCTGGGGTAGATTCATTTTGAAGAATTGAAGTGTTGAGTCGTAGAGAAACAGATTTCGCTTTGCTTATATGGGCTTTTTGAAGTGAAGTATGGAACAAAAGTTGAATTGTTCCGTACAACCTGTGTTATACCCTTTAGTTTACATTTGTTTTGCCTCACGTTATTCACCTCATTGTTGTCGGTCTTTATTTTAATCAATATGATGGCAAAAATCATATCTTTTGAATGAGTTTGCCCAAATTCCCTGGTGTGAAAATGTCATGGGACTAGTTTCTGTAGAGTGGCTTAAAAGTAGATTTGTTTTACTTCACTAGAAAGCTATTTTTACTATTTCTTACATTTTACTTCTGTGAAACTGTTTTCAACTCTTCACTTATATAGGCCGAGGAAAAGTATTTATGATCCCACCATTGATTATTAAATTATCTGTGCAATGCAATTGCTCTAAAGGCTGAGGATCAGAGCTGAATATATTACACAGCTTTCATAATTGTCCCAGGGAACTGTCTATGACTGATTGCTTTTTCCACCTGGATTGTGTATACCGAGTATTCAGTTCTGTGACTCCTCAAAGGTATGGAAATTGGAAATGATCGCTTTATCAAAATTCAGTTCCATGATGGAAGCACTTACTTGAGACTGATGGTAACCGCACACATGTGTTCACATCATAAACAAAGATACAACTGTACGCGTAAGCCACTATTCATTTTCTTCAAAGCCTGGGTGTTTTAGTTGTTGGTCTCTTAGATCTTGTAGAAAATAGAGCATAAAAGCAGTTTGTGTCTCATCTCAATTCACTTTGATAGTTTGAGAGTGTTTCTTTAATCGACAGCATACTTTATAGCCATTATTTTTTTCCATCGTTTCTGTTGACTCTGTGTAAGTGATGTGAAATAGTGTGTAATGTTTCATTGTACCAACACTGAGTAGTCTTGGCCATTCTTTTCGTGAGATACTAAAGGCATTGTTTATCAGGGAAGTTATGGTTTTTAGGAAATTGGGCAAGTAATGACTATTTCCTGATAGTTGCTCAAAGGTGTTTACTGACCAGGACATTGTCTGGGGAATGCCTTTTTATAACTACCTTTGCTTCCAGGAATTGTACTTTTATGGAATTAATGATGCCTTTTATTAGTTCTTTGAATTTATGCTTACAGCTAACTCCCTATTAGGATTGTACTAGTTTCTCAAGAAGAAATGTTTAACTGATGATAATGAGGATAGATGTTTTCAAAGTTAAGCTTATTTCTATTAGAATCTGTAAATAGGGGAGAGGGTTTCCTTTTAGATACACCCATCTTGCCTTTTATTGTTTACCTTTTTTCTCCCTTTTCCTTCCTAGTTCTATTCAGTTGTGGGGGGAAAACACCGAGATCAAAGAATATATTACTAATAGATAACGTGGGATAATTAGCAAAATAATCTGACTATATCATCATAGGCTTTCTGTAGTTACTTGTCTTGATTGTCAGGATTCTAATGACCTTAAGCAGTGTTGGTGAGGTATATTCTGAACTCCCTGAGGATGGCAGCAGTAAAGGATGGCATTGCAAAGTTGGTTGTAACAGTTTCTTCTGTCCTAGACTGTTAATTGGTGAGGGGGTGGCAGGGAGAGATGCATCAATTATAATTTTTCAGAGTTTAGAGCATAAATATTTTCTAAAGTTATCTCAAGATATGAAATTCAAAGAAGACCAAGTGGAGAACTTAAGGTTTGTGCAAAATGGAAGGCAAAGTAGGAGCCTTAGGGAAGTAAAAGTGAGGCTGGAGGAAAAAATGGGGAGACATTGTGGAAGTAGTTAATGAAAAACAGTAGATACTTTCAAAAGTAGCTGAGAAGCTTCTGAAGTGGAACTTCTTAAGTGGGTTTACATAATCTATAAATTTACAACAGTTAATGCTGACTTTTCAACAAATTGGAGGGGAAATTCAGATGACTGAGTGCTTCTCTCTCATTTTACCTTTTTCTTAAACAGTGTTTGGTATTCAGTTCTAGTTAGACTTATATTAGTGGGGGAGGTGCTGTCTTGTTATATTAGAGTTGGTGAGTTGTCAAAGTTAACAGGAACTGTGAGTGTAATTAAAATTTTCCTGCATTAAGTTGCAATTAATTTTTTCCTCCCTGTCATTTATTTCCATTAATAAAATAAAGCAAGTTGTTTTTTAAATTTATTTTTTTGTTTATAGTTGGTGTACAATCTTGGTTATATTAGTTTCAGTTGTACAATATAGTGATTCGACATTTTTATACCTTACAGTGTGATCACCCCACTAATTCTAGTAATCATCTGTCACTGTGTAAACTTATCAGAATATTATTGACAGTTTTCCCTTCTCCTTTTCACCCGCCCCCACCCACTGCCTTCTGGTAACCATCCCTTTGGTCTCTGTTTCTATGAGTCTGTTTTTGTTTTGTTTCAATTCTACGTATAAGTGAAACCATATGGTATTTGTCTTTCTGCCTGACTTATTCCACTTAGCATAATACCCTCTAGATCCATCCATGTTGTTGCAAATGGCAAGTTTTCATTCTTTTTTATGGCCGGGTCATATTCTTTGTGTGTGTGTGTGTGTGTGTGTGTGTGTGTGTGTGTGTGTGTGTGTGTACACCACATTTTCTTTATCCATTCATCTGTCGATGGACACCTAGGGTGCTTTTGCATTTTGGCCATTGTAAATAATGCTGCAATGCACATAAGGGTGCATATATCTTTTCAAATTAGTGTTTTCCTTTTCTTTGGATAAATACCCAGAAGTAGAATTGCTGAGTCACATGGCAGATCTATTTTTAGTTTTTTGAGGAATCTCCGTACTGTTTTCCATAGGGGATGCCCCAATTTGCAGTCCCACCAACAATGCCTAAGGGTTCCCTTTTCTCCACATCCACTCCAACACGTTATTTATTGACTTTTTTTGATAATAGCCATTCCAGCTGGTGCAAGGTGATATCTCATTGTGGTTTTGCTTTGCATTTCCCTGATGATTAGTGATGTTGAGCATCTTTTCATGTGTGTGTTGGCCATCGATGTGTCTTCTTTGGGAAAATGTCTTTTTGATGTTCTCTGCCCATTTTTCAATCGGATTGTTTATTTTTTTTGTTAAGTTATATGAGTTTCTTTTATAGTTTGGGTATGAACCTCTCATCGGATATATCATTTGTGAATATATTCTCCCATTCAGTAGGTTGTCTTTTTGTTTTGTTGATGGTTTCCTTCGCTGTGCAGAAAAAGCGAGGAGTGTTTCAACTGTGGAAGGCTAGTAATAATTGGTCTCCTTATGCCGTTCAGTATATTAGCAAGGAACACTAGCCAGGCCTAACTTACATTAGGAATTAGATCATGTTCTGATTTATAACTTCATTTTTCCCCCTTCATTTCAGTATCTATGTTTCACTTCAAGTAAGCTTGGAGGCTATGGGTGTGTTTAAGTGCTAAGTCAACTTTTTTAGCACTTCTGTTTTTCAGTCTTTTGTCTATGGAATCCACATAAAGTTAAGTACGTGCCTATAGTCTTAGAGGTAGATCAAGGAGTTGGACAAGGGGTCATGAGCATGTGGTCTTCTCTTCAGAAACAGCAGAGGAGAGTGGATAGTGAACCCCTGGCAGTCTGAGTATGTAGAATTTAAAGGAGCCTATTACAAGGCTGAAATTTATTTGAATTTTTATGCTTTACATTTCATGCAGATGTTTGTATATCTGTATCCCTGTTACTGTAAAGTATTACTTCCTATCAAGTAAAATTGATACTCGGGGAATATGCTGTCTATTATTCATCCTTTGGTTTCAGTCATTTCTACCGCACTGCGGTATGATCCTCGGTACTTGTACCCCAATTTAAAAGGCATGGCTCTAGAGAAAAAGGACGTTGAATAGGGTAGGAAAAGTTGTGAACTTGAGCTGAGTGCACATGGCTATAGGCTATCACAGGAGTTTAGGAGCCGCTGTTGAGTGAGGGAGGAGGAAAGGGATGTGTCACTCACTCAGGCAGCCTCCTGCCAGCAGGAGCTTTGACTTGTCGATGATCTGCCAGCTTATTAATTATGTCTCTTTTAAAACACTGGTTCGGTGATGTGTGTAATCTCCTACCTAATATCCCAGAGACATCTAATTAAGAAAAGAAAAAGAATAGGAATCTGTATATTTCTCCCATGTCCGACTCCACATTTTAAGTTTTTCTCTGATAATACCGCTGATCATTGTAGAAAGTTTAGAAAATACAGATGATCGTAGAGAAAAAAAGTAATCACTTATAATCCACATTCCGTGAGAAACCTGCTTTTTCCCCAATAATCGTTATATTCTGATCATGTTCTCATTTTAAATAGACAGTAGAAACTAATGGCTTAATAAAATTTTCTTATGTAGCAGTTTCTTCATTTACTCAACTTTTCCTGTCTTTGGACATCAAGGTGGCTCACAACTTATTTCCTATGTTGAATGCACTGCAATTGATATCTTTGTACATAAATCTTTCGGGGATATCTCTGATCTTTTTGTAGTAGAATACATTTCTAGACATGAAATTATAAGGTAAAAAATATGACCCAATTCTGAAGCTCTTGATACAGATTGCCAAAAAGATTGCCCATTTTCCTGATGCCTTGACAATATTGCACGTTATTCTTTTGTCTTAAATAATTTAATAGGAACTATATGGTACAACATCTTTATTTGAATTTTGTTTTTGTAATTTCAAGCTAACCATATTTTTACTTCCTTTTCAGACCGTTTCTACTTCTTTTGTGAATTATCTGCTTCTAGCCTTTGCCCATTTTTCTGTTGGGGGTGTTTGCCTTTTTCTTACTGATTCGTTAGAATTCTTTGTTTATTGAGACTAGTATTCCGTTGTTTTATATATGATAAAAATATTTTTCTCAGTTTATCATTGGACTTTAAATTGTTTTAACATTTCCCTCCCTCTCTGCATGTTGTCATTTTCCAAGGAGAAATTAAATGCCTGTGATACTAGCATTGGTCCAGAATGGGAGAAAACTACTTCCAGCCAAATGACAGAAAGTCGTCCTCCTAAGTAGGATTGTCCTTGCCCCTTTCATGACAGACATTTTGCAATTATCTGCAAGAGATCAAAACAGAAAAAGTATTTATGATACTTTGCAAAATCTAGCCTTGGTATCTAAAAGGTTTGATGGAATTCGCCACCCCTTTATTTAGATGTTAATATTCATGCCATGTCCTAGTTAGTGAGACTCCAGGACTCCCACCAACACTCCGGTATGACAGCTCCTCAGCCTGCTGAGGCAATTGCACATGTAAGAACCTCTGCCTGGTGGCCTCACCTCTCTCCGACTTTAAAGGTCAAGCACTTCCCCCCGTTGACCAAAAGGAGAACCTAGATTGAAATCATGGTCCAGATAATATACACATTGTTAGGCGTTGGCTTGAGTGGCGGTTAGGCTGTGCCTGAGATGGGTGGGGAAGATTGAGGTCCGCAGCCGTGATGAGCGCAGCTGTTGGCATTCCAGGTATGCTCACCATGTAGAAGCATGTGCCTGTCAGCTAAGCCAGGTTCCCAAAGTCTCACCTGTTCACTGGTCCATTTTGCAATTAAGAAGCAGTTTATACCACAGAAAAATTCATCTGCTGGCTTAAGGCCCTGTCCAAGGCTGAGGCACTGAAAATGGTCTTTAAACAACAAGCAATGTTTTTCCTCTTAGGATCCTCTGTGGATGCAGTTTCTCCAGTGTAACCACCGTGTAAGCTTTGACTTGTCTGCCCTCTAGTGGCTCTCTGTGATTAACCAGTGTCTTCCAGCTTGAGGAAAATGCTAATGGACGTGTACCTTCCCTGGTGTCCTCACAGGATCAGGTCTAGACACCTGCCCTCTGCAACTTACCTCTGCAGCTCACCGTTATTCCCGTGTATCAAACATATTCCTGCTGTTCTTTCCTTTCGCTTATGTCACAAATGTCCTGTCAGTCTCTGTGCCTCTTCAGGTCTTTCTCTTTTTTCAAGATTAGACTCAAAGCTCATTTGTTCCTGTGAACACTACCTGCAGTGAGTGGTAGCTGTCTTCTGAACTCCTGTGAAATGTATTTCCTGTGCCATACATTTACACTGTGCTTGTTGGATCAGCTTTTTCAATAGAACAGCCTTACCTTTCCAGGGAAATAAACCGTCAGTAGGGTACTATCTCACTTCTCTGTGTCCCCTCTGGACTCCAGCAGCTCTCATTGCCGGTAATGTGGTGATTATTTATTTGCCATTCCAAGACACCCAGTATCCTGACTCTATTTTTTACCCTGTTGATGGCTGAAAAGCTGATTGTCTAGATTTATATATGAATATTAGCAAAATAGCAATGTAAGTGTATTTCCCTCTAATCAAACCTGCCTTAGCCATATATATGTGTCCTAAATATTCTAGTTTCTTTTGGTCAGAGCCATTAACTATCTTTATTAACTCCTTAGTTTGAAAACGACTTTGGAAATTTTGAAAAATTCATGCTCTTAGTTTAGTAATATTTGGTAAGTAATCCGTGTCGCTTCATTACCCGTCTGTCTGTGTTCTTTGTTCTTATTTCTGAATAATGTTTCAAGGTATAATGTTGGTTGGTCATAATCTAATTCTTTATATCCATAAACAATTCAAATTTTTAATATTAAGAGACATTTAATGAGTGGATTTTACTTAGCCTCCCCAGATGTTATCAGAGCCTTTTATAGTTTCAATTTCCCTGTGGAAGCATGGTAATCGTGTAGAGCAGAGGACTGGTGCTACACCTGGAAGCCAGGCTAAGCGTCTGGGTTATCATTGGGGGGACACACAAAGAAGAGAACAGATGATACAGACAAGAAGGACATATAGACTCTATCTCCAGGGTGAAGCTAAGATCAGAGTCCAGGGTTTTAAACCGAAGTTTAGAGAACAGAAAAGATGTTGCTGTCAGAGGTGATATTCCAGATACTTCGCAGCAAGTACAGCAGCTGTCAACCAATTAGAAAAGGCAGGAGCAAGACCTGGAAGTCCTCCGCTGTGCCAGGCCTTCACCCGTTTGTCACTGGATCATGAAACATTCAGAGGGGCTCTGGACCGCCACTATTTACCATCGGGTATAGAAGTATTTCAATTTAAAAATTAGTGAAGTTGCACCACTATGCCCTGGCTGAACATAAGACCCTACGTCCATATTGAGGGCTCAGGCTATAATGAAAGAAATGAACCAAGTGTGGAGTCGTCAGATAGTGGGATGTGGAATTTCACTTAAGTAGAAGGAAGCAGAATCTGGACAGGGAAAGACGATGTCTTAGGATCAGGCCCCTGTAGAGCACCTGGAGAATTCCTTTAATGCTAGAGGAGCAGCTTGTTCTGGCAGAAAGTATATTCTACGTCTGCAGAATCCTGACTGTTGCTTACGCTTAGGTTACTTTGAGCAAATTATCTCACTTTCATAAGGCAGTTCCTTTGGCTAAAAAATAAGTCTCTAATCATACCTGTATGGCATTCATCAGGGTGGTTCACGTGAGATAATAGTCATGAAAAGACTTTAAATTATGGAGAACCAGAGAGTGGCACAGAGGCAGTCTTCTTATTATCTTGTGGTGGATGCTGCTTGCTCTCTCCCCCATATTTAAGCACTCGTCTCGTCTTAGCTTGACAGACCAAGAATATGACCAATTTCATGGAGATGAGGCACAGGACTTATTGACATTAGCCTAAGATTTACTCCTTTTTTCCACTTACTGGTTATGATATCGTGGACAATATTTATTCATCTAATATCTACCGAGCATCTTCTGCATGACTGCCGCTATGCACAGTCTTGCCCTACAGAGCTTACAGTCTAGGAAGGGAGACAGTAGATCTTGGAGAGCTGAGTTTCCATCATCACTGATCTCCCTGGTACCTAGTTTAGTTACACTCAGCGAATAGTATCTATGTGTATCTTGGGCTTTTTGATGTTTTTCCAAACCATTAACACAAAGGTTTTCAATCTTAACTGCTTATCAGTTATTTATGGAGCTTTTTAAATGTACGGATTCTTGGGCTCTACATGTCATGGTGTGCTGGTAAATGTTTAAAAACCTGTTTTCTGGGTGGGAGTTGATTTTGTAGCATTGGCTGATTTCCCTGCTAAATACTCCCACCATGACCAATTTCAAGCTGCCAACATTTTTGACTCTCACACGATTTGTAAAAATCTACCAATTAGCTCTCATGAGCCTGTACAAACCAACTCCAGCACACCATTGCCCCACCTCAGGACTAAGGAATAAAAATCTGTAGGAATGAGACCTGGAGACTTTCGTTATTTAAAAAGTTCTGAAGGGAGCCAGAATTAAGAACCAGTGACTCATGAAGATTTTCTGTTGCATGCTTGTCAGATGTGACAGGTTCAGCACACAGTAAGGCTTGTTTGCTTTTTAAAACCAAGTAGCCTCAAGAAGTTGCATGTCTGGTGATAGAAAAGACAATATAGCAGCTCTGAAATTATTGCAAGTGGGTGAGTTAAGTTGCACATACTACCTAAGTTTTTAAGGTAGAATAAGGATTGTAGACAAAAGACATCCAGTGACAGCTCTCAATTGTAACTGAGAAACAAAATTAGGTAATGCCACAAGAAAGATACACAGTAACTTGTCAGGTTTGGAGAGAAATAGAATATCAGTCAAGTGATAAAAGAAATGTCATAAACTGCTGGCTTTGGAACCAGCTTTGAAGGCTGGGGAAGGATATAGGAGAGAGGTGAGAGGTTGATGAAACAGCGTGGACAAAGGAAGTTAATAACTACTTTGAAGAATGATGACTGAGTCCACTTGGTTTGGAGCATACGAAAAGTGTAAACAATTTTGAACAACAAGTTTTGGGAAAGTAGTGCTTAACACCTGTCTAACCTACTGTTTTTCAAGGCTGGCAACATTTCCCTCCCCTCCAGCTTACTCCTCAGTAGATATGACTTGGATGCTTACATTTTTTCAAACATCTTTTAGCAACTTACTTTTATGCTTAGGTATTAAGTTAGATTAGTAAGAATGCATTAATCTTTCCATTCATTTAATGGTTCCTGAATACCCTAACACTAAATGCACACGTAGAATGCACATCTCACACTATATTGCTTATAGGTCAAATTTTTCTTAAGAACATCAAGAAATTATACTCTTTAAATAAAAATTGTTTGACAATGGGACTCTGGGATATTTTTTTAAAAGCCAACAAACATGCATTTAGTCATTTAATTAATTAGTTCTCCTCCTTACCCATCAGAAATTATTCTGCTCACTAAGAAGAAACCGAAAACTATCTCTACACTTTCTCCTGATCATTTCTAGTGTTCTGAGCAGGTCAACTATTTGGCATTTTTTACTAACACTGTGTGACGTTACTTGACAAGGTAGATGGTTATAGCTGGTGTGTGGTACACTTGTTAGAACAGAATGGTAAACATTCTACCTTTAGCTACCATTTGTTTAAATGCACTATTCAAAATAATTATTACCTATAATCACTCTTATTGAATAAGGAATGTTGTATCTTTATATTTTTGGCAGTGAGTTCTTTTGAAATAAACACAATTGAACATTTTGTTCATTCCTTTTAATCCATTTTACCCTAAGGCCTACAGTGCCTTAATATACTGAGGTTTTGGGTTTTTTTTAAGTTGTTTTTTTTTTCCAAGAAGATGAAGGAGAAGCAAATCATTCACTGGCCTATTATAATATTAATCCGAGAAAGAAAGAAAAAAGTTATTTGGAGATCTGATGTTAGAAACACTTCTCTGATTTGCTTCCCCCTCCCCTTTGGTGGCAAAGGAATTTTCCACTCTTGACACTGTTTGAAGTGTAGACATCACAGAAGAAAGGTGAAAAAGCATATTGTTTTATAATAAGCCATGAAAAGAGATATGCTTTCTTCTGTAGCTCCTTCCCTACCCCTCCCTTGGGATATAAATATCAAAGTCAGATTCTTAGTTTGGAGGCAGCTGGTTATAGCAGAAAGATAGACCTGAGTTCAAATCCTGACTACACCAAAAATTGGCTTTGGGACCTTGAGCAAGTCCTATAGGGTAGTGGTACACATTAAATAAAGTAACATAAAGTTACTTGGCCCGTAGTGATGCTCAGTAAATGTTAGTTCACCTTTGTAGATGTAACTGGTTTTGGCTGTTTGTGCCCTCTAAGAAAGTTATCAGGGGTGTTTTTGCTTTTTACTGTTCTGCATACTCTCATCACAATTCTTATTGGTAGAAAAATCCACCACAGAGCCGAAAATAATTTGAATTATCCCTCTTTTGGTCTGCTTACTTAGATGTGAGGGGAAGAGCATGAAGCTAGTAATGACCCATAACCATAAAACGGTGCTCAACCTTATTAATAATCAAGGCAAAGCAAATTAAGATGATAATGAGATTAAACACTAGAGTGCCAAAAAATGGAAACATCTGATGATTCCAAGTGTTGGCTAGGATTTAGATCAATTAAAACTCTCCTTCCTAGTGGGAGTATAAATTGGCACAACCACTTTGGAACATAATTTGGCACTAACTTGTAAACTTGAGCCTGTATTTATGACTCTGTAATTCCTCTCCTAGGTACATGTCCTAGACCAAAAAACATGTACAGGAATGTTTGGTTGATGTCTGAAAAATTGGAAATAATTCTGTCTAAGTAGAATATATAAGCTTTAATATAGTCATATAATGCAATCTTTTACACCAGTAAAAATGAATGAACCATAGCTATGTGTAATAAGTGATGAATCTTGTTAGTATAATATTTAGTTTTAAAAAAGCATATTGGGAAGACTACCTACAGTATAATATAATTTTAAAGCCCCCAGACAATCAAAACTAAATAATATATTGTTTAAGAATATAGGCATATAATTTTTTAAATGGAATAAAAAATAATGCAAAGAGGTAGAACCAATATATAGATTAAAGTGAAATTCTAAAAAACATTTAAATAATACAAAAGAAGGCAGAAAGAGAGGAATAGAGGAATAAAAATGTGGGGACAGATAGAAAATAAATAGTAACATGGTGGATTCACATCGAACTATATCAGTAATTACATTAAATGTTAGTGGACTAAAGGCAAAGAATGTCACAATAGATAAAATAAAGCATGATCTAGCTATATTCTTTCTATAAGAGACGTTCTTTAAAATATAAAGAGATTGAAAAATACACCTTGCAAACAGTGAGTATAAGTCTGGAGTGGCTATATTAATGTCAGATAAAGTAGATTTCAAGGCAAATAGTCTTACTAGAAGATAAAGCAATCTTGAAAAAGAAGAATCAAGTTAAAGGATTTATACTTCCTTCAAAACTTACTATAAACTACAATAATCAAGAGAGTGTGGTAGTAACGTAAAGGTTGACAAATAGATGCATGGGAACAATAATGAACCCGGAAGTAAACCTCACTTACACTGTCACATGATGTTTTACAAAGGAGCCAAGTAATCCAGTGAGGAAAGGAAAGTCTTTTCAACAAATGGTGCTTGAAAACTGGATATCCGTATGGGAAAAAAAAAATGAACCTTCATTCCTACCTCATACCATGTACAAACTGGGCAACAGTGATGAGAGAACAAATATAAAATGGCAGGGAGCAAATCTGAAGAAAAAGTTAATACCTAAGGATCATTAATTCTCTCAACTTTTCTTACTTTTCCTTCATGTTACTATTCTTGTCTCCATGAAGAGCTGTGTAATACCTTGTTTCTCATGTGTTTGTCTTGTTCTTTTGTTGTTTTTGGTTTATATACCACATGTCAGTGAAATCACATGGGTCTCTGCTTTTTCTGTCTGACTTATTTCACTTAGCATTATACTCTCAAGATCCATCCATGTTGTCACAAATATTCCTATATCATCTTTTCTTACCACCGAATAGTATTCCATTGTGTATATATACCACATCTTCTTTATCCATTCATCTATCGAAGGACATTTTGTTGTTTCCATGTCTTGGCCACTGTGAACAAAGCTGCAATGAACATTGGAGCACACGTGTCTTTATCTCTAAATGTTTTCAGATTTTTTTGGGTAGATACCCAGGAGAGGGATTGCTGGGTCATATGGTAATTCTATTTGTAACTTTTGGAGGAACCTCCACATGGCCTTCCATAGTGGCTGCACCAGTCTGCATTCCCACCAACAGTGTATGAGGGTTCCGTTTTCTCCACAGCCTCTCCAACACTTGTTACTATTTGTCTTGTTGATGATAGCCATTCTGACTGGGGTGAGGTGATATCTCATTGTGGTTTTTATTTGCATTTCTCTGATCATTAGTGATGTTGAGCATTTTTTCATATGTCTATTTGCCATTTGTATGTCCTCTTTGGAGAAATGTCTCTTCAGGTCCTCTGCCCATTTTCAATTGAGTTGTTTGTTTTTTTGTTGTTGAGTTGCATGAGTTCCTTGTATATTTTGGATATTAGCTCCTTATCGGAGGCACTGTTTGCAAAAATCTTCACCCATTCAGTTGGTGGCCTCTTTATTTTGTCGATGGTTTCTTTTGCTGTGCAGAAGCTTTTAAGTTTCATATAGTCCCATTTGTTTATTTTATCTTTTACTTCCCTTGCCTTTGGAGTCAAATTCATAAAATGCTCTTTGAACCCAAGGTCCATAAGTTTAGTATCTATGTTTTCTTCTATGCAGTTTATTGTGTCAGGTCTTACGCTTAAGTCTTTGATCCATTTTGAGTTAATTTTGGTACATGGTGACAAATAGCAGTCCTGTTTAATTCTTTTGCACATGGCTATCCAATTCTCCCAGCACCATTTATTGAAGAGGCTGTCTTTTCTCCATTGTATATTTTTTGCTTCTTTGTCAAAAATTATCTGTCCATATTTGTGTGGTTTTATTTCTGGGTTCTCAATTCTATTCCATTGGTCTATGTATCTGTTTTTCTGCCAATATCATGCTGTTTTGATTATTGTAGCCCTGTAGTACAAGCTAAAATCAGGAAGTGTGATACCTCCAGTATTGTTCTTTTTTCTTAAGATTGCTTTCGCTATTCAGGGTCTTTTGTGGTTCCAAACAAATCTGATGGTTTTTTGTAAGAGCTGTGTAATATCTTAACATATAATAATTCTTAGCCTGGGCCAGGGAGTAAATGATATGCTTTTTCAGTGTTTTGGGAGGCAGTAGTTTATGTTTTAATTCTAGCTTCACCATATGAGATTCCTTGGGCAACTTATTTGTTCTTTGTGAATTTCAGTTTTTTCATCTATAAAATATTTATATTTCATTGGGTCTAAATTGCCATGAGTTATAGCACGCTCAGTTATGTTATATGCCACTAAGAAAAACTGAATATTGCAATTAAACTATGATTCAGTGATTTATCACATTGACTTCTCCTAAGTTATGTGTGTATGTTAGAATCAGTGGAAAATATGGTACTCTCAACCTTCTGCGTTTATAAGGAATAAGTAGCACAATGTGCTTAAATGCTGAGCACGGCAGCTGACACGTTATAAATACTCAGTAAGTAGAAGCCGTTATGTGGATGGTGATGGGGTTGGTGAGTTGAGCATGAGCATTCCGTGAAGTCGTGTTCATCGTTTAGGTTGTTCTTTGGGGATCAGAATCACAAACAGGTCATTTTGATGAGATTTGGTGGTGGAGGTCAGAATGCCCACTCATTTTGAATTTGAAGTCGCATACCGATCATATAACAATATACGAAACAATAATATAGCATCTTCAGTTTGTTTTTAGAGGTAATTCTTTTCATTATTGGCCTTTTGTTATCAATGAAATTTGCTTGTAGATTATTGTTGAAGTTTCCTCCAGGAATAAATTGTTTTGATACATGTCAACCTCCTGGGTTGGTTGAAGTCACTTTTTATGGTCAGAATTTAGTTCACAGGCACAGCATGAATGAGCTATTCCTACATGTAAAGCTTAGTAAAATTGCCTTGTTGATATTACGATGTGAGACCTCAGGTTGTAACTTATTCTCATTTTCTTGTCTATACAGGAGGCAGACAGTGGTGAGGAGGAATGCCGGTCACAGCCCAGGAGGTATGTTTGCTCATTATATCCTATTGCATTTCTGTAGTTAATATTTTTTTCTCTAATTTTGTCTCAGTCTTGTCATATTAGCTTATCTCTGTTTTTCTAAATTGCTTAATTGGTCTCTCAAAATGGGATTGCTTTACAAATCCAGTTACTGACTCAGGAAGATTTTAAATGGTCGATTGCATTATGTTGTGTACCTGAAACTAATACAATTTTGTATGTCAGTTATACCCCAATAACTACATAAATGCATTAAGTAAAATACGTAAAATGGTAGGTTACCTTTTTAAAAATGCATAAAGGCCAGTATTGCCCAGTTTTGACCCAAGTCTCCAGAACTACTTGGAAAATAAAAAGGCAAATTTTTCTTTCCTTTTGGGAAAATAGCAATTGAAGAACATTTCAGCCTTCAGTTTTGTGCTTATGTTTGTCATTCATTTTGATAGATTTTGCAATTCTTACAGATTAGTTAATATTTCACTTCCTAAATACAAGGATATAGTGAATAACTTACCCAGTCCTTTGAAATACAATGAAACTTTCTTTCTCCCTCTCATGGAATAGCGGGCATGTGGTTATCAGGGTACCAATACCGGCTGCCATTAAATGAAAGAGAGACATCTAGGAAGTGTATAGCATTTCTGTAATCTCTTTTAAGTGGTTTTTAAATCAACTCCCTCCCATAAGATACAGTTCTGTTAAATTCTAGATGGTCATTTAAATGTTGCCGTGCTTGTATCCTCTGAACTCAATCACATGAGCCAGTCTGGATGATACAGAGAAAAGATATAATAAGCATGCTTATTGTGGAGAAACTGGCTAAAGGAAATGCTTCCTTAATGATGAATTATCAGGTGTTTGTTGATATATACCTCACTCTTGTAAACTACAACTGAATATAAAAATAGTTCCTTTTCATCAGTAACTAAGGTTATTGGCAATATTTTTCCTGTCTTGGTTATCACAAACATTTTGGCTTACAGCTGAATTTTTCACTGTCTCTTAGGGAAGATCTGACAGTGAAGTGTCATTCTTTTGCATAGAGCTAAGAGATGGGAACCAGAAGAAATTTTAGTTGCATGCTTACCAGAGGCATCACTACCTTATTCCCATCAGAATGAAAAAGGATTCCAAAGGATTCTTAAAATTTCTAGTAGATCAGATTTAAAGATCTCTGGGTTAATTTTAAGCTTTACATATTGACTTGGCATCTACTGGGATAATTGTTCCAAAAAATTACATAATGATGAGGTCAGTGAAGTTATTCTTTTATTCACAGCGCTGAATTGTCAAGCCATTTAGACCCGTTTTTAAAGTTGTTGGCAATAAATCATTAATATGAGTAGCAGAGGGTTTTCATAGGCTTCTTCTAGTAACAAGAAAAAGATCACTTATAGAAATAAGAAATGAAGAAAGACCTAGTAGCACCCATTGTAAAAAATCAGAATTTGGGGTAGCCTGTTAACTCGATTGGTTAGAGTGTGGTAGTAATAACACCAAGGTTGCCGGTTCGATCCCCGCATGGGCCACTGTGAGTTGCACCCTCCTTAAAAAAAGAAAGAAAGAAATCAAAATTGACTTGCCTGTTGTAATTTCTTATATTGTGTGTTTCCCAGGTTATTTCTAAATGTAATTGCTTTAGTCTGACTCAAAGCAAAGAAACTTTGAAGTGCCAGATGAATGAATGCCCCTTGGTGTGTAAAAGGTTGATTTTTGTGTGCTTGGCTGCTACAGATTGTTCTGGCATTCTCCATCACTTACCACAGAATAAACTAGCATTGAGTTAGCGTCTTTTTATTGAGCATGCCTAAACTCATCGTGTCAATTTGTGGGTTCAGTTGTGGTTTTTGTAGCAGGGACTTGAATAGTAAACAGTGTATCATTAAAACCTAATGCCAGTTCCAGGTAATGAAAAAGATGCTGCATTAATGATCTCTTCGTTTAACCAAATGCTATTTATTGGGAAAGTCGTAAGTTAGATGTAATCTTTCAATATAATTAACCCAAACTATGATGTCTTTAAAAATGAATGTTCACAGGCAATAACAAAAAATAGATAAATTAGACTAACTACATCAAGATGTAGAACTTCTGTGCATCAAAGGATACAGTCAACATAGTGGAAAGGCAACCCAGAGAATAGGAGAAAATATTTGAAAATCATAGAAGGGGTTAATGTCCAGAATGCATAAAGAACTCTTACCACTCAACAACAAAAGACATAAGCAAGCTGTCTTAGTCAGCTCGGGCTCTTATAACAAAATACCGCAGACTGAGTGACTTCAACAGACATTTATTTCTCATAGTTCTTGAGGCTGGGAAGTCCAAGATCAAGGTGCTGGCAGATTCGGTTCCTGGTGAGAGCCCTCTTCTTGGCAGCTGCCTTCTTGCTGTGTCCTCACATGATTGTCAGTGAGAGGGTGCTCTGGTCTCTTCCTCTTTTTATAAGGCCACTAACCTATTGTGGGGCCCACCTTCATGACATCACCTAACCTCAATCATCTACCAAAGGCCCCCATCTCCAAACACCATCACATTGGAGGTTAGGGCTTCAACATATGGAATTGGGGGTGACACACAAACATTCAGACTATAACTCTCCACCCCCCGCCCTTCATCCCATCTCAGCAGCCCCCAAAGTCTTAAATCATTCTAGCATCAACTCTAACGTCCAAAGTCTCTTCTAACTATCATCTAAATCAGATGTGGGTGAGACTCGGGGCAAAATTCTTCTCCACCTACGAACCTGTGAAACCACTTAAGTTATGCACTTCAAAATACAATGGTAGATAGGCACAGAATAGTCATTCCCATTCCAAAGGGGAGAAACAGGAAAGAAAGAAGAGGCTAGAGGCCCCAAGTAAGTCCAAAATTTAGCGAGGCAAACTCCATTAACTCTTAAGACTCAAGAATAATTCTCTTTGGTTTGGTACTTTGCCTTCTGGACTCACTGGGGCCGTAATCCTTTTTTCAGGACCCACCAGAGTTGTGGTGTCATCCCCGAGGGGCAGCCCTGCCCTTTGGCTCCCCTGGAGCGCTACCCATGCTGGTTCTCCAAGGGCTGACCCACATGGCACTCTGCCCGGCAGTGGTCCTGCCCTTTGAAACCGAGGTGGAGGCAGCCTGGTCCCTCGACGCTTGCACTCTAGGCAGTAGCCCTAAGGGTAGCAGGACATCCTTTGGACCCCTTTGGGGTCCGTCTTCCTTTTACTTGAAGGGTAATGCATGTTCACACATCCTTCATTTTGAATCATTCTCTGCTTGCTTTAGTCTCAGCTGGCAGTTTTTCTGCTGGTAAAATCCCATCTCTATTTCTGGCTTCTATAGAGATGGCCGATTCGTTCTGTGGTTCACACCCACATTCATCTCCTCACCAAGTGGTCGCTCTTCTGAACACGCTCTCATTTTTCGCGATATGGACAGGCTGGAATTTGCCAAGTTTTTAAGTTCTTTTTTCCTTTTTGTTTCACAACTCCTCCTTCAATTCATTTCTCTCTTCTCCTATTTTACTATAAGCAGTCAGGAGGAACTGGGCTACTGCTTCAGCACTTTGCTTAGAAATTTCCAGAGCTAAATATCCAGTTTCACTGCTCACAACTTCTACTTTCCACAAGACCAGAACAGGAACACAATTCAGCCAAGTCCTTTGCTACTTTATAACAAGGATTGCCTTTCCTCTAATGTTTAGTAATGTGTCCGTCTGAGACCTCATCAGAATGACCTTTACCACCCACATTTCTACCAACATACTACTCGTGATTATTATGTATTCTCTAAGAAGATGGAGGGCTTTTTCTCCAGCTCTCCTGTTTTCTTTCTGAGCTCTCACAAGAATTGCCTTTTAACACTCCTTTCATGGCAGTCTCAGCTTTTCTAGCACACACCTCAAAACTCTTCCAGTCTCTACTCCATTACCTAGTTCTAAAGTTGCTTTTACATTTTTAGGTATACGCTATAGTAGCACCCTACTTCTCAATATCAAAACCTGTATTAGTCAGGGTTTTCCGGAGAACCAGGATTAATGGGAAATATATAGATAGGTAGATTTATTATAAGGAATTGGTTTATACAATTATGCAAGGTTAGAAGGCCCAAGATCTGTAAGTTGGAGGCCCAGGAGAGCTGATGGCATAACTTCCAGTCTGAGTCTCAATCTGAAGTCAGGAGAAGACCAATGTCTTGGCTCAAAGACAGGCAGAGAGAGCAAATTCTTCCTTTCTCAGTCTTTTGTTCTATTCAGGCCTGCAATGTGGAATAGTGAAGCCCACCCGCATTGGAGAGGGCAATCTGCTTTACTCAGGCTACTGATTCAAATGTTAATCTCCTGCAGAAACCCCCTCAGAGACATAATGTTTAATCAAATATCTGGGCACCCTGTGGCCCAGTCAGGTTGACACATAAAATTAACCATTACACAACCTCAATTAAAAAGGGCAAAGAACTTGAATAGACATTTCTCCAAAGAAGACAAACAAATGGCCAATAAGCACATGAAGAGATGCTCAACATCACTAATCATTAGGGAACTGCACATCAAAATAATGAAATACCACCTCACACTCATTAGAATGTCCACTATCAAAAAAACAAAACAAAATGAAAAACAACAGAAAATAACAAGTGTTGGTGAGGATGTAGAGAACTTGAAATCCCTGTGCACTCTTGGTAGAAATGCAAAAGGGTACAGTATGGCAGGTCCTCAAAAAATTAAAAATAGAATTATGATATGCAGCAATTCCACTTCTGGGTATACACCCAAAAGAATTAAAAGTGGGGTCTCAAGAAATTTGTACACTCATGTTCACTGCAGCACTATTCACAATAGCCAAGTGTCCATTAACAGATGAATGGATAAACAAAACGTGACATATGCTTACAATAGAATATTATTCAGCCTTAAGAAGGAAGGAAATTCTGATACATGCTACAACATGGGTAAATCTTGAGGACACTATGCTAAGTGAAATAAGCCAGTCACAAATGGACACATATTATATGATGTCCCTTATATGAGGTACCTATAGTAGTGAAATTCTCAGAGATGGAAAGTAGAATGTTGGTTGCCAAGGGTTGGGGGAAGGGGAGGATGAGGAGTTATTGTTTAACGGGTACAGAGTTTCAGGTTTGGAAGAGAATAAAGTTCTAGATCTGGATGGTGGTAATAGGTACACAACAGTATGAATGTATTTAAAGCCACTGTCCACTTAAAAATGCTTAAAATGGCAAATTCTATGTTACGTGTATTTTACTACAGTTAAAAAACAAACAAGCCCCTTTTATGTCATTTAAATTCTGGCAATACTTTGTCTTTATAAGAAGAAGAGGCCTGAAAAGATAACATGATTACAGAACTAAAAATCAAGTTGTGTATTATTACTTTTTTGGTGAAAAAATAAATGGATGAAATTCAATGCTAATCTTCCCTTAGCATATTTATGAACTCAGAGCTTTTCTTCTTCTTGTGTGATGTCCCACTGTGCTGACTGGGGAACAGCCAAGGAGGGAACTATAAAACTGAACCATAAAACACGCCAACATTAAATCATTTCGACTTATAAACAGCTATCTTACGGCATATGAGTCATCTTATAAAATTGTAAGATAAGTAAAAAATAAACAAAACAAATATGCCAGTAAAATAAAATTTTGAAATTCTACACTTGATCTTAGCCAAAAGGCCGAGAAGCGATAAAATTTTGAAATTCTAAGACATCTCTTTTAAGATGAATAGCTGTGGTAGGAAACAAAGTACTTTAGATCTAAATTTAGAAATTAAATATTTTAATTACAGTAGAATTCTTTCATTCCTGTGTATACCAACTCTAACCTAAGAATTGTATAAAGAGAAAAGGAATGACTTTTAGGAAATTGGCTTTGGGGTCAGCAAATCCAATACTGACCCCAGTTGGCTTTGGGGTCAGTATTGTAAAATAACATAGTTTCAAAGATCTGGGAGAAATTTTTGTTTGTTTGTTTGTTTTTTAAGACAAAGGAATGCCTAAGCCTTTCAGGACAATTTTTATGTTTTTACCCTTCAACTCAAGCAATACATATAATATTTGTTGCCAGTTTTTATTTTTTCAGTAACTCAATATGAAGGTTTTTCATGTTCACCCCAATATCTCTCTTGTTTTTAAGCCTAGTTTCTTCCTCTTTAGTCTTTCACAGACATAAAGAATTACTCACCATTTATTGAAAAAGTTCTTCACCCTTGAAAACATATTTATTTTCCCCGAGGTACTTCCAAACTAGCAATGAAAACAAAGTTTTCAGCAGATAGGGAAGAGAGACAGCAATGCGGACCAGTGGAGTCTCAGAAAATCCCTTGGAAGAGCCAGGTCTTGAATGCGTGGGATTTAGATAGGAGAACAGAAGAAGAGCATTCCAAATATAGAAGGATGGGGAGAGGGGAAGGAAATCCTCAGAAGTCTGGAAGTAGGCGCTGATGTGTTTCGAGTACAATAAGAAGATAATTGTCTGTATCTTAAAAGCAGAGGAGTTTTGACAGCCAGAAAAGAGTATGAGAAGAGACGGACAACTTTCCAGGAAGCTGTTGTGGGCAAATGGGTAGAGGTAGGCGATCCCCTCCCCAGGATCTGACAGCAGCATGAGGGCAGGGACTGTCTTTTATCTCAGTATCCACAGCAATCACATGTAGTTGGCACTTAGTAAGTGCTTGTGGAATGAATAAGTGAGAAGAGAAGACTATTGGTATCTTTACTATAAGTGAATCAGGGCATGTCTTTGTGAAAGATACAGTTTCACAATAGCACTGTGTTACTAATTCATTCAATTTGTGGAAAAGTATTTCCTCTAGATCTCTGTCTCCAGTACCTCATCAAGTTTGCTGTCTCTTGTATTTGCTCTGTTTATTTTTCACTTTTGAGATGGGACTTTATTTAACTTCAGCCTATTTGGTGAAATAATTTTTGTATGGATTTAAGTACCATCATGACAATAAATATACTGTATTGCCCGTATTTTTGGCTGTGAAAAGAGGACTGATATACTTCTACCTCAGTATACGAGTATGTTTTAGTTAAAGAATGTGTTAACCTAGAGAATACTTTACTGTCAAAACTGAAACTCTGTACTCACTAATAATAATTCTCCACCCTCCCCTTTCCCCAGCCCTTGGCAACCAACATTCCACTTTCCATCTCTGAGAAGGTGACTACTATAGGTACTTCATATAAGGGAATGATAAAATATGTGTCCTTTTGTGACTGGCTTATTTCACTTAGCGTAGAGTCCTCAAGGGTCATCCATGGTGTAGCATGTATCAGAATTTCCTCCCTTTTAAAGCAGAATAATATTCCATTGTATGTATATGCCACATTTTGTTTATCCATTCATCTATTAATGCACATTTGGGTTGCTTCCTATTGTGAATAGTGTTGCTACGAACATGGGTGTACACATTTCTCGAGACCCTGCTTTTAATTGGATACATACCTAGAGGTGGATCATATGGTAATTCTATCTTTAATGTTTTTAGGATCTGTCATACTGTACCCTTTTACATTCCCGCCACCAGTGCACCAAGGTTTAAAGTTGTTCACATCCTCACCAACTTGTTATTTTCTGTCTTTGGCTAATGGACATCCAAATGATTGTGCGGTGGTATCTCATTGATAAAAAAGTAGGAAGTGGAAAAGAAGAAAAGTCCGCTGTAAATATGAGCTGATAATTTAATCCATATATATATATATATATATATATATATATATATATATATATATTTTTAGTTTCAGGTGTACAAAGCAATATAATTAGGCATTTACACCCCTCACAAAGTGATAACCCCCCCAATCTACTACCCCTCTGACATCATATACGAGCTGTTACAATACTATTGACTATATTCCCTATGCTGTACTTTACATCCCGTAAATTATGCACATACATAATTGACATTCAATATTATTCTATTAATACTTCAGCTTCAGGTGTATAGCACAGTGGTCAGGCATCTACACAGTCTATGAAGTGATCCCTTAATATATTTTATCGTTTTATTTTTTAATTTTCAAAAATCTCATACAGAAACTAGCTTCAAATGCAGCACAAAGAACTTTTGTTTCTTGAGACATTTGATAAGATGTTCTATCAGCTTGCCTTTCTGTTTTAAGAAATAGAATGATGAAATCAACATTTCAGGGAGAAGCCAAATATTTATTTAGGTTATAACAATATATATGTGTGTGTTACAAAAGATATTTCCATGTATTAAAAACTGGTTCTAACTGACTACACCGAAACTGTATATCTTTTGCTGTTGGTCCTTCTGAAGTTTAAATCTCCACCTCCCATCCTGTGGATAACTCCTCTCTGCAAAGAACTATTAGCTGTTTATAAACATTTGGGTGTGGCCACCAGGGGGTGGAAGTGAGCTGTCCTCTTATTCTCATGTTCTGCCACTGTATGAAGTAGCTCCTTTAAATTGGTAAGTGTACACTTTTAAAGGCTCTTTTCCTAGCCACTTGACAGGAATAAGAATTTTCATTTCACTGAAGTACTCTTTATTTCTGAAGAATGTATTCACAGACTGTCTTTTATATTTACCTGGCATTTTCTGCTTCTGGTAGCTATAAAAAGCATTCTTAAATTTGATTGGAAAAGGAAATCTAATTATTGCAGCCATAATGAAATTAGGTATATCTTTTAATGCTAGGTAAATAATATTACTTCCCACCCACCCCCAGATGTTATTCTTCATGTGTAAACAAACAAACAAACAAAAAGTAAAGTAAATTTTCCTTCAATTCTTGACCTTGCCAAACTAAGTTTTGGACAGGTTGTTGTCTTGTATTATAAAAACCCAAAGACAGTTGATTAAACTGTCCGGATGGCTCAGTTGATTAAAGCACAAGCTCTGAACAACAGGGTTGCTGGTTCGATTCCCACATGGGCCAGTGAGCTGTACCCTCCACAAGTAGATTGAGGACAACGAGCTGCAGCTGAGCCTCCGGAGGGGCAGCCGGATGGCTCAGTTGGTTAGAGCACAAGCTCTCAAAAACAAGGTTGCCGGTTCAATTCCTGCATGGAATGATGGGCTGTGCCCCCTGCAACTAAAGATTGAAAACAGCAACTGGACTTGGAGCTGAACTGCACCCTCCACAACTAGATTGAAGGACAACAACTTGGAGCTGATGGGCCCTGGAGAAACACACTGTTCCCCAATAAAATTAATAAAAAAAAACCCAAAGACTAATAAAGTATCAAATACCTATCACTGCTGGCAGAGGATTCTGAGAAGATGATGGAGTAGGAAACATCAGGAATCTGTCTTCCTACCTAGACAGCAATTGCACTGGCAGAATCTGTCTGATGTAACTATTTTGGAACTCTGGAGTTTATTGAAGGCTTGCAACTTCCAGGGGAAGACTTAGAAGGTAAACTGTGGTCAATTTCAGCCCTTAGCTCTTAGCAGATATGCATCTTCCCATTTTCAGCCCATAGCAGGCAGTTGTGCATGCGTTCCTGGAGCAGCTTGCACATAGCTTCTGGAAGACATGAGCAAAAAGGACCTTATCCTCCATGTATCAAGGATCTGTGCTCTGATGGTTGATTGCTGCTTCTGATCACAGAGGTGCAAATAAAAAGGGAGGCAGCCATTGTTGAACCTCTTCCCATTGTTTGTTGCAAGACCCTCTCCCTCTAAGTGACTTCCAGACATTTAAAGGGCTGACACCCTTTTTTCCTCCCTTTCATTTTTGCTTTTCCCCCTTTTGGGAGCCAGATATTAAAGACTGTGACCTTTAAAAATGATTGCGTATGAGGGGATAATTAGAAAGTGACCATGCATACCTAGGGAAAGGCTCAGAAACAACCTTAAGTTTACACCTCAGTCTGATCTGTGGCACAGAGATAACTACAACAATTTAAAAAACAAACACACACAAAAGACAATAACAAAAAATAACAAATCCTGGGGAAAATGGAGAATCTGATTTCCAAAGTTACCACATTATTAGTTTCAATGTCCGATGTTCAACAGAAAGTCACAAGGCATATAAAGAAGCAGGAAAGTATGACTCATTCAAAGGGAAGAAATAAATCAACAGAAACTGTCCTTGAAAAAGACCTAATGGCATATATACTATATAAAGATTTTAAAACAACTGTCTTAAAGATGTTAAAAGAACTAACGGAAGATGTAAAGAAAGTCAAGAAAACGATGTGAACAAAATGAAAATATTACTGAAGAGAAAACTTAAGAAGAAACCGAAAAGAACTTCTGGAGCTGAAAAGTACAATAATTGAAATGAAAAAGTCCCTAGATGGATTCAAAGGCAGATTTGAGCAGACAGAAGAAAGGATCATCAAACTTGAAGACAGTACAATGGAAATTATCAAGTCTGAGGAACAGAAAGAAAAAAAGTCTGAAGAAAAGCAAACTGAGCCAAAAGGATCTATGGGATACCATTAAGAGGACCAACATACACATTATGGAAGTTCCAGAATGAGGAGAGAGAAAGAGGCAGAGAGAATATTTGAAGAAATAATGGCTAAAAACTTCTCAAATTTGATGAAAGACATAAATATAAATGTCCAAGAAGCTCAATAAACTCCAAGTAAGATGAACTCAAGGAGACCCACACTAAGACACATTATATTCAAACTTTCAAAAGACAAAGAAAGAATCTTGAAAACAGCAAGAGAGACGTGAATTGTCACATAGAAGGGATCCTCAATGAAACTATGAGCAGATTTCTCATCAGAAACTTTGGCGATCAGAAGACAGTGGGCCAGTATATTCAAAAGAAAAAAAACCTATCGACCAAGAATTATATACCTAGCAAAACAGCCCTTTAAAATTGAGAGAGAAATTAAGACATTATAGATAAACATAAGCTGAAAGAGTTGGTGACCACTAGACCTGCCCTGCAAGAAATATTTAAGGGCTTCTTGCAAGGTGAAATGAAAGGACACCAGACAGTAACTGGAAGCCATGTGGAGAAACAAATATCTCAATAAAGGTAAATACATGGGCAATTATAAAAACTAGTATTACTGTAACAATGGTTTGTAACTGTACTTTTTTTCTACGTGATTTAAGAAACAAATACATTTAAAGAAAAAATTTATTAATGTAAAAGCTAATGTTACTGTATCTTTGGTTTCTAACTCCAGATCTTGATTTCTATGTAATTTAAGAGACTAGTGTATTTAAAAGAATTATTAGTTTATGTTTTGGGACACATAGTGTATAAAGATGGAATGTTGTGGAGAAGGAGCTGTAAAGGAGCAGAGCTTTTGTATGTTATTGAAGCTAAGCTAGTATAAATTGAAATTAGAGTGTTATAACTTTAGGTTGTTAAATGTAACCGCCATTGGAATCACAAACACATTAGCTACAGAAAAGGAAATGAGAAATGAATTTAAACATTTCATTACAAAAAACAAAAACAAAAAAACAAACAACTAAACACAAAAGAAGATAGTAGTACAAGAATTGAGGGACAAAAAGAATCTATAAGGCATATATAAAACAAATAGCACAATGATAGAAGTGAGTCCCTCCTTATCAGTAATTACTTTAAATGTGGATGGATTAAACTCTCCAGTCAAAAGGTAGAGATTGGCATAAGGGACAAAAACATGTGACCCAACTACAAGAGATTCATTTGAGATCCAAAGATACAAACAGGTTGCAAGGGAAAGGGTGAAACAATATTTCCATGCAAATAGTAACCAAAAGAGACCAGAGTGAGTATACTAATACCAGTTAAAATAGACTTCAAATTAAAAAAAAAAAAAAGTTTACCAGACACAAAGGATATTACATATTAACAAAAGATTCATTACAGCAACAAGATATAACAATTATAAACATTTATGCATCTAATGACAGACCATCAAAATGTATGAAGCAAATACTGACAGAATTGAAAGGAGAAATGGACTAAAAAACCAAGGGCACATCTCCCTTAAGAACTAGATACATTCTGTATGTTATAAGATCTAATGATTAAATAACTGATAATAGCAATGAATTTTTAATTTTAGCCACAATCTAATATGAGGTTTCTGTACTTTTTTGAATTTAAAAAAAAAAATCTACTTTTGGTAATTACAAAGTGCTATACAAATATTCTTTTTAGAGTTAATTCTTTTAAAAAGGCATTATCAGGGAGCTGCAAGAGAGAGCTGAAGCCACAGCCACTACCATCATCTGCAGTGCTCTACATGTGGATGCAGAACCTCCATGGCAACCACAACACTCCAGGTGTACTTCTTCAGCTATGTGAGCTGCAACTTCTTGCTTCCATGTCTTTCCATCCCATCAAGATCCAAAAGATTCATGCCAAAGACCACAACCCAAGCCTCAGAGATTTTGTAGCCAGTGTCACAAGACTGGTAGACACTACAATTATTGGTTCTCGAATAGAAATAAATCAAATTAGAGTGACCTTTTATTACCAACTAGGCCTTTGTATGGTGGGTCTGTAGAGCTCAACTAGAGTGTCCATCCCAGTAGGGGCTCTTACTTGGAAAGCCTTCTTCACCTGGCTCTTAGTGATCGTAGCCCTCTATTGAAACAGTTTGAGGTTGATGGTGAATCCTCTGAACTAAAGACTGCAATGGGGCATGCCTCCTAGAAGTGGCAAAGTATTCTTCTCATGTTTTGTAAGGAAGGTTTTAAGACCTATTCAGCTCACAGATCCTAGATAACGTCAAAAGTATTGGAGGAATCGTGTACCCCATAGGCCTGTCATCACCTTAGATGACTGACTAAATCATGACACGTTCAAGGAGCACCTTTCACAATTTCACACTTTATTTACGCAGACCACACAAAAGGGTCCAACTCTGGGAAGTCTCTGGCTTCGGGCTCTCACTTTTTGCTAAGACCACCCGTAGAATCTTCCCCAGGGCTGAACTGGACGTCAGCCCTCAGGGCCAGGGCACAGCAGTGCTCCAAGTGATCTCAGCAGAAACTGCCAAGCTGCTGCTGGAAGGGAATCTGTAGAGGCAGATGTGTGGATTTTTTTTTTCTTGCCTTAGGTCATATAGCTACTCAGTGTTGGATCAAAATTGGAACTACTCATACTACTGCAGAACTTGTACTCTTTTTACCTTTTCTTTTTTTCAATGACAGTTGACAGTCAATGTTATATTAGTTTCAGGTGTACAGCATAGTGGTTAGACATTGATATAACTTATGAAGTGATCCTCCTATAAGTCTAGTACCCACCTGGCACCATACATAGTCATTACAATATTATTGACTCTATTCCCTATGCTGTACTTTACATCTCTGGCACTATTTTGTAACTGCCAATTGTACTTCTTACTCCCTTCGCCTTTTCCACCCAGCCTCCCACACCTCCTCCTATCTGGCAACCATCAGTTGTTCTCTGTATTTATGTGTCTGTTTTCTGTTTTGTTTGTTCATTTATATTGTTCTTTAGATTCCATATATAAGTGAGATCATATGGTATTTGTCTTTCTCTGTCTGACTTATTTTGGCAGATGTGTAGATTCTAACCAGAGCCTGATCCTAGAAGCTGCCAGCGATCCAGTCTTCCCCTTACCATAGAGTTTTTGAGGCATTTGAAGAGCTTTTTCCAGATTGTTTAAAATTAAAACCAAAGCCTCATTGTGAAGCACTCAAGGGTAGAGATAGAGTACTGATGGCATGTGTTGGTATTACCTTACCAAACTTAGCAAATCATCAGGGGGTATTGTCTCAGCGTAAGGCCCTACTCTACAGACAAAACAATGCAGCCAAAGAAACCCAGGGAATGATTCTGAAGGCATACATCCAGGACAGGAGAGCCACTACATTAAAGACTTTTCTTTCTATCAACAACAAAAAACTCATATAAATTAAAGACAACTACATATCCAAAAAAAGACATACTCACAGGATAGTTTCACACACTCATGAAAGAGTTTTAATGGATGTGCTGTTAATCCTGCTCTAAAACTGTGTTGAATTTTATAGATCTGTTCTATATTAATTTGGTGAATAAACTTAACAATGAAAGTTCCTAATAATTCACAGATCTCTCTCTAAGGAAGGACTTCATTTTTTCACACTCTTGCTCGTCTCCACTCTAGGCTGTTAGCTCCCATGCATTCCTCAATTTTGCATTCCCAAGGCCCAGGCCAAGTCCTGGCAACTAATAGGTATGCATTACCTAATTGTGAAATTACTGTGCAAATAAATGATAAATGAATGAATTGAAACTAGGGAAGCTTGTGTAGCAACAGGCGTCTTGTAGCTTTAAAACTAATTCATGACCGGATGATTAACTTTTTATAGTGTTGTTATTTTCTCCCAAAATTATTTTCCCAATTAAATAAAATGTGTAATTAACTTCATTTTTAAAAAAGAAATTGCCTACAAATAAGAACCAAAGATTTGCCCATCCTTCTCCACTTCTCTACCCTCCCACTCCACCCCCCCAAATTATAATCTCACCTTCCTCCAGGAAATATTCAGGGAACTTTAAAAAATTAATAAAGTTAATATACTTTCCTTTTTGTTCACTACAAGTTATTTGTTTTGGATGAAAGGGTAAGAGGCTATTAGGAAAAGTTTGTTCTGAACACTTAATTCAGGACTGCTGAGTTCAGTTGAAGATCAAGTTTTTTTTCCCCTTTCTCTTATATTCTTATGCTTGTGGGTTTAAAACAGTCTAAACTATAGGAACTCCTGATATACATGACTTTTCTTACCCTGAAACATATATACATATATATACAGAGGAGGCCCCAAAAAATGTATGTACATTTTAAGAAAGGAAAACTATTAAAATTGTAATAATATATACTGATAACAAAAGATTAATACAAATCACGTTTGACTTCTGCAATTACAAGAGATGCTCAAAGTGGTTACCATCAGTGTCCAGACACTTCTGATTATGGCGAACTACTGCTTGAGCAACGTTGACCAAAGTGTCCACTTGTACAAATTTTTTTGGCACCCCCAGTATGTGTGTGCTTGTACACTGGGTATACACAAGTATATATTTCAGGGTAAGAAAAATTACATATATAGCGTATATATATATTATATATATACATATATAATATATATAATTATATATAATAGGTAATTATATTTATACATAATATATGCATTAATATAATATTAAATTATATATTAAAATATATAATTTAATTATATATATTTATATGTATAAATATATATTAACATATAACTACACATTAATATATATTTATAGATTTATATATCTAATACATGTGTTCTATATGTGTATATATGTATGTATGTATGCATCACCTGTGTGTTTTTATTTTAAAGAAAATGTATACTACAGAAAGATTTCCTATTATAATCCAAATGAACTCTCAGTTGTCACCATCATCAACTGCCATATCACTTCAACATTCATAATTATCTCAAAAGAGAAATAAACCATCTAATGGAGAATTTTTGCTAAGTGAAATTAAAGAGCATTTGCTAGAACTAACATGTTGAGTGTTAGTATTATCTATGGAATGTTAGTCTTCAGAAGAGATAGTTCAAAATGTTTGCCATATTTTCATCAGTTGCTTAGATAGCAAGATTTCTGAAAAACAAAAGATTTCCCAGGTAACAATGAAAATTTATCCCAGAGCAGCATCTGTTCTTTAAATTATGGTTAAACCGGAAATGTATAGTATATAAATGTGTATAAATTATAGGCTTACAAATATTTTCTATCATACCTGTGTAATGGCAGGGAATTAGACTATATTATTGTTCTTTCTACCTTTATTGTAATATTCTATGGATAAAAATTCAGTTCTGTTTTAGCCGTCCTGTCTAGCTAGATGAGACTCCAACTCTACAGTGTTGATTTTATATATACAAAAGGGACATCCAGCAGAGTTATACAGGGAAAAAGCAATGAACTAAGAGCAAGAAGACCTGATTTTAGTTTTGTCTCACCTCTTACAATGCCTCAATTTCCTCATCTGTAAAATGAGGGTGACATCTGCCCATCTATCCTATAGGATTGTTGAAAAAGCAAATAACATAGTTTATAGGAAAGTTTTAACAAACATTAAGCACCAAATATTACAGCAAGATGTAAAGTGGTAGTACTTTCACTAGTATTTATCTAAATTCTTTTCCATTTTATTTTACAAACTCACAGCCTAATTTCTCTAATTCTGTGTTATGACTGACACCCTTTACATCATATAGTATTAAGATCATTTACCGATGAAAAACAAGAACAAACGTTGACATACTTTAGATAGCAGTCAAGTTCTTATTTAGTACAAATGTAGTATTGAATTAGAGCTTCCCATCTCTGGGTCAGTAGGTCAAAGCTGATTCAACCTGGATGATGATTACCTAAAGTCATTGGATGCCATTTGGAAAGCCCTATTTAAAGGTAATGATTATCTTGTCATCCATTCAGTGAATTTCTATTAAGGAACGACTCATGGACCTGTTTCTCTGGACTCACTACTATTCTACCATCCTGAGGCAGAAAGAATGTATTAGTGAACACAACTGGCAGATTATTCTGTGTTAATTATTCACTGGGAATTTCCCCAAGCTAAGCAGCCATTTGGAAAGAGAAGAAAGGGCACGTTATCAGTGACCTAACCCAGCCCTAAAACAGCTGTTCTGCTGAAACACCAAACAAAAGATCAGGAAATTTAGAAATTGTTCAAAACACATAATTGGTTATGATCCACCTTTGCTTACAACAATCTTTACTCTTCAATGGAAAAATTCTCACTCATGTCCTAACAGAACTCTCTGCTTCCCTTTCACAGCGCTTCTAATACTATTGTTATACCTTATGTCTGTTCTTGCCACTTAAACTGAGGGAGGGCATGGACAATCTCTATCTTGTTCGTGATTGTATCCTTGAATTCTGGCACGTAGAAGGTACTCACTAACTTTCTGTAGTAGGAATGAATAAAGAGCCATACTTTTCATCCATTCTCAGGCTTTGGGAAAAGATATTTAGCTTCTTTGAGCCCGTTCCCTCGACTGTAATAGAAACAAAAATATTTTACAATTTTTCCATAAGGATTTGAGATATAAAGGTTAAGTGCCCATTAAAGTAATAAGCACTCAACAATTAGTAATTATTATTCATTTTGCTTTTATTCCTTTTTATCATTTTAAACTGATTTCTTCTAAAACTAGGATCATAATTTTATGTCTGTAATAAACAAATCTTTGCAGTACATATTTCAGAAACTTTCAGAATCACTACAGCCTAGTTCTTCACTCCAAAGAAAACCAGTTAATATTAAGATTAAAGCCCTTTTCAAATAAGTTAAAATATACCTGGCTGGCCAGTTAGTTTTGTTTTGTTTTGCTTAACTATCCCTCTTAAGAACTGGAAGATGTAATCAATGAAATCACTTTTAATATGCAATTGAGTTAAATGGTGATTGTCTTAGGTAGGTTGGTATGTGAATTCTACAGAATAGCAAAAGACTCTTAAATTTTAAGAAGACCAAACTTAGGGCTTTCTAGTAAAAGTATGATCTATAACATATATACATCACACACACTCTCTCTTACAAATACATTGCTGCTGCATCTTTAGCCACATAAAATATTTATAATTGATAGCCTCTGGAACATGAAAATACAGGCCTTGTAGAGGATAAGAAAGGCATATTTGGGAAGATTGCAAATAATTACATGTAAAAATATTTTGCCAATAGGAAGTTCATGTATGTTACCATTTTTAAGTTGGAGGTTTTATCTGGGGTTGAAAAGAGAAAATGGTTGTTTTTAAAAATAATAACCTGTAAGCTTGAAGTTACGTATGAAATTTCAAGTTCTTTAACTGTGATAAAGCAACCATGCAAGAGCTCAATTTTTCAGAGTACCAAATTCCACCATATAAAGCTCATTAACTGGATTCTTCCCCCACTTTCTCCCATCCCCCCAACCTACCCCATTTTGTTTGTTTTTTACATACTGTAGTTTATTTGGGGGTGTTTTGAAATCTAAATGCCGGTAGTGATGTCCGATGGGAGTAAGAACTCGCCTGGAATTGAGAAAGTGAGGATTGTTTAGCAGCATGGCCATCATAATGTAAGCTAAGAGATTGGTTGAGATTGCCAAGGGAGAGGCTTAGCCATTATTTTAACACACTTATTTCTGATTTTGCATCTCTTCTTAGACCAAAAGAAGGCAGAAAATGAGCCCATATACCGTGTTTCCCTGAAAATAAGACCTAGCTGGACAATCAGCTCTAATGCGTCTTTTGGAGCGAAAATTAATATAAGACCTGGTCTTATTTAACTATAACATAATGTAATGTAATGTAATGTAATATTATGTAATACCGCGTCTTATATTAATTTTTGCTCCAAAAGGTGCGTTAGAGCTGATTGTCCGGCTAGGTCTTATTTTCAGGGAAACACAGTAGATCTCTTCATATGTCAAGCACGTGTTAAGAATGAGAAATTAAATTATCCTTAAAACACACACACACGCGGCCAGTCCGGTGGCTCAGGTGGTTAGAGCTCCATGCTCCTAACTCCGAAGGCTGCCAGTTCGACTCCCACATGGGCCAGTGGGCTCTCAACCACAAGGTTGCCAGTTCAATTCCTCGAGTCCTGCAAGGGATGGTGGGCAGCGCCCCCTGCAACTAAGATTGAACACGGCAACGGCAACTGGACCTGACCTGGAGCTGAGCTGCACCCTCCACAACTAAGATTGAAAGGACAACTTGACTTGGAAAAACTTCCTGGAAGTACACACTGTTCCCCAATAAAGTCCTGTTCCCCTTCCCCAATAAAAATCTTTAAAACACACACACACACACACACACACACACACACACACACTATTACATTTCTCTGTCACTCTAGAAACTTTTGGAAAATGACTGACGAGCCAATTTGATATGGATCTTTTAGGTTCTAGTGTGTGAACACATTTCGAAAGGTTTTGAATGTGCAAAACAATCTAATGGTTTTATTGACATCTATACCTTTGGTGAAAATATCCCTGTTTCTTGGAGTTTAGACTCTTTAAATATTGTATCTTTTAAGTTAAAAATGCAGATGAAGGTCAGTTATTGTGACAATGTCTTCCTTTGTCATTGGGTTAAATATATCTTTTACCTCTCTATACTGAGTTGTTTCCTTCATCTTAAAAATGTGATCAGATATTCATCAGACTAAAAGAAATTAAAATATAACTTAAAAATACCATTCCATAACCTTGCTTTCACCTCAAACTATAATTTTATTTTGATTTCTTGAAAGACCAGTGTGTTTACTGCCTCCTTTGTCAACTCCCATTCACTCCTCAACCCATGAAATCTGACTTTTGCTCCCTCCACCAAACTGCTGCTTTTGTTGACATTGCCAGTGAATATACAACCTAACAAGTGAATGAGCGTACCCGAGAGGAATAACCTGTTAGGAAGGAGCGTCTCTGCTACTATGACCAGTAGGTTTTACAGAGAGAATGGAGCCTGTCAGTTAATCCAGCAAGTCCTTTAAAAATGGAAGCTGGTTAGCAATTCTCATAGATTGCTGTGATGATGAAATTATATAGAATTCAGTCACATAGTTTGGCACAATGCTTAGTACATAGTAAAGGTTCAACAAATGTGATTTACTATTGTTAAGAACCATTACAGCCTTTATAAGAGGGTGAATAAAGCATTAACCAGAAAGCTCTGAGCGATGATGAGAATAGGCTTTGCAAGTCGAGTGAACAACATCTGCAAATGCAGACCAGTAAAGAACACACCATGCAGGGAGAACATTGGGTAGTTTGGTGGGCTGAGGGCCAGTTTTTCATCTCTCATCTGTTTCCCCTGCTTTACTGTGAACCGTTTAGTATGTAATTATATAGTCTCATTACCTAGCATGCATACAGTGCCTGGCCGAGTTGGCATTCACTGTTTTGGTATGCCTCTGTTTACCCATCTGTAAAATATGAACAAGACGTATAGCTCAGGTACAAACATGAATTAATATTTGGAAGGGGCTTTGAAAGCCTTGTGTTGAAGTTTCAGTATAGGAAATTCAATATTCTGTTTCCCTGTGTTCCTTTTTTTACTATTACAGTGTTTTTCTCTAAATTCTTAGTACTAATCAGTATGCCCGTGTAAAAGTGTAAGCAGCTATTCTTTTGTAGTTAATGCTTTAGTTTGACTGACTAAAGTTCTTTCCTCTGAGCTTTTAAGAGCAAGGGTCCTTGGGGAAAAACATGGCTACCCCTTATGATTTTGGATGCCGAGCAAAATTCGAACTCCTTCTGAGATGTGAACTTAATGATTAATTGAGAATTGAGTTTTAAATGTGTATTTAGGTCCCACTTTGGATTACATTCAACTTTAAAGAATTTCAGAATGGAGGGTGAGGGAGCTATTGTTTCTGTTACAATTTCATTGACTGTTTAATCATCTACCTCTGTTCTAGTAATATCTAGAATAAATTACTCCTGGTAATATAAGAAGAAAAGAACTTTCTTTAATTGCAATTCATTCAGTGTTAGCTAAATCTGTCACTAGGCTCCCACTCAAAGCCCAGAATTTTCTGTGACATGAAAAGCACCATAATTATAAGTGATTTTCAGCAATCAATAAATGTCACTAAGAACTTTATTTTTAACAGTCACTTATTATGTCTTCCTATTTGCTCAGTTTTTAAAAATGAACTTGGACATATTTTTATCTAAATGATTAATTTAATCTAATTTTAATAAGTATTTTTTTCTTTAGAAATTTTTGTGGGAATTGTGTTGAGGCAGTAATATTTTGCATTTCCCAAAATGGGATTGCTATTTTTAACTCAACACAGTCCTTTTCCTTGAAGACTTTCCTTTTGAAAGGCAATATGCTGTCATTGAAACTGTCTACATTCAAGCTTAGTTTTCTCTGAATCTGTTACTTTACCTATAAAATTATGAAAACATCAGCCAAAAGGAGTAATTACCATTAAATTAGACCACTTTAGGCGAAGTACTTTACAAACAAATCATAAATAATGTAATTTCTGGTGATAGAGTCATTGTAAAATGTCTATAAAACAAAAAGATTTATAGTCCATTCTAGGTTATGTGGAAAGAGCACTGGTATTGGAGTTACAGAACTGTGTTTGCATGGAATGCATGACCTTAAAAATTGCATTCATTCTTTGAGACTCCCTTCCCTCTTCCTTAAAAAAAAAAAAAAATTAGCATGCTTATTGTGAGGCATAAATAATACATACATCTGAAAACACCTCAAATCGTAAGTAAAGTACTATTGCATAACTATTATATCACAGTAGTATTTTATTAACAATGAATGTCTTTTGTTTTAGTTTTTATGGTCAGCTTTAGCAGAGCATTCTCCTAAGATAAGAGAATGTAGGTTTGTGAGGGGGACTATAAAAATCTTTTAAAAGTATTTCTCTTCTAATTATTTAATGTACTCATTTTATTAGGGATGCTTGTCAACCGTAAACAGTTTTCCAGCTTTGGGCTTAAATCATGGTGAGAAGGGAATTATAAACAAAGCATTTTTATGAACTCTCCACAAAAGGATGGAAAAGTCAAAGGTGATATAGCTGCTTTACAAGTGACTACGTGAAGATAAATTTTAGAGGAACTGGTCTTTTCTTTTTTCATTTGTTAGATACCTTAAAGCAAGAGCTTAAACAGTAATTAGGCTATCAAGTCTAATTGTTGTTTTCTGTAAGTATACTACGGAGGTTCTTAAGTATCTAAAACCAGTTGATATCCTTCCTCATTGAGATTTTTAGACAAAATATGAACCAGAGATTTTTTTCAACATTTTATAAAAGAAGTAAATGTGCAGATTAAGTTGTACAGTAAACACCCAAATCCCTCCTGGATTCACAATTAACATTTCGCTGTACTGTATTGGCTTTGTCAGATACCTACTTATTTATCCATCCCTGGGCTAGAAGTTTGTAAGAGGAAAAATCTTTTAATTACTCTTTTATATGTATTTCATATAGCAACCTTAAGAAAAAAAAAAAAAAAGTTGAATGCTTTATAAGTGGTAATTTTCTGAATTTTAAAGAAAAATATACCGTATGCATACCATAAAAACATGAATGGAAAGGTGAACACCACGTTCAGGAGAGAAGTTTCATGTACAGAGAGGGAAGGGCTCGTCAGAGAAGTTCTCAACTGTAATGTTTTATTTCTTAAAATCTGAAGGGTAAAGTGTTACAACATGTTAGTGCTGTCTACTGAGTATCTGGCTGTTCCTTACCCTCTCTGTTCTTCGCTGTATGTTTGAAATATTTCACAATTAAAAATTAAAAGAAAGATTTGCTACTTCGTTTTCTTTTCCCCTGGCAAAGTGTTTTTCACTTCACTTAAGATCCTTTGTCCAGTTGGCCTTCCCGCTGAGGTGGATTGAATAGAATCTGACAACACCAGTATCTTTTCTCAGTTAGTTGATGTACTAGCTAAAGAATGATAACAGAATGCCCCCTTTCTACTAAGGAGTGAGGAGTCTAACTTCTGCATACTTCTTGCTTTTGCCTAACCCAGAGAGAGAAAAAACTTCCCATATTGTACTTAAATTCCTGGAAGCTATTTGACATGGTTGTTGATAAGTATATAATTGTATAAAGTATGTAATTTTGCATGTTCACCTGATGTTAGAGAAGAAAGACATGGAAAGTGAAATATGGCCAGGGAAGCTGATACGTGAAAACTTGGAGAGATAATATGCTGCAGAGCCAAGGGCCTGGAAACTTGACCAGTCTAAACAAACTGCATAGTACCAAACTGCTTGTGAAAGGGCTGAATCAATCCTGCTGCGATTTGAACTTTTGGCTCCTGAAAGTCTAGGGCAGGCTTGAAAATAAAAATAAAGCCCTTGCCTACTGGGTTGTGTTCCAGACCCTCTACTGGATTCTCTGTAGGAAGGAGGCATCTATCTAAAAAGCAAGAGGCAGAAGGAGAAAGATGAGGCAGTGAAAACGGAGTCTTAGGGGCTTCTCCCTATATCAGGTGTGAGAGAGTGAGCTGCCAAGGAAGAGAGAACCTCCATCATTAATGTATTGATTCCTTCAGGAAATATTGATCGAGAGCCCTCAGAAAAATACGGTGGAGTGTGGTGTAAAGGCCTGCCAACCACCAGAATATATTTAGTGCTCAGGACTTGCCTAGCACTGCGCTAGGCTCTACGGTGTCTACAAAAGGGAGTTACCGTGTCTGATCTGCTCCAGCAGAAAGAGAAGTTATGTGGCATAAAACAGAGCATAAGACTTTGCATAATAATATAGATTATAAATTCTAAAGGAGCTAGAAAAGTGTTATAGTATACTATAAACCAGGAATTGATCACTGGACTTCATCAGAAGACCTAAGTTCAAATCCTAGCTCCGACACTTACTATGTGTAAACTTGGGCAGGTCCCTTAATGTCTGAGCCTCGGTTTCCTCGTCTGTAAAATGAAGCCCATCTAGCTCTGCTTACCTATACACACGATTGTACTGAGAATCAAGTGAGGATGGATGTGAAAACACTATAGAGTTTCTAATTATTGGAAGAGCTAGAAATGAACTAGGCCTTGAAAAATATGTTTTACATGGATAATCTTAAAGGCTGGATAAAAGTGGTCGCAGAGAGGAAGTAACTTGGACAGAGAAGAATGAGACTTGGATATGAGAGGATAGGATAAAAACCACCTAATTATCGCCAAGATTTGTTTGGAGAGAATGGATGAAAAATAGTTACTTGTGCCATCATGACTGGATTATGGTAGGATTTAAATTGTGGAGGATACGTAGACTAGAAGTGTTTGGACTTGATCTTAAAGGGAATAAGGAACTATTTGGGAGTTTTGAGCAGGTAGTTATTATAAAGGTACATAACTCGTATTCGTTTTGATAATTAGTATCTAACAAAGTGCCTGGCATACAGGTATTCAAGGTTAGTCCAACTGAATTCAGTTAATCTGTCAACAATATGTAGGATGAACTGGACGCAGCTGAGCCTGGAGTCTAGCCTTCTTACCACCTAGATATTAGTCTGGTTTATCTTTTTCTTTAACTGTAACAAGGAATGATAACACCTATCCAGCTAATATGTTGATTTCAAAATAAAATAAGATGATTATGCCATCATTATCCACAAATACATTAAATGCTTCCTTCATGTAGGATGTTATGTAAAAAAAAAAAAAAAAAAAAAAAAAACTAGGGAAACAAACAAAAAAATCTATAGATATAAGTGCTTTGAAAAATGTCTTGTGAGGCATATTAGTTTGAAATACAAAGTTCTCTGGGATCTTGTAGTAAGAGTGTGGTGGTATACAACAGCCAAAAGATAATCTTACTGCTGTATTTAGTACTGGCTTAGGTCCCCATTATTGTCAGGACCTGCTAGGCATAGCTAAGATCAAGAGGAGAAACCGCCAGGCGCAGTAAGGTAGGGATTTGAGGCCTTCAGATGTTCTTCCTATTGGCAATAGACCTTTTAAGACTTAACCTGTTCTGCAGTGAACCTCCGTCATCATGAAGACAGTGTAGAACACTGGTTAAGAAAACAGGTTCTGGAGCCAGAATAACTGGCTGCGTTTGAAATACTGCTGTGTAACCTTGGTCAAATTATTTAACCTCTCTGAGCCTCATAAAGATAATGATGGGATCATGTGGTTGTTTGTGAGAATTAAGTGAGATATAAACTCTTAATGGAAGATCTGGTACACAGTTAACGTTAGCTCAACAAATGTCAGTTACTGTTTTTATTTTCAAGAACTCAGCTCCTCTAGCCTCCATTTTTTGTTACTCCCAAATTCACTTCCCATTTTTATACCTCTGTTTCACCCCATTCCAGGGTGAATATGCTCTACAGTATTAGCATCAAACAAGATCTTAAAAATATATTATGAATTTTAAAAATTACATAATCTTCAAAGTAGTTTAAGTTTTACATATATTTAGTTATAGTTCTAAGTGATTCTTGGAAATCAATAATCCATAGTACAGTTCTTCATAATATTATTCTTTGTAATTCAGTGTTTTTCTAGTTTCTCTCTGTAAAGATGGTTTACTTTTCTAACATATATATACATATATGTATATATGTGTATATTTAGTTTTCAATGCAGTATGTAAAAGATGGGGTGCAGAAGAGGATCTTGGGCCCTGAGATAATTTAATAGGTCACAGGGTGGGAGGAGACCCTAAGATTCCATGGGAAAATTAAAAACTAAACCTTTTAGGAGGGCAATTTTATAATAGCTACCAATTCCTAAGATGTTTAAAATATTTTAACTAACTGCCAATTACATCTCTAGGTATCCATCCAACAAATGTATTCACCTGTATGCACAAAGATTGTATGAAAGCATTCATAGTGATATTGTATATAATCATAAAGACTGAAAACTTAAACATCCATCAATAGAAAGCTGTTTAAATAAATTGTATGTAATTGTAAAATAGAATACTATGCACGCCTTTAAAAGAATGGGGTAAATTATATAAACATGCTCATGTCCAAGATATAGTGATAAATGAGGGGAAAAGCAAAAAGCAAAATAATATGTGTATATAGTTCTATGCATGTGTATGTGTGTTTCTTAAAGGGCAGCTACAATATATCAATGTTTGCATATACAAGGAAAATTTCTGGAAATATTAGCAGTCATCCCTGTGAGTAGGATGATGGGGATGACAGGAGTGACGTTTATTTTACCTCTGAACACTGAAAAAAAAAAAAAGTTTTAATAATTCAGCATGTGTTACTTTTCTTATTATTTCTTTAAAAATAAAATGTTTAAAGAGATAGAATGGGGATTAAATGGTTAAATGTTTTGTACGGTGTGTTGGATGTGAAAAGTGATCTACAAATGCCTATTATTTTTACTAAACAATAGAGTGCGGGGCTTTTGTAACCTGAAGAAAGCAGCATTTCAGCATCTCTTCCTACTGGAGCATATGGTGGTTAAGGCCATGGAGGATGAATGCCTTAGAGATTGCCTCTCCTGGAGTTGATATGCAGATCTTTTTAGTATTCCCCATTGCTCTTATGGTGGAAAGTTCCATGGAAAGAAGTGGAAGGGCTCAGTGATATTGTTCCATCCAGTGTTTAAAACTATTGTCAGATATTCTTTTAAATAAAACTATTAGCCACATGGTGATTGCAAAACATGATTGCTTTTAAGAGCCTTTGTTTACATACAGTGTTTGGTTTATTCTATTGTGTGAAGAGTACCTTTGACTAAGTGTAGTGAGATACCTCTTGGACAAGTTTGAAAATTAGGGGTATTATCTTGAGAGTTTTATCCTAGCGTTTTACAGATTAACAGGAGACAGAATGTTTTGCTACTCCAGGTAACAGGCTTTTTGTTTTGTAACTCTTTAAAGTGTTGGTTTTCTCCCTTTTGACACTCAAGGGATTAATTTACTGTTGATTTCCCTAGATCATATCCCCTTAGAGAAAACATCAAAATACAAATAGATCTTCTGACCGGTGTAACAATTTTTTCTTATAACTAAGTATTTTTTTAAACAAAGTTATATACGTCAATGCTATTATTTTAAAGCTTAAAAATAACAAAAATCCAGTGAACCTGGCAGATCTCACATTATAGGTGGCAATGTTGAGTTTATACAATTAACTACCTGGCAAACAATAAAGATTCGCTGGATGAAATGGTGGTATGCAGGGGAAGTTTGTATGCATTTTAATTTTCATTCATTTATCAACTTCTCAAACCCCAAATACAAATACAACCAGCTTTCTGTTATTGGAAGCTGATTGACCAATTTATGGAAGATAATAATGAAAATTTAGTGCTATCTTTTTCACATAGCACTTTTGTCTATGTATCTTAATAAAACTGAGGTAAACATTACCATCCCCACTTTAAGATGAAAGAAACTAGCACTGGAACAGATGAAGTTTTGTTCATGGACAAAGTAACTAGAATCTAGGGCTTCTGATATTAGACTCATTGCTATTTTAGTGTTGCCCATGTTAGCTATTTTTCAGATTGATGGAAAATAGCACAGAGGATTATTTCTAGTCAGCATCTTCACTTTCTCAGTGAATAAACTAAAATGCACAGTGGACTTTACCTTAAAGTTGCCAGACAGATTTCTTCAGAGTCCCTCTGTCCCCCCAACTCAGTCTTCCCCCCCACCCAACCTCCCCTCTCTCTCAGCTCTCTTAAATGACCTGAAGAAAAGCACTTGCGTCTTTTCTCTGTTACTGTGTTTCCCCGAAAATAAGACCTAACCAGAAAATAAGCCCTAGCATGATTTTTCAGGATGACATTCCCTGAACATAAGCCCTAATGCGTCTTTTGGAGCAAACCTTAATATGAGACCCGGTCTTACTTTCAGGGAAACACGGTAGGAATTTTTACCTCAGAGAAATAGTCAAAAGATAAGATACATGGAGGAGTTAGAAAAGCAAAAAAAAAAATAAAATTAAAAATAAAATTTGTTACAGTCATGCACTCTTATCTAAGATTCTTCACCAGAGACTCCAACTCTCTGATTTTATTCCTGAAGGGGCAATCCTGACCTTTCTCTTAACTTTCTTAAGCTTACAGAGCCATTAAGTCCAAAGAGTAGATTTTTGTGCCAGGCATTCGTTTAAGTACTTTACATGTATTAATTTATCCTTACAATAACTTCATATATTAGGTACTAATACTGAGCCACAGATTAACTAACCAAGTTCACAGCTCATGGTGGCACTAAGATTCAAACCCAGCCTACTAATTTCAAGACTAGCACTTTTAACTGCTCAGCTCTACTGTTTTGAACTAGACGACTGTTTATCTTAAGTGGATAAATGCATTTTTCAGGTTGTCCAGATTAGATGAAATTCCTTTCCTAAGCTTCCCAACTGTCATAAAAAAACAGATTTGGGGACATTGCCTTTGGGTTTTATTATCCCATTTTACAGATGAAGATAAGTGACTTGGCCAAAATCTTAGTTTATTAAGTGGCCATGTTAGAACTAGAACTTGGTTTCCTCTAGTTTCTAGCACACTGTTTTTGGCACTATAAACTAACAGTCACTTTTCAGCTCATTAGCTACCATTGGTTCAAGGGATCCACCCATGTTGAAATTTTGTTACAGCAGCAAAAGCATGTCCACATCCTTCACTCACATTTCAGTGCACCTTTGTGTCTTTCCTGTAATACATTTAGGTCAGCACGTAAGTCAATGATTTTATATGGTTTTACAGTGTTTATACCTCATGAAGGACATGTGAAGAAATAGTAATGGAACTCCCTTATGGATGTAAGGGACATCTATTACTTTAAATTTTTTTTTAATGCTTTCACCTATAATTCCATAAAAATTTTAATTTGGTTATAACTAATACTGTCAAGAGCCAAATTAACATTTTAGGATATTCATATTTCTGAGCCTTGAAGTAGTAAGCAAATAACATGACAAAATCCATTTCAAATCTAACTCAAGCCAAGAGTGTAAGGAAATGCAGCAATTTTTCTTAAGGGACTTTTGAGCAGGTTTTTTTTTTGTTTTTGTTTTTTTAGAGAAAGCCCCTTCTGACTTCATGTGGAGTAGAAAACTAGCTTAGTTTATTTCATGCTGCTCAATCTAATTTGGAATCATTTTTGAAGTCTTAGATGCTTGGGTACAGAGAGCTTGCTCCCTAGAGCCTTGTTTCCTGACAGTGGAGGGTAAAGGATTAAATTGAGCTGAAACTAAATTGATTGACGTTTTGACACTGCAGATTGTGAAAAGAAAGGGAATTTGTTCAACTTTTTAAAGCTGTAGCAGAAAGAACTATTTCCTTAAAGGTACCCCAGTTTGCAAAGATGATTTAATTTTTTTCTTAAAAAACCAAGAGGCATGTTCTAGCACTTTTCCAATTTCCTATATTACAGCTCAAAGTGAGAATTTAACTTTGAAAAGCTTTTGAAAAGGCCTGGACAGGGGTGTTAAAATAGTCTCTCTCCTTCGATGAACAGGCACTGACAGAGGTCTTTTGAGGGGAAACAAAGGACTATGCACTTCTGGGGTGTCACTATAGGAACCTGTTTACAAAAGACAAGTATACATATTTATGAAATCTTTATCTCTAGCATTTTTAAGTGGAAGAGAGATTAAGTGTGAATTGAATAAGATACATTTCCTGCTGACTTCTTTTTCAGTCAGATACAGATGATTACCATGCCATCATCTTTCCTAAAGGGCATCATTTGGTGTTGACTTCAATAAAATCCCATCTCTGCTGTGTCATGAAAGGAACTGGACTCACCTTAAGAGTGCTGTTCTAAACGGCCTGCTCCCTTTTTTGATCACTGCAGGAGGTTGTAATAAATTACAGCCTGGAAGAAGTTTCAAACTGGCAAGTTTTCCAGATATTTAAAGCAATTTATTTTGGGGTGTATCAGCAGATTTCTTTTCTCATACTGCCATTTGGGTGCCTGCTGACGCAGCCTGAACAAATCTTTCAAACATTTTCCCTCCTAGAGATGGACGAAGATGATGATGCACTGACTCCAAGATCCAGACCTTTCATTAACTCTTCACTTGCCAATTGGTTCCTTCCTTTAATAGATCCGTAGGAAACTTAGATATCTATTTCCAGAATGAGTTTGCAGTATTTCAAGTCCCTCAGTGCCTTGGCAACAACTCTAAGTTTTATGGAAGAATCAGCTCACAAAAGAGTGAGTCTGGTTTTAGGCACAGAATTTATAGTTTAGGTTATTTAATAACTAGTATTTTGAGACTTGCCAAACTTCCCAATAGGAAAAGAGATCTGCAAATGTATATGAAACAAAGACTTACAGCACATGTTGAGTCTTACAGTGACTTCTTTCTAATTTCAGTTTCTCTTCTAATTGGATAGTGAAATCATTTTTTAATTATTAATTTTCAGCTGTGGAATTCCTAAGGCAGCTTTATTGATGTATATTTCAGTCAAGTATTCAGAAAAGTTAAAAATACTGGTGCCTAAAAATGTTGGTTCTGACAAGATTGGAAGCACAAGAGATAAGGGAGCTAACTTTTATTGAGTGCCCTCAAGGGGTCAGCCCCTTCTGTAAGCCACCACATAGTGGGTGGTGGAGAGGAGTTTCTCATTTTACAAAGAGCTGGTTTCTGGTTAGGTGGAAGGCACTGCTCAGTGAGTTGTTAGCAACACGAAAAAGGCTTAAACTCATGAAGGCATCAGGGAATAGGGTTTGGTGGGAAAGGCCCTAGATCAGGAATCATAAAACTGGAGTTCCTATCGAAGTGACATCAAACGACGTCATCTGGCTAAACCCTGGATGTTTATACATCTGTAAAGTGAGGATATCATCTCTCCTGTCTTCCTCTCTAGATCACTTGGCACCATGTAGTTCTCAAGCACAGCTGCACAGTGGACTCGCCTGGGGAGTTTTGAAAGATACTGAGCTCTAGATCCCAACCTCCAGAGATTGCGATTGATTGGTCTGGGGTGCGGCTGGACCATTTTTTTTTTTTTTTTTACTCTCCACAGGTTATTCATGCGCGCAGCTAAAGCTGTGAATCCTTGGTTTGGACGATGGTTAGGAAAGCCCTTCGTAAATTTATTCACGAGGGTTAGCAGATATTTTCGACCCTGTAGTTTTTTGGGTGTGTTTTTTCCATCATAACTTCAAATGTTTTGCTTTGAAAAAATCCAGCGAATCTCTGAATTTCCCGTCTTTACTATGTAAGAAGCCGCTGATGAATATTTGCTGCATTTTTTAATGTACACCCTTTAAAAATTTTAAGATCATTTGAAAAATGGAGTTTGTTTTAAGATTCAATGTATATAGAGCTAGTTAAGAGGCAGGACCTTTCTGCTGAAACATTCCCAAGAAATGCTAGCTTTTCTTGCTCACCCAGCTCGCCTCACTCTTTAGCCCAAACCACGGAGTCTGGGGGCCGATTCTTGCCCCCCAGGTCCGGACACACGCAGCTGGATCCAGTGGGTGCCACGAACTCCGGGGCGGGGCGGCGGCAGGGCCGACCCACCGCGCCCGCCCGACCCACCCCGTAGCGGCGCCCCGCCCCGGACGCGGGTTGGGGCGGGCTGCTGGCGGCGCCCGGCTGCCGGGACTTCACAGCCGAGCCCCAGGGCTGCGGCGGCTGCCTTCGCGCGACCCGGCGGGCCCAGCTCGGCCGCCGGGAGCCCGCGCTGCCCGCGCCTCCTGCCTGGCGGAGCCCAACGCGATCGCCTCGTCCCCGAGCCGGGCCGGGGTCAGGATGCGGACCTGTGCGCCTTGAGCCGGCCCCATGACCCTGAGCATTTTGACCCGCGAAAGGAAGGCGCCTCCCGCCTGCACCTGCAGCCTCAGTGGCCCCGACATGATCCCCTACTTCTCCGCCAACGCGGTCATCTCGCAGAACGCCATCAACCAGCTGTGAGTGCACCGTGCGCCCTCCCACCCTCCGCGAACCCTCGGAAAGTTTGCTTTTCAGCAGTCGCCTTCCCCAGCATCCTGGCAAGCAAGCGAGGGCGAAAATGCACCCTGCGTGCTTGGAGGTCTCGGGGTGCCCGGGGGCGGTCGTGGGGTGGAGGTGTGGGGTAGTTATTGGAGGCAGACAGTGTCCCCAAGGGGTGAGCGGACAGAATAATCCTTGGCGAGAATTTCTGGTAGACTTTGAAGGAATCTGAAAGTAGGCTCGTCCCAGGGAAGTTGTGTGTGGTGACCGAGTGACAGCCGAGCTGTGTGGCACTCGGGAGACTCGGGGTGAAGGGCCATCTGTAGATTCTGAACCGCCGGCCGGAAACGCTAGCACTCCCTTGAGGGTCCTGGATCAAGCCCCAGTGTTCTGTTTTCTAGTTTCAAATAAGTTTGCATATGACCATAGGTTTCTGGTATAAGCCGTTCACACAAAGGCAGTCAGTTCATTCTTTGCTCCCACTGGTTGTAGTCTGGAGTTATTTCAGAAAACTGTATTTCGGTAGTTTGGCTGTTGTTTTTTGTGGGTGTTTTTTTTGTTTTGTTTTTTTCTTTTTGTCTCCCCGTTAATAATACGTGCTCACAACCCAAGCCTGCATGTATGTACACCTTCATACACTGAAGTGCAAGATTCAGGCGCATCTTTAAATCATTTTTAAAGTCCCTACGTCGAGTTGTTGTCCTTCCTTTTTAACATTTGTGGTTTAGCCATTTCTGAGAACTCTGCAGAAGCTTGTGGTTAATCTCACCTCCCAGTTATAAAGTGCAAAACGGAGGAACTCCTGTCTATTCAAGTTGCATTCTTAGACCCGTGGAGTGGTTTAGGGTTACTTTCAGATAGCAGCAGTTTGGTCTTCAGAGTGGCTTCTGGAGAGTCACCTACTGAGGTTTTTCCAGACTCCTGGCATTTCAGCAACCCTTCTGTCTTCCTCCCAGGTCAGCACTGAAGAACTTTTTAATTTAATGTCCAACAACAGAAACTTTCCATTATCTCTTATTAAAGGTCCCAACAGTAGCATGTAAAACGATTTTGTAGCTAATCATACATCTACTTTATTATTTTAATTAATGGTTTGCACGCTTACCAAACCAAATTAAACTCATTTGGGTTTCAGCTTTTTTCCTTTTGTGTAGATTCATGGTGGAGCGCCTAAAAAAATAGCGCCCCCCCAAAAAAATGATTTTACTCCTCAGTACTGTAAACTACCAAGTTAAATCAACTGCTTGTTTGTATTTTCTCTTAAAGAAAAAGGTCAAATGGAGTGAAAGAGGAGAAAAAGAGTGAACAATCCGAAACTGGATAACCAATGTCAAAATAACAGTATTAACAATACTTTAAAAAGAAAACGGGCAGTGGGAGCAACCCACATGCCCATCAGTGGATGAATGGATAAACAAAATGTGGCATATAATACAACTGACTATAATTCAACCTTAAAAAGGAAGGAAATTCTGACATATGCTATAACATGGATAAACTTGGATGGATTCTATTCTAAGCGAAATAAGCTAGTGACAAAGAATAAATACTGTATGATTCCACATATATGAGGTACCTAGAGTAATCCAGTTGCCAGGGGTTGGAGAAGAACAGGAAGTTTGTGTTAAATCGGTACAAAGTTTCATTTGAGGAAGAAGAAAAAGTTCTGGGAATGAATGGTGGTGATGGTTGCACAACAATGGATATATTTAATGCCACTGAACCGTAGGTACACTTAAAAATGGTTAACATTGGCAAATTTTATGTATGTTTACAATTTTTAAAATGATTAAACAGAATTTAAAAGGCAGAGCTTCTAAGCTTTGTGTGTGTGGGTTTTTTTTTTGGAGGGAGAAAGTTTTGAATTTTGCTTCCTAGTGTAATCAAATAAGTCCAGATTTCTTTTTTTTTTTATTTAATTTATTGGGGTGACAATTGTTAGTAAAATTGCATAGATTTCAGGTGTACAATTCTGTAATACATCATCTATAAATCCCATTGTGTGTTCACCACCCAGAGTCAGTTCTCCTTCCATCACCATATATTCGGTCCCCCTTACCCTCATCTCCCACCCCCCACCTCCCACCCCCCTTACCCTCTGGTAACCACTAAACTATTGTCTGTGTCTATGAGTTTCTGTTTCTCATTTGTTTGTCTTGTTCTTTTGTTGTTTTAGGTTTATATACCACATATCAGTGAAATCACATGGTTCTCTGCTTTTTCTGTCTGACTTATTTCGCTCAGCATTACACTCTCAAGATCCATCCATGTTGTCACAAATGTTCCTATATCATCTTTTCTTACCGCCAAATAGTATTCCATTGTGTATATATACCACAACTTCTTTATCCATTCATCTATCGAAGGACATTTTGGTTGTTTCCATGTCTTGGCCACCGTAAACAAAGCTGCAATGCACATTGGAGCACACGTGTGTTTATCTCTAAATGTTTTCAGATTTTTGGGGTAGATACCCAGGAGCAGATTTCTTTTCCTACTAACTAGTGTCTTTGGGTAAGTCATTTGACTTTTGTTATTTCCACTGCAAAATGAGGATACAGAGGTTGCTACCCTAGGGGATCATAAGAGATCATATGTACAATAATGTTTTGCAAACTATAAATGCCTGCACAAGAAATGAGTTAACTGAAATTAAACAATAACTAATAGCTGCCATTTACTGACCACTTGTCACTGTGCAAAGGTTTAATGTATATGATCTCATTTAATCATCACAGCAACGCTATGAACTTATTTGTTCTCTTTACAGATAATGAAGCTGAGGCTTAGAGAAGTTAATTGCTCAAGGCCATATAGCTTGTAAATGACAAAACTGTCCTTAGAATCCAGATCTGTTTCCTGGGCAAGTGCTGTTAACCACTATAAAAAGGATATTCTGTCTTAGTAGTTTCAAGGTCACTTTTGAAACTTACACTCTTAGGAATTATCTTTAACTGCTGACATCTTCAACTTAGCAGCAAACATATTTGCTATACTAAGAATTTTGCTGCTAAGGTAGAGACAGTGTTTTAAAGGTTTGCAGAATATTTCTTTCATTTTTGTTTCTCTTTTACCATATTTTTTTCTTAAAAGAGACTTGCTAATGTCCTAATATTCGCTTATTCTAAAGTGCGTTTATTAGTATTGCTTTGGCCATCATTTTAATTTAGCATTTGTAGTCTTGCCCAGTTAGTTCATCATCATTTAAACATCTTTTGGGATCGTTCTGAATAAAACCCTAAATTTTGTTAACTTAAACATACGCATTTTTGGCACCTAACGCAGTTCTTAATTTGGAGTTCATGGTCACCAAGAGTTCTATGGATTGGCTCAGAAGGTCAATGAACTCCTTAAGGTTATATGAAAATGTTGGGTGGATAAATACATTTTTAAAGCAGATTCTCCAAGTCATATGATCTCATCATAGAAGGTTAAGAATCTCTTTCCTAAAGGGAAGTATTGTTTCTAAGGCCTGATACTGTAAAGCTCAACTGGTGTGAACATTTCCCTGTGGTGCCAGATACGTAAATAGCAATGACTGGTGTGAGCAACTGAAAGATTAAGACTTAATGATCCCAAGTGAAGACAGACTCAGAACATTGTAAATGTACGTTTGACACTTAAGTACTCTTAGCCCAGTGGTTCTCTTGTCACTGCTGAGGACCCACTCAGAAGAGCTGTTTTTCCTTTTCTCCTTTGCGGCCTCAGATTTGCTGTGGGTTTAGAAACCAAATCTGTGAGAATTGTGTCAGTGAAAAGGCCAGATGAGATCCTAGGGGCTCTCCTATAGGGAAAGTTCATGACCTTTAAAGTATGGCCTTGGGAAACCTATTTTGGTGACTTCCCAGGCTCTCAGTCATTTCTTGGCTTTTAACTGTTATGTATTATACAGTTGAAATTAGAGAAAAGCTGGGGTGTTACTGTATTTTATTGGGAATTATATTGCCAGTTTTAGATTAAGGTCTCACTTTGCAAGTGTGGTGGTGGTTTTGACATATCAGTGAAGAACAGTAAGTGGTTGAATTCACTCCAGAAACAAAGAATAGGTACTGTAAGAAAAGTGCTAACCCTACGAGAAAAAATACGTGAGCAACCCAGAGCATAGCATCATCTAATCAAACTTCAGGAGTCTTGGATCAAACTGTTCAAATGATCGTGAAAAGTTCCATTTCCTTTAAGAGTCTATACATACTTTTTAATAAAACAGAATTCTGAATTTCTGAAAAATAAGGGAGCCTGTGTCGTTTTTAGAGAGCCAACATTCAATCCCTGAGAAGTGGTCGCTCAGCAAGGGGGCAAGGCTTGTCTACTGTTACTGTTACATGTGAAATAAATAGCTTATCAAAAAATAGTTTGGAAGAGCATTTGAGATCTTGCTCCCCTGCATATGTCATCAGTTTGGCTCAAATAAACTTATAAAGTTTCAACAACAAAAAAATAGGTGGCTATTTTGATGTCCTCAAAAGTTCAGTGAAGGATCAAGAATTATTAGATAAAATGCAGGCAAAAGCTACCATTAAAACAATGTTCCCATTATGAAAACCTCTGATCAAAAATCTTGAAACTTAGGTACTTAAGAGATTGCTTGATTTGTTAATGAGGTTACCTTGAGCTTTTATCCTTGACCTCAAATACTTGTATTTATTTACTTGGTTTCATATGTGAGTTTGATTTCCTAGCTGCATATCAATGCTTTCTAAAGCTTAAAGCTCAGCAACAGAGGAGCATATTGAGATGGTTATCCAAAATGTACCTTTTCATGAAATTGAAAAGTGGAAACAGTTTTATTTTTGTGTTAAGTAATAATATTACTCGTGTTCTTTCAGTTTTGCTCTATAGTTATCCAAGTGATTTCACATGTGCTCATGTCTGAACTTAAGCTTGCATCAGAATCACCTAGACAGCTTATTAAATTTAAAACACCAATTGCTGCTCACACCTCCAGAGGTTCTGATTTTGTAGGTTTGGGGTGGGCCTGAGAATTTACATTTCTAACAAGTTCCTAGATGACGCTGATGCTGCTGGTCCAGCGACCACACTTTGGGGACCGTACCCTTAAAGTATTCCTCTGAGGCATATTGGGCAAATTGTCATCCACATTTTGCAGAGTAATAAACAAAAAAATCAAAATGGTGAAGCGATTTTTTTTCTTTTTTGCACAGGGATTACATGATTTGTTATTGGTAGAACTAAACTAGAACCAGCATTTCCTATCTTTTAATGCAGAGCTCTTAAGATCTGCACTGGAAGTCCTGAGATGTGTGTGTGTGTGTGTGTGTGTGTGTGTGTGTGTGTCTTTGTATACATATGAACATTTCTTTAGATAAATTTCTAGCAGTGGAATTTCTGAGTCGAATGGTATGTATATGTTAAAAATTTGATACATACTGCCAGGTTGTTTTTTAAAAAGGCTTTGCCAATTTGCTCTTAGCCAGCTATAAGAGTATATATATATTTTTCCCTGTACCTTCACCAACCCTGGTAATATTAATAATGATATTAAGTAGCAGTTAATATCTTACAATGTGCCAGGCATTGTTTTGAGCCCTGTGCATATTATCTCATTCTCTCAACAGCCTTATAGTTAGATATTACCCTCAAGTACAGAGAAGAGGCACAGAGATGTTGAGTAACTTGTCTAAAATTACACAGCCAGGATGCGAACGCGGGGCCCCTGCTCTTAAATATTTCTCTATTTGCAATTCCCTTATTACGATAGAAGTTTAGCATTCTTTTATATTTTCATTGGTCTTTTTTATTCTTCTTCTGTGATTTGCATACTTGTACTTTTGACCATTTTTCTTTTTGATGTACTTTGTATATTCTGAATATGTGGAAAAAATACTTTCTACCAGTTTATTGCATGTCTTTAATTTTGCATCTTGTTATAAAAGTTTTTCATTTTTATGTAGTAAACTCTTTACATTTTCTCTTATGATTTCAGAATTTTGTATCTTGCTTTAAAAAACCCTTCCCACCCACTCCTAAGATTATAAAAGTATTCTTTTATATTTTTTCTAATATGTCTATACTTTTAAAATATTTCACTCTTTGAAACATCTGGAATTTATCCTTATTTATAGTGTGAAACAGGGATCTAACTTTACCTTTTCTCCAAATGGATAATCAGTTATTCAAATGTCATATGGTCCATTCCCACCTCACTGATTTGAAATGCTATACATATTATATATTAAATTCTAATAGATACTTGGGCTCTGCTTCTATACCATAAGTCCTGTTAATATGTTTTTCTGTTCATACACTAATACCATACTATTTTACTTAATACAGATTTAGTGTTTGATACCTTGCATAGCAAGGCCTACTACCTCATTATTATAATTTTGTAATGTATTAGTTATTGCTTAGTATATTTTCCAAGGAAGTCTTAGAAACAGCTTATCAATTTTCACTTTTAAAAATCCTGTTGGGATTTTGATTGAAATTGTAATGAATTAGTTTGGGAGAGAATTAACAGCTTTACAAAATCAACCTTCCCAATAAGGAATGTGATATGTGTGTCTATTGATTCACTGTGTAAAATGTCCTTCATTTAAATTTTACACTTTTCCTCATATAGTAATTAACACTTTTCTTCTTAGGTATATTCATGAGTGTTTCATAAAGTTTTTATTGCTCTTGTGAATGAGCTCTTCTTTCCCATGACATTTTCTGATTAGTCAGTCACCGTAGGTGTTTAATAAAACTGAAACTATTGCTCTTTTTTTTTTCTTTTTTCTTTTTTTTTTATGAGACCACCTTGCTGAACTCTTATTTGGTCCTAATATCTAATAGATTTTTTTTAGTTGATTTTCTTGACTTTTCTAGGTGGATAATAGTATCATTTGTAAATGAGTTTTGCCTCCTGGTTATAACTCATTGCTTTGGCTAGGGCTCTAGTGTAATATTAAATAGTAACAATGCTGATAGTCTTATCTTGTTTTCCATTGTAAAAGGAATGTTTTTTATGTTTTGTAAATAGGCATATTGTGTGCTATAGGTTCTGGCATAGACCATTTATCAAGTTAACAGCATTTCCTATTCCTAATTTTAAAAGATTTTTACATTAGATATAGTTACTGAATTCCATTGAATGCTTTTTGGACGTCTACTGGAATGTATTTTTTTCCTCCCGTTACTGGTAATGCAGTGACTTATATTGAGTTGCTAAAGTTGAATCATGCTTACACACTGTTTGCATTATTTAACACATTGCTGGATTTGGTTTACTATTATTTAAGGTTTTTGCACTCAAGTACTTGTTGAATCTTTGGTGCTATCTTTGTCCAGCTTATATCTGATTTGTGGAATGATTTAGGTGTAGCTTTCCATCTTTTTCTAGCTCTGAGACAGTTGCTTAGCAGAAATTATCTGTATTTTAAAAACCTAGAACCAAGGGATCATACTCCAAGTGTTACAGTTTTATGATTATTATTATTTTTTTGTGCCTTTCAAATTTCTTTATTTCCTTGTTCTCATTGAACAAGCGTAATTGTCCGTGGTACTTTTAAAATCTGGATCTTGTCCTCTGCAAAAATAGGCAAATATAATTAGAATAGTTGATAATTCAGTGATTAAACCAGGCATGTATTTATGATTTAAAGGCTTTTTTACTCTGGTTGGTAAAGAGACTAATATTAATATTTAAAAGAGGCATGAGATGTCTCTCTGATTTTAAATTAATACCAACGGTTTTTGTGGTTATTTCTGATCCTTGAATAGAGAATGCAGCCTTAAAATGTGGAATTTTTTTTTAAGGGTGATCAAATAAGTTTTACATCTGGTGAATCTTCTAGGCGTTATGGCCTTCAAATATGAAGAAAAAGTTAATGATCCACTGTCAGCAGATAAAGATGCATTTGTGTTTTCATAAGCAGTGATCACCTTGTGGGGCTTCATCCCCACTTGTGCTTGTTTGAAGTGAGTAGAGCAGTGATTGGCTGGGAACCCAAGGGGGAGGGGTGAGACGAGAGCTCTCAGCTTTGGCCTCATTGGAGCCATGCTTTTAAGAGTAAATCTGCACAATGCAGGGGAGCAAGAACGATGAGGTTGTGATGTGCTCAAGTCAGAATTTCTTTTTGATCAAACTAGAGTGGATGTTTTTTCTAAATGACTGCTCTCTGGCTTGTGTAGTCACTCCTGAAATTAGGCAACCTCTTTAGACTACGCGGAGAGACCACTGCTCTAAGCCAAATAATGAAGGATGTTGTCGTTCTGTTTCTAAGAGCTGTAGACCTTGGAGTAATAGAGAGCCTTCTACAGATTATCTTGCTCACATTTCTTCTTGGGTCTCTCCAGTAAAGTGAGTCCTCTTAATTACTATACGTTAAACTACCTTGGGCCTAAAGAACAGTGGTGTAGATGCAATCACATAATGTTTCTTAATTCCTAAGGTGAAAGCCAAAAAAAAAAAAATTAAAAATGTTGGTATGCTCACTACTTGAAGATAGGGTTAGTTAGCTCTGTGTTGAATGAGGCAGGATGTTGCTGCCACTAACATCATTAGGTTTAACTTGAAGACATGTGCTAAGGACATCATGGCCTTTTTCTGTGTCCCTGTGACTTGGAAAGAATGTAGCAAATGATTTATAAATAGATTGCTAGTGTTGTACACCACGGGCAAATTTGGGCTCACTTCCTTTGTTGCAGGTGTGTGAATTGAGCAACCCTTGTTTTCTGCATTAATCTGTTTTTAGAGGGGTGGGACCCTTCTTTTAGTAACCTAAGGGACTTGGCATTAGCTATGTCGATTAAAGCAACAGAATCCAGAGGCTCAAATTTACTCTCAGGTAAAGAAAAACACCTCAGTATAAGCCTATTCTAGAGTAGTTTTTTAAAAAGTTGCAATAGTTTGGTTTTCCAGATATAGAAGACATAGAATAATTTGATTTTTTGGGTGATGAGCTAGATGGTTCAAACTGTTGCTTATGTTTGTTTGGCAATAATATCTGCCTCATTTCAGAGAACTGTGGAGATCAAATGAGATAATAAGAAAACAAAAATTTCAGATGTCGTTGTTACTTTTACCATCTGTACTTAACGCTTATTGACAAAAAGTCATATGGACATTCATGATCCCTAACAGGAGATTTCAAGCCCTGAGAATTTTAATTATGGCTTTTATATTGCTTATCTTCTGTAGTGTCTATATCCTTAAAAGTCTATGCCACATATTCTTCTATTTGCAACCCAAGAAACATTTTCACCAACCTTCAACACCTCACCAAAAGGCCGATTGGGTTTATGAGCTCAGCATTTTGTCCATGTGTCTCCTCTCTGCTGTTCTCTGAATTTTGTGTAATAAAAGCCAGTTGAGCTCCAGGCGGGATTAATTGAATAAGAATGTTTCTGATCTTTCTTCACCGATCTTGAAATAAGTATCAATATAACAGAGTTTTTAAGAGAGATGCCATTTCTTTGGGACTCACCTCTGTCCCAGGTACCTTTAAATTCTCATGTTTCCCCTAAAATTAATATACCCAGTTCTCATGAACACCAAACAATGTTTTCCTATTATATCATTTTTATTTTTGTGGGGAGCTTTTAGTTTGAGAAGTTGGGCATCTGTGGGAGATGTGAATTCTCAATGTAAATGCTTCTTTGATGTCCCTTTGGCCAAGTTTGGTGTAGATCATCCTGTCAATTCCACCTCTGTGATGCTCATCCCTCCCCCATAAAATCTCACACCCAATTCTTAGTATCAGATTTCTTAAATATTCTCTTTAAAAATTCTTGAAAGGTGTCTTGAGTCACGTATTCAGTATCTTCCTTGTCATTTATTCTTGTGGCTAACAGTCATAGTCTGGTGTTTAGGTTGAAACAGACCAGAGTTCCAATCAGAGTTTCACCACCTACAAACTGTGCAACCTTGAGCGTATTATATACAACCACCCATAAGCCTTAGTTTTCTCATCAATAAGATGGAGCTCATAATACCTATAAGGATTAAATGTAATATTTGTGAAGTACTATTAATAGTAAACACTCAGTAATGGGTAGCTAATATTTTTGCTCTTTTGACATGAACCAAAGTATAGGTGAAAGAATTGGATTCCGGAGTGGTATGCCAGTCTGATGGCAAAAATTCTATTATTTGCATCATTGTCATAATTGCACCTATTCTGGGCAAAGGGTAGGAGATAGAAATACAAGATGGGTTCTGCATTCAGGATGCTCGGTCTGTTTAGGATAAAGAAAGGTCAATAAAAGGATAAATAAGAACACAGTTTAGCACATGCCAAATGCCAGATGAATGGTGCAATTGGTACTTTAAATAGGACAGAAAGGTATTGTAAATAATCCAATTAAATTAGTAAAGGCTTTATAGGAGTAGGAATTGAGCTGGGACTCTGACCTTTATTTCTGGCCCTCTTAAATGTCTTGATATGTGTGAACAGAGGTAAAGGTATTTAAGTGGTGAGAGAAAAAGAAGGATTAATGTGGCAGATGTTATGGCCACATTACAAATAGTTTTCAGTGAATGACTGCTACTAATCATTTGTGCTAAGAAGGGAATCTAGAAAAGCTTTTGTATATACCAGTGATGTTCTTTAGGAAACTGCTATGAGTATATTTTGGATATATTGTATGTGCAGAATTTTTATCAAGTTTTTTATCGAGTACCCTCTAAGTACACAGCACAGTAACCAGCATTTGCAGACTTTACATAGCTTATTTAGGGAGGCTGCCAATTTTACAAGGCTCTTACTGATTCAGTACCAGTGCCTGGAAGCATAATGTGAAATCACCACAGGCAGTGTAAGAACAGAAATCATTCAACTACCTGCTAGTGGCTTTATGGGTAAAAAAAAGACAGAAAGCACATTCAAGTAATCCAAAGCAAAACCTTTCTCTGCTTCCTCCAGGTGCTTAGCTACTAGATATGGTTACATCAGCATCATGTGGTCGCAAGGTGGTTCCCGTGGCTCAGAGGGCTTGTCGTACTTACCTTGAAGTGAGCTGTACAGGGAGGGGTGTGCTGCTTGCTGTTTTTCTTTGTTCCTACTGGCTTGGCTACCAGTTTAATGGCCTGGTTGCCAATTAATGGCTCAGCTTGTTTAGTGTTCTCTAAGCAATGTTCAGCTCCTTTGTGTCTAAGTCAAATACACATGGAAACCATCCTAGTGGACGTAGGTGTCTTTTACGCAGATAGTAAGCCTACAGTTATACATCAATTAATAAAAATCAAGAACTCTATAAATGCCACGTTATATGAAACCCAAATGATAGTTTAATGATATTGATTCAAAGAAGAGTTGCTGCACATACTAAAAACTTAACTGATTGTGCTTTATTCTGCTCTCCTGCATGAGAGAAATGGCAAACTGAGACTACAGAAGAGAAACTACATATGTGTTTTCACTTAGTGATTCTAACTAAAGGCATATAAACCCAGTGTAAATTTTTTTTCAAAATTAAAGAAAAACTGAAGATTATAGACTGGCTAGCTCTCTCTCTAATTTAAAAGATTAAAAGCCATTGTTGTTTTAATCATACATTTTTATTACCTCTTTGGGAGTACTTGAGTATATTTGCTGAGAACCCACTTTACTCCTGGCTGTTACTAAATTGGGGGTGCTCTTCTTTGGTCAGTCTCAGTTATCATGGTAGATCACTATGCCCACGGTGCTGGAATTCTTGTTATTTTGTTGGCATTTTAGATGCTTGGAGAAATTCTGAGCGAGGCTATATGCTCTATTTCTCAGAAAATTAGAATATTTATTATGTTTTAAAAAATAACCTCTAGTCTCTTCCTCAATTAAAATCAACTAATAAATACTGAATACCAGTATTCTTCTTTATGGCAATTTTACAAATCAGCTTGGGGGAAATTTTCAAATGGAGAATCCCTTTCACTTTAAAAACTTGTCTGCCTTATGTACAGTATAGTTGATAATATCTCATTCTTTACTGCCCACTCAGCTTAAAAGTGAACTTGTCCTGGGTGATTTTTTTTCATGGAACTGGTCTTACTGGTAATTAAAAATCAACAAAGCAAAAAGTGTTGGCTGTTTTTAATATTTGTAGGTAATGCACGTTTATTATTTAAAAAACAAACAGAAAACATTGAGGCATTCCTCCACTCCACAAAAAGCATTACTCTTATTTTTATCTCCCAAAGATACTTACTGTTTGTTAACACCATCCAGACTTTGTCTGTGTACATATGTACCTTAAAAAATGAGATTGTCCTCTATCTACTGCTTTGTAATCTGACTTTTTTTCTTTTAGCATATTGGGAACATCCTGCCATTGTCCTCAAATGCATTTGTTCATATTCTTTTCAAGAGTTGTTTGTTTTCCCCAGAACTGATTCAAATTCTGCCCTATTGTCGCACATTTTAATTGTGTCCAGTTTTCTGCAGTTTGTTATAAACAAAGCCTCACTGAATGAATATCCTTGTGCACATGTCCCTAAAGGAAATATCCTAAAGCTCACTTCTGGGATTGCTAGACCGAAGGGTATACGTATTTCTAGGTCTTTTGATACAGATTGCTCGTTTGCTCACGAGAAATGTTGTACCAATCTGCATTCCCGCCAGCAATTTCAGTAATTCATTTTCACAGTGCTCCTGAAATGATAAGAAGTAAAATCAAGGTAAATATGATTTTGTCCTTCAATTCATCGGCGCTACTTGGAGACCCAGCAAAGTCTATCCTCATTTGTCTTTCCTACGAGGAACCTGTTTCATACCTAAGCACTGATGGAAAATGCTTTAATTTGTAAGCTATTTGAATACAACTAGTAGAAAGATGAAATCATAGTACAGTGATAAGATGAAGAAACTAATTATCCTGAGGTGGTGTTGAGTATATATGTAGTGCTTATGAATTTACCTTCCCACGTTTTTATCTTATTCCAAAAACCCAGCCATTTTTGACTTAGAGACTTTTAGACCCAAATGATAAGCAAACAGACTCATCTAGGGTCCTGCAGCAAATTAATTCAGACCTTGAACAACATTTCATTGTTTTCTGCTTAGAAAGTGTTAAGCATCATTTTGATTCCCCATAGTGCCATTTTACTAGGGATGCTGAAACTTAAAAAGATGATCAGATCCATTACTTGGTTAATGCTTGTGACTATACTTACGAGGTTAGAATTTCCTGATCCTGTTTATAGAAGGTAGTGGGTCTATTTCTCAAAGTTGAGATTAACTTGTTAGGGAACAAGCTGCTTCAATTTTCGAAACACAACTTTTCATCTTTGAGGCTTTTCATCTTTGAGGCTATTAAAGGAGAAAGGAGAAAGAAGAGTGTGTTGTATACTTATTAAAGCTATTGAAGAATCTTATTTTGAATGTCGCTGGCAGATCTAAACAGTATCCAGAGAGGCTTCTAAAAGAAAAAGGAAAAGAAGATGGGAAAGAGAAAGGAGAGTTACAGTGCAGGCCACAGTGCCATGCTGGCTGCACTAGTAATGCTTGCCTACCTCTATCTGAAACTGAGCTGCTTTCTTAATGAAGGTATGTGTTTAAATCAGGGGCAGAGAAAGTGTTTTCGGGTGAAGTTTCACTTTTTGTAGTGGCAGCAGTCCTGGACGCACTGCTGGAACACAGAGGATGAGTTCAGCACCTTCTCTTCAGATCGTATCTCTGCCCGCAGCTCCTCTCTTTTACATAGCAAGCCTTTGTTCACTGGAGAGTAGACCTCTGTGGGTTGGCCGTCCAACTGCTGACAGAGACCAAAGGTGACTGATAAGGAGTCCAGAGGTCAGGATGGACTAGTGTGGGGTCATTCTGGCTTTAGGGGAGAAAGCATCTTTTTGGCCTGCAGACATCAAAAACTGCATTGCTGCTTCAATTCATCAGCTTCAGCCTTTGAACTCCAGTCAACGAAAAAGTACCAGCTGTTTCTGCAGTCAGCAGGAGCAGGGGAAAAAAAAAAAAAAAAAAAAATTACTGAAAGGTTGTGATGTAACGGAGTGGGATTGTGTTAGGGACGTCACTCCAGAGAGGGTTTCTGTGGCAATGTCACTATGCTTGATGTAAGATAGTAGATATCAAATCAAAACCCAAAGATAATCCACAATTTTGAGGGTCTTTTGTTGGGTTTCAGAATGGAAAGTCAGTTAGATTTGATTTAGGTATTTCATTGGCTAACATCAGCTTTCTGGCCTGTTACTAGGATGTGATGGGGCACAGACAAGGGAAGACAAACATTTGCATTTCGAATTTGGGCTACTGCTTTTTAATTAAATTGGTTTTTCCTAAGTATTTTTAAAATTCCAGTACCACAAATATATCATCATCAATCTGATTCAAAGTCTCCTTTTTACTCGCTGTCCTTTAAGTGAGGGGGGTCCTTGTAGGCAGTTATTGAGACTTATAAGCTATTGTCCTCGTCCTCTCATCTAGTGGGAAGATTGTGGACAGGACCAGCGACATAATTTGCAGGGCCCAGTGCAAAATGAAAATGTGGGGCCCCTAGTTAAAAAGAATAAAATTTCAAAACAGCCACAGAAGAGCCTTAAACCAAGTGTGCGGCCCTTTTATCTGCTGACCCTGTGACGCTGTACAGATCACGCACCCAGGAAGCTGGCCCTGGCTGTGTGATGGGAAATTAAATAGACCCGAAGCCATCCGAGCTTTGCTGTTTATTCACATGTGTCTTTCTGAACCTGTTTTCTTTTCATTCTGTATCTTCCTATTCTGTCTTTCCCTGTCCTGTCCTACCTTCTCCCCAAAGTGGGAGAACATACAGCAAGGATTGGGAGTATGTATATTTCTGCCCATTAGCCCAGGTGAGCATATTTTGGAATAATATTTCCTTCCATTGGGCTGGTGGAACAAATAAGATTAGGATTCTCTTTAAGGAAAGGTAATTAATTGCTTTAACTAAAAATGCAAACTCTGTGTTATAGTTTTAAAAACACTTTCACAATTAACATAACATTTGATTCAAACAATTATACTTTTGAGGCAATATTTTACCCCTCGTTTTATAGATAAGAAAATTAAGCCTCAGAGAGGTTAAGAGGTTTTTTTAAGGTCAGCCAGCTGGTAAGTGAAGTTCAAGCCTATCTCTTCTAATGCTGTGCTGTCTCACTCCTTCATTCTGCCTCTATAGTTCTGCAAGACCAACGATAAGGTGATAGAATAACTTGCTTTCTCAAGATTGATCTGTCTTGCAGAATTTTCTGCCAATTTTCCAAGACTAACTGCTGGGATATAATCAATATTTGCAACAAGTTTTCACTTATTTCCTATAATCCTTGCAATAACCCTGTGTAGTAATATTTAGCATCATTTTAAAGGAAAGAGATTGAGGTTCAGAGATTACATGACTTGCTTAAGCTTACGTAGTAAGTGCAAGAGCAGTGACTGAAATCCAAATCCTCTTACTTTATATCCCATGCTCTTGCACTATGCGCTGTGTTTGCTTGTAACTTCATATCTGTGCTTAGTAAATATCTATCCATTCATTTACTGATCACCTACAATGTTCTAGGCACTGGGAATGCTTCGGTGACCCAAAAAGACTCAGCTCTTAGAACTTACACTCTAGAATGTAAAGAAGCAATTATAATTAGCATCTGATAATATGACTTATACAGAAAAAATATACAGACTTATACAGAAAAAATAAATCAGGACAAAAAGATGGAAGTAAGCTGGGAGTAGAAGGTACTATTTTAGAGAAAATGATCAGGAAACTAATAAATTGTTGTTTGAACCTCAAACTGAAGTGTAGACATTTGGTGTAAATGTGTAAATCAATTTTTAAGTATAATAAATAATCTAAATAACATGAGGCCACTGCATTTATGGACATAATTGCAATAGATGAGGATTGTTAACTGATGTAAACATTAACCTTTACCTTTATAATAACAGTTACACCTTGCATTTAACCTCTTTCCAAGGTAGTATGGATCATAAAATCATAAGATTAATAAAACTCTAAATCTAGTCACTTCATGTTGAATCACTTACCACATAAAGCAGTGTTTAATGTATTGGTGATCTTAGATTTCTCACACTCTTAGAAAATAAGTACTGTAATAGCATAGTAGGTGAAATGGCATGCTCTGGGTAGCTGTTAAATTTTCTAGACGATCCAACGGGATTATGACATGTAAAATCTCATTTGCTGGTCAGATTTAATTTTAATGACTTTCAAAATCTTGTGCAAAAATCCATGACTGTACTGAAATTCTGTTATATCTAGTATTGTAGAGCTTCGGTAAGTGAACTTTCATCTAATACTTGGGAGTCTTTATAATATAATGCTGTTTCTTATAGAGGGATTTTTCAGGAGCAGGGAGAGAAGGGGAGGCAGTGATGGAGCAGGTAGAGGATCTTTTCATGGGAATTGCCTGTTGTGTGCTGTAGAATGGCAGAGTCCTAAGTATTAACAGAAGATCTTTAGAACAGTCCTAACCCTTATCTAATGCATATGTGTTTCCTCTGGTTTCAAAGTTAAATCCAAGCATCAATCATTCAGTGTTGTTTACCTCTTGTTAAAGCTGCATTGTTATCTGCTAAAAGATGAGCGGGGAGTTGTGGGGAGGCTGTTCATTCCCAGCTGCCAGAGTTTCTTTAGGGCAGTTACCAGGTTCCTTTAATCCAGAGTTTTAGATTAAAGTTCACGAATTCAATGAACTCATATGCAAAAGTGGGTATATTTATGATCAGTACTTCTTATTTTTTCCCTAGGGGAAAAAACCCATAGCTTTCATCAAATTCTCAAAGGAATCTAATGACCTCCCCCCACCCCCAAATTGAGAACCATTTGCAACAACATGGATGGATTTTGAGATTATTATGCTAACCAGGGGTGTCCAAACTTTTTTCAACATTTTTCACCAAGGGCCATATGCGGTAAAATACACAAACAGCTGGGCCACTCACTGGAGGTGAAGTACGCATTGCCTCACCTGGTTTATCTAAGTAAACTAAATATATTTTTTGAATTTGCTGCGGGCCAATTAACAATGGATTGTGAGCCGCAGTTGGCCCGATGGCCGCAGTTTGGACACCCCTGAGCTAAGCGAAATAAGTCAGACAGAAGAATTCAAGAACCATGTGGTTTCATTGCTATGTGGTGTATAAAACTGAAAACAACAAAAGAACAAGACAAATGAAGAAACAAAAACTCATAGACACAGACAATAGTTTAGTGGTTACCAGAGAGGAAGGAGGGAAGGGGATGGTAGACGAGGGTAAGAGGGATCAAATACATGGTGATGGAAAAAGAACTGACTCTGGGTGGTGAACACACAATATGATACACAGATGATGTATTGCAGAATTGTACACCTGAAATCTATGGAACTTTACTAACAATTGTCACCCCAATAAACTTTAAAGTGAAAAAAAAAAACACCTGGAATAGATTGTTTTAGGCGTTTGACTTAGAAATTAAGTAAACTCTTTTTAAGCTTTTTGAGATTCATTTATCTATTTTTAAACAATCACTCATCATTTCCCTATACTGAAAGATTTTGAGGTAACATTTTTGTCTTTATTGAGAAGGATCATGCAGTCATTTGAATTGTCTCTCTCTTGTAATAATCTTGGAATAGATATCCCAAGAATGGTATTTGCTTAAGGAAAACTTGGAATGTTACGGTAAAGCCTGGATATTTGTGTCTTCATCAAATAGTCAGAACCTATGTGGTGACTATAAAACGAAGCAATATTGGTAATGTATTTCTGGTGATTTAAACCAGGAAGACAAAATAACTTAAAGTTGTTACTGTATTAGGGAAAAAGTTGAGAGGAATTAAGAGAATGTCTAATTGTTTTTCATCCAGATACTTATTAAATTAATGAGAAAGAGCTTGTTGGGAGGCTAGAGCCACTGCCATGGGCTTACCCATTTCGTGTAATGAATGTGCTGTGTAACTCAGTTGTGCACCGAGAATCAAGAATTCTCCAATCAGGGCCGGCCTGGTGGCTCAGGCGGTTGGAGCTCTGTGCTCCTAACGCCGAAGGCTGCCGCTTCGATTCCCACATGGGCCAGTGGGCTCTCAACCACAAAGTTGCAAGTTCGATTCCTCAACTCCTGCAAGGGATGGTGGGCTGCACCCCCTGCAACTAGTAACAGCAACTGGACCTGGAGCTGAGCTGCGCCCTCCACAACTAAGATTGAAAGGACAACAACTTGATTTGGAAAAAAGTCCTGGAATTACACACTGTTCCCCAATAAAGTCCTGTTCCCCTTCCCCAATTTAAAAAAAAAAAAGAGAGAGAGAGAATTCTCCAATCATTAAACCTTCTTTTAAGATAAATTTCTGCAGCCTACCATGTGTAGTTATGAATTTTCAGAAGTGTGAGCCGTCAAGTTTCGTGTGCCATTTTCACTTTCTTGCCATCTCACATTATTTTCTTTAGGCCTTAATCCAGTGCCTGTTTGCTCTGGCCAAAAAAATTCTGGGTTTTACATATAAAGCCTTGAGAAAACTCAGACCATTTTATCGCTCTTAGAAATTAAACACCTTATTTAAAAAAAAAAAAAGGGCCGGCCCAGTGGCTCAGGCAATTGGAGCTTTGTGCTTCTAACTCCGAAGGCTGCTGGTTCGATTCCCACATGGGCCAGTGGGCTGTCAACCACAGGTTGGCAAGGGATGGTGGGCTCCACCCCCTGCAACTAAGATTGAACAGGGCACCTTGAGCTGAGCTGACTCACGGATGGCTCAGTTGTTTGGAGCGTGGGCTCTCAACCACAGGGTTGCCAGTTCGATTCCTCGAGTCCCGCAAGGGATGGTGGGCAGCGCTCCCTGCAACTAGCAACAGAAACTGGACCTAGAGCTGAGCTGCACCCTCCACAACTAAGGCTGAAAGGACAACAACTTGACTTGGGAAAAAGTCCTGGAAGTACACACTGTTCCCCAATAAAGTCCTGTTCCCCTTCCCCAATAAAATCTTTAAAAAAAAGAAAAATTATCGTAGAATTTTTTTCCCAAGAATTACTTCAGTTTTTCAGTTAATTGAGAATATTTATAGATATTTTTCATTAATTCAGGTTTAAATGCAGAGGAAACAGAAAATGGGGCTTTTCAAAAGTCACTCTTAAAAATAATTGAACTGTTTAGAAGTAAATATTGTTTAAATATGTTACTGTAGAAATGTTAAAATACATTATGAAGAGAAAAAGCAACATTCAAAATATTGCCTTTTTAGCATTAACTGTTAATCTGAAAAAAATGTAAAGCAGATTCCATAAGCCTCTTCAGTGACACTAGAAAAGCTTTGGGAAAACATCCAGCATCTGCTTATCTTTCCTGCAGTGGAAATGTTCCTAGTGGCAACGTGCAGTTTCCTTTGAATGAAGATAAACAGATTTCTATTATACTTCAGTTTCAAAAGTATGTTTACCACATTCTTTAAATTATTTAATTTTTTCTCCTGACAGTTGGGGAGGTACCAGAAACATCTGATTATTATTAGGGTTTTCTTAGCTCTTTCTGGAGGGCAACTATATTTTTCCTTAAGCTGTTTTCCCCAGGCTCTTTCCTTTGATTCCAGATTTAAGGGCCACTTAGGAAATAGGTCCGTCCCCCCAAGCCAGTTCCCCCATTATATGTCCTACCATATCCCTGACTCAGTTCAACACAATCTTTATCATAAAATCCAATTTCCGTAAGCTTTTTTTTTGGCGGTGGGGGGTGGGGGGGGAATGCATAAGTCTGCTGTGTCTCCATTTGGTTCTTCCTTTGCTGGATGTGGGTTCCCGGAGGCTGTTAGCTGGGCAATGCTGGAGGACTCGACCCAGGCAGACCCTAGTATTTCTGATGCTGTGGTGATTCCTGGGTTGGAAACCTGTTTGTTCCAGTTCCCAGGAGACCAAACTGCTGTACGTTTTACCCTGTGGACCTGGGCAGCTCTGTGTGTCTGGCTAAAGCGTGGCAGGCAGTCCTGGCAAGTGAGTTACTTTAAAGATACTCACTGCTTTGCTTTAGTCATAACTGTGCCCAACTTTTGTTTGGTAGATATTGCTCTGTGCATGCTAGTGATTATACATCTATTCAGAATGAAATAAAATAGAGCACTGATTGTTCTATTCGTTGCCAAGGAATGCATCAATACACTTATTTTGGTTAGTGTCTTTGCCCCTCCGCTGAGGTAATAACCCCACTGCTGAGACCCTAAGCCTAGGACTGAGTCTCCTCTCTTTAATGGGGTATGCATACCTCGTCTAAATATAGCGAGGTGTGGAGTTGGTGAATACAGGCAGAGACAGTAGAATGACCTTAGCTAGTTCTCATTACTAGTGTTACACTTTTACTTAAAGAAATAGCGACGCTGTTGTAGTTGCGCTTATAGGCTGAGGTGCTCTTTCCAGCCACTTAGCTTCCCTAGGTACAAAGTTTTCTGCACTAAACCAAAAAATTGTTTTAAAAGCTACAGCAGATCACTTCAGAAAGAAGTCAGGAGTTCATTCCATATGAACACACACCTAGAGAGTGCTTTCTTTTTCTGTTTCATTGAGCAAAGTTAACATTTAGTCAGAATATAAAAAGGTAAAGCCTAAGCTTCGTGGACTTGAAGATAATAACTTGCATTTGTATAATCTTGATACTTGCTACTTTCTAGAAAGTTTCCACAAACTTTGTCTACTAAGAAGAGAGGATATTTTATTCCTAAGCATGTGAGACAGGGTACATATAACTAATCCTGTTTTACAGATGAAGAAACTCAGATAAAGAGGTAAAACTAAATGAATCAGTAACATAGCCCATACAGTTGATTCTGGCACACACCCTTTAGCTCAGGCAGCCATCTATGGGTGTCAAACTACCCAAGCAGCTTTCCCATCCCTTTCTTTTTCAATACTGCGGTGGAGGAGAGACGAGAATTTTTTTTTCCCCCCAGAAAAAAATTTTGCAGTGGAAGGAAGCAGGAATCCTGTGAACAAATCAACCATTTGGTTTCTGAACATAAACCTATAGGGTTTAGCAGTCACATTTGCAGAGTAGTCCAGCCCATTGTTCATAACCTTTAGAAGCCTTCTTTGACAGTTACCTCTTCTGCTATGAAAAACATAATTGGTATTTTTGATTAATACTGTAGAAATGTTTTGATCTTATCTTGAACTAATGGAGTGCTTTTAAGGTTCCTGGTGAAAGTCTCCTTTATAAAGTTTAAGAGTTTATGTTGTATGAGGAAATTGAGATCCAGTTCATTCGTGACAGAGCAAGAACTCCAGGTCATCTGTCAGTTCCATGCTTTTCCCTCTCTACTTTCACGTGTTTCCCTGCAGCAGGTGAGATACTAGCCTTCTCTTTTATAGATAGAGACTCTGTCTGAAGTGCTAAAACTGGCTCAAAGGCACCCAGCCGTAGGCAAGGGGGCATTAGAAAACCCTAGTCAGTTGAGCCCTGGCCAAGTATGCACCTACTATTTACTGCCTTCCCCGAGTCAATGGAAACTGTGATCTGAGAACTGGAAGTCTATTTGTGGAAAGGTTTGGTACAGCTACTTTATCATATTTTTCATCATATTTTACTCTGACATCTTGTTCAGTATTGTGATCCCATTTGTACAAGAGAGGAAGCAAAGTTAGTTGCCTGTTATGACATGGCAACTTGACTGTGATTTAGATGTAAAATTCATTGTAATAATATTGAATCAAATATTATTCCCCAGACTTACTCCAGTCCTCTCCTGGATAGCCTATGGTTCATCTTTAAATTCTTTTTAAATTCTCCAGCAGCTATTTTACACATCTGATTTTTTTTAGAGATGAGCCAATTATCTATGAATCCAAACTTATCTATGAGTCTTCTTTAACTAGTCTTTAATAATGGGTAACTTAATTTAACTGAACGCCAGAAAGATTTAGCATTACTTGCGTAACAGTTCTTTACTAATTTCCTATTCTAATGGGATACAGATGAATTTGTGAAATTCACTTGCCTTCTTTTGACTGAAGTTAGGCCTCAGGTTTCTGATTCATCTTTTGCTACTTACTGTGTCCAGACAAGCTTGCTTTCTTTATGACTGGTTTAAAATGGTGGTTTGAAAACTTAGGTGCATTATCTTTCATTTAACTTGAGCCCTGACTATTATCAGTCTGTTGTCATATCCGTTGACCAGGGGATAAGGAAGGAGGAAGTCTTTTGTGTAAAAGCATTCTCCACAGCTGTTCTTCCTTGATGCTGGAACTTTGGTGCCTGACAGGAAATGATACAGAGGTGTGTAGATAACAAAGTGACACGAGGAAGAATTGCCTGTATGGTTGCCTGGCTTGTCCGGAATGATTGGCTGTCAGCTGGCAGATAGGTGAAGGCACATTTGAGCTCCAAATCTGAGGATGGGCAAAGTGTAACTTAAGAAAAAATTGAGATGGGGGGGGGGAACCCTGTTTTGGAGAAAAGTTTGGGCAAAAGTCAGTAGTTTGAAAGTTAATAGCCATGTAAAGAGACTTTTTTTTACACTGTTGCATGAGAGTCTTAAAACATTGGACTTGGTTAAAGGGAAGGGTCTGTCTGAAGCCAGGAAGGAGGTACAAAGAAAAAGACGTTGTTTGAGCGCAAGGAATTTGCACATATCAAGGCTTTTCTCTCTCAGGTTTTTCTTAGTTTAAATTTCTTTATGGATAATTTTCCATCTCTACAAGAAAGTAAACTAGACGACTATCCTCCAAATATCCATCTTTTCTGTTTTCCCATCAGCTCAGATCAGACCATCCTTCTCTCTTGCCTGAATTACTAACTAAAGGAACATCTATCTGTTTCTAAGTCTCAGCCTCTTCCAGTCCATTCTCTGGAACTGCAAGCTTTGGGTCTGTGTTGTCCTCACGGTAAAGTCCAAACTTTGGCAAATCATGTACGACCCTCAGATCTACCTGCTTACTTCTCCCGTCTTTGCGGCCTTCCCTCCACTCTTTCACTCTATAGTGAGATAATATGAGCCGTTTGGGTGGCTTTATCCTAACAGATTTATATAAACCGACAGCTTATCAGCTCTCCTGTCACGTTAGCAGTAAGGGGAGCTTATTATATAGGACCTAGAACAGACTACCATGCCTGAGCAAGAGGTTTCTAAAATTCTTTATAGTCGACTCACCCAGAAGGCAGATGTAGGACAGTAACCCCATACAAGACGTTCAACTTCTCAGAAAAAGGAAGTTCAAGACAGAACACCAACTAGACCTTTGGCAGAACTCTGCAAATAAGTTGAAAGTTCTTGTGCAAGTGCTAGTTCCCCACGGGCATAAGGCGTGATTGAAGGCTGCAAACAAGAACAAGCAAGGTAGCCTCTCCCTGGGGTTTGTGTCGCAGATACATAGGCTGACACACCTGCCTCGTGAACACCAGAGAAGGGATTTGACGGTGACTTGCATGGTTTATTATCCCCTGCAGTGTGCTTGGGTCTTTAGCACCATCCCTGTTAACTTTCAGATCACATTTATTCAATACTGTACGTGGCGTTAGGCTGGGTACTAGTAAAGCAAGTGTGAACGTGCTCTCCCTTCATTGCCTTATACGAAAAACATACAGTATAAACCCAGGAGTATTCCTCTCACTAAACAGAAATAAAGTTGAACATACACCACAGCAACCAAACCTAGACGGTAGAACAGATGAACAGATATGTGTATTATCTTTGCTTTTACATGAATGTTCCTGAATGTGATAAGCATTTTTATTTAGAATTGGGATAAGATGGGAGGAGTAGCTCAGCTTGCTCCCCACTCAGGGTTTTATACAGTAGGTTGTGCTCTGTCTCATCTGCCACAGAGATGGGCAATCTCTGCACAGAGCTGAGTGGCGCTGCTAAGAGAACTTCAGTCACTCGAGGGGAGACTTACAGGCAACTTGATCTTCCTTGTTTTGAGTTGTAGACTTTGCTGATGGCAAAGCATTTTGGGCAGAGGTGGCTCATAAATGAGGAACTTAATCTAAGAAACTATGTTTCTCAGCCCTCAGGGTTCTAATTTGTTGGTTTCTTCATAGCTCACTTTCTCTCAGGCCCCACCCCTTACTTTGGAGAACTTGTTGACGACAGCTTTACTTTTTCAAGTCTTGCACAAAGGCAGATGTTTCTGAAAATGCAGCTTACGCAAAACATCTGTGTGCTTGACTCTGTTCCCACGGTATGTTTTCCTGTGCTGCCCTTTTTTTTGTTTGGTCCTTTTTAAAAATTGAAAATACAGTATAACAACATCATGGAAAAGAAATTTGCAAAGAGTGGGGAAAAAATAACCCACAGTGCCACCTTCCTTACTAATATAGCCATTTCCACTCCTGCCATATTACTTTCCTATTCTTTACGTGCATAGCTTTTTGCCTGGTTACATCCTTTTTCTTAAGCAGAAGTTCAGATATAATACTTTGCTGCTTTCCTGTTGTTTTTTTCCTGATTCTGGCATCATCTTGGTTTTGGGTCTTGAGTTACTGAAAGGGCATTGCAGCTTATCCCCATTTTGTCATTGAGTCCTTGTTTTTATTTTCCTTTCCTAGACTCAAGTATTCTTGTTTTTAGGATGTGGCTGAGATGCAACCTTTATATTTTTACGGTATAACATATATGTGTGGGATTTTAAATTTCCTTAACACTTAAAAAAACTGGTGTTGTGAATTACATTGATTTTTCAAAGTACATTACTGGGCCCACGCCAAGGCAGCCTCATTTAGAAAAAACATGACTACAAAATAGAAATAGTGATTGGTTCCATTAAATATACTTATTAAAATGTAAGGCAAGCATGTAAAAATAGAAATGGAATAGATATTCTTTAATAGATGAAAAGAAAGAAAATATACAAGGAAAATAAAAGCAAGGTAAATAGAAAACACAAATTAGTCCATATATCAGTATTATATCATAGTGAATGTAAATAAACTTACCAATTCATACAGCCAAAAAGAAAAAGGAAAAAAAATAATGTATCTACACTCTCTTGCCCTTTGAGTATCACAAGCCTTAATTCTCCCGATACCTGACTAATCTGGTCAGTAGCAGTGAATGTCTGCGTATCAGAGCTGTCTATATCCTGGTTCTAATGGTGAAGAAGGCTACATCGCTGCCTCTCCTTATTTTTCCTTTCTTGTTTGCAAAAAAAAAAAAAAAAAAAAAAAAAGAACAAAATGGACCGTGTCTTCTTGTTTTGGTAGAATGGTTAGATGTTGAATATCTTCAGCTGCCTTCCTGTTACAAACCATGATCTCCTGTGGTTAGACATTTAAAGGGTGGACCTCTGTGGTATGTAGGGTTCCCTGGCAACTCAGGAAGTCTGTAGGACTTAATGTATAGCCTCCCTAGCTGTCTATTGCCATGTGAGAAAATGACAGACCCTCTTTAGGGTTGCAGTTTTCCTTCCTTCTAATTATTGTACAAAAATGTTGCCTTTGGCAGTTAAAATCATTCTCTTTTGTTCCTTACGTTTTCTTGGGCCCGGGGTTGCCTTTTGGACTAGTTTATAGGACCTGGTTCAACCAGTACCTAAAAACAATGTAGGCAGCAGGTGTGGGATTGTACTCCACTGCCTGTTCCTACCCTGGAGCAGATATATTATGATCTAACTTTTTTACCTCCAGCAAATTTAAAACACATATGAGATTTAAATTTACTCTTGGATCATTTTGGTTTGACTATTTTCCTCTTTTTTCCAAATCCTAACTAAAATATTTGGAATTCTCATTGCTTCACATTGTACTCTAGAGTATTGCAAAATACTATGTGTGATCTGTTTGTTCCTAGCTGTCTGATTTCTTATGAATACTATCTGGAAAATAGGTGAAAAAGTTCTGTGGGTCGTTGCTTCATCATAAATTTATCTTAAAATGTAGATTTAATGAATTTGAAAAATAACGTAACTATTAAACATGAGATCCGGCATCAAGAAAGCTCAACAAATTAAATTTGCAGCGAGCCAGTGGAGTCATTTTTTCATCTGTATTAGTGGTGCAATACTGAAATGATTGTGTAAGGGGGGAGAGAGTAGGAAGCAAGGAACATTGGGTTGGTTAAGAAACACGAGCTAATTAAGGCCTGCAACGGCCACTTGCTTTCTCTTTTCCCTGTCTTTTGAACTTTGCCTTTTGCTACTTGTTTTTCTTTTCTCTTCTCATCCTCTTCCTCTTCCTCCTCCTGCTCCTTCATCAGCAAGAGCAGCATTATTATTAGGATTTTACAGAAGTTAACTGGACCATGTTTTAAGTGTCAGACCCTAAGCACCGGCAGCAGTGCTCTCCTGGATTTCATTATGTGTTAGTGCAGGGCCAAGAGGGTCTGCAATATGCATGAAAGCAGTTAGGAAAAGAAGGATTTGCCCAAGGACTTTACAAGTCAAACAGTGCATGTGATAGTAAAGAAAACCAGGCAGTTGATTTAAGAGGTTCAGCGTACTTTGCCATGCCTTTCTCCTTTCCCCTTGGGTTGATATTTGAGAATTAGTATCTTTGTGGAACTTTTAAGAGTGCCTGTTGGCAAATTATTTCATTTTCTTAGCCTAGCCACATAGAGAACAACTAAAAAGAAATAGTTGGATAAGGAAAATTGATAGACTAGTGTTTTACAGACTGGATTAAATTTTGTGGCCAGTGAATTTTGAGAATTGCTTGTAAGGCTGCAGTAAAGTAGCATGATCTGGCTCAATTTTAACAAACAAACAAACAAAAGCCTTGGTTTTCTGATATTTGAGAATTCACTTACAACCTTACTGGTACCGTGGTGGGTAGGCTACAATGGGCCTGCATTGTGCAGAACAGGCAAAGAACGCAGACGGCTAAAAAAGCCATGGAGTAGAGGTTTGTGTGTGTTTGTTTTTTTAAAAAAAAAAAAAACACTTGAAAATAGGCCTAAAATTTGATGCCTGTTCTTTCATACTGATTGTGTAATTGGTAAGCTTAGGCAAGTTACTCTCAAAAACTTTGTTCCCTCATCTATGAAATGGAAAGAATGACTTGTTCACGGAGTTGTGAGATGGTGATTGTAAAGCAGCAGGTGTCCTGCCTGGGTATTCAGCAAATGATAATTATAATGTCTCCTTTAAGTTGACTTCCTAGTGCTCAGAGCCAGCACCTAACCATTTCCACCACCATCACACAACTCCCCTCTTGATGGACATACCATCGTGCCAGACTCCAGGTTTTCACCAGTAAAAGTCTGAAATAGCGGTAAAGTCTTGCCGTTACCAGCAACAACACAGCTACTGCAGACAGCTGGTTGTGCAGGCCTGGTGCTCTGATGCTAGATCTGCACTAGAGAGCCAGTGTGGGAGTGGTGGCCACCAGCCTCCAGGGTGGTTCCCAGTGATTCTTGCCTGCCAGGATTTTACATCCCTGCGTAGTCCCCTCCCACACTAAGTAGGGCCGACCTATCCAAGTAACAGGGTGCTGCAGAAAGTGTAGTATGTGACTTCCAAAGTTAAGTCATAAAACATTGCACTTCTGCCTGTTCTCTCTGGCATCACTTACTCTGGGGAAAGACAGCTGCCATGTCACACGGATACTCACATAGACCAGGGAGAAACTTACATGGCAGAGAACTGGGGCCTCCTAACAGTAGCCATGTGAGGGAGCCATCTTGGAAACACCTTCCAGCCCTGGTCAAGTCTTCCGCTGACTGTCCTCGTAAGAGACCATGAGCCAGAACCACCCAGCTAAGCTGCTCCTGAATTCCTAACCCACAGAAGCCGTGTGAGATGATGTTTTCTGTTGTTTCAGGCTTCTGAGTTTTAGGGTCATTTGTTATGCCTTCTTGCTAGTAATCAGGCGGCATCCATATGGGGGATAAGGTGGTCATGAGTATGAATGAACATTTCCAGAAGAGTGTACAGAGAGCAAGAGGAGGAATGATGAGAAATCATAGAAGACAACATGTTTAAAAAGTTGACCAAAAAGCAGGAGCCCACAAATGAGGATGTGAAGGAATGGTCAGAAATATAAAAGGAATGCTGAGAAAGTGAGAATGCTAAAAAGGTAGAAGGTTGTCAGCAATATCAGATGGTCAAGAAAGATTAAGATTGAGAAATGTCCGTTGGATTTGTCAAACAGGAGAAAATCCCAGTTGCCGTGCATTGGAAGGCGAATTACAGATCAGGAATTGGAGACACTGAGACCTGTACCACTTACCCCTCCCTGTCTCTTTGACCTCATCTTCTGCCACACGTTGCTGGCTGACTACGCAGTGCTGTTGACCTTGCTGTTTCTCACACCAGCCGAGCACATTTCTGTCTCGGAGCCTTTGCATTTGCTGCTCCCTGTGTCTTTAATGTTCTTTTCCCAAACAGCCACGTGGCTCCCTGCCTTATTTCCTGCAGGTCTCTGCTCACAGGCCACCTTAATCCGAGACACGTCCCCTGACCATACCATGCGACCCACACAAATAGACACAGCAGCAAATGCACACAGCAGTTACTGTACTGTTTTTCGCCATAGCACTTACCACCCTGTGATATCTCCAAGGACGTCCACTGCTCACCTCTGGCCTGGTGTTGCTACGTGTGAATGTGGGCCTGTGGCTTCAGATTTTTCATCTCAAGAGGAGCTGAAAATTCTGATTTTTAAGTACGGTTAGTTGTAAATGAGTTTCAAATTACTGTGAAGGTCAGATAATCCGTCTGGTTGAAGAGCAGTGAGTAGGGTAGGGTAAGATAAGGTACTGTATCTCGCAAAGGATATCAAACTGGGGTGCTTAGGTCTCAAGTGGACCCAATGTCCTAGAAGCTAAAGAAAGAGAACTTAGAAAGGAACCTAGGATCCGGTAAGGGTTTTGTTTTAAGGCTGTGCGAGAACAGACTAGAGCATATTTCCAGGCTGAGGAGAAGCAGTCACTGTAGAGAGGGAGACTGACTGAGAAAACTAGAAGACATGGAAGCAGGGTCAGGGACACGAGTGAAAGGGCTGACTTTTGACAGCTGGATGCTTCATTCTCTCAGATGAGAGAAGGGAGGTAAAGCTTGCAGGTGAGAGAAAGTCCTTGGGAGAAACCGTACCAGCTAGCCGCTATTTCCTTGATGTTGTAGAAGAGCCAGTTCACTGTGGAGAGGTGAAGGAAGCAGGCGTTGGTCATGGGGGTGGGAGGAGGGAGAGTTTGGAATAGCAGGGAAGGGGGGGACCCTCTCTGGAAGCGTTAAGTGCCCCACTGAGCCAGCTCAGTGTTGTTGCTGTCACCTCGGACATCTTTGGCACTGTGACCATGAGTATGCTGTGGCATCCAGAGGCGTGGGTTTATCATCTTCTTCCGTGGGTCCTGCCTTCCTTTCATTTATTCCATGTGTATTTGCTGACCGTCCACTTAGTGTGTGTCAGGCCCTGTGCTAGACAAGCGAGAGATGACATTAGACAAGGCACTGAGCTCACTGCTCAGACAAATGCTAATCACTCATCAAGGAATCCTGTCATTTTAAGCCGCCGTGAGTACTGTAAAGGAATTCAGTCACAGAACAGATTATAGGGAAACCAGTTAGGAAACAACATGGCACTCGGGTGGTTAAAGATGGAAGAAAAACCAAAACGAGGTTGACGGCTTGGGAAAAACGTGAGGAATCAGGAACTCAGAGTCTCCCTCAGATTGAGGAGAGTGAACACGAGCGAGTCACAAGCGAGGGAGGGGTTGTGGTCAGCAAGTGGGAGTTTGGTATCTGAAATCAAGTGCATGAAGATCTGACGCCTGCCTTCCACAGCGACTCTGGGAATTACAAGTCTAGATGGAGTCCAGGTGAAGGTCAGGAGAAGGAGAAATTTGGGGGCAAAGCTGTTGGATTTTCATCTGTATAAACAATGGCATCTCTTAAGATTGTAGTTGGAATCAGAGTGAAAGGAAAGAAGATCAAGCAAGATAAGGGATGTCAGAAGATGACAGCAACAAAGACTAGAAGATGGCCTGAGCCTCACAAGAGGTTTTCGTTTGCGGGTGAAAGAGAAATGGTGTAAAAGCAGGGTTTGACATTCTGGCCAAGTGCTTGAAAGCCCAACTTGCATTCCTTCTGCAGGTGTGTTTTAAATACCTGGAAAGGCGGTTGTTGAATCATGCAAATGAAATGATTTTTCACATGCTCAACAGTTTTTCTGAGTTAATCTCCTCTTTTGTTTTGCTTATCCCCACCAACTATTTTAAATTTGGTGCCAGGTAATGTTGGTTCTGTCTCTTGGTAACTAGTACATCCAGCATTTTAAAATCCTGAGAAAGAACTGTTGAGGTTATTTATTTTTTGGTCCAGACAGCTTTTTAAGTTTTATCTTTTGAAAGAAAACTATTTAAGTCTAGAGTTTGGGGACACAGGACTGAGAAGCTTTGTTGATTCAGTCTATAGAGGAAATAGGCTCCTTTGAGCTGAGGCAGTTTCTCCTCTCCTTGGAGTTGGACCTTCTTGAAAACAAGACTCCCCACTGTCAGTCAGTCACCAGGAGGCTGAGGATCAGTTATGCTGGGAAGTTGCCTAAGGACCAAGTCTGTTCATGAGCACCTAGCTCTTTGGGAGGTTTTGTTTGTTTTTGTCCTTTTGGGGGGAGGTATTTTGAGATGGCTGCTGGAGACAAGGCTGAGGCTTGCTAGGGCGGCTGCAAAGACAGACTAGAAGGCAGCAGTGCTGTAATGAGACATCTGGTCTCTGAGTCTCAGCTCACACTCCACGTTTTGGGGCCAGGCTGCTCAGTTTAAGTCCAGGAGTGGTGGCTGCCTGGAGGCTCAGGAAAGTGTGAGCGCTCTTCTCAAAGGCATTCAGGGCTTAAAATGATTTTACATCGTGCTGTTCTCGCAAAACGTGCTGAAGTAGGTCCTCTCTGAGGGCCTGGTCTGACCTCTCATTGTTTGGTAGTACTTTTAAAACCTAAACCAAAAGCTAAACACTTTAAATCCCTGAAAGGAGGTCACGTGGATGTGTGACCAGACAGCATGGAGAAAGGAAGACTGTTGCTCTCAGAGAAGACTGAAGGGGGACCAAGGATGGGGCATGCACCCACTTCTTTTCCCACGTGGGCTTTCTTGCCCTCCTGCCTAAGTCCCGTGTCCTTCCTAACTTTTTGTTCTCGGCATCCAGTTTTTGATATTTTTAAAAAGCAGTGTTTAATATTCAACAAACTTATTAAAGGAAGAATGATAAAGAAGTGACTTTAGGAAATAGCAAAGGAGGATTTGCCTCATGGGAATATGTCTAAATCTTTCCCCACTCAGACCTGAACTTGGTCTTCAGGATGCCGTGAAAAATAGAACAAATACCACACCAGGCTTTGCAGTGAAATCCTGCCTTTGTTCTCTTGAGATCAACTGACCAGATGTGTTTTTAACTGTTGGTTGCTTCCAATTATTAGGTTAGCAATGTCCTGTAGTAATAACATCTAACTCAGGATCCTGTAGTAATAACATCTAACTCAGGATGGCGGGTTCAAGTGCCTCCCTGGGTGTCAGATGACATGGGGCGGAGTCTAGGCTCCACTACAAGCTGTGTGACTTGAGGAAAGGAATTAAATTCTCTGAACTTCAGTTGATGTATCAGATTCTCTTGTTGCAAGCTCAGAAATGAATTTTAACTAGCTTTCAGCAAAATACGCATTCGAAGGATGGCAGAGCTCACCTAATGGATGGGAGGCCGAAAGACCAAGCTTAGGGAACAGGCAGGGGCCACAGGCGTTCGAAGAAGGCCAGGGATCAGGGGCAGACTGGTCTATACCTTGCCACGTTCCCCCACTGTCCCTGTTCCCTTGGGTCACTTGCCTAAGATTCAGAGGAGAGTTTCCAATTGGCCAGGCCTAAACCACATGGCAGCTTCCTGCAAGGCCGCTTGCAGTTTCAGAGTTGGAGGCCACCAAAACCATGGACATTGGGGAAGGTTCCCCAAACGGAGACCAGGAAGGAGCGATCTATTGCTGGACAGCCAAAAACCGCAAATGTCAACTCAGATGTGTCCCAGTCTGTAGAAATTGGCAAGTTGAATTATATGGCCAGTGATAAAATGATTGATCCTAGATTATGTTTCTGTCTGAACATTTCTAAAATGCATGTTTGAGGCAAAAAATGCAATACATAGTTATAAGAGCTTATCAGTAAATGACCATTCAAAATGAACAAAACAAAATTTCTGGGGTTCTTTTCACCTCCCATTTATGGTCTATAGGGAAAAGACCAGGGAGATTGGTCCTAACAGAATTTGTCCCTCAGCCTTGAACAAACAGACCTTTTTTTTTTTCCCCTTTTTAGATTGTAGAAAAGTACGGGGACAAACAAATAGCTGCGTCTGAGGGTAGTTGCGCTGGGAATTGTGCAACAGTGCAGTGGAGGATTAGCTGGAACTAAAATGATTTGATGGTTATAGGTGATGAGTGAGAACTGGAGTCCTGAGGTCTTCTCTGCTTTGCCGGTCATTGGTCCACTAGATCACCCAGCCTCTGCTTGTCTGCTTAAGCGGACAAATAATTCTGTCAGGCTCATAGGCATATGCCTGGGAGTTTATGCCCCAGGGCAGAGGGCTCCAGGTATTGATTGTCATTCTAATATTAGCACTTGACCACGTGGCCATGTATAGTGGAGGTGGGGGTGGAGTTGGGATTGTTTGTTACAGATAACATACCTGCAACATTTGGGTTTGAATTTTCTCCCGTTTTAATCTAAGTTTCTTTAGGATTACAGAATCAAACTTTTCTCACTATCTGGTAGGTGCTTTTGACTTTTGCAGCCATGTTTCATACATCAAGGCACGGTGACTTTTTCCTTCTGTTTTTGGGGGTTTAGCCAGACTTTTTCAGTAGGCACTAGTATTGATAGCTCTGTATTCCTTTGGCGTCTGGTCTGATAATTGAAGCTTTTTGTTGTGAAATTCCCTTTTTACATGTTACGGTAACACTAAGTGGGGACGTGAACTCCTTTCCACTTAATGGGATTACTGGAAGATTCCCTAGCGCCTTTAATCTGAAAATTAAACAACTAAATAAGCAGAGAAAGCTTATCAAGAAGGGGAGAACGTTAGGAGGGTGGAATGTATTTGAAAGTTTCCCCTAGATGAATATTCTTTAAGACAAAAATATAATAGTTTAGATGTTGTGTATTTGAATTTTGTATAAGTGCCAACCAACTCACCTTGTGCAATTATATTGTGTGCAATCAGTATTACACAATTTACCTATAAATTTTGGCTTCAGGCAGAAATACCAAACAAACTCAAGAGTTTGGCATTACAAACATTATAAACATAAAATCTACTTCCTTCACGTTAATGTTGAAATAAAAGTATCACACCCACTTGCTGAAACTTGATTTCCCATAGTACAGAATCCATCTCTTCTTGTGTGTTGCATATAAAACAGAAGAATGTCTATCCAGCTGACATTCAACAGTTTGTCCAGGTGTATTGTTGCTTTGTTTTGCTTCCTTGGCCTGCCTGTTGGTCACGGATGATCACCCTGGCCACATTCCTCAAAGATTATTCCAACCTCAGAAGAGTTAAGTATTTTCTTCCCTTAATTGACCTTTTCCTCTACGCTTTGCCTGAGAAGAAGAAGAAACTGCCAGTTAACAAATTTCATGCTTTAGGAAGTGAATTTGATTGGGAGGGATTGGCACAGAGTACTTCCTCAAATTTATTTAAAGCAGAGAGGACTCGTTCCTCCATTTTTGAGACTAAAACACTGCTATCGTTCCCAACAGAAGTTACAGTTCTTTATTGTCCAGCCCATCTGGATTCAGCTCTCAGCCAGATGTTCTTCATGCCCCTCAGTACAGTCTTTCTGTTCATGGCCTTGATAGAGGGAACAAAAAAGGAACAGAAGAGTTGAGATCTGGATGCATTTCAGTCCTTTCCTCTCGCTTCCATACTCTACTTTTAAATTCTGCCCTGTTGAAAAGGTCTGTGCAGAGACATGATACTTCATTTTCCGTAAACTATGTCATGAAACTAGAACAGCACAGTAGAAATTGATTCAAAGCGTGAATTTTCAAGCCAGACCTTGATTTGAATCCTTGCTCTAAGGATTACTAGCTGTGAGATGTTGTGCAAATAACATGATCTCTGAGCCCCTCTGTCTCTTACATGTTCGTTGGGGGTAAAAAATAGTACCTGCTTTGCAGGATTGTTGTGAAGATTAGATGAAGTAATGTAAAGTGCTTAATTAGCTCAGTGCCTCACATGCAGTAGCCATCTAGTCAAGTTAGCCATTACTAGCTCATCTCAGGTATCTAACTAGGGATGAGTTTCTCTTTGTTGAGCAAGTGTCTTACGGCAAGAGGTAAATAGATGTTCAATTGTATTCTGATGAAGATGAGAACTTGACTATCACTCTGTTAGAAAGACGATCCTATGTCATTTTCTTATCAAGCAGCTAATTACTCTCCATCTTTAGATCAAGAGAGAGTGGTATTCTCTTTTATCTTGTGTTTTCCTTAATATGGGGGTTTTTAAGTCCAAAAGGACTTCAGACATTTGTGATCACACATGGATGGCTCCACAGAATTTACTGGAGACGTCCTATTTCTGGGCTGGACTCTAGAGAACTGGTCAATTAAGAAAATGTGTAAAAGGGCTGGCCCCGGTGGCTCAGGTGGTTGGGGCACCCTGCTCCTAACGCTGAGGTCGCCGGTTCGATTCCTTCAGTTCAATTCCCACATGGGCCAGTGAGCTGCACCCTCTACAGCTAAGATTGTGAACAACAGCTCTCCCTGGAGCTGGGCTGCCGTGAGCAGCCGGAGATTGGCGTGAGCTGCTGTGGGCTGCAGAGTGTTGCCATGGGCTACCGTGTGCTGCCATGAGTGGCCAGTAGCCAGTGTGAGTGGCCAGCAGCCGGCGAGAGCCTCCGTGAGCGGCCGACCGACGACGCTGCCTCAGCCAGCGGTAGTGCAAGGCTCATAACACCAGCCTGGGCCAGGGAGCTGTGTCCTACACAACTAGACAGAAACAACAGCTTGAACCGGAGGTGGGGGAGGCGGAAGAAGGGGGGAAAAAAAGAAAACGTGTAAAAGTCTTCACCTGACTTTCTAAATTTTTAGTCAGAGACCAACTCTATGTCAGTCGAATCTTCAGGCAGCTGTTTCAGAAAGACTTAATAGTTATATAAATTAATCTTTTGCTATTCTAGCAAGATATACTAAGCTTTTCCCTTACACTGAAGTACATGTGGTTAAATTTGCATATAATTTTCATATGCAAATAAAGCATTTAATTTTCAAGTTGAACTTGATCCACTTAAACTCTAGTGGTTTCGAATTTTGTTTTTTCATTTCCATGCCACTGTAGTGCTATTGCATCTTTGATAGCATTTATAGAGCTTTGACTTTCTTTCAGTGATGATAAGGGATTTTTGTAATCAGCCACACTTTCATTCCTTGTGACCAACAGCATATAAGTATGCCACTTTTGTGATAACTAGGGCGTCAGAATCTGGGGCCACAAAATAAAGAGGATTGTCCCATCTAGGGTGTGTCTGCCATGACTCTCTAGGACCCTACACTGCCCCTATACTGGGCAGTCTTCTGTCCCAGCTAGATCTGCTGTTCATTTTGTTCTATTAGAAAAGTTTATTGAGATTTGTGTAAATGACTCAAATAGAAAGACATCTTTTCCCTTATACCGCTCATTGAGTTTGACTTCTGGTCTTTCTTTTATAATCAGGAATTTTCCATGTAGCTTTGAGTTAACCAAGGGCCCTCATCCACCCATCTAACCCTCCCCTTGTGAAAGCACTACATACATTTTAAAGAATACACTTCTATTTGCTTTAAAGCAGAAGCAACAAATGTATCTAAGAACAATATTACAGAATTCCAAAAACCAGGAAGTTAATTCTTAAACTAGTGTTCCTCAAAGAGAAACTACCTCTCTCACAAAAGTAATGACTAAAGGATGCCTGGCTCTTTTAAGCTCTCAATAAATATACTTCTTTTGTAGAAGTAGAGACTGCTTTGTTTACAGGAAACCAAAGTATACCCACAGCTGTAACTGCCTGGTGATAGGTAGACTATTTAGCCTTTTTTTAAAAAATATTTTCATGTACTAAAGCAGACAGTTGCTGTGTTGGCAGAAGTGTGAATTTCATTTCCTGTCTGTGGTGTACCCCGCTCATCCTGTCACTCAGACATTTTGTTTTAGGTTGTTCCCGTAACACGAGTGCAACAGAGTGACCTACAGCAGGGTGACATGTGCACACCACGAATGTAACAAGAGACAAGACTTGTGCAACAGACCACAGAGGCGCAATGCTTTATTTAAAGATGAAAACAAAACAAAATAAAGGCATCCCCTCCCAGCCAGCATGCAAATTTTAAAGTGGTGTCTGTGGATTGTTGTGTTTGTTTTCAGAAGACAAGTTCCAATCTATTTGGCAAGTTACCTCAAAGGTTTATCAGCTTCGTGTCACTTGATTAAAAGATAACATTGAGTCAGGGACTGACAGCATTATAGAGGTGATTTAGTTTTATTAGCCAATTAATTTATCATCAAACATTTGTATTTTACAGTCCATGAATCTGCCACATATATTGAGTTCTGTAACAGTTTTGTTTTGTTTTTTACATGTGAGATAATAGAATTTCTCTTTCCTCATCCTAAATTACAATTCCACTGCAGTGATGGGACAGATACAACTGTGGAAATAAACATGGGTCGAATAAATTCAAAACATCAAATATCTATTAAGCACCTAATATGTGCTTGGCACTGTTTCCAATGTGGAGGATACAGTGCTGACCAAAATGAAATCCGTGCTCTTCATGAAACTTATATTCTATCATAGGGAGATAACTGCAATTAAGTATACAAGTGAATATAATTTTAAGAGTGTAATAAATATCCTGAAGGAAAAAAACCCAACAAAGATAGAGTATGACTGGGATGGGGGGTAGGGGAAGGTGATGATACTGGAGCCGCGACTTAAATAGTGACAGGCCAGGAGAAACAGGTCCCAAGTAGAAAACAAAAAGCACAAAGGCCCTGAGAAGGGGCCTGAAATATAGAAGAAACAGGAAGAAGGCAGTGCAACTAGATCATAGTAAACAAAAGGGGAGATGGCACAAGATCAGAGAAGTAATTTACCAGATGTTACAGGGCCCTGAAGTCCAAGCAAAAGACTTCAGCTTTTATTTGTAAGTACAAAAGCAAGTCATTAGAAGGTTTCAAGCAGTGAAGTGACACTATGTGTGTGTCTGTGTATTATTTATAGATATTGATATATAGATGTATCTGTCGGGGGTGCCAAAAAAATGTATACAAGTGGACACTTTGGTCAACGTTGCTCAAGCAGTAGTTTGCCATAATCAGAAGTGTCTGGACGCTGATGGTAACCACTTTGAGCACCTCTTGTAATTGCAGAAGTCAAATGGGACTTGTATTCATCTTTTGTTATTGGTATATATTGATAACAGATCTGCTATCTCTACAATTAATACAGTGTTCCTTTCTTAAAATGTGTATACATTTTTGTTACCCTCTATGTGTGTATATATATGTATATTTAAAATATATACATCTATAAACAGATCTATGTATTTTAAATCACTCTGGTTGCTGATTGGTAAGTGGATTGTGTGTGTGTGTGTGTGTGTGTGTGTGTGTGTGTGTGTGTGTAGTGATATCATATACAGAGGGTGCCAAAAAATATATGCACATTTTAAGAAAGGAAAAAACTGTATTAAAATTGTAATACTCAATATATGTTGATAACAAAAGGTGAATGCAAGTCATGTGTATACATTTTTTTGGCACCTCTGGTATATATGTAAATTTAAAACATATAGGTCTGTAAGCAGATCTATGTATTTAAATCACTCTTGCTGTTTGGTAAGTGGATACAGTAGCAGAGCAGAAGTGGTTGTAGACAGACCAGTGAAGAGGCTTTTTGATGATATAATGTCTGGGATTAGTTTCACTTCAGGGACAAAGCAAAAAGAAACAAGGGTGGCCATGAATTAAAGCAGAAATATATGAGGACCTGGGGGTTCATTATATTATCCTATCTACTTTTGTATATGTTTTAATGTTTTCTGTAATAAAAAGCTTTAAAAAATAAACTTTTTTACAGGGGTCTAGGTGAAAAATGAGGGTGCCATGGACCATTGTTAGAGTGGTAATGGAGATAAGTGGACACATTCAAGAATTATTTGGGGGGCGGCCAGATGGCTCAGTTGGTTAGAGCGCGAGCTCTTACCAACAGGGTTGCTGGTTCGATTCCCACATGGGCCATTAAGCTGCGCCCTTCACAACTAGATTGAAGACAACGAGCTGCCACTGAGCTTCCAGAGGGGCAGCCAGATGGCTCAGCTGGTTAGAATGGGAGCTCTCAACAACAAGGTTGCTGGTTCAATTCCCACATGGGATGGTGGGCTGTGCCCCATGCAACTAAAGATTGAAAACAGCAACTGGACTTGGAGCTGAGCTGCGCCCTCCACAATTAGATTGAAGGACGATGACGTGGAACCGATGGGCCCTGGAGAAACACACTGTTCCCCAATATTCCCCAATTTTAAAAACTTTTTGAAAAGTATTTGGAAGTAAAGCTCATAAGTTTTTCTGATGGATTACATACATATTGTTGCAGGGAAAAAGAGAAACCAGCAATGACTATTATGTATTTGGCCCAAACAACTTGGGTGGATCAGGTTTGCAGGGGACTCAAGATATTAGCTTTGGCAATGTAAATTTGAGATGCCAATTAGTTTTCCAAGTGGAAATGTTAAATAGGCAGTATGGTTTACAATACATTAGCTAACCCTGAATGGCATACACACGAACACGCAAACTTGGAACCCTCCATTATGTGTTTCTAAACTTTGCCGTTAGTGATTTAAAAGTTCAGATTCTGTGTGTAACATCAAAAGGCTTAGTATGATGATATGAAATAATTGAGATACATTTTCTGTTTTCTGTGGATATCCACTAGTGATTGCATTTTGAATAGCCTCTATCCTGAGGGGTAGTTCTCCGCTTGTGTTGAGCTATCAGTCACATGAAGGACAATTGAACATGGAGGACAAACTACATGGGTTAAACACACTTCCTGTGTGCTACTCCTTTTCAGTGCATGTGGGAACACAAGTTAGTGAAAGTAAAATTTTGAGTAACGCTTTAGTGTGGCGTGTATTTTAAACATCAATTGTGTTTGCAAACTTTGGATCTACTGTTAGTAACTAAGTATTGCAACATAGTCCATCTGATTAGAACACTATTGTAATACCAGTATTGGTTACCATAGATCTAATAATAGTAACTAATGTTTACTAAGGACACCTCTCTAAGAAGCTATATTCTTACTGACTCCTAACAAACAACCTTAGTTTATTTTATTATCCCTGTTTTACAGATAAGGTAATTTAGGCCCCCAAAATTCATTCGGGCAAATAGTAGTCCAGGGATTCTGGTTCTAACCCAGGCATTCTGGTTCCAGACCCTTTACCCTTTTTGTGTGTGTTTCCAGAGTTTTTACTCTTAACTGCTGCTGTGTAATGGATATAGAATATTTTAAGTTTTGTTCTAGAAAAATTGTTTTTAGTAAACAGGACTGTGGGTAACTAGTCTCTCGATTTTATTTTTACTTCATCCCATGAAGTTGGGACTTTGGAAGAGGGAAGACAGAAAATGCTAAAGTGGGTCTCCATCTTATTCTTTGATTTCCTTCTTTAAATAATTCATTTTCTTTTGACTTTTTTCTTGTAGCATCAGTGAGAGCTTTCTAACTGTCAAAGGTGCTGCCCTTTTTCTACCACGGGGAAATGGCTCATCCACACCAAGAATCAGCCACAGACGCAACAAGCATGCAGGTAAAGCTCGACATAACCTATTCGTTTCTTGGTTTCTTTGATTTTTGTTCTAAAAGGCTGGCTACCTCATCCCTGTTTCTCCAGCAGTTCTGTAATAGTGAAAGAAAGCATTGTAATGTGCTATAATCACTTTTCTTTTCACTGTCATTGACTTTTTCTGGCACATAGCAGAATGCTTTATACATCTAGTAGATAGTCAATAAATTTTTATTGGAAAAATAATAAGGGACAAAAATACTCTAATGTAGTCTTATGTGACTTCTCAATTAAGGTTTTGATAGCTAAAAGATGTTCAGATGTTCCCTCAGATCCTATGCAAAATTGTTTCAACTAACCAAAGATTACAGTTTTTTCCTGTCTGCTCTCTAGTGATGTTATGAGGAAACAATAACATGATATGATATGATATGATATATGATATGATAGTGAACATATATACTAAGATAAATAAAGTAAATTCAGTGTCACTGTTGTGATAACAAGAGTTATCACATATCGAAATACTAGTTCTTAAATGCTAGTGTTTTAAATTGTGTGTACACTAAAAAAAACAGGAAATTTAATTCAAAGGACTTTTGTAGAAATAAGGAGTCATCAAATAAATGGTCACCTAGAAATAAGTATACGACTTGGATTTTGAAATTGTCTGCTAGTATTCTGCAACCAGTTTGAATATGGGTGCAATTCTCAGACACCAGCTGGATGTCCCACAATTCAACTCAATTCTGACACTATCTACCTAGAGATAGTGTCAGATCCCAGAGATTAAAGGCTCACTTGTACAAGACTGCCTCCCTCCCGACCCACCCCCCACTTCAAATGCCAGTCACAAATCCAGGTTGTCTGTGGATTGGAGTTTCCCATGACCTCTTCCTTGAATTCCACTAATTTGCTAATGTGGCTGACAGAACTCAGAGAAACTTATTATAAAAGGATGTAACTCAGGAACAGCCAGTTGGAAGAGGTACATAAGGCAAGGTGTTTGGGAAGGGGCACAAAGCTTCTATGCCCTCTCCAAGCGTGCCACCCTCCCCAAATTTCCATGTGTTCACCAACCTGGAAGTTTTTTGAACCCAGTCGTTTCGGGTTTTTATGGAGGCTTCATTACATAGTCATGACTGATTAAATTATTGCCCACTGGCCATCGAGTCAACCTCCAGCCCCTCCACCCTCCACCCGTCCCGTCCTGCCCTGTTCCCTGCAACCAGCATCCATACTTAGATGCTTTCCAAAAGTAATGTCATTAACAGAACAAAAGACACCATTATTGCTCTTACCACTTAAGAAATTCCAAGGGTTTTAGGAACTCTGTACCATGAACAGAATGAAGACCAAATACATATTTCTTATTATAATATCACAATATCTTACTAATGGTAGATTCCATGTGTTGAATTTCTCTAAAGTAAGATGCACTTGTGCTGATGAGCTTAAGAAAGAATCAGAGAAAGTATGTCTAGGGAAAGTGGTCTCTAGTAATAGGAAATCTACTGTTTAAGAAGATAATTAGTCTTATGCCTGTCTTCTAACAGCAAGCCTGTTATTTGTGTCATTTTGGGGGGGAAAATAAAAGCCAACCTGAGGTCAGTAATTGGAGAAATCCTGATCAATGCTATACAAAGAGTGGTTGCTTATTCTCATAAAAGGGCTACTTTGATGATGTGTTATCTTCACGAGGGGGATAAATTAGGATTACTAGGAAGGGAACAAAGAAGACTGCAGACCACCAGGGCCTAAGTCAGAGGTGAAAGCCAGAAATACTGGATCCCATTGAAGCAGTAGTTGAGTTGAGCTACAGTCTAGATAATCTCAGCTATTTTAGTGTTTGTCCTACTTATTTAGACCTTCATCTAGTTGCAGATGTAGCAACTCAGAATTATAATCCATCTCATTGGACAGTATTGTGTTCCTACCAAAATTCTCCAGCGTGGAAAATTTTTAAAAGAGTGAGGGAAAAACACTCCTTTGAAAATTAGCTTTGGATTGCACTTTCTAAAACCTTCCTCTTCAATGCCCGCCCCCAGAAGGGAGGGACACTTCCCTCCAAAACTTGAATGCACAGAGGAAGTAGACCCAGCTAAGCTTTGTATTTGTTTGGTGTGGATATTTATCACTTGCAGTAAAAAGAAGACAAATTATTGGTTTAAATCCAGCTTGTCTGACTCAAATGTTAGGCAGATTGCTCTGTGACATGTAAAAGTAAGTGGGGTCAGTGGCTTTTAAAGCTCCTGGCCCTGGTTGGCCTTTTTCTTTGGTCAAACTTCCATACTCAACTGCCTCCCAGGTTTCTACTTGACCTTGTTCACTTTGCTTTCCCCATACTAAAAAGAAAAGCAGATGTAACACAAACGGAATGGGCTTGATTTGTGATCCAGACCAGAACAGATGAGGCAGTGTGAATGTAAACGCAGCTCAGAAAGCCAGACCTTCGCATACGCTGGCGCTCCCCTTCGCAGTATCGGAAAGACCGTGGCAGCACTGAGAGCCAACGGCCGGCTCACTCTGTCTAGTTGTAGTTTCTTAATGCGTGTGTCTTGAGCTCCTTAGAATTTTTTATCTGGGCTTTATTTACAATATCCAAACACTGTTTTGTAATCACAAAGAGATATTGAGCGACTATCTGCTAATGTTTTAAAGGGAAATAGCAAGTCTTTATGAAGTCCAGCTGCAATCTGAAACTTAGCTACTGTCAGTGAAATATATGGAAAAATCTAAGGGGAGGATCTTAATGGTATCAGTGTATTACCTCTATTAGTCTCTCTGAAGGACAGTTTCCTAGCAGAAAATCCCCAGCTTGCTCACGGACTAACAGACAGACCTGAGCTGCCACATAACAGCTCCCAGGAGAGGCCTCGCTGTACGGAAGGGCTCCCTGGTTCTTATCTGACCTTCCCACAAGGCAGTTGGATCTCTGGGCCAGTGGTGCTTGGAGTAGGGACTTAGGGCTACTCCTTGCCCAGAATGTTCTCCTCCACAAATTCTCCATGGTAAAAATCCTTTCCTCGGATTATTTGTCCAGATACAACAGTAGGAAACTTAATTTTTAAAAAGCCTCAGCTGCTTAACTCAATTGTAACTTGTAACTCTAGACCAGGGGTGTCCAAACTTTTTTCAGCGTTTTTCACCAAGGGCCATATGTGGTAAAATACACAAACAGCCGGGCCACTCACTCGAGGTGAAGTACGTATTGCCTCACCTGGTTTATTTAAGTAAACTAAATATATTTTTGGAATTTGCTGCGGGCCAATTAAAAATGGATTGTGGGCTGCAGTTGGCCCGTGGGCCGCAGTTTGGAGACCCCCTGCTCTGGACACTCTTTATTGTTTATTCCTAGTACTTTGTCTCCCACACTGGTGTTTTTTTTTTAACAGCTTTATTAAGATATAATTCGCATACTATATAATTCACCCAATTTACCCATGTAAAGTATACATTCAGTGATTTATTTAGTATAGTCGCAGAATTTAGTATATTCTCAGAAAGATGGGCAACCATCACCACAGTCTAATTTTAGAACATTTTCATCCCCCCGAAGGAAACAATACCCATTATCAGTCACTCCCTATATTCCTTCCTTCCAGCCCTAAACAACCACTAATCTACTTTCTGTCTCTATACATTTGCCTGTACTGGGTGTTGCATATAAATGGACCCATATAAACATTCTTTTGAGACAGGCTTCTTTCACATAGCATGTTTTCAAGGGTCATCCATGTTATAGTATGTATCAGTACGTCATTCCTTTTTATGACCAAATAATATTCCAGTACATGGATATACATACCACATTTTTTTTATTTATTCATCAATTGATAGACATTTGCATTGTTTCCATTTGGGGGCTAGTATAAATAACACTACTGTGAACATTCGTGTACAAGTTTTAGTGTTAGACTCTGTTTTCATTTCTCTTGGGTTTATAGCTATGTGCCCATACTGGTTCTTGCACATGAGACTTAGAGTGTGTCTCTGGGTTTGAAATGTAGTAGAATGGCCAAACATGATGACTCTCCTTTTTAATTTTGAAATTTGAAAGATTCTGCAATAATGGAATTGGTAAGTGCCAGCAGTGAAATGTGAGGGGAGGGGGGAAAGGCAAGCAACAACAACAACAAAAGTTGTTCTTTAAGAGAAGGAAAGGGAGGAAAACATAGGAAAGGCTTTTAGACTGAGTGACCTTTTAGACAGATACCTGTTTGCCAATCTGGATGCGTAGAAATGAAGGTTCTTGTTTTCTAATGGTCATCCTTTATGACAGCACATTATCTAATTATCTCTTACTGGCCAAAGCCTCAGATTTCCTAGTACAGAATAGGAAATCTGTAACAGTTAAATACAAAGAAATTTCACTTAGTTTTCAACACGTGTGGATTCAAATAATGTTTGGCCATTTTAAAGCACCTAATTATATGTTCACTAGACTATATATCTCTTGGGATTTGCTATGTTTAATAAATACTTTTTAATATCAGCCACTAATGTGGAAATAATTTTAATGTTGAAATTTTTCTAAGGGGACTCTAGAAATCTTCTTAGGTTAAGTGCAGCTGTTGATTACAGTTACAGACGTGGGAATGGCAGGATTCCTTGACTGTTACCTTCGGTCGGCCTGAGAGCACAGCCAATACTGCCTCTGCCCAGCAGATCTCACCACCACTTTTATCAAAACTGCGATAGTTTCAAGTGTGGGATAAACACGAAGAAAATTTTCATGTAGCATAGACTGAAAAACGAATGTAAAAAGCAAACAAACAAACAAAACGAATGTATAGAGATGCAGTCTACCATTCTTTCCCTTTAAAAAGAAGTCAGTAATCATATTCAGACACTCCATTTCGGTGTCTAAGTAGAGTCCTTCAGGGAACCAGAGCTTTCTTTCCTGTAAGTCCTTAGAGTAGAAGGACCCCTCTCTGTTGACATTACAGTTGGGGATAATACCCTTTGTTTTGTAACTTTCACCAGGCGATCTCCAACAGCACCTCCAAGCAATGTTCATATTACTCCGCCCGGAGGACAACATCAGGCTGGTAAGTTGGTGGTATCCTTATTACTCTCTTCCTCTCAAGACTGTCTTAAGAGAGCAAACAGTAAGCAGTCATTTTTAGGTCATAACACAGTGCCGGGAACTCTGTGGAATAGAAAAGAAGAATGACGTGTCCTGATCAGCATTGCGCTTAGAATGTAATTGAGGCTATGAGCTAATGTGAAGTGATGTGAAGTAATTTGATGGTTCAAGGCTGTTGATGACAGCCAGCTTGTAAATTACTGACCGTAAGAGCAATGGAAGTTCAGAAAACGGAGAAAATTTGGGGACTTGACCTTTTTGAGGAAGGTTTTATGTAGGCAGTAGAGTTTGAGCCTGGTCTTAAAAGATGATGAGATTTAGGTTGTCAGGGAGAAAGGAGATGGTCATTCCGGACGAGGACATGACTGAAGCACAAACACTCATAGAAAGGGACAAGGGGAGAGTGAAATGGCCAAGGCTTTGTGCTGATCTCAGAGTTGGGGGACCTGGACTTGAGTTTTTACTACTCCTCTGACGTTGGACAAGTGACGTAGCCTGTCTGTGCCCGCTGTCTTGTCTCCTTTCTGCCTCTCACAGTGTGGGGAATCCAGTGGACATGAAAGCATGTTGAAGAGTATAAAATGCTGCCTAAATACGGGAATGATTGTTACTATAGGAAACATAAGGTACCAGAAAACAAGGCAGGCAAATAGGGACTTAATGCTCCAAACTAGAGGTCGCAGGCTGGCAGTCAATCGGCCAGAGATATGTTTTGTTTGGACCACACAGTGTTCTCTCTCTCTCTCTTTTTTTTAATCCCAGCCATATTTTTAAAGTTGGATGATTTCACATAAAAATCCAGACTTGGGGCTTTTCTTCAAAAATCAAAAATTCTGGCAACACTGGGATCTTATTCTCACATGCCAAACTTCGCTAGACTTGGTGGAAGGGAGACCATTGGTGGCCTGTGTTCTGAATTTACCAAAATCCCCACATACTCTATTGTCTCCTGGCCACTAAAGCCAAATATCACCATTTGTCCTCATTTCTTCACTGTTAGCTTTCTTATAGCAGACCGTCTCATTTTTCCTACAAAAATGGGATGAGTATGTTTCTTTGTGGAAAGTAAAAAGTATTTCTACCCATCTAGTATTCATGTGGCCTGCTTCACTCATTTATATTCCTTATCTGACCCTCAAGATTAGTAGCTAGAGGTGGTACCTCTACCTCTTCAGTAAGCAGTAGTGAAGCACTACAGGTTTCTGAGCCAAGGAATTATCTGGGACAGCTACAGTGTTCAAGAAAGAGCCCTCAGAAGCTAAGACAGAGTACAGGGGATGAGGTGGCATCTTAAATCAGGGAGGCCCGCTGGGTGGTTATTGTAATCAGGTGTGTAGTGATGAACCCTTCTAGAGTAGGGAGGCAACTTGGAAATTGGGTTTCCACAGACACATTACGTTCAAATAGTGGACTCTGCTTTCTATCTGGGAAGAGAAACAATGAGTAGAACACAAGAATGACTGGAAAGTTGATGGTCAGACTTGTGAACTCTATGGTAATAATCACTGATTCTTCACTTCATTACTGTGTTTAAATTATCACTTTTTTTTCTCTCAAATGCTGCTCTATCACCTTCTTGATATGGCCACTAATTTTTGTTGAGCAACTTCCTTTGAAATTTTAAGGAATTGAAATAAATCCTTCCATAATTATTTTCTAGCCTAATCCCAAAATAACATACCCATGTAAATCTTGTCTATATTTCTTGATATACTTCTATCTTAAACACGTCTTTATAAGCGAACACAGTGGGGTGTGGTTCTTAACAGCATTAATATTCCAAAATAGGAATACTCAACCTTCCGAGTACCCGAGACTCCCCTGCAGAGCTGTGTGAACCTGCCACTTGCTGGGCTCCACCTGAAGAGTTTGCTGTGGGGAGGGGGAGGCAGGGATCATTTGCATTTTTAACCGGTTTATGGGTGATGCTGATGCTGATGCTGCTGGTCCAGGAGTCCCACTTGGAGACCAACTCCTCTAAAATCCATAACAACAGTTACTGGCACGTACGAGATGTCCAAGACATACTTGCTGATAGTTTCCAAAATGTGTGTGGGATGGTAGAGCTGACGTTGATGTCTGTTGCTCACTCATCTTATCTTTTTCCTATTGATAACCTCTGGAGTTTGGGGTGCACCTCTCAATGTTAAAATGCTTTTAACCACAAGAAACATAGGAGAGCATTAAGGAAGCAGTTAGGAAGGCAGAATTGGCGATTACGTTTTTTTCTTTCCCTGCTAAAATATGCAGCTTCAGCTGCTTCACATTTATAAAATATAAATTCAGAAAATGTAACTGACGCCTCTGAATTAATTCAGAGTTCAAATGACAAACCATTTCACAGTTGTTTTGAATTGTTACAAACACATAGTCATTATGTTTCAGATTATTGAGTGAGTCATCTTCAAGAAAATAAGTGAATACATTGTGTGCTTTGGATAAATTAGCACTTTTCTAACTGAAAGGAGCATTTGTAGACTCAAAGCAAAGCCTTTTGTTTTGAGTTAAATTTGGAATGCTAAAACTCTCATTCTGGGGCTTGTGCATAAGGTTAAAAGTTTGATCGTCAACTGAAAGTCCTGCCTTTAATTTTTTAATAACCCAACAACAAATAGAGTCACCAAATTCCACATTTTGCTTTAGCATTGAAAATAGGACTAAATCAATTTTTCCTCCAGGGAGCCCTGCGTTCAGAATACAGTCTCAATCGCTTCTCAGCCTTTTAGCTAAGACCAAGTGTACAATAGTCTCGAGCGTTAACTTTGTTTAGGACTTAGGAAACTTAGCTGGTACAGTGAAGATTGGTTTTGTAGTAGCTCGCACGTTATCCCAGACCCATTTAATAAAAAGTAGGCTGTGAAAGTAAGGACTTTGCTGCCATTTGAAGTAACATCAACTAATGTTTTTAAATAGAGCTGAAGTGCTACCATGTTTCCCCGAAAATAAGACCGGGTCTTATATTAAGTTTTGCTCCAAAAGACGCATTGGGGCTTATTTTCAGGGGATGTCTTTAAAAAATCATGCTAGGGCTTGTTTTCCGAGTAGGTCTTATTTTCGGGGAAACATGGTAATAAAGTACAAGGAGGTGTTTTTGAGTACTTTGCAGGAGAGTTTAAGAAAATGAGTGTGTGTTTTTTGTTTTTTTATAGTACATTGACTTGTTTTCCAAAAAGGAAACGGATTTATTTTTTCTAAATATAAATGTATTGTTTTTCTTAAAATCAGACAATTCAGAAAGGCGTAAAGAACAAAGTAAAAATCATTTTGTATCCTACACTCTGAGAAAACCATTCTTAGCCATTTGGATAAGTCTTTTATGTGTATGTATAAGCATATATGTCAGATTCTCTGAGTTCTGCTCTGTACACTGAAGTGTACAGTGACGAAAACAGCCAAATCTGAAAATCAGAAGATCTGGTAGTCTACCTAATACATGCATGATCTCTGTAGTTCTGAGAAGCACAAGTATAAAGTAATTTAAAATAATAAGGTCGTGTGTGTGTGTGTGTGTGTGTGTGTGTTTGTGTTTATAAAAGTGACAATGGCTAGCTGAGGACTTGACAATGGATGAATGGGGCTGAGGAGATGTATGTGTATAAACGGCTAAGCAGTTCTGAGCAATATTAAAATGTTTTACTACTGACCTTTATAACTATGAAGGTTTCTACAGTTGATCTGAACTCAGAATTGAAAGAAGGAAAAAAAAAAACTGTCAGAATGCTTTTTTTTTTTTTTTTTTGAAACGGTGCTGTTTATAACCTGCTTTCTTCACACTTTATAATGGATATTTTTCCATGTCAGGAAGTAAATCTGTTTTTAATGGCTGCATAGAAGAATATGTCAGATTTTTTTAATTTAAGAATTTCATAATGACAGATTTAAAAAAAAAAAATGCAGTGACTCCCTCAAGCTCCGTTTCTTTTGATGACAATGTCCTTTAGTTTATTAGTATCACATCTGAAGTCTCTTTTAATTTTAAACATTGACTTTGCTTTGTTCTCTTGGCTGGAATTTAATATTTACATACTTTTGAAACCTTTCTCCCTGCTGGATTGGGTGAGCTGCCTGTCTAGACTTTGGGACTTTATAATGCGGCTTCTCTACGGATAAACATCACATGCAGGGACACGATGCTAGACTCTCGGTGGAAAAAATAAATAAATAAAGGCAAAGGTGCAGTGTAAGTTTAGGGAGTAGTGTTTCCGGATGTTAGATGATGCTGAGAAGTTATTGTATCAGATGGTGTTTGTGAACTGCTGGTAATCAGATTAAGCATTGACATTAGTTACTGAGGAAAGTTTTAACATCACTCTTTGGTAGGTGAACTTTGAAAGAAGGTTAGGAATAAAGCAAAGGCAGGAGATAACTTTTCAGACCTACCTCAGTCCTAGGATTGCTGGGTCCAGTTCACCTGAAACTTGTAATAGAGTTCCACATTTAGGTAGTAGTAAATGGGCTTTCTTGGAATAATTTTCTCAGTCGCTATTACTGCCAAGTTTTAAAATCCAGAATATTGTTTTGTTTGGACGATTAGAATGAACTGAACTAGTATCCTTTCCAATGAGAACTTGAGCTAAGCAAATGCACCTGAATCATTCCTCCTCCACTCATCTGTTCCATGGAAGTTCTGGAGACTACAGAAACATTGGAATGGCTGCCAATTCTAATATTAGGGTATTTTGTACAAACTACCACTTTAGATTACATATGTCTGATTGGCTTGATGAACTAAATTAGATTATTAGATTTTGTTAATCTTCTCTCCAACAGAGTAATATGAAATGAACCTCAAACCAGGGTGGGTATTAGTTTTTTCCTTTATGCTGTGGCTCTTAAAATTCTGTTTAGTTCCTTAACCTAGAATCTTGAAGCTTAAAAGGAATTTTGAAGCATTGGGTTCATCCCCTGACACTGCAGAATTTTTCTATAGAAAATGTCATCTCATTCTTCTAGTTAGGAGGTAGGAGTTAAATTAATGGTATGGCTCCTAATCCCCTGATTAAATAAAGCTCCACTTTCCTTTAGTAAGAACTGAGTAATTACTATAGATACTATCTAGAGGCCCGTGATCTAATCCCAAGTGCTATTCTTCTATCTAAGAAGCTTAAAAATCAGTGAATCTGAGATGTGCCAGTTACTCAAGCGTAAGTCAGTATGAGATGACTGGGACTTTTCCTATTCGGTTTGGGATCTTCTGTTGTGGTTAGATTAAGCAAGGGAGGGCCAAACATTTAAAATGCTTTTAATATGATGGATGGATGGATGGATGGATGGATGGATGGATGGATGGACGGACGGATGGACGGATGGGAGGAAGGAATAAATGCACCACACTTTTTTTAAAAAGACAACTAGTGTTTACTCTGAATATCTCAAAGAAACTCTTGCTGCCCACCTGCTAACTTGGCCTGATAACTTGTATGGTAGTTAATACTTATGGAGGCTATTTTCTTTTCTTTCCAGCTTCAACTTAGCCAGTCAGTTGCCACTACCGTGTTTCCCCAAAAATAAGACCTAGCCAGACCATCAGCTCTAATGCATCTTTTGGAGCAAAAATTAATATAAAACCCAGTCTTATTTTAATATAATATAAGACCAGGTCTATATAATACAATATAATATAACAATATACCAGGTCTGATATAATATAATATAATACAATGCCAGGTATAATATAATACCAAGTCTTATATTAATTTTTGCTCCAAAAGACTCATGAGAGCTGATGGTCTGGCTAGGTCTTATTTTCGGAGAAACACGGTAGTTGGTGTAGAAGCTGTGGATAAATTATCAGAAGCATAGTTCAGTTGTTCCCATGCCATTTGTATTTGAGCTTTGCCAGAAATTCTCAGAGCCCTGACAGAGGGTAAAAGAGGCTCTAACATATTCAGGAAACTGAACAGTTAGCTCAAAGCTCATTGAGGTAGTAAGCCCACGTTTAGATATATAATATCTGAGATCTTGTTTATAAGAAACTCTAGTTTACCTGCACTGGGTTTCTGGTCAGTTTAATGTTTTGTGGAGCATTTCTGGAATCAGAGAGTCAGTGCTGGCTCCCCGTCCTATCCATCGCTCTCTGTATATAACGCTTACTTCCAAGCTCACTAGGGCTAGACCTTCGTCAACTTACATGTTAGTTTCTCTTAGCTGCTTACAAGTGAATTTGGGGTAAAATGCTCTATTATTTCATGGAACATCAAGCCCGCAGTACAGCTCTCTACCTTGTGTACTTGGGATCAGAATGGTGGAAATTACTTTCTTCTCGTATCAGCTCTTACTAGAAATAAGCTTTAATGTAGCCACTTCTGCTGTTTGTGCTTCCCTAGCTTTTCCTAGGAGTATCAGTATAGAGACAAAAAGATAGCCATGGGAGTCTCACCTCTGCCTTGCTAAATGGGTCGTTTGAGCTGTGTGACTGTGTCTCTTTCTGTTTGCCTGGCTACTTTTGGAATAGTGACGGAGTTAAGGGGGAGGAGACTCCAAGAAGAGCAGCACAGAAAGAATTCCAAATAGGAATTTCTGTCAAATTTCTGACAAATGTCTTGAACCGTTGACGTGTTTTCTCTCCTGAGATAAAGAATAGTGGGAGTGGGGAGGAGTTTTACGGAGGAAATTGCCTCTGGTGTACATTTTCCTGGCTTTTTATTAATAGATAAGAACAAGAGAGGACTAGACAGTACATTCCGTGAGGACAGGGACCATATATATTACTCTTCCCCCCCACCCCGTGAATCCTCAGCACTTGTGCTCCAGTTGTATACACAGTAGATGTATAGTAAATATTTGACAGTGCTGACTGGAAGCCATTTTACCTTATTTTTAAGGTTTATAAAGTATCCTTTTGAGCTTCTTATTAAGAAAAGTCCCAAACATAGAAAGTATGTCATATGTCCTCATGAGCCCATTACCCAGCTTTTAATAACTGTCAACATTTTGCCAGATTTCTTTCCTCTATCCCCTCCTTTTTTCCTTTGTTGGAACATTTTTAACTTTATTGAGGTATAATTGACATACAAAAAGTTATACATATTTAATATGTACAACTTGATGAGTTTGGAGATAAGTATACACCCATGAAACCATTACCAAAATCTATGCCATAAACATTTGTCACCTCCAGAAATTTCCTCCAACCCTCTCTATTAATGATGGTGATGATAATGATGATGATTAGCAGACTTAACATAAAAGCTACCCTCTAAGCAAATTTTTGTAGACTATTGTTTAGAGCAGTTTTAGGTCATAGAATAATTAAGTATAGCAGGTCCTCGAATAACGTCATTTCATTCAATGTTTCATTGTAGTGGTCATGAAATGCCGTAGGAATGCAACTGTTTTTATATCAATTAGCCTATGGTAAAATTGGTTTTGTTCTTTGCCATTTTGCTTAAAGTCACAGAACCTATGACAATGTAAGTGAGAACTTACTGTACAGAGATTTCCCATATATCCTCTGTCCCCACTCAAACCTAGCCTCCCTCCACCCTACCCCCCACACTCCATCCCCTAACAGAGTTCGACATTTGTTACCATAGATAAAACCTGCATTAACACTTCATTAAAACTTAAAGTCCATAGTTTACATTAGGGTTCACTCTTGGTGTTCTTGATTCTATGGGTTTTAATAATGACATGTATCTACCATTTTAGTATTATACAGAGTAGTTTCACTGCCCTGAAAATCCTTTGTGCTTCCCTAACCGCTGGCAACTAATGATCATTTTACTGACTCTATAGTTTTGCCTTTTCCAGAATGTTGTATAGTTGGAATCATACAGTATCTAGCCTTTTCAGATTGACTTCTTTCAGTTACTAATAGGCATGTCAAGTTCCTCCATGTCTTTTCATGACTTGATAGTTCATTTCTTTTTAGTGCTGAATAACATTCCATTGTCTGGATGGACCACAGTTTATCCATTCAGCTACTGAAGGACCTCTTGGTGGCTCTCCATTGTTGGAATATTTTAAAGTAAAACTTGGACACCATATCATTTCACCCCAGACACTTAAGTAAAAGGCATAACCACAATGCCATTATCACATTAACAGTAAATTCTTAATATCATTTAAGACCCTGTCCATATTCAAATTTTCTGAAGCTCCTTTTAAACTATCATAAGTTAACAAATAAAAACTTTTTAACAAAAGTAATATAATCTTCTAAAAAAATAATTTCTTTAATTGCCATGGAAACTAAAGAAGACAATTTTGTAGTGTATAATCTGTAAGAATTCAATAGAGCAACTCCTTAGATACTAATAGTTTGCTTCATATTATAATTGCTTATGGAACTTAGATCTGTGAATCCAATGCTCACATTCATGTAACCGCACAATCCCCTCCTCGATCTCAGAACATGCCCTGGTAATTGTTATTATTATAAATTGTGCTTATCACAAACATTTTTTGAGCACTTACTTACTATATGCCAAGCACTGTACTTTGCATGCATTGTTTCATATGATCCTTACAACCTAATGACATAGGTATTATTAGATCTCCCTTCAATTAATTTAGTTGCTTATTGAAAATTGTATAGTTAACTCATGACTGGGATTTGAATTTAGGTCTCCTCTAACTACTGAGCATGTTTTAAGATGCTGATGAATAAAAGGTTGAATGATCTAAAATTGATCTTCTAAGTTTCTTAACTGATCTCTTGTCTGTTCACCTCCAGGCTGTAAGACTAGAAAGTACTTACCAGAATCGAACACGCTACATGGTAGTGGTTTCAACTAATGGTAGACAAGACACAGAAGAAAGCATCGTTCTAGGAATGGATTTCTCCTCTAATGACAGGTAAGGTACCACAAAAGGGAGGATGAGAGGACTCCTTTTTAAATAACCTATTCCAGTTATCACAAAAACATCTTATGCAGTTCTGCTCTTAAAGTTCAATGACTGAAACTAGAGAACACAAAAATATCTTAGCCACACAATCCTGAGAGACAAAAATGTTTAATGAATGTCTTTGGTAGTGTGTTTCCAATTTACACTATTCCTTACCTTCTTCTCATCTTTAGGTGGTAATGAAGTAAAGCAAATGATTTAAACTTATATCTCAGTGGTGGGGGTGGGAGATGGTTAGAGAGGAAAGCTGTCTTTTCTTTGCAGTTGAGTTTATTCTAAGCAGTAATGATTCACTTTGGGGATTCTAGGGTACACACCCTTCATGATAATGTTCCAATGGGTCTTGGGTTCAAAGAGAGCCCACTTTAACGCCAATCTCTTGTATTTATCCACGGCCTTACACCTTGCTTTACCAAATATTTTACTTCCTTTTTCCTTCTGAAGTAAAAGGGGAGGGAGGGGATGACTCTTTAGACTCAAAACAGAACCCCTTATATCATGCCCCTTTGGCTTTAGTGACACGTTATTACATCCTATGATTAAAGATACCAGATATCACACAGAACCTGGCTTTATTGTGTCCCTAAAGTTTATTGCTTTCCTTTATCTTTTTTTTTTTTAATTTCTTTTATTGTAGAGCTTTATTTTTTTAAGATTTTTATTAAAATATTGCTAACATACAGTATTATATTAGTTTCAGATGTACACCATAGTTATTCAGCATGTATACACCAGTTGCTTTCCTTTTTTATTTTCCCACTTTTTCTGGAGAAACCTTGGGAAGACTGTGGAATGTGGCTGCTAAGCAGATCTTTGCACTCTAGATAATAAGCCTCAGGAAATCCTGCCAGATGTCTCAAAGCATTGACTTCCTCGCTGAGCGCTAGAGTAACTCAGGGTGTGACCCAGGCCTGGGAGTGCGTAGCCACAAAGAGGAGACTGGGAGTGATTCTAATTGTCCTGCTCTGTGTTTGGGGGGGCAGGGGTGGGAGATGGGGGGGTGGGGATCACGTTGTCACTAGAAAGTTTCCCAAACTAGTGTTTACCTGCGCTTGTACACAGCAGTCGACCTGAACATGATTTGTGGGTTCACAAGGATCACAAAGGCAGAGTGGTTACCTTGTGTACCACTTACAGCCTTTCATTGCATGCTCTGAAATTACACAGGTTTGTGAGCCACATTTAGGAAGCTTTTCCTCCTACGTGGTTTTAACCTCTGGTGTTAGCTAAGCAATGGACCTTTCAGGAAATATTTATCCTGTGACAGCACCTTCCTTGCCTGTATTCATTAGTATTTTAAGACCTATGATTAGGGTTTTTATCTCTCTAGAGCCGTATTATTCAATATGATAGTCACGAACCACATGTGACTGCTTAAATAAATTAAAATTAAAATTAACATTTCAGTTCCTCAGTCACAACTAGCCATATTTCAAGTACTCTAGCTATCTGGCTCCCGTATTGGGCAGTACACGTATAGAATGTTTCCACCATTGCAGACACTTCAGTTGGACAGCGCTGCTCTAGACCTTCTTTCCTTTGTTTCATTCATCCTCACTCCTCCCATGGAACCCTCAGAAAACAGGAACTGTAGCTGCTTGGAAACTTCACTTGAGTCTTTCCCTAGAGAAAGAAGGCAACAACTTCAGATTCTCCTGACCCAGAGTATGAGGTCAGATGTCTAATCTTACCTCTCTAACTTTGTCCCAAACATTCCCAGAAATCATAAATACTGCTTATTACCATGGGTGCCCAGTAATTGATCCTCAGGGAACTGCATCTGTCTTCAGTAGTAGTCCTGCCTGAATCACATCTAACGAAAGAACATTTTAGCCTATGGAAGACAATATGGTATGAAAAGCTATAGAAACTAGTTTTCATTCTGTTTGGTAAACTTGATATTATGAATTTGAATGAGCTCTTTGGACAATCAGAAATTCTGCCTACTTCAGAATAATGGTGCTCAGGTAATCTAGTGTCATTTTTATCTCAATTGCTGTTGAAGGAATTTGTATCATTTTGTATCTGAGAATATAAAGAGTTGATGTTTGAAAATAGTATTAAACCAAAGTGAATCCACATTGCTTATGACATACTTTTCCCAAGTAGTTTTCAAGATATGTTACAGCAATTCATTTAGTCTATTTACAAGTTCTTTGAGTATTGTGTCATATTTTAAGTAATAAAATTTTTAATATACACCATAACCTCGATTTCTCAATTGCATTGGATATATTTCATGTTATAAAATAATAGAACTTTATGGTGTTGTTTTATAATTTTTCTTTGTACCCCCCAGCACCTTGCTATGTTTGGTACATGAAGGCACTCAATAAATATTTGTTGAATGAGTATTACAATAAGTTACTATATTTTAATGGAGAAAAATCTCATATGAGATTCAAGGTAAATTGGATAAAAATACTAGGTGTGCTTAATTCAGGCCTCTCTTCTCTGTTGTGTGAAAAGGCTACATCTTACTGTAAAAAAACGCGTCTGACCTGAATACAAGCTGAAAATGTGATGTTTGGTTCCTACATATTGTCACCTGTCTAAAATTTAACTGGTGTCTGGTCATAAACTCATGACTTTCTGTATCTTCTGTAGTTTCTTAATTTCCAGATTAGTCACTAGGTTATCAATCCTTCATATTTATACCCAAATTATAGTTGTTCTAGGAACCTGGCTAAGCACTTACCCACCAGCCCCCACCCCCCAAAAAACACTAAAAATAACTGCACTCCACTTTGGGAAGCCATTTTTGAAACAAGTTTTCCTTGCACTCACCTCATCTACTCAACAAAAATAGTGGTGGAGCTGTCTTCCTCCCTCCTAGACTCTGGCATGATAACTGTGCGTCTAGAGTTCAGGCCCAGGATTCCAATGTGGATAAACTGTTCCAATCTTGATTTGAATCTCCTGAACTCGGGAATCATTCGTGGTGTTGAGTAACAGGCCAGCAAGTGCAGTAGAAATCATTAGACACAGCCGGCCTTCGTTAGCCCTGCAGTGACTCCAACAGTTAAAGCTTGGTATTCCTTGTGTTGTTTTTCAAACATTTTCATAATGTTCCCCTCCCCCAAGATCACTTTCAGTTGTATTAGAGCACCCACTACAGATTCATAGTCAACATTTGTTTTACATATCAGTACGTTAATATATACTGTTCCACTTGAAATATTTTGTGACCTGCATTTTATGGTGAAGAAGTTAAGGCTGAAGGCTGAGAGAGGTTAACTAAGTTGTCAAAAGGAATCGAAATACTGAAGGACATCAAATCTAGATCTTTTGACATATGTAACTGCTCAATAAGTGGTAGTTATATTACACATTTTTTGTTGTGTTATCTAATTTAATCTTCAAAACAACCCAATGAAGGAGGCATTTCTATTCCAGTTTTACAGATGAGGAAACTGGAGCACAACACAATTAAATAATATGCCTAAGATTATCCAATTAGTGCCAGAACCCAGGTTCCAGAGCCCTTCTGAATCCAGAGCCTGTGCTGTTAACCATAATTTGCTGTTGTACCTCCCACATCCAGGGTTCTTTCTACTATGCCATTGCTCCTTTTCTAGATAACGTTGACAGGGAGAGGGTGTAAGATCCTTTGGGAGAAACCTGCCAATCACAGCTCAGCGACAATCACTTGGATGTTTTAGACAGTGGCCATTTGCAAGGCAGCAATGCAGGATGTTTAATGTTTTCTTTGTTAAATATTTAAGGACTTAACTAACCACCTGTTTTAAACAGCTCCTGAGCACATACATTGGATCAATAGTAATATAGAAATTTTTCCACTCTTAACACTTACGCTAGAGATTAGAGCTTAGGGCTTATCCTTGGTGTTAAAAGAGTTAATAAAGAACTGCTGCCTACAATCACAGGAAGTAACTTATGGACTGTTTCTTGTCTTGCAGTAGCACTTGTACCATGGGCTTAGTCCTGCCTCTCTGGAGTGACACCCTAATTCATTTGGATGGTGATGGGTAAGAGCTTTCCTTTTTTCTTCTCCTACAGAAAGCCAAGGGGTGGGTGGGGTTCCATCTTAGTGCCCATTCATTCAGCTGAATGGGAGGCCCAGTGTGCCCAACTGAACTGTCATGTCAGCGGCTCAATGAGTCCTTTTAAACTCCTGTTTTGTAAAGTGGAGTGAAAATGCAACTTGCCAGGGCCTCTCACTTCTGTTCTCCTAGGCTAACTATGGTGAGAATCCAAACAAAGAGAAACTAGTTTGTTGGCTCACTCTTTAATCTGAGCTGTGGGACTGTTGCAATGCTCTCCCGGAGGATGATATGTTCTATTTCAAATAACCTCTTGCTGCCTCTGCCAGCTGTCAGCCTACAGTATAAGCCCTTTTCTGTGCCAGTTCCTTCCAATGACCCTCCACCCCCACCTCCAAGTGTTTTTAGAATGTGTCCCCAAGAGACCAAGATGTTTGCTCCAGTTTATAAAACCAGAGTCAGGTTTGCTAAGAACCCACAAGACTTCCAAATAGAAATAATACAGCAGAACAGTCTGTCTGTAGCTACAGCTGGGAAACTGGATGTAATTCCCTAACTCCAAGTGGGAGTTCATTCATTCTGCTGAGTAGATAAAACCTACTATAGACAATTTGTTGAAGCTTTTCAGTCACATCCTATACTCCAGTTAACTTCTTCATGAAGTGCCTGATGATTCCTTCTGCTGAGCCAGCAGCTGCTAGCCTGGGAAACAACCTTGAAAACTCACAACTGAAATAACCCTCTCTCATTGGTGGATTTTTGTCTCATTCTCTTTTTTTCCTTAGTGGGTTCAGCGTATCAACAGATAACAGAGTCCATATATTCAAACCTGTGTCTGTGCAAGCAATGTGGTAAGAGGACTTTTAATATCTCTATGAAAGTTTTTAATGTTATTGGAACAATATTTTGTGAGAAGTCGTGTTTGAAATGGGACAATTCTCTGTGAAAATGCTGATCTGTTTGTGTGTCTAGAACCTTGTGTGATCTGTTCGTGTGGCCATCATAGCTAAAGATGACTGAGAAGTACAGTTTTCATACTGTCACAATTGAAGGCCTCGAGCAGTGGTGAACAAGTCAAATTCAGAGGTGTTCTTAGACTCTAGAAGATACTTAATGGGTCAGAAAGCCAGTTGGAACAGAGTTTTATAGGGACACGTTGACTGAGTTAGCTGTCTAGAGCCAAGTCTAGAATATCACACTGCTACTGTGCATTAGCTTTCGGTTTCTTAAGGTAATGGGGGATAGCGTTGATGGAGTTATGTGTAGATAGATGAGTTTCCATTTAAATTGCTGGTGGCTCTTTGCCAGACGGTTTGCATAATAAATAAAGCTTAGAAAAAACACTGCAGTTGTTAATCACCATCAGCTGGTGTACTGACACTTTGGGGATACTTACGGTATATGTCAGGCATTGTGCCGAGCTTTTTCCATGGATTACACCTGATCATTACATCAGCTCCCCAAAATAGTATTATTAGCTGCTTATGATGAGAAAACTGAGGTTTTAGAGACGTTACATAGCTGGTCTTAGAGTATCGCTTATATGTAAAGAGTAGACCCTTCTTCTCCTGTGCTACATTATCTGGAAAAATGATCGAAGGTAACCAGGGAATGGTGTGACCCTAAGATTCACAGTCTGTCCCCCAGTCAGGGATTTGAATTTTAGTTCCTCCTTCAGTTGCCTGTTCTCTAGTGGAAGTCCCCGTGAGGAACAGCACGGACAGAACGCAAGCCAAATAAGAAATAAAGGAGCCTGAAAAAGACTCCAGGGAGATCAGTTACCCCTGAATAACAGGATTGATAGGCCTGGGGTGGGTGGGGTCCTAAAACAGAGTCAGCTGAACAATTAACAGTCTTATCGTTTCATGCAGTAATTGAGGTAGGACAGAGTTTCAGGTCATGTGTTTAGGCCAGATTTTTAGATTTAGGGCATATTTCACAGATAAATTTCTCATGGAAAACTTATGACCGCCTTTGACTAAGGCTCGGTTAAAGGTAACTGACCTGTCTGTTCCCAGGTACCAAGTAAAACCAAACAGAGTAAGTCCTGTAATTGGCAGTGTTTTCAGTTGTTTTGGGGAGGAGTACAAAGCAGTCGTAATTCTTAAGACAGTGAAAATTCAGTAATAACCTTAGTTCAAGCTTTGAAGGTCTAAAGTAGACAGACTAGTCCTAGCTCTGTTCGCTTATTGCAGAATAAACTGCTTGTGGTATATACTACACAGGGAGTAGTGAACGGAAAGTCAGCAAAAAAAAAAAAAAATAGGTGATGTACAGATCAAAGCAGCATTTAGAACAGGTGTTTCCTTCACAGGAAGGTGCAGCTTCCCACTACTGTATGCAGCTGAAGCGTCTGAGGTGGCTAAGCCTTGAGTGTATTTTAGGGCGCTTGTGGCATGTGCTTTTGAAGCACGTGTTTCCCAGATGAAGTAAACATGCATTGAATATCCTCTACAGTGAATATTCTAAGCTGGCCCTTACCTTCGAAACTGTATAAGAAGGCCGAGAATTCTCTGAGAATTTGACTTAATTCTCTGAGAGTCTGGTTTACTTTGAGTAATTTAGAAAGCATTTTAAAAGATTCTGCAACTTTATTTTTAAGGAAAAGCCTATTTCCCTGGTAAAAATGGACTGGCATGTTTATCCCTTATGGAATTGGTCATGATATTATTTTTTTACATTATACGACATTGACAAGGACGCATGGAACAGACATTATAAACTATTGGTGGGAGAATAAGCTGGAACAACCTTTCTGGAGAATGATTTGCCAATCAGTATTATCATTTTGCATGCCCTTTGACCTAGTAATTCTATTTCTCAGAATTTATCCTAAGGTAATAATCATGGGTGTGTGCAGAAATTTTAATTATGAGAATATTTGTCAATGTTCTAATAGCAAAAAATAGAAAACAATTTATCTGAAAAATAGGAATCCATCAAATTATGATATATTCATGTTACTAAATATGCAGCCGTTAAAAATTACCTAGTTGAAGAATGACAAGGCATTTATTGACATGGAAAGATGTTGATGACCAAGTGTAAAGTAAAAGTACAAGTTAAAATGGTATGCAGAATATGGTCATATCTTTATTATAGACCTATCCATAGACAAAAGGACTGAACAGATCTGTGCTCAAACCTTAACAGTGGTTATTTCTGGGTGGTTGGATTAGAGTATATTTCTGCCTTTTACAGGCTATTTCTGCCTTTGACCTGAGGTCCCTAAATTTTCTAGCGTGAGTGTGGATCACTTTTGTTATAGGAGAAAAAATAAAAATAAATAAAAAGGCATTTTTTTAGAAAAATATGTAAATGGATTGGCCACAAAAATCTCGCATACTGTTCTTTTCCCTTAAGAGAGACATTAGTTTATAACTAATAAGACATTTCGTTCAACAAATACTAAGTGCTCCAGCTATGAATGAGGCATTCTGTTAGGCTCTTGAGATACATCAGTAAACAAAACCAAGAAAGATCCCTGCTCTTTGTGTAACTAACTTGCTAACATTTCTGGCTTTAGCTTTTCCCAAGTATATAACCAAAAAGGTAGTACTTTTCAGTTTTGTGTACTCTTGGGTTCCTGAGTTCAGAGTCAGAGATTTAATTAGCCTCAGTATAACCAGAGCTGTTCTTAGAAAGTAACTCAAGTGTATGAATAAATGGTTTAAAGAAACTGGGAGACTAAGACAGCAAGAATGATAAGTGACATTAAATCAGTATTTCCTGGACATTAAAGGACATGTCCTCAGGTCTTAGGGACATCTATCTATGTGATCTTTGTGGAGGCTGTAGGAATCGTAGGGAGTGTACGCTGTAACATGATTCTGTGCCAAGGGAAACATCTTTATATAGTAAATGGTTGAGATCTTTTGTTCTCTAGTGATACAGCATAGTCAGAGCATGGTTCCAACTCTAGAGTCATGAGTTCTGTAGGTACCCCAACCTTTTTTTCACCGGTGAGTTGTCAGTTCCCCTGCTTCCCTCTACCCCCACCTTAGTAATGCATCATACCTTTCAGCAAGGAATGTCTAGTCGATTGCTATGAATAGATAATACAGTATAATCAAAATCAGAGAATTTTGAATTCCAGGGAGTAGGCTCTCCAGAGGCCAAATTCTATACAATTTTTTTAAAGCTTTTTTTTTAATTAGTTTCGGGTGTATAAAGCAATGTGATAGACATTTACACGCCTCACAATGATAACCACCCCCCCAATAATCTACTACCCCTCTAACATCGTATATAGCTGTTACAATTCCATTGACTCTATTCCTATGCTGCACTCCACTTCCTGTGAGAGAGAGAGAGAGAGAGAGCGAGAGAGAGAGAGAGAGAGAGAGAGAGAGAGAGTATTAGAGTTGACATTCGATACTATTCTACTTCAGCTTCAGGTGTATAGCACAGTGGTCAGGCATCTACACAGTCTGTGAAGTGATCTCCCTGATCAAATTCTACAGGATGTAAAAATTGGAAGAGTTTGGGGTCTACATGGATTGTTGGCCTTTTCGTACCCCCCCATAGTTCTGCAGTGCTCATTTCCCAGCATATCTTTCAGGTCTGCACTACAGAGTTTACACAAAGCTTGTGAAGTGGCCAGAATGCATAACTACTACCCAGGCAGCCTGTTTCTCACCTGGGTGAGTTACTACGAGAGCCACATCAACTCAGATCAGTCGTCAGTCAACGAATGGAACGCCATGCAGGATGTGCAGTCCCACCGGCCTGACTCGCCCGCTCTCTTCACCGACATGTAAGTCAGTTTGCTGAGGATCATGGAAGGCTTCTCTATTGTGTCCTAGAATGTCGTCAGCCACATGTTCCTCCCTAATCTCTCCTTTTGGGGAATTCATCTTACCCGGCAATATTAGCCATTGTCTACACTGCACAACAACCACACAAAGAACCCTATTCTTTCTGTTATCTGCGAAAGCCTCAGGAGTTTCACTCCTGGGCACAATGGCGTCTCCAGAGTTAAGAACTGCAATACCGTAAAATCTCACTGATTCAGATTCCACTAATTTGAAATTTGAGTTTAAAGGAGTTGGGCTGAAGTCATCCTTTGCATTATCTGTTAAAAAAAAACATTTGGTAAGCAAGTTAATGACAAATTGAAGCTTTTAGAGGAATGTTTCCAATACTTAAGAAAAGAAGATGTTTCCTGTCAACTTATAAGAATGCCTAGGTTGTCACACTAATTTTAAACTGATTTCTGTTAAAATTTGTGTAAAAGTATTTTATAATTTGCATGTCTTACTCAGCCCCCCTTTGCTTTGTTAAGTCTTTCTCAGTAAGATTTTATTAAATCCCCCTGGTGTACTGTGAGTTGGATAAGGCCTACGGTGGAGCTGATGTTTGTTTCCTTTTTAGGTTTATGTGTTGAAACTTAAGTGACTATTTTAGAAATTTTTTCACGCTTAGTTCCTGCTTTGGAAATTAAAATCAGGATGTTTGTTTTGCTCTGAATTCATCTTTCTGCACTTCCAAGGTATTCTACAGCTGGGAAAGAAGAGTAGCTCCTTACTGTCTGTGCAAACCTTCACCTGCAGATTCCTAAAGTGATAACAGTTTCAAAACAGTTCATGATTTTTTTTGTAAAGTCTTAATTTAGATAATATTGTAATAAATGATTTTTACTAGAAAAGGTGAAATTTCCAAGAATTGTGTGAACAGGACAGCCAGAAAAGTAGTGGAAGCTGTTTCACATAAGGTATTATTGGTACTAGGACCTCATTTTCAATAGTAGCCCTAGTCCTTTCAAGACCCCACAGTAACAAAAAAGATAAAGATAAATTTGGCTTTCAGAATCTTGGGAAATGTTACTATTTTCCTGCTTTACAGCTGGTTGTTGGGTATCAAAAATGGACATTCTGAACCAGGCTTATGTGACAGAGAGAAAACCCGTCTTGTTTTTCATGGGAAAAATGGGAAATTACAGTGCACACCAAAAAAAAGAAAATGAAATTGCCTATAATTCCTCTATACCCCTAAGCAAAAGAAATAATGTAAAATGCAGTCCCTGGCACATGGTAGAGGCTCATTAAATGTTAGTCCTTAGTATGTACAATATAAGCCTAATTTTAAGATAATTTAATAAACAAATGTTTATCTTTTCATAGAAAAAAAAAGCTGTCAATCAGAGAGTATTAATCATTGTCTCTGATAGAGGGATTTTCAGTGATTTTTATTTTCTTATGTTTTTATGTATTTTCCAAATTTTGCGCCAGTGAAATCGAGGGAAAAAATGTATTTGTATTGTAATGCTTTTTCCATTCCCTCCTCTGCCCTAAGTTGACTAGAAAAGCCTTAAAAAATATGCTGAGAGCACAGGGAGAATGTGTGCCAAAATGGACTTAAGTTCTCTACTGTGAAAAAAGTTTTGTGTTTTAAAATCCAAGGAAGGTGAAGAAGGAAACATATGTGAATGGTGCCTCCAGTTTATGTCAAATGCTATGCCAGGCACTTCATACAGGGTATCTCATTTAATCCTCATAAGAACCTTATGAAGCAGATATGTATTTTATATAAAATGAGGTTGGGGTCCTCATTTTATATAAAAAGAGAGAGGCTCAGAGAAGGGAAAGAATTTGTTCAGAATCTCACCACTAGTAAGTAGCAGGGCTGGGATTAAAACCCAGGTGTATCTGCTCTCAAACCACTCTCCTCAAACAAGTGTGAAGTGTTGGGATAAAAATTGCTAAACTAGAGAATCAAAACCATGCACACAGGTGCTAAAATTTATTTTTACCAGTATTTTTTTTTTTAAGTTTCAGGTGTACAGAACAATGTAATAGTTAGACACTTATCATCCAGTATTTCTTTTGAATAGAAGACTGAAGTGCATAACTTTCTACCATTAGCTATGTCTAGGCAAAACGGTGGGGAGCATGATTAAAAATTTTAATCCTAGTCAAAACAGGGATTGGCTGATTAACAGGGAAATGGCACTGATATTAGCTTGTCTTCCGCAGGGTTCATGAGAAACTTAAGAACCCAAGTGGTAGGGAGCCCCAAGGTTGTGGGGTCAGAGCATCCATCTTTGGAGATTACCAAAGCTATTTTTGCCGCCAGTGATAAGGCTGTAGGCAGCAAGGGCAGGCAGGATGCCTGAAGGCTTAGTCCATTTCCATCTCCAAATAAGGAGGTACAGAACAGATACCTTTCTTGAGTAGGTAGGAGGGAAAGATGAGACCGAAAGTGCTTTCTGTCAGCCTCACTCAAATTCTGCATAATATGAAATAATGCTTTTAGAGAGAAGCATCCAGTTACATTGAACCAATACCTGTAGAGTAATTGGAGAATCAGCTTCCTAGTTTGATTTCATATTAAAGTTCCAAGGGTAATTTTATTTTTAAAAGAGTCAGAAGACTAAGAGAAGCAACATAATCCTGCAGGTAGAGTGTTAGGCTGGGCTGAGAGCTCTGGTTCTCCTGCCAGTATATGTGATCGTCGGCCTGTCGTTTAACCTTTCCGCTATTTATTTCCTTTATCTGTAAAATGAGGGTAACAATTTCACAGAGATAATGTGAGAGCTTTTATGACAAGGAAAGCATTTTGGATGGAAGTACTCCAGGTAGTTAATCCTTGAAACCCATTTTGGAAGCGAATTTGCCTCATTGAAGAAGGCAGAAATCACTCTTCCCTCTTTCCCATTTTGTAGAACCATAGCAATGAACGATGATCATTAGGTGGCATTTTAAGGTACAGAAGTCCCAGTTCCATAGTGGGTCACACAGTTCAGCACGTGGTACTTGGGTAAATATGGGAAAATAGGGATTGTGGTCCTCCGGTAAAGTATTACACTCAGTATAGCCTATTTGTCTTTACTCCTTCATGGATCTATGTATGTGAATATATTTAAGGGCTTTTAGCCATGTACAACCTCTCAAGTAATAATTTCTACATGGTTACATTCTATACACTCCGAAAAGAAACTTTATAAACTATCAATTTCTTTTGACCATGGCTCCAGAATATAAATTTGAGGTAATAGATGCAAGACCTGCCAATTTGGAAACATAATTAAATGGTATATTCATTAACTTAGTCAAATTCCTGCCTAAGAAAAATCACCATTTCTCTCTTCTCAGACCAACTGAACGTGAGCGAACAGAAAGACTAATTAAAACCAAATTAAGGGAGATTATGATGCAGAAGGATTTGGAGAATATCACATCAAAAGAGGTAAGAGACTACAAGTCCTCATTGTTCCAAGGCTCGGAGTGGGCTAGGTGTGGGGCTGAAAACTGTGAGTGATTGAAAGTACAGAGGGACTTTACAGAGATTAGTGTAATACGTCATCTTTGTTTCAGATACGAACTGAGTTGGAAATGCAAATGGTATGCAACTTGCGAGAATTCAAGGAATTTATAGATAATGAAATGATAGTGATCCTTGGGCAGATGGATAGCCCTACGCAGATATTTGAGCACGTGTTCTTGGTAAGTTTGGGGGCCGCTTTACGTGGTGTGCCAAAGCTACTCCATACCAACTCATGGCGGGGGCGGAACAACTGCTGAATTTTATTATATTTAAGTAAAATGTAGCTTACATTAAAAACAAAGCTAAGAAATAATTAAACCTCATCACTTTCTATTTATTTTACTATTATCTGTGCTTTTAAGGTTATTTATGTCTGTTGTATGGTGGAAATGTTACATGTAATGGTGTGCTTCTCATCTCCTCCCACTTCCTCATTCAGTGACGTCAAGCTGGTGGATTACAATTAATTATGGTGGGAAAATTCACACCAAGGAAATTGGCAAATGCTACAAATCAGGCCTTTTTTCCCCATGGTTTATTAAATATCTCATCTGTTCTCCATAATAGTCAAAGTCAAAAACAGCAGTCCACAGTAGTTTTCTATAGTGTGTCAAAGCAGGATGATCCTTTACAGTCACTCTTTCAATCTGCCAAGTGTGTCTAAGGTCTGAAAGATCTGAGCAGAGCAAGTGGGAACTACTTACAACTGAGAGGCTATTGAACTTGTAAGCATTTGGAACCTTGCAGCTACATTTTTAGTCCCCTGAATACTTTGGTGATTACCAAAAATTCAGTGACTTAAAATTGTTCTTTATGGTTCCTGAACATTCAGTGACCTGCAATTAGCCCAAGGAGACCTCTCTGACAGATGAATTAGGAAAGTTTCTAAAATCCTAAGATACGTTTTCCTCCCAAATGTTAAAGAGTTCTAGTTTTCATCGGTACACAGTAGTGGGAACAAGGTTAACAAGGATAATTAAACTTGGGGGTGGGGGTGTCAAAACCTTGTTTTTGTTCCCACTTCCCACACACTTTAACCAAAAATGCTAGCAGGGAACTAAATTCAATTGGTTTGAATTTCACTTCCTTTCTCTGGTGAGTACATTTGTGAACCATGAAATGATTAGAAGCTGGGAAACAGGAGAGAAAAGGAATAAATGCACAGGAACTGACAAAACTGGATCATCTCACCCTGAATATTCAAGAGTTTATTTCACCAAGCAGTCAGACTTTGTGCCATTGAAGGCTTGTGCCCTGAATTAATTTGTTGACACTCTATGTGTGCTTGTGGAGTGATTCATAGTGGTATATAGCTATGAAATTACTCATGAAAAACTGAGCTGGGAGGGGAATTTCTTTTCCATTACTTTAACTTGACTAATGTGTGTTGCCATTTCTGGATGGAAATCATACTAAGGAGCTGTTGTTGACCTTTCCATTTGTAGACACCTGGCTTTGATGTCTTTCGTGTGTACTTCCATAAGGATTCGAGTATTCCCCACTCTTGTATTGTTGGAAAGAATTTTTGTGTTATTTATAGACAACTTATGAGTCACTCATTCAGATGAGCCCTGTCCCCAACTGTCTCCATGTATCACAACATTTTTATGAAGGGCCTGTAGCCACGAATAGCTCACGTTAGAAAGTGACCAAAGCCATAAACTTGGAAGTCACTTTTCCATTCAGCTTGGATTTTAATACCGAAAAGGATGTATACATGATGAATATCAAATACAGTCTATATCTGACTGGTCAACCTTTTTTTGTTTGTTTGTTTTAAGGAGGGCGCAGGTCACAGTGGCCCATGCAGGGATTGAACTGGCAACCTTGGTGTTAATTAGCACCACACTCTAACCAACTGAGCTAACCGGCCACCAACCTTTTTAATTTCAGTCATACTTCCCTATGTCTCCAATGCCACCCCCTCAAGAACTACCTTCTACTTACCCCCTCCTCAAATGGTATATTTTAGGACATATAAACACTTTTTAGTATTACTCTAAGCAGAAAGAACAAGCCAGTTCTCCCCAAATTGCAGTCTCTAACCAACTACAAATGTATTTGAGTATTTGTACCAATAAATTTATCCTATTATTTCATGATTATTGACATATCCTTATGTCTTTGGGTCTTTTTCTTGTTACAAAAATAATTCATGTTCATTGTAGAAAACTTAGAAATTTTTAGGAGACAGTAAATAACATTTTATCACCACCAATAGAAGTAAGCACTGTTATCTTTCATTATCTAATACTGGCTTCCCGTCTTTAATTTTTTAATATGTATCTATGTACATATTTTTGAAAAAAGAAAAATGTATTCCCCTTCAGATATAATTCTGTTTTCAAGAGAATGGACCTGTTCTTCCCACTGTGACTATTTTTCTTATTTGGGAAAAAAACTTTCAAACTGGAGAATCCTGAAATTTAAGTCTTATCCAACAAAATAAGTGCATGAGCAGGTTGTGTAAACTTATTGTACTAATTCCTTGATGGCTTCCTCCCTTTGTTTGCATCACCATATCCTGTGTCCAACCCGCTATCTCTTCTCCAGTGAGTCTGTGCTCTGCGGGCTTTCCCAGCAATTGACACGGAAAAAGAGGTCTTATCCAAGCTGCGTGTGGTGGTGTTAATTTTCTGCAAAGTCATCTCATCTTGTGCATTGCTGCCATGCCTGGAGCACAAGTAGATTGTGTGAAGGGAGGCAGCAGGATTTCTCCCCTCCCTTTAGAAGAATGCTCAGCTCTGCAGTGCGCTGCACAGTTTATTTGGAAAGGTGTCCAGCTGGTACAAAGAAAGTGTAGAGCATAGTTCAGAGAAAATCTGCAGCAAGAAGAGAGGATTCATTGGTTGGAAGCCAGGGTATTTCCAGAAAAAGAAGTTCCCCCACACCCCTAAGAGTGTACTGTTTCTCTGGGCTGGACGCCTCTGCCCAACTGAATCTCTGTATCAACAGCTCTCCTGGAGGCTGTCCGATTTGGCTGAGAAAAAGCTAGATGTGAACAGAGACCCTTTGCACACAGGCAGGCCGCTTTCTTAAACAAGGGAAGCACAGGAAGCATTAGACACACAACCAACCAATTTGTTCATGGAAAAAACCTAGTCCGAATTTTTACTGCCGAGCGTTATCTCTTTCAAGATTTGACATTACAAATCCTTTTAGAATAGTGCTTATTTTTTCAAATAAAAATTAAGCCTCAGGTTGGTAGTTATTTGTACAGTAGGGACAGAAAAATGGAGGATCTGTGAATAGATGAGACCGTAATCACATGGGCTATTTTCATCATCGTCATGATTGTTGTGCCTCCGCTGGAGAGGTGTAGCATAAAGTTAATAGAGAGCTTGTGCCTTGTTGTCATGGTGACGTGACTCAGTGCGTGGAGGCCGTAGGTGTGGTGTGATGAGGACGACATGGGCAGGGACACCAGTCCTCGGAGATTATGTCAAGTTGTGTTGATCTTAACAGAACCCTTAGTATACTCCTCATTTGCCATAAATGTGTTCTCCTATTTTGCTTGGAACATTTGAAAAGAAATCAGTCACTTGGGTCTTTGGGCCAGGGTGCAGTATGGGGAAACCACAGTGAAAGGTGTAAATAAACTTAACTTAAAAATATATTATGGTCCCAAGATCTCATTTTACATTTCAGGAAAATTAGGACTGCTTTGCATAATGACATAGGACATAGTAAAAACCTCAATGAAATTGTGTCATTGTAAGCCTAAGAAGCATAGAGGGGAAAATATATATATAGATATTGAGTCTGTGAAAGACCCCCGGGACTAATATGAATGGCATGTGTGTTGAGGGCAGAAAAGTAATTACACCACTTGGACTCCAGTTCTTTTTTTTCTGGTTGAAGTGGAAGCATCCCCGACCACAGCCCAGCTCACGATTGGACTTCCCTGAGTCAGTGGCCAGTGCTTGTAATTTATTTTGTTTCTGGCTGTGTATCATTTCAGACTTGTCAGTTTGAATCTTCTGTGGACAAGTAGGACTTTTCCCACCACATCAGGGTTCTTTCCATGCACCTGGACAGTTCCTCAGAGGATTTAGATTTCTAAAATTAAGAAGTTAGGCGGTCCCATGTCCCTGATTCCAGGTTAGGCACTCAACCCTTTATTGCTCGGCTTCTGTCTCCTTGAAGTCCTTTGTAGTTGTCTTTCTTTGGTGTGGGAGCTAGTTTTCTAAGGTTGAGCACAGAGCCTTCAGAACCTTCCATATTTAGAAAATATGAAAGTAAGTCAGCTGAGAAAAGGTCAGTTGTCCATCACTTGCTGGGACTTCAGCACAGGATCCTTGCGATCTCCCAGTTCGCTGACCAAATTACAGATCACTTGTAATATGGTGACAGTGCTTGCATAACACCTAACAATTTTTAAAGTGCTTTATTATCTCATTCGATCATTCATTCATTCAACAAACATTTATTGATCCTCTTTATTTCGCCAGGCATGAAGCTAGGTATTTGTGGCATGTAATGTAATTCCATAAGGAGGGAGTGATGAACCATATCAGATGGATACTCATGAAAGGCCAATGGATTAGACAATTAGACAAGGGGACCCGTGGATTAGACAATTAGAAGAAGTCATTAGTAACCCTAGCAAGAGTGATGAGGGCAGAAGCCCCAGTGCTGTGGGCTGAGACACATGGGAAGTGAGGAACCCGAGAAAGTGAATATTAGGTTACATTCCTGTGGATCTTGGCTCTGAAGGGGAGGGTGAAAGGACAGTGTCTGGAGGAGGATTCAGAAGAAGAGAGGGTTTTTACATATGGGTTTTTGTCCCTTTACTAGGGATGTGTAGCATCAAGTTAATAGAGCTCTTGTTACAGAGAGAGTTGCATGTGGGAGAAACGGGGTTTGTTTGTTGGCTTATAAACAGCAGAAATTTATTTCTCACAGTTCTGGAGGCTGAAAGTCTGAGATCAGGGTACCTGCATGGTCGAGTGAGGGCCCTCTTCCGGGTTGCAGGCTTCTCTTTGTATTCTCACATGGCAAAAGGAATTGGGAGAAACTTTATATCTGTAATTTGAGGGGGAGGTACCCAGTAGATATATAGGACTAAGATGGAAGGAGTGTTCCATTTTATAGATAAGGAAAGTGAAGACAGTTAAGCAGTTTGCCCAGTGCCTCACCGTGGGAAGGGGAGTTGGGGTTTGAACCTGAGTCTGCTAATGCGAAATTCCATTTAACGTATAATTCTGAAATAGGTAAAAAGCTTATGTTTAAATGTTTGCCTTGTCAAACAGGTAGCTCAGAGATAGAAAATGGACCTGAAACATTGAAAAATTGCTCACTTTTAAGTGAAAATGCAAATTGAAATTACACTGAGATAACATTTCACACCTATCAGATTGGCAAGATTTCAAAAGTTTAAACACATTTTGTTGGCAAGGCTGTGGGGGGGAAATAACAATCTCATACATGGCCAGTGAGAATGCAGAATTGTTTCAAACTCTGTGGAGGGGGACTTAGCAATGTCTAACAAAACTAAGTGTTTGTCCTCGACCCAGAAATCTTGCTTCCACAAATATGAAACATCATTCATAGGAGACTTGTTGAATAAACTATTGTCACTACGCAATGAAGTACTATGCAAATGTAAGAAAGAATAAGGAAGATCTCTCTGAACTGTAATATAGAGTGGCTTACATATTTTAAAGTGAAGAGTAAAAAAAAGTATATGTGGTATACATACTATTTTTGTATAAGTAAGACGTGGTAATGAGTATATATATTTGCTTATATTTTTTTCAAAATAGAACAGAGGTAGAATAAGCCAGAAACTAATGAACATGGTAACTCATGGGGATTGAAGAAATAGGGTTGGGAGTAAGACTTCAAGTTTACTTCTAAATAAACTTGATGTTCAGCTATGTAAAAGTTTAGCATATTCAAAAACTCAAATAAAAATGAAAGGGGAAAGCACACCCTAAAATTGAGTATAAACAGGATCAATGAACCCAAATGTGTATCAAATTGATAACCTCACAGAAATCAATTCTGATAGCTTTTATGCATAATTCTTTGTACCCCCTTAGTGGGGTACAATAAGGATAAAAGGAACTGCAAGGAAAATTTGAACTTAACTAACAGGTTTGTTATTGGTTGTAGTATTGGTGTAATACTGTTGAAAGTATTTTGTAAATAGAGCAAATGAGTTGTTGGGAACCAAGGTTCTCACTGTGAAATAGGGAGATATATGTGATGGGGGAGCGGCAAGAAAGAGAGGATGACCTTGCAATGTTGAATTTGAATAGGAGGTACCAGTATAAACTCAATATTTTTTGGAACTATTTCCTAGATCTGTCCACTGAAAAGTCTTAGAAGCAGTGACACCCAGTAGTTACGAGCATACTTAATGCCCAGATCGTGATTAGAAAATACCATTCTTCCCCAAAAGAAGCCAGGACTCCTTGGGGAAATTGGGAATTTCACTCACAAAGTGAATCGGGAATGATTTTTTTGTACCAGAAAGTAAGGAATTATTAAAGACTAATGGGGTCATAGCGAAAGGCTCCTGCCTGAAGAGATTCCCACAGGCCAAATTCAGGACCATTTGAGTGTCCAAAAAATATACAGAGGTGATGGTAATGGATTACAACATACTAAATACAAAAAGAAGTCCATAATGACACTCAAAGGTTGGAAAGATTGATTAGATGAAGCTCTGTTTTACAGAAAAAGGCCAGCTAACATGCAGAAGGAATGATGGAATTAGAAAATCATTTTGTAAACTCCCGTAAAATAATTGATTTGGGCAAGATCAGCAATTAATCTTGAAGCCATAGGGTAAGAAATTATTGTGAAACGGTGTTCATGTGGCTTCAAAGATTACTAATGCCTAAAGATTGTAGTTATTTGTAACGGAACCTTTATGACAGAAGGATATGGCAGATACAACGGTACCTACCAAGAATTCAAAGTCTGCGTGACCAATAATGGGAGTAACTGACGTTATGTACCTCATGATTTGATGCAATAGGAAGTACATATCACCCTTGTAATATTCTTGCCAAGAATGTTGGAACTGAATCTAGTCATCAGAAAGCACTCAGACAAATTCAGATTGTAGGGAGTTCTAAGATTACAGACCTATAGTCTATAAAATGTCAATATCATGAAAGACAAAAATGAAGGCAAGGATAGACCATTCTAGATTAAAGGAGGTAGAGACATAGCAACTACATGCGAAGTATGATCCTTGAGTGAGTGCGTATGAAGTACATTTGGAGAACAATTTTTGAAAATCATATATGGATGATGTATTAGATTGTTATTTTATTGGTGTTATCTTTCTTGGATGTAAAAATGGGATTATGTAGGAGAATTTTTTGTTCTTAAACGATACATGATCAAAGTATCATGATACTCAAATTGCTTTCAGATGGGTCAGGGAATAAAGTAGATATATATTGAAAGAGAAAGGGAAGAGGGGAGAGAAAGCAAATGTGTCAAAGTATTAAAAACTGATGTATCTTCCTGATAATCTATAGAACCGCCTTTTAAATTTTGCATATCATGTTTCCCTCATTAGTTTGACAGAAGCTGCTATTTCACTCTCTCACCCTCCACACGCGTGTGCAGTCACGCACATGCACACTACCCCTGCCCCCAACTCCTTACATGCACTACATAGCATAATGCACTACAAAGAATGTGGGCTTTAGAGTGAAATCTAGGTTTAATTCATTATAATTCCACTTTGCTCATTCAACAAATGTTTATTGAATACCTGCCAGGTGCCAGGCAGTATACAGGGGTTTTTGCAGGGAACAAAAGAAGCTTAAATTATAGTGGAGGAGAGAGTTAGTAAATAAACATATAAAAAATATACCAGTAAAAATTGTGATACATGCTATTGAAAAAAATCAGAGTACCATAAACAAGAATAATAGACGATATTTAACTTAGATTGGAGGATGGTCAGAATCAACCTTTCCAGCAATGTGATCTTGAGCAAAAATTATTTGAATTCTTTCAGGATTGGTTTTCTTATCTATAAAAATGAAGATAACTTTATCATTTGTGAAAACTAAGTGTGATAATATAGAAAGTACCTGGCACATAGAGAGGAAACTCAGTAGATAATACTGGCCTTCTTTTTAGAAACGTGCTTCTTCTCTCACAGGATTCCTGTTCAACTATTTTATTTGGTTCATTTGCTGATACTCCGTAACCTTGTCTTTTTGGTTCCACAGGGCTCAGAATGGAATGCCTCGAACTTAGAGGATTTACAGAACCGAGGGTAAGCAAGCATCACTGCTTTATCTTCACCCTTTTCAGTCAAAGAGGTGTTAAGAGTAACTTTAAGCTTAAGAGTTACTTCCTGTTGATTCTAATCAGGTATAATCTCATAAAAACTAAAACCGCTATTCTCCCACTGTTTCATCCTCCCCAGCAAGAAAGATCAACTATTTCAGTGGAAAGTCTTTCAGAATCACATATGCAAGCCTTTTCCTGCTGTTTAAAAAACAAATGCGGTTATTGGTTCCCTTTTTTTTTTTTATGAGCAGTTTAAGGATTCATGGCACAATTGAGGGGAAGGCACAGAGATCTGCCAAACCCCCCCCCCAAGAATAGCCTCCCCCATTATCAACATCTGCCCACATCATAATTATCCAAAGTTCATAACTCATAGTTCACTCTTGGTGTATACATTCCATGGCTTTGGCCAAATGTATAATGTATCCATCGTTATGGTATCACAGAGTATTTTCACTGCCCTGAAAGTCCTCTAGACTCCACCCATTTGTCCTTCCACCCCCAACCACGGCAACCACTGATCTTTTTACTGTTTCCATAATTTTGCCTTTGGTTCCTATTTTGATGTAAGCGTACACAGTTCTGCGTATGTTGGATTCATAGCTGTTCACCATTTATTGAGCATCTTCTCTGGGCCAAGCACAGTGCTAGGTGCTAGGGATCCAAAGACAAATGAGACTCAGTCCCTGTCCTTTTATAGTAAAGTTCTTAAAGACTAAGTAAGTTATAAATATAAAATGAACAAGCTTCTGAATTGAGCAAGACCTACCTTGTATTAAGAAATGTGCTTCTGAGCAGCATGGTTATTGAGTTTTATTGTAGCCATTAGAGACCATACTGAACATTCAGCAAGCAAAAAGCTGCCATTCTTCCCTTTTTACTTCTTAGCTATTGCCTGAATTTTTCATTGAATTTGGCCTTAGGATGTCAGACCATTCCAAAAAGACAAGAGAAAGTCATGTCTGGAAATTGGCCTTGCTAACTCTTCATTGTGGATAGAAATCAAACCTACTGAGCCTCAGAGATAGTGATGGCTGCCTGGCTAGTTTGCTGGCTGCCTGTTTTCTCAGCTACAAGTCAGCCTTCTGGCTATCTTGAACATGATTAGACACGTACTCCCGACTTTTCTCCCAGAAGAAAGGTATCTCATAATTGCTAAAATCAACTTGGGAGCAGGATTGGAGCCAAATGATTATTTAAAAGTGTTCCAGGAGGGAAATCTGGTTACTTAATTTAAGATATGAAAATAAATAGAATTTGGAAAGTTTAACTTGATATGGATTAAGTCTAGCGTTCTTGAAAGCAGAGACTATATCTTAGTTTTGTGTAAAACACACATCTACCTAGCTCAGAACTTTATACCTAGTGGGTGCTCAGTAAAGCTGAAGGAATGATAGAAAAATCGACATCCTGACTTGCCGAAAACTGCCACCTAGCCTAGATACCGTGTTTAATATGAAATCTGAGATTTGCTATAGCAGTGTTTGCCAGATGCATTGGTATCACATCACTCATACACACTCTTTGACTTTAGAATATGCTCTGGCATTTGACTTACAACTCCAGCTGGAGATGAGAACTATTCGTGTCATTTCCTATTTATAAGGCTAAATTATAAAACACAGATACATAAGACAGTATGGTTGGATAGTCAGACATCTCCTTGTTTCTTAAATTTACTGGTTCTTAACCTTGTGTGGGTGAAGAATTACAGTTCAGAGATCCATACACAAAAACATGAATACTGACCCCTGTGTGTGATTTAAGGGATTTTCTAATGTGATTTTGACATTAAGGCCATTTTCAGCCAGCCTACTGACTTTAGACCCCAAGTGAAGTGCCACTGCATATAGAGATGGCCAAGAAGTTTGAAGGAGGCCAATTCCATTTGGTAGTGGCCGCCTAGGGAAGTGTGCTTGCCTTTTTTTCCTTGATAGTTTTATTGAGATATAATTCACATACTATACAGTTTACCCATTTAAAATGTACACTTCAGTAGTTTTTAATGTATTCACAGTTGTACAACAAGCAATTTGAAACATTTTCAGCACATAAAAAGAAGGTCTGTACCCTTTAGCAGTCACCCACATTTCACTTCTTCCCTGTACGCCCTAGAAACTAACACACTTTTTGTCTCTATAGATTTGCCTCTTCTGGAAATTTCATTTAAATGGAATCATACAATATGTGCTTTTTTAAGAATGCTTTTTTTTCACTTAACATTATGTTTTCCAGGTTTATTAATGTAGATGTACTAATAGTACTTTGTTCCTTTTTTATTGCCAAATAATATTCCATAATACACCGTATTTTGTTTATCCATTCATCTGTTGATGGAAATTTAGGTGTTTCCACTTTTCGGCTATTAGTAATACTACTATAACCATTCATGTACAAGTTTTTGGTAGACTTATATTTTCCTTTGTCTTGGGTTTCTACCTAGGAGAGAAATTGCTGGGTCATATGGTAACTCTATGTTTAACCTTTTGGGGAACTGCTAAACTGTTTCCCACAGTTGCATGTGCTTATTTTTTAAATTAAAATGAAAAAAAAAAATCCTTTCTAGTAATGGACTTTAATGCTAAGTTGAAACAGATGCAAATCATGTCCCAGAAAAATTTTAGTTTCTTAACCTTAACCAGAGAATTGGTTAGCAGTGATGCTCCCTTTCTGTAGTCATTTCTCTGACTTCAGAGATTGGGTTTGTAGAACCCCACGTGTGGTACTGAGAAGGAAGCGGTTCAGAGAGAAATGAGTGAGTCTGTGTTGGGTTGTTGGAATAAACTCCAGTGATGTGTAAGTCCACAGTATTGAGAAAAGATCATCCATTTGGCAAATTAAACCCAAGCATTTACTAAGATTGCACAGTGAGAGAGAGAGCAGAAGATACAGAAACCCTTTTCTACAGGCCCCTAAGTATGGGAGAACTCTCAGACACATTTGCTGCCATAGCAGCCAGGAATGCAGCCTAGAGAGTTAAGAGTTTTAAATCCAACTTTCTTCTGACCCTCCCAGTCCTGGCCTCATTTACATTTCATGTAGTTTAGAGAGAGTAATAGAGCAAAATCTGACAATTGGGCATTTAGGAAGAGAGGAGGAAAATATTTCTTTTCTGGTTTGTCTTTTTTTTTCTTGAGGTACATGGTTTAATACAAATGATTTCCGAGGAATAAGTTATGTTGTCAGAAATTTTAGTTGTGTGAAGAGGAATTTTCAGATCATGGGCCTCAAGTTGATTCTTTGGATTAAAATATGAGACCTGTTTTCAAAAGACTATCAAAAATGAGACTGTGTAACTATACATAAACTAAAAGTGGCGTTTAGATGTTGAACTTGGTAGACAACTTTTCTCCTCATATCTCCCTGGTGTCCAGGAATGCTCAGGATCCTGTTACACAGTTTCTGTACTAAGTAAGTACAGCCTCTTAGTTGTTTACCTTTCTTCTGTCTATTTAATTTCAGCCTAGGGAGTGAACAAGTTTTAAATAAGAAAACGGTGCTAGAAATTGAATTTAGCCTTAGTAGAGCCCATATTCTCCGTTGGTTTCCTCACAGGGTGCGGTATATTTTGAATGTCACTCGAGAGATAGATAACTTCTTCCCAGGACTCTTTGAGTACCATAACATTCGGGTGTATGACGAAGAAGCAACGGACCTCCTGGCTTACTGGAATGACACGTACAAATTCATCTCTAAAGCAAAGTGAGTAACGGGTCCCGAACACGTATTCTTACCCCTCTTACTTGTGCACCACACGTGGCTGGGGCCTAAAGGCTGTAGATAACTTACTGATGGTACTCGAGGAAAAAGGAAATAAAGAACAAGAGAATCCTGAGATTTCTTTCTTGGTTTTTTTTCCTTAGAGGAGCAAAGATTTTTATTAAAATGAAAGTACAGCTCTCTTACAAGAGGGGGTTCCCGAAACTGTGAGGCCCCCGGAGATTTCCTAATCCTAGGGAAAAGATAACTAGCGGCTTAATACTTTTCTTTTAAGTAGATGAAGCCCCTGGAAGAAAATGACCTCATGTTGACTATTTCCACTGAGCGAAAAAGTTAAAGTAAATAAACATAAGTGGCAGCAAAAGAAATAGCAATGAGAAAAAGAAATTCTGAATGAAATGCTTAATTTGCCAGTGGGTACGTTTGGAAGTTATATAACAGAAATTATTATTCCAGGTAGATGGAATACTGGGTCCTCCTCTCTGAAGACAAGAGATAAACGTAGCCAAGCTTTGGAAATCTTTTCTCTTTTTTTTTTTTTTTTTTTACTTTATTTTTATGGTACTCTAAATAGTGAAATTTTTCTCTGACCTTTCTATTGATGTCTTCCTTAAATTAATTGGTCTCTTTTTAAAATTTAATTGGTCCTTTTAGTAAAGCTCTTTAATGGTATTATTTTAGTGTTGAGTATAATTAATATTAATATGTCAGCACTGACTTTTTTCTTTTTAAGTCCCTGGGGATCACTTTGCCAATCCTCTCTGCCTTCAATAGAAGGAACCATAAATGAGTTCCCCCTTCTGATGGGACCACATTCAAATCATCCCTAGCAGATGAGAAACACTTCTGTTTTTAAAGTCCTCCTTCAAGAATGATCCCATACTTCTCTTAAGGACCGTCACGATCAGGCAGTTCTTCCTCTAGTTACCCTGAATTCCCATACTCTAGCTTTGGTCTCATTCTCTCAGAAACAGCATTTTGTATTCTTGAAGCTTTTTATTAAATTATTCCCGATAATAAATACCACTCACAGAATGCTGACTATGTGCCAGGTACTTTACATGTATTCTCTCATGTGATATTTTCCAAAACCCGGAGAGGCATATATTGTCATCCTTCGATGTGGACAAACTGTAGAGATGAGTTCTGGAGAGATTAAGTCATAAGTGGTGAAGAACCACGATCACGTCCCATTTCAGAGTCCATCACGGATATAGGAATGGTCTTAAGGAAAGACGACTGGAAAAGACTAGGCAAGTTGTCAGGGGCCCAGCTAAAGAGACGAGAGTCCAAGGTGACGCCCCCAGGCCCAATGAACAGTAAGGCTGATTTCAGCAGGGCTGGGATTAGGGGAGGTACATGAGGCACCCAGATTACACGTAAGCAGACACTCACTCACGCTCAGGTCAGCACGTGAGAGTGACTGCCTCCTTAAATGGCACCCTGGGCAGCTCACGTGTTTCACTCTAAATCAGGGCCCTGAATTCCAGATTCTATATACAAATGGGTGGGTTTAGGATTCCTAGGGTGATGCCAGGCTTAATCTGGACAATCTAGCGTGGAGGGCGGGGGCATGTTGCAGGGTGGGTGTAAACCTGAAAGGTGCTCGTAAAATTGGGTTAGGTGAGAACTGACTTCAGATCCTTCATTACGTGAGTTAGAAGCCATCCACGGAAAAATCCCAATTCAAAATGATGGAATGTTTTCATGGGAGTGGATTTCATAATTGTATTTTCTTAGGATTGTCCAAGATTGAGCACTTTCCATGCTTGCAGGCATAGACCTGAAATTAAATGCATTAATGTTGTCAGAGCTTGATAGGGGCATATAGAGCCCGCGTCTGAACTCCACCTGGGTCACTGGGCATTGGCTTCCCAGCTGTAGGATAAATGAAAACCCTGTGGTGCCATAAACAAAACAAGTGTTTCCTAGTCATTTGGGATAATCTACGCACACAGAGACACACAAAACACCAACTTTACAACACCAAAGTGTAGCATCTAATTGACAGGTTGGAGGTTAATCTTACCTTCCTTTGAGACTGTTTCACTTGTTCCAGACCATTCTCTGCATTCCTGTAGCTTATCTGGCTCACTCTTTTTGGCACTTAAACTCATGCCTCCTTGTACTGGTACTTAACTCTTTCATGTGTTTCTGTCTCTGGCAAAGGGATAATAAGTTTTTGGAAGGAAGCTTGTCTATGGTGATACAGTGAGCGAGTGAATGAATAGATTTCCCGTTAGGCTGACATGTGGATTTTTTTTAACTTATTGGAATAGCCACGTGGGAAGAATTCCAGCCTATGTACACCACTGATATGAGTAACCATTTTTTGGTCCAGATTTTAAAATGTTCCTATTTACAGCTGACAGACCTAATTATCAGGTCCAGAAGTTTTTTCATACATTTATTAGAAGGCTTGTATTTAGAGGCTTATTCTGTGCCAGATTCTGGGTTATTAGCCAATTAGCACAGCTGAGTGATGCTCACACCCCAGGTAATATCCTCTGGCGTGTTAAGATTGAGGCATTTTGTTTTGTTTTTTAGAATCACTTTGTGGTAACCTTGTTTTCTTGTTCTTCCACCCCATTAAAAATATTTGTTGCTCATTCCACCCTCCTCACTGAGGAAGCCACATGGTGTGATACCTGGTCCCGTCCAGCTCTACAGCCGGTCCCTAGACACAGCACGGGTGGTGGTGTTGTGAAAAGTAATATCCAGGGCTACATCTGAGGAAAGAGGAGGGTTGGTTTCATCTGGTGTGTGCTTTCCTCCAGGGACAGAACCCTTACTGGAACTTGAACTGGAATCAATTCAGAACATTTGGATAAATTAGATGAATCACTGCCACACCTGTAACTCAAGAGCGTGCCAGCCATGAATCGCGCCCTTGGGGCTATGAAAGGCCTGGCTCTAACCACACACAAAATGGGGTCCAGTCTCAAAAATGAAAATTCTCTCCTGACAATCTGTGACCAGCTGGATTGCATTTACCATTTTGATGTCTAATTGTCTGCTTCTCCCACTGAGTCCTACTCTCTAGGGCGAACTGTTACTTATCTGTGCCTTGCAGTACTTTGCGCATTGTTTTACACATGGTAAATTGCCTGGTGAGCGTTTGCTGAATGAATTAAAGAGGCTTAATGTTAACATTGAATATTGTCTGAATTGCCTGCCCTCCCCACACATTCAATTCTAGATGGATACAAGTGCGGGAAGGTGGGCTGGATTGCATAGCAAAACAATGGAAGGGCAGGACAGGAGACCTGGAAACATTTAGAACCCAGCTTTTAAAGTCTACCCACTATTGTGTTGTGTGCTCCTTACCTCCAACTCCCAAACCAGGAAACACGGATCTAAGTGCCTTGTGCACTGCAAAATGGGAGTTAGTCGCTCGGCCTCTACTGTGATTGCCTACGCAATGAAGGAATATGGCTGGAATCTAGACCGAGCCTATGACTACGTGAAGGAAAGACGAACTGTGACCAAGCCCAACCCCAGCTTCATGAGACAACTGGAAGAGTACCAGGGGATCTTGCTGGCAAGGTGAGTCTTTAAGTGACTTTCTCCGCTGTTCCCTCGGGCAAGGTGAAATGTCCTTCTCTGCTGTTAGTTCTCAGCCTAACTTGGATGTGTCAGATGTTTTGCAAATTGAAAGCTATCCAGTTTTTTAAAAATTAAGTACAACATTTAAAATTAGCATAGAAGATTAGGATTTAATAAAAACTAAAGACATTTAAACTAAAGGGTGGAAAATATTATTCCCTTATTTGGGTTCTCAACTAGATACAGATTTTAATAAACTCTTCTCAACATCTGCTAATGCCAGATGCAGCTGCCTTGTCAAAATGGATACTGATTACTCCCAAGGTAATTGTAGGCGTAGCTGAAATTCTTAGAAATTTTTTGGCCCATTTGTTTAAAAAAAAAAAAAAAAAGTACCTGCTGCTGCTTTGAACTTTTTTTTTTCAGTGCTTGGTTTCACTGAGCCCTCTCCAGTAATTTTGGTCATGTAACGAATCAGCAGAAATGGGATACATATAACTCATTTGAGGTGTGAAATAGCTCTCATTTTCTTTTAAATCTTTTAATACAATTTTATAGATATGCTTTGTAAAAATGCAAAAAATTACAAAGGGAAAAAAGTCCTTTATAAACTCAATACCCACAGAGAATGGTGGACGTTATCTTAACCTATTTCTCGAGGTCTTACTCTTATCACATATATTGACGGCTATTTTTTCATAAAAACTGCCCTTCAGCCTACCTCTTCACCCAGCATTAGGTCTTTTTTTGTTTTAACTGTAGCAGTGTTTATTGGGCACTTACACTGCACTTAACCATCACTGTTCCTTTTCCCCCCAACTTTATTGAGCTACAATTGACATATAGCATTGCGTAAGTTTAAGGTGTGCAGTGTGTTGATTTGATTTATATATTACAAACTGATCGCCATCGTCGCATTAGGTAACACCTTCATCCCTTCACACATTTTTTGTGGTGAGAATATTTAACATCTACTCTTTTAGCAATATTCAAGTATATGATTCAGTATTATTATCCATAATTACCATGCTGTACCATAATTACCCAGAACTTGTTAATCTTATAACTGGAAGTGTGTGCCCTGTGACCAGTACCTCCTTATTTTACCCAACCCCCGCCTCTGGTACCCAGCGCTCTACTCTCTGTTTCTGTGAATTCAGCTTTTTTAGAGTTTACGTATAAGTGACTCCATACAGTGTTTGTCTCTGTCTACCCACGGCTAGGTCTTGAACACCTTCCTGTATCAATAAGAACTAGCTGTTTCAAACAATAGTTTGGTCATGGGTTATAAAATGATTAATTGCACTATTTATTACCCTTTTGGTGATAAAAGCCACCTTCAGCTGCTCTCAGGAAAAAGATTCAGGATTTAAGGATCAGTTTCCTTAGAGGCCACATAGTGGAGTTTTGTAGAGTGCTACAGTAGGTGTTGCTGTGTTTTTCTTGTAGGCAGGTTCTGGGTGGTTTTGTTAGGGTGAAGGCACAGCTGCCTAGAAGCAGTGGGGCTGGTGCCAGAGTTTGACTCCAGTGAGTCTCATGACTTGTTCTTGACTCTTGAATCTGGACTGTGTTTCCCCTGAACAAAATGTTACATAGCCTTCCAGCCTATCCAGGCAGAGGGACCACCCTCCCACCCCCGAAGTATTGTGAAAATGTGGCCACAGCATAGCATTATGGTTTCCACTAAGAAAACCCCTCCCGTTTACTCAGTACTTGGCATAATTTCATCCGAGCCGTTCTCTTAAGAGGCTGGGAGGATACGCAAGTCTCCTTCACTTACGAAGAATTTATAGGTCTTTGGGGCCAAATTTTGATGACATTTTTAGATTAATCAGAAGGTAGGACACTGCAGTCATTTTTGGCACAAGAAAGAAGCATGTGAGGGTTGGATGAGACATAAATATTGTATATTCCCAGACACACACGACGGATGTTAGGCAGTGTCCTCACGTGACCCACTGAGAGGAAGGATACGATGTGTCCTGCCAATTTCAGTGTTTATTCTGGAATCCCAGGCTACTGCAAGCTGTTGGGTTGGGTTTTTTAGCATATGTGGTTTTTCTTAGATGTTAAAGGAATTTCAGAAAAATCTTAGATGAGAATAAGAAGAGCAGCATAAACCCACAAATCACCCTGCCTCTTTCCTTTCAGTTTCATCCTGCCTTACTGGGCTTGATTCACGGAGGGAGGGGCACACCCTGGGGAATGAGAAAACCACAGAATTTGAGTCCGTAGGTCTGGTTTCCGTTCCTGGTTCACCCCTTGCTGGACCTCTGAGAAGTTACCGCACAGTTCTGATCCTCACCTGACCCCATTTATAAAATGAAAATCAAGAGACCTACCTCACAGAGTTGTTATAATTACAAATGTGTACAAATGTACATCACGTACTGTTAAGGGTTGTGCAGATGTGATGCTCCCCATCTCCCTCCTCCAGAAAACACATACGCATGTGCCATTTCTTTCTTTCTGCTTCATACATGTATATACCACTTATTTCCTCCTCCTTTCTCCAACCACTGCCTCCCGCCACCCACAGACACACCAACTCCATTAGAAACTGGACTCGGAAGTGGTCCTGGAATTTCCTGTATTGTGATGTCTCCTAGATTTGAAGAACTGGAATCCAGTACTGGGGGTATCACTTAGGCTGCTTTCAGCTGCAAGTAATAGAATACCTCTATCATTGGGATCGCAGCAATAAACTGCATACTCAGGATTATTCGAGGATGGCTTTATAAAGGGACTATTTACAAAGGTGTGGAATGGAAGGAGAATACGGGACTTGTATCATTAGAGCTGTTTGTTAATCACTCCTAGGCCCAACAAGGGGGGAGCACTTACAAGAACCTAGAAGGAGACTTCTGGAGAGAAAGGCACCTTCAGAGAGGAGCAGTAACCTTCAATTAGGACAGAGCCTGCCTGAAATGACCATGCAAGGAGGAAGCTAGGAGAGTAAATGGTCTATTTTCACTGTCCTCCCTCCGGTTGCCTTCTGGGGTGCCCCATTAGCCGAACCCCACAGAAAACAGAAGACAAGGGGGCCCATTGATGTGGTCCATAGATTAGCCTCAAGAGCAGAGAACAGGGTGAAAAAGCTGAAGAGTGGGTCTGCAAACAAGATATCCGGCCTAACACCCAGCTAGATGTAGTTTCAAAAGATGGACCATTGAACATCACTTGTAACCAGAAGCACAGAAGCAGACTCCGTCATGGCTCGGTGCTGTAATCAGGGACTTTGATACTCTCCATCTTTCTGCTCTACCTTCCTTGGTTAATAATGGCTTGTTCCTTGAACTTGTTTCTTCATGACTACCAGATGTCTGCACATTGCCAGGCGTCTACATGTAAATTCCTCAGCTTCTGGCCGAATGAAGGGGCATTTCCATTATAAGGGGGAGACCTTTCCCTGAAGCTCCCCAGTAGACTTCCCCCACAAGACTCATTGGCTAGGACTGGGTCATATGCCTAAAACTAAGCACTGGCTAGGAAAATAGAATTTCCTGAACTGGCTAAAACAAATTCACATTTACCCCCCGGTGCTAGGGAAGTGCCACATTCCCTGAACCCATGGGACGGTAAACACCCCAACCAAACCAGGCCTCTGCCGGTGAGGAGAAAGAGTGGGAGTGCCTGCTGGGTATGCAGCCATTGGGGTGTCTGCAGTCTGTGGTGTGTTGTCAAGAAACAGCACTTGTAAGCTAACCGGCCAACCACCTGCAAGTGCCTGGGGCCCAGCAGACTCTTGAGTGCTGCTAGAATGTTGCTCTAGGGTGTGCAGCTTAGAAGAGCAGAGAAGAAGCCCCAGACTCCTGTGACTGACTGAAGCTCTGTCGAGCTTTGCAGCTTAGGTAACCAAGAGAGGAAAGTCCTTAGAAAAATCCCACTCCTTCTGTTTGCAAAGCGATTCCATTTCCTGTCCCAGTGCTTAGCTCTTGTGTTTCATATCTTCTCCCAGGAAGTATGTGGTTTTCCCAAAGAGATAGAGCCCAGATCCTGGCATTCTCTAGCCCCTGGTTGTCCAGGTTGCCACTGGATGCTTACCCGGAGGTGGCAACACTCTGTTTGACGCTATTAGCTTGGTACGTTGACCTCTTGGTAGAAGAGAAGTTTAGCAAAGTGATACCACGTCCCTGTAGTGATTTATGAATTGCTTACAGTCCCTTAATCAGAATGAGTGGGTGTGGGCCAAGTAGCGATAGCCCCTCTGGGGACTATTTGCATCTTTCAGTGTGTCTTTAAGAGCCTGGGGGCAGCTAATATTTAATATTCTCCCTTAGACCTTAAAGGGAGGGTATCATAAAGCCACTGATATTGTTCATATCTAATTTTATTTTTTCTGTTTTTATAGCTGGGGGAGGGGAGTGAGGCAGGAGGGAGGGTGTGTGTGTGTGTGTGTGTGTGCGCGCGCCCTCGTGCATGTGTGTGTTTTGAAACCCTCCATTACACTGCCAGCGGCCCTGTCTGTTATTCTGCCCTGTGATCGGGCAGGTACCTGGCAGATTTATGTTCCATTAGACAAGTTCAGGTTTCAGGCTTTTGCAAGCTGACCATGTGTCTGTGGTATTAGGTTCCAGTGTATAAAGCAAGTAAGAAAAACTGTGTGGTGGCCAGGGAGAGTTTGTGCCACATGTCCTCATAGATGTCAGCTTTGATTCTCTGAACACCCCTGTCCCCAGGGCCAGAGGAGGCAGAGTGGTCTTACCTGGCTTTGCTGGTGGAGACCTCACTGAAGTCTGGTTAGTTGGTGCACAGCGGTCAACCAGCAGGAGAAGGCGTAGATTCCTGGGCAGGTGACAGCCAATCACAATCGGAGTTTAAAGGATTTCTTAATAGCTTTTCAGAGAAATAATCTGAAAGCACAGCACACAGAAAATGCTCTACTGAAGCTTTTTCTCTTCCTCTTTCTCCTTTCTACAGGCTGCCTCATGCCCTAAGAAGTAACCATAATGCCCTAAGAAGCCTGATTTTACTATAACAGTTACTGTATTTTTTTTTTGCAGTCTTTCTCAGTACAACTTTTTCAAACATATAGCAGAAACTCAAGCAAGTGGAGGCAAGAGAATGGGCTATCATGTGTATCCTGTCATTTAGATTTCCTTCTTGTTCATTTACTAAGTAAAAGGCCAAAGTATTACCCAGAATGACCCAATCAGCTCATGTGTGTCAGTGTGTTTATGTGAATCCAAATTCAGGTCAGAGCCTACTCGAGGGGGAAAGAACCTGAGACTTGGTTGCGTCATTCGGGCCACAAACCAACTCTGAAGTTCTCTTTGGCAACTTGTTTACTTGCTGCCTACCTAGAATAGGTTGGGGAGGGGGAGTCAGCTGAGTTTAAAATAATAAATATAATCTAATGTCTTACATCTATCCCTACCAGTAATGGAGCATTAGAATAAACTGGCTTGGGAAAAAGCTTCACTGAAAAAGAGTTTGGTGTTACCGGTGATTCTTACATGCCCTATGACCCACCTTGTAGAATATATACAGTGTGATTTCATTTATATAAAGTTCAAAACATGCAAAACTGAGCAGTGTCTTGTTAAGAACAAAACAATGTGATGACTCTGTAAAGAAAAGAAAGAGAATGAGTGATCAGCGCAAAATTCAGGACAGAGGTTACTAACCCCTGAGGGGGGGAGAAGGGGAGGGGTCAGGAAGGGCCGTGTGGGAAACCATGGTAACGAATATCTTGTACCAGGTAGGAGAGCTGCCTACCACGTTCCCTGCAGGTCCTATTGCAAAAATGAGAAAGGGGGCAGAGTCGCACCTATCTTCAGATTGGGGTATTTCTTTCTCCTTTATAAGTTGGTGTCAGTTTAATTCCAGAGCCCTGACCCAATATTTTCTGATGATTATCTCCTCCAGGAAGAGAAGGAAATCCCTGCTGGGCAAAGCAGCTGTGATGTCAGCCACTTCCTCTGAAACATGTACTGTTTGTGTCTATTAGCATAACTTCCGTTTCTCATTCCCCACTGATGGGTTAGTGATTTACAGGCAGTTTTAAAAGTCATACTTCAGAATGTTCTTAGACTCATGGAAACATCCCATTTGCCTGTTGACTGATTTTATATTATTAGAAGGACGAGAACAGCTGCTCCCCGAGATGTCTCCCCAGTCATTTGCATGAGAGGAATTGTCCTGCCATGGTGGCTGAGAGGACTTGGTATAGGTTTGAACGTCTTCATGATGGCTGAGGGATAGAAATTGGAGAACACAGTCATATTTAGGTCAAGAAACAAGGGTGTCTAGATATAAAAGAAGAAACTTTCAAGGGAAGCACGTGGGCACTGTTTGGTCAGAATGTACAGTTTAGGCCTCCCCTATGCAACCAGTCAGTCAGCTTGCCCCTCCTCACAGCCACTCACGCGTTTGGGATGTGTGATATGTTGTCTCCTCCTAGGGGTGGCTGGCGTTCTTGCAGCTTGGAAAGAGTGAAAACCCTACCTTACACCCAACTGATCGGTTATAGCGTGTCTTCATAAACAGATAGAGCTGCTCCCTCCCCAGAAAAGCATCCTTTTGCTGTGCAGGTCTGAGTCAGAGAGAGCCCCACCCAAGCAGCAGACAGGCAGGGGGAGCTGAGAGCAGGTGCAGAGCTGAGAACAAACGGGTTCACATTAGTGCAGGCGCGTGACTCAGCAGAGATTTACAGGCCTCTGAGGCAGGCGTGGCCCTGAGCCCGGGGTAAGTTGTTTTGGGCTGTTTCCCATTCTGCCCTGCAGTTAGGTCACTCTTCATCAGCTTGTAAGTCATGGAAACCATACCCCATAAACCATTTAGTGACCTATTCCCTGGGCAGGTGATCGTGACCACCCACAAAGCCACCTTTCTCGTTTTGGCTGGGGCTTTGGGAACTGTGCTTCCTTGTTCGAGAGTGTGGTTTGAAATGAAACCTCATCCTCACATCAGACCTTCCTTCCCTCCATAAAATAAACCGAAGGGCGGATGGGGGTGGGGGCTGGGTGTGTGCGTGTGTGTGGTCTTCCTTTGGCCTACCTGCTTTTCCAGGTGTCACCTTAGCTCAATGGTTTTTATCCACAGATCCTTCTGAAAGGGACCTCTACTTCATGCTCTTCTTCTGTTCTGTTACCAACCTTTTCCTCCATGTTTACTAGCCTCACGTTTGCTTTCTAATTCAAGAACAAGTACCACCCTCTACACACTTCCACGTCAGTGGTTAATCCTATATCAGCTTTCATCCCAATTGCGAGGATTTGTAATGGGCTCCAATAGACTGTTTCTCTTTGTAATACTTGAGTGCTGTTTTGTTGTAGGTTTTTTCTGGTTATTGTTAACCATTCTCATTATTTTAAAAATTCAAAAATTGTAGAAATACAGAGTATTGAAGTAAAGCCCTCCCCGGAAGTATTTTTGCCTGCCTTGAAAGAACTACCAGTTTGGTGCTATTCCTCCAGCTTTTCTCCTACACTTGTTCTAACACGGGAACTGACCATTTCAAATGTGTTCACCATGCTTTTTCACTTAATAGTGTGCCTTGGACATCATTCCACTAAACTACCTGACTTTTTGCCAGCCTCCTAGCATAGAGGTGTATGAACTGTAATTGAAATAAATCCTCTTGGGGGGGTGGGGGGTCTCATATTTTTGGGACCAGTGTTAGAGTGAACATCCTTCTGTGTATATCTTTGTGCATTTATAGTAGTATTTCCCCATGACAAATTCTTAAAGAATTGTTGATTAAAGGGTCAAGTTTTGAATGTTGTTGCCAGAGTTTTCACTCTTTAAATGCTACAGTGCACATTTCTACCAGCTGTAAATGAGAGGGCTTGTTGGGCCATACCATCATCAACGCCTGTTAACAACCATTTGAGTTCTTGTCAGTCTGATAGGTAAAAAGTCAGATCTCACCCATTTGTTTTTGTTGTTTTGCTGTTAGTTAAATTGAACATCTTCAGTTTAACTTTATTTGGTTATTGCCTGCGTCCATTGGGCAGTAACAAAGCATCTTGCAGGTTAAGATTTAAGTCTCCCTGGGAGTGGTTTCCTGAGAGGGTGTTGACTGTTGTCATAAACCAGAGTAAGGCATGTCTTGTGTATGTCCTCCACAGCAAGCAGCGGCATAACAAGCTCTGGAGATCTCATTCAGATAGCGACCTCTCAGACCACCATGAACCCATCTGCAAACCAGGGCTAGAACTCAACAAGAAGGAGATCACCACCTCAGCAGACCAGATCGCCGAGGTGAAGACCATGGAGAGTCACCCACCCATACCTCCCGTCTTCGTGGAACATGTTGTCCCACAAGATGAAAATCAGAAAGGCCTACGTACCAAAGAAAGAGTGATCTGCTTGGAGTTTACATCCAGGGAATTTCATGCTGGACAGATTGAAGATGAATTAAACCTAAATGACATCAATGGATGCACGTCAGGGTGTTGTCTCAGTGAATCAAAATTCCCTCTTGACAACTGCCATGCATCCAAAGCCTTAATCCAGCCCGGACAGGCCCCAGAAATGGCCAACAAGTTTCCAGACTTAACAGTGGAAGATTTGGAGACAGATGCACTGAAAGCAGACATGACCGTCCACTTATTGCCTATGGAAGAGTTGACATCTCGCCTGAAAGACGTCCCCATGTCCCCTGATCCTGAGTCACCGAGCCCCCAGCCCAGTTGCCAGGCTGGCGTCTCAGATTTCAGTACAGACCGCATTGATTTTTTTAGTGCCCTGGAGAAGTTTGTGGAGCTTTCTCAAGAAACCCGGTCACGATCTTTTTCCCATTCAAGGATGGAGGAACTGGGTGGAGGAAGGAGTGAGAGCTGTCGCATGTCAGTGACAGAAGTAGCCCCTTCCGAAGTGACAGCTGACGATCAGAGAAGCAGCTCTTTGAGTAACACTCCGCATGCCTCTGAAGAATCTTCGATAGATGAGGAACAGTCAAAGGTAAAAACTGTCTTTATAGTTCTCCACCTAATGAAGTGCTCTTCAAAGACAAAATATTTGGGATTCAGCTGTGTCCACTTTATTTTTGATGTTGCTGAAGATTTAGGAAGGCAGCATGGGAGAGAGACTTTCCTTGAAAACATATAGAGTTCAAGTATTTTTTTAAATCAGTTGCCTTTGAGGAATTTATCTTTCCAGGTTTTAGGTGTCATTGGAAGCACTTCCGAGAAGGGATGAGGGAAGAAGGGATTAGCCAAAACAAATGTCCTGGCGGAATAAGGAGAGGTCCCCTCCCTGGACCTCTGCAGTTCAGATCAAATCTCACCAGCAGTGAAAGGCCAGGGACTCATATGCTGCCTGAGTGAGACTTGTGTCTCTCTGAGAAGATAGATTTGTTTGGAAATTTCTTTCTGTCTCAGAAAATTCAGATACTAGACATGTGTAAACAGGTGTTGGAGTAGCACCTGATTCCCATGCTGAGTTCTTGCTATTAATAATGTTTCTGAGTTGTTCCTCATCTCAAACCCTGTGTTATTCAAGAATTGAGGGATGATTTGGGCAAGTGATTGGAGAGCAGACAGAATCCGAAGATTCTTCTCAGAGATAGATGAGCTCTAATGAGCCATCTCAGACCAGGGAAAGGATTACTGTGTATCATCATTTCTAAGACGCACACTTATTCTCATTTTGACACCTGAAATTAGGATGCATTTTAATCAACATAATGTGTCAATATAATACAGTAGTTGGGAAGTAAATGATGACAGATTTACTCTAACATATCAAACCTCACTTACTGAATTCAGTGGAGCTGAGTAGATTCTTAACAGCTCCTGATGTCTTATCTACTTATATTCACCACCTTGTCCATTACTCATCTGTTCTCTCTCCTTAACTGTACCCCAGGGCAGTCATCGTCTCTGCTTCTGTCTCCTCTTCCCAAAGCCTATGCCTCTGTGTTTCGTTTCTGCTGGGGAACCTGAACGCTTGAGCTCTCCTTTGGACCAGTCGGTGGAGCAGCTCTGACAGAAATAGCTCTTTTGCAAGTCCCTGGTCATATGAGCACTCCCCCCACAGCCCGTACACACACCAGGCCCGCTGTGGCTTCTCTCCCAGTCTTGGCAAGTTTACCTCTGCCTCATGTCCTGGCAGATTTCTCCCAAAGGCAGAACTGACCTTGTTAGTTTGTACTAGCTCAGAGTCGCTTTTGAAGGGGAAAGACCAGAACAATGCCTAGAGAAATATTGTACTTTGAAGGCTTACAAAAATGTTAACAAAGTACATTGATGGTCATAACGACGTCACTTTAAGAAGTGTCCAAGGACCATGTCCAGATGTTAAAATTCTTATTTCTTTACTATAGGACTTGTTTTCGCATTGGCCAATTTTCTCTGACCTTGTTCTAAATCCATCTGGGAATTCGTAACTGGTAGAAGAGTAACATGGCAGAGTCACAGTTTCTTAGTTTGCTCAGGCACATGGCAGCATAAGACAAGTAAACCTTTCCCGGGGGGAGCCATGTGAAACTTGGAAATTGTGTGTGATCAGACACAGAGTGCCCTCATGTGCTGGGATGCTGCTGCTAGGAGAAGAAGTGGGAGGACGTGGATGCAAGCTGGCAAGGGGAGAGAAGAGAGCAGTGTCTCCAAATCAGACATCAGATGATAGCCTTGTCCATCTTGCGCTAACACGGGGCATATCTAAGGTGGCCACAGGGCCCTTCATGCAACGATTCCTTTCAAGCCAGGTTAGACTGACTGGAAGTTGATAGGCCAGAGAGGAAAGTTTTCATTTACCCCATTATGGCCTAAATTCTGAAGGCTCCTGGTGTTAGGAAAATTAGGAGCCTCCAAGGCCAATTGCTGTTCATTTTTGGAGCAAGGTATTAGATTGGAATCCTATTTGAGTAAACAGAACAGAAAGTTCAGTAGACAGTGATACAGCCTGTAACTAATTTTGTATCTCTGCCTTTGATGAATGTTTTTTTCTTGTATGACAAAACAGAGTACAGTCCTGGGCAGAAGACGGTCCCAGGCACTCCATGACTCGTTTCCTCACAGCCAGAAGGTTCTCCTGGATAGAGGATTAATAAGCAAAAAAAAAAAAAGAGTAGTAAACAAAAAAAAGGCATTTTCAATTAGACTATGATTCACCATAACCATGTCACTATTGTCTCCTCTCAGGCAATCTCAGAACTGGTCAGCCCAGACATCTTCATACAATCTCACTCAGAAAATGCAATTTCAGTCAAAGAAATCGTCACTGAGATCGAATCCATCAGTCAAGGAGTTGGACAGATTCAACTGAAAGGAGACGTTCTGTCTAACCCGTGCCATACACCAAAGAAGAACACCGTCCAGGAAGTGCCCCTCGAGGGGGCCCAGGCCCTGGAGCACAGACCTGGACATGAGCAGAATGAGGGTCCCTGCACAGCCCAGCCTGAACTAGCCAAAGACTCAGGGAAGTGGGACCCAGAAGGCTGCCTAACCGCACACTCATCCACCACAGACTTGGAAGAAGAGGAAGCAGCTGAGGGGGAACAAGAACTCTGGGGCCCCGGGGTGCACCCAGGTGCCAAGTGGTGCCCTGGCTCCGTGAGGCGGGCCACCTTGGAGTTGGAGGAACGCTTACGGGAGCGCCATGGTGCTGCCCCCACTGCTACCTCACTGTCCACTCGCAAGAATTCCAAGAAGGATTCCTCTGTGGCAGACCTAGCACCGAAAGGGAAGAGTGATGGAGCCACCCTAGAACATGCATTTGTCCCCAAGGAAGCAGAGATGAACAAGGGCAAAGGGAAAAGCAGTGGGTCTGAGGCTGGCTCACTGCCCCACTGTGAGCAAGACGCCGTCATCCCAGCGCCCGCGCTGCTGGAGTTTCAGCCCTTGCCGGCTCCCCCGGGGTGCCCAGGGCCAGATACCAGGACAGAGCAGGAAGGAGGCCTGAAGGTGCCGAGGACTGGGGTTTCATGCCAGGGGTCTGAGACGCAGGCCTTTCCTCTTCCCCTTCCCAAGAAGATAGAAATCATTGAGTATACCCCTACGGTCACGTCACCTGATCACACGGGGCCAGAGGGTGAAACGGCCACGAGTGAAAAGAGTGGGGAGCAAGGACTAAGGAAAGTGAAAGTGGAGAAGTCCATCACTGTCCTCTGCGCACTGGATGAAAATCTGAACAGGACGCTGGGCCCCGACCACGTTTCTCTGCACCCCAAAGTGCTACCTCCGCCTCACTCTTCATCTCCTGAGCACAACAGGCCCGCTCACCTGACCTCTACCGTGAGCAGCCCTGGAGACGGCGACAGCGGCCCCTCCGCAGCCCTGGACACAGCAGCGCCTTTTGTCAGTCACACAACTCACATACCGTCTGCCAACTTGGATTTCCTGCATCCCCAGACTGTGGTCCACCTGGAAGGCGTCACAGAGCAAAGCAGCACCACAGACGGCGAGCCCTCTGAGGAGCAGTGTGGCCGGAAAGAAAATCAGGAGGGTCCCCTCTTCAGTGGCCGTGAAGTGCCATATGAGGGCTCCCAGCTAAGTAGTGAAGACCTAAGTTTAACTAGCAAACTTGGTGACAACATTGGGAAGTTACAAGAAAAACTAGACCCATCACCTGCAGCCTGTAGCCTCCCACATAGCTGTAGTGGTGACAGTAGAAAGGGCCTCAGCCACAGCCCCCGTGCGGTGAGGGAGCGCACTCAAGAAATCGAGTCCCGAGCCGCGTGCCAGGGAGGGCTCCCCAGACCGTTCTACATGCAGCGTTCAGCCTCCCTCGCCAAGTTAGGTTACTTGGACCTCTGTAAAGACTGTTTACTGGAGAGGGAGCCTGTCTCCTCTGAGTCCCCTCATCTCAAACTGCTTCAGCCCTTCATCAGAACGGACTCCGGCATGCATGCCTTGGAGGCCCACGAGCCCCCAGAAAACCCAGACGCCCCCCAGATCCCAGAGCCCACCAAGTATTTTATAGAGCAACTTAAAACAACAGAGTGTATTGCGCAGAGCAAGCCCGTGGAGAGGCCCCTCGTACAGTACGCCAAAGAGTTTGGTTACAGTCAGCAGTGTTTGCTGTCCAAGGCAGGACCTGCATTGACTAGTTCTGAGGGAGGCCGGCCTCTGCTGCAGACCCAGGGGCCGCAGTGGGCAGGCGCAGCCCCGGCGCTGGCTTGGGCTTCCCGCCGGCAGCAGCACAGCAGAACTCACCCGCTTAGGAGGCTGAAAAAAGCAAATGATAAAAAACGGACAACCAACCCCTTCTATAATACCATGTGATTCTGAGCCTACACATGTGACTTTCTAAAAGAAATGTTTGTAAAAGGGGCAGGTGTAATATGTAAGGAACATGCACTTTATTGGTTAATTTTATAATTTTTTGGTCATTTTACTGTTCCTGGCGCATGCAGGGTTTGGGTTTTTTTTTTTTTCTCTGTGTGTGTGAAAGAGAGATTGATTTGGACGGCAAGACCATTTTATCATTTTTTTATTTTTAGAAAATTCAAACCTCAGAAAATACTCATTTTCATAGAACACCTTTATCAAAGGGAAATTGCTGTTTTTCAGTCAACTGCCACCTGCTTCTCTCATTTTGCCCTCTGAGAGAAAAGGTGTGCTTGCTTGCTTAAGAAAGGAAAGCAGATGGGGACAGTGGGGATGGAGCCGGAAGTTGGAAATGCTCCCCTGGGCCTGTGTGTGGATGGTTTGCTCTTCAGACCTGATGCATCAGATGGGCTGAAGGGCAGCAGGACTGGACGTCAGCGTGCTGTCGGCCTTGGTCCCCAACCCCGGCCTGTTGGAATTCCTGAAGTGGACGAGTTCTGCTTTGCCTTGGGGGCAGGGGGGTTCGGGTCTTCTGGAATCCATTTCTTGTACTCCAGAGTGGATCATTTCAGAAAGGCATGATATGATAATGGCCGGCGTAAACTTACCAAGCAAAGAGGTTTTACCCCAAGCAAATAATTTTTTTTAATTAAAAGCAAACCCCAAACAAAATCCGAGAGGTCCTCTGTAGAGGAAAGCGTTAGGAGGAAGAGGGAAAATCGGGGGTGGAGAGGCTGCCGCCCCCAATGTTAGGGTCCTTGGGCTGCGCACAGGTGGTGGTCCTGGCCCTCCCTACCGGAAATGGGCTCTGCAGCATCCTCCCAGCTCAGATCCAATAGCGACAAGTTTGAAAAACAGCAATTGAAAGTCAGTGTGTTCTTGTAAAATGAATACATAGGTAGGGTTTTAACCCTTTCATTACTTGAATAATTCTGTGGGTCTTTTGAGTTTAATGGCCATATTTTTTTCAATTTATTTTCCTCCCTCATGCTGTTTCTCCCAGTGCTGCCTGTTTTTTTTTTAATTTCATAGATGATATTTGAATTGTTACATTACATATGTATAACCTCCATTGAATGCAACGTTTTCTTTTTGATACTATCACTGTTAACACTTGACATAAGTTTTTTTCCCCTTTCTTTTCCTGGAAGATTTGTCATTGCTCTAGTTTATACACAGTATTTATGTACATAATGTCACTTTCTTACAGTGTTTTGTTGTTGATGTTATAGGGTCTTTTTGATTTATTCTTTTTAAGAAGGAGTAAAGCTGCAACTGGAAAACACAGACACCACAGAAATAAAACTGATGAGTGTGGGTAGAAATCTGCAGAGTATATTGACAGTGGTTGTAATTGTTTCAATGGAGACTTCTAATTGCCAGCTCCTGCCAAATTATGTGTCGTTAGTGACTTCCTCCTCAGAGAAACCCCTACAGGTTCCCATTAGATCACAGTTTGACTGAAGGCTGATTCCTCTCTCAGACTGAAATCTCAGAACATGGTTTGCAGGGAGCTGAACCACAGCCAGGGCGTGTGTGTGAGGGCTCCTGCTGCCCAGGGTGGAAGCTCCTAAGGGATTAGGTTTGGGAGGCTGCAGGGAAGCCTCAGCCCAGGGCAGTCGCCTCTCATGACTCCGGTTAGGACGCTGTCGCTTTGCTGCTGTTGTGGCGATCCTTACATAGGAGCACCTGCTGTAAACAAGCCACTTTCTGCTTCTTACCGAAAACAGATTTCGCCTAGAATGAGACACCCTCTGCAGCTCATCAGAACTGGAGAGGTTTGCAGACTTGCTTCCCGTTTGCTTTGGTTGACGTCCCCGTTGCTAAGAGATTGACCGAGTACAGACTTGAGATTTAGGTTTTTGGTTCATCACAGCCCTGAAAGGAAGAGAGAAGTTCACAGACTGTCAAGGTGATGTCAGAGGCCAGTGTTTGGTGGGGGCAGGTAGTAAGTAGGGTGACCCAAAGGGGAGAGAGAATGGGGCTGAGGCCACTCATAGCTGCTCGGGGGAGCTGCGAATCTAGTCACCGTGTGGAAGCCATGGTTGGGTCTGATGTCACTGTCAGGAGGCAGATTGGACAGAAACCTCCTGCTCTAAGTGTCTTTATGGTGTAGTGATTATATGTACCTGTGCTGTCCCTAAATAGTTTCCTTAAATGTTCAAATGTATCGTCCACACAGCTTTGTGATTCCAGGACATTTAATGTGTTCTAAAGTGTTTCGTTAGGTGGCGTGTCCCAGTGTGAGGAGGCTTGCAAGACAGGGCTGTGACTTTCCAGGGTTCATCCACCGAAACTGGCCTATCTTGTTGAGGCAATTGCACCACCACTATGAGAGGGAAAGGACAGGGAATTTTGGCACGGGTGGGGACAGGAGGATTTGCATGGAGGTTAAGAGAGTGGTGTCCCTTGCGATGGTGACATCCCTCACATCGAGAAGTACAAGCAGGATAGTCAAGACTGTACTGTTCTCTCTCCTCCCCTGCTGCTTCGTTCAATGCTCAGTGCGTTAAATAACAAAGATGGGGAGGAAACCTGCTAATGCTGTGAAGAACAAAAACTTTGTGAAAAATAGAGGAAATGTTCTTGCTCTGCCTTTTTTTCTAATTTATTTTTTTTAATTTGTTTTTTTAACATTTAATTTACCTGCCTAAATAAACAGCCTCTACCGGGTCTGTAATTCAGTCTTGCCATGGGGTTTTGCCAGCTCTCAAACTCCCACAACTGGGTGTTCTTGTGTTCATTTACGTAGCTGAGCGGTGTCCAGGGGAAGAATATGATGAGTTATCAAGGACTTTTCAGACTTCTCTACAAACTTTTTTATAATCTCGGGTGGCCCGTTTCCCTTTTCTGTTCATGGACAACCCAGCCCTGGAACAGCAGTTCTGGTAGATTGAGAGATGAGTAGGAAAAGTCTTGACCTCTTGCTCAGTGCCTCTCTTTATCTTTATTTTGAAAACCACCATAGTCTGACTCTCACTTTCTCTGAAGGGGGGGAGAGTGAGAGAGAGAGCATTTTGGTGCATTGGGGTAAAAGCCCCAGGAGCACAGGTTTTGAGCTGTAGTCTGGATGGTTACCTGGTCAGTAGGAAGGAGAGAAAGCCCAACCCTTTCTTGACTTTAGAAACACTTAGGAGTAGTGTATAGCATACGTAGTAGACGTATAGTATTGTAGTATAGTAATATCTCTCCTCGTTTTGGTTGCCTTTCAGATTCTGAATGTTTGGGATCATTACTAGCATCTCAGCCTCTTCCGGCTCTTTTATCTCGCATTATCCTGGTTCTGTACCTTTATCCCAACTGTGTTTCCTCTTTCTCGTTTGGGAATTACCAAGAGCTCCAAAGACAGCCTGAGGATGACAACCCAGGCTCTGAGGTCCCCTCCTGCTAAAGGGCCCCAGACAGATGCTGTTGGATAGACCTGAAGCTTCTAAGACGTGGCAGCTCACAGAAATCACCCGCTCCACCTGAGGATTTTAGTTCTGAAGTGATCTAGGCATGTTTGGTAAAGATGTTTTTGTGGGAGTTGTTTTCTTTAAGAAGCATTATGCAAAAAGGGTCACTTTTAAGGGCATTTTAAATTTTTTAAACAAAGCCATTCTTTGGCTTTTTTGAACAACTATTTGTGGATACTTTGTTTACATTGTGTATTAAAACATGCATCGTCTTGACGGCAGCTCAGTCCCCTCCTCCAGGCACCCAGACCTGACTGTCCTGGGGGTCCTCCCACAGCAAGGCTGTGGCGTCAGCTCTCCTGGGTCGGCGGGGAAAGCCTGGAGCTGACTTCCATCCATGTCCTGCACTCCCATCCGACACTCTGTGGAAATAGTCGTCATTTCTTCAGTGATTGTGTGTCTTACAGTGATGGTTGTAATGGTGAATGGCTAGTGTCGTTTTTTTGCTTTTTGATGGTAGATGAGGTGACATTTTAGCTCTTTCAGCACCAATCCAACTTAACAGGATCTTGGACTTTGTTTTCCCTTGCAAACTAAAAAGAACAAGGCATGTATTAGGCATAAATGTATTTGCTTCCCGACCCCCGTATTAGGGGAGAGCCTGCCACCAAGGCAGGAAGCCGCACACTCGTAACCCTCCCAGGGCTTGAGGTTCCTGATGCCACAGAGAGCTACTGCGAGGTGCTTTTGTATCTTTCCAGCCTGGAAGTGGAGGGTGACGAGGCCTGGCTCCTGCTATGAAAAAAGAACCAGCCTCGTTTTCTCAGTGCCCCAGAGATCTAGGACAGGATTTCTAAACTGGAATTATCCCTCGTGGGCTGGAAGATGCCCCAAGGGGTGTATGACTAGTGCTGCCATCTGTGTCCTCATCTCGACCCTGGTGGCAGCATCCTGTATACACACGCAGAGCTCAGGCCCAGGGCTTAAGTCAAGCTGATGACCCAGTCTGAAAATTGGGTAACTGGCCCTGAAAGGTTTCCTAATCAGCCCACAAAGAATTGTTTGGTTTTTATGTTTCATTGGGTTTTGGTTTGCTCGGTATAGCTTAAGGTGCCTTTTTATTTTTTCTTTCTACATTATTTTGTAGGACTTGTTCTAAATGTGGAAAACAAGTCCAAAAGACTCTCCCATTGACTGTTACCTTTACCCCAGGCCACCCCAAACTTTTATTCTCACATTTTATTAAAGCAGGTGCTCCCTGGAATCTCTGGGACCTTTTTGAGGCATTTGAAGCAGAATATAAAGAGTGGTCTCATCCCCTTCCTTAATCTTCCCGGTGGTTGGGATGTTCCACTTGTATCATAGATTTTTTTTATTACTGATGTGCTCCGCTGTTTTTAATGTGAACTTGTGCGCAAATGTGCAGATTAAATGTTCTTGTTACAGACTGAATAAATTTTTATTTTGAAGATGAAACACGTGTGCTTGATCAAGTGCCACAAAGAGGGTGGATGCTGGAGAAGGTGGAGGGATTGGAAGAGAACACTGATGGTAAACATGAAGCAATTAGTGGTTGTCTCCATCAAGCACACCCTTCAGAGATAGCTGAGCTCTAGAAAAAAACATAACTTTCTGCCTCCCACAAAATTAAGACTGGGTGGGAAATAGAATCACTAAAGTTTATTTCAGACATTGTGGTTCCAATCAAGTGACCAAGCTGGGAACTTGCCTAGCCAAAGAGGTCCTTGCCAAAGCCACCACCTGAATGTTAGAATGAATAAGCAAGGGGACCAAAATTCCTCTGCCATCTGTGGTGCAGAATGACTGCTCTGGGACAGCTGCTGTGACCTGCCCCAGAAGGGACTGGATTTCTTGGGTGGGTGACCTCTCTGGACATTGGTGAGAGCTCACAAGCTTTCAGCTCAAGACGCCTCAGATCACTCTAGGATGGGGAGTGACTTTTCAAAGAAGTAAAAGCTTGAACCTTTTCCCATCGTTAGAACTTGATGTCAATGGTGGAGGAAGGGAGAGAGGGCCAAAGGGTAGTTCTCTGAAACAGGCTAGGGGTGGAGGCAGAGGTTCCCCACTTCTCCCACCCCTCCACAGATCTATCACGAGAGATTTTAGTGGTGCCATTCATCACATACCAGGCAGCACTGCTGTGTTGGGAAGGTTCAGTTTACAGTTTCCAAATTTCTAGCAAAACCAATTTGCTGGTTTCCAGAGAAAACACTGCCTTGAACTAAAAATTGTTAGCATGCTTCATTCAGAATCGTCCGTATCAAGTGAGAGGGGCAAGCCACTGGTCTCTGGCTGCATGGTGGTCTCCGAGTGCATAAAGGTAAAGGCAAGATCATTTCATAAAACATGCTAGGGGTGCCCCGAGTCCCTAACCAATCTAGATAGATAGGTTTAGTCTTGGCTTTCTAGCCAAAGAAAATGGAGCAAATCATATCTAAGTTGCCAGGCCACCGCTTCCAGAAAATGGCTTTATGAAAGATGAAATTCATGCCCATCTTCTACTTACTGCAGTTCAGAGCGCAGCTAACAGTTCAAACGGGTAACAAGAAAACAAGCCCAGGTGGCTTCTTCCTCTGATTGGTTCTTTGTGCCTTGGCTCCGCCCACTCACCGCTCTGCCAGACCTTGGCGGTCAGAAGGCTAGAGGGCAGGGCTGAGCCATGCCAGGCCCAAGCAATACCTATGAATCCTGGCTGCTGTACCTGGAGAACAACTCTTTTTCCCAGATGATGGAACTGAGGGCAGGATGGATTGAAAGGTTCTTGCTTCCAGTCCCAGACCCTACCTTTAGAATGGAGTGCCTAGCTCTCTTTAAAAAGGAGGAAGGAGAGGGGAAAGAAAAGATGTCCTTTCAGTGTAGAAGGCAGAAAGTCAGATTCCTTTCCTACCTACAAGTGGTGCAGGGTTGGATAGAACCTGACCCAGCCCTCTTCTTACAGCCCAAAGAGCTGCAAAAACAGGGTGACTGAGCCAGGACAGGAACCCCAGTTTTCTAAGTCCAGGCATTCTTTCCTATGTGCCACAAAGCATAACTCTCAGTATCAGCGCTTGTGAGACAAAGTGACAACTGTCCTTCAAAGAGAGGCAGCAATGCATGGTGCTGAAAAACAGGGACCTGGACATCAGACCACTTGAGTAAGAATCTCAGTTATACCAGTTGATTGATGGGTAAACTGCTCAACCTCTTTGTGCCTCAGTTGCTTCATCTGTAAAATAGGGATATTAATAATACCCATCTCAGAAGACTGTTATCTGAATAGAATTAATCTGTATTAAGCCCTTAAAACAGTGCCTGGCACATACGAGGTCGGACAATTAAGTTCACAAACTCATCCTAGAGAAAGTGCTACATGCCTCATTGCTGAATATCACTATGGTCACCTTCGAAGTCCTCCCCTTGGGAAGCTATGCACCAATGCCAGCGCCTAGTCCACCCTTCAAAGCAATTTGGAACTCTGTCTGGAATGGCCATCAGAGCTGTCATTGTATACCCTTGATGTCCTGAATGTCATCAAAATGTCTTTCTTTCAATGTTTCCTTTATCTTTGAGTAAAGAAAGAAGTCAGTGGGGGCCAGATCAGGTGAGTAGGGAGGGTGTTCCAATAGTTATTTGTTTACTGGCTAAAAACTCCCTCACAGACAGGGCCGTGTGAGCTGGTACATTGTCATGATGCGAGAGCCATGAACTGTTGGCGAAAAGTTCAGGTTGTTTTCAACTAACTTTCACGCAGCCTTTTCAGCACTTTCAAATAGTAAACTCAATTAACTGTCCAGTTGGTACAAATTCATAATGAATAATCCCTCTGATAGCAAAAAAATGTTAGCAACATCGGTGCAACAAGTTCACGAACTTAATTGTCAGACGTCGTAAGTGTGAGCTCTTGTTAGTAAGGAGCAGCTTGGTCACTCAGGTCTTTTCCTCCTAATCATGTGCCTGGAATCTTTAGATAGAAGATCTACCCTTATGGCCCCACATACCATGAATTAGTTCTCGAACACCTGTAACAGTTTCTGAGTCTATTCCCCTGCAAGCCACTGAATACTTAGAAACAAAGGAGTCTTGTGGGTGCCTTCAAGGTTCCCACCACCTTCCCTCCCCTTTCCCCCAGGGCTGATCTCTGCCCTCGGGAAGCCTGTGTTCCATTGATTCCCAGCTGTGCCCTGGAGAGTGGGAGGTAATAACTGGCCCAATGCTACCCTTCCGGGCCTTATGTTCCAAAGAAAGAGAGGTCCAGGCACAGGGCGGGTGCTGGGTAGGCTGCAGCTACAGGGACCAGTTGTTCTTCATTGGCTGTATTTTGATCAGGTGTCTTTTTAGCTCCTCCTTAACCTTGGTCAATACTCAGATCCGTGGGTCCTGAAGGGAGTGGGAGTAGGCGGTGTCTTCCCTGGAACACAGTCGGACACCTATTCAAACAAGGCCCAGAAGACTTTAGGAGTCAGGCTAGGCGTCTAAAATTTGATTGGCCAAATAACCAATGCCAGCTGCTTCCCTTCGAACAAGGGGGTCGAGGTGGGTTCACTTTTCTCCCCCAGCGCACCTCCCGCACCTCTCCCGAGGGGGTCTGGACTTGCAGTCTGGCAGCTCGCCCCCCACCTCCCCCCCCCCGCCCCCCACCTCCTGGCTAAATTGGGATTGCGATCGCCGCAGGATTGCGGTGCGAAGGCACCTGATCTCGCGCTGCAGCCGGATCTAAGAGGAGCACGCCCCCTCGTCTGCTCCCTCTCCTACTGCCCAGCTCTGGGTCTGAGAACCTGGACCTCCCCAGGCCACCCGCGAGGCGTCGATGTCAGGGAAGGGGCGCGCACACCCCCGGCGCACGCACAATTACTTTTGACGCTTTTCCGACCGCCTGGCCTCGCGGAGCTCGCCGCGCTCGACTTTCCCGCCGCTGGAGGGAGCGGGGCAGCTCTGGCTCCGCCCCCTGTCTGGGCCCCGCCTCCGCAGGTTGATGGCAGCGGCAGCTGGGACTGCAGCGGCGCCTGGCCCCGGAGAGCCGCAAGCAGCGGCCGGAGCGCGCAGCCGAACACCCGGGCTTCAGACGCCGCGGACGCCCACAGAGACACTTCCAGCGCCCTTACGCCTCTCGGCCCCAGCGCGCCCGCAGCCCCCTCCGCAGAGGAGTCCCAGCGTGAGCGCCCCTCGGCCCGCTCAGGACCAGGTACCCACCCACCCACCCCGCCACCGCAAAAAGCGGAGCGGGCGGGGTCTCTGGAGGGGCCACAGGTCTGCGCCCCCTCCCCCCGGCCGCCAAATTCGGTCCCGGGCGGGGCAGACTTGGTGCCTATATTTGGACGGAGAGCGGCCGGCGCGCCCGCAGGGTGCAGACACGATGTCTCAGAAGAACGCAGTGCTGGGGCAGGAGGCTGAAGGAGGGTGCGGGGAGGCCAGGCCTCAGGCCTGGGGCTGTAGAAGCGTCGTGAAGGGCACAGAGATGCCCGGGACTGGGGAGGGGCAGGCGTCAGTGGCTGAGGCTTTGGAAGAGCTCCGTGTGCCCCTGGGGAAGAGCATAGTGCAGGCCCTGGCCAGAGAAAAGTCACCTCGCCCTCCCCACTCCCGCAAATCTGGCCCTGGCCCTGGGGCTGGAGGGCCCCACCCCCAGGAGAGTTAGGAGGAGACAGATCCCAGAGGAGAAGCGGGCCGAAGTATGGTAGTCAAAAGCCAGCATACCTGGTTAGGGCCTTTTGGCAAAGCCTGTGCAGAGAGGAGTGGAAGGAGGAGAGATCCACCTTACACTGTGTCCCCCCAACATCATGGGAGAAAAATAGATGAAAACAGCAGGAAGGACTCAGGTTAGCTGACAGGAGGAACTTCTCCTTGACAAGTTTTTTGAAAAAGGCAAAACCCCATCTACCTGAACTATGCCAGATGCAGAGTTTAAGGATCTTTGGGGGCTGCAGCACTAGCCCCATAGCTGGCCTGGAGCCAAGATCTGAGGGCCAAAGCCTCTGATTCTGGACAAGGTGCCTCTGGGAGATAAACCACTTCTGTGAAGAGATGCTCATTCAGGGCAGGCAGCGGGAGGGGAGCCTGGCATTAAGGCTCTTCCCCAAACCACTTCAGCTTCCAGGAAGCTTTTGGGCCTAGTCAGTCTCCACTGCTCCACCCCCAAACCAGTCCAGAGCTCTAAGAAGTCAGGCCCCAAATCCTAGCCCCTTGCATTAAGCGGCACTTTATAGGTGGCAAAGAACTTCCCCACACTTCAGTCACCTTGAAGAAAGCTCCTTGCTTCTAGGACTAGACTCTATGTTAACGTATACCCAACTCCTGGCCAGATATCCCTTCTCACTTGCCACCCCCAAACACTCTTCCTCCCACAGCTCACAGGACTAAGGACCAAAGGCATTTCTGGGCACTGAGATCCTCCATCTCTGCCCCCAGCCATGAGCCGGCGTGTGGTTCGGCAGAGCAAGTTCCGCCATGTGTTTGGACAGGCAGCAAAGGCTGACCAGGCCTATGAGGACATTCGTGTATCCAAGGTCACGTGGGACAGCTCCTTCTGTGCCGTCAACCCTAAATTCCTGGCCATTATTGTGGAGGCTGGAGGTGGAGGTGCTTTCATCGTCCTGCCTCTGGCCAAGGTGAGGGATAAGGGGAAGGAAGCGGGGGACTTACAGCAGCCTCTATTTTCACCTAGTTCCCTTCCTCTGTCAGGAGGGTTCACTGTTCTCTGTTCCGCAAACCCTCAGGGACCCATTGGGAGGCCCCTTCACCCCTCCCAGAGCAGCAGCATCATACTGGCCTGCACCCACTCACAGCCCAGCACCCTGTTCCCAGGAGCAGGTGATGGAGATAGTTGGGAAGCAGTGGAGCCAGGGCCTGGCCAGACTCTTCCTGTCTCTCCTAATGCCACACCCCCTCATGTTTTGGGTGTGGGGTCTCCCAGCCCAGGGTGACCATTTGATTAAATCGTACCCCAGAGCAGCACCCTGGGGACAGGATCAGGCTCTACCCAGAGTCCCTGGCCACCTCCTTACTCTGACGCTTGCATGAGGTAGAATGACAGCGAAGGTCAGGGGGGCATGACACATAAAGCCAGAGCCCTCCCTACCCCAAGGACGGGGGCCAGGCAATGACCACCACCTTTGCTGAGTAGCCTCCAAGCCCCTAAGGCATCTCCACCCCCAGGATGGCCACCCCAAGGCATGACCTTGACCAAGGTTCTGCCCCTTACACCTTGTTAGGGGAGGCCCCACAGGTGGCAGGGTCAGAAAGAGGCCTGACAATAGCCAGTGACTCACTCCGTGACAATGCAGACACCATCCAAGGACACCATCCCCAGGGCTCAAATTTCAACGGAAGCCGCCTCCTCCCCCAGTACAACTGCCATTCCAATGCCACACAGCCACCCCTCTCCCCTACTGGGTTGAGCTAATGCCAGGCCCTGCAAAGGCCTCAGAGCCCCCACAAACAGTCCATAAAGACCAAAAATAGATGGGCCCCAGCTCAGGTTAGAGGAGTGCCTGCTGCTCATGGTTCCAAGGTAAAGCCAGTGACAAGGTGGCGATCTGCCCAGGGCAGCGAGGAAAGGGCTCTTGGGCACTGCAATGTGTATTATCTCACCTTGACCTCTTCCTCCAGGGGCTTCCCACTGGGGGAACAGGCTCAAGCACAGACGCCTCCAAGGAGGTGTTTCGGAAGAGCCCTGGACTAAGAGTTCAAGTCTTGACTCTGCCAGTATCTTGCTGTGTGTCTTGGTGTCTATCGATTCCCTCATATTAAATGACTTCAACTGTCTGCTTTCAATGAAGTACAGGAAGTAGGCTGCATGGGTTGGAGGTGCAGAGAGGGATTTGCAAAGAGCAAATAGATGATAGAGAACTGAGATGTAAACAGGTCCACTGCCCACCCCTCCTTCCCCGGCAAAAAAAACCACAGGAGAGTGGCCCCACATCTCCCTCTCTGACTCCGCCAGACAGGGCGCGTGGATAAGAACTACCCACTGGTCACTGGGCACACGGCCCCTGTGCTGGACATTGACTGGTGCCCACACAATGACAACGTCATCGCCAGTGCCTCAGATGACACCACCATCATGGTAGGAGCCAATGGGACGTTGCTGGGCAGTGGGCAGGGGAAGCAGGGAGGGTCGCCTCACCTGTGCTGGGGAAGGTGGTAAGGGAGGTGCTAGGTCCCAGGACCCTGCCCTGCCCAGCTCCCAGGCTATTTTTAGCTACATGCCCACCCCCTCCCAGGATGCACTGCTTAGGACTAATTATAGCCATGGCCAACTTGGGGCCTGAAGAGCAGTGGGGCAGTGCTCCGAAGTCTCCCTGATGGTGTGACTAGGGAGGTCTCTGGAGAGCTGGCAGTGCCCCCTCCTGGCTTCTAGCTGCTTCTGCCCCAGGCAGGTACCACCACATCTTGCCCGGCATTTGACACCACTCAAGAAAGCCAGTAGGGTTGGAGGGTTGGGGAGGGGAAGTCAGGGAGGAGCGGAGGAACAAAGTGGCTGCTCGTCCCACCTACCCTCGGCCTTTTCCTCCCACCCAGGTGTGGCAGATTCCAGACTATACGCCTATGCGCAACATCACAGAACCCATCATCACGCTCGAAGGCCACTCCAAGCGCGTGGGCATCCTCTCCTGGCACCCCACTGCCCGGAATGTCCTGCTCAGTGCAGGTATGGGGGTCTACGGGGGTCCGTACTCTAGATCTGGGTGGTGGGGGTGGCAAAGGCAAGGCCCAGCTGACAGTACCTGGCCACTCTGGGCAGGTGGTGACAATGTGATCATCATCTGGAACGTGGGCACTGGAGAGGTGCTCCTGAGTCTGGACGACATGCACCCGGACATCATCCACAGTGTATGCTGGAACAACAATGGCAGCCTGCTAGCCACCACCTGCAAGGACAAGACCCTGCGCATTGTCGACCCCCGCAAGGGCCAGGTGGTGGCGGTGAGTGCCTGGCCTGGTCACTCCCCAGCCCCTACCCCAGAGACCAGCTGTCAGGCCCCTGTACCCGCAATTGAGCCCCTGGTCCCGGCGCTCACCTGCCCCATCACAGCCCCGGATACCCGTGCTCCCACTCCCACATCTCCCCCCAGCTCCCTCCGTGTCTGCAAACACAGCTCCCTGCCCTACGCCCCCAGCCTGCGATTCTCTGCTCCACTCCTCTTCCTCTCCATCTCAGGAGTTCAGAGAGGGCTCCTTGATTTGTGATTGAGAGGGGGAGAAGCTGCAAACTATCCTCCCACCAGAACCTGCATGAAACCTGAGCTCCAGGACCCCTCTCCTCAGCCGGCACCCAGCGCCATCTTTCAGGGCCTGGGGCCTGACACTGGCTCTCCGGTGGGCCCCTTCCCACCCTAGTTGACCTGCTGGGAGGGGGAGAGGGGGCAACCCTTGCTGGTCCCAGCTGCGTGCCCTGGGGGGGACGGTTGCACCTGCCTCACCAGCCTCAGCCCAACGCGGGATGCGGGGGCATATGCACGTCTGCGCCGAGTGTGTGCTGGGGCGGGGGCGGGCTGGCGGGAGCTCTAACCCACTAACCCCGCGATCAGGAGCGAGCCCGGCCTCACGAGGGCGCCCGCCCGCTGCGGGCCGTCTTCACCGCAGACGGGAAGCTACTCAGCACCGGCTTCAGCAGGATGAGTGAGCGGCAACTCGCGCTCTGGGACCCGGTAGGCCAGGCCGCGCTGGGCTCGCGCTCTTGCTCCTTCCTTGGGTCAGCCTGGAGCGCCCTCCCAGGCTGTGGCCCGTGCCCAAGACGGCGGAAGTGGAGCGGTGAGCTCCCGTCTGGGAACAGCCTCGCGGCGTGCCCTGGGAGCCGGCAACATCCCCTGCTCCAGGGATCGGTTTCTGAAGGCGCTTAAATGCTCGGCATCTGCTGAGAGATGAGCGCCTCCTGCTCTCTCCGGGCCCAGACGCTCCCCAGGCCTGGGACCAGCCAGGGCCCCCAGGAAACTGAGTACTTAGGCTCCCTTTTATCTCCGCTGTCGCCCCCAAGTCTGCAAACTGGTTGCCGGGCCCTCCAGGCTCCCCAGGGCAGGCAGCTGGGTGACGCCTCTCCCTGTCTCCCCCTACCTGCCCCCAGGAGAGGTTTGCGGCCCACGAGGGGATGAGGCCCATGCGGGCCGTCTTCACACGCCAGGGTCATATCTTCACCACGGGCTTCACCCGCATGAGCCAGCGAGAGCTGGGCCTGTGGGACCCGGTAACGCAGCCAGAAGCTTGGGGTGTGTGCCCCGGGGACTGGCATCACCGGAGAGGGGCCAGGCGCCCCCCATCCACAGGGCATGCCCTCCTGGCCAGGGCCGGGAGCTGCTGCCCTCTGCAGCACCTATTATTCCCACACCAATCCCTCTGCCCAGTTTTGCTGCATCGCCTGAAGGAGCCCACGCTGGCACCTCCAGCTGGTGATGCCGAGTCCTTGGGGGTGGTTTGCGGTGACTGCATGCGGTGATGCAGGGGGCATAGGAGCGGGAGACTGGGAGGGATGTGCCCGGGGGCGGGGCCTGCGGCGCGGTTCCCTAGGGCTGCAGTGGGAACGCATGGGGGTTTAGGGCGGGCTGGAAGCCTGAAGGGGCTTCAGGGGATCCAGAAGCGGCCTGGAAGGCAGGACAGGTCTGGTCACGCCTCCTGTGCTCGGGCAGAACAACTTTGAGGAGCCAGTGGCACTGCAGGAGATGGACACAAGCAACGGGGTCCTACTGCCCTTCTACGATCCCGACTCCAGCATCATCTACCTTTGCGGCAAGGTGCTCGCGGCCTGGCGGGGAAAACAGGAGGCGGGATGGAGATGTGCAGGGCCCGTCTGGGTGGCCCCTGAACCAGCTGGTTTTGCAGGGCGACAGCAGCATCCGGTACTTTGAGATTACTGACGAAGCGCCTTTTGTGCACTACCTGAACACGTTCAGCAGCAAGGAGCCGCAGAGGGGCATGGGTTTCATGCCCAAGAGGGGTCTGGATGTCAGCAAATGCGAGATCGCCCGGTCAGCAGCCTTCACCCTTCCCGTTTGCCTGCTTCTGTCCCCATTTTCCATGAGGGAAGACGCGGTGCTTTCCCAATGGTGTAATCTTTAGGAAAGAGTGGGGGGCCAGGGGGAAGGGTCAAACAGGCTTGTTTCCAGTGCCAGCTCCAGCACTAGCTCACTTGACATTCTCTGAACTTCAGTTCCTTATCTGTAAAATGATGATAAACACCCCATCAGAGGTGTTTTACCAGCTGGACAACAATGTGTTTAAAAGTGCAATGCATGGGAGGCGGTCAGCAAGTGTTGGCCTCACCCCTTGGTCCCAGGCGGAAGTGAAGGGGGTGGGAGACTGGCGGGGGAGGGGGGCGGGGGGGGCGGGGGGAGGGGAATGCTGAACCTCACTCCCTTATAGGTTATACAAGTTGCACGAAAGAAAGTGTGAACCCATCATCATGATTGTACCACGCAAGGTGAGAGCCGGGAGAGGGGTTGGAAAGGGCTCGGAGCGGAGCAGGTCCGGCACCCTAACAATTGTCCTCCTGTCCCCTCAACCCCCACAGTCAGACTTGTTCCAGGATGACCTATACCCAGATACACCCGGCCCGGAGCCAGCCCTAGAGGCAGACGAATGGCTGTCGGGTCAGGACGCGGAACCCGTGCTCATTTCACTGAGGGATGGTTACGTACCCCCCAAGCATCGCGAGCTCCGGGTCACCAAACGCAACATCCTGGACGCGCGACCGCCCTCCGGCCCCCACCGCAGCCAGTCGGCCAGTGACGCCCCCTTGGTAAGATCGGCCCCACTCCACCCAGGTCCACTCTACAAGTCCCGCTACCGCCCCCTGCCCAACACCGCCTCTTCTGTCCTCCGCGCTCCAGCAGCAGCACACGCTGGAGGCGCTGCTGGAGGAGATCAAGGCCCTTCGCGAGCAGGTGCAGGCCCAGGAGCAACGCATCACGGCCCTGGAGAACATGCTGTGCGAGCTGGTGGACGGCACGGACTAGCGCGGCGCGCTGGGGACCGTTCCGAGTCTGGAAGGCAAGGCTAGCCGGTCATACGGACTCAGCCCGTCCCGGGTTTTGGTCGGGAACTCCTGACCCCACCTCTCCAGGCTGGAGCCGGGGATAGGACTGGGAAGGGAACTCGGCCGGCCCCTCATGAGAGGCCTGGACAAACGCAGCGTCGCAGAGACGCACGTCTGTCTGGCGCCCACCCGGCAGCGTGCCTCGTCCAGGACTCAGCAGGAGCTGGCCTTGGGAGGCCCGAGGTGACGGGCCTCCGCAATGGTGCTGCTTGGCGAGGCGGTGTCCCTACTGTCTCCCACCCAGGGCAGGGAAAGTGCTTAGTATTAGCTCGATGCTTGGGGATATGCGGGAGCTTGGGCTTGACCTCAAACAGGTGGCAATTTGACTGATGTCCCCAGGCTGGCTGGGGAAAATTACAAGGCTTCTCCCTCTAATCAGCTCATTTGATTCCACCACCCTGAGTGGTAAACTGGTTGGGCGTCACCCCAATTCTACAGACATACAACCCGTTGGCTGTAGAGTCGGACTTACTGGCTACACCCAGCAGGGGGCTCTCTTCCTTCCCAGCCACAGAGGAGAGGGTGGCTTCCTGCGGCACCCACTACCGGAGAACTAACAGAACTGGCCTGAGGAAGCAGGTACACACGTACACACACACACACACACACACACACACACACACACACACGCACAGTCCCCCCCGCTCCCCAGCCCTCTGCTGTGGCCTTGATTCTAGGAGAAAAACAAGACATACTGAATGAAATCTTTTACTAAGTGCTCAGTCTGTGCCTCCTGTATGGGTGCGGATGAGGGAAGATGAGAACCCCAGCAGCTGCAAACGCTACTCCCGTGAACCCTGATAAATGCAACCGTGCCTGGGCTCAGGCCCCACCAGGCATCCTCTTACCTCAGAACCCGTACACTGAGGTTCAGAAGGAACCCCCAGACCTCAGGTGGGTGCCCTCCCTCAGTAAAGGCAGGTAGGAAAAGCCTCAGGTTTGAAGCCTCTTTTATTTGTGCCTCAGAATCAGTCCGGTGCCCCTGGCATCAGGGAAGGGGTGAGAGGAACAGCTTCTCTTTGTTGTTTTTTTCCATCCCTTTTGTGTCCCTTCTGAACCTCACTGGCTGAGCCAAGAAGGCCCGTCTGAGGGAACCCAGACAAGGGAGTGCGTTGGGACCCTGCCCCTGGAAAGGTCTGTGCTTCTCTGGGTGGGTGGGGTGGGGCAGGGGAGAGCCGGGGGTTAGCACCATTGGATGAAAGGTTTTAGAGTCAGCCCCTGGGTGGGGGCAAGTGGGATGCACAACCAGAGGGCTAGCAGCAGCTGGTGGGAAAGGGTGGGTGGTGGTGCCAGGGCCCTGGGCGACATCTCTGTGTCCAGTTTAGTATAGGGTCTAGTGCTTGTTCCCAGCCCAATATGCTCCCCCACACACACCATTTGCCAAGAGAGCACGAGGGAGCCAGGCCTTGCAGAGGTGTATGTGTGTGTGGGGGGGTACCGTGGGCACCCTCCGTGATCACAAAAATGTCTTGAGGAAGGGGACTCCAACCTTTGGCCGCCAAAATTGAAGCTAGGACCACCCTGAGACCTGACCCGGGAGAGGTATGGGGGCTGGGGGAGCCGGGCACCCCGCTAAGTGCACTTGACGCTAAAATGCCGGGGTGGGGGAGGCGCTGGGCCCTTGACCTGCTGATTTGTGTCTGGAACAAAGCAGCAACACAGAACGAGGGGAGCTCAGTTGCGCCCCGGGGGTGAAGAGCGGAGATGCAAAGGCTTCACGGGCAGTGTCCTGAAGAGGGGACAGTGAGCAGAAAGTAGGGCTGGCCAAAAGGAGCAAGGATGGGGACACCGCTCCTCTAAGGACCCGTCTCCCGCTCAGAATCTCCTGGCTCTGCCCTTGGACCGGCCTGAGCCCAGGGCAGAGGGTGGGGGTCAGGATACAGCAAAGCAGGAGGACAGGGCCATGCCAGCTGCCTCCAGGGCCCTGGCCCAGGAAAGTACCACGTGGCCATGCCGAACCCCTCCCGGTCCGGTGCCTGGTGCGCGGCTACGCCCCTGAGGCGGCGGTTCGGGTCTCCAGCCGCCGCGGGACAGGCATGCGGGCCCTACATGTCTCACTCCGGGGCGGGGCATGCGTGGCGTGGCTGAGGGCCCCGGCTGGGGCGCTACTGCTCAGTCAGCGAGAGCCGCAGGATGCGCTCCAGCTCCTCCTCCTCCTGGAGCACACGTCGCCGCCGCTCCTCCTGCTCCTGCGCTGACAGCTCCATGGCCAGCCGCAGCTGCTCCTCGTAGCTCCGGAACACGTGGCCGCTGGGGCCCCGGCTTGGGCTGGGCCGAGGACTGGGAACCGCCGTGGGGGGCACGGGCTGGTGCTGGGGCGTGGGTGGGGTGCTCCTGGGGGCGGGGAAGACACGTCCAGGGCTCCCAGCGCACCTGCCAGTGACCGCAGCCAGGAGCCAGCATGGAGGCCCCACAAGTGCAGGCCTGCCACCCTCCAGTGGAGGTGAGGAGTCCCGCGTCACCATCCTGGCTCCCACCCAGTTGTGGCAGATCCCCCCACCTTCTCAGTGGACGGCGGCCCAGAGCATGTGGGCATCTTTTAGAAGCCCAGCCTTACATCCTGCCTGGTGAGGCCCTGGAGGCCAGGAGGCCTGGCCCTCGCTCCCAGACCCCTTTTGGAGTACTGCTCATCCATCCAGGAGGAAAGGGTGGTGGGAGAAGCCATCTTGATACCGGTAGGGTCCCTGGTGAGGGTACCACAGTTTCTCTGGGCCAAGAGGGGCTGCTCAGCCGGAAGTGTTCTCACCACTGGGACAGGGTACTGGGGTACCGTGTGCATGTCGGATGGGTAGGGATAGGCTTCTCCAAATCCTGGTGGGCACTGACCTGTCCTGTTGGTGACCCTCGTAGGACATGGGGTGAGTACCCGGCTTGCTGTTGGTTAATGCCTCCCAGATGGTGACCTGTTGGGAGGAGGCGTGGGCCAGTTGGCTATGGCGGTGCCCAGTCCGGTGGCCAGGCGCGGCTCGGGGACGCACCTGGTCATACTCACTGCCCGCCTCAAGCAGGCTCTGCTGGATGGCAAACTGCAGCAGGTCGTCTTCGTCATCACGGGTGGCTGCCTCCCGCTGGCCGCCCAGAACGCTGTAGCCTCGTGGGGCCTCGAACAAGGCGGGGGAGATCTCACAGCTGCGGCATGAGGCTGAGGGCAGGCTGGGGTCAGAGTGGCTCCCCAGGAAGGGACAGACAGCACACCAGCGTGGGGGTGAGGGAAGGGTGGGCTCGGAGGAGGACAGGGCTCACTTGTGGAACTGGAGCTGCTGACACTGGAAGAGTCGCTGCCTGGGGAAGGGGTCTCGCTGCTGGGGCTGCCTCGCACTAACGGCACCGGCTCGTCGCAGCCATTGAGGTTCCCGAAGGTGATGCGGGCGTTGAGGACGTGGAAGATCGGGATTTCTGACCATGAGGAAACCATCAGGCACCACCAACCCCCCCTCACACTTTAGCTCCCCACACACACTTTACCTCACCTAAGCCCCACACCCCCAACAGCCACTGAGGGGACATGGGGTGGGGTCTCACCAATCTTGACAGGGAAGCCAGGAGGCAGGCGCAGGGTAATGAAATCCCGGAGCTTGGCAAAAAGTGCATTGCTGACAGCCATGAGATCAATGATGGGGGCCACCTGCTCACACAGGGACAGGGGGTGCTCCTCACACAGCCACAGCTTGGCCTTGAACCTGCCCCCCACAGATCCCCAGGGGTGAGGGACATTGTAGAAGCCATGGCCTCCCAGAACCTTCTGGAGCTCGGCTGGCTCTGCCCTGCCCACCCCTCTCCATCACCAGCAGGGGGCCTCACTTCTGGGTCTTGGTGGTCAGTTCCATGGGGCGGCCCATATCACGGTTGCCAAGCTCAAAGCTGGGATTGAAGTACTCTTCTGCGGTGATGGCAGTGGGGTTGGCTGGGCTCAGAGTCTGAGTGATCAGGGTCTGTACCACATGCGGAGGGGCCCATGAGACCTTCTGTCCCTGGTACAAGGCCAGCCTTACGGGCCCTGGAGCTGGCCCCCTTCCCGCCCCCGCCACTGTGGAGCTGAAATGGCCTTGGGCATCGTGGAAAAGGTGTCCACATGCTAAGCAGGACACCCCCCAGGCCTCCTCCTGAGCCACATTCACACCCTTCCACCAAGGGGCACCCATGGCACACACTCACCCCATTTTGAGGGCCCCCATGCTGCTCAGCAATTCCCAGGAAGGACTGCAGAGGTGTCTTACAGCCTACAACAAATGAGGCATCTCAGAAGACACTGCAGCCCTCAGAAGTGACAGCACCCAAGACCTAGGGAGGAGGCTGCTTCCTGGGGGGAGGAGGGAATGGTTTATCCACACCGCACATCCAGGCACCTTCATCTGAAGGTGACTGAGAGCTCAAAAGGACAAGACCAGAACCACTATAAGCACAGCTGGAATAAAAGCAGGCCTGGGGCTCAGGAGAAACTTCTAAAAGAGTCACTCTTCAGGTTGGTGACACTGAACAAAAAATACCTGCCTTTGGTGAGGTATTTGGGGTATGCACATGTATGTGTGTGTTTTGCTTCAGGCACTTCCATATCAATGACTTCATTTGTTCCTCTGTGAGGCAGGAATTTTGTCTCTCCACTTTAGACAGTCTAACTGGTGCCCAGAGAGTCAGGTGTGGTATCAACGGGTACAGAGAATCAGTGGCAGGCTGCTCTGACTTTCTTTGCCTAGGATGTCTCACTAGACTAGGATGGCCAGTAAATAGGATACATGACATTTCCCTCCCTTCCTAAATCCAGTGCAGACATTAGTAATCAATTCCTACCCATTGAGCCCGAATGTTGCCTTAGAATCATCTTAGCACTCTAGGCAGCCACTACCAATCCTTAGGACTTAGCACTTGCACTGACACCTATTTGCCTGAATAAACTAGCCTGACTTTTGCAAGGATGTCACAGGGAATACTGATATAGGCGCTCAAGTGGAAGCTGGTTCCTCACACGTTCCGCCATGTGCCTCTGCCTCATTACCTTTGACCTTGCCCTTGTGCTGTTCTGAAAGATGCTCTGTCCGTGTCCGGGTGATGAGTTCCACGTTGGATGCTCCATATACCTGGGGAAAGATCAGAAAAGGGCTCAAAGACAGCTCTGGTACCACTACCCACTGTCCCCAAAGGCATTCTGAACACTTCCTGCAAGGAAGGGTCTGGGGCGGGGAGGGGGTGGGGGGAGCTGTTTGCTCCAATCTCCAGGCCTTCAGGAAAGTAAATTTATGAAGACTTATGAAGACATTCATTCATGCTCTTATTCATTCGACAAACACTTTGTGAGGAGCCTCTATGTACCAAGCACTGAGGCAGGCATGAGGGTACAGTGCTGAACCACCACAGCCAGACACCGTCCCTGCCTTCTCGAGGCTCACAATCTACTTGAAGACACAGAAAATGGACAGTTACAACATAGTGTGATACATGCTCTGGTGTGGGGAGCACAGGACTGTGGGAACAAAATGCAGCGGCTTCTACCCCGTCTGCAGAACCAGGGAAGCCTTCAAGGAAGACACAGGACAGAAGCCTGCAGCGTCTGTTAGCTCCTGTGTTCAGCGGCGGCACCCTGCGGTCCCATCAGGGTGATGTGGGAGTCCCAGAGTGACGTATACAGTCTTCTCAGGGGGATCGGCCTGGCTCTAGGGTCAAACAGCAAGGGTCTGGACCTCGGCTGGCACTTACGGTTGTGTGACCTTGTACAGGTCAGGTAACGACCCCAAGCCTCCATTTCCTCATCATAAAATGGACTGATACCCTAATTCATAGAGTTATTATAAAGATTAAATGGAATACCATGGAAAGGACTCAATAAACGTCTGTAAAATGGGAATAATAGTAGCACCTACCCAAAAGGGTTGTCGTGAGAATTAAATGAGCACGTGTATGTGTGTGTGATATATATACATGCATACATATAAAATGTCAGAACAGTGCCTTGAACACGAACATAATAAGTGCTCAATAAGTTCTGGCTATCCTCCTCAGCTGCCTCTGGTCTAGTGCTGCTCCCTCTATGCTGCATGGCTTCTGCGCCTCCAAGGCTGAGAGAGGGTGGTTAGGAAACCCCTGGCCAGCTCGCTATAGGCAAGAGTGTGGTGGGTCCTGGCACCTAGGAGCTGTGGCCTCACCTTGGCTTCATACCCATTCACCATCTCAGTCTTCTCACTGCGCCAGCCCAGGATGCCAGTCTTGTTCCTGGAGAAGCAGAGTGGTCCAGGTAAGAGGGCCCCTCACCAGGTTGGCTCCAGGGTCTCGAGGCTATGCCCACTCACCTCTCAAAGGAGATGTTCTTGGTATCGAGCTGCGTGGTGACAACGGGCGCAGCAAGCCGGCTCAGCACCTGCTCCTCGGTGGGCTGGGCAGCAGCCAGGAGCAGCTCGCGGTCCTGCCCGGCCAATGCCAGAGTCTCAGTGTACACCACCCGGCGGTCATGGTCAATCTCCATGACCACAGCGCCTGTATCTGCCAGGTACAGAACATAGGCGGTCAGGGGTGCCATGGAGCTGTCTCCAGCCTCCCCACCCTGCCCCACTTCCTGCCTGCCTGACCTTGGCCTCTGAAGACGAAGCTGCGGTTGCCTCGTTGCCACGTCATATGGTCAAAGCCTAGGAGCGTGGTGTCTACCCGCAGATTCTGCCCACTCTTCCACACTTTGTAGGTGTCGCTAGGGCAGATCTTGGACACCAGGGGCACTAGATGGAAGGAAAGGTCGGAGGTAGCTTCGATTTGCCTGGCCCGCCCAACCTGGGCCACCTCCGGCCGGGAGTCGGGGTTTGGCTGGGAAAAGGTAGGAACTGGTGGGACAGAAGCCCCTCCCCCAACAACACCCACACAAACACAGGCCACAGTCACTCAGATATATGCAATCTGAGGTCAGGGACAGGCGTGTGGCAGCCACCACCAAGTTCCCATTATCTACCATTTGTTAATTCATTCAATCTTTTATCCGACCTTCCAACAAATACTTATTAAACACCTACTGTGTGCCAGGCACTATTCCAGTCACTGGGGATGCAACATTAAACAAGACAGGGAGAATGACTTCTTGGAGCTTACCTTCTAGCAGGGAGTGACAAATAACACACAAATGAGCAAATCATTACAAAGCGAAAGAGATAGTAATAACAGGCTCAGGACAGTGTGGGAAGGCCTGGCTGAGGAGGGAGCATTGAGCTGAAAACTGAAAGGTAAGGAGTCACAGAAGGAGCTATGGGAAGAGTGCTCCAGGCAGGGGAGCAGCAAGTGCAAAAGCCCTGGGGCGGGAGAGTGCCCAGAGAGGCCCCCATTAGCCCCTCTTACCCCAGCTAGTGAATTCCCATTTCATCTCCACGTAGAAGTCCTGGGCCTGGAGGACGACAGGAAGAGTGGCTAAGTCTGCGCTACTGACAGGGTTCAAGGGCTCCAGTGGGGAGACTGAGGGGCTGGCCCTCACCTTGCGCAGCTTCTCCAGGAGCAGTGGGATGCCTGCCAGTCGCTTCACCACCCGCTGGTAGTCCCGGTACCGTAGCACCAGCTGCACCAGCTCCAGGTCCCGGGTACTCACAGCCTCCTGAAGCACTGGGGGAGAGGAGACAGTGTCACAGGGCAAGGAAGGATATGCTGCTGGAGAGACCCTGGCTGTGGGGCCACGGCGAGCAGTGGTGCCCACCTGTCCAGCCGCTGCGATTCTCCCTGCCCACGTCTGCACCGTGTGCCAGGAGCACACGGGCACACTCGAGGTGCCCCAGTGTGGTGGCCAGGTGTAGGGGAGTCCGCCCACGGGGATCCAGCTGCTCGATGTCCACCTGGAGAAGGAAGTGAAGACAGCCCTGGTCACGTCGGAGGCCCAACAGCCTCTAAGCAGGCAGCAGTCACCTGGCCACTTCACAAAGCAATAGAAAAAAAACAGAGCTGGGGCCAGGGGAGTGGGAAGCGCTGGCAGGACAAGGCAGGAAGTGACTCTGAGAAAGTGATTCTTCCTCCTTTCCTGTCCACTTAGGTCCCCTCCAAGGCCCAGTGGGCTGCCTGCGAAGAGTAAGCTTGGGGCTGAAGGGCGAGCTAAAGAGGCTGCTGGCAAAGGAGGCCACGTGAGACAGGACCCATCCTAGGGGTCCAAGACCACAGCTTCAGGAAGGGCCAGTAATTTAGATCACTGACATTACCAGTGAGTGAGGTTTAGTGAAGAGTTGCAGTAATCCTTCGATAGGAATGAAGGAATATGTTCATGATATAACTTCAAACTCATGTCCTGCGCCCGTGGGACACTATGTACAACTCCTATGATGGTTTTGTGAATAGCATGATTATATTATGTGAGGTTTTTGTTGGGTGATAAAAGCATATGTCTGTTAAACATAAACGTTTAAATAGATTTGGGGAGTCTAGGACCTCTAGTTAAATACAACCCCATACATGTAACTCTTTCCTTCCCAAAATTTGATTAAAATGCCAGTAAAAGGCTTCTACTCCAACCATGATAACTAAAATTACCCTCCTATTATAAACAGAAAACTATTGCTTCAAGATAGATGAAATAACTGTTTGCAGACATTAGACAGCAAGTAGTCCTGTGATCCCTGAAGGAAGAGAAACAAACAATGTGGGCTCTAAGATTGCCTGGATTTCTACCTGGAGGAATATTTGGGACTGCAGTTCAGGGAGGGGAATCCCTAGCAGAGCACAGTAGTAATCTCACTCAGGAGCTGAGACGGCAGACAGGAGTTCAGGGAAGCTGAGGTAGCTAGAAGTTGCAGGGCAGAGTCCCAGGAAGGGATGAGCTCTGCAAGCAAAGAGCTCCAGAAATTCACTTGGGGTCGTTTTGATTCTTTGGTAAATACTAAACTTCATATGTGTAGAGTGAAACTCAACCAGACAGAAAAGGAACAACAGGTTGATAAATTCTCAGAGCTCACCCAGGGCAGGGAGACATTCAAACTCTAACCTGCTAGAGTGGAGAATCCTTGTTGTTTACCCGGGAAGGGTATTGAATAGGGACTCGAAAAGGGTTATGCCTCAGTAGTAGGGCTAACCTATCCCGAGAGAAAAGGCTCACCGAGACCCAATATAATAAAGATTAAAAATAAGCTCAAAAGGCTCAAACTGATTTGCAAGTAACTTAACTTAGTCTGTCAGAACAAAGCCTAATACTCTTTAAAGGAAGACAATAAAATCCAAGTGCTTACCATCACAACATTTACAATGTGCAACATCCAATTAAAAATTACTAGACATGCAAGGAAGTAGGAAAATATGATGCATAATTAGGAGAAAAGTCGTTTTACAATAAAGATGACGAATGGCTCAATATGTTCGAGAGTTCAAAGAAAAACATGAACACAGAGTTCATGGGGAAAGAAATGGGAGATACCAAGTACAGTATCTGAAGTGAAAAAATCCACTGAGTGAAATTAACAATCAATTAGACACTACAAAAAAAAGAAATCCATGAACTTGAGGACATAGCAATATAACTACACAGACTGAAGCACAAAGGGGGGAAAAAAGTACTGAAAAACATTCAAAGAGCCTCAGCAATCTGAGCCACTCTAAGGCATTCTAACTTAAGTGTAATTGGAATTCCAGAGGATAGGCTAAGTAAATGGGGGTAAATAAGACAAATTAAAATAAATAACAACCAAAACTTTTCCAAATTTTATTTATTTATTTATTTATTGAAAAATTTTTTTATTCATTTCAGGTGTACAAAACAATAGACATTTATACCCCTCACAAAATGATAACTCCCCCTCCCCCACCAAATTTGATTTTTAAAAAACCTATTGTAGAACGTTGAATGTTGGTACCCCTCAAAAATATACATCTATATCCCAACCTCCAGAACCTATGAATGTAACCTTATCCAGAAAAAGGGTTTTTGGAGATGTAATTAAGAATCTCAAGATCAAATCAGCCTGGATTATCCAGGTGGGCTCTAAATCCAATAATGTGTCTTTGTCAATAAGACATACAAAGGCCAGATACACAGAGAGGAGCAGTTGCATGAAGATAGAGGCAGAGACTGGAGTTAGGCAGCCCCAAACCAACCAATGCTTGGAGCCACCAGAAGCTGCAAGAGGTAAAGAAGGATTCTCCCCTAGAGCCTTTGAAGGGAGTGGAGCCTTGCTGACACCTTGAGTTTGGACTTCCAACCTCCAAAACGATGAGAGAGAAAAAAAATGTTTTTGTTTTAGCCCACCCAGTCTGTGGTAATTCGTTGTGGAAACTCATACAAAAATAAATCCATAGAACTAAGAAACTCAATGAATCACAAGCAAGACAACTATCAAGAAAACTACACCAAGGCCCATCAAAATCAGATGTTAAAAACTAGTGATAAAAAGAAAATCTTAAAAGCATTTTGAGAAATCAGACAAATTATATATGGAAGAACAAATGTAGGAAATACTACATACTTCTCATCAGAAACCATGCGAGCTAGAAGGCAATAGAATGAAATCTTTAAAGTGCTGGCGGAAAAAAACTGTTAAACTAGAATTCTACATCCTATGAAAAATATCCTTCAAAAACAAAGGGGAGAGGAGTGGCCAGATGGCTCAGTTGGCTAGAGCGCAGGCTCTGAAGAACAGGGTTGCCGGTTCGATTCCCACATGGGCTAGTGAACTGCGCCCTCCACAACTAGATTGAAGACAACAAGCTGCCGCTGAGCTTCCGGAGGGGCGGCTGGATGGCTCAGTTGGTTAGAGCACGAGCTCTCAACAACAGGGTTGCCGGTTCAATTCCTGCATGGGATCGTGGGCTGTGCCCCCTGCAACTAAAGATTGAAAACGGTAACTGGACTTGGAGCTGAGCTGAGCCCTCCACAACCTGATTGAAGGACAACGACTTGGAGCTCATGGGTCCTGGAGAAACACACTGTCCCCCAATATTCCCCAATAAAATAAAATAAAGGGGAGATCTGCCATAAGTGTGATGATTGGGTGTTCACACTCTTATGTGAGCTGTGCCTCCCTCAAATCTTGTTAAAACCTTGTTACAACAGCAGCGTATTACCTGTCTGACGTGAAAAGATAAGATAAATAGGGAAATGAAGAGTTTTGTGGACAAACGAAAGCTAAGAGAATTTACCACCAGAAGATCTTCAAGAGATGTTAAAGGAAGTCATTCAGGTAAAAGGGAAATGATACCAGATGGAAACTTAGATTCTGTACAAAGGAATGAAGAGTGCCCCAAATGGTAAACATGTGAGTATAAGAATGTCAATAAAATATTTAAAACGCACAAGAATAAAGAGATGTGAGCAGATGAGACATTTTACATGTTTAGAACATGGAAAGTGGCTGGGGCATCACTGACTTAGGGCAAGAGAGGGTACCAGAACCTAAGCACCCACAGAGGGGAACCCTATTCACCCCCTAGCACCTTCGAAAGGTACAGAACATGCAGGCGATTGGGAACAGCAGAGATGGGAGTGAGACTCAGAGCTGAACACAGGGGGGCTGGTTAAAATTCAGAGTCCCTGGCCCCCCTACCCAATCTTGTAAAGATGGGAGATGCCCCCTTCCCCTCCACAGGACGCCAAGGGCTTATTCTCTGCAGAAATTGAGGCTGAGATGCACTGGACTCGGGGACACTGACCTAAAGATGAGGTGATGGGGCTGAAAACTGGTGAACAGTGAAAGCCCAGTCCCTCCCCTGCCTCAGATCCCGGCCCACTGGCAGCCAGACTGCCCCATCCTACCCTGAGCAGGAGACTGGGGAATTCTTCCTTGGACAAACTAGAGGCACTACAGACCTCTGGGTACAGACATTTGGGAATCCCGCGGTAAGTGGCCAGCTGGCCACCCAATCATCTGACAACAGCACCCGTACATCAGTAAGCTCCACAGCCCCATTCTTAAATACGCCCCAACAACCAGGGGTGACTGGACATTTGAGGAAAGCCACCAACATGAAACACCAAAGCATGGACATGGATGCTGAAAACCCAAAGGAAACACTGTCAATGCAGGAAACAGAAGAAAACTTTTTTGGAGGAAAACAGTCATTTACGTTCTCAGAAAAATATGAAAAGATAATTGTATTTATGAAACAGAGTGGGACATCCCGACCTCCCATAACTTCTCTTGTTTTCCTCACTTTCTTCACTCCAGCCATTCCTGGACAGCTTGCACCCGCCCGAGTTCTCCCACTCCAGGAAACAGTACCTCAGTTCAGTGCCTTTTCAGGTAGAAAAAAACAAGTTTGCAACTGTTTTTCTCTCTTCCTTTCCTCTTGCCGTCCATATCTAATCCATCAACAAAACCTGACCTTAGAGGCTCTACCTTCCAAACAGATCCAGAGTCTTCTTATTTTCATCACCTCAATCTTCCATCGTGTTGTAGGCACCCCATCTCTCTCCTGGTGGCCTCGTCACCTCCTTACTGGTCTCTTCCCTCCTCTCCTGGCTCCTTAGGTCTATTCTCCTCATGGCCCATCACAGCTCCTGCCATCCTGTGAAATGCTCTTCAGGTGCTGACACTCTTTAGCTCAAAACCTTCCCACCGCCCAGCCCTGGACGACTCCTTACACTCACGCACTCTCCCACCTCTCCTCCAGATTCCACTCCCACACACCGGCCTTCCCTGGATACCCCCCTGCAGAGCCACAAAGCTTTCTCCCCCACTTCACCCAGGTCATTGCTCAAAGGTCACCTCCTTAGAAAGGCCTGCTCGGACCACCCATCTTAAATGACAGGTGCTATTTCTCTAGAGATTGCCCTTTCCCCTGCTTTAATTCTCTTCCAACATGAAATTGCTTGTTTGTTTTTTCATTGTCTCCCTCACCTAGATGGTAAGCCCCACACGGGAGGGTCCTTCTCTGTTCTGTTCAATGCTATATGCCCAGTCCCTAGACAGCACCTGGCACATACCTGGTGATTAATAAATATTTGTTAAACAAATGCAGAGCTGACTATATTTAAGGGACACGCGGAGGCAATCAAGTGTAAAATTGATAAGCCGAGAACTGGGTGTAGAAGTATATAGTTTATAATTATGGAGGTAAATAACAGGCAGCCTCGAGTTCAAAGCGGCTGCCTCTGAGGAATGAGACGGAGCAGTGGGGAGAGGTGAGGTGAGGATGGCTGCTTTTTATTACAAGCCTTCTAGCACCAGTTAAATATTTTAAAACATGAATGTGAATTCCTTGATCAAAAAGAAAGCATTTTAAATAATTTAAATTATTTATATAATTTTTATAACCCTGTGTTCGCATTTCTTTGTTTTTAAATACACCAGAAGCCTCAAAAAAAAAAAAAGTGTGCCCGGCCCCTGTGGCCCTCCGGCTGCCCCTCCCCATCAGCTCCCCACACAGGAGGGGGCCCTAGTTACTCTTTGCCCACTGTGGGTTGGGCTGGGCCCCTCCTCCCAACCTGGGTGCGGTCTGAGCCCTGGGGTGGGAGTGGTGAAGGGCCTACAGGCCCCAAGCTGGCTGGGGCAGTCAAGAGGAGACCTTCCTAGGGGCTGCAGTGGAGTCATCTGTGCCTCGCAGCTGCTGCTGCTGAGACCCTAGGGAGCTGGCAGGACACCCCACCTAGCCCCAGGGTTCCAAATGCTGCCTGCCACCCGCCCCCTCAGGTGCCTCAGCTCCAGTTGAGAGAGAGACAGACAGACAGACAGACAGAGAGAGGCTGGCACTGCCTGCCGGGCAGGAATGCCCCTCCCCACCCCCACTCCTCAGGAGCTCTCCCAGGGTCCTCAGGGTCCCAAGGCACCACTGTTTTCCAGGGCCAACATGGGCCCTGCGTATCCCAGCCAGGCCCCAAAGAAGCTCCCCACACCGGCCCAAATCAGGGCCTGCAGTGGAAGTGGCACCTTGCCCTGGGCCCAGGTGGGAGAATTTATTAATTTCCTCAGCAAAGGCCTGCAGCTATTTAATTGCTGGAATGAAAAGGTTTCCCATGAAACCCAATACCGAGCCCTCCCAACCAAGAGAATGGAAACTCCATGCCAGCAGGCCTCAGCTAGTGTCAAAAGCAGGGGTCTCGCTAGCTTAGGAGCCAGAGTTCCCTGAGCAGAGAGCCACCGTGTTTTCACTCAAACACACACACGCACACGCACTGGTAAAGATACACACTCACACTCCTGCCTCCATACTCACAGTGCATGTGCACCAGAAGTGTGCAAGCACAGGCGTGCCCAGCTGCTCTCTGACTCAGCAGGCATCTACTCACATGTAACACACGTATTTGTTGCCAGTATATTTGCACATGCACACCCCTCACACCCACATGCACTAGCAGGGTATTTTTCAAACTTGTTTCGCATTAGCAGAATCCTTTGGTTAGGTGAAATCCTACAAGGACACACCAAATGTACAGACTAAAAACGGGTGCTGGAGAAGAAGTGTGGGGCCTTGCCTTCTTAGCCTCTGTCTCCTTTCCCTGTTCCCCGCCCTCCTCCAGCCCCAGGCAGGACAGCCCAAGTCTGGTGTGATCACTGCTTCTCAGCTCTCCCACCGCCCATGAGGTGTGGGAACAGGTATTCCCTGAGTCACTCAGGAGGGAGGGAGGCACGATGCTTCCTTACACTGGGTTGAGCCTGTGGGGGTAGAACCTGCTAACTCTCCCTCCACGCTGCCCCCTCTGCCCTGTCCCACGCAGCCCGTCCCCTCATCCCAGACACATTGATTTTCGGTTTCTGGGGTTTGTGGCTCCCTCTTCTGAGCTTCCGAATTCACCAGCGGTGGTGATGGCCCACAGCCGGAACTGCCCATTTTAAGAGGTGGGGGTGGGGGGGCACAGGTGCTCTTGGACACACAGGTACAGTGGGTGGTACAGCGTCTGACTGAGCATCCAGGGGCTCGAGAAGCCATTTCACCTGCCTCTAGGTCAGAAGGATGAACTGAGGAAAGCAAGAAGGAAGACCATGCTGGATGCAAAAAAAACCAGGAAGAAAAAAAATATTTCCCAGGAACCATAGTTTGGCCCCCTCCAGAGTGCCAGTTGCCAGGAGAAGAATCCTGCTCTCCTTGTCCCTCCCACAGGGAGCTATACAATCTAACCGCGACCTCCCATCCCCAGGGAACACCAGGGACTCGTGACTTCAGAACCAGGGCCGTGGCCAACTGGCTGTGCCAACCTCAGGGCCTGGCCAGCCAAGAGAGAACTGGCACATCCACTGGCTTACAATCCTAGCCCCTTCCCAACCTGGCAGGACATGTGCGTGCCAGGAAGCAGGGGCACCCAGCAATCATTGTACTGCTAGGTGCCAGCTAGGGGTGGTCATAGACCCTTCTCTTCACCCAAAAAACACCCACTGCGCACTCCCTGCTTCCAGCACCCAAAAGAACCGGGGGGGGGGGCTGCTGAGCAAAGCTCATGAACCTGCCACACCATGCCCCTCCTTTGGAAGCCAGCATTGCCAAGCCTGCCCACAGGAGGGCTTTCTTGGAGTGAAAAAGAGGCAGCGATGCCAAGTGAAGCCCAGGGAAACCCAGCTGCTGTGTGTTAGAGGAAAGCCTGGCTGTTCTCTGCGACAGTTAGTGCCAGGAGAACCAGAGGTCAGGGACCTCCAGCTGGGATGCCTGGGAGTAGGGGGGAAGGGTGTGGGGGGAGGCAGAGGTTCATTACGATGTTAGGTGGCTGCTCCCAGGCCGATCCACTGCAGGAAATAGCTGGGTTGGGCACTCAGCTCTCCCCGGGAGCCTGATGTCTTGGGAACTGAACAGTGTACATTTGGATATAAGTGTCATTTTGGGTCAGTCCTGGAGTTAAGATACAATCAGGGGCCTCTTCCATCCAGACTGATTGGCACTTCCCTTCTTGGCACCCCCAGAGCAAAGAGGACTGATCTGATTCCTCTGTGGTTGAACAAGGGTTAACCTCAACCAGTGCCCTATATTTCCTCTGGCCTGGATCAGGACAGGAGGTGTCCATTTCCAGGAGACACTAACTCACCAGGGTGGCTCGGGGGCTGGGGTATGGGATGGTGGGGATGGGGGGAACCCGATGCCTGGTTTCTGTGGCGGCCTGAGGGAAGAAGAGGGACACACTCAGCAGCCCCAAACCACCCCTGCCTTCAGTGGGTTCCAGTCTCTCCACCCCAAGATGGCTGCTGATCTGAGGACTATCATTCAGAGAGTCCCGGGTGAAAGAGCCCTTGCTTCTAGGGTATATTGCCTCTCTCCAATCTCTGCAAGAAAAAAACCACCCACTCCTCCAGCAAAGGAGTGCCACTGAGGCATTCTGGAGATTCATCTACTAGCCCTCTGCCTAACAGTCCTTCAACCCACCAGCCCTCAATCATCCCATCAGGAAGTTCCTCTTGTGTCAGACTTAAATCCCTCCAGCTGTAACCTCTGTCAGAGACTTGTCTTCTTTTGCCCTCAGGGGAGGAAAGCAAAGAAGAGCCAAAAGAGATGACTGTCTGTTTCAGCACCCTGCACATCACACTGTACTTTCCTGTTTACACTCGCATCGCCAGAACAGGGTCTCCTTGAGGGCAGGGGCTGTTCGTCTTTGTTCCCCAGGATTTGTTACTCTGAATTCACTTCCTTTACCTTCAGCCTCTATGGCTGAAAACCACTTCCTTGATGATGGACAAATAGAGGCACGGTCTGAGGAATTACCTGGAGTGTCCTTCTGTAAGCAGAGGTGTAGCAGAGGTTTGGAGGCTCAGGTCACCCCAAAATGTTGGGACTACTATGCAGAGCTGGATGCTATGCTGGCCTGGGGGTGCTGTGGTAGACTTCAGAGATACACTCTGACCCTCACCTCACTTGCTGTCTGGTGATAACCTGCTCTCTGCCTCATTCTTCCCTTTGGGAAGAAGACGGCTGCTCAGACTGAACTTCCTGTGACTCAGGAAGTGGCCATCAAAAGGCATATTCCCAAAGGGGACAATCCCTGAGCAAACCACACCCAGCCTATGGCCCTGGAGTCTCAGACCCAGACCTCAAGTCTGCAGACCTCAACCTGAGGCAACCCAGGGCAGGCTGGGCCCATCTCTGACTCCTGCCTCTGCACCCTAGAGGGCGAGTTGTCCATGCCACGAGTGCTTACCTGTGGCCTGGGGGCCAAGGCAGAGTTGGGAACTACCTGTGGACCTGTGCCTGCCGTGGTCCTGAAGAATGGCCAGGAGACCCCACCTTACCCCATCTTCTTGGAGGCCACCGTCCAGCCAAAGCTGGCTGACCTAACCATTCTCACTGACTAGCAGGAACCACAGAGCCCGCTGTGTGTGCAGAACCTCAAATGTTTCCTGTGACTAGTGGCCCCTAGCTTCTTTAGAGCCTAGAAGCCAGGCCCCAGCACCAGAGGGCAGGAGAGCGCCTTTCAGCACCTGGACAAGGCTCTCGGGGCTTCCCCAAGAGGGTCTCTCTTTGTCCACTCCCCATTCCTGAGCCGGCTCTGGGGTCTGAGGGATCCAGGGGCTCTGCCCAGTCTAAGCAAACAGATTAAGCACTCGCCTTGAGGGTTGAGGGCAATGGGTGGGGCTGGGATGCCTGGGAGTGTCACATAGCCTATTCTCTGATCCTGGACTTGTGACCCGCCCCCCCCCCCACACGCAGGCTTTGCCTACCTCCGCACACTCACGCGGGAGGTGTCGCTGCTCCACTGAATGGGGCGGACTCTCCCACCACATGGAACACAGACCTAGCCGGCAGTCCCTCCCCCGCAGCCCTCACGACCCGGCGGGGAAGGGGCACAGGATCCCCTACCCCAATCTGAGAGGATCCGGGACACGTGTGGGCCGCCGGTCCCCACTGGAGAGGAGCCGGCGAGGGCCGCTCCCATCACCCTCTCCCGGTCCACAAGCACAAAAGCCGCGGTTCGAACAAAGAAGCGCTGCAAACTCGCCGGGGAGGCGGGACAGCAGGCGCCGCGCCCTCTCCCCACGCTGGGCGGGCGTGCCCGGCCGTGGGGTCCCCGCGGCGCCGGACAGCGCTCTTACCTGGCCGGCGCGGACCTCTTTCTCCAGCTCGCGGTGGCGGTTGTGCCACACGAGGTAGTGCAGCGGGTACTTGCCCTCGGGCCCCTTCTTGACGGAGGCGTTAGCGGGTATCATCGCCCGCTCCTCATGCCGGGGCCACGGCGCCCGGCCCGGGAGGAGGCAAGGCGCCGAAGCCGGGGCCCGGGGCCGCGGGGCGGGGGGTTGGCGCTGCCTGCTCGCAGGGTTGCGGCTCAGGCATGTGCGAGCGGCGCCGGCGGGCGGGGGCGGCGTGCCCGGCGCGGTGCGGGTGGCCGGCGTCCTCGCGAGGCGGCGGCGGCGACGGCAGGCGGCGTGGAGAGGCCCCCACCCGCCCTGGGAGGGAGCGGGCACTCGGCGACGCGGCTCCTACTCGCGCCTCGCCTCTCACACCCCCGCACACAAAGACGCGGCTCCACGGAGGGAGCAGGCTCCCGCAGCGGGCGCGGGGGCGCACGGGGTGCGGGCCCCGGGGACGCGGCCGCCGCCGCAGGGACGCGCGCCCGCAGCCCCCGGCTCCTCGCAGCCGCATAGCCCGGCCCTCAGCCCGAGCGGCCGGCCAGGGATGCGGGGGTGCAAGGGAGAGAGGAAGGGGACCCGGGTGCCCCGGGCAGAGCTTGAATACCTCGGCCCCGCGGCATCATGGGTCTTGTAGTCCACCTCGTAGAACTGGGGGTGGCGAGTGGCCGGAGAGGGTCCCTCACTGTCCCCCTCATCCCATGAAAGCATGGGGAGGGAATCAGGCATGGCCGAAACGGAGGCAGCGTCCTAATGCCAGGTGGGCTGGGGCGCAACCCCACCGCTGGCATTTTGCCTTTTGCCTGTTCATGGAGTGGGAGGGGACTACAGGCCTCGCCTCAGCATTGGGGGGCGCGGAAAGGTGTGGCCTTCGAGATCGAGTTTGGGTCCCAGTGGATCGCGAGGGATCTAGATTCTCCCCAAAAAAAGAGAATTATGTGGGACTCCTGAGAAAGGTGAGGGAGATTAGTACCAGGGGTTATTGGAGCAATCAGGGGTCTGGCACCTGAATAATTATATAGGAGTCTTCCCTGCCCTCTTATAAAATTAAACTCCATTTCCCACACTTTGACATTGGAAAGAGAATGTCCACTAAGTCTGGGAGGACAGTGCCCCTCCTCCATACACTGTCCTCTGCACGGACCAGAGTGGGGTTGGGCAGAGAAAGCAGCAGGTGGCAGCTCCCCATCTCCACCTTGTGTGATCCCCTCAAGAGAGGAAGTGGCTGATTCCAGAGACCGACTCCTTCCTGAATAACCCCAGGGTAGAGGTCCTTCCCGAAGGGTCCCTGAAGACTCGATGGTAAAAGTGGATGTTATCTCTGCGGACGCCTATTTCAAGGGCCGCCCTATCGCAAGGGTGGGAAGGACCTAGAGGCTTGGCCCAATCCCTGGAGGGAGGAGGGGCTGAGATGTTAGAGAGACCTGAGTTCGAATTCTTTCTTACTAATTGCCTGCCCTTAATCAAACTGCTTATATTTTCTGGTTTCTCAGACCACTCACCTCTAAAATGAGACTTCCTCCTGGGGTGAGTTAAGGATAGTAACTGCCCTGGAAACTGCGCATCCCTTCCCTAACCAGGCGGACTGACAGGTGTTGGGGACCAGGCATACATACGTAGTGCCTTCTCGAACCCATCTTAGAACAAGACAGGAATAAGGAATTCCACACCAGCCCTACTTAGAACAATCTAAGGAGTGTTTGTGTGGGAGGTGCTAGCAAAAGCTTGCAAACTCTCCGCGCCTTTCTCAGGTTCCTTTGTGTGGTCTTCTCTCCTTCCTCCTCCACACCCTGCAGTGCCAGGCCGGGGCGGGGAAGGATGAGGAAGGAGTGGACTGCCTCGCCCCTTTCTCCAGCCTGGGAGGAGCCAGCCGGCGTCTCTGGCAGCCGGGGGACCGCTGCCCACCTCTACCACGAGGGGTCAGCAAAGTGTCGTGGCTGAAGCTGGAGTTGGGGAGGGGGCTGGAGCTGGGGAGGGACGGCTAGGAGTGGCCGGTGAAATGCCTGTACATTTCCTTATTAAATTGTTTTTAGAACGTTGTGTGTGATTTCTCTTTAACTGTCCTGCTTCCTGAGGTGACGACATCTCCAAAGGGAAATCCTGAAACCCTTTTATCCGTAGCCCCAGGCCCAGAAGTTCGGCTGTGGCGGGGCGGGGGGTTTCCGGAACAAAGTTTGGAGAGTGGATCTGTGCCTGGGCCACTCCCAGGTAGTCCTGGGCCAACCAGATGGGGCCGGGACTATGTGGGACAGGGTGAATCATCCTTTTTCCCCTGAAGTCTTGGAGCTCAAGGAAGGAGGGAACTCAACCTGGATTGGGGGGCCTATCCCCTCCCCTGGGCAGCCGGCTCTTTTTGCCAGGCAGCCATACATACATTCTAAACCCAGGTCGCTTTTCCTCGGGCCTGCGCGCTCCAGCTGCCACGTGCTCGAGACGCGCCCACACAGCAGAGAAACAAAGACAGCCAAGCGATGGGGCTTCCAGCAGCCGCGTCGACATTTAATAAATGAACTTCCATAGCTGGGGGTCGATCGGGTGAACCGGCGTCCACCGCTGGTGGGCTGTGCGCCGGGTATGGGCGGCCAAGCTACTCCCCCCTTTGCCGAATCTGGGGCCACCAAGCCTAGGACTGACTCCTCCGTGCGGGTGCAGCACTGGGAGGCAGGTGTTGCCCACCCCCACCCATACTCCGCGAGGTATCCTTGCTGGCAGAAGCCCTGCCAGCCAGCGGCTGGCTGTGGGGGGAGGGGAGGCCTACCGTATTTTTTTAAAGGTGTGATTATAAATATATCCCGTGGATCGCGATTTCAGACAAACTTGTCAATCTCGGCTGCAGCGAAAGGCGATGGCATGTATTTTGGGTGATGTGACTCATGAGCATTACTTGTCTACCCCAGGGAAGCAGCCAGTACACCCACAAGTCACTGCTGCTCTGGCACCGCCGGGATAAAATCGACCAACTCTGGCACCCTTGCCCAAGGACTCCCCCCTCTCCTCCCCCCCCCACCCCTGTCACAAGGCAGGATTCCCTGCCGCTTGGGAACTCTCCCTTAATCGTGTCACCACTGACCTGGCCCCCAGGCCTGGCCCTGGGAACCCCTGCCCTCCCCCCTCCCCACAAGCAGAGTGCTCTGGCCTTTTGCTGCTGCAGGGATGGGGGCTGGGTGCACGCGGGGCACACGTGTATGGGGGAGCATGCTCAGTGCAGGGGTGCACCCACGTGCGGCATGCGCCTCTGCTCCCTGTCCCCCACCACCACCTCGCCGAGTCTCCGTGTGAAGTCCAGGAAGAAAGGCTGCTACAAGAAAAAGTCCCTGTATGTTACACACACATGCCCTGGACACACACTCTGGTGGCCCAGAAACACCATACACGTATACAAGACGGATGACAAGTGGATATTACTGCACACAGGCACAGTGGTCACTACTCCGGAGGTCTTTAAAAACCGCCCAGATGCTTTCCTCTCTGGATGGAAGCATTGAGAAAGGCCAGAGGTAGAGCGATACACTGCATGACCTCTCTGGCACCTGGGCGACCATATTGTTGGCGGTGTGCATAGTCAGCAAGGGTGTGACCACACACACACCTGGACACGCAGATGTGGGCACATGCAAGACCAGGACGCACACCTTACCCCAACCAAAGATAAGCGGGTACCCCAAACCACAGCCCCTTGACGAGGAAGGGGGCCTGAAGCTCCAGCTCCTTCCTCTCTTCCCTGATTCCCAGGGGCCACTGTCCCCGCGCCCGACCTCCCAGTCCACCCCCAATCTCGAAAGTGAAAGGGCTGTGAGAGAGACTCACACTACCTCCGGGGCAAAGGAGCGCCAGAGCTGGGGCCAGGGCCGCAGGCGACTCTGCCCGCTCCAACCCCGCGGCGGCCGCGGTCCCTTTAAGCGCTCCCGCCCCCTCCCGCCCGCGCTCCCGGCTTCCTTTCTCTGGGAGGCGCGGCCCGCAGGGCCGGTCGGCGGGGCGGGTGTGCGGACTGCCCCTCCCCCGGTGGGCAGGGCCTGCGCCGTTTCCTGCAGGAGCGGCCGGGAGCCGCGCAAGGGGCGGAGAGAGCGAGAGGCGAGCGGCGGCGGGGCGGCGCGGGGCGGCGCGGGGCGGAGGGCGCCCGAGGGCGAGCGGGCAGGCGGGCACGGCGGGTTCCAGGCCAGCCCCGGGGGCGGTCGGTTGGCCGGGCGCGCGGAGCCTAGCCGGGGCCTTGCTGGAGCCGGGCCGGGCAACAGGGGCCGCCGCCGCCCGGGCCCGCCGCCCGCGCCCCCCACGCTGGCCCAGAGGGCTGCGGCCGCGTCGCCGCTGAGGATGTCCCGGAAGGGGCCGCGAGCGGAGGTGTGTGCCGACTGCAGCGCCCCGGGTAAGCAGGGCCAGGCCGGGGGCGGGACCGCGTACGGAGGCCGCCGCCCGGCGGGCGCCGGGGCCTGGCGGGAGCGCCGTGCGGGGCCGGAGGGCGGGGTGGGGCTGGGGGCTGCGGCCTCCCGCCTCCGGCCTCGGCCCCCTCCCGGGCCACTGCGGAGCCGCGTCCTTGGCAGGAGGGCTGGCCTGGGGGCCCCCTGTTCCCTTGCGTCCGCGGACAAGCGAGGAAGGACATTCCCGGCGCCGCCTCCCACCCCTCAGTCTGAGGGAGGCGGGCAGCCTGCTGCTCCCCCCCATCTCGATATCCAAACGGAAGCGCCAGCCTGGGGTGGCAGGAGAGCTGTGGCGGAGGCCGGCAGGGTTTAGGAGGTGGGGGCGAGTGTGGTTTTGTGTCATCTCAGTGCCACCCCCGCGTCTTGCACCTGCTGCTCGCATGGTCTGCTGGCCCACTGGGGTGGCGGAGGGCAAGGGGCAGAGAGCTGGGCAGATGGGCGGGGGTGGGGGTGGGGGCTTGGATACTGTTTCCTAGCGAGCAGATGAGGGGGTGGCTACTCCTGGAACTCCCTGCCCCAGGCGCCCAAGGCTGGGGCTCCTTGCAGGGCCTGATGTTCAGGACCAGAATGAGCCTGGGCATGGTCCACCGAGGCATCCCCAGGTCACTGGGTGACTGGGAGCAACTAGACTTGGCTTTTCCTGTGCCCCAGGAAGGCCTTCTTGGGAAGGTGGCTTGGCATTGCCCCAGCTTGGGCACAGACCCATCCTGGTCCTCTAGCCCAGTCTGGCCAGAAATGGGTAGGAAGCAGTGCTGAGGGAAGCCTCCATCCCAGGACTCCGTTGGCTTCCTGGCTGTATTTACCGTGGTCTTTCCCTTTTCCCTCCCAGCAGAGTCAGGTCCAGGCTGATGTGAAACCCCCCTGACCTGCTGAGGAAGTGAGGAGCAGTGACCCGAGAGGCTGCTCCCTTCTATGTGGGAGGACGCTGCCAGTGATGAGGCTGAGCAGCTGGCCTGGGGAAGGAAGCCCTGGCCTTTGTCCATTCTCTCTTTAGAAAAGGAGCTGTCTCCCTGGTAGACTTTTGGGCAGGCTCAGGGGGTCTGTGAACTCTAGGGGACTGTGGGCACACTAAGTGTGAGAGAGTGGGGTGCTAGCTTATGGGCCCGTAACTTCCAGCCACACTGTGGACAGGCCCAGGACCACAACAGGTTGAGATCCACAGATGCCCTGGTGGTTCTATGGCTCCAAGCTAGAGCAGGTAGGAACTGTGGGTACCTGGCAGAGGCAGAGTACTCTGGGGGTGGTTATGACCCTGGGACCTCCTCTCAGAGCACGCCGTGATCTAGAGAGCTCTGAAGATGCTGTCTGCGGGGTATGTGTCCTTACCCCTAATTAGCTGGAGACTATGATCCCCTTTGCCCCAATCACAGGCAGGTCTGGGGATGGAGGGACTCAAAGGAAAGCTTGCCTTCTATATGTGTGTCCCAGGCTATTCTAGACCTCTGCTGGGTGGGCGTAGCATGGTGGGGTGGGCCACTAGGATTGGCAGGGGTATGCTGAGCAGATGTCCTATCAGGGGAGCCTGGATTTTAGTGGTGCCTTTATTTCCTTCTTAGTGACCCATGGCAAGACTTTCCTCACTCTGGGCCTCAGTTTTCTCAACTGTGAAGCAAAGAAGTTGGAGTAGAAATGGTTTTTAAGGACTTTCCTAGCTCTAAATCTGTGGTGCTGACTCTGGGCTTGAGGGCCATAGGACAGCATCAACACGGCAATTGTCCTTTCTCCATGTCATTTGACTGGCTAAAGCCTCTGGGCTCTGGAAGGAGTGGTGTGCATCTGATGTATTGGACTGCCCAGCTCTATCCCAGTCCTTCCCACAGAGGCATTTGCGCCCTGGGTACCTCCTTTCCCCCTGATCCAGGATACAGGTCAGGAAGAGGCAGGTGGTGAGGTGAGGATGGTGAGGTAGGCAGGGTGCTGACAAAGTCTTACTCATCGCCCCACTCCAGCACCTAGCATGGTGTCTGGTACAGAGCAGGCACCTCCCAAGTGTTTGGGTGCTTGTCAGGATCCCTGCTGGCTACCTGCGGCTACCCCCCCCCCCTTCCATACAATACGTGGAGTGAGTGGCATTCTCAGTCTGGGAACTATAGCAGCGCCAGGAAAAAGCCTGAGGGGAACCGAGAATCTGGAGCCCAGACCCAGACCACGTCCCGGGCGTGTGCCTCCCGCCCAGCGTCCTAGGCTTCTCACTCCCTCTGGTAGGAACCCTGCAGCCCCAGCCCGGGAAATGGAGTTGTGTCTTTTTTGTGGTTGGTTCATTGAGGGGTTATGGAGGTGAAAGGTGAGATGCAGCCTGACCCCAAAGGCCCCCATTCTCCCTCTGCTCCCAGGTCTGGGCACATGGGATAAGCGTATGTTGTGAGGCAGCTGGGCATAGCTTGGCTGCTATGGCAGCTGGTGCCACCTCGGCAGGCACCATCTGTGTCCCTGCCTGCCTTGGGGGTTCAAGAGAAGGGGCAGGGGTCAGTGAACCTGGAGAATGTGTGGGGCCTCCTTCTTTCCCCTCCACTCACCCTGCCACACAGTCCTGGCCCAGCTCTCAAGGGCCCGCTCCTTACCCCTGGGCCGCCATCTTAACCTTTCCACTTCAGCAGGCACAGGAGTGGAGACCAATGGGCACCTTGGATGAGCAAGGCTGGCCATTGGCTAGGGACATTTGGGAACCTGCAGGCTCATTCGTCTCTTCATAATGTAGATTGGTGTGGGGGTGGGGGAGTGGTGGGCTTTCTTCCTCTTTTATGGACATAACTTGTGTATGGGAAAGTGCCAGCACCTTACTGTTTAGCCTGATGAGTATGTACATGTATATGTAGCTGTGTGACCACCACTCCAGTCTAGAGGTGGAACATTTCCATCACTCTGCAGGGTTTTCTTGTGCCCCCTCCCCATCAACCCCCCCCCCAAGGTAACCACCATTCTGACCCCTATCCCTGTGGATCACTCTTGTCTGCTTTCAAGATGGTGGGCGTCTCTCTCTTCCCTAGTGAGGCTCTGGCTCCTAGCTCAGGAGAGGCTGCCCTTTGTAGTAGACCTGCTGCGGCCCAGAGGCCACTAGTGGCTTTAAGGGGTGGCCTGAATTTACCTTCGTAGAGGCCGCCATGGGATTAGCACTGGTTACATTATCCCAGGACCCCTCCCCCACTTGCCTGCACTTACCAGACCCCCATTCTGGTAGAGGCGTAAGTCCAGGAGGGTTGGCAGGACACTGAGGAGGTCACCACCTCCCCTAGCCCTTATGTTCCCCTATCCCTTCTGCCCCATATTTGGTCCAGGGAGTCTCTTGGCAACAGGGTCCCTTTAACCTTAAACTTCAATAGCCATTTGACTTTCAGAAACTCTTCTTGGCCCTTCTGCTTAGGAACTGGCCTAAGTGGGGCTTTGGGGCCCCTGCTTGGGTATGGCCACGGCCCCTTGGGCATAGGGAAGAAGTAGTAGGGTGAGGGTGGGCTTTTCATCTATCATCCAGACCTGAGCTAGCACCAATGTCAGGGTCCTGTGCCCAACCTTCCTATTTGAGGTCATTGTGGAGGGGTGGGCAAACCCCTCCCCCAGCGTAGGAGCGTGCTAAGCAAAGCTTTGGACTGCATTCTCCGGGTCCTGGTCTCGGGCACTGCCATCTTCAGGGACTTGCCATGTCTGGTCTGGCCCTGGATGTCTGGCCAGTCCTCCCAGGCCTGGCTTCTCTGGTAGGACCACGGGTCTGGGGTGGGGGTGGAGACTTCAGGGCAGCCCATTTATGATCCTGGCCTGGGCGGCTCCCCACTTACAGGAAACCCCACCATTTCAACAAGAGGAATTTAGGCTGCGTCATTTCCAGCTTCCTGCCTGGGCTGCCGGAGGTGGCTAGAGGGCAGACCCCTGACCCAGTGGTGTTTGCGAGTGGGGGGAGGGCGTTTTCCATGCCTGGGGTGCCTCACTGCTTGGGTAAAGCCAATACTAAAGTGTGCATTCAGGCTCTTCATTGGCACAGATGGTGGGTCCCTTCCTCTCAGGCCCCTGGAATCAACCCCCCAGGAAAGTATAGCAAACACCTTGTGTATCCCTCTGTTGCCCTGTTTTGGGGGTCCCTAAAGAAGCACTGACCCAAGGAATTGAGCTCCCTCTTTCACTTCCTGTTTCCAAGCCATGAGGGGACACCTGCTGTGGGCAGAGCTCATGCTGCTCCCTGACTCAGAGTCTCCACATACTTCTCCTGGGAACTTTGATGGAAGTCCTTGCAGGGAAGGGTCTGAGAATCACCTTCTGGTTGGAGAGGCTTTCATTACCCCTGAGCCCTATGGGGCAAGGCAGAGAGCCAGCGCACCCCCACCCCCCACCCCCAGGACAGGGCTTTCTGAGACTGGGGGGGGGGGGGGGGGGGGGGCTAGGCAGAGAAGGGTGTCCTGGGAGAGAGGCTCCCTGCCCCCACTCTCCAGTGGCACACAATGGCTGCTTTCTCCCCATGACCTTTCCAAAGCCTGAGCTGTATGCAGCTGTCTCCTCCCCCTCTCCCAAGGGGCCTGGGATGGGTGGCATCTCCCCTGCCGTTGAGAAGGACCCCAGGAGCTCCCACCCTGCCCTGCCCCCTCTTCATGTTTCCAAAGTTCACTTCTTAAGGAGTAGAGAGTGACTGCCAGAGCCCTCGCCCACTGGGGGCTGCCCCCTTCAGAGCAGAGTCAGAGGGACCACAGTGGTTATAGACATGGCATGGTCTCTGGCATCTAAGTGCCTGGGTCCACATCCCAGCAATCCCACTCATTGGCTGTGTGACCTTGAGCAAGTGCTCTAACCTCTCCTGGTTGGTAAAGCAGGGGTATAGCATTTTCTGCCTTGCCTAACCATTTTGAGAGGCAGCTTACATGCAGTACCCGGTGGTACACAGCGGTGCTCAGTCAATGTTAGCTCCTTTGCTCTTTCCATCCTCCATAAGAGGGGCTCCAGCTCAGCCCATCAGTGATGGTGACAGGAGGCTTGGGCATGAAAAGGCCTCTTGCTTGCCAGGATGAGGGCAGAGTCGGGAGCCTCTGTAGGGGTGTGATGGGCCAGGCAGTTGGGCCAGTGGCTCCTGCACCCAGAAGTCTGGGTGCAGGAGAGATGTGGCACTGACCCAAACACAGGAGGAGAGAGGGGTGTGTGGTGCGTAAGCATCAGGGTTGCATCCCCTAGGGGATTTCTGCCTCCCCGGGGAAGGGCTGGGACAGCAGTCTTGTTCCCTGCGGAAAAGCTGTGGGACTGGTAGTGGCTGCAGGACAGAAAACCAGTCCTGTAAGTACGCCCTGGGGAACCACTCCTCCTCACAGGGGCAAAGATGTGTAGGAAAGGGCTCGGCTTTGTCAGTCGCCAGCTTGGAGCCTTTGAGGAAATTCCTCCCGCTGCCTTAGCTCCGCTTCCTCATCAGGACCTTAGGGGGACCGAGGGAGTGACTGTGTGTGGAACACTAGACAGAGTGCTGGCCCAGAGCAGGTGCCCTGCCCCGCCTGGCTACGGCTGACCCCGCCCCCACCCCGCAGACCCTGGCTGGGCGTCCATCAGCAGGGGCGTGCTGGTGTGTGACGAGTGCTGCAGCGTGCACCGGAGCCTGGGACGCCACATCTCCATTGTGAAGCACCTTCGCCACAGCGCCTGGCCTCCCACACTGCTGCAGGTACGGGGCCTCGCGGGGGTCCTCCTTCCCACAGCCTGCGGAGCACAGGTACATGTTCCCCACACCCACATACACACCTGTCTGGATTCTCAGCGCCAGTTCTGCTTATCGAAAGTGGCCCACGAGGCACTCCCACCCCACGCAGCGCCCACCTGGGGCCGAACCTCTCCCTGACTCTTTCTACCCATCCACTCACCTGTGCAGAGAGGAGGCCTCCAGGACTGGAATCCAACAGATCTGGGCTCCCACCCCAGCTCTGCCACTTACTGGCTTGGCTGTGTAACATTGAGCAGGTCACTTAACCTCTCTGAGCCTTGGCGTGCTGGCTGTGTGACCTGAAGTGCTACACAGGACCCCAGTCCTTGGGTGGCCTGACTGGACACAGGTGCAGTGGTGTCAGGCACACAGTAGGCCCTTCGGTACTGTTTGCAGCCACACTGGCTGCAGCTGGTGCCCAGCTCGCAGTGGGCTCTCTGACTTGGCATCTCCTCCCCGCAGATGGTGCACACGCTCGCCAGCAATGGGGCCAACTCCATCTGGGAGCACTCTCTGCTGGACCCCGCACAAGTGCAGAGCGGCCGGCGCAAAGCCAACCCTCAAGACAAAGTCCAGTGAGTCGGGCTGGAGGGGTGGTGGCAGGGGCTGCGTGGTCTGGGATGTGGGCCCGGGAGGTGGCTGGGTGACTGGCCTCTGTTGCTCGGCTCCCCATTTTCTCCTGTGTGCCCCTCACAGCCCTATCAAGTCCGAGTTCATCAGGGCCAAGTACCAGATGCTGGCATTTGTGCACAAGCTTCCCTGCCGAGATGATGACGGGGTCACCGCCAAAGACCTCAGCAAGGTTTGGGGGGCCCCACAATGGATGGGTGGGCCTCTCCTCTCCTGACCCACAATGCCCTGAAGACCTCTCCTTTGTCACTGCCAAGCCCCAGGCCCCAAAGGCAGCCAAGTCAGGCAAGAGCAGCGGGCACGGCGGAGGGACCAGAATATGTGGGCAGGCTGCAGGTGGTCAAGGCCCCTCGGCTCCCAGGTAGACATACCAGGCTAAATTCCTCAGCTGCCACCCAAAAGCTGGGACCACTTGGGCCAGTTTCTTAGCCTCTCAGAGCCTCAGTTTCCTCATCTGTAAAATGGGAAAGAAATAACAGCATTTCGTAGATAATGCCTGGTCCAAGTAGGGCACGCAGCACGTGGTAGATGTGACTGACAACAGCTATTATAAATTGGTATTAACTCCTAGTGGGAAGCTGTCTGTCCGCCCTGACAACCCAACTTCAGCTGGGTCCTTGGAGCTGGTAATAGGAGCCCCAGGCCCTGCCTGGACTGGAAGAGGGGAGGGGCCTCATGCACACACGTTTGTTGCACACTCCGCTCCTTGCAGCAACTGCACTCGAGCGTGCGGACGGGCAACTTGGAGACATGTCTGCGCCTGCTGTCCCTGGGTGCCCAGGCCAACTTCTTCCACCCAGAGAAGGGCACCACGCCTCTACACGTGGCTGCCAAGGCGGGGCAGACGCTGCAGGCTGAGCTTCTTGTAGTGTATGGGGCCGACCCTGGCTCCCCTGACGTTAATGGCCGTACCCCCATTGACTACGCCAGGTGAGGGTCAGGGTGAAGGGTGAAGCTTGGGTGGGCGGGGGGAGTGGGCTCTTGCTGCAGGCTGAGCCATGCCCCTCCCCACAGGCAGGCGGGGCACCATGAGCTGGCCGAAAGGCTAGTCGAGTGCCAATATGAGCTCACTGACCGGTTGGCCTTCTATCTCTGTGGACGAAAGCCTGGTGAGCAGAGTTCGGGGCTGGCCTGGCTGTACCAGGCAGGTGGGACTCAGACACACCCCAGCAGCAGGTGCCATGGTGACAAAGCCAGCTGGGGAACAGCGTTGCTAGGCAACTGGCTCCTGTGAAATTGCTGCAGGCTCTGGGCTGCAGCACATTGGGGTAGAGAATGGGGGTGGGCCTAACTTCCAGCCAGCTCTCAGGGGTCTTGGGGGTGGCCTGCCCTCTTCCCTTTTCCCTGACACTTCTGGGTGCCAAGCCTTGCTCATGGCAGTGAGGTGGGCTCCCAGCTGCTAAGGCCACCCAGCACCAGTGACTTGGCATTTTTATTTTTGTTCAGATCACAAGAACGGGCATTACATCATCCCACAGATGGCCGACAGGTGAGTACCCACCTGACATCCTTTCCCAGAGGTTGTTAGAGGCCGTGTGGGTGCCTGACCCTCAGAGCTCCACCTCTCCCACTCCCCAGGCTTTAGGGGCCTGGGACCCCTCCCCATCCCCACTTCACCCCTCTAGGGGCTGGAGGCTCAAGCATTTCACAGTCCAGTCCTCACTCCCTAATGCTGGGCCTGGGCCCCGCGGCAGGTAAGATGTGTCACTCAGCACTTGTCCAGCGTAGCCTGAGCCCCGTCCTGTCAAGCACATAGAGCTGGAGTACAGGGAGCACCCCCAGGAGCAGGGGATCACTGGGTTCTGTTCCCAGGGGCGCTGACCCCACTGTGAAATAAACCTGCTCCTCAGTGAAAAGGTGGTGGGCTCCAGGGATTTGACTAACTATGGGACTACTGGCCAGGCCTCTGTGGTGTGCTCAGAAATTCGGCAGGGGTTGGGGGCAGGGCATGGCACAGTTCAGGTGTTTCTCCCTCTGATCTGAGAGGCCTGAGGTGCCCAAGCTGTGGGGGACATTCTGCCAACCTCTCATCCAGCTCACAAGGTGGATGCTGGCGCCCCCTGGTGGCTGCCTTGGATGGCCGAAGCTTCATGCCAAGCTGTGGCTTCTGGCCTGGATCTGGAGAGAGGAGGGAGGCTCTATCCCTCTCCAAAGGCCAGTGTGGCAGATGGGGATGGTCAGGCCTGGGCGCCTCGGATCCCTGAACTCAGACATCCAGTTCTGAAACCCCAAGACTCCCCCCTACTTCTCTGGTCTGATTCTGCCTTGTCTGTATGCCTGAGTGTGTGTTGAGGGGCAGGGGGGTGCTATAAACACATATGGGCAGGTACTCAATGAAATGTTACTCGAGCACCAGCTGCTGTTCTAGGCACTGGGACACAGAGGTAACTCAGACATGGTCCCTGCCCTCAAGGAGCCCACAGCCTAGAGAGGGAGGCAGCCTAGTCAAACAGTTGTAGTTCAGTGTGGGAAGTACAGCAAGAGTGACGAAGGCATAGGTGTTAGAAATACTGTGGCAGGAACTGCAGGCAGACCATGAGGCTGAAGCATATTGTGAGAGGCAGGAAATCCCAGGAGCAAGACTGGAATAGAGACAAGGCGAGAGAGTGGCCAGTGCTGTGAGCCCTGTCAAGGGCTGTGACCATCCCCAGGGCAGACGGGTTCCAGGCCTGGATGTGTGGAGTTAGCTCTGCTGCCTGTTGGCTGTGTAACTTCAGGCAGACTACTTAACCTCTCTGAGCCTCAGTTACCTTTGCTAGAAATGAGGGCAACAGTACCTATCTTTCTGGACTGTTGAAAGGATTAAATAAGATAATGCATACAAAGCATTTAGCACATTTTTAAAGTGAGCTTTTTGTTGAAGTATGCCACACATGCCTGTTATTATTGAGATGTTTTTACGACCAGGGGTCAAAAAGATCACCCTGGGTTGCTGGGTAGAACAAGGATAGTAAGGGCAAGACCAGAAGTGGGATGCTGGATTAAGAAATTACTGCAAAAGCCCAGGCAAAACCCAAGCAGGAGGAAATGATGGCAGAACCTGGGGAAAGCCTGTCACAGGCTAGAGGTTGAGGGAGGTTTCAGGTGGTTCTCAGGAGTCAATGTTGGTGCTGGGTGAGTGGGTCACCGAGAGAAGGAGCGAGCCGTCCAGGAACAGGTTGGGGGGGTGGATGAGTTCAGTCTTGTACACTCTGGGTCTGGTGTGCACACGGAGATGGGTCTGAGCTTGACGTGGAAAGGCGTGTGCTGCCCTGCTCCTGGGTAATTGCTGCCTCTATCCTGTTCTTCCCTCTGCTGCCTTTCTCTGGACTTAGATCTCGGCAAAAGTGCATGTCTCAGAGGTATCTGCCATCTGCCACGGGAGCAGGCTCTGGAGGTTGGGTGGGGCAGGGTGGCTCTTGGTGGGATCCCTGCATGTTGGGGAGGTCATTGGCAAGGGCCTGGCCACCTCTCATGTTTGGCCTCTTCCTTCTTCCCCATTCCCATCTCCCTCCTTATCCACAGCCTGGACCTGTCCGAGTTGGCCAAAGCTGCCAAGAAGAAGCTGCAGGCGGTGAGTCTGCTCAGACAGGCCCCTAATACTTGGAGCTGCTCCCATTTCTAATCCCCCCATCCCTGCGATTGCTCCCCCTTTCTCTGACCTGGTACCCTTTTCCAAATCTTTGACCTGCCCTCACTCTAGCCTCCCCAGTCTCCTTTTCCACCTCCCCACCCCTTGTTTTTGACCCTGGTTCTGCCTTCTAAAGGCTCCCAGAGCCCTAGCTCCATCTCTGACCTACAAGGGCACTAGCTGTTCCCTCCCACTGGAGTCTGGCGGACAGACCCCTACCCCACTTTCCAGTTCTGGGACTGTGGGAGCTGGGTGTCACAAGGGACACAAGCGATTTCCCACATCTGATGGCATCCCAGTAAGCTGGCCCTGTCAGCGCTGAGTGCCAGGGCCAGCTGACCTGACAAAGCCTGTGTCCCGCTCTGTGCCTCTAGCTCAGCAACCGGCTTTTTGAGGAACTTGCCATGGACGTGTATGACGAGGTGGATCGAAGAGAAAATGATGCTGGTGAGCAGGGAAGGTCTCAGAGACCTTGGGCAGATAGATAGGACAGAGCACCTACCTTCTGGGGAGGGGCTGGGATCGCTTGCGGCTCTAAGAAGGGGTGTCTGGGGTTGGTCTGCCCAGCAGGCCTGCATATACATCCCTGCCAGCTGTGAGCCCGCCTGGGCAGCTTCCCTGGCCCAGCAGAGTGTGCTGAGCTGGAGGCAGCCAGCCTGCGCCTCCCACCCCACCCCCAGACTAGGGCTCATCTCTGTTCTGGCTTCCTCCCACTTTGGCTCTCTCCCCAGTCCTGCTCCACCCCCCTACATCACTCCTTCCTGGCCACAGCCAGATTCCAGCCCAAACTCTAGGCTGGGCCTGGCGAGAAGGAGTCGCCTCATTCTGTCCGTCAGTCCCCAGCTGGCCTTGCCCAGCCTTGCTTCGCCTGTCTGAAGACCTCTCCTGTTTTGAACACCAAGTTTGGTGGGCGTGGGGAGGAGCCAGGAGCAGTGCTGAGCCCTCTCCCCCCTCTCCTCCCCGGGCCTGACCACCTTGGACATCTGCTCCTTGCTCCTCCCCTCAGTGTGGCTGGCTACCCAAAACCACAGCACCCTGGTGACAGAGCGCAGTGCTGTGCCCTTCCTGCCTGTTAACCCCGAATACTCGGCCACACGGAATCAGGTAAGGGGGCTGGGCGGGGGCCTGGGGCAGTCTCTTCCCTTCCTGGGGTTGCCAGCTCTGTGGGCCCTGCCCTTCCTCTCCTCACTGGCTGTTGTCTGGGCCTGGGCCTGGGCCTGGGCCTGGGCCTGGGCCTGTTCTTCTCCACCCCTGGCCGAGGCCTTTCTCCAGGCCTGGCTGGCATTGGGATATGGGAGTGGGGAAGAGGCTGTTCTTTTGAGCACTTGACGAGCAGCCTCCGGTGTGGGGGCGAGGGGAGGGGAGGGGAGGGGTTCCAGCATCTTCGTGAGAGCTCCCCTAGGCACCTTGAATTTATGCCATCCCTCACCCCCTGTCCTGGCCAGGTGAGCCAGGCTGAGACGTTTTCGCTGTGGTTATAGCCGATAGCAGGGGTCCCCTCATGCCGCCGGGCCCTTTCTACCTCGCAGGGGCGGCAGAAATTGGCGCGTTTTAATGCCCGAGAGTTTGCCACCTTGATCATCGACATTCTCAGCGAGGCCAAGCGGCGGCAGCAGGGCAAGAGCCTGAGCAGCCCCACAGGTGGGAAGGGCGCAGGTGGGCTGTGGGCGCTGGGCCCCGTTCCAGCATAGTCTCTTTCCGGGATGGCCGGATAGACGGCTTGTGTGCTGAGCCCTGAGTGACAGGCCTATGCCCTCAGACAACCTCGAGCTATCTGCGCGGAGCCAGAGTGACCTCGACGACCAGCACGACTACGACAGCGTGGCCTCGGACGAGGACACGGACCAGGAGCCCCTGCGCACTGCCGGCACCACGCGGAACAACCGAGCCCGGGTCTGAGTGCTGCCCCGCCCCCGCCCTCCCCTGGCCTCCACCAAGACCCGGCTCTGTCCGCCTGTCCCCCGGGGCCTGCAGGACAAGTGGGCTGCTCACAGCCTTGAGAGCACACCTCTGAGGCCGTTTGTCCCGTGCCCCTGCTGGCTGACCCGCTTATGTCTCCCTCTGCAGAGCATGGACTCCTCGGACCTGTCTGATGGGGCTGTGACGCTGCAGGAGTACCTAGAGCTGAAGAAGGCCCTGGCCACCTCCGAGGCAAAGGTGCAGCAGCTCATGAAGGTCAACAGCAGCTTGAGTGATGAGCTCCGGAGGCTGCAGAGGGAGGTGAGGGCTGCAGCCTTGGGGTGGGGGGTGCTGCCCAGACCCGTGGAGTTTCTGACACCGCTCCCTCCTCAGATCCACAAGCTGCAGGCGGAGAACTTGCAGATCCGGCAGCCGCCAGGGCCCGTGCCCACACCGCCCCTCCCCAGCGACCGGGCAGAACATGTGTCCATGGGGCCTGGTGGGAGTGCCCACCGCAGGGACCGCCAGGCCTTCTCCATGTATGAACCAGGTTCTGCCCTGAAGCCCTTTGGGGGCCCACCTGGGGACGAGCTGGCCACCCGGCTGCAGCCTTTCCACAGCACTGTGAGTTGCTGACTGGTGTTAAAGGGTTGGGGAAACGGGCTGGGGCCACCACAGGGCCCTCTGTGACACCCACTGTGCTAACCCCCAGGAACTGGAGGATGATGCCATGTATTCTATGCATGTCCCTGCCGGCCTTTACCGGGTAAGCAGGGCCTGGGGCAGGTGGGTCTGTTTCTGCAAATAGGTTCTGAGCCCCAGCGAGTACCAGGCTTTCTGCCGGATGCTGGGTACAGGGATGTGTGTACATACCTCAGTGTGAGGAAGCTGGAAAGGGGGTGACAGGGAGGAAGAGAGACTGACTGCAGCACTCCTGGGTTTCAGATCCGGAAGGGGGTATCGGCTTCAGCTGTGCCCTTCACTCCCTCCTCCCCGCTGCTGTCCTGCTCCCAGGAAGGAAGCCGCCATACGGTACCGTCACATCCCCTATGCACAAGGGACAGGCTGAATGGGGTGTGTGCATGGGAGGTGATGGGGGGCTGTGTGGCTCTGTGAGTGTGTACCTCACCTACCACCCCTCCCCTGCACCCTCCAGAGCAAGCTTTCCCGCCACGGCAGTGGTGCCGACAGCGATTATGAGAACACACAAAGTGGGGACCCTCTGCTCGGGTGAGGCACCTGGCGGGAGGGAGGTCGGGTGGGCCTGGGGGTGTCTGAGGGTGCAGGCCTGATGGCTGGAATGTCTCCTTGTAACCCTGGGCCTCAGGATGGAAGGGAAGCGGTTTCTAGAGCTGGGCAAGGAGGATGACTTCCACCCCGAGTTGGAAAGCCTGGATGGAGACCTGGACCCTGGGCTTCCCAGCACAGAGGACGTCATCCTGAAGACGGAGCAGGTTACCAAGAACATTCAGGAATTGTTGCGGGCTGCCCAGGAATTCAAACATGACAGGTATGGGGTGGGGTGCAGGCTTTTATGGCCTCTGGGTGTTGCAGAGGGCCAGTGTTCCCCTATCGCTGGGCACCTTCTCTAAGAGGCCCTCTGATTTATACCTTTCCCTCCCTCCATAGCTTTGTGCCCTGCTCAGAGAAGATCCATTTGGCTGTGACTGAGATGGCCTCTCTCTTCCCAAAGGTACAGGAGCCAGCGAGAGGAGCAGGATTGGGGGGGGCCTCAGGGTGTTGTAGGGGTAGAGAGTCTGACCGCTGCCTGGGTGGAGACACAGATACATTGGGCCATGACTGTGGCTCATGGTTTGAAGTCCGAGACCCGACTCCCTCATCCCTCCTCCCTGCTTCCTGCTTCCAGAGGCCAGCCTTGGAGCCAGTGCGCAGCTCTCTGCGGCTGCTCAACGCCAGCGCCTACCGGCTGCAGAGCGAGTGCCGTAAGACAGTGCCCCCCGAGCCGGGCGCCCCAGTGGACTTCCAGCTGCTGACGCAGCAGGTGATCCAGTGCGCCTATGACATCGCCAAGGCTGCTAAGCAGCTGGTCACCATCACCACCCGAGAGAAGAAGCAGTGACCACTCCCCCTGCACCCTCACCTACACCCTGGGACCTCACTGGCCATGGGAGCTGGGCCACTCCAAATACTAATCCCCGCCCCAACAGAGCCTCTGGCTCAAGTGCCCTTAGTGCTGCCACTCTCCCCTGGCAGCCAGGTGCCCTGGTGCCCACCCCCCCTCAAACCCCCAAGGATGGGGAGGTGGGGTGGCAGGAGCTTCTGCCCCCCACATTCCATGCACCTCCCCCTGTACATAGCATCCCTTCCCTTCTAGTGGGCAGGGGCCTGTAAGGCATCACTCCCGGCCCCTTGCCCTCTGGGGCACCCTCAGCAAAGGGTCAGGTGGGGACACTCTGAGTGGGGCGGTTTCCCCTACATTTACCCCACCCCCATGAGCCAATTCAGCCCTATTGGGGGCTGAGTGGGGGCATCCCCTCCTTTGTACATAATCTCTGTGGATGTCCCCGCCCTGTAGCCACCAGCCCCCATGCTGCTCTCCTTTAATGCCAAAAGGCCCCCGCCTAGGGCACAGGCTCCAGCCTGTGTTCCCGGGGTCCCCAGCAGCAAACACTGGAAAACTTTTTTTTTCCCCTCTCCTCTCCCACCCCTTAATTTTAACGTTGTGGTAACTGAGTGTCCCTGCGTGCCTGCGTGTGAGTGTGCGGGGCGGCAGTGCCGTCCCGGAGGCCTGGCCCATCGGGAGTTTTGTGAGGGGTGAGCGGACCAGAGCAGCAGGACCAGCGTTGGGGTTCAGCCTCCCTCTCCCCCATCCTGGGGCCAGGGATTGCCTGGGTGACCAGCTGGGGTCCTGCCCACTGTCTCCCCTCATCACTCCCACCACTCGTACCCCTTCTCTATGAACTTAAAAGTGAAAACCACTTCCCTCCATCTCTCCTCCTCCCTTGTGGAGGCGGAGTGTGCTGGCTAGGGCAGAGAACTGAGCACCTGAGCCTGGGGCTGGCTCCCCAGGGTCCCCAATTCAGCTAGAGGCCCCTCCCTTATAACCTCTGAGAGGCCAGCACCTGTGCCTGCGGTATCTGTGTACCTGGAACCTGGGCTGCAGCCTGGGAAGGCTGGAGAGGCAGATGGTAGCACCCACCAGCTCTTCTCCCCATCCCACCTGTCCCAGGGGGCCAGGCTCTACCTGTGTGGTGGTGGTGGGCTGACTGTCAAGATGTGTGTCATGTACATTTGTATCAAAAATAAATAAGTGACCATGTGCTGTTTCTGATGCTTCGAGAATTGAGGGGAGTGTCTGGGGAGTGGCCGAAATGAATGGGAGAAAGACAACCGCGGGGAGAGTGTGAAGCAGGGTATGCAGACGGCAGCTGCTCCAGATTCTGCTCTGAGGGAAGGGAAGCCCTCCTGTTGGCTTAGAAAAGGAACTTGTAAGTAACAGTGTTTCAGTAACACCACCATCCCCACCCCCACGGGTTCCATCACGCTCCTAAAACCCTGCCTCTAAGACCAGGTAGGTTTTCGGGACCCAACTTGATTTTATACTCCCTACTTCACACACAACCTAAATGGCCTAGGACAGTGTCCTGGGTGGGAGTGAGTGTGTCTGTGTGGCTGATGCACGAACTCAACTGCAGGCTCTACTAAAATAATTTAATTAGAAATACAGGGAGTTTTGGCGAGGAAGGCTGAAACAGTTCCTTTTTCTCCCCGCAAACCACACATGAAGGACGAACCCCTCTGCAAATGCTTAGGCAGGACTGCCCTATCTGGCCACCAGGGGGCGGCCCTGGGTGCGGTCCACGTGGCAGAGGTCGCGGCCTCCCGGCGGGAGGAGGAGCCGAACCTGCCACAGTGGCAGGGCTGCGGCAGGTCAGTCGGAGCTGTCCCCATCCGGGCCGCTGTCCGGCAGGGACGGGAGGAGGGGTCTCCGGCGCGAGCGCTTAACCCGACGCGGGGGCATCAGCAGCCTCCCCTTCAGCACAGCTGCGAGTAGGGTGGGGAGCAGTCAAGGGCAGGGAAGCCATGGGGGGGGCAGGGAGCGTGGGGGTGGGGGGGGCCGAGGACGGGAACTTCTCACCAGCCACGGTGTCCTGGCTGTCCGCTATGGGCCCCCAGTAGATGCTCTCCCCACGTCGGAAGTTTCGGTGCAGCCGAGTGCAGAGCGTGGCCAGGGTGAGCAGCACCAACAGGAAGGTCAGGGCCATGGCAGCCCAGGCAGCCTCCTCGGTGCGTGGGGTGGGGACCCGGGCTGCCCTGGGAGGTGCTGCTGCCGCCTGAGGGGCCCGGGAAGCCTGACTCGGACAGGCACAGCCACCTGGGCTGCTTTGCCCTTTGGGCACTTGAGCCTCTATCCTGGAACTGGCATTGCCTCCAGGCCCCCCAGGTAGCAGGGGGACAGTGGGCACAGATGGGGCATCACCCTGCTCACCCAGGGTTTCTAATGTGGTCTCCCTGGCCTCAAAGCGCCATGGGGAAGCAGAGGGCAACCTCAGGGACGAGGGGGTGGATTGAAGCCCCAGGGCAGCCCTCAGCCCACGCCTCTTGGCACCACCAGGAGAGAGCTGCCTGGACCTTCCAGATGCCATCTCTGTGCCTGGGGGCCGCCAGGTCCGCAGAGTAAAGGCCAGAGCTGGGGCCTAAGGGGAGAACAGAGAGCACTCATCCTTTCCCTGTGCGGATAACCCAATGAACACACCACCAACCAAGTCTGGACCCAGCACCCCTCACCTGCAGACACCCTCTGCGGTACAGCCTCCCTCTTCCCGGTGTTGGCACCAAGGGAGAGGGCCCAGAAAGGCTGTCAGAGTGGAACCACGCCTTCTCCTTCCTCTGCTTCCGCCTCCGCCTCCTCTTCAGCCAGTGGGCAACCCAGGCTGGCTCTACCCATGCCATCTCCAGTGCCATCCCCCAGGCTGCCAGCATCAGGGGCTATGAAAGGAGGTAACCGTTAGAACTAAGATGAAAGTGGGGAGCGAGGAAGAGGAGGCCCCTGAATTTTCCTTTCCTTGCACATGGGGCTACAACATCTTTCAGTGTCAGACAACCCCCTTTCACCAATCACTTACCCGATCCTGAGTGAGGCTGGAATCAGAGGCCAGTGAGGGCTGAGCTACACAAACGTGGGCCAGGAGGGCAAGCTGGAGCTTCAGCCAGGGGTGGGCACAGGGATGGTAGAGGAAGCTGACATCTTCAGCCTGGAGGAAAGGCACAGACAGCAAGCCAGGCCCAGGTCCCTCCCTGAGAATCTCAAGTTCACCCATCTTGGGGGCCAGGTGAAGGGCCCCTTGACCCTTCCACCATCAGGGCTCAGGAAAGGTCAAAGGACCCTGGGTACTGGCATGTACTGCCTCTTGCCTCTGAGCATTCATTTCACTCCTCCTCCATCAACTGCCACCCCTCAAAGTTCACAACTTCCATGACAGCATGCCTGGTTAACCCTGTCAGAACCCTGTCAGACACACTCGTTAGCTGTATTTCTCTGCATCTGCAAGAATGGCTCTACAGGTCCCGCGTCTAGACTGTAAGCATCCCCTAAATGGAGACGAGGGCTTCTAGTCATTGATCCTCGCTATATATTCAATCTCCCCAAAGCATCCAAATACAGGGCATGCAGGCAGCAGGTGCACAATCACAGGATGAAAACACTTCATCAATTATTCATTATTCTTTAATTGAGCTGACCTGATGCTCAGCACTGTGCCAGATGCTGCAGGAGATGCCAAAAGAGAACTCCTGGTCTCCACTTGCAGGGAATGTAAAGGAAACTCGGGGAAACAGAATTCATGCAAATAAAAGCGAACTAATAAAACTCAAATTGATTACTTGTTGAATTGTAAGAGATAGGTTATAAGCATGACACGAATTTGGAGGTGATGATTAAGGGCTGATGTGATCAGGCAAAGAGTCATGGGAGAGCTGACTCCTGTACTGGGCTTTGAAGATGGTTGGGGATGGATGGCAGGTGGCTAGGGAGCTGCCTGCTTCAGCTTCAGGCCAGATGTGGAGAATAGGAAGGAGCCAAGGTTCAGTGGTGGGAATGAACCTGGCACTCACATGTGGGTGAGCAGACCAACATGACTGGAGAGGATCCACAGACTTGGAGAGGTCAGGCGAGGCTTATTTAACTCGGTAGGGCCTGAAAAGCCAGGCAAGGGAGTATGGCCATGGTAAGGTGGGAAATAAGAAGCCATAGGTTTCCTTATTTCCAGTAAAATGATTTAATGAAAGGGCTGTTTGAGGAAAGGAATCAGGTAGGTGGCATGAGATCTCTTGTCCGGGAGCTACTAGAAGGATCAAACAGTGAGATAGTTCAAAAGGAAAATCAAAGGGGACAGGGAAGCTATCTGGCCACACTGGCAACAAAAATAGAGAAGTAGCCATGCAAGGTGAACCCACAGTTTGGCCTGGCAACCTGAGGTACACTCCTTACATGGTACAGCTTCATACTTTCTGAAGTGCTGTCACACACTATTCATTTACTCCTCGTGGTTAGGGGCATTACTAATATTCTCTCTTACAGAAAACTGGGGCCCAGAGAAGTCAGGAGATTTCCCACAATCACACAGCAGAGTCGGGGCATGTGTTGGTTTTCTTCTACTACTCTCAGAGTTCCCCCTGCAGTCTCCTTTCCCTGCTCACATAGCCAGCTAATCAGCAGCATTCCTGACACAGCTTTGCTGCAGACAGAGGCCTATGGCTCACCATCTTGGGACTAAGAACATTGCCTCTTCCTGAGGAAAGTAGTAAAGAATGGAGCTGATGAGCTGAGAAGGTGGAGAGAGCCTGCAAGGACCTCAGTGCTTCCAGTGCAGACACCAAGGATGGCTCCTGAGGGTACTTACCTGCCGTGGGCTCATCCGTGTGTAGGTCACTCTTGGTGACACCTATACATGGGGAAAGAAGAGAGCTTAAAGCAGTTGGGGGACTCTGTGCAGGAGGTGGGATGGGGGGGTGTCACAACAGGCCCCATGCCTCCAGGTTGGGATGGAGACATTGGCGACCAAGGGCTGGAGGAACCAGCAGAGGTCCTCAGAGGGTGACTGGTGGAGAGTGCAGAGGGGCCAGAGGAGAACGGGGATACCGCTGCACACCCTCTCTCCCACTGTACTCCAGACTCCTACCTTTCGGGGCAGAGGCCACAGGCCCTCCGGACAACGCCCTCCTGCCTCCTCCGCCGGCTCAGGCACCACCTATGGGTCCAAGGCGCAGAAGAGCTGGGGCGCTGCACTCGGCGAGGGCCCTGCCCTCTCCCTCCCAGGCCCGGCCCGCCAGAGCAGGACTCCTAATGCCATGTCCGCGCGCCACTCCTTCCAAGAGGAACTTTCGGCAAAGCGCTCTGAGATCCCGGGCCGAAACCTTCTCGGGGGCGGGTCGCCTTACCTCAGTGGGACTCAGGAGCCCCGCCAAGGCTGCCAGCAGCAGCAGCTGCGGCGAAGGCGGAGGAGGCGCCATCCCGGCCCGCCCCGGGGACGGCCCGTCGCCCCGCCGCTCGGCACGCTAGGGAGCGCGCGCTACCTCCCCGCCCCCGGGCCCCCGCGCGCCCACGCAGACCCCCGGCTCGCTCGCGCCGTCCCACCCCCTGCACCAGACCGCCAGCGGGGACTCCCCAGGCCCGCGCGCCCCGCACCCCGCCTCCGCCCCGCCCCGCCCCAACTCCCGCCCACAGCGGCGGACCGTGCGCGCACGCGTCCTGAATCCCAAGCCGGAAAAGTTTTGTGTGGGAGCCGGGCCTCAGGGCAGCGCGCTGCGAGGCAGGCGGGGACCGCTCCTCCGCCCGGCATTCTTCCCAGCGAGTTTCCGCAGCTGCAGCGCCTGGGTGTGATCATGGAGCGGGGCTAAGGGCGGGAAATAGGATCCCTGCGGACCGGGTGGCCCAGGAGGGGAGACGGATACGCGCCTCGGGCAAACCCGCTTCAGACCGGTCAATGTGAACGGCAGCATCAAGAGTCCGAGCTGCGAAAGAGAGAGGTCGCCGCTCTAGCGCCTCGCCTTCAGCCCATCCCACTCCTGCCCTCGCAACCCGGAGGAGCCTCGGGGGTTTCAGGCATCCAGCCTCCCCAGCCCCAGAAGCTCCGGGCGGCGGGAACAGGGCCCGTGACTACTTTGTTCCCCACCTCCGCGTCTGCTCTCATTCGGTGGCCAGCGTGTGCCCGGGAGACACTGATCACCATTAGGTGGAGGAGCTGCAGGCCTCGCCCCCGGCAGGGACCTGTGGCCGGACCACCCCTGCATCGGGGCGCCGGCTCTGCTGCCCTCTCCCTGGTGCCTTTCTCTTTGGCGCGGGTCAGGATTTTGAGGAAAGATGGGAATGTGGGTGGAGGGTGGGGGTTGAGATGCCTAGCCCCAAACTTTCAAATAGAGCAAGAACGTGTTGTTTCAGTTGTCTCTCACATACCTGTGACTTACAGACGGGTTCCTAACCTTTCCCCTGCACCCCCAGTAATTACCAGCTATTGAAGTTGATGAAGGGACTCCAGTCTACCCCCTACCACGGCCCCATCACAGGATGACAAGCGTCACCCTCACCCAGCACCTGAGTGCGTCCTTTCCCCCAGTTTATTCTTGGAGGCTTGGGGCTGTTTCTTCCTGGGGAAGCCCTTCCTGGGGAGCGGTGTCATGGATTTCCTCTCTCGGAAGCCAGGGTCCTAGAGGAGTCCCACGCTCCCGGGGGGACAGGGACAGCGCACTGATGCAGGCAAGGGAACCAGCAGCCCCTGGCGCTCTAGTCTCCCGCCACAAAACCGTAGTCGGGTCCGGACGCCTGCCCTGGCCCTCGCAGGCCCTGAGCCAGACCCCCCGCCCGGCCGGGGTATTGCGCAGTTGTCTGTGCCCGCGGGGCCGAAACAAACACCAAGGTCAGAGAGCGCGGCCGGGCCGGTGGAGGGAGGCGCGGCTGGTGGTTCAGGCTGCAGCTTCGAGAGCCCGCGCGGGGAGCTGCGGTTTATTCACTTCTCCTTTTTGCTACTTCTCGACAGCGGCCCCTGAAGGAGCAACGATGCAGGGTCTCCCCGGCCGCTACACGACGCGCGGGACGGAGGAGCAGGGACAGAGGATTCATGCTCATTCTGGTTCCCCAAACATGAGTCTTGGAGTCTCCCCACTTCTCTGCCGCCAACACCCCTCTTCTCGGCGCGCTGCCCTCCCCACTCCCTTCCGGCTCTCTGGCGCGTCCTCGTTCCCTCTCTGTGGCCTCGGCTCTTTTCACCCTCTGCTCCTGCTTGTCGCAATCGCTGTACAAAGGGCCGGGGGCGGGAGTGGGGGGCGGGCGAGGGGAGCCGGGCGTGAACTGGCTGCCTCTGCGGAGCCCCGGCCAATCCGGAGCGCGCCCCCCCGCGCGGGAGGGCCCTGGGCAGCCGCCGGGGCCGGGCGGAGCCGCGGGCAGAGCAGAGAACTCGCCGAAGGGACGGCCCCGCCGCCTGCCGCCCGCCGCCCTCCGCCCGCCGCCCGCCGCCCGCCGCCCGCCGGAGGTTCTCTTGCCTCGCCATGCCGCCGTGGGGCGCCGCCCTTGCCCTGCTCCTGGCCGCGCTTGCCCTGCTTGGCCTGCTCGCCCGGCGGCTGCGGCGCCGGGAGAGGCGCGCCGTCGGAGCCAGGACCCTGCCGGGCGCCCAGGGACAGGACGACGGCGAGGAGGTGGACGGCGGAAGCCTGGCAAATCAGTTTAGCGACGCGCGTGAGCCGCTGCCCGGCGGGTGCAGGCTCATCTGTAAGCCGTCGGCGCTGGCCCAGTGCCTGCTGCGCGCCTTGCGACGCTCGGCAGCGCTGGAGCCCGGCCCGCGCTCCTGGCTCTCGGGTCCCCACCTGCAGACCCTCTGCCACTTCGTGTTGCCGGTGGGGCCAGGGCCTGAGCTGGCCCGGGAGTACCTGCAGTTGGTGGACGACGGACTGGTGGCCCTGGATTGGGTGGTGGGACCTTGTGCCCGGGGCCGCCGGGTCACCAACGCCGGGGCCCTTCCGGCGGTGCTATTGGTGATACCCAATGCGTGGGGGCGCCTCACCCGCAACGTGCTGGGCCTCTGCCTGCTCGCCCTGGAGCGTGGCTACTATCCTGTCATCTTCCACCGCCGCGGCCACCACGGCTGCCCGCTGGTCAGCCCCCGGCTGCAGCCTTTCGGGGACCCGTCGGATCTCAAGGAGGCGGTCACTTACATCCGCTTCCGACACCCGGCGGCCCCGCTGTTCGCTGTGAGCGAAGGCTCAGGATCGGCACTGTTGCTGTCCTACCTGGGCGAGTGCGGCTCCTCCAGCTACGTGACGGGAGCCGCCTGCATCTCGCCGGTGCTGCGCTGCCGCGAGTGGTTTGAAGCCGGCCTGCCCTGGCCCTACGAGTGGGGCTTTCTACTCCATCAGAAGATCGCCCTCAGCAGGTGGGTAACGCAGGCCGCAGATGGGCAAGCGGAGAATAGGGGTTTGGGGCTGACACAGCTCTGCCTGGTATTGAATGAAACAGGGTTAGGGCAGTTTGGGCAAAGGTCTCCTCATACACACGTTTGGAAGCTGTCCAAACCCTCTAGTGTAGACGGAACCAGGGAAGCGGGTTTAAACGCCAAAGAGGACTCAGTCAGCATCATGATGCTGGAGCAGGGCCCCTGCCCTGGGCCCCCTGGCCTCACCTCAGCCCCACCGTGTCCTAGCAACCCGAGCACCTGCCTCACCTGCAGCAGAGGCAGCGCCTGACATTTACCACTTAATCCACAGCTCGTCAAATCAGCAAAGAAGGCTCGGAAAGCAATTGCAACTGATTGTCCAGAGTATTTCCTTACAGTCTCTGAGCCTGGAAGTGACAGGAATCAGAAATTTGGTGGCATTTGATTTGTGAAAATTGTTTAGACCTGACACATGTTTTGCATATTCCTAGGTATGTACTCAATATTTAATGCAAAAATTTAAAGAATACTTAAACATAACTTTTTAACAAAATATCCAACAAGAGAACAATCTACCCTACCACCAGGGTGACAGATGAGACTTTTTCTGCTCTGCTGCTTTCCTAGGAGATGCAGAATGAGCTCAGACATCATGGCAACAGTGTGGTGTGGCAGAGAGACCTGGGATACAGGGTCAGGCTCACTGGGTTCAAATCCTAAATTTCCAGCGAGTTAGTTAACCCCTTGGAGCCTCACTTCCCTATTCAATTAAATGGAGTTAATAACTACCTCCCAAGATGGTTACAAGCATGAAATGAGATAACAGAAGTGAAGGCCTGGCACTGAGTAGGTGCTAAATAAATGGTGGCAATTGTGATTTCTCTTTCCGTTCTTGCCCCATTTTGCCTCCTATTCTAAGAAGATCAAACCCTGAGCTCAACAACAGCATGCTGCCATGGCAACCCAGAGCTGCCAGAGCAATCCAGGGACAAGGTGCTCTCCTGTGGCTTAATTGCCAGTTTCCTCCCCAAATGATGGCCACTAACACTGACCCTGGCACCAGCTGGAGGATAAGTTGAGGCAAGTAGAGAGGAAACCTGACCCTTTAGGAACTGCCCTGCCCATGGGGGTTTGGAATTAAAAACTCAGGGCAAGCCCTCTTTGAATCTTTGCAGGACACACATCCAAATTCAACAGGCTAATGATGGATTGATCCACTCAAAGTTCTGACTGGCCCATCCTGGCCTCCTTGTCAGGGTGCCAGGCCCTCTCCAGGGAGGTGGCAATAGCAAAGCTGCCCCTCTTCCTGGAGCAGTTGCTCTCAGGCTCCCACTTGGTAAACACCCTGTAAATTAATCACACGCCCAGTCACTTCCTCTGCCATCCATTTCTCTCTAGGAATACCTACCCCGCTGATGAAGGTCACAGTCCCGTGTCAGTATCTGGATAGCATATTAGCTTTTAAAACACAAACAAACTAATACAATCTAAAGTAAAATGTTCATGAGGGGCGGGGGTGACACTTGCTGATTGGATAGTCTGAGCCGGTGAGTTCTTCTAGAAGGGGTTCAGGAACTGGCAGTTCATAGCAAGTTCTCCACAGAGGGTCAGACATTGTGGTCAGGAGAGCTGTCACTGCCCCAGGACTGGGCAGGTAATGCCATAAATGACAGGCCTGGTAGGAACTGTGACACAGAAAGGAGGGAGGACATGCCCTGATTGTTCCCCTCAGGAATGTCAGCTCAGATCCTATTTCCCTGGAGGAGCCAGATAGCTGCATTTTATGTGAAATCTCCTGATTTTAAATAATGACAATGAAATGGAAATTTTAAAAAACATTGTATGGCCAAAGAAAACTTCTGTGGCCAGAATCTGTCCTGTGGGCCATCACTCTGTAACTTCTGCTGTTAATGTGTTCTCTCATTCTTCCTTCTTTCCTGTCTTCCCCATTCACCTTCTTGCTGCCAGGTATGCCACGGCCCTGGAGGACACAGTGGACACCCGCAAACTGTTCAGGAGCCGCTCTCTGCGAGAGTTTGAGGAGACCCTCTTCTGCCACACTAAGAGTTTCCCCATCAGCTGGGACACCTACTGGGACCACAACGACCCGCTCCGGGATGTGGATGAGGCCGCTGTCCCTGTGCTGTGTATCTGTAGCTCTGATGACCCTGTGTGCGGGCCCGCAGACCACTTTCTGCCCACTGAACTCTTTCACAGCAACCCCTATTTCTTCCTCCTGCTCAGTCACCATGGAGGCCACTGTGGCTTCCTGCGTCAGGAGCCCTTGCCAGCCTGGAGCCACGAAGTCATCTTGGAGTACTTCCGAGCCTTGACTGAGTTCTTCCGAACAGAAGAGAGGATAAAAGGACTGAGCAGGCGCCGAGCTTCGTTTCTAGGGGGCCGGCGTCGCTGGGGAACCCTGCAGAAGCGGGAGGTCTCTCCCTCGTCCAGTCTGGAAGACATCTTTAGCTGGAAGCGATCATATACGAGGTGAGACCTGGCCCAAGAACCTGCCTGTCCTGCAAGGAAGAATAAAACTGGACATGGCAGAGTCCTGAGGAGGTGGTGAGGACAGCGGGCAAGCGGCTCCAGCTCTTGGCCACTGATTCAGCCCCTTCTCTCTTAAAGTGACCTGTGGAAAGCGGTGGAACTTCCAGCTAACTGGCGCTCACTTTACTCTGAGCAGAACTGCTGCCCAAGCTCTTCTCAGCACATCCCTGCTCATCCTGCTCAGCGGCTGGGCATTCTCCATCACTGTCTCCTGTCACACATCTCCATAAGCCAAAGAATAGCAGCATTCAAGCCCATGGACTCTGGAGAAAATGCTCTCTCGCTGGCAACGACTACCAAGATGAGTTATGTGTGACATTGGGTTGCTCTCTCCCACATAAATAATCAGCTCTGTGACTCTGATTCTCAAGCTGGAGCCACTTGATGTAGCGAGGACAGGATGTTTGTGTCTCGGTCCCACTTCCCTCATTTCGTTCTGCCGTGGTGACATTCTGGCTGACTTCATGCGGTGGCAGCTGTGGAAGCGGGCTCATGGAGCCACGTGGCTGCGTCAGTTTTATGTGAGTGTGAGAAAGGTGGCAAAGGCAGTAAGTGCAGTGCTGAGACTGGGTGGGTGAGAGCGACGAGGTAGAGTGTGAATGCCTGTTTCTGTAAGACTCAGGTCCAGTCTTTCAGACAGTTTCTGCAAGTCTCGGGTGGGAATGTGGCTGGTCTGCAGCGTCAGCCTAGAACCTCAAGCTTCACTGGAGACATGCCAAGAATGATTTTAGGAACAGGAAGTCCTTGCACGCCATCTGCTAGACCACGGCTCAAGGAGCCGTACTCTCTGGCACTCTAGCTGCTTCCTCTGGTACCATTTCTGGGGATTACTCCAGAGAGCCCTAGCCAGAGCTGTTTTTCTCCTGAGATGTGGGCTTTCTCTAAATGGTGAAAAGTATAAACCTCACATCTTAGCTATTTTCTGGTTATCTACCCTCTTTTCTGACATTACTACCAGCCTCTCCCTCTCCAGAGCCTGGAGAGACATCTGGGACCAGAGAAAACAAAACTTCTAAGAGGTTGGTTAGAGCTGACTCAGCAATTTATGAATATTTCACATTGCTATGCTTTTTCTGCTCAGTTATTCAAAAGGCCATCCATGTAGATGCAGAAAACATTTATTCCTGGATCTGGCCACTCAGTGACTGAGTGGGTGTTTGATTTTATGAGGAATAATGCTGAAGACCAGAGTAGAATAAGGCATTGTACAGGTTGATCCACGCAGGCTGGTTTGGGTCAGGCCATTCAACAATACACCTGGACATCTGGCTCCACGTGCTGCTAAGAGCTTTGCCCTGAAATTTTACTTTGTCGTTGAGAAAGAGGGCCCCTGTTTTGACAGGAAGCTCTATCCTGGTCTCACAAACAGCTAACCAATTTTAAAGAGGAAAAATGTTTACTGAAGCCATGTCCTAAGGCTTGGTACCAGGACTTGCTGGGGCCGTGGTTTCAGGTTTGGGTAATCTTAAGCCTTGTTCTTCTAGATCAAATAAGAAGAAACTCTGAACTATCTGAGAATCTACACTGAGATGCAGACAACACTCACTTATCTAAGGCACATTCTCCTGTCATGAAAAAATGTATCTCCTTCCTTGCCCACTTCTTGCTCCTCCACATTCCTCTTCTAACGTTCTTTCTCTTTCACCGTTTCTGAGGAGGAGAAATAACAAGGAACTGAAATCTAAAGAAGCCACTCTCCTGCTGGTTAACAGCCTTGTGATCTCACTTGGTAAGGGAGAATTGATGACATCCGGCCACGCCCCTCCCCCAGCACCTGGTACAGTGGGAATTTCAGTTAATTAGGGTCCTGCAGTCCCATATGCAAGACCCTAGGATCATTCAGAGCTGACTGCAAAATGGGAAGGAGCCCAGTGGTTTTTAATCACACCCCCCACCCCCCGCTTAAATGGCCCCTAAGAGCTAAATCTGTGTTCTTTCGCTAAGACAGATACGACAGGACTCTGGTTCTTTAAGATAATAGCTTTTGGAGAAACTGTGTTTGGTTTTCCTCTCTTTTTTTTTTTTTTCAAAGAGGAAAGAAAGCCTGTGGAAGGGATATATATGATCTTAAAGCGCTCAGAACAGCCCTAGTCCTAATTCCCTTGGACCCACAATCCTAATGACCTAAACCCTTAAGCATTTCTCCTGCGTGTCCCTTGTGCCAAATGTGCTCATAGCCCATCTCAGGAAGCTACTTACCTCTTATCTTCCCCTCACTATGTGACAGCATCACTGCTTTTCAGCTCATTTTTGCCAATAACGTGTAGTTCCTATTCAAGCAGATTTGGGAGACCTTGTCCTTCAGTCTAAGGGTGAAGGAATCACCCAAATTGGCTCTGCTTTGATTAATAGCTAATTATATGAAGCCAGTTGGAGAAACCCTACACACACTATTCTGAGACATATGTGGCCCTTGAACAAAATGACAAATTATAAGTCTGAGAAAGCAAGAAAAAAAAAAAACAAAACAAACCCAAAGAAGTACCACTGAGTTGGGGTTTTCCAAGTAGCAAGTTTTTAGCAATCCTCTCAGGCCTCATTCACTTGCTTGCCTCCCTTTTGGTCTCTTCATTATTTGTAAACACCTTCAAATTGGAAGGAAACAAAAACAAAACAACCCAGAGACTTAAAGGAGGCATTATCTCAGAAGCAGGGACTAAGGCCTCTGTACCCATGGATCAGAATGCAGGAAGCAGACAACTGCCTCTAAAGATTTGACTTCTACCAAGTTCTGACCTCTGATACTACAGACTCTGCTAAGCTAGAACTTAATTCTCTTAAAGATTTTATGTATTTATACATAGGTTTCCAGGGTGGCTTGGGTGGAGACAACAGTATGCCAAAGAAAGCACCAAATCCTCGCTCTGAGAAGACATCATCTCTGTTTTGAGTGAAGACATATCTTCTGAGACTTGAGTACTGCTAGGAAAGAGGTCTTGACACAGGAAGTGTTACCTTGGCTTTCTAAAGAACCTCAAAACCACCCCTGAGTCAGAAGCTCGTCTGTACTCATCTTCCGCCTGGACCACAAGCTCCTGTCAGTCAGTCACCCTCGGTAATGACCCAGGACTCTTCCTTTACAGATGAACTTTAGCACAAATTCATCTCCTTGCTTAAACAAGCAGATACACTTGGCCACTTTGGTTGAATTTGATAACAATGGCAATAGGAGTATTTGTGATTCTACAGCCAAGCCACTAAGGATGGCATCAGAAATTGTTTTGATAGTTATCACAGCTGGCAGAATAAGACTGAGGAATTATACTTAAGAGTATCCAAGTGCCCGGATAAGGAAAACGCCAGCTCAGGAAGCAGTAAGTCCCATGTCATCGGTGGGCTATGCAAGCTAGACTGCCACTTGGCATGCATCATGTAGGGGACATGTGCCGAGAAATGAGTAGCCTACATATAAGGTCTCTTCTCATCTGGGAGTCAGTGAGTTAAAATAATGCTAATGAGCAGTAGGTTCTGGTCGATTTATGGGCTTGAGGATCAGGAGATCACAGATGTGATCTGGATTCTGGGAGTTGGGAGACCTACAGATTTTACTGAACATAATCCTGCCAAAGTGACCACAGGATGGTTTTAAGATACTCAATAATTATGCTCTAACGTGTCCAGGAAGAGCTACAAGTTTGAAGGAAAAATGGAATTTCATTAAAACAAACGATAAAAGACACTAACATATCAAAAACCAAAGCCTCTAGCCCCTGTGACCTTCCTGTGTAAAATACTGTTATTACTAGGGTGGTTGAACAAAACTCGCTCCAACTTGTTTGCCTCTGAATACTAAATAAATTGCAGTTTCCCTGCAACAATGGAATGTCATTGTTTTTTTAAATCTCCAGAAACAAAATGTGTTGTTTATCTTCTGAAGTCCTCTGTGTACTGAGCCCTGCTTACCTATCTGTAGAGTTAACAGTCTCTCTGCACATTCTCTATTTGCCGGTTGTTGCTTCACTTCTGTAGATCTAGCCCTGGGTCCTCTAACACTAACCAATGGCAGGTCTGTTTAATCAACAACCAGGCCTCCTGCTCTGGGCTAATAATTTCCCAGCAGGCTCAAAATTCTCTGAGCATCAATGGTACCTACACAGAGATATTTTCCAGTGGGCAATTAGTAATTTGTGTGTTGGTGAGAGTACTGAAGAAGTAATTTGGAGATGTGGGTTCTAGGTTCTAGTTCATCAATGACTTCTAAGACCTTGGAAAACTATGAGTTCCTTGTGATAAGACTGAGACTGTGAATAGGCCTTAATTTAGGAGGTCTGTTAGGATATGAGATAGTAAAAGCAGGTAGGTCCCATTCTCCATGTCTATTTAATTCCCCAGCTGGAGATCAAAGAACTTTCTGGTGAGATGACATCTGCTTTCAGATCAAAATCTATTTTCCAATCTTTACAAGAAGTTCCAGTTATTATAAATTCCACTGCAAAGTTGGGAAGGGCCTGAAGAGAAGGACCTTTTGAGGCTCACAGGCTGGGGTCCTGGGTTACCCAGTTGAGGGCAGTTTCCCCACCTACGGCCCAAACACAGACTCACTCACTCACTCAAAGAACCATGTTATGGATAATAGGTTTCACGTTGGTTCATTTGTTCTGGCCAAAACCCATCTGTTTTCCTATTTCTTATAGATGAAGTTTCAGAGACATATGACTTTTAAGATCTCTAGTATACTGGGGCTAAAGGCCAGAAGCCAGATCAGTGCTGTTTCTGCCACATTGAGATGACAGTCAATAATGCTAATTTTAGACTCCAAAATGGCAAGGGTGTTAACAAAAGGGGAATTTGTCTTCAGGGCTGCTGGAGTGTACGACCCCATGGGGAAGCCATACACAGTCATTATAAACAACAGCCCTGAAGTCATGTTATAGCTGGCACGGCCTTAGCATCGTCAGCAGCCTTCTCTCCGTCTGTGCATTAAGGACAAGTATTTGAAAATAGAGTAGCAATTAAAGTCAGGAATTGCCCATGATGCATACAGAAAAGCCTGGTTCTGCAGCTGGCATCACGGGGCTGTGGAGCTAGCCAATCACTGTGGTCAATTTTTATTTTTCGTATTTCTTTTACAGTCAAGTAGGATAGGTTTTAAACCCGAAGCATAACTCAGAACATCTTTGATGCGTCTAGCCAATGACATTTGTTTTGTGTTGACGCAGGATACAGGCTAGAAGCACGTTTTCTGATACTCTCCTTCCACTGTAGTTTGAAGACGCCAATTGTGGGGATAAAGCAGAAAGAAATCTTGTTTTCTTAAATCCTTTCTGAGTTCCTCCAAATTCAAGGTGGGATGATGGAAATGTAGAGATAGGAGACTTGGGATCTAATCTTGGCTCTGCCATTTAGTTGTTTGACCCAGGCAAAATAAACATTATATAAATATGAATCTCAAAATAGCTCAATATCAACATTCTAGGAGTTAAAAAGCTGTACTGAAAAGTTAAAAGTACCATTTTCCTGATAGTCTTCTATTCAATGAAACAGGTAATCCCAATAATACTTTTAAAAATGACACTTAAAATTATCTTCTAGTTTTTTTAAATTAGAGAACACATAAACCCCAGTCCATGAAACCCTTCCCCCCAAGTTAACCTGACAAAAATGTCACTTGACAGTTTTAAACGACAGAAATGGGTTAGATATTCTGCCCCTTTTAGGGCTAAGATATGATGATTTTCAAATCAGGGAAGATAAGCCCAGATGAAACCAACATTTGAAGCTTTGTACAAGGTCTCAGAACTGCATACACCTATGTGTCCATGTGTGGGAGGAGTTGGAGTTATACAGGCCACAACAGGTCAACATAAAACTTAAGGACATGCATCAAACTGTTAGAACCTAAAGAAGAATCATCTCACACCCATAACACAATAGGCCATTTCATTCTAGGCAAACAGAATTCGAGGCAATTAGACTAGAGGGTTTATGTCTACATCAGGGAGTTTTGCTGTCACCCATGTCTTATTCATTGTTATACCCCCAACATCTAGTACTGTGCCTGAGATTATCCAATAAATTGAAATACGAGGTCGGACAATTAAATTCGCAAACTCATCCTAGAAAAAGTGCTACATGCCTCATTGCTGAATATTACGGTCAGCTTTGAAGTACTGCCCCTTGGAAGGCTGTGCACCAACGCCAGTGCCTGGTCCACCCTTCAAAGCAATTTTGGAACTCTTTTTCTGGAATGGCCGTCAGAGCTGTCATCATATTACCCTTGATGTCCTGAATGGCATCAAAATGTCTTGCTTTCAGTATTTCCTTTATCTTTGGGTAAAGAAAGAAGTCAGTGGGGGCCAGATCAGGTGAGTAGGGAGAGTGTTCCAATGCAGTTATTTGTTTACTGGCTAAAAACTCCCTCACAGACAGGGCCGTGTGAGCTGGTGCATTGTTGTGATGCAAGAGCCATGAATTGTTGGTGAAAGTTCAGGTCATCTAACTTTTTCACACAGCCTTTTCAGCACTTCCAAACAATAAACTTGGTTAACTGTCCAGTTGGTATAAATTTATAATGAATAATCCCTCTGATATTAAAAAAAAGGGTTAGCAACATCGTTGCAACAAATTTGCAAACTTAATTGTCAGATCTCGTATACTTTATGGGAATAAAATTACTTAAAAAAACTGAGCAGACACTCTGTGTACTAAAATTACTTTATTACAGTTGATTTTTTTAAACATTTCCTTTGCTATGATACAAAGGATACTTACAAACAAAATATTACATATGACCTTGTTTTCGCTCTTAATGTTCTGACAACTTGGTAACAGCTTTAAATGCACAATCTATACAATTAATACAGGTTATATATGAACTATAAGGTATTTTGAACCAGAAGAATACTGACAATATACTGTACAATAAGCCTTACCAGTTAGTGCTGTGGACCATTTCTACCAAAAGGAAAATGCACATCTGTACAGTCACCTTTACCAGCTGGTGCTGACAGTGAGGGAGAGGCTTCTTCCCCATTGCAACCCTTGATAAGCCTCCACTGTGGGCGTCTGTTTGGTCTGAAAATTGAGAGGACTGTGTATATTTAAAATTAGTCATCGGTAAAGTGGCAGAACATCATTTTCAACATGATAATTGCTCACCAAAAAAAAATCAGTCCTAGTTTTAAAAGACCATGAGTCCTTCGTCCACTACAAAAACCCTACAGGCTCAAGGGCTTTGGGAGATGAGAAGATGAAGGCTGCCAAAAAAGGAGGCAAGAAACCAAGCCAAAATCTAGGTCTTGCAAAATCATCATTTTTCCCTTCACCAAAGGGAAATAGAAATGTACAAATTCATTGATGAACCTCAATGATAACATATCAGTTAGCTGATAACCCTCATTTTATCTGGACCCCTGACTTGTGGGAATAACTGAAAGAGATTGTGAATAATATATATACCACTTTTAGAAAAGAACCTCTTGCTTAGTTAAAATATTCCCTTTAGCCACCAAAGCTGGTCCTGGGCTATTACAGGTGTGCATTCATCTCTCAATGGTCTACTCAGAAATGATAAGGTTACAGCTTTTTTTCTTTTCTTTTTTTCTTTTTTAAATAAAAAAGCAATTGACTGAAGCATTTTTCTTTTTCAGGTAAATAGCAAAAATAAAAATAAAAACCAACCCTGGCATTTGCACAAATAATGCAAATGGAGCGATATGGTCTTTAAGGTAAGGGTTAGTAGAAAGGAAGAGAGAAGTGGAGAAAATCCAGAGAAAATGATGTATTAATTTTTCTTTTTAAAAATTTCTACAATACATGTGCAAAAAAATCATGCTGGTTGAGGAAAACAAATGGAAATGAGTACATAAAACTAAAAACATAAATATATGTTTGGCTGACTGGTAAAAGCGGAAACCAACCTGGGTTACAAAAAAAGGATTATACATTCAAGATGCTCTTAAACCCAGTGGGATAACTTATGTTAAAACTGTTAATAATTACGTTAAAAATCTCAAGTTTGTTTTTAAATCTTCACAATACAAGCAAAGCTGTTTTAAAATATACACTATACATATTTCTCATAGTCTCTCCAACCTCATTAATGTGCATTAGGCTATCTCATATACTAAAACAAGGGCGTTCTGAAAGCTAAATTGCTCAGAGTAACCCATCCATTATTTAAATGTTTGTCTTAAGTTTTAAATGGGTTAAAAAGTTTAGCAGACTTACATAAATAAGATTTAGCAACACAAGTGTTAATTTAAAAAACTCTAAAGCATTTACAAATTATCAGGTTGGAATAGTCTGGGGAAGTTATATGCACTATACTTTAAAATGTTATTTACATCAGACCATTGCTTTTGTAAAAATTTCCCTAAAAGATAAAAAAAACAAAATAAAGGATCATAAAAGGGAAGGTAAAATAAGAACAGAATTATCTCCTCATAGAAACCCCACATATCCCTCTCCACTTGGGTTTTGCTCTATGAAACCACCTGCAACCCCTAATAGGCTCATATATCAAGTGTCAATAATGTGGTAAAATACCTTGTCAGATCAATTACTGGCCTCAAGTGGACTTTTTTTTTCTTTTTTCTTTTTTTTAAATTTCCCACCTTGTGTCTCTGGCTTGGATTATTTTAGGACACGTGTATGTAATTAATTGGACGGGCACTCTAGGTAGGCACAATTCCCATTTAATGTGGAATAAAAGGTATAACATATAAAATGCTGCTGGGGAGAAGGGGTGGTAGTTTCTGTGATATTATGAAATGCAAGGAAGCACATTTGGAATGGACACCAAAAAAGAGCTGTCTGGCAACACACCAGGGGCAGCCATCTTAAACTAAATATACTTGTCTATGAAAAGAAGGGGTTAGAGAAGGGTTCCAATACTGTTCCCCCCTCCCCATTTGTTTGATATGTGCCAAATAGTCACAGGGATCAGCCAGAATCAGGAAACATTAAGCAGTTACATCTTTTTTAATCACACAATTCACTCCATGACCATGTTCAATTTATAGTAACAATAATGTTCATGCTGAGGCAATGTATTTGAGGGCTCAGAAAAAGCAAAATGTGCCACTGAGAGAAACCTGTTCCTATACAACTGGTCTTCATGCTTTCAAGTGGCCCTAATATACCTTTGATGCTAAGCCAAGCCATGCAAAAGCAAAGAGTACGCACTTTTCATTAACATTCATATCTCATTCGTAAACTCCACTGACCTCAGAGTTGCCATAGAAACACATAACATGAGTACTGAAAGCATACAAACGAGGGTTCATGGATTTTAAAAAATGCATTTTCCTTGTCTATGTTCATCAGACTTAAATACCTTAGGCTACAAGGCATATCAGAGAAAGGTTAAGTGGGGATAATGACAAAAGGAATATATGTAATTCTAGAAATAGGAAAAATGCTCTAGAAATGGGAGCAATGTGCCAACAATAATAGTTCATTTCATTTGAAAATTCAGCTACAGAGCCCAATAAACAGTTCCAAGCCATAGTGTTACCTGCATAATTTACACAAACATTAAAACTCTTGCACTTTATCATCGACAAAACACACTTCTGTAAACATGGCCACTGGGGGAGGGAGGCTCCCTACCTCATTTATGATTGAGGACATGTAATCATTATATTAAATAAAATGACTCTGCTTCAGAAGATTTTAAACCTGACCAATGATTAAGCTTCATTTCCCCGTTGAACAACATTTAAGCATTAATTCTAAAAAATGTCACCTACGATGGTTTCAGGATTAGATGCTAGGACCACAACCAGCAATGACAGCAACTCCTCTCTAGCTGGCACACTTATAAACTTTAGTACAAAAACAAAAAAATACAGAAACTAGGTCAATTTGTTAGCTACATATTTACAGATAATTACATGATTTTTCACTCACAATTGCTAAAAAGTATGAGTGAAAATGAAACTGTGCAGGTTGAATTACCCGTACTTTGGGGGGAATTCTTGGGCATCAAGACACCCTTTTCATTCATTCAGAAGTCTCATCTTCTCTCTACTTTTTCATGGCAAACTACCTACAGATGTTCAGATTAGTATATCCAGTGGGTTTCAGAGAGGATTAACCTTTTTCTCTATTTAAAGAATCTCTTGTATATTTAAAAACAAAACAAACTTAACAGACACACACACACACACACACACACACACACACACAAAATCTCTGAAACTTCAAAAAGTTAGGATTGCTGGGAAACAATAGTGATGGTGACACAGTAAATGGCTCCCCAGTTTTAATTCTCTGCCTTTATTTTCTTTAAAGGATATCCATTTTTGGGTAGGTGGGAGGGAAGTGCAAGTTTAGGAAACCCACAACAGGCAGATAAGGTGCATACTAATTCATCTATTTCTTACGATCTGAAGACTACCATTAGTCCAAATGGGTTCTCTTCCCTTGTATGAGTGAAATTTTGGACATCTGAATATAAACAAGAGAAAAATCAGTCAACGTGATTTTAAAGGGGGCTATCAGAGTTCAGTAGAAAATATAAATGTACAATAAACGAAGAGTTCTCAGCTTCACTTTCTTTTTCTAGACAGTGTTTAATAAACTTACTTCTTACAAATTAATAGTCATTTCCAATGTAGATATATTGTAGTGATTTCATAAAAGTGCAGACAACATAACCAGACACACAGCAAAACAGACTTCAGTCAGTAGTCCTTGCATACAAGAGGCAAGTCTGCTAAGTGTACAGCACACTCTTCTTTCTTTACGGAATCTGAGGATGGGAAACTTCCAGTTCTTAACAACTAAGAGTGAGTAAAGGCAACGCTACAACCTGGTTAGGGGCACTATCATGAGGGAAAACAAAACAGAGAAATCTGTTTCTCTTTAATAATGATCTGTAGTTTGGGAAGCAGCTCAAAGATGACAGCCCAAATTTTGGCTTTGTTCCTTAGTGAAGGCTGTTTTCTATCTAAGAAACAAGAACCTTTTCTTCCATCATTACAGGAGAGTCACACTTATACACCTTGAATATATTATTTTTCTGATTTGAATACACACTAGACACTTCACATTGTGAGCGTGGGGCAAAACACAGGACCATATAAACCTCCTAGGAAAGGGTTGCTGTGTTGGGCCAAATCTCTGCTTGAATAGTAGTGGTTCAGAAAGGGTGGAAGGTGCACAAAGAACTTACTATTAGCAAGCAAGAAGAGGCAGCTAAAGGGAGAAAGCCCCACGCCAATACCATATCCTTCTCTCCCAGTGGCCATTTCCTGTTGAATTTATAGTTTAGTAGAACCTTAGATGCTTTAGCAGTAATTCTTTTCTTGGCTGTTTTGGTCCTTAGCAAAATTTATAATTACATTAGTATTAATGGAGTAAAAAGAGTAAGAGGATCAATGACATTACTATTAAGAAGTATGTATAGAGTGCACATGAAGATTGTGTGATTTATTGGTTCTTTTATCATCTTTGCAAAGGAATCACCACCAGTATTTTTAATTTCCATGGTTCTCTCTGCATCACTTGTCTTTTGTTGCATCACGACACAAAATCATAGAAACACTAACTGGCTCCTTCCCCAGTACTATTTTAGTGCATTGCAATTTATGGTTCCAGGTTTTACTTAACTTTCTTTCCACCCACACAAGTGCTAAGAGGGGATTTAAAAAGAAAAGACTGCATCTAATGACCACCTCCTCATAAATATCAACCCAAGTACTCATTCTTAAACACATGCATTCTTGCCTTAACTGAGAATTGAAATAAGAAAACAAAATAACAGAACCTTAAGTGCCCTGATGGAAATGTACAGTATGCGTTACATCCATCCATCTACACACACATATAGACACTCATATGTATATACAATATATACATACAAATGATAATAGCTATACCAAAAATGTGCATATTTAACACAGTTTTTAAAAGCCAGTAGATCATGGTATAATACAATTTATTTCCACTAGTGAATGGCACAAATGGAGAAATGCAAAGGAGGTGTTTCAAGTACAATAAAGTCATTTTTCACAGGTGAAAATAAACAGTATTATTCCAGTGTCCAACACAATGTATTCTATAAAAGTTTAAAATGCCAGACATTTAGTACTTAAAGAAGTAGAAAGTTACTAAAGTCTGCTCTATGGTCTGCAAAAGACACTCATAGAGTTTTTGATTTTTGAAAAGGGGGTGAGGAAGAATAGGTGGGCGTGGGAGGAAGTGTCAAGGACAGTTTCTTTAGTGTACTGAATGGTGTTTACCTGCTGTCTGGGCAGCTGAAGATCATCATGACTATGATAAAACATTCAATTTAACAATAAATCCTTGGCCTAGAGCACCAAGCATATGATACCTATGGGTGTGGCATCAAATGCAGGACTATTCATCTCTAGGCATAGAAGTGACTAGAAAGGATGGCAGCACTGAATAAAAACAATATAAACATATTTTCCAGCTAACATTATCTATATAATAAAGAAACTGTAATTTGGGGTTAGAGTTGACTTTAATAAGGGGAGAAAAAAATGTGCAAAAGGAAGGGACCCCAATTAGGAATAATATATTTCAAGGTATGGGGTTTTGCATTATTAAAATGCTAAGTAAAGAACGGGAGAGACAGTGACCACAAGAAAATTTCTCCTGCCAAGCTCTGGATACCAGATATAGCACTTAGGACTTTCTGATATGCTGGACAAATTTCCCATACTTTTTATTTTCTTAAACACATATATCTATCGAATGAACACCAACACTAGGGAGGAGGTAGTATTAATTTGATCAAATGTTGACATTTGCACACTGATTCAGAAAGTGCCTGCTTCTTTCTGTAGGATCTCTCAAAACCTTTCAAATTTTCCTGCTACAAGTTTTACTCTTTGATGATTCCTACCGTATATGAGATTCCTCAGAAGTTAGATCTTATAAACACACACAAATTAACTCATTTGAATCATTTTTGCAAACTATATATTTTTTAATTAAAATGAACTTAATGGAATAATCGAGGTCTACCCACGACCTACATGTAAATCTGGATGCCACACAAGTAAATCAGATACAAAGCCCTACTAGATAGACAGGTAGAGTCAGTATTCAATCACGATTTGATAAGCACATATATTCTCCATGAACTCAGTAACTCAATTTGACTAATTTAAGTCCACAATGGACTTTAACATGTCTCATTGGCAGTATTTTGGATTTTAAAGAGGTTTGTTTGTATGCAAAACTGATCTGCTTCCCTATTTCATCTCTCCAGTACAGAGGGGCTACTAAGAATTTTTTAAAAGGTATCCAATTCCATTATATTTTTGGACATTTTAAAATCTAAAGCTCTCAAATAGGTAGATATCTCAATTTGTTTGAAATATTGTATAATATTTTAATGCAAAATAGATATTGAGAAAATTAAAAGCCCCCTTTAGTAGACAAGTATGTCATGTTCACCTAAAAACTGAGAAGACAACGTGTCAGAGTGTTACCTGAAATACTGCCTAAAACTGTGTGTGAATTCTACTGTGATACTGGTTTAAAAATATTTACATTAAAATATTACTTTTTCTTCCAGTTACCTTTAAATAAATGCCAGAAACTCCTAAAGGGGAGGAAGGATTCGTGGGGATTGGACTGACCTACCTGGGGAAGGCTTAAATTTGGTTGAGAAAAACCAAGATTTCAACAGTGATGGATTACTGTTTGGTCATTAGGTGGGTCTAGGTGAAGAGTATCATTGAGAGGGACTTAGAGAATTTTAACTTGGAGCTCTCTGACTATACGAAAAGCAGGATCCAGAGTTAGCAGCAAGGGTCCTTCAAGACAACTGAGGAGGGGACAGGACAATAACTTGTAAGAAACTCTGACATGTCACTGGAAAGGACATTTTATTTTTCTTCAAGTAATACAGCTCCCTACTCATCTTCAACTAAATTTCCACACTAGCAATGGAATACCAAGTAACATATGACTTTCAGCATTGGGTTGATCCTTCATTGTAAAACAAAACAAAACAAAACAAAACAAAACAAAACAAAACAAAACAAAACAAAACAAAACAAAACACGCCCCTCTCTGGAAAAATAAAGTTAGCTTTTGTCAAGAGATTCCCTGACCACTATAACTTGCTTTTTTTTTTTTAATTTGCCAAACTTGCTAGTTCCTTTTCAGTAGTAATTTAGCACTGAGGCTAGAGACTTCTGGAAGTGGTGTTTCCCATTGCATGATGTTAACATGATGCAAAATGGTCAATAAGTCTCAAGGAACTAGAAGTTTGTAAAGTACTGCAGCAACAAAAACAGCAATTAAAAAAAAAAAAAAAAAGACCTGCACATGCAGCAAAATCTACAGTGGTGATGAGGATTAGTCAGCAGCTGGTAAAGTCATTGGCTCAGTGATTCCTGGTTCACTATGGCAACTAAACATTTAAATAATTGGCTATTCTACTTGTAAACAGGAAATCCCATAAGCCAAAAGGGGGTAATCAAATTAATGTTTACGTAGTGTGATGAGAATTCTAATAGATGGCAGTTTGCAAATATGGCATCATTCAAATACCTCTGGCATTTGATTTGTATTGGCTATATGTCTTTGTTTTTGTACAAACAAAGTAAAAGTACTGTTTGGGGTCCTGGGAGTTACAGAACTTAGCTAGGATGAAATATCACAGTATAAGCAACAAAACGTCAGGATATATAGGCTTCATCTCCTCACTCTGCTGCTAAACGTACCCACCATATGAACTTTCAGGGACCTCTCTCACCCTCCGGTCTTCCCCTTTGGAGGCTCACAGGTTCATTGATGCAATTCCCACATAACCTGTGATCTCTTTAAGCACCCCCATTTCACCATGCCACAAAGAAGGCACACTTGAATGGACAAAAATAAAACAAAAAACCCCTCCCAAAACAAAACAAAAAACCCAAACCACTGACAAACCTATGCAGCATTCAGCAAAAGAACTATGTTGTTTTCTACTCGGGAAAAGTCAATGCAACCCTTTAGTGTTCATGGATTTCCACTTTTTTACTCCAAATGAGGCTGAGAAGTCAGACCAATTTAATAAAGAAAATACATTGGTGAGGGGATACAGGTGTGATTCCATAATAAAGTGTTTCAGCATATGCTGCCTGCTGTGAGTGGCTCATAAGAATTTGGGGTATGGAGAAAGGCTTTAGTTCTTTTCACAAACTTCTTAGTTACCCAAAATAACTCAAGCCACTTTGCTGCATTCTATTTTTGCAGTGTTCAGAAAATACGCCCCATCTAGCCAATTTCTTTTTACCACATGCATGATATGTGTGTGTGCACACGCACGCATGCACACACACACATGTGCACACACACGCACACACGCGCACACACACACACACACACACACACACACACACACAGATTCCCCTTTGCACAATTTCTACCAAAAAAAACACACAACCAAACCCCCAAACACCAAAACCCGGCAGCCAAATACTATGACATCCCAATTAGTAAACACAAAACAGAATGCTTTACAAAAATGAATAAAATATACCATATGCAATCAGCTTCCACACTGTAGTACCCAAGCGAGGAGGCTGCTGTGACGGTGTCTGTAGGCAGTTTCTTTTGGCAGACAGCTCCAGCGGAATTGCCACTTTCAATTATTAAGTTATGTATAAGACATGTGTGACCCATTGGATATTTGTGAAGTGACACTCGTGCTTCTGCTCATGCCCTGCTCCGTCCGTCCCCCAGATGCTGTCCGCCTCAGAGCCTGAGGGCTATTGCGGACTCCCATACTGCTACCTCGGGGTACCCCTTGCATTGGCCCTGAGGGATGACCCCATGGCTGGGGCCCACCTTGCATTGGATGACCCCAAGCTTGTGGTGGGCCACCCATGGGATGACCCCAGTGAGGTCCTGGACCCCCAGTAGGATTGTGAGACCAACCAGAAGCTCCTGGGTAGCTGTGGCTGAATGCCTCAGGGGAGAGATTAGAAAGGACCATGTTACTAAAACCTAGTCTCATACTTTCAGAGTCAAAAGCTTCAATTTCTCTGGCTTGACGCTCCAGCAGGCTTCGTATTCGTTCTGTGCGTTCATTCTGCAAAGCCAACATCTCTTCTTCAATCTGTTGAGAGTTGGGGGAGGGAAGCATAAAGAAAGCTGATTTGTTTTTTTTAATTTATAAACTAAGGAAGCAATAATTTCTCAGTTTTGAAGTGAATCATAAAGAAGTTTTACAGATGTACATTTAAAAATCAAAGAGATGTACTGTAAAAATCATACATGATTTATATTTCTAAAATGTGTAAAGTCAAGTTCTTAAAAGGAAAGGTAATAACCTCTATTAAAATAATAAATCAAGGCAATTATCATCAATGGCTACTAAACCCATTAGGTAAAAAGTTGAATAAAAAAGAAAATGGGTGAGTGGAAACGAGCTTTATCAGACATACCATAATGTCAGTCTAATAAAATAAATATGGTATTGGTATAGGAATTGATAATTAGTGAAGTAGAAATAGAATGCAGCTTTCAGTTTGTAGGTTTTTAATGCAGGACAAATGCAACAATTAATTCATTGGGAAAAAGATGGATTTTTAAACAAATAACACAGGCACAATTGGTCAGCCATCTGGAAGGACATAAAAATGGAACCCATATACATATTCCAGATGGACCAAAGCCTTAAGTGAAAAACTAACAAATAAACAGACAAACAAAAACTGAAGTTTTCATTAAAAATTTAGAAGACTCTGTGTACCTAGAAATTAGTGGTTGGGTAGCCATCATAATCAATTCTGGAAAACTAGAGGGTATTACAAATAGATATAGTTGACTGTATATAGTATTTTTTTAATGTAAAACATAATAAAGTCAATAGACAATTTTTAAAAAGTTGATGGAGAACCTTTTCATGAATGATCAGATTGACATTACCTGAACCCACTGATCAATATAAAATCAGTTAAAAGTGGGACAACTAGACATTATGTATATGTCTCTCGAAACGATGCAAAAGGAAGTATATAGTAACCCTTATGAAAACTCCTTGTAAAAAATTTTTTTAAATAAAATTTAAAAAATCAATCTAAATATAATCATGCTTCTAGATCTAACGACCAGTTTACAGGAAATATGAAGGAGAGGAATACATTAAATGACAACATGAAGATGTAATCAGCCAAATCTGAGAACTCCTACAGAGCAAATGATCGCATCCACAATAAAAAAAAAAAGGGGCAGGTAGAGTGGGGTGGTAGAGAAAAGGGGGCTAGAGAGTGTCTTTTAAGACTAAAGGACTTAAAAGACAATTAACCAAATGCAATGTCTGGACCTTGTTTGGGCCCCAATCCAAATGAAACAACTTAAGACATTTTTGAGACAAAAGGAGAAATTCAGGCATGGACTTAGTATTAGATATTAAAAATTTGTAATCTTGTTAGATATATCACAATGGAATTATGGTTAACAAGCCCTTTTCTATAGCTAGAAGTGAAATAATGCTGTGCTGGGATTTGTTTTAAAATACACCAGACATTCTTCCCTAACTCCAACCCCCCGCCCTCCAAAAGTTGTGTGTGTGGAAGAGGTGAATTGGTAACAAGAAATTAGCAAAATATTGGTAACCGTTAAAGCTGGGTGATGACTACTTGGGGATTTCATTATACTAATTCCTATTTTTGTGTATGTTTGAAAATTTCCATGATAAAAAGTTTTTAAAAAATAGGAAATAAAGAGAATTCGTAAAGGAGTGTTAAATAATCAGGTTTCAAGATATCTGAGGACTTAAGCCAATAGGCATTGCTTTCTACAGAAATCTAGCTCAACAAATATGTTTAGTTTTTATGCACCAAGTTTTTAAAAGTGCCCTTAAAAAAAAAGCCACAGTTTAGCACAGGAAACAGATGCAAATAAAAAATTGCAATAGAAGGGCTGTGGGATGGTTCAGTTGGTTAAAGATCCAGCTCTTAACAACAAGGTTACCAATTCAATTCCCCCATGGGATGGTGGACTGTGCCCCCTGCAACTAAAGATTGAAAACAGCAACTGGGCTGAGAACTGAGCTGCGCCCTCCACAACTAGATTGAAAGGCAATGACTTGGAGCTGATGGGCCCTGGAAAACACTGTTCCCTAATATTCCCCAATAAAAAATTTAAAAAAGAAATTGCAATAGAGGGTGGCCAGTTAGCTCAGCTGGTTAGAGCACCAAGGTTGCTAGTTCAATCCCCCCATGGGCCACTGTGAGCTGTGCTCTCCTTAAAAAAACAAACAAAAAACGAAAACAAAAAAATTGCAATAGAAAGTGTTAAGACATAATAAAAGATTTATAAGGCATAAGCAGAAATACAAAGGAATGGAGGGATTCACTCTATAGGGCAAAGAAGTCTTCTTAAAGGAGGTTGTAGAGACTGGATTCTGAAAAGTACAAGTTTACCAGGAAGACAAGAGGAAGGAAAGGTTATTTTCATCAGAGGGAACATGTAAAGGCATGGAAAGATGATAGTGTTTGGCGAATTACAAATAGGCAGGAATGGACTCCAGTAAAAAGAGTTTGAAAGTTATTCAAGGTTCTAAGTACTAAAGTGTTACAAAGGTTCAGAGAGGGCATTTCACATGAAGGTTGACACAGAATTTAGATTAGACATGAAGGCTTCTTCTGAGAGAAAGGTATCAAATTGTTAACTGTGGTGATTTCTGAGTGGTGGAATTAAATACATTTAAAATCCTATTTATGTTTCTGTATATTTTCCAAGTTTAAAAAATGATTGTTTTTATAAAATAATTTTTTCACTCTTTTAATATCCATATATAAAATACTTAATTCATATAGAATTAAATTTACATTTCTGTAAATATTCAAAGAACTTTAACTTTTTTCTTTTAAATATTTTATATGTAAAAATTTCAAAAGCCCATTCGCTAAAAGCAATTATTTTAATTTAAGGGGTATAATAAATGATGGGAATGTAGCATGCTGATCTAAATGCCTTGCATATTTGACGGATAAAAATATTAAGCACATTAATGCTTATCAACCTTTTATCCAGTAAGCATTGCTTCAATTTTGTTTGCTGATTAGTTTTGTCATTTAAGAAACTCAGAACAGTTTTCAATTAAATAAAAATAAAAACTAAGATTTGTGATAGCTAACTTTAATTCCCGTTTCTTTTCAAACATGTTATTTATTATTGAAAAATTAGAAAAGCAGTTTCACAAGGTAGATGAGTTACTGTAATTAAGACTTTTTTTAAAAAAATGGGGAATATTGGTGAACAGTGTGTTTCTCCAGGATCCATCAGCTCCGAGTCAAGTCATTCTCCTTCATCTAGTTGTGGAGGGCGCAGCTCAGCTCCAAGTCCAGTCACCATTTTCAATCTAGTTGCAGGGGGCGCAGCCCACCATCCCATGCGTGAATCCAACCGGCAACCTTGTTGGAAGAGCACACACTCCAACCAACTGAGCCATCTGGCTGCCCACTGGGCACTCAGTTCAAGTTGTCTTCAATCTAGTTGTGGAGGGCGCATCTCACTGACCCATGGGGGAATCGAACTGGCAACCAACTGAGCTAACCAGCTACCCCAAGACGTCTCTTTTGAGATGCTCTCCTAACCTAACGTTTTTGTTGTTTTTTTTAAAGATTTTTATTAAAAAATATAGCTAACAAACAGCATTATGTCAGTTTCAGGTGTACACCATAGTTTTTCAAAATTTATATACCTAAAAAAGTGATCACCATAAGTCCAGCAACCATCTGATACCATACTATACTATCACAGTATTATTGACTATATTCCTTATGCTGTATGTTACATCCCCATGACTTTTTTTAAACCTGGAAATTTGAACTTTTTATTCCCCTTTACCTTTTTCCTGCCTTTAAAAAATTTTCAATTATAGTTAACATTCAGTATTATTTTGTATTAATTTCAGGTGCATAGCATAGTGGTTAGACCTTTGTATAATTTAAGAAATGATCCTCCTGACTAGTCTAGTACCCACTTGTCACTATACATACTTATTACCATATTATTGACTATATGCCTTGTGCTTTACTTTATATCCCCATGACTATTTTGTAACTACCAAGTTGTACTTCGTAATACCTTTATCCATTTCACCGTTCCCCAACCCCCCTCCCATCACCCTGAGAAATCTAGTACCCATCTGACACCATAAATAGGTATAATATTAACTATATATCCTACATGGGATATACCTACATCCCATGGTTACTATGTAACAACCAATTTGTACTTCTTAATCCCTTCCCCTTTTTCACCTACCCCCTCAAACTCCTTCCCATCAGGCAACCATCAAAATGTTTATTGTATCTATGAGGGTATGAATGTTTGTTTTCTTTGTTTATTTAGTTCTTTAGATTCCACATATAAGCAAAATCACATTGCATCTATCCTTCTCTGTCTGACACACTCCACTCAGCACAGTATCTTTCAGGTCTATCCATGCCGCCACAGATGCCAAGAACCCATTCCCTTTCATGGACAAGCAATATTCCATTGTATATATGTACCACCTACTCTTTACCCATTCATCCATCAATGGACACCCAGGCTGCCTCCACATCTTGGTGATTGTAAATAATGCTGCAGTGAACGTATGGATGCACATATCCTCTCGAAGTAGTGTTTTGGGTTTCTTTGGATAAATACGCAGAAGTGGGATTACTGGGTGCTTCTCTTCTTATAGCCTTTGTTTAAAAGTCTGTTTTTGTCTGGTGTAAGTATTGCTACCCCAGCTTTTTATTTTTCCATTTCCATTTTCATGAAATAACTTTTTTCATCCCTTTACTTTCAGTCTGTGTGTGTCTTTCAATCAGAAGTGAGTCTCTTATAGGCAGCATATGTAAGGGTTTTGTTTTCTTATCCATTCAGTCACCCTATGTTTTCTTTTTCTTTTAAAAAAATATATTTTTAAATTTTTTTAAAAAATTTTAAGTGTTTTCCCGGGCCCCATCAACTTCAAATCAAGTAGTTGTTTCAATCTAGTTGTGGAGGGCACAACTCACAGTGGTCTATGTGCGGATCAAACCAGCAACTTTGTTGTTAAGAGCACCATGCTTTAACCAACTAAGTTAACTGGCCACCCTAGCCACCCTATATTTTTGATTGGAGCATTTAATCCATTTATATTGAAAATAACTGTTGATAGACATGCAGTTATTATCATTTTATTATTCGTATTTTTTATCTTTTTTTTTTTTTTTTTTGTCTTAAAGAAGTTTCTAGAATTCCTTGTAGTACTAGTTTAGTGGTGAGGAACTCCTTTAGCTTTTTCTTGTCTGGGAAGCTCTTTATCTGTCCTCCGATTTTAAATGATAGCCTTACTGTGTAGAGTAGCCTTGGTTGTAGATCCTTGCTTTTCATCACTTTCTGAGTATTTCCTACCGATCCCTTCTCACCTGCAAAGTTTGTGTCGAGGAATCATCTGACAATCTTATGGGAGCTCCCTTATAAGTTACCAGTAGTCTTTCTCTTGCTGCTTTTAGGATTTTCTCTTTGTCTTTAACCTTTGCCATTCTAATTATAATGTGTCTTGGTGTGGGCCTGTTTGAGTTCACTTTGTTTGGGACTCTCTGTGCTTCCTGGGCTTATATGTCTATTTCCTTCACCAGGTTAGGCAAGTTTTCAGTCATTATTTCTTCAAATAGGTTCTCAACCCCTTGCTTTTTCTCTTCTGGTACTCCTATGATGTGAATGTTGTTATACTTGATGTTATCCCAGAGGTCTCTTACACTATTCTCTTTTTCTTTTTTTAATTGTTTTTTCCTTTTGCTGTTCTGATTGGGTGTTTTCCACTACCTTGTCTTCCAAATTGCTGATTTGATCTTCTGCTTCATCTAGTCTGCTGGTGATTCCTTCTAGTGTTTTTTTCATTTCAGTTATTGTATTCTTCACTTCTGATTGGTTCTTTTTTTATTGTTTCTATGTCCTTTTTAAGGTTTGTTATCTCTGTTGAATTTTTCATTAAGTTTTTGAGCATCCTTATAACGATTGTTTTGAACTCTGACTCTGATAGGTTGCTTGCCTCCATTTCATTTAGTTCTTTTTCTGGATTTTTTTCCTGTTCTTTCATTCGGGACATAATTCTTTGTTTCCTCATTTTGGCTGTCTCTCTATGTTTGTTTCTATGCATTAGGTAGATCTGCTGTGTCTCCCAGTCTTGCCCGGTGGCCTTATGTAATAGGTGCCCTGTGGGGCCCAATGGTACAGTCTCTCTGGCCACCTGCACCAGGTGCTCCAGGAGTGTCCCTTGTGTGGGTTGTGTGTGCCCTCCTGTTATAGTAGAGCTTTTGTTGTTGTTGGCATGTCAGTGAGTGGGACTGGCCCTTAGGCTGACTGAACATGGGGTTTGGCTTAGTCCACAGTTTATGGGCTGTTGTGAGGGGGTCTTACCCCATGGAGCAGGATTTATCCCAGTGAGCATTGGTGCCTGTTGAGACCACCCTTTGGGTATGCCACTTGTGGGGCTAATTGGGTGGTGCTTTGCTGTGGTCTGAAGCCAACCTCCAAGTATATTGGTTCTGGGGCCTTTTGGGAGAGGCTCCAGTGCAGGCCCAGGTCACCCACTCCCTGTGACAGGCTGGGGACTATCTGGTAGAAGCTACAAAGCGATCAACGGTTAGTTGCTGCCTATGGTGTACCTGGAGGCAGGTGCCAGTGGCCATGCTGAGAACCGAGGATGGCTGCTACTAGTACCAGGTCTGGCGTCGCTCTGCTATTTAGCCAGGATACTATGAAACCTGCTGCCACCTGCCAGTTCCTGTAAGGTTCAGCCGCTGATAAAGCTTCCCGTGGAATGGAGTTGGGTGTGATGGGATCTCAGTGAGTCACCTGGCTGGAGCAAGCAGAGCTCACCAGACCAATTCAGATTTGGCCATGCACATGGGGGCGGGCTCACCACAGGAAAGACGGCGCCCACCTGCCGGTTGCTCTGGCAGAGAACCCCACACAGGGAAAATGGCACTTACTTTCCAGCCCTCACCCAAAGCCACACACCTCACTATGCCCTCCATATATCTCTGAAGTCCCCCAAGTCACTGTCAGTCTGCCAGAGCCCAGGATAAATGCCTACAAGTGAGTCTGTGCGGGCCCTTTAAGAGGATGTCTGGGTTTCCCACTGCCTTCCCTCCCATTGGGGAAGGTCAGAATCCCCACTGTTTTTCACAGCCAGATGTTGTGGGGGCTCCTCTTCTCAGTACCAGTACTCTGGGCTGGGGAGGCTGGTGTGGAGCTGAGGTTCCTTACTCCACTGTGACCAATATATCTCTCACAACTTTCATCCGCCTCATGGGGGTTTGGGGTGGGCCCGTTTCACATCTCTGCCAATCTCGACATGGCTTCTTCTTTATATCGTTAGTTATAAAACTTCTCTTCAGCTAGACTTCAGATGGTTCGCCAGGTTGATTATTCTATAATTTAGTTGTAACATTGATGTGTTCATGGGATGAGGCAAGCATGGTATTTATCTACTTCACCATCTTGGATCATTATCCCAACCTACCTTTCTGATGCTATATGTGATATTTTTGTGTGAATATTTTCAGTTCCAGAAAGAAAGGTCCTGTAAGATGTTCCAATTGTCAATTCTTACTAAAAAACTATCAATCATATTGTTGATACTAAATGAAATATTGAGAGAAAATTAAGTGAAATGCTAAAACATAAAAAAGTCCATTTGTACTTTGGAAATACTGCCATTTTCCATGCATGTATAAAATTCACATGGAATTTAACATTGTTATGTTGTCATCTTGCTGAAATTTAAATGTAAATGAAGTATGAGAAGAGTTGTAATAAGACCTCATGTGAGTCAAGTGAGACTTACTTTGTTGGTGCCTCAACCTAAAGGAACAATTCTTGGTTCATTTGAAGGCTTACAGCAATCTTCAAACAGAATGATTTTTCATCTAGAAACAATTAATGTTCACTCTGGTTCCACCTCTATTTATTTGCAATATTTCTTATTTGAACAGCCAGTATGCACAAAAAGCAGAAAATATATAGCTGTTAAGGTTTTTCAAAGTTTTTATAGAGAGGGAACCAGCCTTGGTAGTTGCCAGCTGACCTCAAACTGCTTTATAGTCATGTGCTTCACTTGGAATGTAAACGTTAGCTCTAAAAATCAAGTAGCAACTCAAAGCACTGTGGATTTATCATCCCATTGTTTTTTTATTTTTAATATTAAATAATCTTTTGCATGATCCATTATCAAAGTACTATTAACCACATTAAAAATAGCAAAATAGAAAAATGAACCAATCTACCCTATTAATATAGTCACTACTAGCATTATTTCAATTTAAGTGTGATTTGTCTTTTTTTATTTTAACACATCATAATGTATTATCATATTCAAAATATTCATATTAATACTGTCTTTGTAGCCATCATTTAAATGGCTGCATAAGATTTTATTAAGTGGCTTGGCCATAATTACTTAATTATATCTCTATTTTATTTGTTTATTTATTTAGAATTTTTATGAGTTTATTTGAGTTAAAACTGATGACATATGCCAGGAGTAAGATCTCAAATGCTCCTTATATCCCTATTTTAGATGGTTAGATGTTTTAAACCATTATAAAACATGTTGTTATTACCATATTTATGCATATTTCCCCCTCTATTTTGGTTTTCCTCAGAATTCTCAAAGTCTTAAATACTTAACATTGCCAAAGCTCAATATATACTTCCAAATTGCTTTCCAAATGCATTAAGAATGCATGAGAGTGCCACAACACCTTCACCAATGGGTATCAGTTTTATACTCACATTTTACTAGGCTTCGCAGAACATGTAAGTTTTGGTTCATATATTGAAATAACTAATTAGCACTGTTTAACTCTGAATTAGGTGGAGCTGAAACTATAAACATACTTGAATAGGACCAATATTTCTCTCACAATACTATACCTGAAATACTATAGGGAGTTTTCCTTTTAGTGGTAATTTTGAAGCATGAGAGACAGAATTTTGGATTGAATTTTAAATATGAAAGTTGGAATCAGATTTATGAAATCTGTACATGGGACAAACTAGATTTTTCTCAAAATTTAAGTTTCTATCTTTCCATCTTGAATGAGAAAAACATAATTGAGATAACTTTTAGAGGCAAATACCTCTCAGAGAAGCCAGTAATAAAGACAGCTATGCTGGAGAAATAGTAACATCTTATTTAGGTAGGTTTTTGAAAAGAACATATATTTTTTAATTTAGTAAGGAATTCTATTTTTATCACAAGAACTACAGGAACTAGAGGAAAATCTATGAGCCAATGGTCTAGAAAAAATGACAACCTTTAACAGGCAAGACCACAAGGCAAGTATTAACTTATAATGGACCAATGGACCTAAGACTATATCAGCTAATGGGAACTTATGGCTAAGGAATTCCTGAACATAGCTTTGAATCATGGATGCAACTGATATTCTACTATTTTTCAACCAATACCTTTCCTCTTCGACACTCAAAATCTTCTGCCCATCACCCTCTCCCCAAACACAAACACACACACACACACACACACACACACACACACACAACTTAAGTACCTTAAGGATAGAAATGAATTTGGTGATTCTAGTTCTATTCTCTAATATATCTGACAAAGAATAACTCAAAACTAGGGGCAGCCGGATGGCTCAGTTGGTTAGAGTGCGAGCCCTTAAACACAGGGTTGCCAGTTCGATTCCCACATGGGCCAGTGAGCTGCGCCCTCCACAACTAGATTGAAGACAACGAGCCTCTGCTGAGCTGCCGGAGGGGCAGTCGGATGGCTCAATTGGTAAGAGAGTGAACTCTTAACAACAAGGTTGCCGGTTCAATTCTCGCATGGGATGGTGGGCTGCGCCCCGTGCAACTAAGATTGAAAACGGTGACTGGACTTGGAGCTGAGCTGTGCACCCCCACAACTAGATTGAAGGACAACGAATTGGAGCTGATGGGCCCTGGAATAACACACTATTCCCCAATTAGAAAAAAAAAAAGGCATTATGAAAAAAAAAGAACTCAAAACTAACTAAATAACGATACACCTAAAAGTAACATTTTCAGACTGACTTTTCACCTGTGTGGAACTGGTTTTACCTTCTATCCTCTAGTAATCGTCCACCAGTCTGTACAGTTTCAGGCCCAGCATGTTAGGAGTAAAGTATTTATTCCTGATCCTCTGTCCCTGCTTCTCCCAGGCAATTACTAAAGTTTTTTTTCTTCATTATCCAAGTTTTTCTCCAATCTCCTTAGGTAGAGCTACCGTGTTTCCCCGAAAATAAGACCTAGCCGGACCATCAGCTCTAATGTGTCTTTTGGAGCAAAAATTAATATAAGACCCGGACTTAATATAAGACTGGGTATAATATAATATAATATAATATAATATAATATAATATAATACTGGGTCTTATATTAATTTTTGCTCCAAAAGACACATTAGAGCTGATGGTCCAGCTAGGTCTTATTTTCGGGGAAACAGGGTAGATACACAAATAAAGTGAGGAACATGGAGTAAGAGCTACTCTTTTGCAATACAACTGCCTTCACATAACCCATATCCTTCCTCTAGCAATTGCTGCTTAATTATATTCCCTTGATGTTCTCTTGATATCTAGAACTCATTAATTATAATGAGTTCTAGATATCTCATTAGTGAATCAATAATTTTAAAGAAAAAGAAAAACACTACCAAAACTAGAATTAAGGAAATAGGGTATCGTGAAAACTAATGCCATCTTTGTCAATATGAAAATATATTTATAAAATGCTTCTGAAGAAAGCAAATACTAGCACAATTACCTTCTTTCTATTACTTATACCTTTTGTTCTAAGAGTGCCCTGCGGAGGGAGACCCTCTGTTCAAGCTCCCGAAGCTCTCGATCATGTTGTGCCTCAGCCTGCATCTTGATTTTGCTCTGATATGCATTCAACAGCTCCAGTTCCTGCTGCAGCTGCATCTTTAAAACCTGGCACTCTGCTTCCTGTGCTTCATCCAAACGCAGCTGAAACAGAGAAAGAAAACAAATATATCCCACTATGAGCTATCCATTCATGACCTATGGAATAGAGTGTGAGAGCAGACAGTCTACTCTTCTGTAGGATACATAATTGTTCTCTCGTATCTGAGAGTAAACATCTTTGAAAAAGGAAGGCACAGTGACCAATGACGGCATTATGAAGATAAAGCTATCATAAGCTATTTGGAGAATACCTGAATAACCACATTTTTCTTAAGAAAAATTTAGAATCTGATTAGATTGAATCTCTTCTCTCCAATGGAAACAACTACAGTACAGGGACCAGCAAACTATAGCCTATGGGCCAAATCTGGGCGTGTGTGTGTGTGTGTTTTAAATATCCCACTGGTTAGGAATGGTCTTTACAATTTGAAATGGTTACATTTTAAATGGCTATATAAGTATCCACAAAATGCCCTCAATATTGCCTCCTGGACCCACAAAACCTAAAATATCTACTATCTGGCCCTTTAAGAAAAAGTTGACAAAACTTACATAGATAAATTTTATACTAGCATTTAAATGTTACCATTTGGATTCCCAATACAGTACAGCTTTTTGCCCACTGTTTAACAAAGCTGCTGTTCCAATCTTGATAAGCTGTTGGTATGTGTACTAAACACCTGAGAAGTACCAGCACAGAGCCTATTTAAAAGTTCATGTCTGATGGACCAGTGAGAATTCTACATATGTCAAGCCTGCTTCCAAGCAATGCTGCCAGCAGGAAGAATATGAACCACCACTACCATGTCCCAAGCTGAACGACCAACTATAATTTCCAATTAGTATTTTAATTGCTGGGATTTTATTCAGGTGGTAGAAGGAAAGGGGCACTAATTGTTTTGCCTAAATGAAACAAACTCACAGCTTGTGTGGACAGCATTTCATTAATGCTGTGGTCATACTGCTCAGCCAAGATGGCTAACTTCCGGGTCTGCTCCTCCTTGAGCCGTTTCAGAACAGCTTTGTGCTCACTCTTTGGTGTAGTCTCCAGTAGATGATTTCTTAACGCTTTGTACTGTCTGGTTTGGATTTTGCAGGTGTCCTGAAACTGCTTTTTTATTTGGAGTTCTTTAGACTGGGAAGAAAAAAAAAATAGAGGCATATAATTTTAACATATGGTATACCTTATGATTACATGAAAACAAAGGCTACTAAAAGAAAGGGAGAGGAAAAACAAAAAGGTCAGATCATGAGGTTGCAGGTGCTTTTGCACTTGGCTACTGGGTCAAACCATTGAATTCTATACATTTTTATAACAAAAAGTCTAATTTAAATCATTAGAATACCAACAACCTCATTTATCACAGGACTTCAAGAAATACTCATTATTTTGCTAGTAAATTTACTGACTTGAATAATTATTTAAATTAGTTTTGATTACCGTGTATATTGACGACATAAAATTAAATTAAAAAAAAATTTTTTTTCTTTTAAATTTCTTCTTATGCATTCAGTATAGTAGATATAAAAGAACTTTATTGGCCAGACCATATATTATGAGATACTGGGGCAGAAAAAAGCATATTTACTCTGTTTCTTATCTGAGACACTTTGTTCGAATTTGTTTTAATGACAATCTCAATTCCAACTACATAGTCTATGATAGACTACATAAAAATAGGGTATTAGTAACTAATGATATTATTACAATTGGTCTTTATCTTAAGGGAATAAACTAGGCAGCAACACACTTAGTAATGAGATAAGAAAGTCATAGGCAGTCAGGATGCAAGGCGGAGGACAGCAAGGCCAAAGAAAAGTTTCAAAGTAGCTGACAGAAAAATGTGAAGGGAACTGGGTGGGAGGGGCTACCACATCAGACTGCAGAGCCAGCCAAGAAACCAGCCCCAGGTGGGCGGTGGGCGCAGGGGGGATGGACGGGGCGGGGTAATCAGCTTCTGGTAAACAACTTCAAGATTGCATACTCAAGGACACATAGTCTCTGCTGCAGCTTAGCCTGCGGGGCGTTCCATTTTTGGATCCCCCTCTCTCCGGAGAGCTTGTCTCTTGCACTTTACAATAAAACTGTACTGCTTGAACTTTGCCTCTCTGATCCGCGCCCCCATTCTTCAGCAACTGGGAGATCACGATCCCAGGAACACACATGGACACCCATATCATTACATCAATAACAGTTTACTCTTTAACACCACAAGCAAAAACTTAGAAGTCAGTTAACTAATCTTTCAATGTCAAACAAAAGTTATGGGGCGAGGGAGGGGACAACCCTTCTTGGGCTGATGATAAATATGGACTACATAAACATTTCTGAAATAAAATGCTTTGGGTTCAGAGACATAAGAGTTTTGGCTTTAGTTTTTGGTTAATCACAGGTTAGGCATCCTATGAACCCAGGTTTTAACAAAACTCAGTAAGGTGAAATGTATTTCTATAAGGTATATTGATCACGCTTACAAGTGAGAATATATTCATTTACTACATTAAGGCAGAACCTGCGGTTGAAATTATTTTACCTAATATAAATACTGCCAGATATTAACTGGTTGATTCAGTGGGCAATAAATGTCCACCTCATACTTCAACATCAAATATAACCTGAGGCACTAAGTCAGTCATACACCTTTATTCTGTGAAAGGTCAAGGAATGTCTCGCTAGAAAGAGAAACTCTTGGTTTAGCCATGCTTAATAACATTGATCTTAAATACTGTCCTTGGTTAAAAACTCTTCCAAGTTTGCCAGGAACGGAACGATGAAATTTAGACATTCTCTTCCACCTCTGTATAACAGCCTCCATTCTTTTAAAAGTTTTTATTTTTAAAATATTGTGCCAAGAAAACTGTAATCATTCTGTATCATTAGCCTAATGAGAAAAAGAACTCCTTGAAAAAAAATTTTTTCCACTTACTGATTTTTTCAGTTTTACTGAAAAATAATTGAAATACATCAATGTATAAGTTTAAGGTGTAGAGCATGATGGTTTGATTTACGTATATGTATTGTGGAATGATCATAATAGGTTCAGCTAACATCTATTTCTCATATAGAAAAATTTTTCTTCAACAAGAAGAGTAATATTTATATCAAGAATAAACTATATTCCTCAATGTTTGACTCCGTGAAAGCAAGATGAACAGTAAGTTATTAATAGATGCTTCTACTCATTTAACATTGACAAAGCACCATTTGGATGACAGATGAAGAAACAAACAGCAGAGAAGGCAACAGGTGTTTACCCAACCCATTCCATAGAAATGGTACCCCAACCCCCACAAATCCTAGTCAACTTACATAAGTGCTCAAACTGAAGCTCCCTTACCCCCCTTTAAAGTCTTGCAGAATGTTGGAAGAGGCAACTATTACTTAGATAAATAAAAATGGGATAATTTGGTGTTAAAATTTAGTCTTTTGTTCAGATTGAGCAAGTAGATAGGTATATACAACTAAGAGAAACATAGTGATTTTTTTCCCTACTAAAGTAACAGAACAATTTCCTTTATCGGAATTGTTGAGCTCATTTTTCATAAGAAGGCATTCCATTCAAAGTCTGGCTATGATTGCGAAACATTATTTTTCTCATTAATTTCTGTATAGTATCTGTGAAAATCATACTAGTGTTTACAGACTTTCAAACTGAAAAGTCTCCAACAACAGGAAACAGGAAGGGTTAAAGATCGAATAACTATCTATCCCAGAGAAATGCAGTCATATCAGATTTATAGTATGACTACAGAAAACTAGTAAGCTTTCAGCTTGGTTTACTTCTGGGTGCTTCTGACTTTAAAACCATAATTAATTTCACAGACATGTTGTTTTAAAACTCTACTCTGTAGCCAAAAGAGTATATACTTCTCCACTAAAAAGACAAAATAAATCTGAAAGATCATTACGAATTCCAATTTTTCTAAGCAATGACTAACGAAGGTTATGTGGATAGTTAACATAAGCTACACTAAATGTTAATTAGCTGTTTTGAAGGCACAGCAAAGAGAAATTTTACTCAGGTTCACTTTACTCAGGAAAGGGTAAAGCAGCTTTGCTTCGATATTTTTTCAGGACAGCTTGTATGAATGGAATTGGGGATACCACTGGGTGTGGTATAACTTCTAGATTTTGACACTGATTACTTCGGTGAATGAATTTCACTTCATTCCAGGACAGTTATTCAATTCAGACCAAGAACAGCTGTATAGTTTAATTATCAAATAGTTTTAAAAGGGGGGAACTGTTTAAAAAGGAAATACTGTGGGACCTGGGCCTTACTGGATATAAATAAGAATTTTAAATGTGAAGACATGTACAGATTAATTGAGATACTAATATGGATGATAGCCTATATAATAGGTGATTTTTTGTGTATTAAAATTCATGTGACTATACTTCAAATATTTATTACACATTATAAAATTAGAAAATTTCTTGGAATTGTTAACTCTGGTTGGCTTTGGTGAAGAAAGCTGGACCAAGCAGCTGGAGGGGCAAAGGGGAGAGAGGGAAACCTTTAACTTTATAATACACTTTGTTAACAATTTCATACCATGTGAATAAATTCCTCTATTCAAAGTAAAGACAAAATTTAAAGTCTTGAAATGATTCTACTATTCCTCTTAAGATGAGTATAGACAATGAAGGGGAAGAAGTTAAAAAGGCATTTTCATCCATTGGCTTCTGTACTGATTAGGAACTTAGTGTCTTTTTTGGATACAAATCACATTTGGAAAAAATAAAATTCCCAAACTGTATTACTTAGAACAGAGAGAAGCCAACAGGTTAGCATGCTGACATGTAACATCAGCATTGAACATTTGGGTACATTTAAAATAAGAATTTTTATTCTTATTTATGGCATTTCCTACAGTTAAAAGTTTTGGCCATTTTTTTGGTACTCTGTTGAGAAATGCATACGCAAAAGTCCATAGCTACAGACACTCCATATTAAAACTAACCTAACATGCTAAAAGTGAAAGAAAAAAGTTTATTCAATTTTTTTCTTTTATCTCTTTTCCCTGTCAAGAAACTTAGGTTAAAGTTACCTTCAGGCTCTTAGGCTGTTGTCGAACCTCCATGACATGCTTTCGCCTTAGTTCTCGTTCTCTTCGCTTATTATATTCCAGCTGGTTAGTGAGCTCAGTTTGATGTTGCAATCTGATCAATTCACAGCGCATCTTCTGAATTGTGTTGAGGTGGCGGAACTCCAGTTCTTGCATGGACTCATGCTGTCGCAGTAACATGGCATGCTCTAAGTCCTTTTGGGTCTGCCTTTTATTTAACTCCTAATCCATAACACAAAAGACAAAGGTATAATTTGCTGCTGTATAATGCCAAGAAAAAAAATCCTAAGAAACAGAATAACCAGGAAATAGATGTAATCCTCTGATTCAATAAGGGCTACATAGTAAATATTAGAGTTTTATGACTTCTACTGTAGTAAATGGGCAATTAGTAGTACAAATTTCCTTATTCTATTAATTTACTATTCATTAATACTATTTTATGCATAAGCTTAGGACATCAAATCTATCTCAAGAGGCCTAATGTCTTTCCTTCTTTTATTGTTTCCTAATTTTATCTTTGAAGAGGGCTCCTAAGTCATCCTTTGAATTTCTTCAGAGTATATTATTTAATTGTATTACAAGTAATATATCCAGTGAGCGTAGAGGTTAAGATAATGAGAACAATTATTTTTTTCATTGGTATAAGAGATTCTTCATTTGCCCGATTAATAATTACATGATTATAAAATGTGTTAAATGGTTACACACTTCATGGCACCCATTTCAGATCAAAATGCATAAATTATCCAATTAATTTTCTCATATTTAAAAATTAATACTAATTTCATTCGTGAATTTAATATTTATTAACATAATATTTATTGAATGCCTACTACGGGCCAGATACTAGGGATATAAAGACCTGAACAAAATCTGTGACTTCATATAATTTCCATTCTAGTGGGGGAGAGGGACTTCCTCCAAAAAAGTGTGTGTGTGTGTGTGTGTGTGTATAAGAAAGAGAAGTACAAAGAAAAACATTTTAAAAAGGGAGAAGGATTTTGTGATCAGGGAAGTCATTTCTGAGAACAGATATGAAGGAAGGGAGAAAAGAAGTCATGAGATCAGGGGAAGAAGGATTTAGGCAGAGGGAAATACAAGTGCAAAGGCCTGGAGGCTGGGAGATGACTGACTTGTTTTCAGGAAAGATGCTGATTTCCTATCACTCAAACGTACCTCCCTGACAAGGTCCTGTTCCAAGTTATGGCGCCCGAGTAACATTCTTCTCTTGAAGCGACGGCATTCCAGCTCTAGGTATTGTCTCTGACGTCGAAGGAGATTAGCCTCTTCTTCTGCTTGGAAATGCTGTATATTCTCCTTCTGCTTTGAAAGCCACTCTTGTTTTTCTTTTTTTGGAGTGCTCTGGTTTTCATTCAGCTCCTAATAACATAAAAAACAACTCAGTTCAAAATACATAAAAATTAACTATATGAATGTACCGTTTGGTACCTGGTACATTTAAATAAAAGTACTTTATCTATGTCCTCTCTAACGCTCAGGCAGGGCAATGACCTTAAATTAAGGAGGTAGGTAATATTTTCCTTTTCCTTGAATTACTCGTTTAGTGAGACAAGAAAAGAGAAATGTATACTAGAAAGCATGCATACCTTTTAACTCTGCACAGCTACATTTATGATGGTTTGGAGCTTTAAAAGCACAAAATGATTAGTAAATGAAGAAAACACATCTTTCTTTAAATCCTGAGACAGAGGCAGTGCTTTCAGGTAGAATTCACATATGAATTGAAATTAGAACTAAAATATAGTTATGTTTTGCTTTTTCGTTTGACAGTCTAAAATAAATATTGAGTTTTCGGCAAAATTACGGATGGAATCAATATAAAAGAATTGGAAATTAAATAGAAAACCAGCAAAACCATAAGAGAATAGACACTTTCCTTATGAATGGTATTTAATATTCGGCATTAACCACTGAACAAATCAAAACCAATGTTTTTCTACAGCATTTTAAATATCATCTCTCAAACTACTTAAATGAAAATGCATTTATATTAGGCAAGATGAGAGCATTGATGATACACTCAATGAGGCAAACCCTAGAATGCTAATTAATACTAGTATATTTTCAATCTAAAAAGCATCAACATTGCACAGAATATTAATCAGCCACCTTTTTGAGTATGATTTTTCAGAGACAACTACTAATCTTACAGTCCTTCCCCTGTTATTCAAGAAAGAGACCAATTCTTTATAACTTTAGCTCATAAGATATTCAAACACATAAAAATAAAAAGCACATAAATTAGTAGCTCGCATGGTAAAGGTGTATGTGTATGCACTCTATGGGAAGAGACAGGGATAACATAGGCACATACATAGAGAATCACCTGCCAAGGAAATTCCCCACCAAGACTCTGGTATGTCCTTTCCTCTATACCAGGGGTGTACAAACTTTTTTCAACGTTTTTTACCAAGGGCCATATGCGGTAAAATACACAAACAGCCAGGCCTCTCACTCGAGGTGAAGTACATATTGCCTCACCTGGTTTATTTAAATAAACTAAATATATTTTTGGAATTTGCTGTGGGACAATTAAAAATGGATTGCTGGCCGCAGTTGGCCCGCGGGCCGCAATTTGGACACCCCTGCTCTATACAGAGAATCATTATTCTCAATAGACACACACAAATCTGGCTTCTAAAAGAAAATGAATTTATTAGTAGGACTGTAAATTACATGCCTAATGGCTTATCTAAACCAATGTACCCATAAAACTAAAATCTCATTTCACTGGGAAGCGGAACGATAGAAATGCATTTTGGGAGGATCAAATATATGGTGATGGAAGGAGATCTGACTCTGGGTGAGGAACACACAATGGGATTTATAGATGATGTAATACAGAATTGTACACCTGAAATCTATGTAATTTTACTAACAATTGTCACCCCAATAAATTTAATTTAAAAAAATGCATTTTGTTGGTTAGTTATTTAAGTTGTGAATCCTATTTACAATCTTTTCAAAACTAATGTTCCAGTATAGAGTTTGGCTTCTATATTATAGTCATGGGAACATATTACAGGTTATACCCTTACAGTTGGAAAAGTCATGTCAATGAAACTCACTTGGCAGGGTATATATACAGCAAGTCTTTGTGCCACCAATATGTCCATTATAAGACTTACATATGTAATTATAAGGCAAATTCCTACATACACAAAAGTATTAATATCAAAGAGATTATTGTTGTCAAAATCAATTAGTTTACCAGTGTGCTAACAATTAATTTTATGGACTAAAAAATTTCAATCACTCTGTAAGAGGGGGTATAAAATTGAGACATACCATTTTTCTGTCCTGAACACTGTCCTAAATAATTATCCGCTTTCAGAAATTGCCTTGGAACAATTAAGGCTTTCTTTAAAGTTAGGCTACACATGCTTTTAAAAGAAATTCAAGAAAGCAGCGAATAAAGGGGAAATGAATATGAAATCATGTGGCTATAAAGAAATAATCAACATGTTTTCCTATTAAAGAAAATGTAATGAGCAAATATACCTCTTAGCCTCACTCTCTGTTAAAACTGAAATAAGAACAAATTATTATAATCTTCTGAGCCAAAAGTAAGAAGGAGGTGTGGATTACTTTTAAAGAAAGGAATGTGTGACTTTTTTTCACAGCTCAAATATTTTTATTTCTAGTGAGCCAGTTACTTAATAAGTGCATAAAAAGCTATTATAAATAAAATAATTTATATTTTCAGGAGATGATTCTTTTTTGAGTCTACTCAGCTGAGGATTCTCAGTCCATTACAAGCAGTTGATGATAATTAATGTCTTCATTCAAACTGATACACATTTAGTGGTCACAAACAACAGAAGAAAAATTTATCCTGCATAGGGAATATAGTTAATATCATAGGGAACGTAGTTAATCATATTGTAATAATTATGCATGGTGCCAGGTGGGTACTAGTCTTATCAGGGGGGATCACTTCATAAGTTATATAAATGTCTAACCACTATGCTGCACACCTGAAACTAATAATATTGAATGTCAACTGTATTTGAAAAAAAACTTTTTTTAAAAGAGAAGAAAAATTTATCTTAATGGTTCTAAGAGTTGATCAACATTGAATATGGTCAAAGATCAGATAACTGGCTTGAAAATTTTTATAAAATAAGTACCTCCTTAAGCTGTTCTTTTCGAAGTTTATATTCTCTTTTCTGGGACTCCAAAAAGCTATTCAGTTCTTTCTTCTGTTGGGCCTGAATATGTTGCTGGAATTTTTTCTCTTCATTGGCCATCACTTTAGCCTGTACGAAATTTTTAAAAATGGGTCAAATTAATTAAGAAGATACATTTAAAGCAGCAGTTTAATACACATCACAAGGATATTTTTATTTTCCCAAGAACATAAAATCAATATAAGCATTATCAAAATAAGAATTCCCCCAAAATTATTAATAAGTATTACTCAGCATCTTTATTATGTGAATTTTAGAGAACCAGTAAACTGGAACTCTTTTACTTTAAATGTTGATCTTTAAAATGTTGATCTTTAACACAGTCAAAAGTTTTCAACTTTTTTTGTTTTCTCATTTAACAGGAGTATGCCCTCCCCCTATTAAAATAAAACACATATACATTTATCTAAAAAATATAATTAAGGCGTTATCTTTTATCTAGATTTACTTGTATATTCAATAATATATTTACCTTCAAATGAAACACCGACCTTCAACTTATATACTAAATACGATGAAAATGTTAAATAAGCTATATATATATATATATATATATATATATATATATGTATATATATATATATATATAATAGTGTTTTATTCCTGATTATGCAGTACATATCCATTGTAGTACATTTAGGAAATACAGAAAAACACAAAGAATAAAAATCTTATATGATTTCAGCACCCAGAGACAGCCAACGTAAACATTTTGGTGCATACCCTTCCTAATTTTTTCTATGCATATATGTATTTTAAACAAATCTATAATCATATTGCACACCTTGTTTCATGAGTTGCTTTCCTAAATATGTTTCTACCTCTTCCCAAGTGATTACAAACACTACCCAATGCCCAACAGTATTCTAAATATCTGTACATTCTTTCACCAAATTATTTCAAAATCAAATATTTATTTTCACCATAAATTATTTTGCCACCTTCTCTACTATTGTGAGAGAGTGGTTCTTCTTTTCTTGGGGGAAAGGGTACAGCTATGATAATGCCTCAATGTGGACTAGCCAGACATATTTGATATTGCATGAATTTACTGAGAAGCTTACATTTTACTTGAAAAACGTGACTATCAAAATAAAATGCAACAGATGGAACACCAAAAACAGAATAAAACTTTTCACATAACAAGAATCTTTATAAAATATACCTTTATCATATAGTAGAATGACAATTATTTGTAAATAAAAACATGGGCTACATCTTAATTTAAATTTCTCTTAATTTATAACCTCTAACATGTTCTGTATAATATTGTAATAATCTTCAATTATTCTGACATAAAAATCCTGCTAGAAATTTTAAAATGCTTCCAAAAATGTACACAGAAGAAAATTATGAATGATTTTTTTGAGACCTAAACCACCTATCAATGGATAATTTATCAAACTCCTCAAATAACCAGAGTACCCCTGGACTAGAACAGTTGAATGAGTTACCAGTGTAACATTATAAAACTGTCAAGTGTCAGGAAATGATCCCATATCCATTGGTTCCCACACTCAGTACTTGATATTATACATGTTATATAAATATTTCTCCCTTACCCCAGTTGATTTGCTTTGTTCTGGGGAACAGATACCCTAATACCAAAATGCTACCTTGGTTAATTCTAAGATGATCACGGCTAGAATAAATAAATTAATAATACTGAATCAGCCACCTCTTTTTCCATAGCAGCCTGATGTTTCTTGATAAGTTTTTCCATTTCTGCAGCAAAATTGTTACGCTGAGTTTCAAGATCTTTGTCTAATCTGAGGCGATGTTCGTCCATCTCAGCCTTTAGCTTATTTTCCAGAGTCATCAGCTGCTTTTGATGTTGCCGCCTCATTCTCTTATAGCCAGACATTTGTTCTCTAAGCTCAGAATCCTGCTCATGTTCTTGCATTTGCCTTGTAACCTAGACACACAATGGAAATAAAATAAAATAAAGCAAAAACACGTTTTTTCAAAAGCATTTTAGATCACTCTACTTATTAACTAAGTAGGCAATTAAACTAAGAGATCCCAGCTAGCAGTTTCCAGATAAATTTCCAGCAGGTCTTTTAAACAAATAGACAAGCTGGTTCTAAAATTTACATGGGAATGTAAAGGACCTAGAATAGTGAAAACAAACTTGAGGGGAGAAACAAAAGTTGGAAGATGTACATTTCAGTAATCAAAACAGTGTGGCTGGAAGGACAGGCTGAATACATCAAAGGAACAGAATAAAATCTAAAAACAAACCTATACATATTCAGTCAATTGACTTTCTACCAAAAAGTCAAGTTAATTCAAAGAGGAAAGGAAAGTGTTTTTAACAAATACTGCTAAAACAACTCATTCTCTATAGAAAAAAAATAAACATTGACTCCTATATTACTCTACACACAAAAATTAATTTGAAAAGAATCATTTAACCTAAACATAAAATCTAGACTCATAACGCAGAAATAAACAGAATTATCTTCATGTCCTTGGGGGGTAGGCAAATATTTCTTGGGCAGTATACAAAAAGGACTGACTATAAAGAAAAAATGTATAAATTAGATTTTTTAAATTGAGGGGAAATTCACATAATATAAAATCAATCATTTTAAAGTGAACAACTCAGTAGCATTTAGTATATTCACAATGTTGTACAACAACTATCTAGTTACAAAACATATTTATCGTCTCAGAAGAAAACCCTGTATCTGTAACACAGTTGCTCCCCATTCTCCCCTTCTGGTAACCACCAATCTGTGTTCTGTCTCTATAGATTTAACTATTCTGGATATTTCATATTAACAGAATTGTATTAATATATGACCTTTTGTGTCTGACTTCTTTCCTTTAGCATGTTTTCAAGGTTCACTTATGTTGTATATCATGTATCAGTGCTTCATTCCTTTATATAGCTGCATGCATACACCATAATTTGTTTATCCATTCATCTATTGATGGATATTTGTGTTGTTTCCACCTTTTGGCTATTATGAATAGTGATGTTATGAACATACGTGTACATGCACTTGTTTGAGTACCGGTTTTCAATTCTTTTGGGTATATACCTCGGAGTAGAACTGCTGGGTCATGTGGTAATTCTGTTTAATTTTTTGAGGAATAATCAACTGTTTTCCACAGCAGCCAAACTATTTTACATTCCTACCAGTAGTATACAGGAATTCCAGTTTCTCCATAAGCTCGCCAACACTTGTTATTTTCCATTTTATTTTTTTTAATAGACATCCTGGTGGATGTGAGGCAGTAGCTCACTGTGATTTTGATTTGCATTTCTCTAATGACTAATGATGTTGAGCACCTTTCATGTGCTTATTGGTCATTTGTATGTCTTCTTTGAAGAAATGTCTATTTAAGACCTTTACCCATTTTTTAATTGGGTTGTTTAAACTGGATTTTAAAACGATAAAAAGTCAATTTCTCGTCAAGACAAAAGTAAGAAAAAGGATAGGTAAATCACAGATGGTGAAAAATAATTGCAAGATAGATACGAGATATAATACTTGTATCTAGACTATATAAAGAGCTATAAATCTATATTAAAAAGATGAACATCTGAATAAGAAATCAGGCAAAAAACTTGAAGAGACATTTCACCAAAGGAGAGATACGAATGGACAATAAGCACATGAAAAGGTGCTTATTATGCTGACATCTTTAGTTATAGAGAAATGAAAAAAAAAAAAAAAACCCACTGAGATTCTATTTGACACCCACTAAAACGGCTAAAATAAAAAAGACTGACACCGCCAAATGTTGGAGAGGATGTGGACCAGCTGGAACTCTTATACATTGCTGAAGGGAATGTGAAATGGTACAACCATTTTGGAAAACTGTTTGAGAATTTCTTATGAAGTTAAACATACCTATACCCTATGACTCAGCAATTCCAACCTTAGGAATTTACCCAAAAGAAATTAAAACATCATGTTCACACAAAGACTTGTACAAGAATATTTATAGCAACCTTGTGTGTAATAGCCCCAAATGGGATTCAAACCAAATGCTCATCAATAGAATGGATTAAAAAAAATTGTAGTATATTCACACAATGGAAAACTACAGTAATAAAAAAGACAATACAACAACATGGATGAATCTCAAAAACATGAAGCTGAGCAAAATAAGCCCAAGACAAGGAGTACATTGTGTGTGATTCTATTTATATAAAATCCAAAAACTGTTAAACCTAACAAGAGTGAAGAAACAGAAAGTGGTGGTCACAAAAATGGGGAAATGACTAAAGAGGGGTATGAAGGGAACTTTCTGGGATGACAAGAAATTTTACACATCTTGGTATTTTTGGGGGGAGGGCAGGGGTGATGGTTAGCATAGGTATGTACCATTGTAAAAACTCGTCAAACTGAATATCTAAGATTTGAGCATTTTATTGTATGAAAACTATCTAAGGCAGAAGAAATTAGACTGAGTTATGGTATATGGTAAATATACCCGAAAATAAGACCGGGTCTTATATTAAGTTGTGCTCCAAAAGACTCATTAGGGCTTATGTTCAGGGGATGTCATCCTGAAAAATCATGCTAGGGCTTATTTTCCGGTTAGGTCTTATTTTCAGGGAAACACGGTAATGAATAATATATATGTAGTATGCTTATCTTTGTACATAAATCTATATATTCTCTGAATTTTTATTTGAAGTAAATGGGATTATTAGGTTTAAGGATATGGATCTTAAGTTTTCTAAATCCATAACTTAAGTGTCCTTAATTAATTTAAGGGAGCCAAATTTTGGGACATAAGACTTGCTTGGGAAACATTTAATATATGCCGAGTCACAAAGATGTTTTCCCACAGCTGGGCCTTCTCTAGGTATTTATTAAAATAGTCATAAAAAAAATTAAGCAATTTTTGCCATTTGCTCTGTTCAAAGAGTCATTTACATGTTCCAGAATAGTAAAAATGACCTGAGTGGGTGGAGGTGTCCTTGATCTCACATGTCATATGGATTCATGGTCATAGCATTGGATTTATAAAATCTGCTTATGTAGTTGGTAACTCAGATAACTCCCACCTCTTTTTTTCTTTCTGTCATATTTTCCAATAGCCTACTTTTCCTGTAATATCTTGATGTAACTTCTTTCCATTCCTAGTATCCTTTGTCACGTTTTGGTCCTACTTATCTGACTGATTAGGGTTATAAGTACCCCACTACAATAGCGTTCTTGTAATGAACAAATAATCCATTTTTATTGTTATTTGGGAAATCAAAAGAATTACATTGTAAGGATATCAAATTGGATTACCTAACATTTCCCAAACATTCTCTCTCATTTTGGTTAGCCTCAGCATTTCCTTATTGTTAATTCTTATGTGGAAATAACATTTCTCCCTGGTGCCTAAAACTGACTTATTATTTAAAGCTCAAACAATTTGTTTTATAAATTCTTCCTTTATGCCCTGAATTAAAAGTAATCTGCATTCCTACTTAGTACCTCGTAGACTTCTTAAGCATTTAATATATTCTAATATGTTAGTTATTTGTGTCTGTGTCTTGAAGACATTGTTAGTTTAACACCTCTCAGAGTGCTCTGTACAATCTTTCTCATAATAGGCACTTAAATGCTAAATGAGCATTCTGTACAATAAACCCCAAATACAAAAAAATAAGATATAATTATACTTGAGTATAGGTACCAAGGTCCAACATGAAAAATATATTTCTAATTTGGGGAGGTACATACCAGTGATGCCGTCCGTATAGTAGCAAAGTGTTCTCGATTACGATAGTGTGATTTATGACGAGAGACTTGGGGTGGAGATTGTGGATCCGATGCTCTGGTTCTAGGATCTCCCTCTTCTCGGTAATTTTCTTCCTCCTTGACAAAGAAAGAGACGATAATATCTGAGGTGAATGGAGTTCATTTGAACTTTTAAGAAAATTAGTTTAAACACAACTTGATCAACAAATCTCAAATACATAATTTTAAAAGTAAAAACAAACAAAAATTGAGAATGCTGACATTTTATTTTCAACATAATTAGAAGCAGGAGACATTATCTCCTCAGTGTATGAAATAGCACACAGATTTAGACTAAGGAAATATATAAGGCTAGATTTATATCCTACTCATTATATGCAAAATTGAAAAGCTTTAGTATAACTTAAAAACAAAGATGATGAAACATACATCCAGTATTTCTTTTTTTTTTTTACATCTAGTATTTCAAACAGCAGTAATAAAATTAATTACTCTAAGGCTCTTGGGTTTTAGAAGCAATATAACTTAAAAATATCTCATAATACTTCTGCTATTTGTCCAAGATAACTAATCAAAAGATCATTGTAAATATTTTAAGAACTGATGTCTTTCCTTATGTATTATCTTAGTTCATTAACTGAAGAGGAAGTCAATTAAATAGCAACCAACTATTTGTGGGACTAATTTTTTCTATTGCTGATTCTATTGTCCAAGAATATAAAAATTAAATATGATTTTGCTCTGAATAACACTACCAGTTAACTAATCATTCCTAATAACTTTGTGTGTCTGTTAAAATACATATATACATAAAATTTGCCATTTTAGCCATTTTTTAGTATTCATTTCAGTGGCATTAATTACATTCTCAATGTTGTGCAGCCATTGCCATTATTTCCAAAACTTTTTCATCACCCCAATTGGAAACTCTACATCCATTAACAAAAACCCTCCATTTTATTCTCTAATCAGCCCCTGGTAACCTCTAATCTAATTTCGATTTCTATGAATTTGCCTATTCTAGATATTTCATATCAATGGAATTATACAATATTTGTCTTTTTGCATATAGCTGATATCAATTAGCATAATGTTTTCAAGGTTCACTCATGTTGTAGCACGTTATCAGAATTTCATTCCTTTTTATAGCTGAATATTCCATTAGCTGTATATGCCACATTTTACTTATCCATTCATCTGTTATTGGACACTTGGGTTGGTTCTACCTTTTAGCTAATGTGCCTTCTAATATTTTAGGTAATACTTCAAGCTGTAAAGTTAAAAAGGAAGCATTTTTATTAACTGCTAAAAGGAGGTACTTGACCTTCAAATAGTTTCAAAAAAATTTAAATTTTTACACGCCAAAGTGCAAAGAATAATGTAGCAAACACCCATATTTCTGATACCCAGAATTTATAATTTTCTGCAGCTACACTCAGTTTGATTTCAGAGATATAAACATTACAGAAAATGCAAAGGTCACTTTTGATCATCACCCATCCTAACCCTTTTTGTCCTACTCCCTAAAGGCAACAATTTTCATGAATGTCATGTGTATAGTTAGTATTTTTAAGTACTTTATTTTCCATCTAAGTAACTTCAAATAATACATTGTATAATATTTCTGTATTTCTTTCTTCTAAGACCTAAAAACATTCTTTTTCTATTCTCAAAACATTAGCTTCTAAAACATCAAAGAAAATCTCTTAAACTAATTAGATGAAGAAAATTATTTACCAAACTTGAAATTTTTTTCACTGAAACCCAATACTCACAGGTTTTAAATGGATAACAGAACTATTAGACATCACGGTGTGGTCTCCCTCCATCATGTCTAGCTCACTCTTGTCATCTGAGGCATCTGGAAGACTGTTAACACTACTGCTTTGGCTACTGGCACTGATGGACATGCTGGGAATAGACTGATTACTTCCCACACTGTTCACTGTTCCTGTCCGTCCAACACCATGATCTTGTTCCTAAGGGAAAAGAGCATTAGGTGAAAAAATCTATTATTTCTTTGGAATTCTTGACTATAATGACTTAGCACACTGCTTGGCACACAGTCTTTAGAAAGTCAGAGGTCTATCACGAGAAATTTCCTTTATTTGTCAAGACCAGGAAATTTACCAACTGTTACTTAACAGTAAAACAAATAAAAATGACCAATAAGTAAATAACACAAAACCCAACCAACTGTGTAAAAAAGTCAGCTCATCAGTTTTGGGTTTATTTCCAAAATGTAGCATTTTCTCTAAATTGTTGGACATTTTTTGAAATACATTTCTACCACAGATCTCATGGGGTATATATAGAGATTCTGCTCATTTCTCAATGATTCCCATGGTTAAAACAAGACCAGTCAGACAAAAAAAGCAGAGAACCATATGATTTCACTGATATGTGGTATATAAACCAAAAACAACAAAAGAACAAGACAAACAAATGAGAAACAAAAACTCATGGACACAGACAATAGTTTAGTGGTTACCAGAGGGTAAGAGGGATGGGGTGTGGGAGATGAGGGTAAGGGGGATCAAATATATGGTGATGGAAGGAGAACTGACTCTGGGTGGTGAACACACAATGGGATTTATAGATGATGTAATACAGAATTGTACACCTGAAATCTATCTAATTTTACTAACAATTGTCACCCCAATAAATTAAAAAACAAACAAACCAAGACTTAACCGTCTTTTTAAATCCTGTGAACAACTCCATTTATTGATTTTTTTATTGAAGCCTTTTATAAGTATATTTTCCTTTCTTCCTCAGAATATAGTCTCTAGTCTATACCACCAAAAAATTAACATTACCTCCTATCTATTTGTGTGTAAATTGAAAATTACATATTACATATATATTTAATCACAATGCTAAGAATGTTTTTCTGAAGTAACAAGGCAAACAATGGTATCTGGACACCAACACTATAATTGTCCTACCATTATCAAAATTCTATAAGATATGCAGAATTTAATAAATATAGATACATGGTATACACACACACACTTTCTTTATATCCTTAGCCTAACAGAGATGCTATTATAGATTTAACTACATTAGAATTTTATTAATTTTACAACTTTACTAAAGTATTTCACATATTTAAAATAGCCCCAATTTTCTAATGACAATTGTAAGAACTAAAAAATAAAAACAAACCAAAAACCCAAAACTTAATTTAAGAAAGTCTTGTATTTTATAGTTCATTAATTATTCAGAGCTATTAAAAAGAAAAGTGACTACTGCTCCTGGTTTCAGAATGCAAAGTGATATCTTTCACTGGAAAGCAGTACAAAAGAATCACAGCTTTGGAATTATGACAAGAACAAAGAAGAAAACATTTAGCGTGAACAAAGATAGTGTCACAAATAATAAGCTTTACATACACATTTCTTTATGAGGAAGTTCTTTAACATTTTGATTGCAAATTTGTATTTCCATTCTCCCTAAAAGGCAACATGGAAAGAACTTGGCCTTGAGAATGAGTGATACATGAATTTGAACTTACACCCTCTACCTTTGGTGAGTTAGTCAACCATTCTGAGCCCTGCTTTAGTCATCTGTAAAATGAGTATTTTAGAACTGTGTAGATGAAAAGAAATTGTGAAGAACTGAAAAGAATCTACTCTGTTGACAGAGAACGCTTGGAAACTTCCTAATGACTTTGGAGTAAGTGCTGTCAACTTCTGGAGTCTGTAATTTCAAATACTTCCAAAAGTGTGTTCCATGGAATTGAACAATCAGGTAAAAAAGGGTTCAGTGGCCAAGTAATTTGAGAGGGACTAGATTAAATAAAGTTGAACAGGTTTCTTTAATAAAAGACTTTGCAGAGCTTTACTATGCCAATGTGTGCACTATGAAGGGATTGAGTTTAAATAAAGCAAAATCTTTTTTCCTATCTGGGATCTTATAGGACAAGTGTTAAGAAGACACAATCTGGGAACCACTGATCTAAAAGATCTGTGGCAAGACAAAATGCACAAGGAAGCTGATAAAGAGAGCTCAATATTTGAGTAATTTCTAAATTATTACCTCTTCTTCTTCCTGTGCTTCTACTGCTGGTCCATTATGTGCCTCCTGGAAAAGGAGTTTCTTCATCTTTCGATACTGGAGATTGTCTAGCTCTCTTACTGCATCCTTTGTCCTTTGAATGAGATCTATTAACACTGTTTCAGGGCGCTCCCGAAGTACAAACATGTGCTACATAAAAGTAGAAGGTAAAAGTCAGGTTGAAACCTATATATTTTTTCAATTTGTATAAATATACCATTTCTCAGACCTATCCTAAGCAATCATGCTAGATAATGCATATAATCTATAGCTCTCTAATTCTATTACACTTCTGACTTCTTATAGTTACAAAATTGTCATTTATACACACACGCTCTGTGTCTACATAACTGCCCTTGTACATTTTATAAAAACTTTGAACATGATACCTTTGTTGGTCAATTGAAAATGCAGAGTTGAAATAATCAAAATGTCTAGTTAGTTAAACACTAAGAATTAAGTCTAACTAGAGCCCTAAATAAAGGGTAAATAAAGGTTTACATATTCTTAGAACTGCCAATTTCATAGAAAAGGCCTCTTCAGTTCTGAGTTATGAGTATATTAGGTTTCAAAAGGAATGTATTTACTGATGGTGGTTTTATGTCACATAAAATTGGATATTATGGGTTCCTTTATAGATTGCATAAGGAACATTTCATAAAACAGTAGCAGTTGAATAAAAGCCATCATATTATTAGTGATTTTTACCACTAACATTTAATAAAGCTCAACCGTATCAAATACAGAAAAACAATTCCACCATTAGAATTACCACTGTTACATTTTGGTATGTTTCTTTTATTTTTATTTATTCTTTTACTTTTTTTTTTCAATTACAGTTGACATTTAATATGATATTAGTTTCAGGTATATAGCATAGTGGTTAGACATTTATATAACTTACTAAGTAATACCCCCAATAAGTCTAGTACCCACCCGGCACCATTCATAGTTATTACGATATTATTGGCTATATTCCCTATGCTGTACTTTAGATCCCCATGTTGGTATATTTCTTTTCAGAAATTTTCTATGTATAGATTTTGTTTTGTAGATACATAGTTAGCACATAGATTGCAGAAAGATACCTTCTACCTTGAGTTCATGAGATGCCCTTGAATTCTTGTAACACTTTTACTTTCTTTGTTAGTTTAAATTTATTTCTTTTCTATGCAAAGAGTTGTAACTATATATTTTATTCTACTTGCACTGTCATAGTATTATGCTACTATTTCAAACTCATAAACATAATGCCAACAGAACATTTCATCAAACATTTATGCCAAAATTATTTAACCTTTACCCTAATTCTGGATCATTATTTCTAATTTTTAATTCTGAGATAAATACCTTCATACATTAAAAAAACTTTTCTATTAATTTTTTTTTCTTATGATGGACTGCTACAGAAATGTAATTGGGCCAAAGGAAAAGAAGCACTTGATAAATATTTTCTGTCATTTCCAATAAGGCTGTGCCAATACACACTATGGACCAGATAAATGAATACTATATGCAGACTTCGGATATAATCCCCAAATACCAAATATCTGGCCCTGGTTGATTGGGTTATTATCAAAAGAGTTTATACGTAGGCAAGTGTAAGAAGCTGGTCACATTCTTCCTTTTTTTCCTGAACCTTAGCTTCTTGGTATGTGCCACTATTTACAATATTCAATCTTATAAAAAATTAATATATTTCTAAGTTTGATAGTCTTCTACATATAGAGCTTGCTCATTTTTCACTAACATAACTCCTAGCTATATTAAACCTTTTGTTGCTATTATGAGTACCTATTTACTCTATCAGTGAAAATAAACTGAACCTCTTTGAAATTCTAAAACTGTCGTGTAATAATAGACTGTTTAAATCTTGTAGTGAAAAATCAATAAGATTCTTTAGGGTCATAAAGAGATAGAGTCAAATCCTACTTACTAATGTCTTATCTAGATGTACTAAGAAGTACATCAAGTTCAACAATACTATTATTGCTATTAATAAGATGGTGAACCTCCAAATGAAATAAATTTTTGAGAACAGAGAGCATATACCAATCATGTATTTAAATTAGGCAACCAAATTTATTGAAAACTTAATTGAATTTACCTGATTTTAAAAATATTTTCATTACTAAGTTAGAAAAATATATTTCTAGAAAAGAAACAAAAATGATATTCATTTTTAAGTTTCTTTTGAAATCTTTTCTCCCACAATATTTATGTAAATATATTACATGTAATTTCTCTTTCATATTATTTTAATATAGGACAGGTCAATATATAAAGTATTATATTATAGATATAAAAATTAAATTCAAAGTTAAATTGTTTTACCAGCTTTGAAATATAACATTATTCCATATAAATTAAATTTTATAATTATGACTCATGAATATATTCTTGTACATATAAATATTTAACCATTTGGTACTATTTTGACTTTTTCACTATATATTTCTATTCAGCCATGGTAAAAGCAGTTAATCAATTTTGGGGGGTAAAAAAAGGAAAAAACTTAGCATCTAAGAAAAGTTCCAAGAGAGAACAGTATATAAAATTAGTGTTTTAGTAAAAACTAGTAGAGCATACTTAATACGTATTCAGAATCAAAGAGGAATAAAGCACATCCTTTAAAATAATTTCTGAGGGGTAGAAAACAGATTTAGAGTATAATAGAACTGACCTTTAAAAGTTCCTCTGATGTAGGGCGATCTTGAGGGATTTTCTGGAGGCAAGAATCTACAAAGTTGCGAAAATAATCAGACCTATTGTAAAGGAAAGTATCAAGTGAACATATTGCTATTTCCTTTAAAAACACATCCACAAATCAACTTACGTGTCTATTGGTGGGAGGGGAGATGGAACAGAAATTATTAAAAAAGCAGACATGATAAACTGTATTTCATGTAAGTCCATGAAAACCATCTAAAGCAACCAATGAATCTACTATTTTTCAAAGATAAACTTGTACAGATTATTTAAAAATTCTGCTCCCACATATTTAAGTATTGTAACTTTTTCTAAATTGCGGCAAAATTAAGGAAATCAATCTTTTTCTTTTTTACATTCAAATGTAAGATAACATTCTTCTCAATTTTTTTTCTCTTTTCTCTAAGCCACCTCTCTTTCTTGTTTGCTCCTTGGATCATCTTTATATGTAGCATGTTTCAGAACACCACTCTGCTTTAGAGGGAATATTTTTTTATACCTGAGTATTTGGTGTTTCTGAACAAATGGATAAAACTTCCATTAAACCCAGAAAATCAATTAAGATATTTCTTAAAACATTAGAAGTCTGCAATATATTATTAAAGCGTGTTATTGATGAGAGTTCAGTGAGTAAGGCAGTTAGTAATAATTACTCCATCAATGTTTGCCTTCAATAGTCAAATAAGATTTTAAGTTCTTTGTAGGCAAGAATTCTTTTTTGAATCCACAAAGTATCACAGTGTCAAGACAGTCTGTGTTCAATATAATTATTACTTACGTGTACCATAATACTAAACTCTGTGCCAAAAGATTCCTTCTATATATCTTTTACATAAGTAGCAAAAATCTATGACTGTGCCTTAATTATGTAATCTTTAAAATCTTTTTAAAAAATAAAGTATTGCTAATATATATGCATCTACTTGTAAATTTTAATATTTATTAAACATACTAGATAGTCTTCTAGAATTTTTCAAATGCTAGACACACCTGAGGAATTAATTTCCCATTATTAAAATTTTCTATCACTGATAAAAATCCTAATTTTCTAAAATTGTCAATCTGTTCTACATAAACTTCTTTACAGAAATAAACTTAATTTTATCAAATCAAGGAAGCACTAGGAAAAAGAACATCAGAGCACTATGAATAACAATGTAATAACATACACGTATGGCAATCTACATATTTTAGCTATAAAACATTAATTTTAATCATGCTATTTATTATATAATTAGGGTTATGTGTTCCTAAAGTTCAATATATATATATATAAACTTTTGTAAAAAGCAATACTTTTTGCTTTGAAGTGTCATCACTGACATACAAATCTCTAAGAAGCAGACATAATAAAGGATAAAAATGATATAAAGGTAAAATAAACCTATTTTATTTTATTTCATTTTATCTTTGCCAATAATTTATTTAACACAAGTTCACTGAGGGAATTTCACAAACCAAAAACATACAGGATAACGTCTCTGAACAAGCCAATAAAAACATACTCCAAAGCAATGATGGATTAATTACACTATTGTTCCAGGAAATAAACATATTTTAATATCTCTTCAGCTAGTAATACATTTTGCCTAGCTGAAATGAAATCATTTGATAATATCATTAAAATGCATTTAATTTATATTATACAATGTTGACTAATATATTTTAGCAATACTCACCATTCATTAGACTGTAGTGTAGGGGATTCATTTTGGGCTATGTGATATAAGGCACTCATTGCATTCATATTAAATAAAGGAGGCTTCCTTTCCGCTGTAAGAAAAAACTTGCTTATTAAAATACATTCCGGTTAAATAGGGGCACACAAGTATTGCTAAAGTTATTTTTTATTTTTTAAATAATCTCAAACTTAGCCAAAAAAATTACAAGTAGAGTTCAAAGAACGTTTCCAAGTGAATAGAGCAAATTGCTGACCTGATGCCCCACCATTCCTAAATACTTTAGTAGTGTTTATTTTATTTCCGATAAACAAGAACATTTTACTAAAGAACCATAATAAATCCATTAAATCAGGCCATTAATACTGATAAATGACTACCATCTAATCCTCAAACCTCATTCAAGTTTCAATCAAATGTCAAATAATATCCTTTGTAGCAAAAGTGAGCTTTGATCATTTTCACCCTTCAAGAAAATTGTTCATTTTATATAAATTAAATTTATTAACATAAAATTGTTCATAATATATCCCTATAATCCTTTTAATATCTTAAAAATCTGTAGTATGACACCTCTCATTCTTTTTTTTTTTTTAAAGGGGAACAGGACTTTATTGGGGAACAGTGTGTACTTCCTTTTTTTCCAAGTCAAGTTGTTGTCCTTTCAATCTTAGTTGTGGAGGGTGCCATTCAGCTTCAAGTTGTTGTCCTTTCAGTCTTAGTTGTGGAGGGCACAGCTCAGCTCCAGGTCCAGTTGCCATTGCTAGTTGCAGGGGGCACAGCCCACCATCCCTTGCGGGAGTCCAACTGGCAACCTTGTGGTTGAGAGGACGCATTCCAACCAACTGAGCCATCCGGGAGCTCGGGGGCAGCTCAGCTCAAGGTGCCATGTTCAATCTTAGTTGCAGGGGGTGCTGCCCACCATCCCTTGCAGGACTCGAGGCATTGAACTGACAACCCTGTGGTTGAGAGCCCGCTGACCCCTGTGGGAATCGAACCAGCAGCCTTCGGAGTTAGGAGCATGGAGCTCTAACCACTTGAGCCACCAGGCCGGCCCGACACCTCTCATTCTTGATATTGGTAATTAGTGTCTTCTTTCTTTTTTTCCTGATCAATCTGGCTAGAGGTTTATCAATTTTATTAATTTCCTCAAAGAACTGGTTTTTGACTTCACTGATTTTCTCCAGTTTTTGCTTCCTATTTAATTGATTTCTTCTTTGATTTTTAAAATTCTCTTTCTTCTGTTTATTTTGGGTTGAATTTGCTCTTCTTTCCCTAGTCTTTTAAAGTGAAAGTTGAAGTCATGACATTGACAATTTTTAAGATACAATACTTTTGAATGTCCCTCAATATGGGTTCGTCTTATGATTAAATTTGGGTTATACATTTTTGGCAGGAATATCACAAAAGTAAATGTTATATTTTTCTCACTGTATTCTATAAGGCAGCGCATGATTTCGAATGGTCTTGTCATTGATGTTCACTTTGACCACTTAAGGCTGTGTCTGCCAGGTTTCTTCATGGTAAAGTTTCTCTTTTTTCCCTTTGTATTTAATAATTATTTTGTGAGAAGGTACTTTGAAGCTCTATAAATAACTTGTTTTTCACAAAACCTTCATTTTATTCTTTTATTTATTGTGTGGACTTGTAGATTTTAATTTTATCCAATAAACTAAACTCTGACAAAGGTAGGTACAGGAGAAACATCCATGATAAGGGACAAGGCTCTCCAGTTACTCTCCCACTTGGTCTCCCAGATCAGAAAGACAGTCTGTTCAGAGGAACAGCGGGACATGCCATTCAGGTATGGAGGACTAAAACTCTGGCCTTGATCCTATGGGTACAATGGTTCAGTATCCATGGCAACTTTATGGAACATACTACGGTGAATAATGAGGATCTACTGTACTTGGAGAAGGAAAATCAGTGAAGAATACAGAGAGCCCAAGTAAAGTGGTTCCCAGTGAGAAAAGTTTCCAAATGGAGATACCGGTCAACTTGTCAGGTACAGTAGCGAAAGCAGGGAGGAAATGTTGGTCCTGTCCTGCCTCCATCACCACCCTGAAGAAGCCCCATCACCTCCTGCCTGGACAAGTAGGAGGCCCCATCACCTCCAAGAGGCAGGCCCCTTTTGCCTACCTCTATAAATAAATATAGCCTTGAGACCTGCCGGATCAGAGTATGCGTTCCTTCTTAGGAATATAATGAGAGGAGAAAGGCTCCTCTCCTCTGCTATAAAAAGGAGGAGGAAAGGAAAATATAAAGCAGTAGATGACAGAGATGAGCTGATTGAAAAAGGAGGGTTCTGAGGTATCTACACTTTTTCAGTACGGGAACTCTTTACTTTCCCAGAGGTGCACAGCAAGCACGGTCTGGGTTGCAACATAGACCTTTTAGCCAGGAATTAATAGAAAACATCTTTTGGTGAATTCCAGGTTGAATGTGGCTAAAAGGAAAGGAAGTCATAACTCTCCCTGGTTTTAGGGTGACTTAACGCAAGGTGAACTCAGCTTCTCCTGTCATCAGACTCCACGGTCATGGCACACTTCCACCACCTGGTGACCGCACACTTAAATTGCAAAGCCTGCTTTTAGAAGCCTGGGAAAAATCCTTTGGGTGAATGGAGAAAACCATTGAAATGAACTTATAGCAAACATTTGCTAATTCTTTTTTACCTAGAAATAATACGTTGATAATTCTAGACCCAAAAAAACCCCTATAATCTGCTACGATCATTTATCCTGATGTGCAAAATGCCTCATAATGAGCAGTGAGGAAGTTTTGATGCTGGCTTCTGTCTTTTTGACATGGTCCCATCATTCCTTGATCACCTCCTTGCTTTCTATCACATTCAGATGCTCCAGGCTCATCTGGTACTTTCCCTACTTCAGACACTAGATCAACCATTTCTCCAAAGACGCATGGCAATAGATGTGCTCACTGTTACTGAGGTGTCACTGCTCTTAGATCCTCTCAGTAGATAAAGTTAGGGAACACACACATGCACACAATATACTTATATACATACCTGCGCAGTAAATATCTATATGTGTATTGAAAACAATTGCACTCGCTACAATCTCAAATCCCATCCAATACAATAGCATCTATTCTAGCTTTCTCTTTCCATTGTTTGTAACACCTTTCTCTGACAGTGAAAAACCTTGCTCTCATTATCCTTAATATATTTTATTTGATAAACTCCCGCCGTATGTAACTAGTCTCCCATCTTTGCTACCACCCTTTCTCCCGAGTTCCCCTTTTCTCTTCTGAAGTTTCGAAACCCCAATATAAGTCACTCTACATTGTGAATATCTTCATCCAGTTTCTGATACCTGACCCAAACATTAGTGAAGCCCTCCTCACCAGTACTTATGAGGGAAGCCCTCTTCTTTTTGATGAGGCACTGCCACTGTATCAGGACAACCCTCACAATGGACGTTCTCTTTAAGACTCTGACCCTATACAATAGGACACTGTCCCTGTTGTCACCTCCTCACCCCATTGGGCTCTGACACCCCATGCTGAGACATCTCTATGTAAAAATGCCTCAGTCATCCCACTAGGGTTCTGAATCTCCAAACTTGACTGCCCACCCGCATGGAAACCCTCATTAGATTCTGTTTCCACATACCAGGCTATTGGTCTGTGGGAACTCCCTCCTCTAATCACACGACTCTGACACGCCATCTGGGCTACCATGGCTCACCAGCTACACAGTTCGGGAAGGGGACAGTTACTGATGAAATTCTAAATGAATGAAATAACTTGTTTTTTTGATAATTTATTAAAGTATGTTAGTCTTTTAATGTTGTTGTACAATTTTTAAATGGTGTACCATCAATATATCAATCCAGGATATGCCTTTTGACTTTGTCATTTACTATAAAATTGAACATCTCTCAATTTTGTCAAAGAACAGTGAGCTTAGCTAAAAATCATAGAAGAGATTTACCAAACCTAAAATGGGGACTTTGGTGAATTCAACTGACACTTTCTATCTCAAACTCTTATAAGCTACTATACTAATATGATTTAAACAAAATTTGTTTTTAAGTTAGAGAATCTATTCCTATTACCTTGCACATGTCTCTCAAACGTCTCTATCTATAAATGTGGATTGCTTAAATTCTGAGTTGATTTTTGTGTATGGTGTAACATACTGGTCCAGTTTCATTATTTTGCATGTGGCTGTCCAGTTTTCCCACCACCATTTATTAAAGAGACTGTCCTATCCCCATTGTATATTTTTAGCTCCTTTGTCATAAATTAATTGACCATATATTATTTCTGGGCTCTCTATTTCATTCAGTTGATCTATGTGTGCTTTTTTATGCCAATACCATACTATTTTCATTACTATACTTTTCAAACATAGTTTTAAATCAGGAAGCATGATGCCTCTAGCTTTGTTCTTCCTTCTCAGGATTGCTCTGTCTAATCGGGATTTTTTGTGGTTCCATACAAATTTTAGGATTGTTTATTCTATTTCTGTGAGAAATGCCACTGGAATTTTGATAGGGATGGCACTGAATTTGTAGATTGCTTTGGGTAATGTGGACATTTTAACAATATTAACTCCTGCATTGAGCACAGAATACCTTTCCATTTATTTGTGTCTTCTTCAATTTCTTTCATCCATGTCTTAAATAGTTTTCTGTGTACAGGTCTTTTACCTCCTTGGTTAAATTTATTCCTAGGTATTTCTTTCTGATGTGATTAGAAACGGGATTTTCTTAATTTATCTTTCTGATAGTTTGTTATTCGAGTATAGAAATGCAATTGTTTTATATATTGATTTTGTATCCTCTAACTTTATTGAATACATTTATTCTAACAATTTGTTGGTGGGATCTTTAGAATTTTCTATATATAATGTTATCTGCAAACAGTTTTATCTCTTCCTTTCTGATTTTGGATGCCTTTTATTTCTTTATTTTGCCTAACTTCTCTGGGTAGGATTTCCAATATTATGTTGAATAAAACTGGCAAGAGTGAGTATCCTTGCCTTGTTCCTGATCTTAGAGGAAAACCTTTTAGCTTTTCACCACTGAGTAAAGATGTTAGCTGTGGGCTTGTCATATAATGGCTTTTATTATGTTTAGGTACATTCCCTTTACACCCAGTTTGTTGAGAGTGTTATAAATGGATGTTGAATTTTGTCAGATGATTGTTCTGCATCTATTGAGATGATTACAAAATTTTTACCTTTCATTGTGACATTGATTGATTTGCAGATGTTGAACTATCCTTGCATCCCTGAATAAATCCCACTTGATCATGTGGCACGATCTTTTTAATGTATTGCTGAATTCAGTTTGCTAATATTTTGTTGAGGATTTTTGCATCTATGTTCATCAGGGATATTGGCCTGTAATTTTCTTTTCTTGGAGTGTTCTTGTATGGCTTTGGTATCAGGGTAATGCTGGCTTTGTAAAATGAATTTGGAAGTGTTCCCTCTTCTACTTTTTGAAGAGTTTGACAAGAATTGGTATTAAGTCTTTAAATGTTTGGTAGAGTTCACCAGTGAAATTATCCGGTCATGGACTTTTGTTTGTTGGGAAGTTTTTGATTGCTGACTCAATCTCTTTATTAGTAATCATTCTGTTTCGATTTTCAATTTCTTCATGATTCAGTCTCGGTAGGTTGGATGTTTCTAGAAATGTATCCATTTCTTCTAGACAATCCAATTTGTTGGGGTATAATTGTTCATACTATAATTGACCCTTGAACAACAGGAGTTTGAACTGTGCGGGTCCACTTATACAAGAACTTTTATCAATAAATACATTGGATATTTTTTTCTGGAGATTTTCTTACTACTGTGAAGCAATCGTATCAATTACACTAGGCTACCATAAAGCAATTATACTGCTTAATCTTTGTTATTGATGCATGAATCGTTATACTTGTAAATAAATATCCATTTCTTTTTTGTATTATTTACAAATTTTTGATGTCTAATATTAGTAACATGTATAACATCTACAATGTTTTGTATCATATTAGACAATACTGATGCAGGTACTGACAGAGGATTCACCTTCAAAACAGATGACATAAACTTAAGGTATTGATAAATACAGTACAGTACTGTAAATATATTTTCCTTATGATTTTAACATTTTTTCTCTAGCTTACTTTATCATAAGAATACAGTATATATCACATATAAATGTGTTGACTATTTGTTATTGGTAAAGCTTCCAGTCAGAAGTAGGCTATTATAAGTTTTTGGGAAATATAAAGCTATACCTGGATTTTTCACTACGTGGGGGTTGGCACCTCTAACCCTCATGTTGTTCAAGGGTTAACTGTAGTCTGTAATGATTCCATATATTTCTGTGGTATCAGTGGTAATGTTTCCTTTCACTTCTGATCATATTTGAATCCTTTTTTATTTCTTGGTGAGTCTAGCTTTATTTTATTTTTTTTATTTTTCAAAATCATTTAGTTCCACTGATCTTTTCTATTGACTTACTCTGCATTTCATTTATTTCCACTCTGATCTTTATTTCCATCCTTCTACTAACTTTGGGCTTAGTTCTTTTGCTAGTTCCTAAAGGCGTAGAATTAGGTTATTTGGGATCGTCCTAATTTCTTCATGTAGGCATTTATCACTATGAACTTCCCTCTTAGAACTGCTTTTACTGCATCCCACACGTTCTGGATGTTGTATTTCCATTTTCATTTGTCTTGAGACTTCTCCTTTTTTGATTTCTTCTTTGACCCATTGGTTGCTCAGTAGCATGCTGTTGTTTAGTTTGCCCCAGTTCTCTTCCCTTTCCATAGACCACAGACCACTCTCCTGCTCCCAGGAACACTCCTGGGAGGCCAGCTCCCTCCCTCACGTTTGAGGGACCCCTTGGGGTTCCTCATTTAGTCAGGACTTTGCATATCCAGGGGTTCAAGGTCCCAGGGCTACGCCTCCCTTTCCAACCTCACTGGCTCCCAGTGCAGGCGGCAATGGTAGATTCTGAGACCTGACCTGAGTGCCGTAAGACCCGGGCCCTCGCCTCCCACTCAGCCGCCCACTCAGCGCGCGCAGGAAACCTGGCTACCCTGTCCCGTGATCTGTCCCATGACCGGAAGTCTTGACCCTGCGCCTCTCCGTCGGGTCGGCCCCTCCCCTCCCCTGCCTCCACCCACAAGGTCTCCACTCGCCCTGGGGGCCCTCACACCCCCCACTCCTCGTGACCTTGGAGATGAGGGGCTTCACAATTCGCCCTGCTGTCCCCAGACACCACTCCGGACCCCAGATCTTGCCGCCTGGCCCCTCTAGCTCGGGTTAGGCTGTGGCTGTCCAACCCCTCCCCCACAGGAAGTGTTCGTTCCTGGTCAATTTCCCCTAGTCGGCGAACGCGGCGGCCTCCCTAGGAGCGGCTGTACACGCGGAAACTTGTTGCGTCAACCCTGGGCTGAGTGACCCCCGCATTGAGGAAGGGGAAGACCAGGTGCCCTGGAGCTGCGGGAGAGGCTAAGGCAGTTTGTGTGCCTATGTCGTAGGGCCGCCGACCATCTCAGGGGTCTGTATGTCCTTTGGAGTTCTGCATCCTGTAAGTGACGGTGGCCACGGGCGAGGAGAACCAACGAGACCAGGGTAAGAAAGCGAGGCTTCCGGGCGCCAACCAGGGAGGTACGTACCTAGCTCCCCTCTGCGCCAGGGCCTCAGGATCGGCTCCCACCCAGCCTCAGAAACCTAAACAGACCCTCTCCCCCATTGAGACTCCTGAATCTGGGACGCCCCCCTCCAATTCCACTGCCCCTCACCACGGCGTCCACCCGCATTCTTCCTGGCTCCTTCCTTTCCGGTAGCTCGTTTAATCTCCATATATTTGTGAAGTTCCAGTTTTCTTGTAATTGATTTCGAGTTTCGTACCATTGTGGTTGGAAAAGATGTTCGATATTTCCAATCTTCTTAGATTTGTTAAGACATGTTTTTGTGGCCTAACTTATGATCTATCCTGGATAACGTTCCACGTGTGCTTGAGAAGAAGGTGTATTTTGTTGCTTTTGGTTGGTATAGTCTGCATATGTCTGTTAAGTCAATCAGGGCTAAGTGTCTTTTAAGGGCAATGTCTCCACTGATTTTATCTGGATGATCTATTGATTGATTAAAGTAGGGTATTAAAGTTCCTTACTATTATTGTATTGCTATTTCTCCCTTGAGGTCTGTTAATATTGTTTTATATATTTAGGTGCTCCTATGTTGGGTACATAAATATTTACAAATGTTAACATCTTCTTGTTGGATTGACTGCTTTTATCATTATGTAATGCCCTTCTTTGTCTCTTATTACAGTCTTTGTTTTAAAGTCTGTTTGTCTGATATAAATATAGCTACCCCAGCTTTCTTTTGGTTTACATTTGCATGGAGTATTTTTTTCCATCCCTTCACTTTCAGTCTTTGTGTGTCTTTTTATCTGAAGTGGGTCTCTTGTAGGCCTCATGTATGTGAGACTTATTTTATTTTATTTTTTTATCAATTTAGATACTTTATGTCTTTTGAATGGAGAATTTAGTCCATTTACAATTAATTTATTGATAGATATGTATTTACTGCTATTTTGTTCATTGTTTTCTAATTCCTTTGTTCCCTTCTTCTCTAGCTGTCTTCCTTTATGATTTGATTTTCTGTAGTAGTATGCTTACAGTCCTTTCTCTTTCTCTTTTGTGTATCAACTATAGGTTTTTGCTTTGTGGTTATCATGGGGTTACATAAAACAACTTTATTTATAATAGTCTATTTTAAGGTGGTAACTAAAGTTGAATGAATTTTAAAGCTCTACGTGTTATTTATTCCCTACACCCCCCTTGTTTTTGTTGTCACAATTTACATCTTTTTATCTGTGTATCCATTAACAAATTACTGTTGTTATAGTTGTTTTTATTTTCTTTTTACTCCTTCATATATTTTTGAAATTTAATACCCTTAACATACACTTTTATAATCAGAAAAAAATAGTAAATTTTATTTTTATAAAGGCAATTGTATAATTATGCACATAGCCTGAAGAACAACAAATTAGGGATCTTTTTCATCAGATTTATTGCAAACAAACATACAAACTCATGTATGAAAAATCCTGCACTTTTAAGATTTCTTGGTTGTTAATATATAAACAATTTATTTCAATCTTTATGATAACAAAAGTATGAGTGCGTCATATTTATTTAGATCTACATTTATCAAAACCAAGGACAGTACAATTGATTTGCTTGTTTTCTTACCTATAAAGAAATAATTTGCTTTAATTCATTATTCCTAACTATTTAAAAAAACATGTAATAGATATATTTCCCAAGACTGCAAATCTAATTTACATTGAAAACCTTGCCTCTAGACCTGTATTGTCTAACAGGGTATCCACTCGCCCCATGTGACTATTTAAATGCAAACTTATTTAAATGAAATAAAATTTAAAATTTAGTTCCTCAGTTGCACTAACATTTGAAGTCCTCAAAAGCCATGCTATATAGAACATTTCTGTCACTGCAGAAAGTTTTATTGGACGGTGCTACTCAAGAGTTTTACCCTGAAACCAGAATCAGTCTTAAAACATAGTTCCTGACTTAGCACGTCATAATTCAAAACGTGTCAGTAAAATCTTAAAAAATGATTATGACAGATTTAAAATGTTGAAAATGACAAGTGTATGCCAAACTCTACTGTGTTACTCATTTAAAATTATGTAAAGGCAGTCACATCTTGTGAGGTTGCTTTGTTATAAGTCTAAAAACTCTCACTGTGAAGGAATTCCATTTTATGAGCTATAATAAAAAGCTAGAAAGCCTAGAAAAATAAGCCATTTCACAAAAAATTGCATAGTTCAGACATTTTTTTCTGAGCAGTACAATTAGCCAATTAATACTTTCTAATCAAGTAAATATTAAAATATACCAGTGATATCTAACAGGACCATTAATTCAATTTCACTATCACCAAGGGCACAGTATGTAAAAATACCCCATCGGCAAAGTACATTAACCAGCTTCTCTACATTTATACCCAGGTTTCTTAAGAAATTAACTAGGATCTACCAGTAAGAAGAATCAAGGGTAAAAGAATAGAGTTTAGACACTTAAACATACTTTGAAATGGAAGAAACATTTTATAAACCTCAAATTGAGATCAATAGATCAGAAGAGAATGAAATTATAATAATCTCCAAACCTCTGCTTATCGATGTTGTCAAACTTTAAAATAAATATGATACAAAGCCTGAAGGGAATGGTTAATGATATACGAATTCTAACAAAAGCAAAAATATTTAAAGATTATTTTGGAAAAATACTAGATGCAAGATAGAAACAGTCTGCTTATAATGGATATTATAATATTCATGTACTGTATAATGATAAGCAAGCTTTACTTTTATTTTACCTCAATTGCCCTACTTGTTTTAGAAAACTACTGACAAACCCTGGTTGATAATGACTTATCAAAATTACACATGAATTTTACTTTTAATATGTTATTTTCTATCCTTGGTCACTACTAAAATGGTTCAAATAAGTATTCCCAATATTTCCCACTTTTAAATAAAGTTTAATGGAACAGTCTTGTAAGATGGAAAAAAAGGAAGGGATATTGGACTGATGGTGGAAAGCTTGAGGGAATCAAGAGCAAGAAGATAGTCATCATTTTTAATTACAGTGACAGTTCAATTACCCACCTGGCTCACTTACAGCGGGAATGTTAGTCAAGTTATGATGGTCTACTGCATCAAGAATAGTTCCATTTATGGACAACAATATAAAATGTGTGCATGAAATCAAACTGCTATAATATGGTATGCAGCCTGACATCTAATTCTCATACCTAATTCAAGGTCATAAGTATACTAGGTAGGTGTAAGTAATTCATGAATGCTTTACAGACTTTCTATAGATGGTAAATCTAGTAATTATAGACATATTCTAGGTGTTTAACAAGTACTCATTAAAGTTAGACATAGATACGTCAAACTTAATACTACAGTGGAAAATTATTTTAGACCTAATTTAACAGAGCAAATATACCTACCCTATATATATATATAAATGACCAGATCACCAAAGTGAAAAATTTAATAAATTTATTGCTCCCCATAGTAACTGACATAAAAAATGAAAACCTATAGTTTGATACAGAAATTGAGGTAAAATATTGATCAAAACTTACTACATGGTAATAAAAAAGAATACTTACCTAATTCAATACATGTTATTCCAAGAGACCATACATCTACTTTGCCATCATACTGTCCTTCATCCATGGCTAAAATTACTTCTGGGGCCATCCTAAAACATAAAATGTCATTTAAATTTCAGTTAAAAAAAAAAGTATACTATTCATTAAAAATATAATAACCATCTATCTACATGGAGAACACCTGTGTAAATTGCAGACAATATATATCTAGACATAAGAATTTTTATAATGGGAAATGAATGTAATATAGGTTGCAAGGTAAATATCTACCATTGCACAGAGAGTGGGAGACTCATTCTCACCATCTGTCATGATCATATAACAGCATCCTAAAGGAAGGATGCCCCAGAGCAGGGGTGTATTCTGCATTTGTTCAAGTTTGCAGATCTAATATTGTATATCCTTTAGGCCAGTGGTTCTCAAACATTTTGGTCTCAGGATCCCATTACAAAAATCTCATTTTTGCTAGAAAGATCGAATTTTATCATTGGCACTAAATACCAGCAGTTATTTTCCTTGAAGTGACCAGTTCACTCCATTTATTTCACAAAATACCTGCCTCAATAACCAACACTGAATAATAATAGTTTGTCAGTTTTTCTTTCAAATAAGAATAATGTTCTGTGATAAAAGTGGCTAGGGCAGCTCACAACTAAAACAATCAGACAATTATCAAACTTACTGGTGTCTTGGTTATAAAATGAAACAATAATTCATGTCTTCAACTAGAAGATGGTACTTGATGGTACTTTAACCTTACACTTCATTTGCATTTGGTGTTAAGCACAGATAGACACTTAATACACTTGCTGACCGCTTCAATAAGGTTGCCACCAGGTACCCGTGTGTATGTATGTGCACCCATACATGTGTGCATGTAAAGACATAAATATGTGTCTACTTCCCGTGTTCCAGATACACCATATACAAATTAACAAATAAAGATAAACTTTCAATTGTCAATAACAGGGTGTTTCCGATGTGTTCTTTAAGATGTTGAAGTTAAGTTTGGGAAATTACTAAGTTAAACAAAATTAAACTAGTAGTTTTGTTTTTTTATTGTAAAACTTTCCAGGATCTTCTTAATATCTAATATGAATCATTAATTTCTAAAGAGGGGCGCCATTAAGAAATATTATTTGCTCACAGAACCCTTTTTTTTACATGGGAAGGGGACTCTATTTAAACTAGGGTCCACATAAAAAAATGTTTGGTGTTCTAGAGAAGTGGTCTTCAAAAATTTTTTAATCCATTTACCTCCAATGAATTTATTAAAAGATATGTATCCCCATGCACATTTTTGAGTTGATATCTAAGTTTTATAAATTTAATAGTTGCAAGGATAGTTGCACTGCACACACACATACATACACACACATATAGTATATTGTATATGTGCTTTAAAGATATTTAAAACTAGGAGCTGCAGAATTCGCTCAATTTATCAAATACACTGCCATGTAACTTAATTAGCAAAGCTAGTCTTCATGGTCATATCAATCAGTCAAATCAGAATCATTTCTGCCAGAAAAAGTCTGACTTCATTTTTCAATACAAATAACATGTTAATGTGTACCCATAACAACCATTTCAGTTATGAATTCTACACTAGAAAAAAAGAAGGGAGGGAAGATAATTGGGGAGAAAGAAAAAGCAAGGAGTAAAAGGAAGGGAAGGGAGATGACTGGAAAGGCACAAGGCCTTACCAAGAGTTCGTGTCCCTACTCTCAATATTTCTCATAGACGCTATATATTTTGTAATTGTCCCTCTGGTGTAGCTTTGAGGCTTTTACACCCCAGAGTAATGCATCAATGTAATATCAGGATGACTAACAAGCCTTTCTTTTATAAAGCAGGAGAAAGGAGATTTGAAAGTTACATGGGGGGAAAAAAGAGTACTGGACCTAAGACACCACTCTCAGCATACACAGAGAAAGAGGACTCATATGGATAGAAGTTGAAGATCTGGAAAATTATTCCCTTCAATTTTGTTTACATTAATATTGAATTACTTATGGTTAAAATTAGATGATGTCTAGAATTTGCTTCAAAATAACTTAGGGGGTAGAGAAAAAGGGGAGAGGAGTACACAGGGTGGGACGAGAGAATGGTAATGTGAGCCTTCATTATACTCTTGTGAACGTTTATATAAACTTGAAAATCTCCATGTTTTAAAAACAAAACAAAAAACTCCAAATTAGCTACCAGTCTTGAGGTATTCTTAGTCTGAAGATCACTGATACACAGTAAATATAAACCTAGAGAAAACACAGATTTCTACTTAGCATTTCTGTCTTCTCCCCACTTCAATTTTTATTGAATTTTTTTCAGTCCCACACCCAAAATATGATACAGATAATAATAGGAAAGAAAATACAGGGGACAAATGAAAAAACAGGAGATGTAAAGGCAGCACTCTAAACCTACATTTGAAATTAACTATAATGCTTAAAGTTAAAATGTTCAAAATAGCATTGTATTTCCAGGAAAAAGATAAGACATCTGAAAAAAGTACAACCACACATTGCCTATTTCAATGATGAGGATCAGTACCAGATAGGACCATTCTTACCAATATGGTGTTCCCACAAAAGAATTGGCAGGAGATGCCATGGAAGCAGATCCAAAGTCAGCAAGTTTCACTTGACCTGGTTCTGTCAGAAGAATATTTCCTGCTTTGATATCTCTGGGTTTAAGGAACACAGAAAATTATTTCTTTTTCCTTCATTAGACTGTGTTGAATATGATTTTTTTAAAAAATCAAACAAAAATGTGTAAAGTAGAGAAGGAAAAATCAAAATAATTAAGTTCTAGGATAATCTCTTAATTGGAATAGTAAGAATTAAGATCCAAATTAGAAAACAAAAAATACAGAATTCATATAAATATACAGGAACAATTTTCTTAAAAAGAAGACAAAAACAGCAGTAAAAACAAGAGATAGAAAATAGGTAATTGGAACAAACCGTCTATATTTAAGTTCTTGTTATTGGTACAAATAATGGTTTTAAAAATAGAATTTAATTAGCTGACCACTTCATAATTGTAAGATTTCTGAGTACCCCACTTAATGTACAAAAAGAAATTCAGGTCCCCAATTTTTTTTCATTAAGTTTTTTATAAAGTTTAAGTATCGTTGGTATATAATCTTACATTAGTTCTATTAGTTTCAGGTATACAATATGGTGATTCAGCATTTTTATACCTTATAGTGTGATCAGCCCACTAATTCTAGTAATCATCTGTCACTGTGCAACCTTATCCCATATTATTGACTATATTCCCCTTCTCCTTTTCACCCATCCCCACCCCCTCCCTTCTGGTAATCATCCCTTTGGTCTCTGTTTCTATGAGTATTTTTGTTTTGTTTAGATTCCACATAAGTGAAACCATATGGTATTTGTCTTTCTCTGCATGACTTATTTCACTTAGCATAATACCCTCTTGTCACAAATATGCCCCCAATTTTTAAAAAAGGATTATTTTTATCATTTCCAAAGCTTAGCGTAATTCTTATAACTTAACATGAAATGAAAATTGACACACATGATAATGTAATATCAATGATTCCAAATTTACTTTCAAGCTTACTTTTCTAAATCAGCAAACATACTATCCATACAAATTAAGAAAATTACGGACATTTTATATAATAGGATTGTATGTCCAAAGGGTACCATAATATACTAAACCTTTCCAAAACAAGACTATTTCTAAGCACTTGTCGATTCTCACTGTAGTATTGTAACAGATCATTCTAAATCTATTTTCCTTCCATTTGTCTTCTAAAATTGGAGATGCACTTTGAAGTTACGAAGACCTTAGGTTCTAATTCCATCTCTTCTATTCACTTACTTATTACTAGCAAGTGGGTTTCTCTTGGACTTTACTATCCTACCTAAAAAAAGATAACCTATTAACTCATACTAACTCTACTATATAGTTTCAGTATGTATTGCCTGGTTCACGTATATAATCAAAAATGTTAATTTCCTTCTAAAACAGGCAAAACCAGTACCAATGCTAAAAATTATCATAAAATGATATAATCGTAAAGTTTCTATTCATTATCAAGGATTAATACTCAAAAGTATAAAGAGTCTTAAGTAGCTTTTATATGCCCATGTCATGGAATCAATGGAACTAATCTGGCATATGAGTTACCAGGAAGACAAAAGATTTGGTTTAGTTTTAGTCTAATCTATCTGGCTTTGTGAACGTTAGGAAATTGGTCACAAGTTGGGGCATCAGTTTCTTCATCTGTAAAATTAAAAAAAAAGACTACATAATCCCTAATGTCCTTTCCCTTTTGCAAATTAAATAATTTTATAAATTTCTACCCCAAATAAAATGCACATACTTCAGAAAGCCCAGCAGCATGTGTAGACAAAGATAAAAATTATCCAGAACAAAGAGACCAAATATACTAGTATGTTCTTTTTAAAGCATGGACAATCTAAAAAGTAGGAGTTTATAAGATACTGAAATGCTTTTATTTGGCTATAACCAACGAAAATTTAAGGGTTAATGAGTTCCAGTGTTGAAAAATGCAACAAGCTATTTGCTTGTTAATATATGATAAATTTCGAAGTGCTTACCTATGGATCATGGTATGAGAATGTAAGTAGGCTAATCCCTGGAGAGCACCATGTGTAATTGCTGCTATTTCCACTTCTTGTAATGGCTTTTTGTGAACTTAAAATAAGAATTTATTTGAAAGTAATTATTACATAGAACATTTTTGTTTTAAAAAATAAATATACATATCTAATATATGGGGCAATTTTAAACACATTTAGCAAGAAGGGATTTGCTTCCCAAGATAAAACAAGAGTATTGAACATTATAACTAGTATACAGTTGTGCCTAGCTGTATAGCTCACAGCTGATTTTCTTCTAAACTAACAACATATAACAATTATTTGGTGATTATAAAAATAAAGATAACAAAAGAGAAGTTCTCCCTTTATTCTCACATATCTTCATTCTGAACAGAAGGAACAGATCAAGCTGAATGACAAAGAATGCAGAAAAATGCTTAAGTCATAATGAGAGAAAATTCGCCTATTTGATGCTACTACATAACAGTTAGTGAGGATAGTGCATAGCATGCCGAGAATCTAGAAAAGGCTAAGGTTTTTACTCTTTTGGAAAGTTTTTACATTATTTAAGAAAGCTCTTACTGAATTCTCATTTTATTTTGCTAATACTTTTTTTTCTTAATAACTAAAGGAAACCTACCTTCCAATAAATCTGAAGCAGATCCTAAACAATATTCCATTACAAGCTATATGGGAAGAAAAATATAAAGGCATTAAAATACATATTGAAAACATTCTATTTGAGATAAAATAAATTCAACAAGGAGATTAAGAAGATAGTTTGAAGTAAAACACACTCTAGTTATCATTTACGTTAAAAAATAAATATTTATTACTTAGCAATTTGTTAACAAATTGCTAAGACAATGATATAGTAATCTTTTATAATATCAACATGTAATCACTTGTACAAGATGTATATTTCATATATAATTACTAAAATTATAAAGGAATATACATATTGTTACTATTAACCTACAGTAGCAATACAATTGTTAGTAAGCAGAAAACTGTCCTATGGAACTATATGTACAAAGCTTAGGTTACAGTTTAAATGTTTCATTTCAAGCAAACATGGAGCACCTCCTATGTACCAGGAATTTTATATATATTAATTTAATCCTCACAACTACCTTATGAGGTAGGTAGACCTTATTGTCTCTTTGTTTTATAGAGGAGAAATTTGAGAGCAGAGAAGTAACCAGCCCACTGTCACTGCTTTTTCTTTAATCACAGCCTCAAGTTTAGAAGTATCATCACCACAACCACCACCACCACCACCAAAATCAAACAGGACAAAAATGCACAAAACATTACAAATCCAAATCTAAGTTTGGTACACTAAAATGATAATTAGCTGTGGCTTATTAATTATTCAAAATAAGGGCTCATTCCTGTTTAAAGAAAATTTAGCCTTTCTCTTAAAAGATACAGTTATTATGCCTATAGTATTCAGTGTAGGATCACTACCTTGTCACCTCAGTGGTAACAACAGGGCAAAATTAATCTCCACTTTTGTAATAAAGTGTATTAATTTTTTACCTTTAGTATTATTCAGCCAAGGAATCATAATCAGTTCAGATTTCACCAAGACTTCACCAAAAACTTTGTGGTTAAATAGATTACAATACATTTATGTAAAAAGATAAAATAACATCTATCCTCGAGTAATAGAATTGTTTTCACAATGTTTGCTAAACCATTTAGTAGTTTGACAAATAACTAAAAAACGTCAGAGAACATTTTACCATGCACATACATAAAGGTCAGCTAAATCCCTAGTAAACTTGCAAAAACTGTATTATCTCTTATTGCCTAGGAGTTCTAGGAAAAGCTGCTCTTCCTTTCTTAGTACGAAATAACATTTCAAGGTGTTTTTGCAAGCTTCACACGACCATTTTGAGACATTCTTAAAATAATTAATTCTATGCCAAAACCAACTAAAATTACAGCAAGGGGAGAGCAAATACCTACCCATGCTGTGTGCTCACGTAAATAGCAGCCTTTGTATTCTATACTATTGGGATGTTTTATTCTTTGTAGAAACTTGACTTCCTTAATAATATCCTGCCATTTCTGTGGGGGGGGGAGGGGAATAAAGGAAAGAATTATGCACAGCTGCTTTTCCTTAGAAATTTATATAAGAAAAAAAGTAATTACTAGATTAAGGTTTAATGAGAACGTACAACTTTGTTTTATTTGTAGCATTTAGATTAAATGTCAAAATAATACATTTAAAAGAAATTACATTCATATAGTTTACAACTCAATTACATAATTTATAAAATTATTTCATTCAAGGTAGGGCAAATTTTAATTTCATAAAATTTATCATGAGTTATTAAAATTTTACAACCATACACTACATATGCTGGTGAAAACTATATACCATATTTAGTAATCTTCAAAATTCAACTTCCTTTTGTATTTACAGCTCTAGTGACATATAACTTATGTACCGTAAAGTTCACATACTGTGTTTTTGGCCTCTATCTTCTACCACATGTTAAGGTTTTGCTTGTTTTTTAAATTCAAATAACTACTCTTGAGACATAAATTCATAAATGCACACTTTCTAAAATGGTAATGAACAATTAGTTATTACATACCGTGTTTCCCCGAAAACAAGACTTAGCTGGACCATCAGCTCTCAGTCATCTTTTGGAGCAAAAATTAATATAAGAGCCGGTCTTATTTTCATATAACATAAAACCAGGCCTTATATAAGACCGGGTCTTATATTAATTTTTATTCCAAAAGATGCCCTACAGCTGATGGTCCGGCTAGGTCTTATTTTTGGGGAAACACAGTAGGAAAGTTCATAGAAAAAAACAAATAGTATGAAAACATTTTCCTATATATTTTACTAAGAGCATTGCTCACTGACACCTACCAGGCCACGCAGATAAAGCATTGGCCATAAACAATATACTTAGGCCATATCCTAAACATAGTTACTACTCTTAAGCAACCAGGGAACTCTAAAAATACAGGAACTTGAGTCTATAGGCTTAGTAGGTATGGGATGAGAAGCAGGAATGTTTTTTGTTCTTGTTTTAGTTTTTTCTAACTTTACCACTGAGTTGGTAAAGGCAGGAAAACTAGCATAATAGAAAACTTTAAGAAACATTTTGTACTAGAATTTAAGATCATATATCTCCTATGTTATTTCACAAGCCTTCAACAAAATACAGCAAAATAGGTTCACAGTGTTTTATATAAAATGTGTAAGATATAAGATGCTAAATACAGAAAATGTTTCATGAGGGCTTTTGGTGTTTCCTTGTAATTAAAACTATTACAGAATAAAAAAAAAATGTTTCATGAGCTTTAAGTTTCAAATTTGAATGCTCTGGGAGGCAAACTCAAAACAGAACAAAACAAAAACCTGTATTCTTCAACGTAAAAAAACTTTCATGAAGAACACTAATATTAGATGTGAAAAGATGATGCCCTAATTGAAACTTTTCGTTTTATGTGTGACTGACCAGACTCCAACACAGCACAAGTCTGCCTGTGAAAACTAGTTCTAAAGTTGTGCTATAGAATAATGAATAAAATAAGAGGAAACTTGAAATTAAAGACTGATTTAGTAATTCAATCTCTAGGCATAAAACCAAAAGTATTGAAAGCAGGGATTCAAAGAAATATTTGTATATCCATGTTCATAGCTGCATTATTCACAATAACCAAGGGGTAAAGTAACTTAAGTGTCCATTGACAGATGAATGAATGGATAAACAAAATGTGATTTTTTTTGTTGTTGTTGTTTTGTTTTTTTAATGATTTTATTGGGGAAGGGGAACAGGACTTTATTGGGGAACAGTGTGTACTTCCAGGACTTCTTTTTTCCAAGTCAAGTTGTTGTCCTTTCAATCTTAGTTGTGGAGGGTGCCGTTCAGCTTCAAGTTGTTGTCCTTTCAGTCTTAGTTGTGGAGGGCGCAGCTCAGCTCCAGGTCCAGTTGCCGTTGCTAGTTGCAGGGGGCACAGCCCACCATCCCTTGTGGGAGTCGAACCGGCAACCTTGTGGTTGAGAGGATGCACTCCAACCAACTGAGCCATTTGGGAGGCAGCTCAGCTCAAGGTGCCGTGTTCAATCTTAGTTGCAGGGGGCACTGCCTACCATCCCTTGTGGGACTCGAGGAATTGAACTGGCAACCTTGTGGTTGAGAGCCCACTGGCCCATGTGGGAATCGAACCGGCAGCCTTCAGAGTTAGGAGCATGGAGCTCTAACCGCCTGAGCCACTGGGCCGGCCCCAAAATGTGATGTTTTATACACACACACACACACACACAAATATTATTCATCATTAAAAAGGAAATTCTGACACATACTAAAACATGAATGAGCTTTGAGAACATTATGTCAAGTGAAATAAGCCAGTCACAAAAGGACAAACACTGCATTATTTCACTTAAGTGAGTTAACCTATAGTAAAATTCATAGAGACAGAAAGTAGAATGGTAATTTCCAGGGGCTGGGAGGAGGAGGGAATGGGGAATTACTGTTTAATGGGTATAGAGTTTCAATTTTGCAAGATGAAAAGATTTCTGGAGATGAATGGTGGTGATGGCTGTACAGCAATGTGAATGTCCTTAATGAACTGTATACTTAAAAATAGTTTAGACGGTAAATTTTGTATTATGTATTTTATCACAGTTAAAAATAATTAAAATTTTGGGGGTGGCTGGATGGCTCAGTTGGTTGGAGCGTGAGCTCTCAACAACAAGGTTGCCAGTTCAATTCCCGCATGGGATGGTGGGCTGCGCCCCCTGCAACTAAAGATTGAAAACAGCAACTGGACTTGGAGCTGAGCTGCGCCCTCCACAACTAGACTGAAGGACAGTGACTTGACTTGAAGCTGATGGGCCTTGGAAAAACACACTGTTCCCCAGTTTTAAAAAATGAATAAAAAATTATTTGTCCATCATAATTAAAAAAAATAAATGTTTTAAAATAAATTAAAGATGGACAGATCCTAGATTTAGAAAGTAGACTACATTTTATAAAATAAATTCATGCAATTAAATGGAATAAATATAATTTCAAAAGAACTAATCAGAATATTAGCAAACTAAAGTATACTCAACATAGTATCAATAATTTTATATTTTGGTTTTTCAGATTATTATACACTGCCTGTTTTTCAGACTAGATAGATATATACTGCCTCTTGTTTAAATTTTGCTTAAAACAGTGCTTAAACAATCTCTAAACCATTAAAAAATTATATCCAATATATTTACTGTCAAATACATCTTAGTTTACTATTTTAGAAACTGATAATCTATAATAAAGCAGTATATTAAAACACAATTTAAAAAATTAAAAGCAGGGGGCACAAGTTGGGACGTTTTTGGGATACCAGTAATGCTCTGTTTATGGCTCTAGGTATAAGTTAAATGGGTACATTCAGTATGTGAAAGAAATTTCACTGAGATATACACTTAATATTTGTACACGTTTCTTTATGTATGTTATACTTTTTTGAAAAATTCCCACCTATTCCCAATTAAAAATAGTATGTCTTTCTCTAACATACTTTTAAGAATATGTATATATATATATATATATAAAAAAAATTTTTCACACCTACCTCAGTAGACTGCTTTCCACTATAAGACATTTTCTTGATAGCCACCACTTCATTGGTACGCACGTCTCGTGCCTAAAAAAACAACATCATTGTAAATCTGCGCAATCATTTCTCTGAGAATAAAAGCATTTATAAGCTACCATGTCAAAAAGGACATCAACACTGTTTTTAAAGAACATTAAAAAAATAGTAACTATATTATCAAATTATCCAAGAGCTGGTACTTTGGAAAGAAAAAAAAAGTAGGCTTATTTTTGAATAATCTTGTTAAGAGGAAAATATAGAAATTTGAATAGTACTATAAACAAAGAGACAAAATAAGACTAGTATATACAAGTCTATGGTAATAAATTTTGAAATCTCAATGCAATGAACAATTTTCTAGGAAAGAATAAATTATCAAAACTGATCTAAAGAAGAAAATGTGAGTAAAACAAGCAATGGTGGCAGACTGAAAAGAATACCAATAAATTATCTTTAAAATAATCTTGAGTGGAAAATAGTTTCACCAGGGGAATTTTCCAGGACATAAGAGAAACAAGAAAGCTATGCCCTTAAATTTATGAAGCCAGTATAACCAATAACTAAAATTTCACAAACAGCACAAAATAGATAGTTAGGTACCAATTTCATTTTTAAATACACACAAGAGAATTCTAAATAAAATTTAAAAACCCAATATTACAGGGCATTAAAAGAAACTCTCATTTGGATAAAACATACTATAATCATAGAACTGCAAAAGATTTTGATACTAGGAAAACATTTAATAGTTCACCACATTTTTAAAAAAGTCAAAGGGGCGGATATGATACGAAATAATATAATTAATATATATAACAATATAACATAATATAATATAAGGTGAAAATATAGGAAGATCCCTACTCTAAGTGTATTCAATTATAGGCAAGGCCAAACTCTTAAAAACCCCAATTAGAAATGTAATTCCTCAACATGATAAATCATGCCTAATGTAAACAACTCCTAATCAGGATTAAGACAAGACTGCTAAAATACTATCACAAGTATTATTTACGACTTGTGGAAATTCTGGAAAAAAAAAATGTATTAAAAATATAACAGAAACATAATAGTTAACAATTTGGGAAACAAGAGCCAAAGTCTCATTATGTGTTTAAAAAAAGGATTAATTTATATTAAAAAGGCACCAGAGAACAGCTGAAAATATTTAAAATGAGTTCAGTAAAAGGGTCAGAACCAACTCAAATCATCTGTAGAAAGAACTCATGTTCAGTTCAGACTTTAATGAATTCCCAAAGATAAAATGTTCTAAAATTAGATTATGGTGATGACTGCAAAACTCATATTTACTAAAAATCAATGAAATGCACCCTTGAAATTGGGGAACTTAATGTATGTAATTTATGCTTCAAAAAACTTGTTAAAAAAATAAAGACAGCATATATTATATACATAAATTAATACCGCACTAGAGTTGCTTAAGAAAAAACGACTCTATTAAGTGGGTTCTGGGAACATCTAATAACATTCCAATTTCAATTACTAGTGGATTGGTTAACGGAAATTTGCACCACTTATTGTAAAGGGTGAAGTGGATCTATCCATGTAAGTCTTGCTTGAATATGAATTTATTTTTCCAAAATGTTCTCTGGTTATCTTTCTGTGAGCCCCTTGATTTTAATCAGTAGGTTTTAAACAGCTATATTCTTTTATAACAACTTCATAGAAATATGATTTACATACCATAAAATTCACCCATTTCAATGTGTACAGTTCAATGGCTTTTAGTATATTCACAGATATATGCAACCACGACTACAGTCAATTTTAGAACTTACATCACTTCAAAAAGAAACTCCAAATTCCTCATTTAAAAATGATTAAAATGGTAAATTTTATATTATATGTATTTTACCACAATAAAATTTTTTCTCCGTTAAAAAAATAAAAACAAACAACCATATCCTTCAGCTATCACCCTCCTATCCATTTTCCCCACCCCGTCAGCCCTAAGCAACAACTAATCCACTTGGTATCTCTTTAGAGATTTGCCCATTCTGGACATTTCACATAAATGGAAGCATACAATATGTGGTCTTTTGTGATTGGCTTCTTTCCCTTAGCACAGTGTTTTCAAGATTCATGACTAATGAAGTGGAGTATCTTTTCATGTGCTTCTTGGTCATTTGTACATCTTCTCTGGAGAAATGCCAATTTAGATCCTTTGCCCATTTTTAAATTGTGTTGTCTTTTTTATTATTGAGTTGTAAGACTTCTTTATATATTCAAGACACAAGTTCCTTACCAGATACATGATTTATAAGTATTTTTTCCTGTTCTATGGGTTGTCTTTTCACTGTTTTGAAGCACAGAAATTTCTAATTTTGATTAAGTCTAATTTATCTATTTCTTGTTGCTGCACGTGCTTTTGGTATCATATCTAAGAATCCTTTGCCAAAACGAAGGCATTCAGATTTAGCTCTATGTTTTCTTCTAAGAGTTTTACGGTTTTAACGGTTACATTTAGGTCTTTGATTCATTTTAAGTTAATTTTTCTATATGGTATGAGCTAAGGGTCCAGTTTCATTGTTTTGCATTAAACAGCTACACTTTTAATTAGCCTAACTAAGATAAAGCTTGATTTAAAAATGGGCATACTAAATGTATCCTGGATTAGATTTGAGAACAGAAAAAGACAGTGAAAAAACTGGGAAAGTCTGAATAAAGTTTAGTTAGTAGTATTGTATCAGTGTTGATTTCTTAGTCTTGATAAATGTATCATGGTTATGTAACATGTTACCATTACGGGAGCTGGGTGAAGATTATGGGGAGAAAACTTTTTACTATTATAAAATCTACAAATCTAAAACTGTTTTTAAATAGTAAGTTAAATTTAAAAGTGACTATAATTTATTAAAGTCCAAACTTATTAGTAGTAGTAAATTAAAATTAAGTGATCAAATTAAAAGGAGACATGAATTTTGCTTATCCTGTCTAAAAAACGAAAAAATAAAAATATTTAATGTCAACAAATATGTTTATTCCTCCCTTCAGGATCACTTATTGTGCTTACTTATCATGTCTCATTAGTCTCCTCTAATCTAGAACAATTCTTTAACCTTTCTTTGTCTTTCACTATACTGGCAGTTTTAAAGAATACACCATGGAATTTTATAGAATGCTACTAAATTTGTACTTGTCTGACATTCCTTCAAGATTAGATTCTGGTTGTATACATCCCTGGACAAAATACTACGAGAGTGACATTGTGTCCTTTTCAGGGTATCATATCTGGAGGTATACAATGTCTGTCTGTTCCGCATTGGTGTTACTAATTTTCATCACCTACTCAAGGTTGCTACCTGTTTCTTTCCAATATATATGTGTATAGTTACTGTCGCCTATGTTGTATCTAAGAAGCAATCTGTGGAGAGATACTTTTAAATGATGTAAACATCCTGCTCATCAAACTTTCCCCCTGGATTTAGCAACCATTTAAGATTCTAGCCCCAGACAATTTTCTATGATTACAAAATGCTGATATTTTCCAAAACTACCATTTATCAGTCAGCATTCTAAAGAAGAGGCCTCCCTTTTCATCCATCCCTCCCTCATTCAGGATTCCTATTTTATTTGATGGCTTATAATCCATTACTATCTTTATACTGAGGCTCAAATTGTTCCACATTTAGCCAGTGGGAGCCTCTTCAAGCTGGCTCCAGTGTCCATTGACAGACCCCATCTTTTTTTTTTTTAAAGCATTTTTTAACTTTCTGTCACAAGATGTTCTAAGGCTTATCTTTTTATGTTCCCTGCCCCCACAATAGAATGAGCCATTCCTCCAAGGAGCTCTTGTTCTTTTTAGTGAGGAATTCAAGATCTGAGCACTAAGTATGCTTATTGCTACCAGAGTGTCAGCATGCTTATTGCAACTAGAACAGGGGTGTCCAAACTTTTTTCAACGTTTTTCACCAAGGGCCATATGCGGTAAAATACATAAACAGCCGGGCCACTCACTCAAGGTGAAGTACGTATTGCCTCACCTGGTTTATTTAAGTAAACTAAATACATTTTTGGAATTTGCTGCGGGCCAATTAAAAATGGATTGTGGGCCGCAGTTGGCCCAAGGGCCGCAGTTTGGACACCTATGAACTAGAGTCTTGTGGAAGATAGAGCTAATTAATTAGTTCATATTAATACCTCCAATTCCTATCCAATCCCATAAGGGTTCTTTCTTACCTTCCCTGATTCCATATTTCTATCAATGGAGCTCAGCTGCAATAATTATTTCCCTTACTACTTCTATATTTAATATAAGGAATTTTTATTCTTGTTATATATGTGTATTTCTGTGTGTGTGTGTGTGAGAGAGAGAGAGAGAGAGAGAGAGAGAGAGAGAGAGAGAGAGAGAGCCCCCCAGAGAGACAGACAGAGACAGAGAGAGAGAGAGAGAGACGTTCCTGCTGAAACTTCCAATTCCAGTCCATCACCACAGGGTTATTTCTAGCCTTCTCCCTTTCCTTGCATACAAATAAGGAAATTGCTTCTTTCTTGGACCGGAAGAAAACTGGTTCTTATAATCTACACTACATTTACTTATTTACTTAAACCTACATATATACAGTAGTTTCAAACTGCTAAACCATATCCCTGTGAGAAACAAAGTAACTAGAGTTCCTTTTGTCTTTAGCCTTAAGAATATTGAGCCAAAATATTGTTTCCAAAATAACTTAAGATTAGTTCTTTTCCTTCCCATCCACTTCTCTGTGTTTATGTTATTTATAATACAGTTATGTTCATTTGTTACAGTCTGTATTCCATTTGGTTTTCCCCTATATCATAGCTTTTTTCTTTAATGAACATTTAAATGAATTTAGGTAAAATTCACTTTGTGGTGTACACATTGAAGTAAATCAAAATTTTTGGCAATTATGAATAAAATTACCATCAATGTTTACAAATAGGTTTTTGTGTGAACTTGAGTTTTCATTTCTCTTGGATTAATATCTAGGAGTGGGAATGCTGGGTCATATAATGGTATATTTAACTTTAATTAAAAAACTGCCAAACTGTTTTCCACAGTGACAAGACCATTTTGCATGAGATTTGCAATTGCTCCACACAACTCACTAGCACTTAATACTGCCTCTATTTCCTTCTTCTCATCTTTATTTTTCAGCCATTCTAATAGGGGTGTAGTGATATCTCATTGTGGTCTTAATTTGTAATTCCCTAGAGGACTACTAATGTTGAACATCTTTTCATATTTTTATTGACCAACTGTATTTTGGGTCTGTGTGTGTGTGATGTGTTTAGTTAGACCTTTTGCTCAATTCTTATTTTTGAGTTTTGAGAATTCTTTATGGTCTGGATACAAATTCGTTGTCAAATATGTGACTTGCAAACATTTTCTGCCAGCCTGTGACTTTCCTTTTCATTCTCTTAACTGTATCTTTCAGAGAGCAAAAGTTTTAAATTTTGATAAAGTTCAATTTATAAGCTTTGTTTTTTGTGGATAATGCTTTTGGTATCCTATCTATGAAATCTGCATAATTCAGGGTAATAAAGATTTTTCTCCTATATTTTTATCTTAGAAGCTTTATAGTATTATGCTTTACATTTAGACTATGATCCACTTTGCATTAGTTTTTATGTAAGGTGTGAGTCAAAGTTTACTTTTATGCATATGGATGTCTAGTTGCTCTGGCACTATTTGCTGAATTTCTTCATTGAATTGTCTGTACCCCGGTCAAAAATCAATTGGCTATATTTGTGTGGGTCTATGTCTGAACTCTTATTTTGTTTTATTTATATATCTGTCCTTTCAACAATATCATAATATCTTAATTACTACAGGTTTATAGTACGTTTTCGAAATCAGATAGTGAGTTCTTTAATTTGTTCTCTTTTTCAAAATTGTTTTTGTATATTTTAGCTCTTTTGCCTTTCCATAAAATTTTAAAATATGCTTGTCAATATCTGTTTTTAAAAGCCTGTTGGGATTTTGATTGGGACTGCATTGAATCTGTACATCAATTTCGAGATAACTGATGGCATGACAGTATTTAGTCTTCTAATCCATCAGGGCAATATATCTCTTCCCTTATTTAGGTCTTCTTTGATTTTTTAAAATTAGTGTTTTATCGTTTTAAGTATACAAATCTTGCATCTTTTTTGTTGGATTTATACTCCAGTATTTCATTTTGGGGGTACTATAAGAAGTACTTTTAGAATATAAGAAATTCTAGTTGTTCACTGCTGACATAATAGAAATACAATGGATTTTTGTTTATTGATCTTATATCCTTCAGCCTTGCTAAACTCACCTATTCTGGAAGTCCTTTTATAGATTGTTTGGGATTTTCCAAAGTAAACAATCATGTTGTGTACAACCCAGTAAATATGGTAAATATGTGGATAAATTTAAAAACTATTCTTGCTCTTAAAAGTCTTTAAAATACATATGACTGTTTAAAGTGAAAATTATGATACTAAATTGTGGGTTTATAATTATGTAGATGCAATACATAAAACAAGAGTAGTATAAAGGATATAGAGAAGAACCATGATGTCTACATTTTCCTTGAAGTGGTTAGTATTAACAAATGAACTGAAAAGAGAATACAATATTCTTCTAATAGAATAAGACAACAGGAGAGAGAAAAAAATTTTTTAAAGTGTTTGTATACATAAAAATGTACAACGTACAACAGAATTAAAGGAGCTATGAGTAATTAAAGAAGAGTAAAATACCACATGTATTGTACCCATGGCCCGGAAATAAGAATAAAGATAAAATTGGCTGTAGGTCCAAAGACAAACTTGATTCTTTCAAGAGCAAAAAAGGAGTAGGAAAGAAAACAAATACAATCATTTTTGTTCAAACCAGGAAACTGTCTATGAAGATCCATTTGGGAATTGTTTTAATGAACTACCGTGTTTCCCCGAAAATAAGACCTAGCCAGATCATCAGCTCTAATGCGTCTTTTGGAGCAAAAATTAATATATGACCCAGCCCTATGTTATATTAATATTATATTATATTATATTATATTATATTATATTATATTATATATTATATATTATAGCCGGTCTTATATTATAGGAAAATAAGACCAGGTCTTATATTAATTTTTGCTCCAAAAGACACATTAGATCTGATGGTCGGCTAGGTCTTATTTTCAGGGAAACACAGTAATACGAATGATTTGAAGTCAATTAATATCAATTAATTATATGTAAATGGTCTTTCTACATTTCTTTTGTGTATTTATTTTTTCCTTACAACACTAAAATATTTGCTATAACCATTGAAAATATAAAACTTGCCAAGTCCCTAAAAGAATACAAATTAGTATTCATCTCATTTTTAAAAATGAAGAAAGAAGCTTTTGTAACATAAATAAATGACTTCACTGGGATCATATGTGTTCTGCCACATTTGTTGGCACTACCTGATTCCCAGGCCAGTGTTCTGTGGCCCACCTGTTGACATCATATTGGTTCTAATTAAGTACTGGAAACTAAAAGAATTTTTATTTTCCTGGCAATCTAGAGATAGTGGTTCTTTTGGACATCTAACTCTGGTTTGGTTTCAAATACTTACGATACTAGTCCTTGATTAGCTTGGCTGATGAGACAGCCACCAGAACTGGCTCAATTAGAGTATTTTTAAATTTAGGGTGATCCTCGTTCCCTATTAATGAAAATTCAGAAATACATTATACGAACTATTTTCAATCATCTAAAAAAATGTGACAAGTGTCCTTCCTCTTGTATACTCTATAGACAGACACTGTACCTTTAGCCCTGTCCTGGTGAGAGGACACAAGAAGAAAAGCACTCATTCATGTGCACACACTCACGTATGCAACATGTAGACACATACACTCCACATGGATTTGTCTGATACCACAAAATATGAAGGTTAGTGACCTAGAAATGGAATTACAGCAAAAATATTCAATTCTGGGCTACATTCAAACTTGACTCATCTACAAGGTGCATGCTTCCTAGACATCAAGACAATTAACAGAAAACACCGCTCAGAGCAGTTGCCTGACTCCTCTAAGCTTTCATGCAGTGGCTCCTGGGATTGTCCTAACCTGAACCTAGGTTTCTTGACTTCCTAAGTCAGCTTTTTTGTTTCCACCCTTGTTTTATTATACAAATCTGTCAAACGTACAGCAAAGTTGGCATAGCACAGTGAACCTTTATGCCTTGTCAAAAGTCACAAACTTTTTCTATAAAGAGCGATATATTAAATATTTTAGGCTTTGTGGGCCAAATACATATCCTTCTTTTTTATTGCACATTATTTTTTCAATGTAAAAACCATTCTTAGTTTGGAAGCTGAGCAACAATAGTTCACAGGCTGGATTAATAAGCCCTTGGGCTGTAGTTTCCTGGCCCCTACTATAGAGAAATCTTCTTCATTAACATTTTGCTACATTTGCTTTTAAACTGTCTATCTAAATATACATATTGTTATCATTACATTATCATTATTTTATTACTGAAGAGGATTTGAGAGTACACTTCTCAGCCTTGGTTCCAAAGTACTACTTCATATAGTTCCAGAGAATAAGAACATTCTCTTGAATGAACCTCAGTACAATTGTCAAATTTAGGAAATTAAGCATTGATATAATACTGTTATCCAGTGCATATATAGTCCATATTCAAGTTTTACCAACTATGTTAGTAATGTTCTTTATAGGAATTTTTTTCCAATCCAGGATCGCACATTGTGTTTAATCACCAGGTCTCTCCAGCGACAGCTCCTGGTAACTAGCTTATACTAATTTGCTTTTGTTGCTCCCTTAGATCCTTACTTCTGAGATTATGAGACTTTCTCTCCCAATCAATCACAGTTCTCTGAAATAATCCAGCCTGGGTAGGACAACCCCAGAAACTATTGCATGAGGAGGTCTAAGCATTAGAGAATCACCCGCTTCTCCCCCAAATTCTTTTCCACAGGTGAGGAACTACAATGCACACCTTCTTACCTGTTAAAAAAGAAGTTCTCTTGAGTTTATCAATTTAAATTTTAATTCTAAAATGTGTATTCTGCACCCTCACTGACAATATCTAGTTTAAGCTCTCAGCATTTCTTTCCTGAATAATTAGAAAAGCTTCATACTCAGCCTCCCTTCTTTGATTTTTGGTATATGCAATCTTTCCTCCACACTGCTACAAAAATAAACTTTCTATATTACAAATGGAAATACAGTATTTCTGTTGCACTTCAGTGGCTCTCTCAAGGCTTCAGAATAGGGCCCACATTTCTTAGTATGGTGTAGGAGGCTCCCTTGTCTTTCCTTTTTACCTTTTCTTTGATCACATCCTCAGTTTCCATTACAACCTTAACTGAAACGTACCCATTTCAGTCATACATTTCAACAAAGACTACTGACAAGTTCTGGCTTTGGGATAATACAATTTTATAGTTTCATTTAAAAACTTTAAATCACTGATATTTTGCCAATATGTGATTTAATTCAGTCCATTTAATAAAAGGAAAAGGACAATATTACTTCCACCGCTGGACAGATCATATGGGAAGGTCTAAAGAAGAGAGAAAACCTACTGAAATTCTGTACTTTTCAATATTAATGATGAAAGACCAAATGCTCCAAAAACCCATGTTTTACAGAAGGATATGTAAAAAGTCCATGCGAGTGCAAATAATATTAACCAAGGGAAATTTCAATACTAATTCCTGCCACGATGCTTGTGTTAGATTATCCCTGAAGCCAAAATAACTACAAAGCAGGCAATGTATGTAAAACAATTGTATGAAACTATTGGAGAGCAACATATGCAGGCAAGGCTTTAGAGACTAGACTCCTTCAGAGAATAACAGTATACAAATACTCAATGGAGAATATCAGAGAGATTTTTAAAAAATATATAAGAAAAATTGCACAAACAGGAGGAAGGCAGTTGAAATACTATAAGGGTTTTTACATTGAGATGTGGTAAAAGTGCTAATTTAACTATAATAAATCAGGAATATATATTATAATCTCTATGGCAACAAAAAAATAAAAATACATAATCGAAAAGTTAATAGAGGAAAAATATATACAGAGGATACCAAAAACATGTATATACATTTTAAGGAAAAAACCTGTATCAAAATTGTAATACTCAATATATACCGATAACAAAATATGAATACATGTCACGTTTGACTTCTGCAATTACAAGAGGTGCTCAAAGTGGTTACCCTTCAGCATAATTTTAATAGTTTTTTCCTTTCTTAAAATGTGTATACATTTTTGGGGGCACCTCTGTATATATCACTCATGCCTTTTTGTATGCCGTAATTTGATGCTTTGACATCTGGGGCCTTCTTAACAAAAAAGGCCTGCTACTCCCAGATATAGCTAATTCCTACAGATAATAAACAAGCACGTCTTACATATACAAACCACCAATCCAGAGCCCGTATCTCCAATGACCTCACACTCTGGGCCTCCTATCCCCTGCGCTCATCACTGAAGGGCCAAGTACCAGACAACGAAGGATAGCCCCTATACTCCAGAGCCTGCTGAAACTAGCTAATCCTAAACTTGCTTATCCTGTCTCACCTGTTCCTCCCCATAGAAACCACAATAAAGGCTCTTGCCCATGTATTTCCTTTGATTCCTCTGTCTCGTGACTGACACCACTGCTTCCCCACGTGGCCCCCTATGCCCACTTCTCTTGGGATCTGTGAGTATAACAAACTATCTTTTCAACGGCGGTTGTTACCTGATCTGTTGGCCTACCCATAGCTAAATAATAATAAAGTCTATATTAAAAATGATAACAGTAAACATTTGACTAATTCATAGTTGGCAAGAATGATGAATAAAGGAAGAGATACTGTATTTCCCCGAAAATAAGACCGGGTCTTATATTAATTTTTGCTCCAAAAGACGTATTAGGGCTTATTTTCAGGGATGTCTTATTTTTTCATGTACAACAATCTATATTTATTCAAGTACAACAACCTACATTTATTCATGTACAAAAATCTACATTTATTCAAATACAGTCATGTCATCTTCTTCTGGAACATCATCATAACTCTTAAGACCTCTAATTCCAGCTGAATTTCTTGTGACTCCATTTCCTGTAGAACCATTGGCCCCAATCTCTCATGTGCAGCAATAGAGCTCTCCTTGAATGAGCGCTTCTTGTCCATGTAGTCTGCTCATAGTGCATTGGCAACACAGCTGTCAGTGATTTTATCCCCTGAATTCTTCACCCAAGTCACGACCTCTTGCAGGCGAGGCTTCACAAAGTTTCCACGCTGATTTCTCTCCATTCTATTTTCAATGTAGTCATTGATTTCCATGCGCAAATGGTCCTTGAATGGCTTGTTTATTGAATACCAAGAGTCTGAAGATAGGCAGTCATTCCTGCGGGAATCATTATTTGATCTATTCTTCTCTCTGCAAGGAAGTTCATGTCTTTAGTGCAGTGAGTGCTGGCTGAATCCCAGACTAGCAGACCTCTGGCCACCTCGCAAAACAAGTGGGAGCATTAAATTGACGCACTTCCTTATAACTGCTTGTGCGCACCAGGCTTTTTCGGTTTCAAGAACATAAATGCCTGAAACACGTTCAACCTTATCTTTCTTGACCTTAGTGATGATTAGAGGTGGGGCTCTCTTTCCATCCAGACGAACTGCCAAAATACACATAACACACACACTTTTCATAACCAGTGGAGGGAATGTAGATTGATGAGGCTCCCCTCTGATCAATTGTCGTTTGAGATCCTTGGCCCATAAACACTGCAGTTTCATCCATAGCAATCATGTTGGAGAGTTGGTATTTAGAAAAGTTGATGCCATCAACAAAGGACTTGAATGCAATGTAAGTGCACGTTTAATAACTTCAGTATCTTCCAGCTTGAACAGTGGTGTCGATCTTAGAGACAGTTCATATCGCTGAAGGAAGCCATCTAGCCAGTGTTGTGATGCGTTGAATTCTTCTGGGAATATTTCTAACTGTGGTGCCATTGCAAGGGCAAATGCTTAAATATCAGCCCTGTGCACAACCAAAGCCTTTGCTCTCCTGTCAGCAATCCATTCACAGATGATGTTTTCCAGCTCAGGAAATAATGGTTGCCGACTTGATCCACACTTAGGCTTGTTAGCATTTCCCTCATCCACCTGTTCACCAAGGTTATCGTACTCTGCTCGCCATTTTGGGACCATTTGGAGATCCAGCTTCTTCTCTTTGCAGAAAGCCGAAAGAGTCTTGCCCTGGGAGTCCTCCATGATTCTTGCTTGTACTCGACGGGATAGCTCTTTCTTTTTGCACTCATCTTGTCTGGGGGTCAAAATATTATTTCCTTTAAATCTACCATAAACCAAGTGTTAATTGAAGATGAGACAAGATTGGCAACAAAAATGATGACAGTTAAGAATGATGGTCCACACAAAAGCGATGAAAAATTGCAGGCACCAAAATTCAGAAAACATTTCTTTATTTCACAAGAGTGCAGTAAGTACGTCAGTTACAACACACGATGTATTGAATTATGAAGATTCACATTAGATACAACCACGTCCGTTCGTTATCAAGTGCGCACGTTATTCGTGCGCTGTGTCTGTACTCTGATTGGTCATTCGGCAATAAGTCTCGAGTTCATCTGTTTACATAGGCATTTATCTCTCATCCAAAGGTGCCCACTTGGGTATTTACAAATACTTAATTATAATTTATATTATCATTTATTTTAAGTATTCATGTAAATAATATTTATATTTAATTATATATTAATATTATTTTATAATTCAATACATCCATCATGTACTGCAAGGGACGTACTAAATGCGTCCATCTGACTGACATCTAACGGTAACTGGAGCTTATTTTTGGGGTGGGGCTTATTACAAGCGTCCTGAAAAATCATGCTAGGGCTTATTTTCTGGTTAGGTCTTATTTTCGGGGAAATACGGTAGTACAAACAGAAATTAAATAGGAAAACAACAGACTTATGTTTAACTAAAAATAGTAATTGCATCAAATGTAAATGAGCAAAACACTCCAATTTAAAAAAGTTGAGATAGGGAAAAAGTTCTTTGACACACATTGGTCTTGGTAGCAGTTTCCTGGATATGACACCCAAAGCACAAATTAACAAAAGCAGAAATAAATAAATGGGACTACATCAAATTAAAAAGCTTCTGTAGAGCAAAAGACGCAATCAATAAAATGAAAAGGCAATTTATGGCATGGGATAAAATATTTGCAAATCATCAAGAAACAGAGAGAGAGGCCCAAATAAATAAAATCAGAAATGAAAGACAAGTGACAACAACATGACAGAATTACTAAAGATTATAAGGAAATACTACGAAAAATTATATGCCAACAAATTGGACAACCTGGAAAAAATGGATAAATTCTTAGAAACATACAATCTTCCAAGACAGAATCAGGAAGAAACAGAAAATCTGAACAGACCGATTACTTGTAAGGAGATTGAATCTGTAATAAAAACAAAAACAAACAAACAAAATGACAACTCCCAACAAACAAAAGCCCTGGACCACAAGGATTCACAGGTGAATTTTACCAAACATCCAAAGAATAATTATTACCTATCTTTCTCAAACTATTCCAAAAAATTGAAGAGGCGGGAAGGCTCCCAAACTCATTTTACAAGGCCAGCATTACCCTGATTCCAAACTACTACTAAAAAAAAAGACTACTACTAAAAAAAAAAAAATTTATAGTCCAATATCCCTGATAAACATACATACAAAAATCCTCAACAAAATAGTAGCAAACCAAATTCAGCAACACATTAAAAAGATCACACACCACGATCAAATGGGAATTATTCCCGGGATGAAAGTTGGGTCAGTAGCCACAAATCAATTAATGTAATACACCATTCACAAACAAAATGAAGGATAAAAATCTTATGATCATTTCAACAGATGCAGAAAAAGCATTTGAATAAATCCAACATCCATTTATGATAAAAAAAAAATCTCAGCAAACTGGGAATCAAGGGGATATACCGCAAAATAATAAAGGTCATATATGACAAACCCACAGCTAACCTCAAACTCAACAGTGAAAAGCTTGAAAGCCTTTTTTTTAAGATCAGGAACAAGTCAAGGATGTTCACTTTCACTACTTTTATTCAACACAGTATTAAAAGTCTTAGCCACAGCAATCAGATAAGAAAAATAAATAGAAAGCATCCACATTGGAAAGCAAGAAGTAAAACTACTATTAGCAGATGAGATGATACTATATACGGTGTTTCCCCGAAAATAAGACCTAACTGGAAAATAAGCCCCAGCATGATTTTTCAGGATGACATCCCCTGAGCATATGCCCTAATGCATCTTTTGGAGCAAAAATTAATATAAGACCCAGTCTTATTTTCGGGGCAACATAGTATAGAGAATCCTAAAGATTTCACACACAAAATTAGAACTAATAAATGAATTCAGTAAAGTAGCAAAATATTAAATTAATATTCTGAAATTGGTTGCATTTTTATACACTAATAATGAACTATCAGAAAGAAGAAAACAATCCCATTTACAATTGCATTAAAAGAATAAAATACCCAGGAATAAATTTAACCAAGGAGATAAAAGACCTATACTTAGAAAACTGTGACACTGAAGAAAGAAACTGAAGAAGATACAAACAAATGAAAGGACTTACTGTGCTCATGGAGAGGAAGAATTAACATTGTAAAAATGTCCATACTGCCCAAAGCAATCTACAAATTCAGTGCATTCCCTATCAAAAGGTATTTTTCACAGAACTGGAACAAACAGTCCTACAATTTATATGGAACCACAAAATGCCCCTAATAGCCAAAGCAATCTTGAGAAGGAAGAACAAAGCTGGAGGTATCATGCTACCTGATACCAAACTATGAGTACACTACAAGGCTATGGTAATCAAAACAGCATGGTACTGGCATAAAAACAGACACATGGAACAGAACAGAGAGCCCAGAAATAAACCCACACCTATATGGTCAATTAACCTATGACAAAGGAGGCAAAAATATACAATGGGGAAAGATAGTCTCTTCAATAGATGCTATTGGGAAAACTGGACAGATACAAGGTGGGGGGAAAATGAAACTAGACCGCTTTCTTACACCATATAAAAATAAACTCAAAATGGATTAAAGACTTAAACATAAGACCAGAAACTCTAAAACTCCTGGAAGAAAACATAGGCAGTAAATGCTTTGACATCACCATTAGCAGTATATTTTTGGATATGTCTCCTTGGATACAGGAAACAGAAGAAAAAATAAACAAATGAGACAATATCAAACTAAAAAATTTTTGCATAGCGAAGGAAACCATCAGCAAAACTAAAAGACAACTTACCAAATGGGAGAAGATATTCACCAGTGATACATCTGATAGGGGTTAATACCCAAAATATATAAGAAACTCATACAACTTAACACCAAAAACAAATAAACAATCCGATTAAAAAATGGGCAGAGGACCTGAATAGACATTTCTCCAGAGAGGACCTACACATGGCCAATAGACACATGAGATGCTTAACATCACTGACCAACAGGGAAATGCAAATTAAAAAACCACAATGAGATATCACATCTGTCGGAATGGCTATCATCAATAAATCAATAAACAAGTGTTGGTGAGGATGTGGAGAAAAGGGAACCCTTGTGCACTGTTGGTGGAATTGCAAATTGGTGCAGCCACTATGGAAAACAGTATGGAGCTTCCTCAAAAAAATTAAAAATAAAACTTGCATATGCTCTAGCAATTCAACTTCTAGGTATTTAGCCTAAGAAAACAAAAACACTAATTCAAAAAGATATATGCACCCCTATGTTCATTGTAGCATTATTTAAAATAGCCAAGATATGGAAGCAACCTTAGTGTCCATTGATGAATGTATAAAGAAGATGTAGTACATACATTCAATGGAATATTATTCATCTATAAAAAAGAACGAAATCTTGCCATCTGCAACAACATGGATAGACTTAGAGGATATCATGCTAAGTGAAACAAGTCAGACAGAAAAAGACAAATACCATATGATTTCACTTATATGTGGAATCTAAAAGACAAAATAAACAAAAGAGAAACAAACTCATAGATACAGAGAACAAATCGATAGTTGCCAGATGGGGGACTTGGGGCATGGGTGAAAAGGTGAAAGGGAATTAATATGTACAAATTGCCAGTTATAAAAATAGTCACAGGGATGTAAAGTACAGCATAGGGAATACAGTCAATATTTTAATAACTATCTATGGTGTCAGATGGGTACTAGACCTATCAGGGTGATCACTTTGTAAAGTATATAAATGTCTAATCACTTATGTTGGATACTTGAAAGTAATATAAAATTTCATGTCAACTGTAATTGAAAAATAAAAAAGATCAATATACATAAACCAGCTGTATTTCTATACACCAGCAGTGAACAATCTGAAAAGGCAATTAAGAAAGTAATTCCATTTACAACAGTATCTAAAAGAATACCAGACTGATGAATAAATTAAGCAATGCAGGGTAAGACTTGTATACTGAAAACTACAAAACACTGCTGAACAAAATTAAAGGAGACCTAAATAATGTTTAGAAAGACATCCTGTGTTCATGGATTAGGAGATTTAATATTGTTAAAACGCAAATACTACCAAACATGATCCATAGATTTAAGTAATCTCTATCAAAATTGCAACAGACTTTTTGTAGAAATGGAAAAGCCAACCCTGAAATTCATATGGAATTGCAGGGGGTCCAGAATAGCCAAAACTATACTTTAAAACAGTAACAAAGTTATTCCTGATCTCAAAGTTACTACAAAGCACAGTAATCAAAACAGTAATATACTACCATAAAGATGAATATATAGACAAATGGAATAGAACTGAGAGTTCAGAAATAAACCTATACAATATGGCCCATTGATTTGACATGGATGTCAAGACAAATTCAATGGAGGAAAAAACAGTCTCTTCAACAGATGGTACTGGGACTAGATTTCCACATGCAAAAAAGTGAAGTTGGATCTCTGCCTCACAACATACACAAAAATTAACTCAAAATGGATCCAACATAAGAGCTAAGAACATAAAACTCTTAGAAGGAAACCTAGAGGTAAATCTTCATGAATTTGGACTTGGCAGTGGATTCTTAGACATGACACCAAGCACAAGCAACAAAAGAAAAAACAGATAAATTGGACTTCATTCAAATTTAAAACTTCTGTATATCAAAGGAAATTATCAAGAAAGGGAGAGTTCCATCAGTAGCAGGAGCAGAGAGCAGCCCCACCGCTGTGCTGGCCTGGTTACCGTCACACTCCTGGGAGGAGCCGCAGCTGCTGCAGCGGGCGTCACCATCACCGCAACCAAGTGCGGTGAGGCTGACCACTAGCAGCTGCCACGGCCCATGGCCCCGCCCTCAGCACTGCTAGACCCCAAGCCCGCTCCACGGGGAGCGCAGGGAGTGGCTTTACATTGGCGGCGCCTGCTGGCGGGGACAAGGTCTACGCAATGAAGGTTTGGGGAACAGTAAAATGGTTCAATGTAAGAAACGGATATGGTTGCATCAACAGGAATGACACCAAGGAAGCTGTATCTGAACACCAGACTGCCATAAAGAATAACCCCAGGAAGTGCCTTCGCAGTGTAGGAGCTGGAGACTGTGGAGTTGGATGTTGTTGAGAGAGAGAAGGGTGCAGAGGCAGCAAATGTTACAGACCCTGGTGGAGTTCCAGTGCAAGGCAGTAAACATGCAGCATACCAGAACCATTATAGACGCTATCCACGTCGCAGGGGTTCTCCACGCAATTCCCAGCAGAATTACTGTGTTTCCCCCAAAATAAGACCTAGCCAATCAGCTCTAATGCGTCTTATGGAGCAAACATTAATATAAAACCCAATATTATATTACTTACAATTATATTAGACTCGGTCTTGTTTTATTATACTTATATTAATTTTTGCTCCAAAAGACGCATTAGAGCTGATTGTCCAGCTAGGCCTTATTTTTGGGGAAACACGGTACCAGAATAGTGAGAGTGGGGAAAAGAATGAGGGATCGGAGAATACTCCCAAAGGCCAGGCCCAACAGCGCCGACAGGTGACAGCTCCCACCTTACTACACAAGCAGAGACCCTACTGGCGTTGACCACAGTACGTATTCCATCCCGCCTGTGCAGGGAGAAGTGATGGAGGGTCTGACAACCAGGGTGCCAGAGAACAACGTACACCAGTGAGACAGAATATGTATCGGGGCTATAGACCTCGATTCTGCAGGGGCCCTTCTTGCCAGAGACAGCCTAGAGAGGACAGCAATGAAGAAGGTAAGGAAAATCAGGAGATGAGACTCAAGATCAATGGCCACCTCAACGTCAGTACCGCCATAACTTCAATTATTGATGCAGAAGCCCAGAAAACCCTAATCCACAAGATGGCAGATACAACAGCAGCCCATCCACCAGCTGAGAATTCATCCGCTCCTGAGGCTGAGCAGGGTGGGGCTGAGTAAATGCTGGCTTATCATCTCTACTATCATCCGGTTTAGTCATCCAACAAGAAGGAATGAATATGAAATAACAGCAATAAGAAATGAGTGAAAGATTAGAGTTGAAGACTGTAAGTACTTGCTTTTTGCCCACTGACCAGATAACCAGAACTATCTGCATTATCTATGCAGCATGGGGTTTTTATTATTTTTACCTAAACACATCTCCTTTTGGTAATGACAAAAGTGTTTTTTTAATTTTAAAAAAAGCCTGTTTTTCCTCAATACACCTTTAAAGGTTTTTAAATTGTTTCATATCTGGTCAAGCTGAGATTTTTAAGAACTTCATTTTTAATTTGCAGTAAGTTCACAACTTGATTTTTTTCAAAAAAGTCAAACTGCAAACACCTGTTAATAAAGGCCTTTAATAATAATAATAATAATAATAATGTGAAAAAAACTACAGAATAGGAGAAAACATCTGCAAATCATATATCTGGTAAAAATTTAATATTCAAAATACATTAAAAGAAACCCTGCAACTCAACAACAGAGACAACTCAAATTTTAAACTAGGAAAAGGACTGGAATAGACATTTCTCCAAAGATACATAAATGACCAATAAGCACATGAAAAGATGGTCAGTTTTATTAGTCATTAGAGAAATGCAAATCAAAACCACGAGATGCCACTTTACACCTAACAGAATGACTACAATCAAAATAACAGAAAATAACAGGAACTGGAACTCTCGGTACACTGCTGGTTAGTAATGGAAATGGTGCAGACTCTGTGGTGCAGTGTTGACATTTCCTCAAAAAGATAAAGAATTACCATGTGATCTGGTATTTTCACTCATAGGTACGTATCCAAATTTATAAACAGGGAATCAGATACTTATATGCCAGTGTTCACTGTAGCATTTATTCACCATAGTCAAAAGGTGGACACAATCTATTGTCTGTCAACAGATAGACAAACAAACCATGATATATACATCCAATGGAATATTATTCAGCTATGGAAAGGAATGAAGTACTGAGATGCTGTAACATGGATGACCTGTGAAGTGATATAAATTATACATGAAGTACAAATATTGTATGATTCCATTTATATAAAATATTAATAGGCAAATTATAGAGACGAAGAGTAGATTAGAGGTTATCGGGGGCTGGGTGGAGAGGGAATATTTGGAGTTATGCTAATGGATACAGAGTTTCTGTTTGTCGTGATGAAAAGTTTTCAAAATAGATAGTGGTAATGGTTGTACATCATTGCAAGTGTAATTAATGCCACAAACTGTACACTTACAAGTGGTTAAAATGGCAAATTTGATGACTTTTTTTTTTTTTTTAGCATAAAGTACACATACAAGAAAAAAAGACTTGGGTCCATATCCTCCTGCCAAATAATAATCCTAGATTTTCATAACACTAAAATTGACTCTGTATGGAACTTTACAGAAATCAGTGTTCTGCAATGTTGAATTCCATAGCAATACAAATGATAAGACCAACAGTGTGCTAAAAATTCTAAACATGTAAATTCAAGCAAAATAATATCCTTTCCCATTTTTCCAATAATCCAAAAAGCTCAATAAATAAAACCATCTGCTTTCATATTATACACACACACACCTATGCAAGTGACTATAAAATGGACTGTGGCCTGTATCTCTTTATATTATTGTTTTTAACTCTTCCAGGACTGGGTATTAAGTAAATGCTGGTCACTGACATTAAACCTTTAACACTTACAAAATACACTGCTCCAAAGCTTCCATGGCCAATTTCTCTGAGATCTGTGAAGAGCTTCTCTGGATCTTCTTTGAAGAAGAGCTCTGCAATTTCAGGGTCCTTGAGGCTGCCTGCTCGGTTAGTTGATGGCATCCTGCTGGGCAATCAGCTGTCTGATTCTAATTTTATACTGCTATCCCAATCCTTGGTTCATCTGTATGAATGAAGCCACGTTGGCATAAACTACTGTAGAGAAATAAGAAAAGAAAAAAGTCAGGAAAAGCAAAAGCTGCTAAGAATAATTAACGTAAGATCACTTTTCAACAGCACATACAAAATTATCTCAGGTCTAGAACTTCACTGAGAAGCAAGTGTGGTCTACAGTAATTCCTAGTACAGTAATTCCTAAAGCTAGTTCATCATCACAATCACCTGTGGTGCTTAAAAAAAAGATTCCTACTCTATATAGTAGTATATGAGCATATACTATACATAAACTTCTAAAAGTTAATTAAATCTTTATATCTTGGAAGCCTTATATCTTGGAAACCTGTCTGTATCAGACTTAAAGATTTAGATTTACCTAATCCTGATGCAGTGAGCCCATCAGCAGAAGAAATAGTACAACACAGAGACTATTAAAAACACGCACAACAACTCAAGATGTACTCATAGTATGTTTCTAACAATAGGAGGAGTCCCATCTATTAATAATGTTCAAATACAAGAAAATACACAAAAGACAACTCGGTAAGTGGTCTTTCTTTTCCTTTCACATACCACATGCCAGTGTTTAGTCAACTGTAACACAGACATTCCAAAGAAAAATGCAATGGGAAAAAATAATGAATTTAACGCAGACAACTGCTTCCCCCATAAACCTGATTCACACAAAATATGGCCTTTATCAAATCTGCTTCATTAGATATGTAGACACTACAGATAACCAGTAAATTCCCTGGTGATTCTGCTACCAGTTCCTTTATATCAGATTACCCAATTTTAACTGAATCTCGTAAGTGAGAGGCTCTAGAACCTGAGTTCCGGAATGACACTACCTATACAGGAATCCTGGCAACACTCTTTATAAGCTGTGACTTGGGGAGCCTCATTTTCCTAATGTGTAAAATGAAAACAATAACTTAAGTAATTGAGTAGTTATAAGGGTTAAATAAGTTAATAAATGTAAGCACAGACTAGTACTCAGGCATACTAAGCACTACATTAAATGTTAGCTATTCACCAATTCACCAATTTAAAAAACACACCTCCAAAACGGATTTCACTAGACTTCCAATTTTCTCCATGCCCTTTATATAACTTAAGCAGCTAACTACCTATCTCATTTTTAAGTCACTGAAAATTTTAATTCTTGCCAGAAAACTTCTTTGTAACTAAATAAAATATATTTATAGGTCTTGTGTACCTTCCTAAATTAACACTACACTGCAATAAAAAACATTATTTGTTAACTGTTATTTGTATTCCATTTCTAACATACTTTCAAGACTGCCCCATATACTTTTACCAATTTGCCTGCTCTGAAAGTTCCCTAGAACAAAGTGTTTCAGTAACAGTTCTTTCAAGAATGTATAACCATAGGAAAGTCACCTAACTTCTCACTCCTAAAATGAGGAAATTGGAGCTAAATTCCATATAAAGTGGAATTAATCTACCTGTAAAAAAAAATCTTCCGTGTTAAGACTTTAAGAACTTTGAATGATCAAGTATTAGTATCCTTATTACAAGAATTATTTTACATTAAAATTTTCTAACTAGTTCACCGATATCCATCTTCTTTCTTATCTGCCTAACAAATTCCCACTCAAAATCTTTCAAAATTTAGATTAAATGTAATATGTTTGTAAAATCTCATCTCTAGTAGGAAGAGCTGATCCTACTCCCTTCCTGCTCCAAAACACCATGAAGCACTTACTGTATTATATTGCAAGTATTTCTCTCTTAGACAGGTAGGCAGGCACAATGTGTCTCACTCATTTTTATATTACCTCTGTACGTCCTATACACCCTACCTCCGACAGTTAATATTACATAAATATTTGTTGAACTAAAAAGGAATACTTAGTCTCTCTATACCACCCCTAAAAGTGGTCTAACTTCCACAAATATTTACTTAACAAATAGTATAAGACTATAATACGCAAAATATTAAAGCTCATGATAGAGAAATTAAGTAAATTCATATGTGTAGCACATCCAAAAAAAAAATCAGAAACAAGAAATAATGAGGGAATGGGGACATTTGCTCTACCAAATACCAAAAAATAATACAAAACTACCTTTAGCTCTAGAATACTAGAAGTAGGACAAATAAATCAATCTAAAACAGAGTCCAGAAACAAACTCGTATAGGTGTATTTTGGAATTTAGCATACAATTAGAGAATAAATAAATGTTGAGAAAACTGGGAACATATTTGGAAAAAATTATAAAAATTATATAGCCCTATCCCATATCTTATATAGTAAACATTATGCTGAATGGCTTACACATATATAATAAACATTATGCTAAATAGCTTAAAGAGGCAACATCAAGTCACTGAGGAAAAATAAGATTTGATAAAAGTGTTGTTGGGAGAAACACTTTACATATTAGGGATACACAGCAACACTATGTTCAATATCAAGCAGGTATTTGGGGGAAAAAGTAACACCTGTTCCTCAAACTGGACATCACAATTACATAGGGGTCAGAAATACAAATATAAAAAATAAAACTATACAAGTACTACAAAGAAATACGACCAAGGTCCTTTGTGATCAGGGAGTGAGAAACTTTTCCTAACTATGACCCAAATCCCAAACAATAAGGAAAAAGACTGATATATTTAACAATATAAAAAGAAAAGTTGGGAGAAGTCATGGAAAAAGACCAAAAATACAAATGGTGAACTTGGAAAAAATGTTTGAACCTTACGTTTGCAAAGGGTTATCATCCCTAATATGTAAAAAGTTTCAAAAACAAAAGAAAAATAACCAGATAGCCTTAATATATAAAGATTTTCTAAAAACAGCAAAGAAAAAAACCTGGCAGAGATATGGGTAGTTCAAAGAGAAAAACAAAGGAAACAACCATTAAATATATGATACTATGTTCAACATCAGTTGAAGAGAAATTAAAACTAGTACTATATTAAGATTTCATTTTGTACCTATTAGAATGGCAAAAATTAATCACATTCTGATGTGAGGTAGAAGAGAGACACACACTCTCCTATATTAGTAATGGTAACGTAAAAACAAGAAAAATACAGCAAAATCTAGCAAATTCAATATGCACTTAATCATTTCACACAAAAACCCCACTTTAAGGAATCTATACTAAAGTTACTTACAAAATATAAGAAAACATTATTAATAATTTGATAAATGGACAACATGAGGAACTGAAACTCATTACATTGCTGATGGGAGTGTAAAATGGTACAATCATTTTAGAAAACACTTTAACACAAGCTTATCAAGTTAAATAAACATTTACTATATGATGGAGAAATTCCCTAAATAGTTACATTTACTCAAAAGAAATGGAAACATAGGCACACAAAATACTCTACACAGCAGTTTTAAGCCCCAAACTGCAAACGATACAAACGTCTACCAACAAAGAAATGTATAATAAAGTTGTAGTATACTCACACAATGAAATATTCACAGCAATAAAAAGGAATAAACTACTGATACATGCAGTAACAGATGAGTATCAAAGCATTATGCTCAGCAAAGGAAACAAGAAACAAAAGAGTACATATACTATATGATTACCCTGAAAAATTCTGAAACAGGCAAAACTAGTCTCAAGTGATAGTTCCATGGTGGCCTGGGCTGGTAGGGGGGAGAATAGGGGAACGTGACTACAAAAAGGGCCTAAAGAAACGGGGGGTGATAGAATTCTGTAACTTGATTGGGGTAGTGAATTACACAAGTGTATACACTTGTCAAAACTCCAACTGTATACTTAAAATAGATGCATTATGTAAATTATCCCTCAATTAAATAAACAACTTTAAAAAATTAAATGGCTTAAAATCTAAGTAGTATATATATTGCAAATTTATTACAAAGTGTGGAAGAATATGTATTGAAACATTAATGTTTTCTCTGATAAAGTGGAGCATTACTTGTTAGCCTAGATATCTGAATTATTTAAATTTTGAAGCAACCACTTTATAACTTTAAGCAAGTTTACTTTAAATTGGAGAAAAAATATTTTTAAAACTAGAAAGACACATTTTCTGACTGAGGAGAACACGCACAAGGCTATTAGCATTTTTTTTGTTTTGTTTTACTTATTTTTATTAAATTTATTGGGGTGACACTGGTTAGTAAAATTACATAGGTTTCAAGTGTACATTTAAATAAAACATCTATAATTGCATTGTGTGCTCACGACACAGTCAGTTCTTCCATCACCATATATTTGACCCTCTTTTCTCTCTTCTACCACCACTGCCCCATACCCTCTGGTAACCACTTAACTGTATCTATGAATTTTTGTTTCTTTGTTGTCTTGTTCCCTTGTTGCTTTCAGTTTTATATCCCACATATGAATGGCTCTTGACTTTTTCTGTCTGACTTATTTCAATAGCTTAACATGATAATCTCAAGATCCATCACTGTTGTCGCAAATGGCAGTATTTCATCTTTTCTTATGGCTGAGAAATATTCCACTGTGTATATATACCGCATCTTCTGTATCCAGTCATCTATCGAAGGACACTTTGGTTGTTTCCATATCTTAGCCACCGTAAATAATGCTGCAGTGCACATCGGGGTACATATATCTTTAGGGATAAATGTTCTCAAATTTTGGGGGTAGATACCCAGGAGAGGGATTGCTGGGTTGTAATGGTAAGTCTATTCTTAACTTTTTGAGGAACCTCCATACAGTTTTCCATAGTGGCTGTACCAATTTACATTCCCACCAGCAGTGTATGAGGGTTCCTTTTTCCCCAACACTTACTATTATTTGTCGTGTTGGTGATAGCCATATTAACAGGTGTGAGGTAATATCTCATTGTGGTTTTGATTTGCATTTCCCTAAGAGCTAGTGAAGTTGAGCATTTTTTCATATATCTGTTGGCCATTTGTATATCTTCTTGGGAGAAGTGTCTGTTTGGATCATCTGCCCATTTTTAACTGGATTGTTTGTTTTTTTGTTGTTGAGTTGTACAAGTTCTTTACGTATTTTGGATATTAGCTGCTTATCAGAGGCATTGTTTGCAATACAAGGTCAGGTTGGACAATGAAGTTCGCGAACTCATCCTAGAAAAAGTGCTACAAGCCTCATTGCTGAATATCACTACGGTCACCTTCAAAGTACTCCCCTTGGGAAGCTATGCACCGACGCCAGCACCTAGTCCACCCTTCAAAGCAGCTGTGGAACTCTTTTTCTGGAATGGCCATTAGAGCTGTCACCGTATTACCCTTGATGTCCTGAATGTCATCAAACTGTCTTCCTTTCAATATTTCCTTTGTCTTTGGGTAAAGAAAGAAGTCTCTGGGGGCCAGATCAGGTGAGTAGGGAGGGTGTTCCAATACATTTATTTGTTTACTGGCTAAAAACTCCCTCACAGACAGTGCCATGTTAGCTGGTGCATTGTTGTGATGCAAAAACCATGAATTGTTGGCGAAAAGTTCAGGTTGTCTAACTTTTTCACGCAGCCTTTTCAGCCCTTCCAATAGTAAACTTGGTTAACAGTTTGTCCATTTAGTACAAATTCATAATGAATAATCCCTCTGATATTAAAAAAAGATTAGCAACATCGTTGCAACAAGTTCAAGAACTTAATTGTCAGACTGTGTATCTTCTCCCATTCTGTTGGTTGTCTCTTTGTCTTGCTGATGGTTTCTTTTGCTGTGCAGAAGCTTTTAGTTTGATATAGTCCCATTCATTTATTATTGCTTTCACTTCCATTGCCTTTGTGATCAAATTCATAAAATCCTCTCTGAACCCAAGGTTCCTAAGTTTAGTACCTGTGTTTTCTTCTATGCAACTTATTGTTTCAGGTCTTGTTTAGGTCTTTGATCCACTTGGAGTTAATTTTGGTATATGGTAACAGCAGTCTAGTTTCATTCTTTTGCACGTGGCTTTCCAGTTTTCCCAGCACCATATATTGAAGATAATTTATTTTCTCCATTGTATGTTTTTAGCTCCTTTGTCAAAAATTATCTGCTCGTGTGTGTGCGCGCGGGCGCGTGATATATATGGGTTTATTTCTGGGTTTTCATTTCCATTCCATTGATCTTTGTGTCTGTTTTTCTGCCAATACCATGCTGTTTTAATTACTGTCACTTTGTAGTACAAATGGAAGTCAGAAGTGTGATACCTCCAGCCATGTTCTTTTTTTTCTTAGGATTGCTTTGGCTGTTCAGGGTCTTTTGTGATGCTATACAAATCTGGTGATTTTTTGTTCTATTTCTTGAAAAAGTGCCATTGGGATTTTGATGGGAGACTGCATTAAATCTGCATATTGCTTTGAGTAATATGGACATTTTAACTATGTTGATTCTTCCAATCCATGAACACAGAATATCCATTTCTTTGTCTGCTTCCAATTTCTTTTAATAATAGTCTTACAGTTTTCAGTGTATAGGTCCTTCGAATCCTTTAAGTTTATTCCTAGGTATTTTATTATTTTTGTTGCAACTGTAAAAGGAATTTTTTTTCATTTCTTTTTCTGAAATTTCATTGTTCGTATATAGGAATGCAGTAGATTTTTGTGCATTGCTTTTGTATCCTGCAATTTTACTGTATTTTCTAATAGGTTTTTGGTGGTCTTTAGAGTTTTCTATATAAAGAATCATGTCATGTGCAAAAAGTGACAATTTAACTTCTTCATTCCCAATTTGGATGCTTTTTCTTTCTTTCTCTTGACTGACTGTTCTGGCTAGGACTTCCAATACTATGTTGAATAACACTGGTGACAGGGGGCATCCCTGTCTTGTTCCTGATTTTAGAGGAAAAGCTTTCAGTTTTCCATCATTAAGTATGATATTAGCTGAGGGTTTGTCATATATGGCCTTTATTATGTTGAGATTCTATCCTTCTATACCCATTTTACTAAGTGTTTTAATTATAAATGGATGTTGTATCTTGTCAAATGCTTTTTCTCCATCTATTGATGTAATAAGACTTGTATCTTTTATTTTGTTGATCAATTTGCATGTGTTGAACCATCCTTGTGTCCCTGGAATAAACCCCACTGGATCATGATGTATAATCCTTTTAATGTATTGTTGTATTTGATTTGTTAGTATTTTATTTAGGATTTTTGCATCTGTATTCATCAGAGATATTGGTCTGTAGTTTTCTTCTTTTGTGTTATCCTTACCAGGTTTTGGTATCAGGGTAATGTTGGCCTCAAAAAATGAATTAGGAAGTATTGCCTCTTCTTCAATTTTTTTTCACGAGTTTCAGGACAGGTATTAAATCATCTTAGAATGTTTGGTAGAATTCACTATTGAAGCCATCTGGTTTTGGTGGCAGGGGGCGAGGGGTTGGATGATTGTTTCAATTTCCTTGCTGTTGGTCTATTTAGATTTTTCAGTTTTTCATGATTATATATTTCTAAGAACTTGTCCATTTCTTCTAGGTTATTGAATTTGGTGGCATACGAGTATAGTCCTTCATAGTATTTTCATATGATCCTTTATATTTCTATGGTATCCATCATAGCTTCTCCTCTTTCATTTCTGATTAGGGTCTTTCTCTTTTTTTCCTTAGTGTGTCTAGCCAAGAGTTTATCAATTTTATTAATCTTTTCAAAGAACTAGCTCTTTGTTGCATAAATTTTTTCTATTATCTTTTTTGTTCTCTGTTTCATTTAGTTCTGTTCTAATTTTTATTATTTCCTTCCTTTTGCTAACTTTGGGTTTCATTTGTTCTTTTTCTAGTTCTCTAAGATGTAATGTTACAAATTTCCCTCTTAATATTGCTTTCACTGCTTCTCAATAATTTTGATATGATGTATTTTCATTCTCATTTATTTATATGTATCTTTTGATCTCTCCTTTTATTTCTTCTTTGACCCAGTCATTCTTTAATAGCATGTTGTTTAATCTCCACGTATTTGTGGTTTTTCCTGCTTTCGTTTTGCAGTTGATCTCCAATTTCAAAGCCTTGTGGTCAGAGAATATGCTTGGTATGATTTCAATCTTCTTAAATTTGCTGAGCCTAGTTTTGTGTTCCAACATATGATCTATCCTTGAGAATGTTCCATGTGCACTTATAAAATAATGTATAGTCTGGTGTTCTAGGTTGAAGTGCGCTGTAAATGTCAATTATGTCCATTCGGTCTAATGTGTCATTTAAGGCTGATATTTCCATATTGATTTTTTTGTTTGGATGATCTATCCATAGCTTCCAATGGCATATTTAGGTCACCTACTATAATTGTGTTTTTGTCGGTTTCTCCCTTTAGTTCGGTTAGTTAGCTGCTTTATATATTTTGGTGCTCCCTGATTGAGAGCATATATATTGATAATTATGTCTTATTATTGTACTGTCCCCTTTATCATTATGAATGTTGATCTTTGTCGTTGTTTTTTATCCTGAAGTCTGTTTTATCAGATATCAGTATGGCTACACCCACTTTTCTTTGGATGCCATTTGCATGGACTATCACTTTCCACCCTTTAACTCTGAGTCTATGTAGCTGAGATATGTCTCTTGGAGACAGCATATGGTTGGATTTTGTTTTTTTGATCCAATCTGTTACTCTGTCTTTTTATTAGTGAATTCTGTCCATTTGCATTTAGGGTGATTATTGATATACTCATATGATGCATTCCTATAGCTATTTTGTCTTTTGTTTTCTGGAAATTCAGTGTCTCCATTGTTTTTTTGCCTTTTTGTTTGGTGGCATTGTATGATTTTTTTCCCCCTGTTCTCTCTTTTTTATGTATCTCAGTTCTGGATGTTTTGGGAGTGGTTATGGTTACTATTAAGTTTATGTAAATGAAAGGTTCATATATACAGTAGTCCTTTTTTTCAGCATGCTTATTTTCATTCCCCTTTGCAAATTCAGACCTTTGCTTTTATGCTGTGAGTTGTTTTTTTTCTGAGATACAGTAGCAATTTTTTTTTAATCTTCTTTACCCTTTAAATGTATAATGCCCTATTCTGTATAGAGGTTGCCATTTCCTGCTTCTGTCTGTCTGTTAGTAACCTTGCTCATAGTTTTGTATCCTTTTGTCTTTTTGTTTCAAATAGCCTCCTTCAGTATTTCCTGTACTGCAGGCCTTGGGATGCAAAATTCACTCAGTTTCTGTATATCTGGAAAAGTCTTTATTCCTCCTTCATATCTAAAGGATAATTTTTCTGGATATATTATTCTTAGCTGGTAATTTCTATCTTTCAATAGTTTGAATATTTGATTCCACTCCCTACTGGCTTTTAGAGTTTCTGCTGAAAAGTCTAATGATAATCTAACGGGCTTTCCTTTATAGGTTAGTCTTTTTACCCCTGGCTGCCTTGATAACTCTGTCATGAATTTTTGACAGCTTCAATATAATGTTCCTTGGAGAAGGCCTGTTAGGATTGAGGTGATTAGGTGTTCTGTTTGCTTCTTTGATTCGAGGATCCACTTCTTTCCATAGGTTTGGGAAGTTCTCGTCAACTATTTGAATAGACTCTCTGTGCTCTTCTCCCTTTCTTCTTCTTCTGTTATACCCATTATTTATATATTACTCTTTCTGATGGAGTCAGATAATTCTTTCATATCTAACTCTCACGTCTCTCTCTTCTTCCATCTGCGTCATTTCCAGATCTCTATCTTTGATATCACTAATTCTTTCCTCCATCTGGTCAGCTCTGTTTCCTAAACCGGCTATTTCATTCTTCATCTCTTTTACTTCAGCTCCAGAATTTCTATTTGGTTCTTTTTCAAAATTTCAGTCTCATTGTTAAAATATTTTTTGTTCTGAGTTCATTAAACTGCCTGAGTTTTATTGCACTTCATTTGAGATTTTTTCAGAACTGCAATCTTGAATTCTCTATCATTTAAGTCACATATTTTCGCATCTATAAGTTCATATTTTGGAATTCTTTCTGAGTTGCCTTGTTACCTTGGTTATTCATGGCAATTAATGAATTATTTCTTTTCCTGGGCATTTATAGGAGTGGATTCTGCAGCAGGTTGATATGAAAAGGTCTTTCTTTTGCTTTCCAGTAGGTGGTGCTGGAGCATTTTACATTTTCTCTTGTGCTGTCCAGTCTACTCCCCTGGTAGGAGATTTCCCTGGGGAGGTGGGAATCTCGTCTGACCAGGTTGCTTGGGTCTCAGTACACCACTCCTGTGGAAGAATGTGGTGGGCACTGGGGTTCTGAGCCTCTGAAATCCCAGTGCCGCCCCTGCAGCCAGCTCCAGAGCTATGTGTTTCAGCAGCCCTGGTGCCCCCGCTGCAATCAGCGGTAACAGTGGGGGCAGGGTGGGCTGGGAGAGGCAGCAGGCACAATGGGTCTGCTCTCTGCGTGCACTGGCGACTGCCAGACCACAGCTGCCTCACCCCTACACCTCCTTCCCTGTCACCAGACGTAGCCCCACTGTGCATCTACCACTCCGGAACTGTCTCTCCAGCTCTCAGGGCTGTAGATATTCTGCTCCTAATCCAACAATGCCACTTTTTTCTTTCTGGGGCCCACTGCTAGCACTAGGAGGGCGTGATGGAGGGAGCTCTGAGAAGGTCGGAGGCGGCGGCCAGGCTCCAGGGCTTTGTTTTCTGAGTGGTGGTGAAGGCTGTTACACCGAAATTGTTGGAGCCCTTCTGTATTGTCTTTGCCCCAAGGTCTCTGCCCCATCTCTGGATTTAGCCATATTATATGCTGATTTACTCAGGCAGGATTGCTGGGGCCACAGAAAGTGCTCCTGTAGTCTCAATGCTCCCCTCTCCTGGGACCTCAATGAGCTCCAGGCTGTACCCGCAGTCCTCATCTCTGCACTTCTCCCTTCGCTCCTCCCCTATTCACCCTGATTTGCCCACCTTCACATGTTTCAGTGCACGGATCTCTCAGCTGTGTTTGTGTGTTGCATAGGGAACCCTTTGTTGAATTATAGCTGTTCAATTTGTTATAACTTCCAGAGGAGGTATCAAGGAGCACTTCTCATGCTGCCATGTTTCTGACGTCACTACCAACGTTATTTTTAACTCACAAAAGACTAATGCATTTAAAAACTTTTATGTCAAAAAAATGGAATCAAACACAAAAATCAAACATCCAGAGCAAATACAATTAAAGGTTAATATTCCTTAAATACACAAATATCATTCAAATCACTTAGAAAGTACCTAATCCACCAACGTATGGCCAAAGGATATACATTAATATTCTATAAACAGGTAATATTAATGATTGGGGAAAGAAGTCAAACTTGAAGACTCATAAGTATGACCATGAGTTTTCTGATTTTATTTTCCTCCTTTATCTCCCAGCTTTGGCCTAAGAGTGGCCTGAGTTACAGAACTATGTTGGAAGGTGCTGACAAGAAAACTTAAAGAAATTCCTTTTTTCTGTCCAAAGAACTGGGAAAAGAGAACCCTGAGACCTGGAGATTGTGGGGGAGAATGCCTTTTTTTTCTTCTTCTTTTTTTCTCTCCTAAGCCATAGAATTGCACTGCCCTAGCAACAGAAAAACCCTGTAAGACAACCTATCTCTCTGGCCAGAAAAACGGAAAAACAGGGCCCTTGTAATCCAAAAAGTATGAGGGGAATTTTATCTTTTTTCCTTCTCTCTTCTTTCCTCACTTCACCTAAGGGCAGCCCTAGTTATGGTGAACTGTAAAAGAGGTCTAAAACTCTCACAGAAACCTGTTTTTCTAGTTAGAGGAAGTGGGAAAAGGCCACTGGAAACTGAAGAACATGCAGGAAATCATGGAGAGGAGAGAGCTGGAAAAGAGATGCCCCAATGCTGTGTATAAACCAACAAAATACTGATTTGTGGTGTGTAAAACAGACTTAAAGAAGTGTGTGGCAAAGGCCACATTAAAAAGAACTAATCTAGATATAAACTACTGCCCAAACCCCAGCCTGTCATTGAGATGCACTGTTCCAGTCAAATACAAAGAACACAGAGAAGGTTTAAACAGAACTCAGAACTTCAGCCATAGAAAGTAAGACAAAACTTGCCATTTAAACGAGTTAGAGTCTGAAGAAAAAAAACCAAAAACACACACACACACATATACAAATCAATATTCTCCAAATGATATTAACAGGACTCAGAAATAACACAATATTCAAAATGTCCAGCATAAAATTCAGAATTACTCTACATGCAAAAACAAATAAAACACGTGCATACACAACTAGAAAATGTCACAAATTATCAAGGGGGTAAAAGGATAAACATATGCCCATTTTAAGATAAGTAATGTTGGAATTATCACATAAAAATTTTAAAGCAGCTATTATAACCATACTTAATGAGATAACAGTTAACACTCTTGAAACAATTGGAAAGGCGTATGTTCTTAGAGAAATAGGAATTATAAAAAAAGACATGGAAAATTTAGAACAAAAATACAGTATCAGAAATTTAAAAAAACACACACAAATCTCATCGCATGGGCTCAACTGCAGAACAGATATGGTAGAGGAAAAGAGTCAGTAAACTTGAAGACAGATACAGAAATTATCTAAACTGAAGACCAGAGAGGGACAAAAAGATTGAAAAAAATGAATAGTACTTTAGTGACTTATGGAACAATATCAAATTGTCTACGTTTCATAACACTGGTGTTGTATTAAGAAGAGGAAACATAAATTGGTAGAGAAAAAGATTTTTAGTAATAGCACAAAACTTCTCAGGTTGGACAGAAACACATAAATGTAGATTCTAGAAGCTCAGCAAAGCACGAACAGGACAAATGCCAAAACAAAACAAACAAAAACATGTTTCCAGTCAAGATGGTGAAGTAGGTAAATGCTATGCTCACCTGTTCCCCAGGACCACCTCAAAATTACAATTAAAGGACAGAACCATCATTGTGAATTCAACCAAAGTGTTATAGCTAACGGTATGCAGAAGAAGCCACTTTGAGACTGGCAGGAGGGGAGAGATGCAGGATGGGCTGGTCCCACAGCCAGTTGTAGCAGTTAAAAATCAGGAGGGATATCTTGGCTGAGAGGTCCCCGTGAGGAGCAAGGGGTCCTAGCCCCACACCAGCCTCCCCAGCTCAGAGTTCAAGTGCCGGGGAGAGAAGTCATCATAACTTCTGGCTGTGAAAACTAGAGCAGACTGTGGCTGAGTGAGATGGAGGGCTGCTGGAAACCCAGGCAATCCCCTTAGAATGCCCACTCACAAACTTACTGACAGACTCACTTGCTCTGAATTCCAACACTTGGTCAACAAATCAAAAGGCACCATGGACATACTGGAGGAACTGAATTATCTGGCGTCAGGGCTGGCGGGGCAGCTTTCTCCCAGACAGACATGCTGGCAGAAACCATTGTCCCATTGTTGAGTCCCCCCACCCATCCACCTGCATGCACAGGAGGGCACTACATCTGAGTCTGTAAGAACCTACTAACAACATTAGCCCCAATGTGGTGATTCCCTGAAAACCCGCCCACCCAACTTGTGGGCCTATCCAAGCTGCTTCCAGTGGCTCTTCCATACAAATGGCCTGTCTTGGCTCATGCTGTGGACTTGCCGAAAATCTCTCAAAGGTTCACAAACCTCAAACAAGCAGCATCTGGACTTGGTGTGCCCTTACTTCTTGCTGAGCAGCCCCAAGCCCAGCACTAGCAACAGCCAGCCTTAGTTCACAGCTTAGCCTCTCCCAGGTACCACCAAGACTAGCACAAGTGGCAAACATCTGCAGATTACTTTGTACCTCATAACCGGTGACCCTGGGCAGGGTACAGGCAACAGCTGACCTTGGTCTATACCAGCACCCCTCCCAAGAGGTCCCATAACCCACACACCTGGTAGCCAGCTTCAGACCACACCAGAATACCACCCAACCACTTCCACAAACAACACACCCAATGAACAGACCTGGCAGGCACGAGAGCCCCACTAAAGTGAATTCAGCTCTGGAGGATCAGAATGCACAACAGCCCCTGCACAACAGCTCCTCCACCGTGGTCACAGCCAGTCCTCACAACCAATCAGCCTGAGGGTCAGTCCCTCCCACTGATATGCAAACAGCAACTAAAGTTCAGCTACAACAGGAAGACACACACAACCCACGCAAGGGATACACCTGGAGCACCTGGCTCGGTGACCTGGGAGACTGCACCACTGGGCCCCACAGGACACCTATTATGTAAGGCCACTTTACCAAGATCAGGAGAGGTAACAGCTCTACCTAATGAATAGAAACAAATACAGGGAGGCAGTCAAAATGAGGAGACAAAGAAACATGCCCAAATGAAAGAACAGAACAAAGCTCCAGGAAAAGAACTAAACAAAACAGAGACAAGCAAACTACCAAATGCAGAGTTCAAAACACCAGCTATAAGGATGATCAATGATCTCAGTGAGAACTTCAACAAAGAGATAGGAAACATAAAATGGAGACAGAAAACATTTTTAAAAGTCAAAAATGAAGAATAACTGAAATTAACAATACATTAGAGGGAATCAACAGATTAGATGAAGCAGAGAATCAAATCAGCAATTTGGGAGACAAGGTAGCAGAAAACCCCCCATCACCATTATTAATAATAACCAAGATATTGAAGCAACCTGAGTCTATCAAGAAATAAATGCATAGGGCCGGCCCAGTGGCTCAGGCAGTTGGAGCTCCATGCTCCTAACTCCGAAGGTTGCTGGTTCGATTCCCACATGGGCCAGTGGGCTCTCAACCACAAAGTTGCCGGTTCAATTCCTCGAGTCCCGCAAGGGATGGTGGGCAGCGCCCCCTGCAACTAAGATTGAACACGGCACCTTGAGCTGAGCTGCCAAATTAGTCAAAACAATTTTTAAAAAGCACAACAAAGTTGGGGGTCTCACACTACCTGATTTCAAGATTTAATATAAAGCTGTAATAATCAAGATGGAGTGGTAACAAGGATAGACACACAATCCAATACAACAAAATAAGTCCAGAAACAGACCCACAAAAACATAGTCAATTGATTTTGACAAAGGTACAACAGAGAAAATATCATCTTTTTTCAAAAATGGTGCCACAGCAATTGGACATCCATATGCATGAAAATGAACTTTGACTCATACCTCACACCTTATAGAAAAATTAATTCAAAATGTTTATCTCAATGTAAAATGTTAACACTATAAAACATTTAGAAGAAAACAGGTGAATAATTTTATAACCTAAGGTTAGTCAACGAGTTCTTAGATATGACACCAAAAGCATAATCTATAAAAGGCAAATTGGTACTTTGGACTTCATTAAAATTAAAAATTTTCTCTTGCAAAGGACACTTTTAAAAGAAAAGAATGAAGTCAAAGCAAAGACTGGGAAAAATTATTTTCAAATCATGTATCTGAAAAAGGATTTGTACCCAAAATATACAAAGAACTCTCAAAATCCCAGTAATGGAATACAGGGCCACACACTAGGATGATAAAACTATAAAGAAATTCCCAGAAGTTATTACTGTGTCAGTATAGTAGCTACTTTGGGGAAAAGAGGGGTTGTAAGTGGGGTGAGACACATGGAAGCACTTCTGGAGTGGCTGGCGATGTGTTTCTTGTGTTAGGTAGTGGTTACGAGGGAATTTTATGTGTAATAATTCATTAAGCTACATATTTGTTTTGTGAATTTTCTGTATCTATGTTTGATTTTATAAAGACAATAAAAACAACATTATATACAGTTTGCAAAGAGGGCAATACAACAAAGTGGTATAGATTATTTTTAGGTAGTTAAAGCTAGTATTACGGACAACATTCATAAGTTTGTACTTCCCTTATGTTCCAAATTTTCAGTAATAATTGTATATTCAATTTCTACAACCAGGAAAAAAGATTTTTAAAAAGATCCAACAATATTTGTGCATATTCTCCAGGAATATGCCCCTTTTGGACAGGACGAAATGTCCGGCAAAGCACAGAGAAGCTTTTTTTTTTTAAAAGCTATTTTTAAAACACCTAATCTGTTCTTAGGGAAAAATATTATAGTAACTTACCATATTCTTCCTACTAAAAGGGAATAGTAAAAAGAAATTAATCCTATAAATAGCAAATGACATCTAATTTGTTTCTGGTTCCATAAAAATAGACCAGAGAAGCTGATCATTTATTAGGCTACTTAGGGTTGAATGTAAAAGGCATACACAATTTCTGTGGGTGGTACCATTTGGCTCAGACCTAAAACATATATCTCTAAGAAAGCTGATGAAACTAGAATTAAAAAACCCAATATAATTTGTATTAAAATCTCTCACAAAAATAGGATTTTCGGAATTAACTGTTCCACATTTGCAAAACACAGTCAAATAATTGACAATAACATCAGTCAAAGCAACAAAAAGAAGATGGGGAAAGGGTACTGATAATCACAGCATATTCAGTATCACCTGAGAAATGCGACTTGGATGAACGGTGATGATACCGTGGTATCTCATCTTTTCAGAACCTTCAGATTTTCAAAGGCCATTGTTGGTCTTAACTGCTTCAATACCATAAAGCTCTTTTCTCTACATCTGTTCATCAGAGGTTTCAGGCTTAGAAAACAGCCAACTTTCTTAAACATTCAATCCTTTTAAAGAAAAACCGACCCTACACAGAATCATCAGAGAAAGATTATACTATCTGCTGTCTCCCTTAACGCACACACACACCACTATACCAATAACTAGAATGATAAATAAACTGAGAAATGTAATCAATAAGAAATCTGACATCATAGGAACTCATATCAGGCTTAATCTACAGACACAGAACTAATGTGCTGACTACTTTTTATTATTATGTATTAATTACAGAAGTTTAGGGTTGGAAGAAATTAAGAGATCACTTCATTCCAAAAGGTCTTCTAATGGTGGGAAATACAGACTCAACCGCCTGAACCACTTTCTAGTACTTGAAACTAAAATCAAGGAGAAAGATGAAAAGCAAGGATAATATTGTTAAGGATTTAATTGGATTGCTGGGTAGGAGAGCATGCACAGGATAGTATGACGAATAGTTTAATTTGGGGCATTTATAAAGATGTGAAGATTAGTTTTTTTATTATAAAACAATGTGTAGCCATTTATATAAAAATAAGAAAATATATAGCTATACATACACAGATGATCTTGATACATCAGAAATAGGGATGTTTAGGCAGCTTATTTTTTTCCCATGGATTCTTTCTATCTTTCAAATTTTTGTTCCCCAAATGCATGGATTACTTTTCAGTTTTAATTTTAAAGAGATACAAGTAATTTTTTTTTCAAAAGAGGCTTTAGTTATACAATCTTACTAGTTATCATTTTATATATGTGTTCTTGCTCCAGTTAGACTAACCATATTAAACTTTTGCTCACCTTTCATTTTTTTTTGTTTAATTTTTTTTATTGGGGAACAGTGTGTGTTTTTCCAGGACCCAACAACTCCAGGTCAGGTCACTGGTTTCATTCTAGTTGCGGAGGGCGCAGCTCACTGGCCCATGTGGGAATTGAACTGGCAACCCTGTTGTTCAGAGCTCACGCTCTAACCAACTGAGCCAACAGGCTGCCCCTCACCTTTCATTTCTTACGCTAAATAAAATCTAAGTAATTATGATTAGAAATACAGGGTCTGGCCCGGTGGCTCTGGCAGTTAGAGCTCCATGCTCCTAACTCCGAAGGCTGCAGGTTAGATTCCCACATGGGCCAGTGCGCTCTCAACCACAAGGTTGCCAGTTCAACTCTTCCAGTCCCACTAGGGATGGTGGGCAGTGCCCCCTGCAACTAAGATTGAACACGGCACCTTGAGCTGAGCTGCCGCCCGGATGGCTCAGTTGGTTGGAGCACGGGCTCTCAACCACAAGGTTGCCAGTTCGATTCCTCGACTCCTGCAAGTGATGGTGGGCAGCACCCCCTGCAACTAAAATTGAACACGGCACCTTGAGCTGAGCTGCTGCTGAGCTCCCGGATGGCTCAGTTGGTTGGAGCGCGGCCTCTCAACCACACGGTTGCCAGTTTGACTCCCTCAAGGGATGGTGGGCTGCGCCCCCTGCAACTAGCAACGGCAACTGGACCTGGAGCTGAGCTACGCCCTCCACAACTAAGGTTGAAAGGACAACTTGGAAAGAAATCCTGGAAGTACACACTGTTCCCCAATAAAGTCCTGTCCACCTTCCCCAATAAAATCTTAAAAAAAAAAAAAAAAAAAAGATTAGAAATACAAATGTTAGCATCTTCTAATGTTTAGTACAAAATACCAAACTGTACGTTGGTGTTTATTCAATATTTGCATAAAATAAGCAATTCTACAGTGTTTTTTGTGGGTGAAAAAGAGATGAAAAATAACAGAGTGAATTTCACAGTTTACAAAACTTGACCATGGACTAGAAAACCATTGCAAATTAGCAACAGTTTATCTTCATTATAAGAAAAACACCTAGTGAAAAATGATCACCTTCTGAGCTAAATCTCAAATCTTTACCATACCAAGAGTTAAGAAATGTGCTATTCGTATACCTTGCTTGTGGGTTTCCTTTCTTTCTTTTGGTAGGGTGGGGGTAATTAGTTCAGCTATTATTAAATTTGAAAATGACAAATCAGATTATGTAATGGGAAATTTCAGCATAACTGATTTAAGTGTTGATTTAATAACACAACTGAAATCAACTTTACTTCTTCACATTTAATAGCACAAATATACTGTTTTAAAACACTAGATTATTTAATGCTCATTTTTATGGATCATTTCATGTAAATCCATAAAACAGAATGAGAATATGGAAACAAAGCATAGTGAAAAGAAACTATATTAATAAACCTGAAGGGCTATTTTATTCCAGAAGGATAACCATTAATAAAACAGAAACAGGACAAAGAACTATCCAACAACCCGAGTGAGTAAATATGAAATACAATCCACTCTAATACAATGTAGAAAAGGAGAGACAAGAAGCATAATTAAAAACAAAACAATATGATAAACGTAAGCCTTAAACATCTTGATGATAAAAATAAATTGGTACAGATAAATTATTCTGCTTAAAACCCTCATTTTGGTTAAAAAAAAAAAAAAAAAAAAAAAAGCCAAACCCATTCACTTAAGAGACACACATAAAATAAATGAAGCAAAAGTTGAAAACAGTATGATATACAAGTTTAGTAAAAAGAAAACAGGTGCAAAATAGTGTATAAACTACAGTATGCTCCCATTTGTGGTTTTTTAAAAAAGGCAGGAAAAACATATGTATGTATGTATTTGATAGTACATACACAGACTGTCTCTGGAATGATATTTCACAAACGTGTATTATTGTCTCGGGAAGGTACTAAGCTGGGCCTCTGAGGAACAAGAGTTGATTTTAAACTATAGTTAAATGCAGCTCCTGGAGCCAATATGCCTGAAATAGAATTCTAGCTCCCTTGTTTACTAGCTGTATGATACAGAATAAGTCACTTAGTTTGTCTTAGTTTCCTTATCAACAAAATACACCATCTGTAAAATGGTACTACTCTTAGGTTTGTTATCTTATTATTGCTAAGTAGTACTGTATGGATATACTACATGAGTGATTTTCTGGGAAACATATATATCATTATTATTGACTCCTGGAAATTCAGGAAGATCAAGAAAGCTCCTCAACCTTACAATTCTATTTAATGGTGAGATGCATTGCCATTATAGTCAAGAAAGATAAGAATGTCTCCTGCCTTCTATTATTCAACATTATTCTAGAGATCTTGGCTTTGTTAACATATGCCATAATACATAAAGAATTCCTACAAACCAGTAACAACAACAAAAAGTAAGCAAATTCCATGAATAAGAAATTCACAAAATAAGAATTACAAATGGTCATTAAAACATTTCAAACTATGCTAGTGAAGTAGAGATAAACAAAATGTGGAATATAAAAATAAAGAAAAATCAATAAAACCAAAAGCTGGTTCTTTGAAAAAATAACAAACTTGACAAGATTTTTTACGTACACAGAACAAGAAAAATGAGAAGGCTCAAATTATTAAAATCAGAAATAAAAGCAGGGCCACTACTACCAACCTTATAGAAATATAATAGTATGATCAACAAATTAGATACTCTAGACGAAATGATCAAATTCCTAAAATCACAAAAACTACCAAAACTCACTCAAGGAAATTGAAAATCTCACCAGACTTATAACAAATAAAGTGACTGAATCAATCAGTAATTGAAAAGCTTTCAACAACAACAAAAAAAGCCCAGGACAAAATGGCTTCACTGTTGAGACCAAATATTTAAAGAATTAACATCAACTCATTTTATGAGGCCAGTGTTTCCCTGATACAAAGCCAGATAAAGACATCACAAGAAAATTCCAGATCAATATCTTTTATAAATATCGATGCAAAAATTCTCAACAAAATAAACCATAACCAATAAGATTTATTCTAGGAAAGGCGGTTCAAATGTGAAAATCAATATACACCATATTAATAAAATGAAGGAAAAAACACATCTCAATAGAAACAGAAAAGGTATTTGACAAAATCCAACACACTTTCATGATAAACACACACAACAAACGAGGAAAAGAATGGAATTTCCTCAACCTGATAAAAAGCATCTATGAAAAACTCACTGGTATCATACTTAATAGTGAAAAACGAAAAACTTTCCCCCTAAAATCAGGAATAAGACAAGGATGTTCAGCACTTCTACTCAACATTGTCCTAGAAGTTCAAGCCAGGGCAATTAGACAAGAAAAATAAAAGTTGTCCAGATTGGAAAGGAAGAAATAAAATTATCTCTAGTCACAGATGGTATAATCTTATACATAGAAAACCCTAAAGAATCCACAAAAAACTGTTAGAACTAATAAATGAGTTCAGCAAAGTTTCAGGATACATTAATACACGAATACCAGTTGTTCTTCTATACTCTAATAATGAACATTCTGAAATGAAATTAAGAAAAAAAAATTCCATTTACAATATCATTTTTTAAATAAGTAATAATAATAATAAGTACTTAGGAATAAATTTAACCAAAGAAGTACAAGACTTGGAAAATGACAAAACATTGTTGAAAGAAATTAAAGACCTAAATCAATGGAACATCCTGCATTCATGGGTTGGAACACATAATATCATTAAGTTGGCAATACTAATTAAAATAATATACAGAGTCAATGCAATCCCTTTCAGAATCCAAGATGTCATTTTGCAGAAATGAACAAGTTTTTCCTAAAATTCATGTGTAACTGCAAGGGACACAGAATTGACAGAACAATCTTTAAAAAGAAGAACATATTAGAAGATTCATCTGGTTCAATTTCAAAGCATACTACACAAAGCTACATTAATCAAGACAGTGTGGTACTGTCATTAAGTATAGATATATAGACCAGCGGAAGAGAACTGAGAGTCCATACCTTTATGGTCAAATAATTTTCAGCAAAGGAGTCAAGACCATTCAATAGGGAAAAAAGTCTTTTCATCAAATGTTGGTGAGACAACTAGATATCTACATGCAAAAGAATGAATTTGGACCTCTACTTCATACCATATATAAAATTTTAAATGGACCAAAAACCAAGAGCTAAAATTCTAAAACTCTTAGAAGGAAACACAGGAGAAAATTTATATGACCCTGGATTAGGCAACAGTTTTTCAAAAGCACTTGCAATCAACAAAAAAATTAATTAAACTTTAAAGTTAACGTTTTTTCTCTAATTTTTCCATTAATATTCCCATCAAGGTTAAAAGACAATCTACAGGATGGAAGAATTTGCAAATCATATATTTAATATATGTAAATAATAATATATTTAATATATTTATATATTTATCAAGACTATATAAAGAATGATTAATTGGGTTACCCAATTAACCCAATTAAAAATGGGCAAAGACTTGACAGCCATTCCTCCAAAATGGAATACACAAATGGTCAATAAGCACAAGAAAAAGTGCTCAGCATCATATTCATTAAGGAAATGCAAATCAAAACTACAATAAGATTTTACTTCACACCCACCAGGATGACTATAATCAGAGTCAGATAATAACAGGTATTGACAAGAATGTGGAGAAATTGGAAACCTTGTGCATTGGTGGTGGAAATGTAAAATGGTGTAGCCACTGTGGAAAAGTTTGGCAGTTCCTCAAAAAACTAAACATAGAATTACCGTATGACCCAGCAATTCTACTCAGCAAATCCATCCTGCATTTCCCACCCAAGATAATGGCACCACTATTCTTTGTGTCTCTGAGGCCAGAAAACTAAATGTGATCTTTGAATTTTTTCCCTTCCTCTTTTTCTCCTCTAACATCAATCTAATAAAATGGCAAATCCAAGACTTGAATTTCCTCCTCTGTCCATTGCTGATAGCCTAGTTCAGGCCTTACTCATATCTTACCTAGACTAATACAATAATCTCCTAAGGCAGGAAATTCTTAAGAAAAGTCACAGAATTACTGCTCACTTTTTTTAAATGTGTTTTTCCAGGATCCATCAGCTCCAAATTAAGTAGTTTCAATCTAGTTGTGGAGGGTGCAGCTCACAGTGGCCCAGGCAGGGATCGAACCAGCAACCTTGTTGTTAAGAGCACTACGCTCTAACCAACTGAGCTAACCAGGCGCTCCTACTGCTCACTTTTTTAAAAACTCAAATAATACCATAATGCTTATAGACTGAAGCTCACATCAGTAGGTAAAGCACTCAACAACTCCACAATATGGCTGAATCCTTCCTTTCCAGTCTTTTTGAGTGTATCCATCCCTTAATCGTAGCAATGTTTATCAAAGCCTTCCCTGCCACCTGAAATAATCTCTTCTCTTCGTCCTTAACCAACCTATCCTATTTAAATCTGACTTCAAAACCTAAACCCATGAAGATTTCATAAAATGTCATTTGAAATTAGTTGTTGACATGCCTTATGCCCCCAGGCTATACCATAAGGCTCTGGATCTCCTCCACAGGATCTGACAGTTTCACATAGCCAATCCAAAAAAAAAAGTTTGTTACAGCAGAACTGGTGTGCTTGTATCTGAGGTTCAGTATTCCTCTCTAAGAGATGTGATTCTGTGAACTAATGTCCTCTAATTATATTATAAATTCCTTAATACTAAGATACCAATTATATACCACTCTGGGATAGATCAATAAATACTGATTTGCTACTCTAAATAACTGTTCTAAATACCTTCTAATCAGGTCCATTGGGGTATAATTTATATTCATTAAACTCCACCCATTACAAGTGTACACTTTGGGTACTTTTGATATGTGTATATATGCAGTCTTGATATAACCACAATCAAGAATATTTCCATCACTCTCTAAAAGTTCCCAAGGCCCTTGATCCAATTTCTGTCACTATAGTTTTGCCATTTTTAGACTTCATATAAATGGAATTGGACACACTGTAGTTTTTGGTGGCTCACTTTTTTCACTTAGTATGATGCTTTTCAGATTCATCCATGTTCCTGCTGGCTCGCATTCAACTGTATGGTATAACACAATTTGTTTACCCATTCCTCAGGTGATGTTCATTTGAATTGTTTCCTTTTTTTTTTCTTTTGGCTAATATGAATAAAGCCGTTATGAATATTTATTTGTATAAAAGTCTTTTTGTGAGCCACATGTGTTTTTATTTATCTTGGGTAAATTCCAAGGAGTACGATTGCTGGTAAATACACATGTAACTTTCTAAGTACTGTCATATTGACTGTAATACTTTGGTTTCCCACCAGCAATGTATGTTGTTCCACATCCTCACCAATACTTGGAGTTTGTTGGTCAGTCTTTTTTTCATTTTAAGATGAGTTAAATAAAACATTCTCTACTTTTCCCTGTAGCTAATCTGATAAACTATTAAAGTTAATTAGATGTCAAGACTAGTAAAATACCATCAAAGATACAGAAATTAATCAACCCATAATATTTTAAAACTTTAAAGTTACAGAAATAGAATTCAGAACTGAAAGAAACCATGGAGTACATCCTATACTTTCAGCTGAGGAAACAAAGACAAGAAGTAAAATTACTGAGTCAATCACAATAACAATAATTAGTAGTAGCCATAAATGCAGGCCCTGTTCGAAACACATATATAAACTCATGAGTCTCATAATACTATGAGACCTGTAGTTTTAGTGTCCCCATTTTATAGGGAAACTGAAGCACAAAGATTAATTTACCAAAATTACACAGTCTATAAGTGGTAGAGCTACAATTCAACCCCAAATTCAACACAGTCGTTATACTTAACCACTGACTTTTCTACAGAAAATCAGCGTTCTACCATATGTTGCCGAGTATAATGTGTTCCCGCATACAATGCGCACCCATGTTCTTGGTCCAAACTTTCAGGGGAAAAAATCTTTCGTTTTAATCTTTTAGTTCAAATTTTTATGTGTTTACATTTAGGTACTTGTTTTTTGTATCATAAAGGAATTTTATGTACCAGTAACAAACTTATGATATTTATGCATCATAGAAGGCCTAGAACTCTTCATCATTGCAAGTTCATTGTAAATTCAACAAAACTGATTATCATATTCCAGGGTATTATTTTGCATATGGATATCATTATTGATTTCTAGAGTTACATTTTTAACTCATAAGCATAAATAAAAGAAATTAAAAACATTTATATAGATATGGAATTAGTACTACCCATGTACAATGCTCATCCTTATTTTTCCCTCACAAATTTGGGCTAAAAAGTGCACATTACACACAGTAAAATATGTTAAGTCTCTCTAGAATCTTCTCATTAGATAAGGCATCTTTATAAGAAACTGCCCTTATGTCAGTGGGCCACTTAATATATAATACATCTCCAGCATAAAATTTATAATGAAAACACTAAATATTTTTCTACTTTCTTAGAATTTAGACATGTTTTAAATTCTGTAGGCAGTTTTGAAAGTTTGCCCAGTTAGGTATTAAATGATGCCTTTTTCCTCTTGACAATATACAGATCACAGCATATGTAAGTAAATTGAAAATATCCTGTAAGATATCTTAATATTGAAAAATTCATCAAAGGTCTTAAACTGAAATCTCTACAGGAGCTAGGCAGATAATATAAATTAGCAAAATGGATAAAGGGACAGAAACACATTAGGAACATACATGCCTTTTCTAAAGGAGACTGTCCCTATATGGGTCCAGTCAGTTACTGCCAAGTAGAACTGCAACACTGCAGAATCTTTTCCTGATTTATTAGGAATCATACCCTAGGAAGCACACATCAGTTTACTAGTCTTCTGTTTAACAGAACCTGCAGTTTCTGAAAATCCCATTTGGTTACATCCTATATACTAAACCCAAAACTTAAATAAATCCTTGTTAGCAGTTTGCCTGTTTTCTTCTTTTTCATTCAAGTAGCCAGCAGGGGAAACTGCTCACATTTGTAAACTATAAGATATATAACTATATAATTAATGTATAACAGATATTTTTGAATGAATTCTATGGAAAATCTTCCTACTACATTTTGCTATAACAAATGGTAATAGTGTAAAATATACAATGCAAAAAAAATATTTTTTCAGCATTGTTTTAATTAGTTTCAGGTGTCCAAAACAATGTACTAGGTTAGACATTTACATCCCTCACAAAGTGATAATCCCCCGCCCCCAATCTATTACCCCTCTGACATCGTATATAACTGTTACAATTCCACTGACAATTCCCTATGCTGTACTCCATATCCCGTTTATATATATATATATATATATATATATATATATAAACTCTGGACACTGAAGCACAGGTGAGTTTCCTGGTTGATGGGGGTGATACTTCCTTACTCCACAGGGAGAGGAAGATGGAAGTTCTGCATTTGCAACTCTCTCAGACTTGGCCCTATGTGTCTCTTCATTTAGCTGGTCCTGATTTGAATCCTTTATAATAAAACTGTAACAGGAAGTATAGCCGTCTCCTGGATTCTTTGATTAATTCTAGCAAATTATCAAACCTGAGGGGAGTCATGAGAACCCCTTGGATTTGTACCAGTTAGTCAGAAGTGTGAGTGGTGTTGGAACCCCCAAGAACTTGCAGCTGACATCTGAAGTGAGAGTAGTCTTGTTGGGGACCATGCTCTTAAAACCTGTGGAATCTGATCTCCAGGTGGTTAGTGTCAGAATTGCATTGTAGTATTTTAGACAGAAAGAACATACACTTTACATCTTTCACCTAATGACCTAAATCAGTTGTTTTAGAAGTTATAAAAAGATACTTTCCTGATCCTATCATTCTTTCTGCATTTCTTAAGTAGTAGTTTTTATTTTTTGTACTGCTAAGTTTTCATTTACTACTTCCCAAAATGGTTAGAAAGACACGGTAGAATACATATCAAAAAGTATATTGTAAAATTATAAAGCCCTATATACATGTTAATACTACTAAAGAGAATTAGACTAAAATAATCAGGTCATTTCAAATTAATGTGGGATATATACAAATTTTCTCATACATGCAAAAACTATCTGTGGAAAGATACTTAGAGTACTTGGAAACTGATAGCACTGGTGGCCTCTAATGAACAGATTCAAGAGCCAGAGACACAAAAATGGGAGGGGGACTTTTCACTGTCTTATTTAAAAAACAAATGTTAAAATTAAAATTCATTTTGTGGGGGCCGGCCCGGTGGCTCAGGCGGTTAGAGCTCCATGCTCCTAACTCCGAAGGTTGCTGGTTCGATTCCCACATGGGCCAGTGGGCTCTCAACCATAAGGTTGCCAGTTCAATTCCTCGAGTCCCGCAAGGGATGGTGGGCAGTGCCCCCTGCAACTAAGATTGAACACAGCACCTTGAGCTGAGCTGCTGCTGAGCTCCCGGATGGCTCAGCTGGTTGGAGTGCATCCTCTCAACCATAAGGATGCCAGTTTGACTCCCACAAGGGATGGTGGGCTGTGCCCCCTACAATTAGCAACAGCAACTGGACCTGGAGCTAAGCTGCGCCCTCTACAACTAAGATTGAAAGGACAACAACCTGACTTGGAAAAAACAAAGTCCTGGAAGTACACACTGTTCCCCCAATAAAGTCCTGTTCCCCTTCCCCAATAAAATCTTTAAAAAAAAAAAAACACTTATTGTGGCCATAGCATATACATGAAACTTAGTAACAAATAAGTTTAATGTTTTCACAATTTGCAACTTTCCACACCACACACTCTAGTGTTCTCCTATGCCCATCAACTGATTCTGAGAACTAGAAAAGTAACTGATATAACCATTAAGAATTATTTACAGTACTTGATAAGTATCTAAATGCTAATTGATAAGACAAGCGCCTCTCTTTTCAGCTCTTTCCTTTAATAGGTCATATGGCACCTCTACTTTTCTATTCTTTCATTGTTTAATAATGTAACCACTGTTATAGGAGGGAAAACCAAGCTACAGCACTGTTACAATGATACAAAATTCTTCTAATGTCTCTCTCACACATACACTCTTATTCTCTAAAGTTTGGAAGGGTATAGAAGAAAATGTTGACAGTTGTTGTATGTGAGTGCTAGAATTTATAGAAGACTTATTTCCTTCATTTATCAGTGTTTTTAGTTTGTTTTCAATGAATGTAGTTCGTGTGAATTTTTAAAATGCAAATAAAATTGCGACAATTCTTTCAAGTGTCAGAAACTTCAATACAAAGTAGGAATGAAGCAGGAATTTTTTAAGTTTAATATATAACTCAAAATCTACATGTGTTACAACTTTGCAAAGGAAAAAGATTTTTGTTTAAATTTTTCAAAATTCCATGTGTATATTGAAAAACATTCTATAAATTACTGTGTCAAAGATTTGGGGGACAGAAAAATGATTGTCAAACTATTTAGATATGTACAACTCCACACTACTTATAGACTACTTAGATACCTAAAATTCCACCCAACAAATTTGAAAATCTAAGAGATGATTTTCTGTCAAAACAGAAATTAGCTACAAAACAACTAACTTGAATTCTTCAAAATATGAAGAAAAAGGACCAGGGAAATGCTCTAGAGATTAAAGGAGACTAAAGAGATATGGCAAATAAATGTATATATGGTCCTGGATTTTTTTTTTTTTTTGGGGGGGGGAGCAGTCCAACTTTAAAAAGACACTATTGTGACAAACTGGAATAATCTAAATAGACTATTTGATAAGAGTATTATTAAATTCCTGACTGGAAATTTTATTGTGCTTAGTAGATGAATGTCCTTGTTCTCAGGCAATACATGCTCAAGTTTTCAGTCATGCTTACAACTAACTCACAAGGTTCATTTAAAAAAGCGTGTGAAGTGGAGTACAACATGGGGAGGGTAGTCGGTGGTGTTGTAGCAGCTGTATAAGATGTCAGAGGGGTAGTAGATTGGGGGCAGGCTGTCACTTTGTACACCTGGAACTAATAGTGCGTGTATGTAATACAGCAATAGTTTTATGCTATATGTTAACAATTGGTGAATCTTGATAAAGAGTACATGGGTATTCATGTACTAGTCTTGTAACCTTTCGTTTAATTTTACATTTTTCAAAATACAAAGTGAGGAGGGGGAAAAACTGAAAACAACCTAAAAGTCCAATAGTTGAAAATAATTACTAAAAATTGCTCAAAAGGTAGAAAAACCATAAGAAAATAAAGAGTGAAACAGTGTTACTTCCAATTATGATTTAGAACTTGATAGTTTTATTGGTGAGTACTTTCAAACTTCAATGCAGAAAGGAAGGAAAACTTTCAAATTTGTTTTGATGCATACATAACCCTAAAACAGGAAGAAAAAAACAGCAAAACAAGAAAAGTCCATCAACCAATTTTACTTTGAATTCATATAAAGATGGTGTTTCCAATAGAATATTCAACAATATTGGAATAATGTTTAAATTTGGGATTGCAGATATGAATGCTGTCATTATCCTCTCTGTACCCCTCCACCATACCTATGGAAGACATTGCTAATCCACCACAGCATTCTTCAAAGTCTAGACGCAGTTTTTATCAGCATTCCTAAATTTTATCAGCACTGAAGTAAAATGTAAAACTTATTTCCCATTTCTGGATTTTCTATTTTAAAAAAGCTAAATTAGATTCTTATACCTTACATATCATATGACAAAATTAATCAGAAGTAGATTGATGAGTTTAATCAGAAACAAAAACTGGAAAAAAATAAATTGAAATTTTTATGTCATACTGGGAAAGGACTAAATATAAAAACAAATAAAGGCAGCCAGTTAGCTCAGTCGGTTAGAGCGTGGTGCTCTTAACAAGGTTGCCAATTCGATCCCCACATGGGCCACTGTTGAGCTGGGTCCTCCACAACTAGATTGAAACAACTACTTGCCTTGGAGCTGATGGGTCCTGGAAAAACACACTTAAATAAAGTTGAAAGAAAGAAACCCCAACAAAAAGAGTAGCTAATTATCTACGTAAATGTTAAAACATGTTTTCCCCAAACATTGCTCAAAATTAATAGACAAACCTCAAACTGCTAAAAATATTTTCAGACTAGTTTATGTTAACTAATACAGGATATCAATAAAGAAGTCAGACAAATAAATATGAAAAATAACATCAATAGGCAATTCTCAAAAGAAGGAATACACAAAGTAAGCTCACTCTACACCAATAAAACCATACCAATAAAATCACACATGAAAACAAATCATCTTTTTAGGAAACTGAAATTTCAAGGAAGTTTTTTATTAATAGTAATACCCAGGGCTCTCAAAGGTACATTCTCATACATTTGTAAGAATGTATGAAAAATAAAAATGTACAATAATTCACATTTCTGGAAAGCAATGCAGGACTAGATACCAAGAACCTTAAAAATGTTCTGCTCTTTGACTCAATTCTACCTCTAGAAATTAAAGGAAACATACTAAATATGTTCTAAAATACTAAAAATTAAAAATGATCTACATGTCTACTACTGGAGAGTTAAGTAAGTGAATCAATTTGATGAACTTCTACAAAGCCATTTTTTAAATTTCATTTTCAAAGAATATTAATGGTATGGGAATGTGGCCACAATAAAAGCTTTAGTAACAGGTTAAATGTATTGTATAAATGCAATTTTTAAAAATACATCAGTAACATTATTGTGTCCTAAGTACTAAGTACATTACATCCATTATTTATCCTCTTAGAGGGACTCAGTAGCTCTTAAGATGTTATGATTAAGACTTTACACATAATATACTTAGCAAAGTACCTGGCACACAGCAGTAAAAAAGTAATATTTACTTTTATTATCACCATATTACAAATGAGAAATTCAAGATTCAGAGAAATCAAGTGATTTGCTAAAATCACATAGCTAATAAGTGGTGGAAGAGAAATCTGAACCCAGGGGATTTTAATTCTAGAATTCCTATTTTTAACTACTATACTATATACTGCCTGTACATTAAAAATACAGAGAAGCAATAATAAAGGAAGTAACACCAAAGCAGTGATATCTCTGGGTATTAAAACCAGGGATGGTTTTTATCTTCCAAATGTTCTACATCTATCCATGATTTACTTTTAAAACGTTTTCCAGAGAACTTTAAAATATCAGTAACACAAATACCAACATTACAATACCTAGAAGTTACAAAATCTGCATCCAAAGCTTTGCCTTGTTAGTTCAATATCACAATGCTTTCAAAAGTGGCAGCATATTTTCTGACAAAGGGAAACCACTGATCTAAGCTCAATAATCAAAGTCTAATGAGCTTAGAATAGTTTTTAATGTTATTCAATAAATATTAGTCACACAATTTTTCCCCCAAGAAATTTAAAGAGAATAGTTAAAATACTCAATATGCCCAAATGTATAAAGTAATGCTGTGGTGATTTATCAGTGTATCATCAAATTAATATGAGGGGGAAATAAAGAAAAAACACTTTCATTCTGGGATAACTATTTCCATTGTGGATCTACAGTAACTTGGATAATTGTAATTTAGGTAAGGCAAGAATAATTCCTTACCAAAAGGAATATTTTTCAATATTTAAAACAGATTGCTTTTCAATTGTTATTTTAGATTTAGATTAGCCCTTTTTGCCCTTTTTACTAGTCTTTCCCCAGGATATATTCTGGGTTCTGCCATTCTCCAAAGGAGAACTGTCCTAACATATTTATCTTAGTTGCCTTCTAGATTGAAGAATCTTGTCACATTCTCTTATTAGCTCTAATAACTCAGAATCAAACTCTCTTTACATTATTTTTTATTACCAGTAACTCAAGAGATAACTGTGATAAAGCCCTGGAAAAGTACTAATCAGCTATGTTATTAGAGAGAAAAGAATGGGCAACCCATTTATTTACTACATAGAAAGTTCAATGGTACTATAAAATTATGTATTTGACATTTCCACTTGAATATCTTAAAAGGCACTTCTAACTCAACATAATCTAGTCACTCAAACCAACCTTCTTCCTGTGTGTCCTATATAAAATAAAGGAAACCAACCTAATGCATCCAATTCAACAAGTCAGAACCTAAGTGTGATTTTTTTGATATCCCCCCCTTCCTTCACTCATAACCTTATCCATCACCATGACCTAAATCTTTCTCAAATTGGCCCACTTTCTTCCATCTCCACAATCACCTCCTTAGTCCATCCAGGCTACCACTTTATCTCACTCGGGCTACTTACTATAACAACCTCCAAAAGGGTGCCATTGCATCCACTCTTGGCCCCACTCCAATCCATTTGGTCTACTACAACCAGAATGACCTTTCAAAATGCAAATCTGATTATGTCATTCCCTCTATTTAAGTTTTCAGTGCCTCTACACTACTTTGGTTGAAACAAAATCCTTAATGTAATGTTCAAGAATTGCATGGTCTGACTCTACCTACCTCGTTAGTTTCATCTCCTTCTAACTTCCTGTGCTCTGAAGACACAGGCCTCGCAGTTTATCACCAAGCCTTGAACACACAGTACCTAAGAACACAGGTTCTGGAATTATATTATCTAAGTCCCCTAACTGGATCTGCTAACATACGAACTGTTGGCAGTTAAGTTGTTGGGCAAGTAACTTAATCTTTCTGAACTCAGCTTTCCCATCTCTAAAATAAGGGAAATAATACCTGTCATGGGGATTTTGTGAGGGTAAATGAAATCTGTGTAGAAAACATAGTGCTCATACCTAGTAAGCACTTCATGCCATACTCCTTTCCTTTCTTCAATTTCTGGTTATCACCTGGTTATCATCCCTAGTGGGAAACTTTCTCCAACGCAACTCTTTTTCCAGGCACAATTAATTGGGTATGTGTGTGTGTGTGTGTATGTGTGTGATGCTTCCATAAGATTTGCTTACACTCAATTAGCACTTACATCATCTCATTGTTCTAAATTACTTGTTTATGTATCTGTCTCACTCTACCACTAGGTAAGTTCCTTAAAGGCAGAGGCTACTTATTTTTCTCTGAGTCTGATGTACCTAACACAATGTCTCTCAGAGATAGTAGGCATTCAAGAAATGTCAATGAATATAGAAATTCTATAGGTGAACAATGAAAAATATGGTTTTAATAAGCAGGAATTGTGAAAGTACATATAACATTTTGGTGCACATTCACATTTTGTCAAAGTGTGATCCACAGCAACCCGCATGAGAACTGCTTCATGTTTTTAAAATGCATACTCCTAGGCCCCTCATCTAACCTAAATAGGAATTTTTGGAAGTGTGGTGCAGGAATCTGTAATTTTTTTTTATAAGCAGCTTTTTTTGATAAGCCAAAGGATGAGAGTTGCTGAATTAGAATAATGAAAGCTAATACAATTATTAAATGTAAATTTAAGAAAATATATAACATAATGGTCAATCAACAGTGTCCTTAAAAGTAACGAAACTAATTGAACCTACTATTGAATCAAAATTGATTATTTATAAGCCAAGACTATTAGGTTTTGTTCAATAATTTCTGAATATGAGAATCTGAGGAATAAAATACAATTGTCTTAAGATTATTTCCAATATGATATTCTCCCTAACACAGACTTAACTTAGAAGTGGAAAGGGGCAACAATTGAAAATAGAAACAATTTAGCCTATACCAAATCATGCCCAAACCTGAGAAGAAGTAATAACCAGCAAAATATGAACTACTTTTGATTATTTAAGACACATCTGCTGTTACCTCCATTATAAATTCCATTGTATGAAGATCCACTTGTAAGTTACATTTCTAAGCTTTATGCCCTCCCTAGTATTCTCAAAAAAAAATAGAAGGCAGATGCCCCAGTTGAGCAATACACAAGTTTTATGGCTTTCCTTCCATTCATTATGCAACTGAATAGACAACTTTTTAACTAATATTTAGAGAGAGAATGAGTCGAAACACAAACCCTGAATTTTTGTCGTTTTTGTTCAAATGGAAGATAAAGCTCTTGTGGGGTTTCCCAAATCTCAATACAGTTTTCCTTTAATACTAAAGTAAAATCACAAGATAAAAATTTAATTACTTTACTATCAACAAAATCTGGTATATTGATTAGATCTTAGAATTTCTTTCAAAATAAAAATAGCACACGAGGTCTGACAATTAAGTTTGCGAACTTATTGCAATGCTGTTGCTAAAATTTTTTGATATCAGAGGAATTATTATGAATTTGTACCAATCGGACAAACAGTTAAGTAAGTTTACTATTTGGAAGTGCTGAAAAGGCTGCGTGAAAAAGTTAGATGACCTGAACTTTTCGCCAACAATTCATGGCTCTTGCATCACGACAATGCACCAGCTCACACAGCACTGTCTGTGAGGGAGTTTTTAGCCAGTAAACAAATAACTGTATTGGAACACCCTCCCTACTCACCTGATCTGGCCCCCAATGACTTCTTTCTTTACCCAAAGATAAAGGAAATATTGAAAGGAAGATATTTTGATGACATTCAGGACATCAAGGGTAATATGATGACAGCTCTGATGGCCTGGCCCTTCCAGAAGGAGTTCCAAAATTGCTACAAAGGGTGGACTAGGCACTGGCGTCGGTGCATAGCTTCCCAAGGGGAGCACTTCGAAGGTGACCATAATGATATTCAGCAATGAGGTATGCAGCACTTTTTCTAGGATGAGTTCGCAAACTTAATTGTCAGACCTTATACCCATGATTTGTATTCATCTTTTGTTATCGGTATATATTATTACAATTTTAATACAGTTATTTCCTTTCTTAAAATGAGCATACATTTTTTTTGGCACCCTCTGTATTTATTAGTGCTATTCTCTTCCTTTGAAATGCTACCCACCAAACACCATCTCTGCCTATAAATTTTATCCACCCTTCCAAATCTATTTCAGTTGTTCCTTTGTATGTAAAGTCTCATCAATTCCACAAACCCACTAGCATATTGTAGGGGGAAAAAGCTCATGTCACTTTGTATGTTTTATTACATATTCTCCAGTCACTTATTTCTATATGGGTTACATTCTTCCACTGACCCCACTAACTCTTCCAAAAGGCAAAAGAAGAAGTAGAAATGTGTCAAGTAAGTGCTGTCACAGTTCAACCAATAATGATGTCACACTACAGCACAGGGAATATAGTCAATAACATCGTAATGATAACCTTATTCAGTGACAGACGGTCACTAGACTTATGGTGATCACATCGTAAAGTGTATAAATATAGAATCATTATGTTTTATACCTGAAACTTTTATAATATTGTAAGTCAACTATACTTTAATGAAACTAAAAATAATGTCACAATATTGGCCATAATACAATGACAAAATTTAAACCAAATTGTTTTTGAAATTTGGTGCAAATTTAGGATCAGCTTCTGCTTCTGAGCAATGACAAAATAACTGGGACAGGATTTATCTTCCTGTTATAAACACCGGCAAAACTGGAAAAACATAAAATTCTTTTTCAGACACTGGACGAGGCAACACATGACCTCAAGCTCTGAGAGGAGTGAAACAAATAGAAAAGTTCTATGGTTACTGGCTTTCTACCTGGAAACACTTTCCAGAATGTAGTACAGGGAAAGGAACTCCAAGTAAAGCATGGCGGTCTCTCTGAACTCAAAAGACAGAGATCAGAGTTCAGTTAGGCCAATCAACAGATAGAGAAAGTGGGCCTTTTAGGGAAAGAATTCCAGAACTGTTTAGGGGATGGTTTAGTATTTGACTGAATACTGTGCTACATATGCACAGGGTGAAACTCCACAGGGCCAGGCAAAGAACAAGTGTTAGGAGGCTGAATGCCCAGAGGTTATACGAAGCTGGGAGGGAGTCGGATTTCCAACTCAACCACAGTGGAGAGTCTGTGTTGGAGACGTGGAACATTCAGTAGAGACCCCAAGGGTCATACCTTAACAGCAAGGCTAAATTAGCCCCTGCATAAAGACTTTTCTAAATTCATTTTAATGAAGCTTAAAAATAGTGAATAAGTAACAATTGTCACCCCAATAAATTTTTAAAAATAGTGAATAAGAAACTCACTTTAAATATAAAGACAAAAATAGGTTAAAAGCAAGGAAGCTACACCACGCAAACACTCCAGTTAAGAATACTGGAGTAGCCCTAAGATACATCCAAAAGGATTGAAAGCAGGGGCTCAACGAGATACTTGTGCACCATAGTTCGTAGCAGTATTATTCACAACAGCCCAAAGGTATGAACAACTCAAATGTCTCATTCTAAGCAATTACTATGAGTTAAGTCAAAGGAAAGTTTCCACAAAAAAGAGGAGCAAAACATCCTTTAAAAATGTAAAAACTGAGGGGGGAAAATATCAGTTTTGACCATATGCTAAAATATATAATTATCACAGCAAATCATTAACATTAAGGTTTAGTAATGATCCACGTTCCCAAACCCAAATACATACAGTAACTCACAGGGGAAGTGACTACGAGAAGATGAAGCATTCTTATTTCCACAAGCTGGAACCACCCTTGCTTTCAGATTGCAATTAGACAATATCAAGACCTACCGGTAAGCCAAAACAAGCACAATTCAGTCAATATTCACCAGGCCTCTACCCCAGTCCCAGACACTATCCTAGGTGCTGGGGATTCAGAAATGATTAAGTGGGAGAAGCAAATATAGGAACAATTTCACTTAAGAACTATTTATTAAATAATAAAAGATGAGTAAAAGATAGTATCTGCCTTGACTGAGCTTACTCCTTTTTGAAAATTAATGAGTTCAAACTTTGCCTCTCTAAAGTACCAAGCATGGCACTAAATAGAATTCCAAGGAGGGAGACTAAAATCTCAAATCAGTTTTAAAAATTTTACTCAACATAGTTTTAAAGTTAAATCAGGCTAAAAAACTGACAAATATATACTTTCATCTTGCGTTAATAGAAAAAGCCACTCAATATGTTCTACTTGATTTATTGCATTAATTTCTAGTATATAACCACTCATTTTACGATGATCCAATTATTTTCTCTAAAACTTCTCATAGAATAACTAGCTTTTTTTCCATAAAATACAATGGACACTAAATCTTATATGTGACTATTTCTCTCCTTACTTTGGAAAAAAGCATGGAAGAACAAATTCTAAGTCTACTTCTTTCAATAGTAATATCACGAAGATATGTTAAAGAGGATAGCTCTCATGTTAAGTGTTCTTAATTCAAAAACAAAACCACAAAAAACACAAAAGAACATAAGGAAATTTTTGGAGAGGATGGATATGTTCAGTGTCTTGACTGTGGTGAGGTATCACAGGTGTATGCTTATGTCCAAACTCATCAAAATGTATACACTAAATATGTACAATTATTTGTATATCAATTATACCTCAATAAATCTTAAAAAATAATAAATACCATGGATACTTTCAGAGTATTTTACTAGAGGACTCATCTTGTTATCCTACCTTTATTTTTCACCTGCTTATTTCTATTGTCTATTTAGTATTATTTTTTTATGTTACCTAAAATCAAGTAATTTAACATGTATAACTTTAAAACATTGTGCTTTTTGTGGATAAAATTGAATGGGCATCTTTCAATGCCAAGTCAAAAGACAGTATTTAAATATTTGAAGTAAGAAAACCCCCAAAATTACTTTATCTGCATTAAAATTTATAATTGTATATAATATTAGAAGGGGTCTTAAATTCTTTCAAAGTTTAAAGTAGTCTACTTTGTCTCCTTTTTTAAATTACCCATAGTATTTCGTATTTGTACCAAACAGTCCGGCACTTAATTATATAGTAACACCAAATATTTTACATCCTCAAAGATTTTTCTTAGCAACTTAAGCATACCCCTTTGAGAATCAAAAGTTTATTTTATATTTTTCCAAAGAAGATATACAAATAGCCTGTAAGCAAATTGAAAACATGGCATCATTAGTCACTAGGGAAATGCAGATCAAAACCACAAAGAGATAGCACTTCACACCCACAAGGATGGCTTATAATTAAAAATAAAAAAAAATTTAACAGAAAACAACTGTTGGAATAGATGTGGAGAGACTGGAACCCTTGTGCATTGCTGGTGAGAATGTAAAATAGTTCAGCCATTATGGAAAACAGATGGCAGTTCCTCAAAGTTAAACACAGAATTACCATATGACCCAGCAATTGCACTCCTAGACATATACCACAAGAACTGGAAACAGGTACTCAAAGAAGTACATAAACACACATGTTCATAGCAGTACTATTTATAATAACAAAAATGTCCATCAACAAATGAACGAATAAACAAACTGTAAATACAGAAAAAGAATATTACTCAACCATAAAAAGGGATGAAATACTAATACATGTTACAATGTGGATAAAGCTCCAAAACATTATGCTAAGTGAAAGAAGTCAGATACAAACAGTTGTACAATGTACAATTCCATTTGTCTGAAATATCCAGAATAGGCAAATCTACAGAGGCAGAACAAAGATTGGTGGTTATCAGGAGCAGGGGCAAAAGAAGAGGGAGCAACAGCTTAATGGGTAAAGGGTTTGCACCCACAATAAGTAAAATGCTTTACTTAACCTAGAATGGAGGTGATGGTTGCACAACACGAATGTACTAAGTGCCACTGAATTGTTCACTTTAAAATTGTTATGTCAATTTTGCCTCAATTTTTTAAAAGTTTATTTTAACCATTTGGGATAGAAATATTTCCTAACTGTATCAGGTACTTCCATACAGTTGTGTTTCCTTTTTATAAAGCAAAACACACTGAACATAATACTATTTTTCTGTTGACTCAGGATCATCACTGTGAATAACAACGTACGAGTAAGTCATCCCTCTTGTGTCTTAATTATCTCTGAGCCTCAGTTGTCTCATCTGTAAAATGTCATATTTTGGCTTTTGAAAATCCACAAATACTTTTGAAAATCCAATTAGGTTACAAATTCTTACCCTAGAAGAATGTACACGTGTACACATGGCAAATTGCATACACCCTCAGGAAGTTCACAGACCTATTGCGACCACACAAGCAACTCCCATGGGTTCAGTATTAAAGGAAGCAGGGAGGCCTAATTATATTCTCTCTATGATCCTTCCCAGTTCTAAATTTCAGATTCTACTGTAGTCTCACATACTGGGACAGCCTCAAAATCTACATAGGTTCATGGAGCTGTGCTTTTTACTTCTTGTGGGTTTATAAATAGTTGTCCTACTTCTCTGTCAAGTTCTCTACTATGACTGCTACTTGCTGTCCAACACTGAAGGGAACTTAAATTTTAAAAATTTAGTTAGATTCTATTTAACAATTAGTACTATGTGTCCTACGCTAGGCATTATAAGAGAGGGACGCAAAATAACCACAGTCCTACTAAAGTTAAGATGAGTAAGTAATTACAAAAAAGGAAAATACCTCATTAAGTCCTAAACTGGGATACTGAGGTCCAAAAAGAACTTAAAGAAGGACAGTATAAGCTAGAGCAGTTGGAGACAATTTTAATGGAAGATTTGAAATGGACAGGGAGAATCGGCCAGATGTGATCCAAGGGCGCTAAGAGGACCTCATGAACACAGGCAGCGCAGATGTAACACAGGCTGTACGCTGGGCGGTAAGAGGAAATAAAGCTGCATAGATATGGAAAGGCCAATCACAGATAACTTTAAAAATTAAACAAAAGAATTATGTGCACCATCAACAAAAGACAACCTATGGAATGGGAGAAAATACTTGCAAATCATACATCTGATAAAGGGTTAATATAAAAATAATACAAAGAACGTACACAACCCAAGGGAGAGAAAAAACAAAAAACCCCAAAATCTGATTTTAAATTGCATACAAGATATGAATAGACATTTTTCCAAATACATAGAGATGGCCAACAGGTAAATAAGAAGGTGCTCAACATCACTAATTATCAGGGAAATGTAAATCAAAACCACAATGATATATCACCTCACCCCTGTTCAAATGGCTGTTACCAAAAGATACGACATAACAAGTATTGGAGAAGATGTGGAGAAAAGGGAACGCTCCTTCACTGTTGGTGGAATTATAAATTGGCACAGCCACTTTGGAAAACAGTATGAAGGTTCCTCAAAAAATTAAAAATAGAACTACCACATGGTCCAGCAATTTTATTTCTAGGTATTTATCTGAAGAAAACAAAAACACTAACTTGAAAAGAGATATGCACCCCCATGCTCACTGCAGCATTGTTTACAATAGCCAAGACATGGAAGCAACCTACGTGACCATCAGTGAACAAAAGCATAAAGAAAATGTGATACACACACACACACGCGCGCACACACACACACACACGATAGATTATTATTCAGCCATAAAAAGGATGAAATTTTGCCACTAGCAACAACATGGATGGATCTTGAGGGCACAATGCTAAGTGAAATAAGTCAGACAGAGAAAGACAAAAACTATGACCTCACTTATACATAGAATTTAAAAACAAACAAGCTCATAAAGAAAACAGATTGGTGTCATACGGTGACTACAGTGAATACTGTACAGCACATTTGTAAGTTGCTAAGAGATCTTAAAAGTTCTCATACAAGAAAAAAATGTAAATACATGTATATATGGTGACAAATGTTAACTAGACTTATTGTGGTGATCATTTCATAATATATACAAGTACCGAATCATTATGTTGTTTACCTGAAACTAATAATGTTCTATGTCAATTATACCTCAATTTAAAAAATGGCTTATTTGCGAAAATAATAAAGAAGTCAAAACAGATGATGAGGGGTGGTTATTGAGGGGGAAGGGACAAGAGGGAACCTTCCAAAATGTTAGAAACTTTCTATAACTTAATCTGAGTGGTGGATACATTTGTAAAATTTCATTTGTGCAGTTTATTATTTGTACATTTTACCACAATTGAAAAAAAAAAGACACAAATAGTTACCAGATGATACTGTACCTTTGTAAGTTTGAACGGGTAACAGAAGAGTGGTGTGTTAGGAGATAACTCTTATATAAGAGGAATTAAGTAAGAGGAACTAAAATGAGAACAGAAAAGAGAGCATTTTAAGTAATTTAAAAGTAAGGTACTAATACTAGCTAACACTTATATAACACAATATGCCAGTTACTGTTCTAAGAGCAATACATATGAGTATAATAATGCATCTAATCCCAAATTATCCCCATCTTACAAATGGTGCAACTGAGACCCAGACAGGTTACATAATTTGCTCAAGGTCACAAAGCAATGAGAACATCCATGATGATAAACTTTCTTTTTCACCACTCCAAACCACATACATACCCATGAATATACAGCAAAAAAAAAACAAAAAAAAAAAACTAAAAGTGGCAATCTTAACCTATCAACTAAAACAGGAACTAAAACCGCACTTACAGGGATGGAGTGCATCCAGCAGCAACATCCCTTTTCCCCAACTTGTACCTTCAATGTCAGCACCATCTTCTCACCAATTTTAGTCAACATTTCCACCTCACTATAAACCTCACTCAGCAAGGACACCATCTGCATAACTACTCATATGTCCCCTATTCCTAATACAGGTTTTCAAAAAAATTACATTAAATATCCGTGAAAAAGAGAACAAAGGATGAAACATATTTCAAAGGAAGAAACCCTATGATTTTATAACTACTGGATGAGTACAGGTGAGGAGATTAAAAGAATCAAAAAAAAATCTCAAAAGTTTCTAGTTTGCAAGACTTTAGAAAGATTATTAACGGAAATAAAAATACTTGTCCATAAAAAAGCTTATACACAAATGTTCACAGCAGCTTTACTCAGAATAGCCAAAAACTGGAAATAATTCAAATATCAATCAACAAGTGAATGGATAAATTGTTGTATATCCAAACACTAGAATATTACTAAGCAATTTAAGAAAGGAACTACTGATACCCTGTTTCCCCGAAAATAAGACCTAGCCGGACAATCAGGTCCAATGCATCTTTTGGAGCAAAAATTAATATAAGACCCGGTATTATTATATTTATATTATTTATATTATATTGTTTACATTACATTACATTATATATAAGACCCGGTCTTATTTTACTATTAATTTTTGCACATTAGAGCTGATTGTCCAGCTATTGGTCTTATTTTCGGGGAAACACGGTATATGCAACAATATGGATAAATGTCATAGACATTACGCCAAAAGAAAGAAGCCAAACACAAAAATATATACTGTATGATTCCATTTCTATTAAACTCTAGAAAAGACAAATCTAATTAACAGTAACAGAAGTCACATCAGTGACTAACTAGGAATAAAAATGGGATGAGACTGATTGCAATGGGCTCTGGGGAATTTTCAGAGGAAATAAAAATGTTCTTTATCTTCAGTAGGGTAATGGTTACAGCCATTGATCTATACACCAAAAAATGCGTGAATTTTACTGCAAATAAATTATACCTTGTTAAAGTTGACTTAAAAAAAACATGTTAATTAACATTGAAACAGGTAGGTAAATAAAAGGATCCTCTTACAAGATGAAAAAGATCAATTTATTTTAGATGTGTTGAACCTGATGTGTCTACAGATATCCAAGAAATATAAGACATTTCAGGCAGGCAGTTGGGTATAAAGGATGGGGTTGGGAAAGGCAGTGGAAAAAGGAGAGAAAGAAGATCAGAGCAAGAAACAAAAGTATCAAGTGCTAAGAAACATCTAGTTAGCAGCAGAAAGAACCACTAAAATAAAATTTTTAAGAAGGGAGTGATAAATAGTGTTAAGCATTATAAGGAGAAGATATAAAAGACCATCATCCATGAATTTATTCTCCTTGTGAATTCTAAAGCTGTCTTTCATAAACACCTTTTTTTTCTTTCTAGCACTTAACATAGTACTTTGCAAACAGAGAGAGTGTCTCTCTCTAAACTCAAAAGTCCTGTTCCCTGAAAATCTATCTAACAAACAAACTGATGTTTCAGGCACTTAAGATATAAAAAGAAAACAGGGTCAGGAGGACTAAAGTCACAAGTAGATTTCCGCTCTTAGAAAATTTTTTTACATTTTTCTGCACACATTAAATTACTAAGTAAATACCAATGTTATATATCCTAAATTAGCCATGTGCATCATACAATTAATTTGCTAAAGACAGACTTTTCATGTTTCTCCTCAAAGTTTTGATGAAGTGCTTGTAAATGTTTACTGTTCTTCTGCAGACTTGCATACTAAGAGGGTTTTTTTCCCCCTACTACAATGTTTAATGCCAACTGTCTTTGAAAGGATACACAAGATATGTGGTTGCCTGTAGGAAGGGGTACAAGGTGGCAGGGTAACTTACTTTTCATGTTACAAATTTTTGTATCTTTTGTATCTTCAAATAACTTATTCTAAATAACTTTTCCCCATTATTTAAGGCCTTTCTGATTTCAAGGCAAAAGCTGCTTATTTTCCAAAGACCCACCATGGCCTGAACGGCAAGGATAGCTGGGATGATGGAAATGCTTTGACTAACTTTTCAGAGGCCTTCCCCATTACAGAGAGCCTTAGCTCTGTCCATTAACTTCATGTTAAAGTACTGTCAGCCTCTCAAAGATAAGCACTTTCCTTCCAACAGAGGTAAGAAGACAGCTTTACAGACCAAATTTACTTGTTTCCTTTAATCTTTCCTAAGGTTTTCTTATAAAAACCCCTACTTCTGACTCAGCCTTCTACTTTACTTTCTATTCCTAACAGCCAGACTCCCTCTTATTCTAATTATCAACACCCCCATGACTAGCAATTCACAAACCTGAAAGGAAATCCTGTCTAAGAAAGAGTAACTGATGAAAGATTCTCACTCAAACACTTATAATAAATAGGTAGCCTTAAAGAACAGGTTCAGTAGAGTAATATAGGCAGAAATCAGATAGAAGGTTGTAAAAAAAAAAAAAAGGAAAGAAAGAAAACAATAAGAAACAGCAACTTTTAATCCTGTGAATCTTTAATATGCAGTGAAATGGTCTAAACTTGTGAAATTTCAGAAAAAAAGTCTTAGAGAAAAATGTTATTTACAGGAAGAAACCACTGCTAATTCATTTAAGTCTAATGAACAATATTTGATTGATTAGTCATAAAGCTTTTTCTCCCTCCCTCCGCCCCTACTGCCAAGTAGGTGCTACTCAACCAAGTAGAATACAACTAGCTCATGCTTTCCAGACACACTCCTAGCTCCATCACTTACTGGCTATGTGATCTTAAATGAGTTATTATTAACATCAGTTTCCTCAGTATAAAGTGGGACTACCATCTACCTTGCAGAAATGTAAACAATTAAAATAAAAGTAAAGTATGTGACACACAGTAAATGCTCAGTAAGTGGTAGCTTTTACTACTACTAAGATTCGTACCGTAAATTTCAACATAATTCACTTTTTAAAAGACTAAATAAGCTATAACTCAACATATGACAAATATTTACCATGGTTGAAATATTTCAGTTCTTTTCAGGACACTTAGTAGGACTGCACTTTCTTATCCTCTGTGAAATCTCTTAAGGTCAGATAACTTGCTTGGCCAGTGAACAATAAGCCAAAAAGACAGGACCCTCTCTTCTAGGTAGACCCTTTAAGAGCCGGTGAGTTTTATTAGCATAGCAAGTCTCTTTCCCATTGCCACAGAGATCACAGAACCATGTGTTGAGATGGAGCCTCCATCAGTCTCAGACCTTGCCTATCAAGAACAAGCAGAATCCCCCACCAACCCACACTATACATATAGCATGTCAAGCAAAAAATTTGTCCTATTAAAAGCCACTAAAATTTTTGAATTTGAATGCTTACACTTAATATTCATGCAGTTTTCTGCATTAATTATGCCTCAATAGTTAAAAATATATGGCCCCAAAGTATCTTTTCAGCTTCATGTTACCAAACATCCATCCCAAAGCAAATAAATAGCCTATAGCCACAAATTATTAGTCATCACCCTCTTAGATATTGATCTTCCATGCTCTCGGGTATGTAATACTCTTTCCACTCCTACTTTTCCTCAAGACTCACATAAAGTCTCACTCCCTCACGGGTCATTCACCAAAACATCCCTTAACTCTACTTCACTTGTGCTATAACAGCTCTTTGTACATTCTGCTTATCGTATCCTTAACATTCATTACACCAGCAAATCTCAATCAGAGGTGATTTTATTCCCCAGGGGACATTTGGCAATGTCTGGACACTTTTGATCATCACAACTAGGGGAGGGAGTACAACTGGCATCTAATGTGAAAAGGCCAGGGATGCTGAAAAACATCCTATAATACACAGCACAGATCCCCATAACAATGAATTATCCTACCTAAAACGTCAATACTGTCATGATTGAGAAAACTTGCACTGCATTCTTGTCTGTATTTGTTGGCAAGTCTGTATCCCTACTACACTGGAAAATGGATGTGCTCAAATCTTACTCATGTCTGCATCCTGGCACAGTACCTAGCAAAGAACACTAAAAACTGTATAATAAAATAGATGTGTCATTACTGAACCTATTTTGGTAAGCACAGTGCTTAACACAGCACTCAAAAGTTATAGAATAAATACATGTGTTATTACTGAATCTTATTTTGATACCAAAGCTACACAGCTTACTGGCTAAACTGGTAGTCTTTAAATTCAAATTCCATCAATTACTATCTTGACTTGGTGTTTTCATAGTTTCATACCAAGAAAACCATAAATTTTTCTTGATACAAAGAGTAACATTTTTTTCCAGTTTTGAGAAATAACTTGACATACATCACTGTGTAAGTTTAAGATGTACAGCATGGTTTGATTTACATATATTGTGAGATAATTACCACAGGTTTACTTAAAATTCATGTCATATAAATACAATAAAAAGGAAAAAAATTTCTCGTGATCAGAACTCTTAGGATCTACTTTCTTATCAACTTTCCTATACATCATACAGAAGTGTTAACTATAGTCATCATGTTGTACATTATGTTTCTAGTATTTATCTTAACAGTGTAAGTTTGTACCTTTTAACCACCTTCCCCCAACTCCTCTTCCTCCCCCCCACCCCTCCCACCTCTGGTAACCACAATTCTGATCTCTTTTTCTATGAGCTTGGTGGGGGTTTGTTTGTATTAGATTTCACATATAAATGAGATCATACAGTATTTGTCTTTCTCTGACTTATCTTGCTTAGCATAATGCCTTCAAGGTTCATCCATGTTGTCACACATGGTAGGATTTCATTTTTTATGGCTGAATAATATTCCATCATATATTTGTATAAATATACACCACAACTTCTTTATCCATTCTTGCATCAGTGGACACTTAGGTTGTTTCCATGTCTTGGCTACTATAAATAATGCTGCAATAAACATGGGGATGCAGGTATCTTTACAAGTTAGTGTTTTCCTTTCCTTTGTATACACTTCCAGAAGTGGAATTGCTGGATGATAGTTCTATTTTTGATCTTTTAAGGACCCTCCATACGGTCTTCCATAGTGGCTGAGCCAATTTACAACCCCACCAACAATGCACAGGGGTTCTTTTTTCTCCACCATCCATGCCAGCATTTGTTATCTCTTGTTTTTTTAATGGTGGTCAGTCTAACAGGCAAGAGGTGATATATCATTGTGGTTTTAATTTGTATTTCCCTAATGACTAGTGATGTTGAGCATCTTTTAATATACCTGTTAGCCATTCATATATCTTCTTTGGAAAAATGTCTATTCAAGTACTCTGTCCATTTCTAATTGGATTATCTGTTGTTGTTTTGCCAAATCATAAATTATAACCTATGTGAATACCTTAAGTGTTAAATTGAAATTGATTTCTGTATTAAGTTAAGCATGAGTAAACCAAATAGCTCAAAAACTATGCTTCAAAATAATTTTAAAAAGAGTTTCAAAAAATGTTGTAATCTCATATTACAATGCTATCTGAATAAGATAAGGTAAAACAATGCATACTAAAATTTGGGATACCATGTCACCTAACTTTATATGTTAAGAAACAGAATGGTGGTAAACCTCAACATATCAATGGTCATAAACAATGGCAGTTTTTGCATTATTTAATGAACATTTCATCTCTCAACAATAGAATAATTTTATTGTTAATAACTGGATTTACCACCTCAAAGATAGTCATAAAACATTTTAGATGTTTGCTTACATTTTACCATTCCTACCCTAATATATTCCATGCCAACACCTGGAAGGTTGAATGAAAATCTATTTACAAGCCTCTTAAATTAACCAGATGCCTTGTTAAATTTAGTCATTTAGAGTGCATAGAGTATAAAATATTGGGAGGCTAATTCTCTAACTTAGGCTAAATTTTTAAAAGAATGATTCATTACGAAAATATCTACATTCCAAACCTGATAAATAAAAATAAAAGTTCTTTATTTGACTTTTATTTAAAGTTTTCAAAACACACAACTTCCAAAACAAGTCCATTCTTGTTGATTAAATTTTTTTTTTCTTCAAAAATCACATTTGGCCCTCCTCACAGGCACAAAATTCAATTCAATTCTAATACTAACTACTAAGTGAAAAAACAAAACAGAAACAAAAAACCCACCACTCGTATCACTTATTTGATTGTGAAATAATAAACAGTATCTACTGCATATGTATTCAACCAGAAAAAGAAAAAAATTCATTTGGTAACAATCCATTATTTAAGGTTTTGGTATAACATCGTTTACTACAAAAGTAAACTCTCTTGAGAAACTTATCCTTCTAACTTATCAAATTATCTAATACATATTACAAGAAGAAAATTCATGTATCAATATTTCAATTTTTGTCTAAACCATGCTATCCTTGAACACAGTAGTTCTCTCCAACCAGTTTACTCTACATTAATATGTATTAGGTTGGTGCAAAAGTAATTACCATTTAAAAGGTTAAAAATGCAAAAGCCACAATTACTTTTGCGCCAACCTTATATATATATATATGTTCAATCAAAGTGTCACATAAACAAAGAAATAATAACCATATTCTGTAATTTCTTCTGCTAACAATCAATTTCTTCTATTACAGGACATTTCTTAAAGTGAAAATTTTCACATCTTTTCCTTCTTAAAATCCTTTTACTCTTGATTACATTTTTATAACATTACTTATAGAATTGAACATTCATAAATAATACACAAAAATATTCAGTACCTAAACTGAAGATAAAAAGACCTTTTCATTTCTCTATTTTCAAGTTGTTTGTACTTTCCTAGATAATGGAAAAAATATCACCACTAAAAACTGTATGTCAAAGTAAAGAATCTGAAAGTGGGCACATTATATTACCCCTCTGGGGCCCAAAACCCTTGAAACAAATCAACTGAAATACTGTACTCCTGTATGTGACAGTCCTGGTAAAACATCAAAATCATCATCAACCATTCGCACAGCATGAGATTAAACACTACATGTTAAATACTGTAACACATACCATAGAGTTTCTGTGCCACAATGAAAAGTAAAATTTCCTTATCAAGTACAATATAGGTTAATTAGTAATTTTAGTCTTTACAGTCAAGGCTATGGATGCTTTTGGCAAAGGACAAAGCATTTCCTATTCTGAATGACACTAAATTCCCAAGTGCAAAAAAGGAAAAACCTTGACCTTGTTTAGTAATGCTGTTCATCAACTTTTTCTGAAACCTCTTTCTCAGTCTCAGTGGGAATAAACTGGAAGAAATCAATCAAAAATACAAGCTAGAGACTCATAACTACTACCACTAGACAGATCAAAAACATCAACTAAAACATAAGGATATGATTAGATGTAATGCATTGAAGTACATTGAAATTTTAAAAATAGAGTTGACCCTTGAACAACACAGGTTTTGACTCTGCGGGTCCATTTATACATGAACTTTTTTCTATAAATACCTGCACTGTTTTTGATCTGTGGTTGGGAGTCCACAGATGCAGAGGGCCAACTACATGCATTGATCTACACCATTTTATATAGCTATGGGACTTGAGCATCCATGGATTTTGGTTTCCTCTGGGGGTCCTGGAAGCAATCCTGAGGAACAACTTAAATTTTGCGGAAGTCAAAAGTTATACATGGGGGCAGCCGGTTAGCTCAGTTGGTTAGAGCGCGATGCTCTTTTAACAACAGGGTTGCCAGTTCAATCCCCTCATGGGCCAGTGTGAGCTGCACCCTCCACAACTAGATTGAAACAACTACTTGACTTGGAGCTGATGGGTCCAGAAAAACACACTCAAAACAAAAACAAAAGTTTAAAAAAGTTATAATGTGGATTTTCCACTGCGCAGGAGGTCGGCACCCCAACTCATGTTGTTCAAGGGTCAACTGTATACTTAATATACTTGATACATTTAATTAGGCACATAACATTTTATTAAAACATATATTACAATTAATATTTTTAAATTAAATCTACTGAATAAAAATAAGATATTTTAAAAATATGCTCCAAATAGTTTTTTTAAAAACAAATTCTGCCATTCCATAAGAAACTGCACTCTCACACACATAGGATGTGACACTAGTTACGTGATAACACATGTTCCCCAATATAAAAACCTCAGAAGTTACTATCCTAGCCAAAATTGAGGTACCCTGCCCAGGATCTTTTAGACAGAGTCCTCAGTACCCTACAAGCTTTGAGACCTAGGAAAGGTAAATATGTACAACATAACCACTAAAAAGACTAGCAACTAGAATCTGGAGAGACTGAAACCAGTTGTTGAAAGAGAAAGGAAAAAACAAACATATTCATACTTCAAAGACATGAGATTAGGAGTAAAAAGAATGAGTTGAAAAAGAAATTTCAAAAAAAAAATTTAACTGGGTACCCAGAACACATAAAAATACACAAAAAGTTTTCCACACAATGTTTATCCTCACACACCACAGTCTGATATTTCCCATTATTTTTCATTTAAAATAAATTGTTATTGTGACCCACCAAATTGAATTCACAAGTCACTAATGGGTCACAACCTAAAGTTTGAAAACCATTGGCTTAGAGGAATTTACAACCATTAAGAAGGTCCTTGCTTTCCTATGAACATCTAGTTTGAGAAAACTGTTCAGGAGGGGGAAAAATTGAGAAGACAGCATTCCTACAGGGCAGGGACCATGTCTTACTGGCACATAATCATCACTTAATGTTTGTTGAATTAATACGTTGTGGAAAATAAAGCACTTTCAAAGTAAGGACACACCTACAAAGGAGACCTTAACCAAAAAAAAAAAAAAAAAAGCTTAGGAAAATCATGAGTACTTTGGATACCTTCAAAACCAGGGATTGTGAAAAGAGCTCCAGGAGGTAAGAGAGTGATACTAAATGATTCTTAAATCAACAAATGAAGTACCAAAGGGAAAGGAAATTTTGTTCTTTAGGCTAGGCTTTATATCCAGTAAAGGAAAAAGAAAACTCTTGTAGAACTACATAGTATTCCATTATAGGTACAAAAAGTTTGTAAGCTACTTATCCCTAGTTAGAAATTCTAACCATTTCTTTCAAAATTATATGTGGAGCTCCAAATGTATAATTCCAACTTCAAATCAAAATTACGGAATGCAATTCTTAAATATTAAACCCCCTGTACTCATTTGTAAACATTTAATAAGCAGCTAGTGTCTGATAGCCACAAACTTATTGAATGCTTACTATGAAACAGGCAATACTTTTAAGTTACTTGACAGCCTTGTAAAGTGGATACTACCTTCATTTTATAGATAGGGTATGTCAGACTTAACAAGTTACATAAAGAAGTTACACAACTAATAAATGATGAAATTAAGATATATTAAGTGCCAGTTTTATTATTATTGGTGGCTGCAAATCAGAATATTTTGTTCCATTCCATTATTTAAGCTTTTTTCAGAAACTAAAGTTTGTGTGTCTTTCTGAATGAAGCGATTCATCTACTTCTAAATCTGTATTAACACAATCATATTGACTAATTTTATCAAAAGGAAAGATTAGCCAGCCCCTTCTCAGTTTTAAAGATAAGTGAAAGGCCAATTTAATATAATTATCTATACATAACAATATCACTGACACGGGCACTTTTACCAGGCTATATATCTATTATGCAAAGTACTTAGTAACATGTACTTTTATTTACCTTATTTACATGCCAGGTACTTATTTTTTGAAAAACCTTTCCATCTTTTACGGGCCACTTATTTTATCACTAGGTAGGAAGATGCAGCCTTAGACTATTGCAGAACAAAAAATCTGTTTCTAGCACAAATGGAAGAGACTGATATTGAAATAATTGTTACCAAATGTTGACAGAGACATCCCAATTGAAAATAATTGTTTCTAGTACATCCACACAACTTTGTAATTCATGTTCGTTTTTTTAGAAGGAATGAGACATCTTTAATAAAATTAAACAATTTTTTTACCACTAAAAACTAAAATACTTTAATCCAACAATGAAACATAATGGAATGAAATAATACAGATTTGTATCTCTTTCACATACATTTTAGATTTTGCAATCTTGAAGAATATAAAAAACAATCCAGCCATGAACAAGTACAGAAACCTAAAGGTAGATGAACATACCTTGGCACTCTGATTAATGAAACAATCTCAATTTTTTTGTAAGACTTGACTACAGAAATAAACACTTTTTACAAGAGATTCATTCATATATGATCCTGAACTGAATGAACAGCAACCCTTAACTAATATATACATAAAAACTCCTAATTTCAAAAAAGGTTAAATTAGAATGAGTGCAATTATTATAAGTAATAGAGACTACTGATAACCAAAAAGAGATACAGTGGGAAAATTAACTTATTTTAATACACAAATCAGTCAAGTGAGGGAAAAAAAAAATTATTTCCAAGTAATTGGAATAACGGATTAATCTCAACTGTAATTTTAACGCCAAAAGTTGGCCCCTAGATAACTTTGGGATTTACTAAGTATTTGTATCTACCAAATCACAGTACATTCTTAAATTATATTCTTTATGGTTAGTTAAGAGCATCCAGTCTTTCTAGTATCCTGTAACCAGTTTCTTTCTTATTAGTAGGATGGCAACATAACATGGGACAAAATATCACATATATGTCTTGATGTACAGAAAGCTTGTTTTATATTACCACACATTCAATTAATTGCCATGTCCACAGTTCTTCCAAACTCTATATTGCAGAAAATACAATAATTATTTTCTATTCAGTTCACTCATACTTTGGTCCTGTACACTGCTGTATTTCTTTAAAACCTCTCAGACTTTAAATTTGTTTAAGAAACTATCCTTTAGTTTGGAAGGAAGTTTAGTTACTGTCAAGACAATCTTAGACTATTCAAAGCCTTTTTAACCCCAGTTGATTCTTAGAAATTCTTCCATCTATAAAACACGAGAATTATAACCAAATTAACAAATCAGATATCAGAATGCCAAAAATTAAGTCATTAAAAGGGAATCCAGAGAAAGGGCCAGTTGTGAAAGAACAGGAAGTGATGTACACTGTCATTTTGTGGATGAACTATTTAGAAACATAAGAAGTACCATACTAATCTGAAATCAAGCAACCCAGACTAAGAGCTCCTCAGTATTCTCTTTCTGACAGTGGCATCAGAGGTCAGCTGAAAAAACCCTTAGGCAGTTTTTCCTTAATAAATTTATCTAATTGATCACGAACATACTTTTACTATTTTTAGCAGAATTCCTACCAGCTATGGAAAACAGGGTTTCTTTTAAGTTGTCCTAAAGAATACCTCTTAGTTCTACCCATGCTGAAATACAGCAGGTAATTTACCAATATCCTTATGTACATCCTTAAGTTTTGTAGCCTTTATTGATAAATCCTCTCTGCCTGTATCTTTCCAAAATAAAAAGTAACGCTTTACTGAGCAGTGTGCTTGGGTTTATACATGCTAGTATATATGAATTATCAACACACCATAACAGAGAATTAGACATTACGGAATAATTTGCCATATGGGGGAGGCTCTACACACCACAACATGCAGCATCATGCCATGAAATAAAGATCTAAATGAGAAGTGCTGTTCAAGTTAAAATAAATTCAGATAAAAATCAAAAGAAGAAAGAAAACAAGAATTCCATTTTCTGAGTAAAAATAATAAAACTAATTTAACATACCATTAATGTGTCTCCCGATATCAAAATCATGAAGATGACAGATACTAAAATAGTGCCTAACACTCCTAACATCTTTAAATCTGTCTTAAAACAGGTTTCAAAAAAAAAAAAAGCTAGCTCTTATGGCCAACATTAAATGTAAATGGCATTTGAAAGTATTTAAAAATAAGTCATCCACTAAGTGAAGCTTAAACACCAAATATCAGCTTGTAGTAAAATATCAAGACAACTCATATCTGTATATATTTTAGTCATCTCCATCGCTTTGTGAAAAAAATTATTTAATTCTATGAATATTCATATATGGAACATTTTGAAATCACTTCATCAGTAAATTTAAATATTTAAAGAAAAAAGTATCAACAGTAGACTTCAAGACTACTCTTTGGTCACAAAAAAAACTTGACAACACAATTCCAGAAGGTCAATTTTTTTATTTTTTTCCTACTCTACTAAGGACAAAACCAACAAGTACTACTGTAAATCAGATAAGAGAATTTGTCCTAAACAAATATGACATGAAGCAAAAGAAGTAGAAAAACGATTTATTGACTGCAGAATATAGATCCTATCACAGCATAATTAGGCAAATTAGTGTTTATTATTTTTTCATTTCCTCAGGAAATAAAGCACTTGCTACAGAAAGATTTGTAACCTAATTTAACCACTTTTTTTAAAATTCCAATTTTGATGTTATACAAAACAGTATTAACCCTAAAAATTCACAGCTGAGGGAGAAGGAAAGTCCACCAGACGGCCCCTCTGTCTGCAATAATTTTTAATAATTCAATAACTACAAGTCATAGGAAGGAAAAAAAAGGGAAATGAGGGAAATAATTTTGTAGGGAGTACAAAATTATTCAAATCCCAATGAAAACTCAGTATGCTCACACACACAAAAATGTCAATCCAATGTTTAAAAGAGAGCAAGAGAGACATTAAAACTGTTCTAACATGGCAGGGTCCCTCTCGAGAGGCCATATCCCCCAACAATAACAGGAACAGATATACTTCCCAGGAACAGATATACTTCCCAGGGACAGATCTCGGGAAGAGTATTAAACTGGTACTGTTATCGATTTAAAACCAAAGGAAAAAGAGTAACCTTTCCAAGGGAAGCGCCATTACTTCCCTCTCCTGCTCCCCCTCCCTTCACTGTACACACGGGCCTGTGTATGAAGAAACTGCCTTGGACTTCTGCAGCATTGCAGTAGACTAAAGGATGGGGAAGGGGGAAGGGTAGGGGGAGAGAAACGCTTCCATCACCCCCACAGAAGAGGGGTATAGATTTCCTGAGGGGGTGGGGTGGAATCCACCCAGCAGGCTCCCCAGAGCGGTCTCTCTTCCCAAGAATACACAGACACTACAAAGAAGGAGAGGGAGGAGCAGAGGGACCCGAAGGGAAGGGGACCTCGCGCCTTTTAAATCGGGGTGCACATCAATCCCGTCTCCCTCTGAGGGCCACACCTTCCTCGAGACATCCCCTTCCACCACTCCTTCCGGTGACCCTCAGGAAAGAGGAATGTAATTGCTCTTGTCCCTCAAACAGTAGGGCGTCCAGCTCACCAGCTTCTTCACCCCACCCACAGAATCACAGACCCTCCTTGTCTCCCTCCCCCACCCCAACCCCACATCCCTCCTTCCAGCGAGAGACCAGAGTGGGTCGAATTTCCCCGCCCCCTCCAAGTCTCCTTTTCCCAAAGCAGAGGTGCCCTTACCCTTTCGCCGACAGGTCTGGGGCGGAGTAGGAAGGCGCAGCCCCCTACAGCGCTCGGGTAGCAGCTACGCTGGAGGGCGAGGAGTGAGGAGGAGGAGGGGGCCTGGCGACACACCGCCGCCCCCCCCCCGGCGGAGCCCCAGCGAGCCGCCCAGCCCAAGCTCTGCGACAAGGGGCGGGGGGGGGGGGCGAGGGGACGACCGGGGTCGAGGAGGCGCCCTCAGCGCTTGGGCTCAGCTAAGATGGCGCGGGGAAGTGCCGGGAGCCGCCGCCGCTTCGGGGGAACCGGCCCGGGCCTCGGCCGCCTCCGGTCTTCACACAGCCGAGGCCCTGTCGGTCCCCCGCCGCGGGCCCTCGGCGGGCGGGCCCACGCACAGCCCTCCGCCACCACCACCACCCCTGGGAAGGGGGCGCTCACAAAGGGAAGAGAGGCCGCGGGCCGACCGGCCGGCGGCGGGGCGGGGTCCCCAGGGGCCGGGAGGCCTCAGAGGTTCGTGGGTGCCTCGCGCTCTCGGCCCGCGAACGGCGCAGGCAAGCGGGACCCCTCCTTTCTCCTCAGGCAGGCGGCGGCACCGACTCACTCTCTTTGCCACCCTCCCTCTCTATCTCCGAGCCCTGAAGCCACAGAGCCCAACCGCTGCCCAGGTTCCCCCCCTTCCCCGACACTCCCCTCCTCCCGACAGTCATCCCAGTCTCCAATCTCGCGAGATTTCCTGCCTGACAGGCCCGACCCTGCGCAAGACACGACTGCGTACGCGTGCACGCCCTCACGGGAGCGCGCGAATACTTTTCCTGGGCGGAGTCTCCGAGTGGCTTCGAGCCCCAGCCTCTGTCCAGCCTGGCTTCACTCAGCTGGCAGGGTTCTTATGCCACGTGGGCGTCAGGTGCATTCATTTCACCCTGAAATCTGAGAAAGAAGAGCTTATCTGCTCTCTTCCTTCCCTTCCCTCTTCCCATTCCCAAACATCCGCCCCCCACTAACCCTGCGATTGAGAAGTTTGCCCTGACATGTAGAATATCCCGTTCTCACACACTTTAGTTCAACCCCTCCATGGAATTCAGAAGTAAACTGGTCGGCGTAATCAGTATGTAATTGAGTTTTTGAGATTCTAATAGTTTATAATAATTTTTGGAACGGTAATAACAGTTAGAAATACAGATCTAAACCACCCTATGTGTAGGTGATAGTAAAAAAGAGATATTATTGAAAAGTTTTTGTGAATTGTTTTAGTAAGTTGAGTGACAAGTTTTTGAAACGAACAATAAAAAGTTCTAAGAGTCCTAATGTAGGTAAAAGGTAGAGCTTCTCATTATCTTGTGTGTGGTGAAAACTTTGTTTTTACTACAAAGGGAGCAATTTGATTCAAGAACTAAAAAGTGTGCCAAAAATGCAGTCATAAGAAATCTAGGTGTTTCAACCAATAAAACAACTGAGATAAATAGATCTGTTATGTGAGACGTATAAGTAAAAATGTACTCCAAAACAGTTATTGGAAGATATAGTAAACTGGGAAAGTAAACTGGCTCTGATCAGAAAAACAAGCTATCTGCTTTAGTGGGATATACATATAATTTGTTCTAAGTATTCCCTCTCATAGTAAGGGTCCTTGCTCTGTGAGTCAATTCCTCTTTTCACCTATATGATCAGTCATTCCTCTTCACCTATATGATCAATCACTCTCAAATGGCAATTACTTCTCAGCATAAAAACAAAACAAAACATGCCTTAGTTTCTTGTGGGGGGGGGGGGGAGGCGGGAGAGAAAGATCACAACCTCCATATCTCCCCTTCACAGCCAAGCTTCTTAAAAAAGTTGTGTATCTTCTCACCTCCACCGAAACTGATCTTGCTAAGGTCAAGAGTGACCTCCTAGTTGCTATGTCTAGTGGAGTCATTTTAATCCTTTCCTTGACATCTGCAATATTTGACATAGTTGGTACTCCTTCCATCTTGAAACTGTGTTCAGCCTTGGCTCCTTCAACACCACTCAAAATCAGTTTTCCTTCTACCTCCCTGTCCCCATGGCCCCTCTTCTTCCACCCACACCTTAAATAATGCTCCTCCAATCCTTATCCTTCTTCTGAAAGTGTTACGGCAAGAATGTTCTCTTCTAGTTATTTCACACATTTGGGAATGGAAAGAGATTCAGACTTTCCCAAGTATTCATTCTTATTATTTATGGAAAATTTCACACATACTGAATGTGACAATTAAGTTCGGGGAACTTGTTGCAATGATGTTGCTAACCATTGTTTTCTAGGCAATAAAGAAAATTATCTATTTATTGACCGTTAACCCCTGTATGTACACCTAACCATTTTTTATATCAGAGGGATTACTCATTATGAATTTGTACCAACTGGACAAACAGGTAACCAAGTTTACTATTTGGAAGTGTTGAAAAGGCTGCGTGAAAAAGTTAGATGAAAACGACCTGAACTTTTCGCCAATAATTCGTGGCTCTTGCATCACTACGATACACTAGCTCAACTGACACTGTCGGTGAGGGAGTTTTTAGCCAGTAAACAAATAACTGTATTGGAGCACCCTCCCTACTCACCTGATCTGGTCCCCAAAGACTTCTTTCTTTACCCAGAGATAAAGGAAATATTGAAAGGAAGACATTTTGATGACATTCAGGACATCAAGGGTAATACAGTGACAGCTCTGATGGTCATTCCAGAACAAAAGTTCTAAAATTGCTTTGAAGGGTGGACTAGGCGCTATGTCAGTGTATAGCTTCCCAAGGGGAGTACTTCGAAGGTGACCATAGTGATATTCAGCAATGAGGTAGGTAGCACTTTTTCTAGGATGAGTTCACGAACTTAATTTTCAGACGTCATACACAAAAGGAGTAAGGTAGAATAATAAATATCCATGTGTCCCATCACCCAGCTTCAACTATTGTAAACACTGTATCATTCTTGTTTCACCTAGTCTCTTACAACCTTTTTTCCCTCCTGATGTATATTTTTTGCTCTTATAAATATTTTTAATATCTTATTTCTTTTTTTACACTTTATTTACTTATTTATTTTGACATTCAGTATTATTTTATGTTAATTGCCAGTATATAGTATAGTGGTTAGACATTTATACAATTTAAAAAGTGATCCCACTGACTAGTCTAGTACCCACCTGGCACTATGCATAGTTATTACCATATTATTGGCTATATTCTGTATGCTTTACATCCCCATGACTACTTTGTAACTACCAATTTGTACTTCTTAATCCCTTTACCATTTTCACCCTATCCCCAAATCCCCTTCCATCTATCACCCCAAAAAATCTAGTACGCAACTGACACCATACATAGTTATTACAATACTATTTACTATATTCCTTATGGTATACCCTACATCCCCATGACTACTGTGTAACAACCAATTTGTACCTCCGTTTTTCACTCACCCCCCACCCTACCACCCTACCCCCACCCCCACAATCTGGCAACCATCAAAATGTTCTCTGTATCTACGAGTGTTCCGTTTCATTTGCTTGTTTATTTTGTTCTTTAGATTCCACATATAAGCAAAATCACATTGCATCTTTCTCTGTCTGACATACTCCACTCAGCACAGCACCCCCTCCTGATGTATTTTTAAATCAATCTCTAGTAAACCATTATAACATTCACCTGTAAATACTTCATATGTATCTCTAACAAAGACTTGTAACATAACCACAATGTGATCACACGTTTACAATAAATCTTTAATATCATTTAATACCCAATCCATGTTCATTTTTTCCCAATAGTTTCCAAAATGTCTTTTTACAGTCCATTTATCTGAATCAGGATCTGAACAAGTTCTACACTTTGGATTTGATTAATAAATACTCCTCTTAAGTCTCTTTTCATGTATAACAGTTCCTCTTCCTTTTTCCTTCCTTTCTTTTCTTCCTTCTTTCTTTTTTGTATACAGTTTATTTGTTGAAGAAATCAGATTATATATCCTGTAGAATTTTCCACATCCTGGATTGCATCTTCGCAATGTCATTTCACATTTGCTTCAATGCCCATATTTCTTATAAACTGATAGTTAAATAAAATCTAAAGGTTTGATGTCGTATAGATGATGTTTTTATAATATTTTGTATCTGCCACTACCTCATTCTCACACTTACCTCCATCTCACCATAAATTATAGCATCTGCCCCACCTCCCACCCTGCTTCCCTAGTATATAGGGCATCTTAACAGTCCCTGGCTGTCTTTTTTATTATTATTATTCCAGATCTGTTTCTATGATCTGATGCCAATAGGCCTCCCTCCTCAAATTCTTCAAATTTCTCTCACACACACACACACACACACACACACACACACACACACACACAGAGTCAGGGTTATCTCAACATCAAATTTATTCAACAGGAAATCATCATTAGTAGATAATACAAAAGAGATCTGTTATTCAATTTTTAAAATTCTATCAAAAAAGAAAGAAAATTACACTCATTAATGATAGGAAAATAATGTCAATGCTTAGAACATTTGCAGATATTGCACTTTCTGTGGCTTGAACTCCTGAACATCTCTCTGATTTGTCCCGCTCTTCATCCCCACTGCCTCTCCTGTGGTGGTCCACACCTCAGTTTCTCAGCCGGGGTACTGTAATTGCCTTTTAGCTACTCTCCTTGCCCCCCAGGGTGCCCCATTCTCTATACTGAGGTGAATGGTTTTAATCTTCTTAAAATGCAATTTCTAAAAGCTGAGTGTGTCATTTCTCTGCATAAAACTCTTCCATGGTTCCCCAAAGTCCTCCAATAAAATCCAAACAAATCCCCTGCATACCTCTCTAGCCTTATTTAGGATGTTCCCACCATCCTGAACTATAATTCACTGTTCTGCTAACTGCTAACATGCTGTCTCTAGGATGTAGTGCTGCGTTCCTCTGCCTGAAATGCCTTCTCTAGTTGGCTAATAATCCTTCAAGATTCAGCTTGAGTCTTACCTCCTTGACAGATCTTCTCATATCTCAGTTATACATTCCTTACGCCTGTATATTGGGGTCAAAAAGCTGTGGGGAGAAGAATGGGTACTAACCATGTTTTGACCTTGATAGAAAAGTTACCCAAGCAGAGACAAAACCAAGAATAAGCTCTTCTCATACATTGTCACAACAAACTTGTGAGGTAAGTACGATTAGTGTTACCTCCATTTTGTACGTAAGGAAACCAGGGTTCAGAGAGATTATGTCATTTGCCCAAGATCGCCATCTAATAAGTAAGTGATGAACCAGAATTTGAACACAGTTGCAAATGAATCCAAAGCACACTCTCTCTCCACCATATAGTACTTCTGGCACTACTAACCGAGGACAGCTTGATGCCATATACACATTTCTAGTATGTGTAAGACGTGCCTGACCATGTGTAATGGCATTGTATTTGTTGTCACACATGTGTCTCTGTGTGAAAAGACAGCTTGTCGATGTGTGGGGGAGGTACTCTGACTGATATGGTTTCTATCCAATGAGACTGTCTTTTAAGCATTGTCACTCAGTAAAAGATCAAGTCATGTCCAATTCCACATAACAAATACTTGTTGTATTCCTATTGTGTGTGACGCTTAAGTAAAATACAGAAGAGGCAAACGAAAATAACATTTTCAGAGTTTCTCTGTGCCAAGAACTTTATGAAGCAAGTACTTTATATTCATTATCCATTTTATCTCCCCAACAACCCTGAAAGAAGGATAATGATGATGATTCCCATTACAGAGGAGGAAACCTCAGAAAAGTTGAGTAACTTTGTGCAACATCACACAACTAGTAAGTAGAGAGCTATTAGAGTACAGGTTTAATCTGTATTTTAAGCCCGTTATTTCCACTACCTCTCAGTCCTCTTCCTTACACTCCTCCCCATACTAGAAACTCAAAATCCTGTTAGAAAGGTAAGATATTCATGCACAAAACAAATAACTATGCAGAACAACCTTTGAGCAAATGATGCACTGAACCAGACCTTAATTTTACTTTTCTGGGCCTCAGTTTCCTATCTAACTACAATAGACTAAAATTATCTCTAGAGTCTTGGTAGTTCAAAAATCTATAATTACAGGAATAATGCAAATAATATGTACAGATAACTTGAATTCCTGTGTGTGTGTGTGTGTGTGTGCGCGCGCGCGCGCACGCGCGCATACGTGCATATTTAGAAACAGAAAGAAAACTCCTCTTTGGGTATTCTAGCAGACTCTTAGTAAAATCTTCATTGGTCACCCAGCATTAAATCTTCACCCAGCATTAGCTAGTGTATATATTTTTTGCAGTTACATTGTGATTACTTATGAAAACCTCTATTTCCTCACAGAATGTAAAACCAAAAAAGCTGAGTGTGTGAGAGGGTAATGGTAAGGACACATGTTAGAATTTCCAGGTTAGAAACCAGGGGTGAAATATACCATGGAACTGATAATCATCAAATAAATAAATAAATATGTTACTGGATGCCCATGGTGTGCATCCTGGGCTGTTATCAGTGCATCCATAGATTTTTGTCTTTAGGTCCCAGGACCAACTAATTAAGGCAGGTTACAGTCTGGCTATCAGACATCACTCAGGCATGTCTACAAATGGCTGCCTGATACGTATATAAAGCATGGTTTCACAGGCTGGAAAATAAAGCTTATCACATACAAAGTTGTGTCTAGAGCTCTGCATTCCCACATAATTGGATCCATTTTTTAAATGCCAATCTTTTAAAAAATGCCTGCATGTGGAAGCCACAGATTCTTCTTCCCTTTTCACCCACAGGAATAAATATTGGGCCAAGGTACCCTAAGGATGGTAGAATACAATTCAGTTCAAGAAAGTCCTGACCTAGAAATCTTCAGTCTCAGGTATCTATCGGATAAGTATCTGCAGTAAGCCATGAATAAGTTAAGGCAGCCGCACCAGAGTCTAAAAAACAGCCCCGAAGATGTCAAGTAGTGGATGTGAAGTTGGTACAGTACTGTAGGAAAACATTTACTGTGGAGTCCCACCTCCATCGCTTACTAGTGTCAGTGACTATGTTACTTTATGTCCGTTTCATTACCAGCTTGTGTTCCTTTCCTTATCTGTGAAATGGGGTTAACATTACCTTCCTCAGATGGTTGTGTGAAGATTAATAAGATAACATGTGAAGTGCCTAGCCCATGGAAAATGTCTTAAAGTGTTAGCTCTTATTTTGTATGTGTAAGGAGGTAAATATTCATGCCACTGCTCTGACACTACGCTCTGGCAGGCACCCCATGATCATGTATCATGATTGTCTGGGACATCTGTGAATGTGGGAAGGGTTGGGCAACATGTTTGTGGACTGAGAAGTTTTTGGAATGTATCTTTGAGACCAATTGGTGATTTTGTCATGCCCTTCTCTTTGGCTGACATCTGCCTGGATTAAAAAAAAAAAAAGCGACACAAATTCCTACTAAAGTTGTGTCACGTAGGATATGAAACAGAAACAGCTGGCAATCAAAACAAAATAAGTTGATATTTTATTTGGGCTTCCTGTTGAGCCTTCTCTTTACTAGGTAGCAATACTTTACTAGTAAGAAGTCTTTTGGGTGAAAGTCACAATTCAAATTAGCTTAAAGCATAGAAAAAATGGACATTTAGTAGACCGTGTAACTAAAAAGTCCAGTGCCTTAGGATTTAAAAGAATTTTTTTAGGAGCTTGTCTCTTTTTGTCTCCCCTTTTTCTGTCTCTCCACACAACACCCAGCTCTTAGTCACTTGGATATTTTTTTTCTCTATAGATTGGATTTTGTTATAAGTTTGTCTGTGTTTGTGTTGGGAGATGCAATTGGGGGGGTTCAGGTGCTTCCCACTGCTGCCACCTAGTTTAAAATACCCCAACACTGACTGCTGCCATTGATACTGTCTACACATAGCAAATGAATCAGGGATATTTCTAATATTGCTTTTAACTGGATACTTCCTTTACTGATATGTTATATTATGATCATTAGTGACAGGAGCCCTCGTCCCAAAGTTCAGGTTTATACAACCCCTTGAGCTTGCCTGCTATGTGACCTTTCCTATGTAACCAGCTCTCTCCCACCTGCTATCTAAAACCTCTGAGCAGGGGACAAAGGTCTAATCTAGTTATCAAATTGCACCATTATAAATGGTTATGATGAAACTCATCCTTTATTTCTCCTCTTCATAAATATTCTCAACACAGAACTGTTACAATATTCTAAATGTAGAAATTGAAGGCATTTGTGATTGTGTGAGGGTAAGCAGATCAGAATTTAAAGATTATGGACCACAGACATGTTTCCATGAGACGTTTAAGCAGACTTCACATAGAACATGCTGAGGAGAATTTCCATCTTAGTAGTTTATCTCATGCAGCAGAGGGAGGCTAGACTGGGGCAGAGGGCAAAGTGGAGTGGCAGGAAAGGCCCCAGAAGTTCAGATTTACCTTATCCCAATTTAGTGACCCCAAAGGCAAAGGAAAGCTCCTCGCTCTCACATAACAACATATAAAATCCAAAGGAACAGCTCTGAGTGGCCCAGCTTGGGCCCTGTGTCATATGCCCAGCTATGGGCTTGTTGCTTCACCAAGGGGTGAGGCATTTTGATTGCCCTGGCTGGAATTTTGTGTCCACTCTGTGGCAAGAGGCCTAGAGAAACAGCCCCACAAGAACTACACAGAATGGTGGAGAGGAATTCCCCAAAGAAATGTAGGATACTTTTTGCCAGAAGAAGAGGGAGACATTCTGGACAGACAAAAACAGACGTTCACTACAAGTAGAACAGAACTGCTGGTGAGACCAAATGTTACAGTGTACTGCAGGGTCTCTGGTCCCGCCCTCGGTGAGTGGACACAGAGCGTGGTGAGGCCACAAAGGAACAACAGAGCCATAGATAGGGGAGTCATACCACTATATTCTTGATGGTGGCTGGTCTAGACACAAAAGCAAACATCCGCCAGTACCCCAACGAGGGGTCTTCCTGCACCCCAGTCTCGTTGGCGGCTGGGTGAGACACAGGAAGTAGGATCCACATGATCCGCAGTCCGCCATCCGCGCTTGCTAACCCCACTTGCTAGCTGCAATCCTCCCTCCACTTCTCTGCCAACCCCCTTGCTAGCCACAATCCACACTTGCTAGCTTAGCCATGGCAGTTATATTACTGGCTAATGGCTAACTGATTACAGCTGATGGCTATCTACTACCTGAGCCAGCACCTTTCCACGTAATGTCAAGAGCCTGGAAACTGCTCTCTGGGACTCCGTCCCTACATATGGTTTTGTGGGGATGCTATAGAACTTTCATATCTATGACCTCTTTTGATCTTCCCCATAACTCTGAGAAATGGGCAGGCTGTAGTCAATTTACAGAATATACTTTTGAGGCTCAAGCAACACAGAGAAGCACAGCAGAAAATATATGGTTCATATGATAGGGCCAGGTAGAGGTCTGGTATGTACATCAATTTGGGAAGCAGGTAGTTCCAGACATTCTTAGGACCTTAGACAATCCTGAAATTATCTGGTATGTGCAGGAACCCAAAAAATGCCCATCAGCTATGCACATAGTGCCAAAGGGACAGGAACTTCCTAGGAAATCTAACGTGTGTGCATCTTTTCCTAGAGTTCTCTAGCATACTAACATTTGCAGCTCCTATTCTTCTGTACACTCCAAGCTAACAGCTTTCATTCACTCACTTTTATTTCCATCTCCCACAGTTAACCCAATTGCAGGGCACATAAATGACTCACAATAAATGTTTATGGAATAATTGAATTGATAGATAGCAAACATTTTTTTGAATGTCAATTATGTGTATTTTATGCTAGGCTCTGTGGACATAGAAATAAGATACTATTCCTATTTTTGAGATCATGGCCTAGTGGAAAAGGCCAACAAAGAAACAGTTCTAAGTCATTTAGGACTGCAAGGAAAAATGGGAATATTTTGGCTCATACAAGCTAAGAAGTCCAGAGGTAGGGCTGGCTTCAGGCAGAATTAGTTTCAGGGCTTAAAGGCTCTGTTTTCATCTCCAAGACTTCCACTGTGTTGCTTTTGGTCTAGGGTTATACAAGAGGCAGCAGCGATTCGAGCCCTTACCTCCTATCAAGGCAATAGAGCGTAATGGCTCAGAGGGAAAGCTGGTTTGACACCTGGCCTCACCACATACTGGCTATGAGACCTTTAACAAGCTAATCAAAATTCTCTGTGCCTTAGTTCCACCATTTGTGAAAAGAACACAATAATCATACCTACTCAATGTAGTTATTATGAAGAGTAAAGAAAAATTCAGTGTTCAGAACTCTCCCTGGCATAGAATAAGTACTCAATAATGGTAACTCTTACATTATTATTGTTATTATTGTCGACATCAAATTTCAGGGGGAAAAATAGAATTTCTTTCCTCAAAATGCCAGAGAAAGTCTTATTGCATCTAATTGGCTGTAATTGGATCAAGTGCCATTCCCCAAGCCAGATCTGGGGGAATATCTTACACTGCATACACTGACTGGCTTGGGCCTGAAAAGCAAGTTCCATCTCTAGAGTTCAAAGTCAAGTTAGCTTCACAAGAACTACATAAACTGTGAACAGAAAAGAGGCTGGTTCCCAGCAACTGAGGTTCAAGTACTGGAAACAGAGGCAATGGATGGCCGTGTTTCCCCGAAAATAAGACCTACCCGGACAATCAGCTCTAATGCATCTTTTGGAACAGTTATTAGTATACAACCCAGTCTTATTTTACTATAATATAAGACTGGGTCTTATATAATATAATATAATGTAACATAATATAAGGTAATGTAATGTAATATAATATAATACCGAGTCTTATATTAATTTTTGCTCCAAAAGACGCATTAGAGATGATTGTCCGGCTAGGTCTTTTTTAGGGGAAACACGGTAGGTGGCAAAAAACAGATGAACAGCATGACAGGCTGATACAGTCTGGCCGGTGCTATGGTCAAGGTAAGCATGAGAGTCCATCTGAGGAGCTTCTGATCCATACTGGGAAGAACTGATTTTTTTGATCAACTAAATAAGTCCCCTAATCCCAAAGAGGTTGTGGTAAAATATGCATAAGAAAATTTACCATTTTAACCATTTTAAAGTGTAAAGTTCAGTGGCATTGAGTACATTCACATTGTTGTGAAACCATCACCATTATCATTCATTTCCAGAACTTTTTTCATCTTCCAAAAGTAAAACTCCATAGTTATTAAACAGCAATTCCTCATTCCACCCCTGCCCCCCACAGCTCCTGGCAACCACTATTCTACTTTGTCTCTATAAATACGACTACTCTATGTATCTAACATAAGTGGAATCACTCAATATTTGTCCTTTTGTGACTAGCTTGTTTCACTTAACATACGGTCTTCAAGGTTGATCTATGTTGTAGCATGTATCACAATTTCATTCCTTTTCAAGGCTGAATAATATTCCATGTATGTATAAATCACATTTTGTTTATCCATTTGTCTGTCAACAGTCATTTGGGTGGCTTCTACCTTTCGGCTATTGTGAATAATGCTGCTGTGAACGTGGGTATACATATATCTGTTCGAGTCCCTGCTTTCAATCTTTTGGGTGTATAAGGGTTGAGCTTTTTAGGAGCAAAAGAAAAGCAACTTCATTAACTATTTTTTTCTCTCTTTTTGAAAAGCTATGTGAAATTCCCATACTACCATGCTACATCTACCTTTGATGACTCCCACCCCATTGCCAAACCATAGAGTCAGCCCTTACTGTTGTGGACATACATGAATACAGAGGTTTCCCCATCGCCACCGCTGAACTCAACAGTCAGCTTTGGACTTGGATAATGCACCGAGAAAACTAGCTTTCCTCTCAGATCAGACTCTTTGAGTAATAGGAGAAGCTTAGGATTGAGAAAATTTGGTTCCCTGGGAGGAAACATGCCAGCTATGAGAAGCCCAGAGTTGTAAATTGTCAGATGGTGACTGCCTATGAAACCTGTCAAGATTCCTGACAGCTCAGCTGAGAACCTAATTACCAGCTACAAAGAGAGACAGGAAAAACGTGTTGTCAGAGAGCACCTGGTCAGAGAGAATGAGGTGCAATGTCCTGGCCTCGTCATCAACCTCCTTCTTGTTTCAACTAGAGCAAAACACATTAGTATAATTGACATTACACATATTTATTATCTTGAACAAAGGAACCACGTCAAACCACAGCCCCATGTCAACTGAGTCTTTAGTAATCACGTAAGATGAACAGTGGCATTTGACCTGATTGTACAAGTACTTCCGGTATTCTCAATGCCAAGGATGATACCAAACCATACTTAACTCTTCTCCTGGAGTTTACACAAACTTCAACCAATCCTCTTTCCTTGAGTAAAGAATAGCAGCGATCCTTTGTTCTGATGAAGCTCAGAGAGGGATAATAACTTACCTAACGTCACACAGTCAATCAGCAACCCAGCATCTTATCTTCCAAGAAAAATAAATTAGTATCAACCGTGCTCAGCAGTGACACAAGGAAACCAGTGATCTTCACCAGGAAATTCCTAACTTGGGGAAAAGTAACTGTCATGCAGGGCATCCGGCAGGGTCTCAGCTCCCGCTCCCCACATAAGAACGCAGGATGTGGTGAGGCCAAAAAGGAACACCCACGGAGCCATAGATGGGGGAGTCATACCACTATATTCTCACTGGCGGCATCCGCCTCTCACAATCCACGCTTGCTAGCTCAGCCACCATCTTCTTGCTAGCCCCCATTTTCTGCTAACGTAGCCACAGCAGTTATATTAGTGGCCAATGGCTCAGTGGTTAGAGCTGACGGCCAACTAGCCACAGCTGATGGCCATCCAATCACAGTTGATGGCCATTTACTACCTGAGCCAGCACCTTTCCACGTGAGGGCGAGAGCCTGGAAACTGCACACCTGGCTCTGTCCCCACTATAACATTAGTATATCCACATGCTAGTTTTTACAAACTCTTGGTCCTCTCGTCTTGCAAAACACTCACACATACTTCCCACGTGCCTTTCTTGCTTCGATTGCATCAGCAACACCTGAGCTTAGATGCTAACTTTCTCAATGGGAAAACATTTTTTTTCAGATCCTTGAAAAGCAGGGAACTTGTGCTTACAGCAGCAGGAGATGGGAGGAAAAGAAAAGAGTTAATATTTACTGGACATATCTATTATGTTCTAGATACTCTGTTTTACCTCTGTCTAATTTAATCTGTAAACCAACTAGCAAAGTAGGTACAATTATATACATCTTCAAATGCCATATGTGGAGTTCAGAGAGGTGAGGTAAATTGCCTAAGATGATACAGCTAGTAAATGGCAGCGCAGAATTTTTTTATTTTTATGTATGCTATTCATTTTTTAGAATGGGGCTTGGAACTCACTTCTCTCTGGTTCTTTGTAATGCATTATGCTACCTCAGGAGAAGCAAAGAAACTAAAAGGACTCTCAAGAGATAAAACTGATAAAATCAGCCACTCTGAGCTTCTAGTGCATTTGATTTTCTTATACATGTATGGATTAGAATCGCCTGGTTACATAGAAAGCACTCAGCAAAATACTCCATCAGATTCAAAGATAACACAGAGAATAGGAAACTGGTATGGGAAACGAGGAGAAGGAAGGGAAAGTTGTGAATGAGGAGGAAGAAGGCCCGGGAGGGGAATATGCCTGGGAAACGTAAGGGGTAGCTGGAAGTTGTTCTCAGAGGCCTTCCACCAGGATCCAAAGAACAGTGCAGAAGCTGACACTCCTCTTTTGCTACATTTACCATTTATTTTCTCTTCTCCTATAAAAGGATTAGCAGGATAGGTTTAGTGGGAAAAGAGGCCCCTGTGGGATCCTTGTTACCAGCCATCTGTGTTCTGTTCTTTACTTTTGAACAAGACGGTTCCAAAACTCTGAACCGGAGAGGGAGTTGGAGCTGCATACAGATCAGCAGAGCTGTTGCTAACAGCGCTGACGCCTGCAGGATGACTCAACCCTCTGTGCCTGGCAGAGTCAGCTGTGGTCCTCTGGAGCCTCCTACTCTAGGGAGAAAATCAGAGCTGTGGCAAGTGGCTTGGGGCAAGGACCAGGGTCCTTCATCTGCGGCAGGAATTCAGGCTGGAAGGATAGGTAGGGGCACCTTGAGTCTTCGCTTAAGAGTTCTGGCTGCTGCTGAGGGTCGGATTAAAGGTGACAGTGAGGAAAGCACAATCCTTTATATACTTTAGCTGCTCTGCAAAAGGATGGCAGCCAGCAAAAGCCATATGGCTGTGTTACCAGGAATTCAGCCCAAGCGCAAATCTCACTCACTTCCCCGGTAAATTTTCCTCAGGTAGGGGCATCTCCTGCTGTTCTCTCACCTACTGAGGAACCCAAAGACTCTCTCTGTCCTTACACAGCACCGTTAATACTTAAGGACATTCTCACGCTGAATAGTTGCTACCTTCAGATGGCTCCCCTAGTTACTTACTCAGCTCTCTCAGATATAGGCATTTAGGAGGAAGCTACTTGTATATTGTGCCAGGAGACATCTGGATTTAACCCACACCAATATATAAACACACTACTCCACCACAACCACCCCATACCCCTAGGCTTCCTCAAAGAGCTTTCCTTTCAGTTGGCTCCTTATTACTCACTAATAAACAGCCCCCAAAGTTTGGCTTCCTGTTGCCGTGGCAACTCAAAAGAACTGGGTGAAGCTGCCAATAAAGGCATCTGAAAGAGCACCCTAAACCCAGACTCCTTTCAAAACAATAGTACAAAAGTGGAATCACCACTCACTCTATCCCCCCTCCCTGCCACACTACATACACACCCTCAATTCACAGTTTTATGGAGAAACTCAGTTCTTAGAATAGCTGAGAAAGTGGTTGTTTTGCCCAATGAAAGGCTTTCATAGTCTAATACAACCCTTTCTTTAGATACTAGCCTAGAAACCTGACCAACCTACCAGGTATTAGTACCTCTAAGAGTCCATGAGTTTACAAAATGCATCAGTATGTGCCTTCTACTCATGCTTCGCTTTTCTGTGGCTATGTGAAAAATCTGGGTATTTGGTATATTCCAGAGCTTGAACTGCTGACTGGTTTTCCGCAAAGGGTGAGGCGTTCCCTGATGTCCTCACATATGCGCGAAAGTGCTTTGTACCCTGTATAAGAGTGTTCAGATATTCATACTGACTACTATTCCCTGTCCACATTCTCCTTGAGTTCAAGGCCATATTGCACTGAACTCTGGCACCAAACTTCTTGGTTTGAATTCCTTCTCTGCTCTGTACTTTGTACTTTTGGCAAGGCTTTCTCTGGGCTTCATTTTCTCCATCTGTGAAATGGAGGAAATGATAGTATTTACTTCAGAGGGCTTTCACAAGGATTAGATAAATAAAAATATGTAAAGTACTTAGAACAGTACCTGGTTTTAATATCAAGTATGCCTCTAGACAGAGTGTGCTGCTGAGAAACACAGACAAGATACCCTGTTCTCAAAGAGTTCACAGTCCGATATTCACATGGTAGAGATAGACAAACCAATAATTATAGGTAATGTGACAAGTGCTTGTCTAAATGGAGAGAGAGCAGAGAAGGGTGCCAAAAATTCAGCCTTGAAGGATGCCTGTTTTTTCCCAAAACAGAGGAAGGTTTATCAGTTAGGCCCTCTGGGTTGCAAAGGACAACTCACTCCATTTAGCTCAACAATTGGAAAGAAATGTGTCACAGAAACTCAGGAAAACTAACAGCACAAAAGAGCAAGAGACAATATTTTAGGTATTTTTATCCTGATGCTCAATCATAAGCATGACTTAGCTATTCTCCTCCTGGCAGGGCCTCTTTCATGATGACCAACTCTTTCCTTATTCTTCACTTTGTGTTTTCTTTTTAATTTTTCAAGTACAGTTGACATTCAATATTATATTAGTTTCAGGTGTCCAACACAGTGTTGGACATTTATATACCTTACAATGCCTTCACTTTGTATTGATGTTTTCTACCTCATAGTTTCTATCTCCTCATAGCTATAGCTTGGCTTAACCCTTCTGAGCTTATCTCGTGGTTTTTCTTTCTATATCATTTCAGCTCTTGTTCTTATCATTTATAATCACATTCTTTGCTTTTTCTAACTCAGATTTTAGAGAGTGAGAGGGAATCTGATTGATCTACTCCTTTTATGGTGCCAGGCATGTTGTAAGTTGCTGGCCAGGTTCTGGATTGTCTACCATTGCATCAGATGCCAATTCTGATCCAGTCAGCTAAGACAGAAGTACTTTCATGAACAGTATACGAACCATGGCTACCTAGGCGTGCCTCTACAATAGAGGCTGTAGGTGGGGAAATTTCCCTTGGAAAGGAAATATGAATGTAGCAGTCATGATGTTCTGTTTAGAACAGAAGGAAGAAATAATATACACAAAGAGCATAAAAAAGGAAGTGCAGTGGGTCTAGAGTTAATTCAACAGAAATTTATTGAAACATTGCTAAATGCCGTAGTCACTACGCCAGGAGAGGGTAACCAATGTCATGATAAATGTTACATAGACTGCTATGGGAATCCATTGCAGGGCCACTTGAACCAGACATGGAGTGTCTGCAGTGTCAAGAAAAGCTTCTTAGAGCAGGTAAATTCTACATTGGAATCAGAAAGAGGAGTAGGATTAAAAAAGAGCATAATACTTTGCAGAAATTGAAAGTAGCTTAATGAGGATGCCACAAAATGAGAGGGAATAGCAAGAGGTAGATAGGGCCTACATCATTCATGTCTTAATAATCATATAGTTACCATTTATTACACAGAGAACAGAATACTATGCTAAACATTTTATATATATTCACCTTATTTAATCCTCCCAACAACCCTGTGAGGCAGGAATAATTATCGTTTACACTTTTTTAAAATTTTTATTGGGGAATATTGGGGAACAGTGTGTTTTTCCAGCACCCACCAGCTCCAAGTCAAGTCATTGTTTTTTTCAATCTAGTTGTGGAAGGTGCAGCTCCCTGGCCCGTGTGGGAATCGAACCGGCGACCTTGGTGTTATGAGCACTGCGTTCTAACCAGCTGAGCCAACCGGCCGCCCCTGTTTACATTTTTTGAGATGAGGAAACGAAGACAGGGAGATTTAGTAATGTTCTTCTGATCATATAACTAGCAAGTGCCCAAACGCCAAGTTATACTTGCTTTGTGGGTCATATTAAGGATTGTTTCAAGAGCACTGGGAAGCCATTGAAGGGTTTTAAGCATTTCAGAAACATCCCTCTTGCTGCAGAGTATAAAACACATTACAGGGAGCAAAGAAGGGACATAGGGAAACCCCTTGGGTTCTCATTGCAGACTATGGGAGAGATGGTAGACTAGGCTGATAACAGTGACATGGATGTAGTCATTCATTTATTACTTTAATCAATAAAAATATTTAATAAGCTCCTACTAAGAGTGCAAGGTACTAAGGATATACAAATGAACAAGGTAGATGTGGTCCCTGCCCTCACAGAGTTTATCTAAGAGGTAAACAGAATAGACAGGAATTAGTGAATTTGAATGTGGGAGTGGTGGAAAGGGGGGATCTGGGATCATTTACTGGCTTGTGGTTGGCTTCGACGCCCTTGCCCTTTCCACCTCACTACTTCCCCTACGGTTGTGTATGTTTAGGTAGGGAGCAGAGGGCGAAAGGGTAAAGTTAGGAAGGAAGACCAAGGACAATTTGGAAAGAACTTTGTAGGCCATTCTCATCAACTCAGACTTTATTCTGGAGGCTTTGGGGAGCCATTGAAAATGTGTAAGCAGGGAAATGGCTTGACCACATATACATGTTAGCAAGATCAAGATTTATCCTTCTAAAACTTAAAATTCCTCCAGGGCTGAATAGCCAATTGGAGAGGGTGAGAATGCTCAAATCTTCTTTTCATGTTCTACCCTCTAGTGGCAAGAGGGAAAACAGCAAGTTCTAACTCCGTAGGTTTGTAAGGAGCGGCCAGCTTTGATTTGCACTGAATGTCACAGCTCCTGTATCTCTCAGCTAGTTCTGTTGCTCAGTCTTCAACAGAGACCATCCATTAATTCTGGGATTCCTCCAGCACCATGGACACAGCTCTGTCTCCGACAATAGAGAACCCTCTTCTGAGAACTCTCACCAGCCTGGTTCCCAACCTCCCACCCCCACCTCCGCGTTCTTCCTCTCTTTAGTGCCTTTGCAATGCAAACCTCTCGGTAAGCAGCCATAAGGAGGCACGAAAGTCTAGCAGTGCTGCCCTCAGGTGGGAACATAGTGAAGTGAGCATTGCTTTTCTCCTGGAACCGCTTTGTCTCAGAAAGTTTGGGGTTTTTGTTTTTATTTTGATGACACTAATAGCTTTATTTAACAAACATTGAGTGACTACTATGTGCAAAGCACTGCACTAGGTGCCATGAAAGATACAAAGATGAAAAAGACATCGTCCCTGCCCACAAGGAGTATATGATCTACTGGGCGAGACAAACAAATACACAAATAACTTGAATACAAGGCAGTAAACAACAGAGTGGGCAGGTGTTGAATGTGGCCTGAGTGTGATGCTAATTAGCCTCAAGTTTCCAATTTGAAACACTGGTGATGTAGTGTTGGCTGCTTTGAAAATCCCATCTCAACACTGGCATAATAGATGTTTAAGTGGTCCTACCCAGCAGCTGGAGGCAAGAGTATGCCTGGTGGAGGGGCTGTTTGAAACACTGTTGTATCTACGTACATGGTGTAGGGACAGCTGAAAAAAAGAATATATATATATGTGTATGATTATATATATATATATATATATATATATATATATAATCATCTGAACCAATTTGGTTAATGGCTATAGCTGCTGTTTTAAACAACATACTTTTATATAAAAAGGAATTTGTATAATCCCATCAACTTAAGAATTAACATTAATTCCAGAAGCAACTTTTATATTTTATTTTTTTAAGGCGTGAGAAGCTCACAGTGGCCAATGTGGTGATCAATCAAACTGGCACCTTGGTGCTACCAGCACCACGCTCTAACCAACTGAGCTAACTGGTCACCCAGCAATTTTCTTATTTACTAATTGATTAAATCTTTTTTCTCAATATCTATAAAGTTCTTTAGCAATTAAAGAGTTAGACATCTAAGCATTGCTGAGTAAAAACCTTCTGTTCAGCCTTCTGAAGGAAATGGTCACATACCTGATAACCTGATATACTAGTAATACTATTCTAATAGCAACAAGAAGGCCTTAAAGAGGTTTAAGGATAACAATTTTTAATGCTTCAGTGCAAGTGGAATACATGGCTGATTACATACAATTCAATGTCCTTTGAAAATATCTCAAAGACAGCATTTGATACCAGGTAAGGCCAGCAAAATTGAAGTGAGGAAAAATGTCATGTGTCCTGTCTTTTCATTGGTTTCATACAATGTTGCCTATGACTATGGCGATCCAAACTTTCCTTTGAAAATTCCATTTATTAGTATTCTTGAGCTTTGATTTGCTTTTAACTCGTATGCTAATGACAGCTGCTGACCACTTCCTCTTGGTACTGACAGGAATGGCAAAGTAGAAGCACATTTCCTGGCCGCTTTTCCTACTTCCTGAATTAAGGGGGTCACTGCTTAGCCTGTTTCCTTCAGTGTGTCACTGTAATCCTGGGACCTCTGCTGCTTTCTCTCAAGGAAATGAGCACTTGCATCGGATATGAATTTATCATCATTTCTCCTTCGCATTTTCTTTAGGACTTCTTTTGATATCCCATCCTTGAGATGCTTTACATTTTCCTTCTTTGTCCATCTCCTTTTAGCATCTTCTCTTGCTTCACATTAGGCCACACTGTTCAAATTATGTGCATTAAATGCATGCAACTTGGGTAACAGATCTCTCACCCACTCATAACAGAGTGGACACACAATTCTTGCGTAGACTTTGGTGGTAAATAATACCTCATGAAAAATTACCCATTCAAGTTTGGTTTCCTGTTCATGAAGCTGAGGAAGGATGAATGTGAACTGGGCTTCCATGCCCATCCATTGTGCAAAACAGTCTCCCAACAGATCTTCAAGGTTGTTTTGAAACAACCTGCACAAAGATATCTTCATAGTACTTCATGTTGAGGCCTTCAAAAGTTTCTCTTAGGAAACCGCTTTGCTTGTTTAAGCTTCCCAATTAGTTCTCAAGGTTGAGCTTCAAAGCAAAATTCAGAAAAGAAGCACACCTCCACTGAATCCAAAGTTTTTGGCACCATGAAACTGGAGCTACACTTGATTTGCACTGTTCAATGATAACAGTTAAAGTTGCAAGGTCATTAAATCCTCCATCTTTAGCTGCCAATTCTCAATGCCTCTGTTCTGGTACAATGTCTCTGCTTTGTTCTGGTACTTTGGATCAACAAGTCTAATGAAGACATTTTTCAACATTGCTGCTGTTGGAGGTAATAGATCTTCACAGTCCAGAGAAGCGGCCTTTATTACTGCACATGTCAGATGTGGAGGGAGAGGGATTCCAACACAGACAAAAACCCAGTCTGGTCACATGGCCACTGCTGTCAATAGCATTACACTGCTAAAGTTGTTTAAGCGCTTCCAAGATAAGTCCCTCATTAGGTGGATCCAAATAGGGAAATCTTATAACATTGTGCATGGCAAAGCACTTTAAGTTCAAAACTACAAATGTCAAACTAGTTCTCTTAATGTCAGGGATCACATGATCGGGCATACACGAGTTCCAAAAATCTTTACTATGGATCTGAAAGCATTTTCCTGAGAAAGTCCCACCAGCTCAGCCACTTCACTGTAATGCCTCACTCTTTGAAATTAGAACTATGTCCAGAATGTTCAACCCTAATATGGGATTGTGATTTAACTGCTTCACAAAGCCACCACCTCCCACATATCTGATTCCACCTACTGTCAGATATGTTGCAGAAATATTGGTGAATAGGACACCTTTTCTAATTCCAGGTGGAGGTAGCAAAAAAAAATTCTCCTCCGTTGATCTGTTGTCATAGATCCATACCATAGCAACATTAACAAGCCATCTAGAGGGGCATTTTGAACATCATAATATGATCAACAGACTCTGCCATCTGAAAAAGTAACTCACAACGTTTTCGATTTCAAACTGAGCAATTAGTAGAACCAAGCCGTCTCCAGCTATTTCACTCAAATGGATATCCATGGTCACTTTCACAATTGCTTGACTATGTGCAGTATTTTCTCTATCTCGTGGGCCAAATTGCAGAATTTTTCTCTGATTGGATAAAGCCTTCCAGGTATATCAAATATTGGACAATTTCCAAAGAATGCAGAGAGCTTGGCTAAGTCCGTAGTTGCTGACATCACCATGACCTTTAAATGAGCCTTCCTGTTAGGAGACTTCTCCTGACATAGCTTCTTCAATAAACCAAATAAGATGTCTGTAGTTAGGGTTCTCTTGGGTTTCATCCAAAATAATGACACTGAACTTGGTAAGATTTGGATTTCCCAGAATATGCTTCAATAAACCTCCGTCAGTCACGTATTTGATTGCTGTTTTCTTAGAGCTGCAATCATCAAAACAAACTTGGTATCCTACTTTGGATCCCAAAGAGCATTTCATTTCTTCAGCAGCTCTCTGAGCAGCTGATATGGCAGCTGCTTTTCTTGGTTGAGTCACACGGATCATACAGTGTTGTGAAAACCCTGTTTCACATAGATATTTTGGAAGTTGAGATGTTTTACCACGTCCAGTAACAATAAGGAATGAATTGTCCCTCACAGCTTGAATAAGCTTTTTTCTTTGTTTTTGAATAGGAAAAGTTCCCTCCTGTGATGTGCATCCTTTCTTTTCTCTATCAGAGATGGAAACAGCCGAAGGCCGCTCTACCAAGGTGGGGGTTGGGGGGTGGGGGTGGTGTCTCTTGACCGCTCACCCTCCTTCTGCTGCCTTGGCGCCTTGCCTGCGACCACGGGAAACCCGGACATAGACCTGGCCAGGAGCGGAGGTGAACATGTCCACCGATCCGGGGAGATCGGAGGGAAAAAAGAAAGTCAGTTCTTTAAACTTGGTGCCTTATTTGCATTCGCTTCATTTACATCTGAGTTATAAATGAATAGTGCCCCCTCCTACTCCCTCGGCTCAAATATAATGAAGCAACGTGGAGGAGGAAAAAGCAGGAGCTCGTCCTCTCCATGAATCCAGCATTGTCATCATACCATTACCAGCAAAAAACAAGGCTTGAAAATAGAGAGTAGGGCAGACATAGGGTAGCATTTTCAAGGACGTGTCCTGCTTTCCTTGAAAAGAGATGTTCTCTTTGTCTTACACCTTTATCCTCGTCCCTTTGCCCCAGAATCTCTGTGTTTCTAAGACGGAGCTCTGATAATGTCCATCGTAGTGAGAGAGTCTTACTAGTCTACATAGCTTAGAAATAAATACTGTAATCGCTTCTCAAAAATTCGGGTTGATTTAAACACCCTCTGATGTTGTTCCTTTGTCATCCTCACCAATGCTAATGAACTTGGGCCACAGGCTCCTCCAGTCATTGACTCAGCACTTAATGCCAAAATGCCTCTTTAAGTCTCATCTCAGCTAAAACTGCTCTTCTACCTGCTAAAAGGGTGATTTTGTGAAAAATGCTGATGCTGTTTTTTCTGATTTAGCGCATACACACCACCCACCGACAATTTATTCCAGAATTTCTTTTAAAGCCAGGGGCTTTAAGATTTCTGACTGACAGAGCCCTCCCCCATTCAAGCCCTCTATTCACCCAGGAATTTGCGATGGAAATAGTACTGCTGGCTGGAGTAGAGCGGCATACCAGTGCTGCTGAGAGCTGAGTGGCCGTTGCCATGGGGGCGAGAGTGTTTGTATAGAACTGCCTATACAAGGTGGTAGGCTTGAGGCCTGCTTAGATCCAGAGGATTCTAGAAGTGAGCCAGCCCCCTCATTTTACAGATGAGGAAATTGTGGCCCAAAGACTTAGTTAAGTGACTAATTCAAGGTCATTGGGCACGGTCCTTGAGACAGAGTTGTGCTCTTTGCAATGCATCATCCTTTTCATTAAAACACATATGCTGGTTGAGTCGGTGCTCCTCCAGCTATTTCCACTAAGGCTGCTCTGCTATTGCAGCACCACGAATTCCAGATAGAAGTGCCAGAAAGTGCAGGACTGGAAACAATGGGTATGTGAATATCCTTGCATTTGTATGCATGCATATATTTGCATCAAAAGACATGTGCACACCTGTGGGTGATGGTACTAACTAGGTATTTGTATAGCTCTCCATGACTGGAATCCCTTAAACCTCATTTTTCTCATGAGTGAAATTCAGATAAGAAATAGTACCTATCTCAAAGGATTAAATGAGATAATGTATTTAAAGTACTTAAGCACAGTAGCTGGCAAATAATATGTGTTAGATATTAGTTTGTTTCCATTACGTCTTTCTGCAATGAAATGTGTCAGGTATTGCTGTTAAGGCACTAGGCTAAATGCTTTAATTTTTCATTTAATTTTCACAATAATCCTCTGAAGTAGGTTCTTTCATTTTCTATGTAGCACTGATGAGAAAACTAGGCCTAGAGAGATTGAGTAACTTGTTTAAGGTCACAGGGCTAGGAGTGCCTGAGCAAGAATCAAATAAAACCAGGTCTGTGTAATGTTAATGCCCTCAATCTTAATAATTAGGTTATACTGTCTCTCCTATAGAAAAGCGGAGGAATCACTGGTCTATTCGAGTGTTTTTGGATTTGTTTGCTAGAACTCGAAATCCAAATACATTAGATACATATTGCACATGCAATGGGTTGGCTCATCCCTGTAACTACGTTTTAATTAAACCCACTGAAATATCAGCAAAGAATTTGTTTTCACTCCCCTTTAATTACAGTTCTTTACAGAGACCCCATTTAGCCTTTTTTTTTTTTTTTTACAAGAGATAATTTCCTAATGACTGAATGCTATTTTATTCAATATTCTTTTATTTCAAAACTCCTGGTTGGTCCTGGTGAGATCTATGTAAAAAAGTGCGAATCTGATTGAAATAATGTTACCAAATGCTTAGGGTCCTACTTATTTAGCAGGCTGTCTATCTAGTCTTTAAAATATTTTCAGGCACAAGAGACAGAAATTAAACATCTTTCTTTAATAGATAGTCTCTCATTCTTATTAAAAATACCAGTTTTAGGATCATCCAGAGTCTAAAGCAAATTTCTCTAGTGATCAGACCACTCAGTTTCTATCAGATCAATTTCAATAAGAACTTGGCTGTTCTTGGCGTTTCCCTTTTCCTTTTATCTCTATTTTCTCTCTCAGTGATTTCATCCACTTCAGTACCTTCAACTATCCCTGCTAGATAGAGAACTACCACATCAATCTTATCCATTTGGTAAAAGTTAATTAACTCCTTGCTATGTGCTACAAAATTAATCTCACTGGTCAGTCAGACATCACTCCTAAGCTCCAGTCCAGATGTTTGTGGAACATCTTTGACAGGATGATGTGAGATACCTGACACCCCTGTAAAAGTAGCTCTGGGCAAGAAAGTACCTTGGCTTCTCTGTACTCCAGTCCTGGCATGACCTCTCTGACCTTCCTTATCCTTACATTAGCTATCCACAATCACTGAAATTCTCTATTCTGACTCAACAAATCTCCTTTATCTCAGTCCATCTTGGAGCCATGGGAGAAATTACTAGTGTTAGCACCCCAAAGTCAACAAAACCTAAACCTACATCTTCACCGTCTTCACCAAGTCACTCTATGCTCTTAATTTCCTTCAGTATTTCATCTGATAGAAGCCCCATTCCTCTAAAAATTTTCCTAGGCCTTCTGATTGCCCTGCTACAATCCACTCTCTATTTAATAACTAAAGAAATGTTAAAACCCAAATACTACTCTGCACAAGAAAAGATGAAATAGTGCCATTTGCAACAAAATGGATGGATCTTGAGATTATTATGCTAAGTGAAATAAGTCACACAGAAAAAGTCAGAGAACCATGATTTCACAGATATGTGAGAGATAAAACTGAAAGCAACAAAAGAACAAGATAAACATAAAGAAACAAAAACTCATAAACACAGACAAGAGTTTAGTGGTTACTAGAGGGGAAGGCGGGAAGAGGGTGGTAGAAGAGGGTAAACAGGGTCAAATATGTGGTGATGGAAGGAGAACTGACTCTGGGTGGTGAACACACAGGTGATATATAGATGACGTAATACAGAATGGTACACTTGAAACCTATGTAATTTTACTAACCATTGTTACCCCAATAAATTTTAATTAAAAAGGAAGAAATGTTAAAACACAATCCGGGAGCAGTGTGAGGAAGAGGTGAGAACGACTAAAGCTCGCGCGCCGCTGCATCCCCGCGTCCAGCGTCTATGTTCTGCCGCAGGCGCCATTATGCCCAAGAGAAAGGCTGAAGGCGATGCTAAAGGAGATAAAGCCAAGGTGAAGGACGAACCACAGAGAAGATCCACAAGGTTATCTGCTAAACCTGCTCCTCCAAAGCCAGAGCCCAAGCCTAAAAAGGCCCCTGCAAAGAAGGGAGAGAAGGTACCCAAAGGGAAAAAGGGGAAAGCTGATGCTGGCAAGGATAGGAATAACCCTGCAGAAAATAGAGGTGCCAAAACAGACCAGGCACAGAAAGCTGAAGGTGCTGGAGATGCCAAGTGAAGTGTGTGCATTTTTGATAACTGTACTTCTGGTGACTGTGCAGTTTGAAATACTATTTTTTATCAATGCAGAATTTTGTTTTACTTTTTTTTTAAGCTATGTTGTTAGCACACAGAACACTTCATTGTTGTTTTTTGGGGAAGGACTTATATTACTAATAGAATGTCTCCAAAGCTGGATTGACATGGGGAAAAACACCTTTCCCTTCTAGTTTTGAGAGACTGCCTCTTGGTGCTTAGGAGGAGGGATCCCTTGGTGTTGATACACATTAGCCACCTTGGCACAAACACCTTGTGTGGAAAAACTCAGATTCATTTTTATGTCCTTAGCGCCCTCTTCCTCTCCACTTTAAGCATAGACTTCCTTAAACCCAGAGACCTGTTGGGACCTGACCCAGAAAAATTGGTTATGAGTATGTCAGGCAATCTGGACTTTCTAGTGTCACCATTGAGATGGCATCCCTCAAAAAAGCAGCAGTTCCATTTTTAGATTGTGGACCTACAGATTGATAATTGTGCCATTTTCATTTCATTTCCTGAAAGTCAGGGTCGGCTTGTGAAAAGTTTTTAAACAACATGCTTAATGTGAAATGTCAGCCCTCACTCTAAACTTTACCTGTTCAGAGCACCAAATGAAGACTTCATTGGGTTTTTATAGTGGCTTTCTGATTTTGGTAGTCCATTGAAGAAGGGAGTGTGAAAGTTGTTGTATACTGTTAACGATTGTCTGCCCATGTCCTGCCTGAAATACCATGCTTGTTTATGAAAAGTATCTTTAATAAAGCTGGATGCAGTTTGGCTTGGGAAAAACAAAAAAACAAAACCCAATCCAGTCATGTTATTTTCCTGCTTAAAACCAGCCCACAACTTCCCATTGCCATAAAAATATAATTCAGACTCCTTACTGGTACCTAAAAGAAACCCTGAATGATCTGATCTCTACCCACATCTTCTCTCATCTTGTGCTACTCTCTCCTGCTGTGCTCCAGTCACTGGCCTCCTTTCAATTCCTGGAACGTGTATAACTCTTTCCTGCCATAAGGCTTTAGCAAAAGCTCTCCCCTCTGTTCTTGTCACGGTCTACTTCTCATCTTTTGAGTCTTGGTCTCAGGCTATTCCTCTCCTCCAACTTGGTCTTAATCCCTAACTATTATTCTCTCTCCTGGTACCATTTGTTTCTTTATAGCACTTATCCCAATGATAACATTACATATTTTTAGAATATACCTATTTTCTGCCTCCCCCACTAGACTGGAAGTTCTATGAGGTCAGCGACCATATTTACTTGGTTCATCAATGTATATCCTCCATTTAGCAGAGTGCCTGGCACATAGTAAGGGCTCATAAATGGTAGCTAATATCATTGGAATGGTAACTATTCCTGGTAAACTCCCTTTCTCATTCTGTAAAGTGGCTGTTTCAAAGTTTTACCAATCTCTTTAAACTACCTCCTCTAATGTCTACCACCCTAAAATCTGACCAGAAATTACCATGTTATTCTCATTTTCTATAATTTTCCTTAAATGCTCTACATCTGAGAGACACTTGACATTCCATCACACCTCCAGCCCGTTGTTCCCACTATCTCTCTGCCAGAAATACCCCCTCTATCCACTTCCCGTCCCTTGTTATCATCTTGTCCTTAAAGGCCAGTGCAAATAGTGCATTCCTTCTTCATTTTTCCCTAATAGTTTATAATTAAATGCTCCCTTATAAATATTCTCAAAGCCTTTCACAATATTTTTACATAAAAGTTTCCACATTTTATCCATGTTATTTGCGTGGGGTTCTTACCTTGGACAGTGAATTCTTTAGGGATAAAGATTTGTTTTCTCCTTTAAATTCCCCCTGCCTAGCATAGCTCTTGATGCATGGTATACAGTCAATATATAATAATCAAATTGATAAATCCAGACCAGAGCATCTCTAAAACAAATTATATTAGTCCCAGAAACTAGCAATAACAGACCTGATATGACTCTGAGAAAAGGCAAGTGCTGTGTTAACCATGCCTCAAATACATCTTTTCTTCAAAAGCCACAGAAATCCTCAGAGAAGTCTCTCTTTTGATTTTCTTCCCATATGGAAAAAACAGAGAAATCCAGGAATGAAGTGAAAATTGGGTGAAATCAGGGATCCTTGAGCTGACTGGTAGGATTTTAAGAAAGTTGGGTGCTCATTACTTAGGAAAAAACATGAATGCTACCTCTTTCTACTTTCCTCTATTCTGTAATAAAGAACTGGGCCCTACCCCCATATACTCTGATTTAATTGGTCTAGTATATAGGCATTGATATTTTTTAAAAGGTTCCTAGATGAGTAATGTGCAGCCAGGATGGAGAACCAATTCCTGGAATGGTGTTATGGACTGAATATTTATGTCCTCTGAAAATTCATATGTTGAAGCCCTAACCCCTTGTGTGATGGTATTTGGAATTGAGGCCTGTGGGAGGTAATCAGGTTTAGATAAAGTCATGAGGGTGGGGTGCCCATCCTGGAATTAGTGTCCTTATAAGAAGAGGATGAAACCAGAGTTCTCCTCGTGTCCCCCCTTTGTAAGGATACAGTAAGCCTGTCGTTGGCAAGCAAGGAAGAGATCCCTCACCAAGAACCCAAACCATGCTGGCATCCTGACCTCAGACTTCCCCGCCTCCAGAATCGTGAGAAAGCAATGTTGTTTAAGCCACCCAGTCTACATATTTTGTTATGACAGTCTAAACTGACTAGGACAATTGACATTCCACCTGTCTTTCGTATGGATACAGTGGTGAACGGAGATTCATACAAACCACTTTGGAACCATGCCTGGCACAGAGAAAATGCTCAATAAATATTAGCCATGAGGACTAATAGCAGCAATATTAGCATTGTCATCACCATCATCAAGCAGACCACCAGGGGTTGTTATATACTTCCTTTAATTTTCAATAAAGAATTAAAGGTGGATTGTTTTTTCTGATAAGGAGATTAAGATTTCGGACAGATAAGTGGTTTGACCAAGAGGCAGGATTGAAATTATGACTGAAATGTGAATGTCTTTTATTACACCTGGTTAATGGCAGGAGGAACAGTCTCCTGTTAGAGTTACTCAGAATAACAATTCACAAGACTAATATTCATGCTTCCCTTGTTTCCTTGGCCATTGGACTTAAAAACCTAATGGTTTCACCTGAGAAATTAACCTTATTTACAATACAGAACCCCCACCTCTTGAATTATCCTCCAGGTTTGAAGAAATCAGATTGCTAAAGACAGCCTTTTTCTAGAGGTTCATTTTTTATATACCTTTCTACCTTTGTTGAGTTCTACAATTGTTTATTTCCTAAATTGTTTATTGCCTAGTAATGAGTCCGGGAGAGGGAAAAGGTGAGGAAAAGTGCAATGCTGACATCATCCTGATATCCTCAGGAACCCAGGTCAGTCAAGGACATTTTTCTGTGCCCTGATTATTTTACTGAGTCCAAAATTGAATCAGGTTTTTGACAGTCTGACTTCCTTGAGATGAGAAAAAAAAACCCAGAGATGAGCCAGATTCCTACCAGGAAGCCCTACATTTTCACTTGGCTAATATTCTTTCTTAAAGATCCAAATCAAAGTCATCTCTTTTGTGACATCATAATAACATCTTCCTCTGTGGCCCCACATTGGTTAGCACTTATCATTGTATTAGAATTATTAGATCATTTATTGTTTCTCTTCATCTTGTTATGAACAAATAGAAGGGTCATATCTTATTTATCTCTAATTCTCCCTCTAACAATAGCAATTACACAGTGGCTGATACATTGGAGATGCTCAATAAATGATAGTTAAACAAAATGATGCATGAATCAATACTAGGTCTTTGGGTCTCATTTAGGCCTGAAGTGGTAATACAATTGCAGAGGATATGTTTTGATTGTTTGGCCTTGCATCTGTGCATCATCCTAGGTGATTAACTAGATGATAAACTTTATTTTGCTCTATTCATCATTGCATCTTCAACAGCACCAGTTTTCAAGAAATATATGTTGAGGATCTGTTCTACTCAGAAACTGAGTAGAATTCATATATTTTAACTGGGGCAAAGTCCATCATAAATCTAACAGACATTTATTGGATTCTTGCTACATGCAGAATACGATGGGAGGGAGGACGCATAAAAGGTTGGGCCAGGATTAGTCTTAAGGGGATGTGAATCTGGAGTTGGATTTTTTTTAATTGTCAATTTGGGATCATAAAATAACAGGGCATTCTGGGTTACAGGAAGAGTGTAATAAAAAACAGAGAAGCGAGAATGAGTATAGAATATTTGGGAGGCTTTGGTTGGGTGGCGTTAAATTTGTAGTCATGGGTTCTTACCACAAAAGATATATGAATGACTAACAAGTACAGGAAAAGATACTCAACATCATTAGAACATCATTAGTCATTAAGGAAATGCCAGTTAAAACCTCAATGAGATACCACTTCACCCCCACTAGGATGGTTATAATAAAAAAGACTGACAATGCCAAGTGTTGATGAGGGTGTGGAGAAATTGGAACCTTTATGCATTTTATATTGGTGGGAATATAAAATTATACAGCCACTTTGAAAAATAATTTGAGAGTTTCTTAAAACATTCAACAAACTTACAATAGGACTAAGAACCACCCAAGAGAAATGACAATATATATGTCCACCCAGAAACTTGTACATGTTTGTTCATAATAGCATAATTCATAATAGGGTTTCAAGAGTGAAAACAACCTAAATGTACACCAGCAGGTGAATGGATAAATAAAGACAGTATAACTATGCAACAGCTACTGTTCAGCAATAAAGAGTACACTACTGACACACTACAACATGGATGAATTTCAAAAACATCATGCTAAGTGAAAAAAAATCAGACACAATAGATTCCATTTATGTGCAATATAGGATTCCATTTATATGTGTTCCACAAAAGGCAACTCTATAGAAACAGAAAGCTGATTAGTAGTTGTCTGGGGCTAGGAGGAAGAGCAGGAACCAACTGCAAATGATCACAAGGGAACTTCTTCGGGTGAGGGAAATATTCTGAAAGCTGATTGTGGCAATGGTTGCACCACTCTGTAAATTTACCAAGTATCATTGACCTGTACATTCACAATAGGTTAATTTTACCACCTGTAAATTATACCTCAATAAAGCTGCAGGGGAATAAAGGGCACAGGTTTAAATCAAATCCTGGCTCTATTACTATCCATGAGAGTTGCACGAGTTATTTTAGCTCCATAAACCTCTATTTTCCCATTTGTGAAATAATGATGATAAAAATCGCACTTAGCTACCCAATAAGGACTAAGTAAGGTTATGCAGTAAAGCATGTAGCACATAGTAAGTTCTCAGTGAATGTTAGTTCTTGTTATTATTAATGATATTAGGAGATGGTTAGGAGAGCCACCTGATAGTATGAGCACATGGCCCACATTGGGAGCATAAGTGCTGGAGTGCAATAAGTGAGGTGGAACTAGTTGATAGAGACTGTGGTCTTTATTTTCAAAAGTTGCATGGAGATTTTAAGAGAAATGAAGATCTCAAATTTCAAGAATGAAAGGAGTGAACTGTTGACTTTTGAGGAGAAAAAAAAAACAGAGAAAAGGCAGGTAGCAAAAACAAAAAACAAAACAAAAACAAAAAAACTGGTGATAAGCAAATATTGAGGGGAAATTGGATGAGTAGCGTTGTACTGAAAACCTTTCTCTTTTCTAAACTGGATTTGTATGTAGGTAAGAAAAAGCTTAATTCTATTTACTTATGTATTTACTCATTTATTCATTCAACAAAATGTACAACTCAGAGATTTGATAAGAGTACAGTCATGCAGGGACTCAGCTCCCGCTCCCCACACAAGAACGCAGTATATGGTGAGAATGAAAAGGAACAATGGAGCCATAGATACGGGAGTCATACCACTATATTCTTGATGGTGGCTGGTCCAGATGCAAAAGCAAACATCTGCCAGTACCTCTACTAGGGGTCTTCCTGTACCCCAGTCTCGCTGGTCGCCCTGCCAGACACGGGCTGTAGGATCCACACGATCCGCAATCCGCCATCCACACTTGCTAACCCCACTTGCTAGCCGCAATCCGCCGTCCACTTCTCTGCCAACCAACCAACCCCCTAGCGTAGCCATGGCAATTATATTAGTGGCTAATGGCTAACCGGTAACAGCTGATGGCCACCCAGCCACAGTGGATGGTCATCTGATTACAACTGATGGCCATTTAATAACCAAACCAGCACCTTTCCACGTGAGGCCGAGAACCTGGAAACCACTCTGGGACTCTGTCCCCACAAGTACCTACAGAGTTGTCACTAATTAAATTGGTTAATTCTTATAAAGCACAGTTCATAAAAGTGCTTTGTATATCGTATTAGGGAATTGGATTTGAGCATCTAACGGTTGTTTTAAACCTGTTAATATTAAGGCTCAGCAGTGAACTGGAAGCTCAGAACTATTGCACTCTTAGCTCTTGTCAGAAATATAATCTAGACTCACTGCCATTCCATACTTTTCTAAAGCTTAGCTGAGAAAAATAACCTTTGTGGAAAATATGTGATAAATTCATCTATTCCTTTTTAAAGGTCTGTGGTTCTTTACCATTTTTGAGATCCCAGACCTCTTCGAAATTTCGTGAAAGTTCTAGAGCATCAGTTCTCAAACCAAAGAGTCTTAAAAATTAATGAGCTTTTGTTTATGTGGGTTGTATCTATCAATAATTACTGTATTAGAAATAAAAATAAAGATAATTATTTCATTTAAAAATAACAACAAATGTATTACATTGCTGACATAAATAACATATTTTTATGAAACATAGTTATATTTTCTAAAACAAAGAAATGTAATAAGAAAAGTGTCAATGTTTACATTTTTACAAATTTCTTTAATGCCTGCTTCAGCTAGATTCTCATATATATATATATCTGCATTCAGTCTGTTGCAATATGTTGTTTTAGTTGAAGTATATGAAGAAAACCTAACCTCACACAGATATGTAGTTGGACAAAGAGAATTTTAATAGCGTTTTTGAGATAATTGTGGTTATCCTTTGGTATTGCATGGAAACAAAAAGCGGTAATTTCTTAAAGGTTAGTTACAGCTTAGAATCTGAACTTTTTTGTTCTATTTCATTAAAATCCATTGATCTTTCTTGCTCTTTGAATGGATCTTTTACCCATGCATGATTTAATATGCATTGGTCATTTGAAAGGGTTCATTCCTTTCATAATAAACCGGTAGTCTAATTATACATTGCAGGTGTGTAGAAATTAAATTGATTTTGTATACTGAAAACATATATCGATTCACTGAGTTATGCAGATCTTCCAAATGTTGACACATTTCATTATACTATATTTTAAAAATCACATTTATCATCATCAGAAGTGTTTTAAGTATTGGGAAGCCATTGAACTCATGGTGGTAGGAACAAGTTTTCTACAATTCTAATTTTTATTTGAGAACTCAAAATTTATCATTGACAAAAAATCCTGTTAGTTATTTTCCTTGAAGGGCAGACTCACTTTGTTCATTTTTGAGAACAATTCAGCCAAATACGTAAGTCTTAATAGCCTTAGTTTGTTAGTCATTCTTTCAAATAAAAATGGTAGTCAAGACGAAAAGCAGCTAACTCAGATCACAACTCAATGAATCACAGAAATGTTTTTTTCTCAAGACAACCACCTACTGCAATTTTAGGCTCACAGCAAAACTGAGAGGGAAATGCAGAGATTTCCCACACATGCATAACCTCCTCCTTTATCAACATCCCCTGTGTCCTCTAGTAGGGGATGTGGATAATGGAGCGTCATAATCATAATCCTCCAAAGTGACATTACATTTTTGCATACACTTTCAGAGAATTTAGAATACCCTAACTATTGTCCATGAACCTCAGATTAAGAACTTTTACACTAGATCCCTTAAATAAAAGAAGCATAGACAGAATAAAACCAGGAGAGAGTTGCTTATCTTCTGGGAAACAACAACACCAACAATAATAATAATAATAATAATGCCTTTTCTGAACTGCATAGACCTGTAATGTTTTCAGCTTTTATTACAGTCACTGTAAGAAACAGCCCTTCAAAATTTATCTCCATGCTTACTATAAGGAAGATGCTGTTGAAAGTGACTTTGTTCACAAGATTTGCAATCAGAGAGAGCAGAGGAGAAATTTATGTCAAGTCTTAGCTTCAGGAAGGGTGGTGACTTTCCTAAGTAAGCGGGCTGGTTTCCCCTATGAACACTGCAAATATTGTTGCAACCTAATCACATTCTCATCTTTTTATTGGTTGCCAAGGGAACTTAAAGTCAAAATTGTTTTTTTGCCCTATTAGCAAGTGTATAGAACTTCATGGTATGAATTTTTTGAGATTCCCTCACTCTTGGCTCTATTTTACTTTCCTTCCCTTACATTCCCTTTCTAACATGTAATATATTTTGTCTTGCTATTTACTTTTGCAACTTTCTAACCTTAAGTTCCTCTTTGCAAGAAGACAAACTATAGATGAATGAATAAATTAATTCAGTTCAAATAAGGTGATTCTGTAAAGCCCCATCCAAAATATATAAGGAACACATAAAACTGAGTAGTAAAACTCAGTAGCAAAACAAACAGCAACCACCACAAATAATTTTATTTAAAAATGGGCAGAGAGTATGAATAGACATTTTACCAAAGAAAACAAACAAATGGCCAACATCACTAACCATCAGGGAAATGCAAATCAAAACCATAATGAGATATCACCTCACACTTGTTAGAATGGCTATTATCAAAGAGACGAGAAATAACAAATATTAGCCGAGGATGTGGACAAAAGGGAACACTTTTGCACTGTTGGTAGGAATGTAAATTGTTACAGCCACTATGGAAAGCAGTACGGATGTCCCTCAAAAAATTAAAATAAAGAACTACCAACAATTCAGCAATCCCACTTCTCGGTATTTATTTATTTATCCAAAGGAAATGAAAATAAGTATCTCATTAGATCTATTTGCATCCCCATGTTCGTTGTAGTATTATTCACAATAGCCAGGACATGGAAACAAATTAAATATCCATCAATGGATGAACACATAAAGAAAATGTGATATATCTCCTTACTCTAATATATATATATGTATATATATGTGTATATATATATATATATATATATATATATATATATATATATATATACATATATATATATATTCATATCATACAGTTTTGTCTTTCTCAGTCTGACTTATTTCACTTAGGAAACATTCTCATTTCATCCATGTTGTCGCAAATGGCAGGATTGCCTTCTAAGTGAAATAAGTCAGACTGAGAAAGACAAAAACTGTATGACCTCACTTATATGTGGAATCTAAAAAGCTAGACTCATAGGAACAGAGAGTAGATTGGTGGTTGCTAGGGACTGAGAGGGGTGGGGGAAATGGGTGAAGGTAGTCAAAGGGTACAAACTTTCAGTTATAAAAGGAATAAGTTCTGAGGATCTAATGTGCAGTATGGTGACTACAGTTAACAATATTGCATCATATACTTGAAAGTTGCTAAGAAAGTAAATCTTAAATATTCTCACCATAGCAACAGCAAAATGGTAGTTATGACAGGTGAAGGATGTGTGAACTAACCTTATTGTGGTAAACATTTTGCAATATATATATGTGTAACAAATCATCACATTGCACACCTTAAACTTTCACAATGTTATATGTCAATTATATCTCAGTAAGCAAGGGGGTGGGATAGGTGCCTGATTTTAATGCTAACAAGCAATCCACATCTTTGCAATGCTGATCTCCCTCTCTCCCCCAATATTCCATATTTACACTTAACAGAGACCTGTGCACTTGAAAAGATGCCTTTGGAAGGCAGGAGAACCATACCCAACTTTTGCTTCCCCATCTCTCAAGTAGGTCCCTACCACCTCAATCCCCCAACTTTCACTCATACATCATCTTAGAAGTAGACCCAACAATACTCATTGATGGTTTTCTTGGGGTGGGGGGGTAGATGGTCAAAGAAAGAAAAGAATCAAAAATGACTCAGGCTTTTAGTAACAGAGTGAATGGTAGTATCATTCACTACCAAGGAAAAATCGAAGGGAAGATCAGGCTTGGAAGAAAAATCAAGATTGATAGAGAAGACAAGAGGACCAAGTCTCAAGAAACAATATTGTGCGAGGTATATGATGTGGTTTTAAAACATATCCACACAATCTTTGATACTCCTTTCTCTAAGAGATTGATCTGAAAATTATTTCCCTTGAGTACATGCCTATTGCAGAAACTGTGGACAAGCAACAACAATTGAACTTAGTGACTTGCTTCTAATGAATAGAATATAGCAGAAGTGATGGTGCTTGATTTCAGAGACTAGGTCATAAAAGGCATTATAGTTCCTCCTTGTTCTCTCTCAGACCACTCACTCTGGAGGAAGCAGCTGCCATGTTGTAAGGCAACACGCACTTACAGCAGCCCTATGGAGAAGTTCACATGCTGAGGACCTGAGACCTTTTGCTATTAGCCATGTTAATAAGCCCTCCTGGAAGTAGAACCTATGGGCTTCAGAGGACTACACCCGTTACTAACATCTTACACCTCGTGAGAGACTATGAGCCAGCTAAGCAACTCACTTCCGTGTTCCTGACCACTGGAAACTGTGAAATAATAAATGATTGTTGTTTTCAACTGCTAAATTCGGGGAGTAATTTGTTGTACAGCAAAAAATAAGTAAAAAAAATACTTTTCCTACATTTTTTTTACGTTTACATTACTCTCAGTAAGTGGAATTATTTATACCTATTTTACTAAGTTTCCAAAACATTAAGTGATTTGCCCAAAGAATCTTTGCTAGTAATTTTTGGAGCAGATGGTAATTTATGGAAATAAAATTTGAACTCAAGCTAACACCGAAACCTTCTCCTTCTCCTTAACCCTTACCCATACCCTTACCCTTAACCCTTACTGTTATCCTTACTCTAATTTCTATTCTTCTCTCCTACATGTATCAAACTTAACCTGTTCCAAACTGAAGACATTGGTTCCTCATCCAGCACCTCCAGTCCTGTCCCAAGTAAAAGTTCATTCTTCTGAGGTCTCTTTTTCCGATAAATGACAACACCATGATTCTAGTTCCCCTTACTCTAAACACCAACATTATTGCTTTTCTTTTACTTTTAAAAAACTAAATGAATGGCACATGCCTATTGCAGAAACTGTGGACAAGCAACAATTTTTTAAATTTAAAATGATTTATAAACAACAGTATGAATAACCATAAATAAGGAACTTGTGAAATACATTATGGAACATCCATAAAATGAAATATCTTGGAGCAATTAAAAATTTTTAAAAAGAGGAGGCAAAATGTAAATTTTATGTTACAGATAAAAGTCAACTTTCTAAACTATAGGTAACACTTGTAGGGAAATCCTTTTTTCCCTAGATGTAGATGGAAAAATAAAAGAAATGGATATATTCTCTTCATTGCCCACAGACTTGCTTCTCTTATGTTCTTCAGCTTAGAGAATGGCAGTACCATCCACATAGTTGCCGAAGCCAGAAACTTGAGAGTTATCTTCAACCACTCCCCATCTCTCCCTGTTGCAGCCAATAGGAAACTTCTTCCATATAGCACTTGGTTCTCTTCCATTTCTCAACAGATTCTTCACGCCTCTTGCCTAGACAACTACAACATCATCACAGATCTCCAGGATTTTAGAATCTCCCTCCTCCAATCCGTCTTCCACATTGCCTTCACAGTGATCAACTCTGGATTGGAATAAAACTGGTGATTTTTCTGCTATTTGCTTCTAAGACCTACAGGAGAAAGGTTAACTATGCAACAGATTCTGAAAATGCCATGCTTTTACTTACACATAGTATGACTGTTTTCTTCTTCTCTGCCTGGCAAATCCATTTCATGCTTTAACGTAGCTCAAATAGCACTTCCTCTCTGGCTCTGCCTCTCTCCATGCTTCCAAAAGCATTTTGCATGTACCGCTTTTATGACACTTATTATATTACCCGTCTTAACAATGCTTAAGACTTATCTATATCTTACTTTTTAAAATCACCTCTTACTTCATTTCCAGTTTTTGAATAAGGAAGTACAGACATCCATTTCATATTAATTTTAGCAAACATCAAGAAAATATTTTAATGTACTACTTAAAATATCTATGCTTATATTTGAATTAAATTTGAGTGAAAGCAAAATATAGAAAATGGGAAAATTCCTTATCCTCTGCAGCTATTTAATTGATTTTGGGATATAGTCCTTTAGTTTTATTACGACAAAATGATTTTTGAAGATATTTTTAAAATCTGTATTTATGACACGGAAATTTTTCAGATGGTCTTCCAATAAAGTGTGGCGTGATGGGATGCCAAAAGAGTATCAAGCTTTCTAAGAATTACAATTTAAAATTGCATCTATATCTAGTTGCAATATAGGCTTTTGTATTAAGAAACATGGTTACTATAGTTTTGTATAGAACTTACCTGTATCAGTTAGGACACTTTATGTTGCAAATGGTAGCAAATCCCACCAGAACTGGCTAACCAAACATTAAAAACAAACAAACAAAAACACAAGTTTATAGGTTCACATATCAGTCAAACAGTTTCTTGCTTCTGATGGAGCTTGATCCAGGTCTCATACGCTATCTGCTTTCTTGGTGATGACTCCATTCTTAGTCAGGCCCTTCTTTCTTGGTGCCAAGCTGGCGGCTAACAGGTCCTGGAGTTATGTGCTTCCAACCAGTAGAAAAGATTTCCCTGATAGCTGGAACAAAGGTCCTAAAACTTAGTCCTATTAGTCTTGAATATCTCTTCTTGGCCCATATGCCCATTCCTGAACCAATCAAGAGCAGAGGGAGTTAAAGGAATATGAGATATTGTAATTGGTTTCGATTGTTATCTGAGAGTTGCATATACAGAGAAGGAGGAAAATGAAAGTGAAAGGAAAAATATCGTATCAGTCATTATTTTAAAATATGCTTTTCATAGGATAAGTGCCGTAATCATCAACCACAATGTTTATGGAGCTCCTAATTTTAGAAACAGCTTAAAGGTCCTTAGACTGATTTTTATCACCCCTGCTTGCTTGCTGCAAGGAAATTTATTAAGAAAAAAAACACAATAATTGTCTTGATATTTCTTGGTAAACTAAAAATTTATTTTTTCTTTAACATTTTTTTGAATTCTCATCATTTCTCCAATGTTTATATTTTTCATTGTTTGGAACTTTTATTTCTACAAGTGGGAATTTCATCTTACACAAGTCAAATTACTGGGAGTGCTGTTAGTAGATTTCAAGGCAGTATCTTGAGCTTGGTTGGGTTGTAGACTAAGGATGGCTTCATCAGCTTTGGCATGGAGAGACTCAGGATATTTGAGCGTATAAAGAATTTCAGCATCATCCATCTTCAGTAGTATGCCAGAGAAGAGGCAAGAGGTGGGTGAATGGATTGAACCAGAGGAATCAGCTTTTCACCCACAATCTTCTTCTGAGTAGTAGCTGAGGCCAAAAACAGTTACATTCCACAATATGTGCATGACCTTGCATATAAACAGGGACAGGTTTCTGGATGGATGCTGGCCTTGCTACCTTAAATTGTAAAAGGCTGTGACAACTGCAACACCTGTAACTTTTTGAATTTTTGATTTGGACATCGTCCTGAGGCAGAAGTTTGAGGGTGAATAGCCTTGGTCTAGACTGTTATACTGGTGATCTGATAAGCTGACTTGACTCTTGGAACTTGTGGTAGTCTGCAGGTGTTAAATGGTGACTTAGGTGCGGCTACTGTTGAGTGGAAAGCACAATATACATATACAATATGGTGAATGTTTAAACAAAAATTTATTACAGTAAAAGACACATTGCCATTAATTCCCCTCAAAATACGCCCCCTTGCTTCGAACACACTTATCCCATTGTTCTTGCCACTTTCTGAAGCAGTTCTGGAAGTCCTCTTACGTGAGTGTCTTTAGTTGCACTGTCGTGGCTGCCTCAATGTCCTGAATCATTTTAACTTTGGGGAAGAGCCAGAAGTTGCACGGTGCCAGGTCCAGTGAATAAGATGGGTGAGGACACACCGTAATGTTTTTATTTGACAGAAATTGCCATATACCAGAAGCGATGTGTGACACAGAGCATTGTCATGATGGAGGATGATTTATAACATACTTTAAACACACCTTCTCTCAACCATAGCTCACACCTGACTGACGGCACCAAACAAGTTGAAACTTGCAATGCACTGTTGTTAAGGTTCAACTCTCTGCTTCCCATATTGAAGATCCCTGCCTTTCCCATTGGATGGCACTTGGCAGAAGCATTCACCGTGTTGTTTGATCACAATGGAAAGACTCCATGTCATATACCGTGTCATCACATGTATATTCTGAGATAGATGAGGTTTGGTCCTGACTACAGGCTTACAAAGTTGTGCGCTTCCATGTTAAAACTGAGGAAGAATTGGCATGAAGTTTCTTGCTGATGTTGCTGCTGCCTTGTGAGATTTGAGTACAGGATTGCCTTCAGCTCTTACAACCACCGTTCTCTCCATTTAGCTCTTGGTGAGGAGGGCCCAATGCTCCTCCTTGCTTGGTGCAATAGCCGCATATGGAAGTTCGGTGACCACAATGCTTCTATTTATTGCCATGACAGCTTTATTAGGTTCCTCAGGAGGTGTAAAGCAAATAAAAGCAAAGCCTTTGCTTTGGCCAACTTCCATCATGACCCGGCACTACTGATTGTGCCAAAGAGGTAGGAATCTCCGTCATTTATCATTGGTACTATCTTCAAGATTTTCTACATAAACATTAGCACCCTTGCACCTGGTGAGTTTATGCTGTTTTATGCACTCAGATTTATGTTTTAATTCAGATCATCTCCCTCCTTCGTTTTGTGCTCTACCAACACAAATTTGACTTCCATTAAGGACTTTTCCATTCATTTCTTTGATGGCTTTATGGGCATCTTCAAGTGTCTCAAAACTAACAGATTTAAAGCCTTTGGATTTTCTACTTCCATCAGTCATTTGATATCAAGTTATACCTCAATAAATATATATCTTAAAACCCTAAAGATGTCACCAAAAAATTGTGAAAACTAATAAATGAACTCATTAAAGTTGCAGGATACAAAACCAATATATAAAAATCTGTTGCATTTCTATACACTAATAATAAACTATCAGAGAGAGAAATTAATAAAATCATCCCATTTACAATTACATCAAAAAGAATAAAAATATCTATGAATAAATTTAATCAAGGAAGGGGCAGCCGGTTAGCTCAGTTGGTTAGAGCGCGGTACTCTTAACAACAAAGCTGCGGGTTCAATCTCCACACTGGCCACTGTGAGTTGTGCCCTCCACAACCAGATTGAAACAACTGCTTGACTTGGAGCTGATGGGTCCTGGAAAAACACATCGAAATAAATAAAAGTTAAAAAAAAAAATTTAACCAAGGAAGTGAATGACCTGTCCACTGAAAACTATAAGACACTGATGAAAGAAATTGAAGACACAAATAAATGAAAAGATATTTCATGCTCATGGATTCGAAGAATTAATATCATTAAAATGTCCATACTACCAAAGCAATCTACAGATTCAGTGCCATCCCTATCAAAATTCCAATGGTATGTTTCATATAAATAAAATAAACAATTATAGAATTTGTGTGGAACCACAAATAGCCAAAGTAATCTTGAGAAAAAAGAACAAAGCTGGAGACATCACACTTCCTGATTTTAAGCTATATTACATAGCTATAGTAATGAATGAAAATAGTATGGTATTGGCAAAAAAACAGACACATAGATCAACGGAACACAATAGAGAGCCCAGAAATAACCCCCTGCATATATGGTCAATTAATTTATGACAAAGGAGCCAAGAATATACAATGAGGAAAGGACAGTCTTTTCAATAAATGGTGTTGGGAAAACTGGACAGCCACAGGCAAAAGAATGAAACTGGACCACTATCTTACACCATACACAAAAATTAACTCAAAATGAATTAAAGATTTGAATGTAAAACCTGAAATAATAAAACTCCTAGAAGGAAATGTTGGTGATAAGCTCTTTGATTTCAGTCTTGGCAATGATTTTTTTGTATTTGACAGCAAAAGTAAAGGCAACAAAAGCAAAAATAAATAAGTAGGACTATATCATACTAAAAAATTTCTGCACAGCAAAGGCAACCATTAACAAAATCAAAAGGCAACCTATGGAATGGGAGAAAATACTTGCAAATCATATATCTGATAAGGGGTTAATATCCAAAATATATAAAGAACTCATACAACTCAAGAGCAAAAAACCAAACAATCCAATTTTAGAATGGGCAGAGGATTTGAATAAATCTTTTTTCCAAAGAAGACATACAGATGGACAACAGGTACACAGAAAAAGTGCTCAACATCACTAAGCATCAGGGAAATGCAAATCAAAACCACCATGAGCTATCTATTACCTCATACCTGTTGGAATGGCTATTATCAAAAGGAAGGAAGGAAGGAAGGAAGGAAGGAAGGAAGGAAGGAAGGAAGGAAGGAAGGAAGGAAGGAAGGAAGGGGAGGAAAGGGAGGAAAGAAAGGGAAGGAAAGGAAGGAAAGGAAAGAAAGGAAAGAAAGAAAGGAGTGCTGGCAAGGATGTAGAGAAAAGGGACCCCTTGTGTACTGTTGGTAGGAACGTAAATTAATGCAGTCACTATGGAAAACAGTATGGAGGTTTTTCAAAAAATTAAAAATAGAACTACCATATGATCCAGCAATTACACTTCCGAGTATTTATCAGTAGGAAATGAAAACATTAATTCAAAAAGTATCTGCACCCCCATGTTCACCCCATGTTCATATTTACAATAACCAAGGTATGGAAGCAACCTAAACTGTTCACCCATGGATAAAGAAAATGTGATATATAGATAGATAGATAGATAGATAGATAGATAGATAGATAGATAGATAGATAGATAGATAGATAGATATTGATAGATAGATATCAATATATATATTGATAGATAGATATAGATAGATAGATGTATTATTCAGCCATAAAAAAGACAAATCTTGCCATTTGCAACAACATGGATGGAACTTGAGGGTGTTATGTTAAGTGAAAAGACTAAAATAGAAAAAGACAAATATCATATGATCTCACTTACATGTGGACTATTTAAAAAAAAACCACAACAACTCACAGTTACAAAATAAATAAGCCCAGAGATATAATGTACAGTGTGGTGACTATAGTTAATAATACTATTTTGTATATTTGGAAGTAGCTAAAAGAGTAGATCTTAAAAGTTCTCATCACACAAAAAAAAGTAACTGTGTTGTGATGGACATTAACTAGGCATATTGTGCTGATTATTTTGTAATATATGCAAATATTGAATTGTTATGTTGTACACCTGAAACTAATGTGATATGTCAAATACATCTCAATAAAAAGCAGGCAAATAGCATTTCAAAAATATACTCATAATTAAGATCTTCATGAATTTAGGAGTCAAAATTCTTTGCCCATTTGTCATTTCCTCTTTTCCACTTAGTGGCTACTCCAAGTGTTTTATAATTTCTGGTTCCATGTTCTAAATTGAACTTACCTTCTACCCCTTCTTCTCTTCAAACTTACTTCTAGTTAAAATATGGTTATCACTAGTTTTAATATCCTTCTGGAAATTATCTTTCTACCAAATCTAACAGTCTCTTTACGATGACATTAGCCCTCGTTTTGTTTGCAGCTTAAATTATTTGCTCTGCCCAGATATCTAAGTTTCTGAGGCTTTTCTTTCCCTCTGATCTTTTGAAGGTCTCTAAACTATCTTACTAGAGAGAGGCTTATGACAGCCTGGGTTTTCTACCCTCCTACCTAAAAGAAAATATACCAGGAGCCAGGAATTTGGGGGTCCATATTAGAATTCTGTCTAAAAATATTTCTTATAAGCTATATAGCATAACTATGTCTTGAGAAATTATTTAAAATTTTATAATTTCATCTTTCCTGTCATGATATATGGTCAGTGAAATGTTTGTTTTTAAATTTTTATCAAATACCCAGGAATGCATTGTGTTATTGTTTTTATGAGAAAATTTAGACTGCTTCATGATAATATGCTATAAAAATAGGAACTGCTTATCAGTCAATAAGCCATTTAACAACAATTTACAATTGCTTTAAAATGAAATCTAAGCTTCCTTATATTTTAAACAACTACATGGTGAGCCCTTGCCTTCCTCTCCAATCACAACATATGTTGTTCCCCTCCTCACTCATTATTTTCATCCACTATAGTTTGTGTGGGATTTGTGTGTGTGTGTGTGTGTGTGTGTGTGTGTGTGTGTGTGTGTGTATGTGTGAGTCCTGAATAGCTATTTTTATTGATCTCAATAAATGTTTGTTGCCTCTCATGTTGGCCTTTTGTTTTTAGATTAATAGGGTCTTGGGCACGTTTAAATTTTAAGGGAAGCCCTTGGAAATTCTTAGGATCAGATCACAATTGCCTCCAGGAGTAAATGCAAACTGAGTTTCTGGAGCGGGATTTTGTTTGTTTTTCATGCTATAGTCTTACTTTCCCACCTGGAATGTACTTCACTACTTTTGAAGATTTATTTTTGTATTGTCTTTCAGGTCTCAGCTCATGTCACAAACTCAAAGAGGCATTACTTTAACACAGTGGTTCTCAACTGGGGAGTAACTTTGCCTCCCAGAGATTTGGTAAGGTCTAAAGACATTTTTGATTGTCACAACTGGAGGGATTATATGTAACTAGCATCTAGTCTAGAGACCAGGGATGTTACTAAACCCCCTATCATGCACACACAGTACAGATCCATGCAAGAAAAATATTATCTACTCCAAAATGACAATAGTGCAGAGGTTGAGAAATCCTACAAATAATACTTTAAATAACACCTATTTTAAGTGGTTCTATTTCCTTGCCCTGTTTATTGCCTTCATAGCAGTTATCACAATCTGAATTTATCTTACTTATTTGTTTGTTAATTCTCTGCATGTCCTACTAAAATATAAGCTCCGTGAAGTCAAGATTCTTATTTGCCTGGTTCACTGCTGATTAATGATTGAATGAATTCCATGCACCTATAACTACTCAATACTATACTTTTCCCACTAATTTAAAGTTTCATTTTATAAATGATTCTAATTCATTTCAAACAAAGCATCTACTTTTATTTATTACTTCAACCGATATTTTCTGAGCACCAGCTATGTGCCAAGCAATGAGCTAGGTGCTAGGTATAAAAAAACTCTTATAAATCAATGGTTGGTTGGGGAAGGGTGCACGTAAGTAAAAAGCCCACTTGTAGTTTGGGATGCTATGTGGAATCAAGGAAAATGTATGTTCTCTGCTCTCAAGGGGCATAATCTCTTCCTCAAGGGTGGTGGGGTGTAATGAAAGATGCACACAAGTAGCTCCAAATATCAGTCAGAGAAGAACGCAAATAAGAAAAGCAAGATCTCTACTACGCAGCTTTGGAAATCAGAGAAGGCTTTGTGGAAGGAGTGCTATTTTATTTGAGCGATATAAGAAGACTGACGAGAGCTTGATAAAATAGAAGGAGAAAATGGAGAGAAGGGGAGAGGGCATTCCAGGCAGAGAGAATGGCAAGAGCCAAGGCACAGAAGTGTGTGTGCCAGAACAAGTAGACGTGTTTGGCTAAAGCACAGGAGACCAGTGAGAGCTGAGGCTGGAAAGGGAGAACACGTCCAAACTGGGTCAGTTGACTATGAATACAAATGACCCAAATCTTGCCCACATTTCCTATAATTTAGGGCATCATTTCCCTTAAGCACACTGGGAAAAGGAAGCTTAGAGAAATCTGGCGACTCACAGAACTTTATTGCTTTGACTGGCAGGATTTTGGAGAGGTTCCTGACTTACCGTACCTCCCAGAAGCAGGGTATGATGGCACTCAAGAAGGGACAGAGTTCCTGATATACAATAAGGACACTTCCTGTCTCAGTGTATGAACAAACAATGCATTGCCAGATTTGATTTTATTTGGAGTGGTGTGGGGGAGGCAATAAGAAGGCTGAAAAAGGAGTATTTTTCCTTTCATTCCAAGGTATGATCTGAATGGATGGGAGGATGAGGAAACAGGAGGAGGACCAAATAATGGGAAAAAAATAGGTTAGTTTGTTTGAGAAACAAGCTACGCTGAAGTATTTATTTGCAAAATTCCAGTTGCCATAGCAATTGGATGCTGCTCTTTCTACTGTTCCTCCTTTTATCTTTTGCATGGACTTTAAACAAGTCGTTTCCTAGGCAGATGTCGTCCTTGATGTTTATCTTAAAGAAGATTTTGAAACATTTCTTTCTACCTGCTCCTCCTTTTCCCTTTTGCCGTCCAAATCCAGCCACTCATCTGGGAAGGACTGGTTGATGCTGGCCATTTCAGGAGCAGGATCTTACAATCAGAGGAGCATTACCAAGCCAGATCCAAGCAGAAATGCCCAGCTGCTGCCTCCTGTAGCCATCTAGCATATAAATAAGTGATAAATATAGGGATTAAGTAAGATGTAGAATGGCTTAAAAAAAATTGCAGGTTACAGTATAATCAAAATTGCCTGAAACCCAAGGTGAGAATTACCCCTAATTGGAGGGAACAATAATGATTATGAGTGTCATGCTATTTTATCCCACTAGGTGCTCACAACAACCCTATGAGCCCATCATAGCTCATATTTACTGAGCGCTTAGTTTGGGCCACTTTTTAGACCCGGTGTTAGCTCACCTAAGCTCTCATAAGAACCTTTGCAGCGGATAATTATCCATATTTCAAAATTGAGAAAAGAACATTGACTTAACAATTATCGAACACATGCTATGTGCCAAAGCACTGTGTTAAGCACTTGACCTGCCTTCTCCCACGGTAAACCTCTGAAGGAGGTCTATGTTTCACTGGGGATCGAAGAAGTTAAATAGCTCGCCCAAGTCTGCATACTAGCCAAGAAGAAGCAGCTGGATTCAAAACTATCCTCTCGCCCTCCGAAGCTCACGTGCTTAAGCCCTCCAGAAATAGAAATGGAAGTTCAGAGAGTTGAAGCGACTTGCTTAAGTTTACACAGCGAGCAAGTCGAAGACTGATATCTGTATTCAGGTCTATCTGATTTCAGAACTGACATGTTGACATTTTGCAGAAATGTCATATTGGAGAAAAAGAATGGAAAAGAATTAATTTTCTCATCTGAAGCTGATTCCGAAAGCAGCTCAATATAATTGGGTTTTACTTCCTTGTACTCTTTAAATACGGTTCCCTCAGAAGTTAGTTTGTAAATCACTAGCCAGACTTTTTTGGTATCTGGCTACTAAACTGTAAGTTTATGGGGCAAATAGTTCCTATTCTAAAGGTGTTTACCACATATTTAGGGAAACTATACATTTAAAACTGAGAGAAGGAAGGGAGGAGGAGAGGGAAGCAGACAGGTACGTAGGAAGTGAAGAAGGAAGTGAATGAATAAAAATAATAGTATATGAGGTGCGATAGATGGAGTATTTACTTTTATATCCAACTTCTGAGCTAAAGGAGACCAAGATGGATTTTGCTGCTAATTGGCAAATGTTTGAACTCAGGGCTTTTCAAACGTTAATGTGCAGATGAATCACTTGGGGGATGTTGTTAAATGCAGATTCTGATTCAGTACGTCTAGGATGGGGACTGAGATTCTGTATTTCTGTCAGGGTCCCAGGAGATGCTGATGAAGCTGGCTGTGGCTCATGCCTCGAATAGCAAGGCTCTAGCTTAAGTGGTGTGATTTATTTGGATTTAAAAATTATGGACATAAATATTTAGAAGAAAAAAACCTAATTCATATGAAACTGTAAGTATTTACTCGTATGCATTTATGTTTACTTGATAATTTAAAGATTGTCATGAGGGTTTGATAGTCTCCTGGCTTGTCATAGAATCCAACACTTTTCACTCATACAGTTCTCCTTTAGGTTAAAGTATCCTTACCTGAAAGTTTTATTCAAAGGTAAACATGTGGGCCTGCCTGCCTACCTGACTGCCTCCTCACTTGCTTTGCTGCCCTCCTGACTCCCTCTCCTCCGAATAATTCAGTCCAAAATCTATTAGGTGGGGCTGAGCAAGGAAGGTGTCCACGGGAAAGAGGGAAGAAAGGCAGTGTCAACTTGGTGCAGGTTGCTGGAGTGTGAGTGGGGTGAAGAGAGTGTTTGCCTAGGGAGGGGTCATCATGGATGCAGGGGATTAGTCACTTTGCAGATTATGGGGAAACTGCGTCAATAAGCAAATATTGAGGATATTTCACTATGGGAATTACAAGTAGGGAAAGGAAGAAAACTAGAATGGTCCTCTAACGTGATATTAGAATTGGACTTACCAGTGTGAGTTCATGGTTTAAAATCTATAGAGATGGAAATAAAAAGAAATACAGATGTAAACCTATGAATGTGTGTATACATATATACACACAATACATATATACAATATTAAATATTGTACACAACATATATGCACAGAACTTATATATGTATATATAATATATACAACATATAATATATTATATATGACATGTATGATATATATGTATATATGCATATATAATTATATATGTTATATATAACATTATATATTATATATAAAATATGTTACATATAATATATAATATGTTATATATATATATATATGTTTTACCTAGAAGCAGCACACAAGTGCCCATATCTTGTTTTCGAAATGGCACTCTGTTAAAAGGTATCAGGGATGCTAGGAAAAATAGCTATTCCAAGGCTGGGATATGGAAAGTACAAAATAAGCTTGGAACATCTTTTTTTAATTAAACTTATTGGGGTGACATTGATTGATACCATATAAATTTCAGGTGTACAACTTTACAGTGCAACATCTGTATGCTCTATTGTGTGCTCTGTGTCTATTGTGTCCATCTGAAGTTTGGTTTCTGTCTGTCACCATATGTTTGATTCCCTTTACACTCTTTGTCCTCTGCCCACCCTTCTTCCCCTCTTGGAACATCCTATTGTGCCAAAAAATAAGATAGTGCTTAAAGAATAATGGGGGGGGGGGGGTGTCAAATGGACACAGAAGCCAGCTCAAAGGAGATAAATCTGAGACAATTAGAGCATTAAAATAAATAATGATGGGAATGGGTTATATAAAATAGGAGTCCATGAATCCCTATTGACATAAATAAATAAATGAATACACAAATGGGAAGACCAGGAAGATTTTCTTTACACTTGAAAGAAAACTGAAATGAGAAAGTTACCATTTGGCAACCATTGCAGTAATAGTTAATTCAGCCAAGAAACATCGTGGATACTAAAATTAGTTGGTGAAAATTTGATGAGGAACAGGATATTTACATAGTCTCAAAATATCTCCCACAAAATTTTAATTACAAAGTGAAAAAGAGTAACTTTTCAGTGGAGAAACCTGGCGAGTGCCACATTAATCAAGTGGTCATAGTTACTATCACTAGTAATGGGACAAATTGATAAAATTTACCACTTGATAAATGATCATGTACCACTTGATAAAATGCAATGAGGAAAACATAGCATCGCTTCTGTGATAATTCTGCCAAAAGGGCAATGCCTGAATCTAATCATTAGGAAACATCAGACAAACCCTACGGAGAAATAGTCTACAAAATAATTGGCCTCCAGTTTTCAAGGTATTGAAGGTATTAAAAGTCAAGAAAAGATTAAGGAACTACTATACCAGATTGAAGGTCACAACTAAATACAACATATGATCTTGAATTGCATTCTATAGCTACAAAGGACATTATTGGGACAATGGTTGAAACTTGAATAGATCCTGAGTATTAGGTAGTAGTCATCTATCAGTTTTGGTGGTTGTATTGTGATTATATAGGAAAATATCCATGTTTGTAGGAATTACACTCTAAAGTCTTCACGGACAATGGAGCATCATATTGGCAACTTTCTTCCAAAAGGATCTCGGGGAGGGGTTGGAGTTACTTGTATTATTTTTGCCCCCTCAAAAAAAGTAAACCTGGGATGTTGAAAAAGTGACTAGTTAAAGAGCTCCATTATGAATCAATAACATTTATTATCTGTATAGGATATTAATATCCATGCAGTATATTTTCTGACTGTATCCTACAGGCATGATGACATTAAATAACCACTATTTAACAATGTGGTAGACCCTGTATGTTGCCTACCCAGCTGTTGTTCCCTTCTCCCATTCTTTCTTGCTAACAGAACCCCAATTTTATTGAGATGTGGGTATCTGGGTCCTTCCTGTCTCCAGGAGGTGGATTTGTATTGGTCTAAGCCAATGATGGCTTAGGCGTGGGCATGTAATATAATTCTAGCAAGTGATACATGAAAGCAGTTCTGCTGGGGTGAGGGGGAGAAACTTTTGGGGAACAATTTTCCTTGATAATGAGACAGTCACAAAATGAAATGGCTCCTTTTGATGTCACATCTCTAGTAGTCACCCCCTTATCTGTGGTTTCACTTGCCATCGTTTCAGTTACCTGCTGTCAACTACAGTCTGAAAATATTAAACGGAAAATTCCAGAAATAAACAATTCATACATTTTAAATTGAGTGCCATTCTGAGTAGTGTGATGAAATCTCACACCATCCTGCCCAGGACGTAAATCATACTTTTGTCCAGTGTATCCACACTGTATATGCTACCTGCCCATTAGTCACTTGGGAGCTTGTCGTGACTTGATGATCCAGGACCACCCAAAGCAGATAATTGTCCTTCTGAGTCAGAAGCTCAGTAGTAGCCTAACGCTATGTCACAATGCCTATACCATTCATCTCACGTCATCTCACCACATAGGCATTATATCATCTCACATCATCACCAGAAGGGTCAGTACAGTACAATAATATAATTTGAGATAGTGAAAGAGACTATTTGCATAACTTTTATTACAGTATTTTGTTATAATTGTTCTATTTTATTATTATGGTCGTCTCTTACTCTGGTTAATTTATCAATTAAACTTTATCATAGGTGTGTGTATATAGAAAAAAAGCATAGTACATAAGGTTTGGTACTATCCTCAGTTTCAGTCATCCAGGGAGGGTCTCGGAACATATCCCCTGCATATAAGGGAGAACTACTGTACATGTGATACCCTGGAACTGCGGCAGCCATCCTGCAACCATGGGAGACAAGCCTGAGGATAAAAGCCGACACAGTGAAGATGACAGAACAGAAAAATAGAAAAACAATCCTACATCCTTGATAACGTCATTTGCTGCTAAATTAACCAACCTAGTAACCACCCTATTTCCTGCCCATTATATGAAATAATAAATTTTCCTTATTTAAATCATTTGAGATAGAGTTTTCTGTTACTTGCAACCAAAAGCAGCCTAATTGAGAAAGACAGCCAAAAGAAATTTTCAGTCCACAGATTTTCTAAAATAGACCAAGTTCCCCTAAGAGAAATAGCCCCCTGTCTAGATAAACTAACATGTACCCTATTTCCACGAACTTGGATGGAGTTTGAGCTCATGGAAGAAGACAGTGATCTGGACACTTATTTAGCTCACACATGAAGCTTGACGTGATGTTTCTAGAAACTTAACAGTGTTGCACTGGCTGGAATATAAATCTTTGACATGACATTTCCCACAATCTGGATTGTTCTGCTTAATAGATTATAAAAATTTCCTCAAAGATTTATGTGGTATATTTCATTCTTTAGCATAATACCAATAATATATGCTGTTCTTTACTCTTTCTCATCCCTTTATCTAGTAGCAAATTTTAATATAAGGGTCAGAAATAAAAACTTTTACATTTTCTGTTAATTGTGTACTAAATAGATGCTCATTGAATAAGCACATCCCTCCCCTCCCCTCCCTTCTTAGCCATATACAATAAGGGCTTGAAAAGACTTAGTATTTCTGCTTTATTATTTATTTATTTATTTATTTTAAAGAAGGGCACAGCTCACAGTGACCAATGCGGGGATTGAACCCACAACCTTGGTGCTATCAACACCACGCTCTAACCAACTGAGCTAACTGGCCACCCCTTCTGCTTTATTTGTAATAATCTTCACTTGTTTTATCATATTTTTCTTAATGTTAAATTTCTGTCCCTTTTTTATTCTTTTGGTCACATGCCCATTTTTGGATTTGAATAATATGGTAGTTAAAAGCTTGAGACCAGGCTTTTCTTATTTGCTGTGTGATCTTTAAAAAGTTACACAACTTCTCTGAGCCTCAATTTTCTAATCAATCAAATGGGGATTCAGACAGCACCTACCTCATAGGGTAATTGTGAGAATCAAGTGAGCAAATAAATAGCAAGGTCCTTTATAACACCCAAGAGCTCATTTGGTAACTCTTATTAAATAATAGGAATGTAATTCTAAAATGTCACCTATGTATCACCTTATGTAACTTTCCATAGAATTTTACTATTATAATTTGTTTAATGTGTTCCCTATTAATGGACTTCGGAAGATGATAGTGGTTAAGCATTTTTGATTTTGGAGTTGAGCAGAACTGTGTTTGAATCCCATCTCTACCATTTTTCATTAGGATGACCTTTGGGGAAAGTGAATTAACCTCTCTGATCTTTAATTTCTTCATCTAAATAATGAAAATCATAATCCTACAGTGGATCTTCATTATTTACAGGTTCCATATTTGTGAATTTGCCTCTTTATTAGAATGTCTTTGTAATTTGGCTGTTGTGCACATTTGCTGCCATGTGCCCAACAGTGAAAAATTTGAGTTGCCCAGCTTGCACGTCCTCAGTGGAGGTTGAACAAAGCAACCCTTTGCCTTCTTGTTTCAGCTCTCCTACTGTAAACAAATGTCCTTTTGGTGCCATGTTTTCTGAATTGTGTGCTTTCCGGTGGCGATTTCACTCTTTAAAATAGCTCCCGTGCATATTGCCAAAGTGCAATCCGCTGTTCTTAAGTGCAAGAAAGCTGCCATGGCCCCTGCGCAAGGATGACACGCAAATTCGTGAAGCGTTCCATATAAAAAAAAAAAAAAGAAAGAAAGCTGCCATGGAGAAAAGATGGAGTTATAGGGCTGTTGACCGTGAGTTCATTGTTAAGGAATCAACAATATATATTCCATATGGTGTCTTTAAACAGAAACGCATAAAACAAGGTTATGTATTGATCAGTTGATGAACATATTATGACTAGAAGCTCTCCAGAAACTAACCCTCTATTTCCTTAGGAGCAATGGTTTGTTATGCATTAATTCAGTGTTCATGGCCACGTTACGGAATATAAATACCCTAAATAATGAGAGTGGACTATGTCTCCAGCAAGGCTATTGCATCTAAGTGTTCAGCGTTGTGCCTGGCACGTGGGGGTTCGGGCCAGTGCAGAGTGGGGATGGGGATGAGACTCTAACTATATTCTTGTCAGACAGTTTGATTCTGACACTTATCTAAGTTCCACATGGTTCAAGCAAGAGGATAGTTGTTTGAAAACTGGGAAGATCCAGAAACGTCTCAACAAATCTCTCAGGCTAAGCCACTGGATTCCGCTTGAGAAAGCTTCATATAGACCATCTTCTTACAAATAACAGTTTACTTTCACAAAAATAGATGACCTAGCTCATGATCATAATTAGGCTTCTGGGATTGAATGACAATTGCAAATGAGTGATATAGCGCTCTCTTTTCACTTTCCTAAAGTGATGGGGAGCTCCTACTCTTTTTCCTCGGAATGGACATTTTAATAGTAAAAATGCCATATGTTGTTGAGCATTACATTACACCTATGCTATGTAACATCATAAAAAGGGCAAGTATTTTGCAGATGAAATATAATGAATTTTCACAAGAAGCTCAAGAAGGAAATCCGTAACTCTCATTTCAAAGATGCTGAAACAAGCCAGCAATAAAGTTAAACAGCTAAGTGACAGACCTGAGTAAGACCTATCTGCTATCAACTGTGCATTGTATCACTGCATTGTTCTGTGTTCTTACTGAGATAAGAACAGTGGAGCCTAGACAAGCTTTTCCAAAAGAGATTGTATTGGTATTCTTTCAATTACCTCAAGGCTCCAAGCTTTTTTTCTACCTTATGGCTTTTGCATATGTCATTTTCTCTTCCCGGAATACTTTTGTCCATCCCTTCCCTAACTCTTACTCATCTTTTGGGTCCTGGCTAAAATGTTGCTTACTCAGAGAAGTCATGCCTGACCACTCCCTTCTCCTGCCCTAAAACATCCCCGTACCCTATTTTCTTTCATAACATTCTGTACTTTCCTCCACAGCACTCATCACTATTTACAATCATGTGTCTACTTGTGTTTGTATTTTTCTGTCTTCTCTATTAGGCTCTCAGTCCTACGCAAGCAGGGACTCCGTCTGTTTTGTTCTCTACTGTAAATCCAGTGCCTACCTCAGTGCTGTGTGCATAATAGACTCTTCAATAAATATTCATTAGAAGAATAAATGAATTAACAAAATGTTTATCACACAATACTCTGGTGAAGGATAGCTTGGGGTGCTAATGGATATTACTAACAATATTTTAATAATGAGTATTTGGTTTCATCATTCTCTACTCCCTGCAACCTCTACGCTCACCATCAAGTAGTAGCATTTGTCTAGTACATCTCATTTCCCAGTGCCAGACCTAGTCTCTATACATTTGGAGACTGGTTTTTGGAACAGATACATCAAGACTGATTCAATTTGTAGGATTTTAGGCTTAAAAGTTCTCACTGAAATAAAGTTTGATTTCATATCATTTTGGAATAACTCCAGGCATTCACCATTCAATGTGAATAATTCAATATTATTCTGGAGCAACTCCAAGACATTCACCATTCAGAGGAAAAGACATTTGTTTTGTTTTGTTTTGCTAAAACTGAACTCAAGCTATGTGAAAGGCACTACTGCGTTTATAGATAATTTTGTGAATTTTAGGAATCTAAGAATGGATATTTCTTTTGGATGGTTACAATATAATATATACTTTCTATTTGTATTGATAGCTTACAAACTTTTTACTACATATTTTAATTTTAATTAATAAATTTTGCCTAATTGAAAAAGCAAGCGTATCTTTGTAGAAATTTTGGAAAATGCAGGAAAGCATGAAGGAGAAACAAAAAGTATAGAGAAACACACACAAAAATCACTCAAAATTCCTCCATTTGGAGTTAACCATTGTTAACACTTTGGTACAATTTCTCTCGGCCCTGTTTCTGTGTGTACGAGTATGTGCGCATAGGCACCCACACTCATTATGTGTAATATATATAATATGTATATTTGTATATATACACAATATATGTGCATACATATATAATATATATAAATAATATACATACACATATACAATAGTTATTATTTACTGGGTGTGTGAGATAGCCTGATTTTCTTTTTATATATGATTGTCTCTTGTAATCCTCTCAATAGTTTTGTGAGAAAAACATTACCATTCTCTCTTTACAGATGAATAAATTAGGCTATAATTTGTTATTAATTTGTTTGCCTAAGGTCATTAGTAAATGATACATCTGAGATACAAATGATAGATCTGAGATACAATTCTAAAATCTATAATCTCAACCATTATTACCTTACAGGACTTGCCTATACATTAAATCTATGTCTTAAATCAAATTGGACTTATCATAGAAATAATTTTGACCAGCTTTTTATTATATTTCTATAACAGTTCATATCCTTTACTAACGTAATTTTAATGGTTTTATGATATTTCTTAAGATTATTGAGATAATGAAATGAATGAAATATTGCTTATCACACACTCCTCTGATAAAGGATAGACTGGTAGATGCTCTGAAGTTTCAGATTCTTTCCGTCATCTCATTTTCTTAATCTTTTTTTCATATTCTGCATGATTGTTTCTTTTTCTTGTCTCTTATAATGTGAACTATGTATTCTTTGCTTTTCAAATTCCAATAAATGCTTTGGAAATTATAAATACTGTTTTTCTTCTAAAAGTACTTACTTTTAAATTAAAGAAAAACATCTCATTTTCAATATCACAATGAAATAAGAGCTCTTTATTTCTGCTGTGCAAGATGAGGTATTTAGCACACTTTTATTTCCCTTCATTCTTTATCTCCCACTCCCAACCCCTCCCAGCTTGGTTTTTGTTCATGTAGTCTGACCTTTTCAACCTTGATTATTGCTCTTGGAAAAAGAAATTTCTCTTTTTTACATTATGTATTTTCTCTTAGGAGGGTTGTTTTAGATATTTATATAAAATTCTTTTGTGCATAAGTCTTTTTATGCCGTGATTTTCTTCTTTCTTCTTGAGTTCTTATTCAGCAGTATATATATGAGCAGTTCCTTCTTTCAGAACAGATAACCTCGGCAGTGTCATTTTTGCCCCCTTTATATCTGAGGACTTATTTCTGAGGCCTCACAGCTGCATGACAACTTGCTGAGTGCAAAATTCTTAAATTATAAACATCCTCGGAATTCTGTAAGGTATGCTTTATTGACTTGTGTTTTATAGAGTTGCATAATTCTGAGGCCAGTTTGAGTTTAGTTCCTTTGGAGAGCATCTATTTTGTTTTTGTTTTGTTTGTTATTTTTCCCTGTCTGGATTCTTGAAGACTTTTTTCTTCATCCTTGAAATATTTAAAAAATGTCACCTGGCTAGTCTAGATGTTGGTTTCTTTTCATTCATTTTGCCTGCAGGCTTAAGTCTTAGGAGAATTATTTAATTATTGCTTCTATTCCTACCATTTCCCCCTTCTGAGATTCCTACTATAGTCAGTCAATTTAGTCAACAAATATTTATTGAGCAACTACTCTGTGCTGGGTACTCTTTTAGGTATTGAGGATACATCATTAGGGAACATAAATGCTTACATTTTTGTTTATTGGATCTTCTGAATCTTCTGTATATATCACCCACTTTTGTTCTGATTTTTCAAGGGGACCTCATCCTTTGGGCTGCAGCATCTTTTCATAATCCTGTGGTATTCTCTTTTGCTCATCTTAACATAGAGAGGTCTATGTGTGTCCAGCTTTGGTTAATACTTATGTAGGAATTGCAATGGGTTCTATTAGAAATTGAAATGTGTATGAGTGTATGTCCTACGTATCTCTCCATCTGACTTCACATAGTCTTCAACCCCAAGTAAGGGGATGTTCGGGAATTCCACTGGGGTGATAATATATTTTACAGAAGTGGAATCTTGAACTGGCCCTTCCTTCTAATTGAGCCCTTTTACATTCCAAGTAGCAGAAATACCTCAAAGTTTCTGGCATCCGGAAAGTATTTCCTCTTTGTTTATTTCTTTGATCTTTTCTATGTGAATTTAGAATGAGGCAATTTAGAAACCTGTCCTCACAAAGACATTTTATTTAAAAACCACAAAATAATATTTTTCTCTCTGTTAAGAGAATTAGAAAAAATGCTCAAGACTTGTAATTACATGTCGTTTTGAAATTTTTCATAAAAGGTCACATACCCCTTGGGAAGGTCTAGTGGGAGTCACGATAATGGAGGTTGATTGTGATATGTAATTTCACTGTGGTTTGGAATAAACTATTTGAACCTCAGGTTCTCTAATCTCAGATCCTCTTACGTCATAGCATGACAGGGAAGGCACCAGAAAAAAAATGTGGAAGCTCTTTGAACTGTTCAAAGGTTAACACTAAGGAAATCTGAGACTTTTTGTTATTGTTTGAACGCTATTATAGCTTTGAGCACTTCCAAGCTAGCCCAAAGTGTATCTGCTTGAGAGATAGCAAATGAGGCCTGCTTGCTTGGAATCCCGGATATGCAAAACAGTTCTGAAGTGTGGCTGAGAAGGGACACGACTTTGGACACTGTCGTGTGGCATAAGATCCAAAAGAGTGGTAATGTGGACCCCCCCTTTCTTAGGTCAAATTACTATCCCAGGCTTAACTGAAATTAGTTGGCTTCTCCTCTTCATGGAAATGAAGGCCTTTGGGTGGGTGAATCATGCCTTAATAAACAACTTTTGTACTTTTGGCCAGCACAGGCAGCAGACATTGTCTATCTTTGTGAGATGTTTTGAAAAGTGTGCAAAAAGAAATATCTGTATGCTTATCTCGAAACTTAAAGATAATATTTTTTTTGCCCCAGGAAAAAACTCTCCAGGTTCTACCCATTCATACCATTCATCCATTCTGTATTTTCTAATTCAATTTATTTATGAAATTCCTGTAAGATTCAATATGAAATTTCCCTAATCATGGTAAAAAATATTGTTTGTACTAAGATTCATGACACTGCAGCTGTTTCTGCACTATGGAGATAAATGACTCTCTATGTCATTAGTCTTAAACCAGTGGCTTTTTAAAGCTATGGACATGAAATGGAGGAATAAGAATTTCTCTCTTCTGTGTAAATGCATCACAGTTGTTACACGTAGGGCAAAACAGAATAGGGCACCTTAATTTGTTCTACAATGGATTGATCACCTGCCATGTGTCAGATGCTGTATTAGGAGCTAGATACATATATCAGTAAACAAGACATCATTCCTACCCTCATGTAGCTTCAAATTTAGTGGAGAAGACTAATCAAATATATTAATTAGGATAAGGGACTATGAACGAAATGTATAGGATGCAATAAATGCAAATAAGAGTAGGATAGATCTACTTATCCAGGGCAGGGAGGAAAAGTCTTCGAAGTGATGCTTTCACTCAGGTTTAGGATGAAAAAGAAACTGCTATGGGAAGAGCTGGAGGAGAAACATAACAGCAGAAGAAACAGAATGTGCTAAGGAACTAACCAGGTAAATAGTTGTGCTACTGAAAGAAATCGGGAAGGAAATTAAGAGGAGCATGTATGTGGTTTGGAGAGGAAGTTGATAATTTACTTTTGGAACTTGTTAAGTTTGGGATTCTGACTGCGCTCTTGTCATTTTGAGTGTGGTGTCTGGACACAACGCGTAGGTCCTCTTTCATAATGTTAACACTCTCTATATATTGTATTTTATGGTTCAGTCTTGTGCTGTCTCTGAGTTTTCAGAATAAAACATTCCTAATCATGCCTGAGTTGGAGTTTGGAATAAGAGAAAACTCTACTAAGATCCATGATGCTGCAGCTGTTTCTGAATTATGGAGATAAATGGTTCTCTATGTCACTAGTCTTATACAACAAGTAGCTATTTCTGTTTAGTCATGGACATGAGATGAAGAAAGAATAATTTGTCCAATGTTGAGCAAATGCACTTTACTGGTAGCATAGAAGCTGAGGAGAAGGCAATGATGCTACACGTATATCGAGCATCTGCCCTGTGGCAGGCGCTGTGCTAGGCTCTGGGGATAACTCAGAGAATAAGACAGACAAGACTTGGAGTTTACAGACTAATAGAGAAAGGGGGGGGGGGAATTAACCTACAGATAAAATAACTGCAAAATGTGGCAAGTGCTATGAAAGAAATGAACAAATACAGGAAATAAGTTGGGGGTGATACTTGGAGTCTAGATAGGGTATTTAGGGAAATCTTCCTTGAGGAGGTAACATCTATTTAAGCTGATTGCTGAAGAATGAGGAGTTAGTCATACCAAGATTAGGGGGTGTGACTGGCCATTGATAAACCATCAAATTGTATTTTATGGCCCTGGAAAGATTTTGACCCTGGAAAGTTAAGGCAGGCTGAATAGCTCACATTGGAATATTCAGCAGGGGCACACAGAGAATGGGGGAGGTGTTGGAATGTTCTGCCCCCATGGAGAGTATTTCATCACAGGCACTGTTTAAAATTGCCCATACATGGTGATAATAAAAAGTAGACTGACATTTAGTCAGTTTTACTATTATTTTAAAATTCTTTACAGACAATGCCCCTGTCATGTGCTAAATGGTGGCCCACAAAAAGATACATTCACATCCTAATCCCTGGAACCGTGAATATTACTTTATATGGTAAAAGTAAATATTACCTTATGTGAAAAGATGTGATGAAGGATTTTGAAAGTGTTTGTCAGATTATCTTTAAGTAAGCCAAATGAAGATATTAGGCTGAGAAATTAAGTTAACCAGTTCTTAAGGTAAGTATGTATATATTTTAATAGAGTTATGACCATAGAATTTGACGCTTTGTTGAATGAAGTGTTTCTTACATCCAAGTTTGCTTACACCCAAGTAACTTCACCCAAGTTGAGTTACCTGCCTGGCCCATGTAGGCATTTTATAGTGCCATTCCTATTGCACAAGGAGGCCTCCTGGTAGCTCAGGTGGGCCCTCTTAAGTCAGGACTACAGTCCTGGGCCTGGTCACAAGTTTAAGTTCGGACACTGACGAGCATTGACACTGAATTGCACTAACCAAACTCACAATCTAACAAATGACAAAACTCAAGTGTTTAAAAAATATTTACTAATTTAATAAATGATGAGGAATTTATGTGTTGATTAGTGTATTTTCTCTCCTTATAGACAAGTCATACTCGTATATAATGTGAGGTTATATTTAGGATATAGCTAGGTGATGATATCAGAGCAAGCGGAATAAGTTTGATGAATGTTTTTATACTAGGCAGCCTCTGAGATGACCTTTAAGGATCCCTTCAATGAGAGAATAGTATTCATACCCTCCCCTTGTGTGTAGGTTGAACTCACTTCTAATGAAGAGAACTAGCAGAAGCAATGGAAAGTCGTTTCTGAGATTAGGTTACAAAAGGACTTCTGCTTCACCTCCAGCGCTCCCTGTTGCTCACTCTGAGGGAAGACCATTGCTATGTTGTGGACCCTATAAGAGAGGCCTCCAGTCAACAGACAGTGAGGAACTGAAGTCCTCAGTGCAATACCTCACTGGAATTGAACCCTACCAACAACCATATGAGTGAGCTTGGAAACAGACGCCCCCAGCAACCTCATGAGACACCTTGAGCTAGAGGCACCCAGCTAAGCTGCATCTGGATTCCTGACCCTCAGAAACTGTGAGATAATAAGTGCTTGTTGTATTAAGGCACTAAGTTTTGGGGTAAATTGTTACACAGCAATAAATAACACAATATCAATCATAGAACTTTTGAAATATTATACTAATTTACAAACAACATTAAGAGACTAGGAAGGGAAATAAAATTAATATGTTGTAGTTTTCATGATTACACTATTATAGCTTCTTAGGCTATAATTCTAATAACACTGACTAGATTCCCTCTTAGTGGTTAATTTCATCCAGTTTATGTTGAGTCATAATAGTTTGATTCTCAGGAAGTGACCTTTTATCCAACTTCTGGATGAATTTAACTATGGACTCCAACACACTGCATATGCATACTGACAACTGAGTATATATTGACTCATTCACACATAAATTCATTTTGTCTACTGGATACTCAAAAAGGAATCCAAAATGGCATATTAATTTCTTTGGTCTTTTTTTTGGAATTAATGTTAACAGGATAGTTGGATATTGAATTGATTCTTTTTCAAAAAATACCTCTTTCTTTTTACAAAAGGAATAAATGTTCGATGTACAACATTTAGAGAAAACAGAAGCAAAAAAAGAAGAACGTGAAGGTCAACTTTGAATTTGCTACTCAGAAAGGACTGCTATTGAGACTGAATGCACTATTGATTTTAGTTAATAGCATTTGCTTATCATTTTTATTTTTTTTCACATTGCAAATAAGGCTTTTCCTCTGTCACCATTAAAAGTCTAAATTTTAGACAGATTCTTGAACTGGTGGCTCATATTCATCAGCTCATTTAATTTTAGCACCTATCTCATCCCCAGTAGGTTTTCCAGAATTACTACCTTCACCACGAAGCTCCATGAATTTTCCAATTCAGACTTAGGCTTCTTCAGCATTTTTTTTTTCCTAATAAAGACATCATGGAGCAGATAGATTGTCAAGCCTTCTCTGTCTTTTGTAATGCTGTCTGCAATCAATCAATCAATCAATCAATCAATCAAATTATTTATTTGCAATCAATTTATTGACCACTTTTTTCAAGTTATTTGTCTGCACCTCTCGGATCATGATTTTTATCATCTTCTTCTCGATTTGGTGGATCTGTAGGTGCTTAGTGTAAGAAGTCTCCCGAATCTGATTATTGTGTTTTTAAGTAAAATCAACACAGAATAGAAAAAGCAAATAACCATCACTAGTCTTGACATCAACATATCTTCAAGCATGGTCTGCCATTGGAGCACATTTTGTTACGGGTAAGATCCATTTTGTAAGATGCCGTGAACGTTAGTTGGGCAGTTTTTGCCCTGAACATTGTGAGTAATTAACTTGAATTTTCTAAAAGCAACTTCATCATTCTGTAGATCAATAAGGCTCACCTCAAAAACACAACCCTTGAGGCCATCAGATATAAGTTTGATTCCTTGAGTTCTAGTGACTAGTGTTTTTCCAATATTTCTTATATTGAACATAGCTGGTGCTTTCACATCATATCAATCTTTCATAGAAAATGGATTGACCACTTTCTTCCTGCCAACCTTTTTGCCGTCTTGCAGACTGTCATGGAGCTTGCTGCTCAGAGAGTCAAAAAGCTATTTGCATATCCTTTTAAAAATTGGGAAAACACTCTATTCTTAGTTAATGTGACAATTGAGTTCTCTAAAACTCAATTTCCTTAATGAAATATTATATCTGAAAATTTAGCTTTATTATCTAATATTTAATAATTTAGTATCACTAATATTTAATATTTAGTACAACTTACTGTTATAAGCACTATACTCAACAACTTTATTTACATTATCTTTTTTAAACTTCACTACACCTTGTGAGTTAGGCACTAATATTACTTCCATTTTTCAGATGAGTAAACTAAGGCTTAGAGAGGTTAAATAATTTGTCCAAACAAGGTCACAAAGCTAAGCAGCTTCAGAATAGATTCCATTCCAGTTCTGTCTGAATACAGAACTTACACTACTCTGCTATAGTTTCTCCCTCAAACTTTTTCCCATAATACTTTTCATAAAAGCAAAATGCCATTTTTGAAAACTTCTGTATTTAGAAAAATCATCATATTCCAGTTATTAAAAGACTAACCTAATTTACCCATACCTCTGTTCAATTCCTTTGAGTTTTTTTGAAGTTAGTGTCTCTAGGCAAAAATATTAAGATCTAAAGGAAATATACATGAATAAAATTCTTTCCCTGCTGAAATAAAAAGATGGATGTTACCAGCGATTTGCCTCATTTTGAAACTGGAACTATCATCAGACAGCCGATTTCCATTTATATTAATTTACATTATGCTGTTTCTGAATATAATTTCTCTAAAGTTATAGTTAATTATTACAGTTGAAAAACTAAATTTTTATCAGCTTAATTTCCTGCTCTTGTACAGTTTTATTATGATGTAGTAGTCTGGGAAGAAAGAGCAGTGGTAATATGATCTGGATTTCTGTCCATTCTCCATATTTTAGAGAGGAGAAAACTGGGGGCCAAATAGTTAAATATTTCTGTATCTCTTAACTTGTCATAGTACACAAGTATAACATTAAAGGTATGTGAAAAGTGATTTTCACTTGATAATTAAGACAGTTTTGCAAATATATTTAACTGAATTCCAAACTGTATCAATAAGAGAAATGGATTAAAAAAAAAAAAAACCCAACTAACAAAACACGTAATATGTGGTACATAAAAAATGACTAATAAATATTTGTGAATGAACAAATGAATAAAAAGAATTTAATGCTTTCATTTTCAAGTTTCCTTACAATCCTTGAATTCATATTTTGTATACAATCATAATGCATACATCTAGTTTACTTTGCTTTTTGCACTTGAGTCATAGTGTCAACAATTTTCTGTGTTATTATAAAATATGACTATAACCTTTTAAAGTACCTATTGAAGTTACAACAGTTCTGAGTCAGATTCCCAGATGATTGTTAACAGGGGTAAATCCAGGTTTTGAGGGGCTCTCATTAAGGAAAAATTACAAAATTGTTACTTTAAAAATTTTTGCACAATAATGAAAAAATATCTAGTCTTTCAAAAGACCATTTTCAGGGCCTCTCCGGAGCCTAGGAGGGGCCAGTGTTTTGAGGGCCCCTGAATCTTCATTAGCTTCACAGTATACCTGCCTCTGTTAATAACCAGACATCATCTTCATGGTGGCTATGATATAGCTTGAATGTTTTTTTAGAGGTTTACTAGAATTTTAGAAAAGTATATCACACTTCAATAGTGTTAGAAATTCTTTCTATCCAGCTGACCTGGAGTCTTTTTCAGGCCCCACTATAAACTTGGTGGCTTTTACATTATAAGCAAGCCTCTTAACTTCTTCAGTCCTCAAATTCAAATTCCTCATCCATAAAATGGACTTAATATCCATCTCAAACAATTACAAATGAAAACAAAGATAAAATACTTGGTAGAGCTCCTGACAAATAGTAAATGATCATTAAATATTACCGTGTTTCTAAAAGGGATCAAATATATGGTGATGGAAGGAGAACTGACTCTGGGTGATGAACACACAATGGGATTTATAAATGATGTAATACAGAATTGTACACCTGAAATCTATGTAACTTTATTAACAATTGTCACCCCAATAAACTTTAATTATAAAAACAAAAAGATCCCCCCCCAAAAAAAACGCAAACAAACAAACAAAAATATAACCGTGTTTCAGCTAACATCATACTCAATGGGGAAAAGCTAAAACCATTCCCCTTAAGATCAGGAACAAGGCAAGGTTGCCACTTTCTCCACTTCTATTCAACATAGTTCTGGAAGTTCTAGCCATAGCAATCAGACAAGAAAAAGAAATAAAAGGCATCCAAATTGGTAAGGAGGAAGTAAAACTGTCATTATATGCAGAGGACATAATATTATATACAGAGAACCCTAAAGACTCCACCAAAAAACTATTAGAACTGATAAATGAACTTAGTAAATTAGCAGGATACAAAATTAATATTCAGAAATCGGTTGCATTTGTAAATACCAATAATAAAATATCAGAAGGAGAAATTAAAAAAAAACAGTCCCATTTACAATTGCTTCAAAGACTATAAAATACCTGGAAATAAATTTAACCAAAGAAGTAAAAGATCTGTACTCAGAAAATTATAAGACACTAAAGAGAGAAATTAAAGAAGATGCAAATAGATGGAAACACATACCATGCTCATGGATAGGAAGAATTAATATCGTTAAAATGTCCATACTGCCTTAGGCAATATACAGATTCAATGCAATTCCTATCAAACTATCAAGGACATTTTTCACAGAAATAGAACATATAATCCTAAAATTTATATGGAACCATAAAAGACCCCAGATAGCCTTGGCAATCTTGAGAAATAAGAACAAAGTGGGAGGTATAATGATACCTGACATCAAATTATACTACAAGGCTACAGTAATCAAAACAGCATGGTTCCGGCATAAAAACAGACACATAGATCAATGGAACAGAATAGAGAGTCCAGAAATAAATCCATGCCTATATGGTCATTTAATCTACGACAATGGAAGCAAGAATTTACGGAAGGGTAAAGACAGGTCTATTCAATAAATGGTGCTGGGAAACCTGGACAGACACATGCAAAAAAATGAAGCTGGACCACCTCCTTACACCATATACAAGAATAAATTCAAAATGGATTAAAGACTTAAATGTAAGATCTGAAACCATAAAACTCCTAGAAGAAAATATAGGAAGAAAGTTTACAGACATTACCCAGAGTAAGATTTTTACTGATATATCCCCTCGGGCAAGAGAAGTGAGAGAAAAAATAAACCTGTGGGATTACATCAAACTAAAAAGTTTTTTCACAGCAAAGGAAACCATCAATAAAACAAAAAGGGATCCTACTGAATGGGAGAAGATATTTGCCAATGATATATCCGATAAGGGGTTAATATCCAAAATTTATTAAAAAACTCATTCAACTCAACTTCAAAAAAACAAACAACCCAATTAAAAAATGGGCAGAGGACATGAAGAGACATTTTTCTAAAGAGGACATACAGATGGCAAACAGACATATGAAAAAATATTCAACCTCACTAATCATTAGAGAGCTGCAAATAAAAACCACAATGAGATACCACCTCACCCCAATCAAATAAATAAATCAACAATCAACAAATAACAAGTACTGGCAAGGATGTGGAGAAAAGGGAACCCTTGTGCACTGTTGGTGGGATTGCAGATTGGTACAGCCACTATGGAAAACAGTATGGAGGTATCTCAAAAAACTGAAAATGGAACTACCTTATGACCCAGCAATTCCACTCCTTGGTATCTATCTGGAGAAATCCAAAACTCTAATTCAAAAAAATTTATGCACCCCTATGTTTATTGCAGCACTATACACAATAGCCAAGACATGGAAACAACCGAAATGCCCATTGGTAGATGACTGGATTAAGAAAGTGTAGTACATTTATAAATAGAGTATTACGCAGCCATAAAGAAGAATGAAATCTTACCATTTGTAATAATATGGATGGACCTAGAGAATATTATGCTAAGTGAAATAAGTCAGACAGAGAAATACAAATACCATATGATCTCACTTACATGTGGAATCTAAAGAAAAGAATAAATGAATGAACTAATCAGAAACAGTCTCAGAGACACAGAGGAAAAACTGAGGGTTGCTAGATGGGGGGAGTCGGGATAAGGGGGAAGGTGAGGGAATTAGAAAGCACAATCAGTAACCACAAGATTGCCATGGGTATACAAAAGTCAATTTTGGGAATGTAATCAATAATGTTGTAAAGATTTTGTAGGGTATCCAATGGATACTTGTCTTATTAGGGAGACCACCTCAGGGATGATGTAGATGCCTGATCACTGCACTGTACACCTGAAGCTGAAGCTGAACAATAATGAATGTCAACTATAATTTTATAAGAAGTCAACTATAATTTAACAAGAAGTTGAATACAGCATTAGGAATAGAGGCAGTGGAAATGTAACGGCTGTATGCGACGTCAGTGGGGTAGTTGATGGGAGGAGAGGGGTTATCACTGTGTGAAGGATATAAACGATAAATGTCTAACTACTACATTGTTTTGTACACCTGAAAATAATAAAGAAAAATATATTACTGTGTTTCCCCGAAAATAAGACCTAACCAGAAAATAAGTCCTAACATGATTTTTCAGGATGACATCCCCTGAACATAAGCCCTAATGTGTCTTTTGGAGCAAAAATTAATATAAGACCCGGTCTTATTTTCGGGGAAATACGGTAGCTATTATGATTACAGCAATAGTTTAAAACATTAATCTACCACATATAGGAACCTCCTATCTCTCCATTATAACTTCCCACACTGACTGTAGATAAAATATGGTATAAAATGAATTTCAAAGGAATGTGCAGATTCAATTTTTTAATTTTAATTTTTTTAAATATGAAAAGTAATAGCTACATAACAGAACATTCAGAAAGTAGAGAAAAGAAAAACAGCAACCATGATTTCACCAAACTTATGCTATGTTTCCTTGTTGTATTTTTCCTTTATGCAGATTCCATTTTATAAAAATATGTTTGAAATAAGTAAACTCAATTATTCTCTTTTCACAGAGGTTTGATATTATGGCATTGTTATTTTCAAATACATGGCAAATCTCAAACATGTTTTACACAAAACTATTTTTAAAAATCAGGTGAAAGAAAAGGTATACATTCTACTGTTATATTTCCATACTTATTAAAATTTTATATTTTTACAAGATTACGATCCTAGTGTACAAAGAATTTAATAGCATTTTTCTCTTACTTTATATCAAGCCTTTCTCCATACTACTACATACTACTAAGGCAACATTCATAGTAACTGGCGCATCTGAGAGCAAGGCTGTTTCCTAAATTTCTTTATACAACTGTATATGAAGAAACAAAGGCAGGCTAAGATGTGGTAAGTCAGAAATTCAAAGTGAGCGCTTTTGGTTTGCCTGAAACTAAAATGCAGAAAGAGAAGTTAGAACTCAGTAATTTCTTACCTTCCAACTATATGTCTAAATCAGCAAAAGAATATGAAGCATTATCAATATAATCCTAAATGCTATATACAATTTTATTTCGTCTTTATTAGATGTAGAGTGGTGGAATACTACTTAAAGGCAAAAACTTATTTGTCATGATGTATTATTATTGGGGTTTTAGCTCTCAAAATTGGATAAACATATTCTCCCTCCAAAGGGCTCTTTCTTTAAAATTTAGCAAGGAAATGTAAATCTTCAACATCTAGAACAGGTCTCAGTCTGGTCATGGTTTTCTGGATTCAGTGACATTTGCTATTGGAAATAGGCTTTTACCTTTTAATTATGCTATTGTGTTGACATGCATTGATTTCGGAGAACAAACCCTTTCTTTTAAGCTTTGTTTCTTTTAACGTTGTCCCACTGGAGAAATTCAAGCCACATTTAAAAAATTATAAAATATAACATAAATTGAGGAAACAATCCATGTGTCCATTCTGAATGAATAGATAAGCAAAATGTGGTATATACATACAATGGAATATTATTCAGCATTAAAGAGGAAGGAAATTTGGATATATACCACATGGATGAACCTTGAAGATATTATGCTAAATGAAATAAGCCAGACACAAAAGGACAAATATTTTATGATTCTACTTCTATAAAGTATCAAAAAGACAGACTATAGAACAGTGGGTACCAGGGGACTAGAGAAAGGCAGGTGAGGGGAGTTATTGTTTAATGGGCACAGAGTTTCAGTTTAGGATGATGAGAAACTTACGGAGATGGACAGTGGTGATCGTTGCACAACAATGTGAATATACTTACTGCTACTGAACTGTATACTTAGAAATGGCTAAAATGGTAAATTCTACGTAATTTTTTGTAAACTAAAGAAAATTGCCCCAATATAACACGAACTGAAAAATGTGTGTTATACATACATACCTAGTCAATTTAAGAAATAATTATAAAGTAAATATGTATATAATCACAACCTAGGTAAAAAAATAAAATATTAGAAGGTACCCCTGTGCCCCTAACCATCACAACCCTTTTTTTCCTTACTGAGTAACCACTATCCTGACTCTAACATTTGCTTTTAAAAACCTGGCTGAGATGTGATAATGCAGGATAAGTTAAATCAACATTACAAAACGCAAGAATATTTCTTCAAATTCCGGTATTTTACATAAATGCAAAAAATAAAATAAAAAACTTAACTTTTAAAGTGCTCTTTTCCTCTTGAAACTCTTCGTATTCTAAAATCTATCTTGGTTCCACAGTTGACCTTACCTGCAGTTAAAAAAAAACAACTAATTCTGTGTAAATTTTAGATTTTCATTCCTCCCGCTCTCCATTGCCTCCAACTACAAAGAAACAATGATTTAAACCCTTTGTGCCCTTTTAGAAAATTACACAGATACCCCATTGTGGAACCCTATAATCCCTCCCTGGAAAGGAAGAGATTAGCATATGAATACAAAGCAAAATGAATCCAGAATACAAAATGATCTGCAGATTTGTGAAGTTCTTGTATTCTTAAAAATGTATTTATTTACTTCCTCTTTTTGTATTGCCCCTTTAGTGGTCTCAGGGTTAAGGAATTGAGCTTCCCCTCCGGTTACCCGGAAAAGGATTAAAAAAAAAAGCCAACAGTGTCTACGAGGTGCAAAACCAACAGATGGCTCCCAAAGCCAGTAGAATCGCCCGTAGAATCTGCCGACATTCGACATGAGCTTGTTTGTTGGCGAGGAGTGTAGAAAGTGCTGTTCGCAGACTGCATGGTGAAGGAGAGAAAGCGACAGAAGAGAGAGCCATACTGCTGACGTTGAAGGCCCAGCCCTGTGAGGTTGCACAGGGTAAGTGGCGTTGGCCAGGAGGCTGTGGGGAAGGGGGAGGAGAGAGGATTTGGGCTAAGGGCGGGGTCTACGGCGCAGCGTGCTTCTCGATTGCTGGAGCACGCCTGCCAATCTTGCAGAATCGCTCGGTTAACCAGTGCGCAGGCGAGACGCGCTCAGATATACTGAGTGAGCTCGAAGAAGCAGTCTCAGATCCTGACGGTGCAGCAGCCCGCAGCCTCAGCCAGGGAGTCCCAGCCGCTTTCAATGGAGGAGAAGCCCGGCCAGCTACAGCCTCAGCACCATCACAACCACCACCATCCACACCATCACCCCCAGCAGCAGCAGCAGCAGTCGCACCACCACCACCATTATTATTTCTACAACCACAGCCACAACCACCATCACCACCATCATCACCAGCAGCCTCACCAGTACCTACAGCATGGAGCCGATGGCAGCCCCAAGGCCCAGTCAAAGCCGCTGAAACATGAGCAGAAACACGCCCTCCAGCAGCACCAGGAAACGCCGAAGAAGAAAACAGGTCTGGGAGGGAGGACGAGTGGGGGAAGGGGAGTAAGGGTGGGGGGTAGGGGCGATGGGGGTGGGGCTGGATCCGGAGAGCGCGGACCGGGTCGGGGTGCTTGAGTGTTATGTGTCAGTGTGTACTGCGAGTCTGGGAAGCCCCCTTTCATTCTCCCAAATCTCGGGCTGGGCCGCGGGGTTTGCAGCGCCCTCCTTCCCCTCAGCATGGGAGAGGCCCAACCAGGCCAGTGTGACCTTCCCGGCCCCCGCCCGGGCTGGAGGAAGACCCGGAGGGTCGGCCTTGGAAGTCTAACGTTATTCTTTTCCCGTTTACCTTCTTGCGGCCCTGGAGGGACCTTAATTTGGGGGCCCTTAGTTGGGGTGAACCTAGCCCCCCAAATCCTTCGGGGTGTAACTCAGGAAGGCCTCGCGAATCCCGACTCTGGTGGTGTCGCGAGACCCTTTTGCAGGCGGCGAGGAGAGGATAGGTGGGCAGAGTTGAGAAGTGTCCTCTCACCGCCACCTCAAGCCCACCTGTGGCCTTGGGGTTCCCGTCTGGGGGGGCGGTTGGGACCCCTAGTCTCTCGGGTCATTTCCATCCCTAGACGCCCCTTTTGGGCACCGGACCCCGTAGCTCCTCCCGAGGCCGGCTCTCCGGGCCCGCTCCCCCCAGAGCCGGCGCGGCTGGAATGTTCTCTCCTCCTCGCGGGGCCGCTTCCTGTCCGCCATGTTGGAAGCCGATTCCTGTCACCGACTCCGGCGCACTGAGCAGCGGAGGGGGAAGGGTGTCGAGGGGCACCCGGCGCGGCGGAGCCGAGTGCTCAGGATCCCCACCGGCAGTCGCCTTGTCCCCCTGCACTGCGGGGGCGCTGCTGGCCCGTGGCCCCCCTCCCCCAGTCGCCGGCTGGGTTGTGTAACCCGGTGGCTGCCGCGCGGCCCCGGGCGGGTCCCTGGGGTGAGGGGCGGGGGCGGTTGAGGTGGGGGAGGGAAGCGGCCACGAGGGGAGCGGCCTGCGCTGGGCCCCGCGCGCCGGCCGTCGCGTTTCCCGCTCCCGGGTGAGGCGGGAGGCGCGGGCGATCGGGGCGCGGGTCTCCAGGCAGAGCGGAGGGAGAAGGAGGCCGCGGATCGCGGGCTGCGTCCTCGGCGCCCCTCGGGGGCAGGAGGGCTGGGGGTGGGGGGAGCACATTTTGGGTAGAGGCGGTGCCTGAAGGCCGGGTGGGGTACCCAGCGGGAACCCGGCTCCCGGGTCACGAGTTTCTCTGCCACAGGAACCTCATCTTCTGCCAGGTTCGCTCACGACTCCGGCTCTCAGGCTTTCACTTGGGCCCTTTCCTTCTAGCAGTTCGTTTTTACAAGAAAAGCTCGTTCTATCTCCCTCCACTCCCCCCACCCCCAACATTTACCTTCAGGGCATGGGTAGTATTGTTGAGGCGAGCGATTCAAAAAATGATTGGATGGAGTACGGGGCGAGTTTTTTTGACCCCTATTTCTTGTCCTTAAGGGTGAACCGAGATGGCTCATCCATGAGGTTGGTTCACTACCATCTTGCCTCGGATGAGGGAGGTTTGTTTCCATTTTGAAAGGAACGGTGTTTTCTTCCCCTTTTCAAACCGATACTGATCCCAAAACTCTTGTTTTTATAACAAATGTTAAATTGAGGGTAAAAGTCGTTTTAGAAAATATTTGAGAAGAAATGAACTTAAAAGTTTATAGCCATGCGAATTTTTAAAAATAGGGGTTCTGTATACATTGAAGAGAAATGAAGGGAATGGTAAGAAAATGAATCTTAAACCTAGCATATCAAATGTGATACAAGCTGTTACTGAGAGCGGGAGAAACACTGCTTTTCTGTTGCAGACTTAATGTGATTTGAAGACTGAAATTGGAATGTCAGGCCTTCCGTTTTTGAAGGTGGTAGGGACTGATGGTGTGCAGTAGAAATGAGTATATAGATGTGTTGAGTGTTTAATCCTTAGGATTTGGAACAGTTTAAAAACTACAACACTAGATCTTTTTAATGTTTCATCTTTTTCAATTTAAAGGTGAGAAAATGTTCCCTTATGGTTGCTTAGAATATAAGGCAGTATTACTGCTCAGATTGGGAAATTGTATTTTGTTGGTCAGGTATTAATACATCCCGGCAGGACTCCTCTCTACATATAGAAGCAGATCCTGAACCATTCAAGGTGGCATCCTTCAAACGACTTAGCAATTTTGAGAAACATAAACAATTTGGGATGAGCAGTTTTTCATGTGCGGCCTAGTCACATTACTGTTGCTTCAGCATGCATAATGCTAATTTACTAAGAAAACCGGTTTTTTGAAATATATCTTCAATATGTTCAGGTGGGCTTTTTTGACCCATTACCCACAAACCTATAAAGAGGAAGATTTTCTTTATCCAGAAGAGGGCGCAAGAGAGGGTCAAATGTGCTCAGTAATTTCAGTTTCTAATCCAAAAGCTAGATTTATCAGGACTCAAGTTTTGTTGGGTCCATTTGAAGTAGGGTTAGATGCTTTAGCATGGCGGCCCTAAATAATAAAAGCACTAGGAGTCCTTTGATTTCTCTCAATAATTCTATAGAGTTCACATTTTTCTTAAAATACCTGAGTTTTAAAAAGAAAATCTCTCTGGCAGACTTTGCATACCAACAAGGTTACCATGGGAAAGAATTTTATACAGAGAAATTTTGTGATTAAAACTTGGGAGTGGATATATAGTGGCTTCTGAGCTGTTTTTAAATTGCTTGGTGATTTCTGATATCAGAGCCAATAAATATTAGTAATCTTAGGAAAAATTATTCTAGCTCACTTAAAAGTCTTGGTTTTGGTCCAGCTTAGCTTAGACATTGGATTTTTTTGGTGTTTAAGACTGCTTACCTTTGAGATCTGGAAAGTTGACGAATGGTCCCAAGGGTACAAACCTTTGTTTAGCCTGTTAGCAGTGTTAAATGGTATATGGAGTTCTTCTCTTGGATCTAGAGTTGTACACGGGTAAATTTATATCTTTTAAAATTTTTGAGAGCCTCTATATTAGAACTTTCTGCTTTTCTAAAGAAAAAAGAAAAACATTGTAGAAAACATCCTAAGCAGTGATCTTTACTGTTTCGTAGTTAGAATTTTCCCACCAAAAGTTTGACTTGATTGGCTGTCGTATAGCCTTTTCAGCAGCCAAAAAATGAAATGTAACTCTATAGAAGTTAAAAACTTTTACAAAATATATTCTCTTATGGCACAAGTTTTGTGACACTGTATTTTAGGACTGATTGCTTATGCCCTAAGTATGTTTCCTTGGATTATTTACTGAAAGGCAATATAGTAGAAGAGAATGCCTTTATTTGCTCATTTTTAATGTTCCCACCTTTTCTCTGATGTAGAATGAGTGACTTAAAATTATAGGAAGTCTTGTTGGGAATCTTGCCAGACTATGTTCTATTCCACACCAAGTTCTTTAAAACAGTGGTTCAAACGTTTTAAACATTCTTTTTTAAACTAAAGTTTATTGGGGTGATTAAAATTCTTAGTATTCCTTATACTCTTAAAATATGCAAAGAGCTTTTAATGTGGGTTATATCTATTGATATTTACCATATTGGAAATTAAAACAGTTTCAAAACAAGAATATACAAGCTCATGTACCTTTCAACCTTCATAGGCTAACAACCCAAGAGAATGAATGAAAGTGACAAAGGCAAATTACTTGGTATTCCTATCGAATGCCCCCCTTGCCCCTGAAAAGCTTCCTTGAGAGAGGGAGAGACCTATTGTGTATTAATGAGTTGACTTCGAGATATTTTGGGAACATTTCATAAAAAAGGAGATAACAAGTATCACTATTTTATTAGTCAGGAAATGGGAAAGGTTGTTGACTCAACTGAAATCACCTATAGTAGTAAATTGTTTATGGCAGTTGAAAGTCTTAAATACTTGAATACTATAACAGTTTTTAATATTAGTTACCTTTCATTGTAGTTTTGTTAGTAAATATTTTCTTACTGCATCATTTAGGTTGGCAGGATGATGTAGTGATAGGAACCCATGTTCCAGGCAGACTGGAGTTCAGATTTCCAGTTCTTCAACTTCGTGACTGGGGCAAGTTACTTAATTTCTCTGAGAGTCTGTTTACCTAAATGTAAAAGGAAGAAAATATATCTTATGAGTTAGAAACATTGTGACATAGGTGTTTTGGTTTTATACCACTAACAATATGATCTAATGTCTGGGAAATGTCAAAATGAATTTAACTAATTTAGAAAAAGTTCACAGGTGTTAGATTTTTGTTTGATTGAATGCAATAGAACTGCGATGGTCATCACAAGCTATTTATGGTTTCATAGAAGTGGAGTCTTTAATTTCCCTGTAATACTTAAATTTTATCAATGTAACTTGATTTTGTCCAGAGGGTAGCTCTGCTCTTTATTGTAAAGGAAATTTTATAACAGCCTTTTGAGAATGATGGGAGGGTTGATTCTGTTAGATGAGAGGCATGCTCCTTAAGAGGTCATGTTCTTTCTGATCTTGGACTTTGATTTGAATCCCTGCTTAGTTCTGTCTCTTGCGTAGTGAACTTCCTAATCTGTAAAATGGGGTTGACAAAAAGTCTTCTGATGAAGTGTGAACTAATAACATCCAAAGCTAAAGCTCATAGCATAGTGTCTAGCGCACAGTAAATATTCCTTAAATGTTAGGTAATACTGTAATTTTCATATTGTAATTTTTTTTAAAAGACTTTTTTTTTTCCTCCCTAGGCTATGGTGAACTAAATGGTAATGCTGGAGAAAGAGAAGTATCTTTAAAGAACCTCAGTTCTGATGAAGCTACCAACCCTATTTCCAGGGTCCTCAATGGCAACCAACAAGTTGTAGACACTAATCTGAAGCAGACTGTAAAGACCAGCACCTTTGGGAAAGCAGGAATTAAAACTAGGAATTTCATTCAGAAAAACAGTATGGACAAAAAGAATGGAAAGTCTTATGAAAAATCTGGAGAGAATCAGTCTGTAGATAAGAGTGATGCTGTAGCAATTCCAAATGGTGTAACAAATAATTCTGGCTATATTACTAATGGTTATATGGGCAAAGGAGCAGATAATGACGGAAGTGGATCTGAGAGCGGATATACCACTCCTAAAAAAAGGAAAGCTAGGCGCAATAGTGCCAAGGGATGTGAAAACCTTAACTTAGTGCAGGACAAAATAATGCAAGAGACCAGTGTCCCAACCTTAAAACAGGGACTTGAAACTTTCAAGCCTGACTACAATGAACAAAAGGGAAATCGAGTGGATGGTTCAAAGCCCATTTGGAAGTATGAAACTGGGCCTGGAGGAACAAGTCGAGGAAAACCTGCTGTGGGTGATACGCTGCGGAAAAGCTCTGATATTAAACCTGGTGTGAGCAGCAAAAAATTTGATGATCGGCCCAAAGGAAAGCATGCTTCTGCTGTTGCCTCCAAAGAGGACTCGTGGACCCTATTTAAACCACCCCCAGTTTTTCCAGTGGACAATAGCAGTGCTAAAATAGTTCCTAAAATAAGTTATGCAAGCAAAGTTAAGGAAAACCTCAACAAAAGTGTACAGAACTCTTCTGTGTCACCGTCTTCATCTTCGTCGTCATCATCATCTACTGGGGAAACTCAGACCCAGTCTTCAAGTCGGTTATCACAGGTCCCTATGTCAGCGCTGAAATCTGTTACTTCAGCCAACTTTTCTAATGGGCCTGTTTTAGCAGGGACTGATGCAAGTGTATATTCTCCAGGGGGTCAGCCACTGCTAACCACTGCTGCTAATACGCTAACTCCCATCTCTTCTGGGACTGATTCAGTTCTCCAGGACATGAGTCTGACTTCAGCAGCTGTTGAACAAATTAAGTCTAGCCTTTTTATCTACCCATCAAATATGCAAACTGTGCTGTTGAGCACAGCACAAGTGGATCTACCCTCTCAGACAGATCAGCAAAACCTGGGGGATATCTTCCAGAATCAGTGGGGTTTATCATTTATAAATGAGCCCAGTGCTGGCCCTGAGACTGTTATTGGGAAGTCATCAGATCATAAAGTCATGGAGGTGACATTTCAAGGGGAATATCCTGCCACTTTGGTTTCACAGGGTGCTGAAATAATCCCCTCAGGAACTGAGCATCCTGTGTTTCCCAAGGCTTATGAGCTGGAAAAACGGACTAGTCCTCAAGTTCTGGGTAGCGTTCTAAAATCTGGGACGACTAATGAGAGTGGAGCCTTATCTTTGGAACCTGGTCATATAGGTGACCTGCAAAAAGCAGACACCAGTAGTCAAGGTGCTTTAGTGTTTCTCTCAAAGGACTACGAGATAGAAAATCAAAATCCTCTGGCATCTCCTACGAACACTTTGTTAGGCTCCGCCAAAGAACAGAGATACCAGAGAGGCCTAGAAAGGAATGATAGCTGGGGTTCTTTTGACCTGAGGGCTGCTATTGTATATCACACTAAAGGTAACTCATTTGTTTCCTTTGCAAACATTCTTATTTCTATACATTTATTAGCTGTTGTATTAATGGTGAATTTTGGAAATTACTGCGAGATTCTTTAAGAGTTTCAGAGCTTAGTTGTGAATAAGCAGCTGATAAACTAATCAGGGTCTTTGCAAATAGTATGGTTCAAGTTTAGAAAGAATGTTCACTTTTTCCAATTAAACATTTCTTTTTATATAGACAAGTATAATTGACCCCCTGCCTGGTTCCAACAATAAAGGGGGTGGGGGTGAAGGGGTGCCTAAAGGGATGATGTTATATTTTCTCTTGAACACTCTTAAAAGTTCTTTTTAAAATTTTTCTTTGAACAGATGTTCCCGCTCTTTCACTTTTTATATCATGCTTCTTTTTTAGTGAGCTCACTTAATAGTTCTAATTTGCTTAAAATGCTTAGGAGCAGTGTTTTTGAGGAGTCCAAAAAGATGGAGTGTTGAACTATTTATTTTTCTTTTATAAGAAAGAATAATGGGTGCCGAATAGTAACTAGAAAATAGTTCAAACAAACTGCAATGGCAAGCTCAATTAGCATTGTAGGGACCAAGCTCTTGTGAGGCTGTACTTCTCATAGCCCCAAAGCCCATGTTAAAAAGAAACCAGATATGTTTTGAGGTCCATGCTAATAACTTTCTTAAAATACGGTTTGTTTCCTAAAGAAAAATTTCCTGTATGGCATAAACTGATTTAAATCCATAAAGCTAATAATGAGGTTTAATGAGTGATGTGTACAACCTCCATGCTTTTGAGAACAGTGGTTTTCAGCCTTCACCTTCATCCCCCCAGCTCCCTCCTGCATACCCCCGTGCACACACCTAGTACGTACTGCACATTCCCTTTTTAAAATGTTTTCAATTTTTAGAAAATTATTTTCCAATTACTATTAACTATTAACATACAGTATTATATTAGTTTCATGCACATTCCCATTTTAACAGTCGCTGATTTAGGCAGTCATTTGTAGCTGCAGGGTAGGGGCAACATACAATCAATCATACAGTGGGTTTGAGGTAATTACTGTCTTCTTGAAGAATCACTGCCTCAGATATCAGTAACAAAGTTATTTATGTGACTTTTAAGCAAATTACCTAATCTGCATACCTTATCTGCAAACTGTAAGACATTTAGTGAAATAAATAGATGTCCTTTTTCTAGTTTTCTTCCTTTAAAACGTGAGAGTAAGTAGAATTGCCTTTTGGGAGTTTAGGAGTAGAAATCTTGGCAGATAAAATTAACCTGTCTTCACTATTCTCCAGCACTGTTCTTCGGAAGTAAATATGAGTTAACCAGGAGCTAGCTGGATGTTTTTAGGAAAGTTAGGGCAAAAAAGAAAAAAATGCTTAGTTGAAGACACATGGTTAATTATGAGTTAAATTCTGCCGGGGGAGTTGGGTGTTTTTTGTGTTATTTTCTATGCCATCTGCCCTTTAGAGACCATTAATTGTAAAATCTTTACCAAAGTATTTTGTACTGGTGGTAATTGTGTGAGGTTGAGAAGATATTTGGTTATTAGGTTCTTCCACATCTTGCAAAAGATTCTGGGACAGGTTGTTCCATTAGATGGTTGGTTGGTGGTTTTGTGTGTAATTTTTATTATGGAGAACTGCAGGCCTTTTAAAATGGGAGTATTAACTTCTAAGTGTTCCATATGCATTTTCCCTATGGATAAGCTAAATATGACATCAGTGGTATTTATTCAGATAAACTAAATGACACCAGTGGTATTTATTTAGATAAAATAAACTACATGGATGCAGTTTTATTTAGTTTTGCTGGTGTTACTGAAAAATTTGCTTTACTAAAGTGTGTCAGTTTAAGTTTTGTAGTTGGACATTATTGAGATAAAATTGGTATAGATTGTTCACACACCCTCCGCACCCCCCAGAATAACATAATTAAATCAGTTCAGTTAGGTCCCAGAGTGGCAGGTTCTTTGAATTCCTGCCAAGTATAGATTGGTTCATTAGGTCACTAATTTCTCTTTGAATTTGTTTTGAATCACAACCTTTTTGAAGATCTGCAGATCTTTTTCATAAGTGAAGGCATGCGTTTGTTTGTTGTTATTTTGTTTTTTAAGTTTTCTGAAACTCTGAAAGAAGTAATAATCACTTGGGCATATTTGGAATGTCCTTTAAAAGAGCATCTGTATTATTTTCTTGGACCTTTAATGCAGTCTTTAAGTGTTCAAAAGTAATCTCTTACTAAGTGATTTGAAGTTAGGCTTAGAAATTCTATGCATACCTCCTAACTTCACAAATAAGCCCTTCAACAACTTTTTTGGAAATAGGTAAGAGGGTGCTTTATGTTCAGTAGGAATGGTGCATCTTTTATATTAAACTATTGCAGCCTTGGAAGTACTGCAGATTTTTAATAATTGAGGATATGAAATGAAGGTACATCGAGGTGTAGAAAGGGTTCAATGGGAATTCTGCTTCTTGGAATTTTTCTTTTAGTTTTTGATATATATTATGCTACTAACTTAAGAAATAAGACTGCTAATCTTTGTGTTATCTAGGGGCATGTGGTAACATTAAATAGCAATACCACTATGTGAGGTGGGAGGTAGGTCTTATTTATCTAAAGTGACACTTAAGAGGCAAAACTTTAATAAAAGTGATAATCTTTTTTAAATTGATTATGAAGTAATTTAAGTATACATAACATCCATTTTATATAATAATACAATGAACCACAATGTATCCAGCATCTAGCTTGGACATTTAAAAAGCATTGTCATTCTTGTTTCACCTATCCACCTTCACACTTTTTTTTTTTCCAAGTCAAGTTGTTGTCCTTTCAGTCTTAGTTGTGGAGGGCGTAGCTCAGCTCCAGGTCCAGTTGCCGTTGCTAGTTGCAGGGAGCACAGCCCACCATCCCTTGCGGGAGTCAAACCGGCAACCTTGTGGTTGAGAGGATGCGCTCCAACCAACCGAGCCGTACAGGAGCTCAGTGGCAGCTCAGCTCAAGGTGCCGTGTTCAATCTTAGTTGCAGGGCCGTCCCTTGCGGGAGTCGAGGAGTCCAACCGTCAACCTTGTGGTTGAGAGCCCACTGGCCCATGTGTGAATCGAACCGGCAGCCTTCAGAGTTAGGAGCATGGAGCTCTAGCCGCCTGAGCCACCGGCCCAGCCCCCCACCTTCACACTGTTTTTTGGTAGGAGTGTTTAAAAGCAAATTCAGGTATAACATTTTACTAGGTGATACTTTGAGTATGTTAGAGCGATAACTTTTAATGCACATACCCAGGACATAAAAACTGTTGCCTCCTTTAAAGTAGTTACTCAGAATTCTTAGTTTAGTGGAACTCTTTGATTTGTTACAGGCTTATAGCATTAGATTCTAACTTTCTGAGGTGAATCTTTGGTTTTGAAATGTTTTAAGTCATTTGAAGCCAAGTCTGTTGAAATAAGGTAAATTGGTGTGAGTTGTGTTTGGGCAGTGTTAATTTAAACCAGGTTGATTTATCTTGCCTGGCTAACATTGCACTGAAGGATATCAAGCATTCAAAATGCTGACATTTTGGAATGTTCATTAAAGGTAATTTGATATGGTAAATTTTACCCAGCAAATAGTGATTCAAGGGGGATGAATAGAATAAGATTTAATCCTTGATGGTTGGGGTGAGTGAACATGAAAGCTGTCTAGCATAAAATATCCCTGAGGCAACTCTAGGCTATTGCATGAAATTTTAAACATTTGTTTCTCTATTGCCTCCTCAGTTGGCAGGTTATTGGCATAAGTGATTTGATTCACTAGATCAGGGTTGGGCCCTGGAATTAAAAAATAATAATAATAACTCACTAAATGGTTCTAATTGTCATCTAGGACTGGGAACTCTGGGTCTAGAGAATTTTCCTCAGCTTAATCTTCTTTTCCCTTTTCTCTGCCACAATTTTCTTGTACTACTAAGGAGTTGTGCTATAATTTGTGTGTGTGTTTTCCTTTCCCTTATGATATACCTACCATAGGCAAAGTACTTTGTTTAGTTAGGGAAGACTTACTTTGACAGGGTGAGCCTTTTCCTTTAAAGAACTGTATCAAGTAGCAGAGAAAACAATATACAAGTTTATAAGGTAAAATTTTAAATGTCGTAAGGAAGGATACAAACAATGGAGATTTCAGTGGAGAAAGAATTTAATGGAGTAAAAATAGAGAGTAAGTGCACAGTATGTTTTCATGGGAAAAGGCAGCCTTGAAACTGGGTGTTGATGAATAGAGGACATTTTTGACTTACAGAAATGCAGAGAAGAGGAAGATAAAGAATAGAAAAGTTGGAGAATCATGAGTAAATGTGAATATTGGAAGAGATCCTCTTTGGATGTGCTGAGGGGGGTGTAAAAGAGAAGGAAGATAAGTTGCTGCCAGATCTTGGAGGTTTTTAATTTCAGTCTGGAGGCAGGGGGAGTCATTGAATATCAGGGAGCTAGGCTGGTGGAATGGAAGTAATTTAAACTAACAGAAGATAGGGGTTTTAATGCTCCTCTTCCCAATTCTCGTGTATTTGGGCAAATCATTTATCATTTTTAAGCCTGGCTTTCCTGATTTTATAAAATAAGTATATCAGCCTTTGTTTTGTCCTATCAGATTGTAGTCGAGTGCTTTAAAAATGAGTTGGTATTAGCAATTGGCTTGTAGATCTATGTTACCAATTTGTAGGTAGATTGGAAGCCATTTTTCTGATGACTAGAAATGGAAGATCATTTAGACTCTTGGAATAGTTCAGGCAGAGAAATAACCAAGATTTTCCCCTTTGTATTTGTAGTCACATGAATGTATTTATTTTTTTAGGTTGGGTAAGGGCACAAGAGAACTGGTAAATATTTCAGGATATGAAGAGACAAGTGTTCACAGAAGAATCTGAATATTAAATTTTCTCCTTTTAACAATGCTTAATAAGTATTTTCACCTTCATTTTATTACAATTGTGCCATGATTTCTTCACAGCTGTCTTTCTAATAATCTTACTAATAGGTGCCTGCAGATTTGACTTTGGTTTCAGCCCTAGTTCAATTTACTAGATTTGGGAAAGGTCCTTTTTTTTTTCCTCTATGAGATTACAGGAATGTGTGTAACAAGTATTCTTATGACAGAAGATCCTTTTCCCCCCCAGTGACTTGCCATTTTAACATCCATACTGGGTGCTTGATTTCTCATTAAGGCTGCTTTAGGAGTGCAATATAATAATGAATTTACTTCGGTATTAGTCTAAAAAGGTAGCTTATAAGGAATTTATAGAAGCTAAAATTTAATCCTCAGATTTCATTAGCGTAAGTCCTGAGGGTGAGAGAAGTAACCACCCATACTATAAAACAGAAATTGTCTATTTATTAAAAGTAAACGGGATTAGAACAGTAGAATTATAGCAGTAGAAATGAGCAAAAAAACACAAACCCTTGGGCTCTGAGTTCCTATTGTGTGTATTAAGAGGTGGTCCAGACATTTCTATTTAGTCTGCTTTTGTGTAGCTCCAAATTGGGAATATAGGATTGAAATTGATACACTGAAGAGTTTGTTAAGCATTTACTGAAAAGGCGGTCATTTCTAACTACCTTAATGAAATTTGCTAAAAACATGTTGCATTTCTCTATGGGTATAGTCAAAATGGAAGAGAAAAGAGTGGGGAGAAATTTCTGACAGACAACTTTGCAGGTACAATGAACTGGTTGAAAAAGAGGAAATCAGAATAGCAAGACACGGGGAAGCCAGTGATCATCAAAAGCTGGGCAAATCTAGATTAGGAGGAGGAAAAAACAACTTAAATTTGTGTCACCACCCCTGCTGAGTTTTACAAAATTTGATGTACAATGGCTTAATAAAGGGTTGGAAGACATGATTAGTGGAAAATTGATCTGGGGATTCTCGATTGTGGGAGTCGGCTTGTTTGGCCTTGCATTTGTTGTGTTTTCTTTTTGTGGGGAGTGGGGAGATTGGAGGGGAGGGAGCCATTATGTGTTTTTTAAATGTTGAATGATTTTTTTTTTAATGTTCTATTCAATTGTAAAGGAAAAAAAAAAAAACCCTCTACTTGGCTTTAATATTTATTTATTTCACCAAGCACTGTGCGAAGCATTGGTGATGAGTAGATGAAAAGAGGGTTCATGTCATTAAACAACTGTAATAGGGAAATGTAGATGGAAAGAAATATAGTAGTGGCTTATTTATTGTATAAGGAGAGTCAGAATATTTTAGGTAGAGGAAATGGAATGTTTGAAGATTGCCAATTCAGTTTGTTTCAAGGAAGGTAAAAGGTACAAGGTTAAAAATCTTTAACTTAGTCATCTAGTTTATTGATATACCAACCACTGTGTCAAATGTTAGAAATAAATTTTACGTAATAGGAACACAAATCCAGTCTCCCTGTAGGCAGTGAGAATCTACTGAAATGTTTTGAACATTGTGGTCATTTTCAAATTTATATTTTAAAGGAAAAGAATGATAGCCATGGTGTACAAGACAGGAAGGAAGTGAGGCTCGATTGATGGCAGAAGAGGCCAGTTAAAAGACAGCTACAGAAATGTTCATAAGATACCACTCCGTAGACCAGGGCAATGGTACTGGGCTAGAGAAAAAGGGATAAGTGACTTAAAAGTTACAAGTGTCTTAACTTTGGGTAACACTCCCTGTCTAAATTCTCTATTTTGCATTTCGTTAATTCTACCCATTCTCCTACTTTCTACATTTTCAGTATAATAACCTTTCTGGTATCGTTCTCTTTTCCTCAAATGTTCATGTTCCTTCAGTCCCCTTTTGATGATATTCTAACTTCTCTGGGTAATCTCATCTAATTCTATCACTATTAAATTTACCACTTCTTCATCTGCTGTTACTGAGTTCAGACCACATATTTTCAGTATCACCACTCCAGTTACACATATATAAAACGGAATTCATTGTTTTCCAAAACCTGCTCTTCCCTGCCTTCCTTTCTCGGTGGGAATTAATATATAACCCTTATCATTAGGTTATATATGTCCTGTCTCCAACATCTCCATTTTTTTATTTTCCATCTAATACAACTGCCCTAACTACTTTTGCAGTAACGTTTACTGGGCTCTTTGTATTGTCATTGCATCCATTTTCAGTTGCTTCAAGGACTCGTTACTAATAATTAGTACAATAACCTTAGATTTCTTCAGTGGTTTCCCTTTGCCTATATGATTAAATAATAAACTTCTTCATAGATGCCTTTGTGCTCTGTTCTCGCTTTAGAAAAGCTGCCTTACTCTACTAAGCTCACAGAGGCAGAGTCTTTCTCTTTTTGCTTTGTCCCTAGCCCCTAAATAATACTTTTTAATCCACTGGGAATTAAGAATTTGCAGGTAATTGGACATTTACTACAAGAAGCCATTATGATAGGGAGCTATGTAAAAAGTAATCTTTTAAAAACAATATTCAACTTCATTTGATTAGAGGCATAACTAAATATTTGAAAATTTTGATACAGTAAAATTTTAAATTTGGATGGTCTAAATTACAGAATTTTAACCAAATTGTCTACTTTAGTATAGCTTAAGAACAGAAACCTTTATTTATGTTAGCAGGTTTAGCCCTGTGGCCATTTCTCAATAATTATTTGCATAATTGGATGCTATGATCTGTCTTTAAAAAGAACTGGGAGGTTAAAGACTGTGTGTGTGTAGAAGAGGGAGGTAGTAAAAGGGAGTAAAAGGAAAAATTACTGTGTTACGATTTTGTATAGTTAAATATTCCTTCTGTAGCCTTTATATTCTTCATCTGTTCAGCTTCTCTTGTGATAGTTAAAATTATACAAAGTAACTCATTTCATGTTTAGTATCTGAATTGAAACTTTGTAGCCTAAAAGAGGGGAAAATGTAATTCTCTCCTTTCCTGAGTGTTCTCTAGCCTAGGTTGTGTTAGTCTCCGTAGGGTTGTTTAAACATGGCATATAATCATGCAAACAATAGTTGATTAATTTTCCTTCTGATTTTAACTTTGTTTCATGGAAACTTGAATTCTAATCAAGGAAATTAAGTAGCTACTAGTTATAAAAGTAATTACTATTAAGTAACAGGAAGGAAAATTGCATTCCCGTTGTACTACACAGATAATGCTGATTTGTTTCTTTTGTAGAAGTTAGGCTGGCCAATGGCTAATTTTTTAGCTTGGTCATACTTCCCTTTTCCCTCAAAAGTCATGATCAGATTTACTACTTCAGAGCCCATATTTGAGGATAATAAAACTTTCTTACCAGAAATCATTTAAAATCTATAATAGTAGAGTAAAACCTAAAGGTGAAATGTTCTAGTTTGAGCTAAAGAAATGTCTACAATCCATTAAAGAAAATGGGTGTTTGCAAATTCAGTTGACCCTTGAATAACATGAATTTGAACTACACGGGTCCATTTATGTGGATTTTTTTTTCAATAAATACCGTACTGTGTTTCATCCACAGTTGGGGGTCTGTGGATGTGGAGGGCTGACTGTGTACATTGATACGAGCCAATTTATATAGGGGACTTGAGCATCCATGGATTTTGGTATCTGCGGGGTGTCCTAGAACCGATCCCCTGCAGATACCGAGGAACAACTTTAGTTTTGGAGGAGTCAAAAGTTATACTCAGATTTTTGACTTCACAGGGGACTGGCGCCCCTAACCCCCACGTTGTTCCAAGGGTCAACTGTAGATACTTTTGTCTTTATCCTAAAGTAATTTGGTTGCTTTTGTGACTCTTGAGTATAGTTCCCCCCACCTCCACCCCAGCAAAAAGGGCAGGGATTAGTTGGGGTTTGCTGTGAGGAAGAGGAAAGGAAATGTTACAGCATAGGCAGGCTAAAATAAAAAGTTTGATTGTTACTTTTTTCTCAGCATACAACTAAGTATAGATTTATCTTTGCATTAAGTAAACTTACAATGATGAGCATCAAGCAATCTGTGTGTACAGAACTCGGGTATTTGTTGCAAAATGTGAGATTTCTGTACTTTCAGTAAAAAAAAAAATTTTGGTTGTGTTGGATTAATTTTTTACAGTCACGTCAACCAAGGAAATGCTTATCTTTGAATTTCTTAAAATAAGCCATTCTGAGATATAGAAATTTATAGGATAACAGCTCTAATGATCAACTATTTCTGTCTGAAACTAATGGAATTAGAAATTATTTTGGAGTGATTAAATATGAGTGCCTTCATTAGAATTCCCTTTCTGGTGTGTCTTTTTTTCCAGATTAAATTGGTTACAATTCTCTCCTTCTCAGACCCCGTAGGAGAGGGGAATTTTCCTGCCAATCTGTGATGGGCATCTGCCCAGCAGTTTAAAGGCCATAGCATCCAACTAAGTTCTTGGGTGGACCAAGTGGCAACCAGTGTATTATTTCCCAGTCTTGGTTTAATCAGAATTGCTGTGATACTTTTAATGGGATTTTATCTGGATAATTACTTTGATCATTTTGAATAATTAACCTATTGCTTCAAATATCCAATTCTTACAAATTTTTTAAAAATCTTAGCAGTTTTTTTAGAAAGTGACTTTGATGGGGGTGGGGGAAATTGGGCAGGGAGAGTGATTTTAATCTTACATCTATACACCTATTTTCTTTAGCCTCGGGGAGGGATTATGTTATACCTTAAAACTACAACCCATGTCCAGATATATCCTATCTTAATGAGCTCCAGCTTTCTTTTAATATATTGGTTGCTGATAAATATAGAAAACAATTACACAGCATCCAGTTATGTAGAATAGTCAGCTTTTTGTCTTTTCAAAATGGTAGTTGTATGGCCACGGGAAGAGCACTTATTTAATTTCAGTGTTACTTATAGCTCATTCCTATTACTAAGTAGTTTTTGTTTATATTAATATCCTCATAGAATATTTCCTTTCATGGTCCAATTCTTAGGTTCTTGCGGTATAATAGTCATCTACTGTCTTATTCATCAAGACTTCAAATATCCCCTCTGAAGCTTTCTAGTGTGCTTCCAGGTAGTTTTTCTTGCTTCCTTTCTGTCTGTCACTATCGTTTGGTCATGTCCATATTTCCCTTATTGTAAGACACCAAAGTAAGCACATTGTGGATAATCACATTTGGATGTAATTGGAGCAAATGAGGAATTGTGTGTTATTGATGGATATGGATAAGCATAAGAGTAGGTGTGGTTTGAAGAACAGAACCATTTGCCTGTTGCAAAGAGTTAAGTAAAATTTTAATAATGCATTTTAAACATCAAGCTTAATCATATTTGATGAATGCCTCATTCAGCAGACTTAGGCACCTTGTTGAGGGGTGGTGGGTTGCCCCAAATATACTTGATTTTTTAAAATAACAATGAGCTATTGTTAGAGATGATATGGAGAAATATTTTGTGAATAGCATACTTTTGAATACCTGTGCTGTTTGTGTAGACAAAATTGTTCTCTTGGCAATTATATTTCAGATAATTGACTTTCTGTCATCATCAACACTTAAGGTAATCTGAATTATAGGAAAATAAGAATTGTTTTGTCTGAGCTTCATAGAATTGTGCTCTTTTCAACCCTGCCTTCAGCCCAGCAATAACCAGTACAAGGTTTTTTTAGACTTAAAATGAAAAGTTTTAAAATTTGCTCTACAAAACTTAGTGTGTAAAGTCATGCTTTTTTTTTCTTTGCAGAAATGGAATCTGTTTGGAATTTGCAGAAGCAAGGTAAGAATGGTTACCTGAAATGTTAGTACTAATTACTATGCATTATTTTGGGGTGGCCAAAATATGAGTAGTGGCCTACCAAATAAATAGATTTTGTATTTTGTGTTATTTAATAACTGCAATCAAAAGGCACTAGCTACTGTACCAGGACTGCTTAAGGATGGGGTAACACTGTAAGTGAAAACAATATGAAAATATTCTTCATCTGCTAGATGAAGAACATAAAATTTTTCTTTTGCCCCTGATGATGAAAGTAAAGCAGACCATAAATATTTTCTTAAGCCAGGAAACCAACATGAATAAGTGTTTCCACGTATGGCCAGTCTTTATCTGTATTTGTGTGACCAGAGGTAGCCTGAGAAGTGAAATTCATAGTTGAAAAAAAATTGCCTGTTTTAGAAACCTTATTTGGGCTGTATATTCTCTGAAAAGATGGTTAGAAATCTAAATAGCAAATTAGCTTCTTTCATGCACACGCACACGCACACACACACACACACACACACACACACACCCCACCCCTAATAAATAAGATGTGGCTAGCAGGAGGACAGAGGGACTGGATAGTCCACATCTGGATTATTTAGATTTTTCAAAAAATTGAAATTGGTTATCCTAATTATTGTGTGCCTTCTTTCTAAATACGGTAAAATATGGTAGTTGTAAAATACCTAAAATGACGTGAGAGATTTTGTTCGGAGAACTGATCACGCTAATAGATTTGGGCTTTCAGAACCCTGCAACTGAATTGTATCTTACTCCCTATCTACTTTGCTAGTTAATATGAGTGGATTTTAGATGAATGTGAAATTCGTAAAATTTCAGAACTTGAAGGATGTTACAAATTCTCTTCAGTTAGTAAACTGAGGCCCAGAGAGGTTACTATATAAGCTAGAAAGTGGCAGGATTAGAATGTGGGTTTTCCTTATTTCCCAACGTTGCTCCTTCTTCCAATGCACTGTTCTAGGGCCAGGTCTTTTTTGTCTAACACAGTGGTGACCTGAAGATAACTAGCAAGCTCTTAAATTATTTTGAGTTGCTCTGTGTGTCTTTAAAAGTAGGCCTCCATTTTTACTGCAAAATGGCTATTAACTATTAAGAATGAACATTATCTTCATAGCAGGTTGCTAGTGGATAGCCCTTGGAGTGCTAGAAAGGCTATTATTATATATCTCTGGATTAAGTTAGATTGAGTTTTAGGCTTAGGTGAGCTTGAGTTCCTCAGTATTATTTTCAGGCCTTTATGCTTTTCTGTTAGGTGACAAGTTTTTTTGGTTTCCTATTTTTTATTAAAGCATGTATGCTTTTAAAAGTTCTTGTGATAGGTAGAAGTAGTATGCAAAAAAAACAAAACAAAAACCCACCATTACTTCTTGAGAAGAGGGTAGCATACAGCTAAATAGTAGGAATTCAGAATAACACTGGAGTCTTTGCCCAGATACATTCTGTTTTATACTTTGAACGCAGGAGAACCACAGGCTTTTGCTATTTCTGAGAATAAAGGCTGGTGGTGCTATGGGAAATTGGGAAGAAGGAGGAAATAAATCATGATTAGGGCTGAACCAGTAGTATGGCCAAATTAACTTAACCTGAAGTTTTTGGTGCTAGGTGTTACTTGAACAATTCCTAACTAGGCAATCCACACTGGTTAAAATAAAATTTGACTTCATTTTGCTGAGAAGAACAAATAAATCCAGGTATTTATTTTAATATTGGATTATGATGACTTAAGCATTTTTCTTTGTCTGCTTTTTTCAAGTGTACTACTTTTATAATCAGTAGAAACACTTAAAGAAAACCTTTGTTAACTGAACTCAACTCTCTAATCTGTGGGAGTTAAGGCCCTCATTGGCTGTTGCTGGGAATCCATTGGGATGCTAGACTGTTGGGTTGAGAAAAAGTGGATCACACATGTGTTAATACAGAGAGGAAATGGTCTTTAAATTGTATTTTCATTAAAAAGGAGGCAGTTTTAAATGATGATGGTTATTTGGAATTTATTATTAGAATGTGGACATTTGGGGATTCCAGATCTTATTTTTATTTATGTATTTATTTTTCAACCTTCCCTCCAGATCCCAAAAGGATAATCACTTACAATGAAGCCATGGATAGTCCAGATCAATGAAGGACCAGACTGCCTATTTGTAACCTTTCTGCAGCATTAGAGCCACCGTTCATGGGGGACACAAGGCTTTTATGCTCCTAGATCTCTTCAACGCAGCAGAGGAACCATAAGTAGAATCACAGGATAATATATATACATATATATATATATATACATATATATATATAGTTATTTAAAAAAAGGCAACTGAAAGTAATTAGACTTCTTAAGGAATCAAATTTATTTCAAGAGACTACACATGGTTATTTAATCTCCGGTACTGAATAGTTTTTTTTTTTCTTTTTCCTTTTGTTAATTTTTGTTTTTAAGTGTGAATGCAAGTGGTTAATGAATATAGACTTGTTAACAAGCGTGGTTCTAAAGTTCTGCTGTCATCAACTTGGGCAACAAATGACCCACTGGAAAGGCAAATCCACTTAAAAGATCTCTGTATCTTGTTCTGTGACTAATGTGATACACTAATCACGGGGAACCCAGAATGATTCAACATTTCCCCCCATTCCTCCCTTGATCTTTTGGTTATCCTTTGAGCCCTGCGAGAATGCTGGATAAATGCTTTGAAGTTTGCAGAGGTGTATTTTTTTAGGGAATATGATTTGCATGTCTTGCCAGGAGTTAAGAAGCCTCTGTGGGGTATTGGGGAAATGTTCTCTTCTTATTTTTTCTGGGGTGGGGATAGGGGAGGGCATTGAAGTTCTACAATTCTGGAATAGTTGGTGGTACATAATTCACTTGGGTTTGGTTACATATTGGACTTTAACAAGTGAAGAATCCATGAGAGTCATTTTTTAAAAAGTTACAGAACAAATAATTGGCTTTAGAAATTTAATATGGAAAAATATTCCTATGCCCATATTTTAATGTAATTGTATAAGTGGGAGCAAAAATATATTCTGCTTTTCAACTGTAGGTGCTCCAGACTTGCTCTGTCACTAACACTAAATGTGCTGTTTTCCTTGTTTTTCATCAAACATCTAAAGAGAAACTTCTGTACCTTTCTGTAAATTCTCTTTTAATTTTTCAGAATTGCCTAAAAGGGGAAGAAAAAAAGTCCATGAAAACTATAAAACTTTTCATGTTTTTAGCCAGTGAGGAGGTAATAAACCCTGCCTATAGAGGGTGTGTTTTCATGCAAACTATACTTCTGAGCTTGTTAGCTTCTAATTATATCTTAATAAATATATTTTATTACTAGAGCAAAATGGGTTTTTTAAGGAAAATAATGTGAAATTCTGGAAATTTTCTTTTGGGCAGAGAAGAGCATTAGCCCTGTCTTATCATCACATTGCCATCCTGTTGCACTGCAGCTTGTATATAGCATGCTAAAATGAGCTTTTTGTGTGTGTGGAGAATTGAAGGGTCCAATTTATGGTTGGGTGATGTTAGTGGCATAAAAACAAGTTCTCTCGCCTTACGTAGCATCACATACACACACACACACACACACACACACGGAGAGAAGAAATTAGTATATCCATGTATGTCAAGTACAGGTTAAAATAGCAGGGCATTTATATAGAGAAGTGTAGTCTTCTAATAAAAGTAGACTGGATCCCCTGGGGTATTTGGGGAGAAAGTAGCTACTTTTGCTCAACCCCTTTGCTTAAGAAATACCCAGTTTTGAGCGACTGTAGTATGGATGAATTTTCTTGTTTTGTTGACTATTTAAGGCTTTTAACAAGTAGTTTGTGAAAGAAGCTGTTGGATTCAACATAGAATAGAGAAACTTATCTTTATAGTCTGGATTTCTGCCCTGCTTAGATTTTAAAAGTATAAGCATGGATTGCCAATTCCACTTGATGTAAACAAAACTTTATACACCATATATATATGTGTGTGTGTGTATACATACATATATATATATATATATATGTATATATATGTGTGTGTGTGTGTGTGTATATATATATATATATATATATATATATATATATATATATATATATATCTTATTGTATCAGTCCAGGTTCAGAAACTTGTGGTAGGCCAGTTCCAGATAGTTTCATTTCACCTGTAAACTGTATCACTTTTACTGATAATTGTAATTTTCCAATGTATAATATGTTTACAGATGTGCCCTGCATTTAGTCTGCCTTGTTCCTATTTTGATTTTTGTCGAGTCTCCTGCCTGCTTGCCAAAAGCTAGGATGCTTCAGGCCCGTGTACAATTAAAAGTAGAGGCATCCTTGAGCTTTAAAGCATTGAACAAACTGGAAAATGCAACATACCACATACTGAAGTGAAAGAAGTCTGTGTTTTTGTGTTACTTTTTTTAAATAAAAATTTTCAAAAAGTTGAAAAAAAGATATAAGGTTGATTAAAGGGAAAAAAAAGGCTCCAGTTTGTTTTATAGGTTTTAAAGTTCTGCTGTGTGTTCAATTGCCTTGTGTAACCACTTGTCGCCTTAGGGCCAGATTCCACCCCCACTCCCAAGCCCCACTACTTTTTTTAAATGTCAAATTTGCTTGCCTGGAGTTTTAAATCTCTTCTGTCTCACAACTCACAAGAAACTTTCTGGGTTTGTGACATACAGAGGTTGAATGAATATATATTTAAAAAAAAAAAAAAAATAGAAAAAGAAAGAAAGAAAAACCAGCCGCCATCCGAATGGGGCTTTTAAATTTAGAAGCAACATTTAGACAGTTATCTCCAGAAAGCTGTTGTTGCTTTCCTACTTCCCTTCCATATCCCTCAGGCCTCCATGTTTAAAGAAGCCAAAAAGAGAATGTACCCCTTCTGTTTGTCCAAAGGTTTTTGAGAGTCTCATTTCTAAATGAAACAATGCAACATTTCGCTTTGATTTCTCCACTGAAATTTCCTTGATTATATGGTTAGAGGTATATAGTTAGAAATTTCTCTTAACCTTCTGGGAATCCTAGTGCCCCATCATATTAACTATCAGTATTTTTGGGCATTGGGTTAATGGACTTAATTGCCTAGGTACAAGCAGGACTTTGGGACAGATATCCTTTGTGCTGTTTGGTAACATTTAACTCTACTTGTCGTAATCTTTCTCCTTAGGTCCTCACACAATTCCTTACAGAGCACTTATTAAAAAAACAAAAATCTTAAGAGTTGATCTGTTTTCTGATTATTTTTGTGTAAGCTTCTAAACAAACTTCAGCTGTGATTAATTTAGCACATTTAAGTAACATTAATGTGTTATTGTTTGGTATAAAGAATTTTCCTTCAACTCAGAGTATTAGTACTGTAGCATAAACCAAATACAGTCTAGAGGGGATTTTTAACATCCCTCCATTATAAAGACTGAAAAGGTGTGTGTCTGTGTGTGTGTTGAATGCTTGTGTGTGTGGGAAAGCAGATACTAAAAATGAGTAAATGAATGTGTGTAAGACATTATTATATTAGTGTTCAGAGAATGAACTTGTATTTATTTTGTGCCATTTGTTTTCATTACACAGAATAAAGTCAGGTGGTTTTAATCCTTAAAAGGGTAGTTGAAAAATGGCACTAAGAATGAAATCGTGACCTATTTTTTTAATAGCTATGAGGATACTAATTATGGGTGAAGATTTCTTTTTAAATCTGTCTTGATTGTAGGCTTCTGTGTCACATACCACTCTCTTGTAGATGTCTTGAATAATTCCCCTTCCCCACAAAAGACAGGGTGTATTTATCTCCTTATTCACCCCCACTTTGCTGAACTGAAGTTAATTGCATAGCCTTTCCTCTGACCTAGTAATGAACTTGCACATAAAGTGTATTTACAGCATCTGTAGTTAACCCTTCCTCCTCTACCTTTCTAGGAGGGGATAGATAATTAGGAATTTGTTAATGCCAGTTTGTTTTTTCTTGAAATAAATGGCTGGAGAGGTTCTCTCCATTTTAGAATTTTGCTCTTCTCCTTAATCACCTGCTTAACCTAGTCATTCAGAATCTGCAAATACTTTATAAAGGAAAAAAAGTGCATTGTTTTTTCAATAAGTTTCTAGGGAAAATATTACAAACCTCAGTTAAGAGGATTGTCCATAATACAAAATGTGTTTATTCGAAAAAGGTTACATAGCAGTGGTAGTTTCATACTTGGTTGTTAGGCTTATTGCTAACCCAATCGGAGGCATCTAATGGTTTATCTTTCACTATAAACTTTTTTAAACATGAAAAAGCCATTTAGTGTGAAGTCGTACGTCATGTACCAAATGGCCACAGGCAAGGAAATCTGTAAGAAGACTTGACTTTAAATTCCGCTGAATAAGAAGGGAGTCATTCTTTCAAGGCTTTCTTCTTTAGAGAAATAGATTAAAAGTCTTATTTCCAAGGATTATGAGTATAGTTATGCCACTGGACCGTATTCTCAAATAACACACCTCTGATCCCTCTAGCCCACCTATGCTAACTGCAGCACTATAGTGGGATAAGTACATATTTTGGACAGTAGTTTTTATGATCAGGTATGTTGATGCTGCACCAGTTAGTTTAGATTCTGTTTTAGAACTTAACGGCTGGGTTTTAAAAGGGTTCCCCCCCACCCCAAAGTATTCATATTTAAAGGAGAGGGGACAAGACTAGAAGTATAGCTGCTCTTAAGTTTGCAGAGAGACATAGGTTATTAGTTTTTAATATCGATGTTATTTTAATGTAATTAATGGACAGCACCAGGATTCTTTTATGGTGAGAAAGATGGGCTTCTGCTTTGAGTATCAAAATGTTTCTCTTTAAGTATACTTAAATTGGGTCAGATGTGAGAACCAGGATCACCCTGGGTTGGTACAAAGAGTGATGAATCATTGGCTCCACTCAAAAGCATTGCTTTAATGAGTTAAATTTCACAGTTTTGCTACTCAAGAAAGGTTTTATGAATGCATAGTGTTTTAAGTTGTCTGTATAATCAAAACACCCAGTGAAGCATGAGTGGTATGTTGATTTTCCATTACTGGAAGTGTCAAATAGCAGTTATGGGCTAGAAACCTATGGAACAGTCTTCCCGTGTGACGGGATTGCTGATACAGACTTCCCTATTTATCCATACAATTTTGTTTATGTCCAGAGTTCTAAAGCCATTTTATAACACTGTAGTATCCCTTTTCTACAGCCTTATTAAAATAGCTACATTTTTTCCAATGCAGTATCCCTTTTCTACAGCCTTATTAAAATAGCTACAAACATTTATCTTCCATTTCAATTTCACTTTCATTGTGTATCAAAGTTTTACTCTACAGACCAACAAACCAACTTGAGGTAAATTATATAGCTTTCCATATACCCTTATTTTCCTCAGGTGCTAAACAAAGGCCCCCAAAATGGATACTGCTTTAGTAATGTCTGCTTTATTAAAAGTATTTCTTTTGCTCTGTGTAAAGATTTGGTGTTAACAAAAATGGTTAATAATGTGTAAATATGAATGAATGGCTTTAGTTTGCCCCTGTTTGTCTATTATTGGTCTTTTATCCTCTATACAGGAGGATCTTTTCATGATCTTGAATACATTTCATTAGGTATTTGTTGCATTTTTAGAATGAAAATACAACTGTTTTCTGTCTTGGATTAATCCTGCTGCTGCTATGAAACTGAAAATCAAGAATGTGATGCACTTTTTACATTACGATATACCATACCTTTATAGGTTGCTTTGATACCTTTCCTGTAGCACAGCCACTAACAAGTGAATGAATTTAAAAATTCTCTTTGGGAGGGAATCAGTACAAATAACTTTATGGTATTGGCCTATGAAGGATAATAACTTAGGAAAATAAAAATTTTGTTAGTATTACACTTTTTGGCCTTAAAATGTCTTCTACTACTGAAAATCTTTTAAATCTTAGTTTTATTTCTATTGTTTCCTCTCTGCCTCAGAAAGAGGAGTTGGGAAGAATGGCTTAAAGGGTAGTATCATTGGTTTGTTGCTGGTCTATTTTAGAAAACAATTGTCTACTATATAAGCTGGGGACTTATTTTTTTGTTTGTATACAGAAGAAATAATGTCCAAGCCAGTCATATTTAGTTAAATCAATCAAAATTCCAACTATTCTCTCTAGTATATTTTTATTTAATCAAGTTAAACTTTAGTAGGAATGCTACTTGACAAAAGGAAAGTCATTTCTCAAGCACATACCCAAACTTGAAGGAGATTAAACCCAAAATAATGGAGGAAGAAAACACCAAATGGGGTGGAGGAATATGAGAAAGATATGTGGTCCAAAGCTATCTGGTTATGTTTTGATGTTGCCAATATTGCAAAGCCAAAATTTTAATTTGCTTATTTAATATATTTGTTGGCCAGAGATCTATTTTTATATCAATGTGCCTTGCATGTATATTGAAAAAATAAACATTGGGAAGGCCATGTAGTAATGCCTGAGATAGTTGATGGTTCTTACCACCTCACTGATTTTTATGCAGTATGAAATGCTCATTCTATCGCCCAACTGGTGCTCTCTGTTTAAAGTTATAGATCTTGTCACAAACTGGAACTATTTTATAAACTGGGGAAGTGATTTAATTTACATTTTTTGTTGTTTCTTTTTTCTTAGTCTGTTAGTGGCTGTTCTGTAGTGGGAAATAGTAAAAGGATTCTTCATTCCCTTTCCCTCCCCCCTCAGCACCTTCTTCAAGTAATGTGATTACACCATTTTTTGTGTGCTTTGAAAAAAGTTTCAGCTTGCAGTTTCCTTGAGTGTTATTAAAAAAAAAAAAAAGTGTTATAAAAAGCATTGTTTGCAAAATCTAGGGAGATAATGGAGTCCGCTTTAATTTGAAATTCTATGTGAGCTATGATCCAAGTTATTGGCTCTTTCCAACTTTAAAATTTTTTATTGTTAAAGCACCTTGCTTAGAAAATTTTAAATATTTATGTCTGCAACAATTGTCTCAAAATAATGAACTGTGCAATTCTTGTCATTAAAAAAAAAAAGATCTGAACTCTCCCTAATGTGACTTGTTAGTTTTTCTGTATTTTCTGCCAGTGTAAATGTGAAACGCTTTGCTTGCATTACGTTTTAGAAATGCATTTTGCACACTAGAATTTTGCTGAAGCTCCATGAAAAGGTTAGATCTAAGTAGATGAATAAAGCTATGCACATGTTTTGAAAGTTTAGTTTGTGTGTCATTACCAAAAGTGACCTATTATTTTGCTGTTCTTAGCTTCACCATCTTTAGATACATGGCTCAAATTTATAGTTCTGGGCTAGCTCATCAGTGGAACTAGAAAAGGAAAACTGACACCTATTTTAGTAAACTTCAGTTTAAATGAGAGCTTGACTTGTATCTACTAAAGGGCTTTTCTTGAAACAGGGCAGTTATATCAGTTTTACAAACTGTTGGACTCATCCTCAGTGAAATTCTTGGTTTATTTGTTCAAATAGAAATGGGAAATAATTCAAACTAAAATGAAGGAAGGACCTTTGCCACATGGAGTTCTGTGACAATTTTATGACTTAAACCTGTTTTAAAGGTAGGATAACCTTTTTACCTTTATCACTTTAGCATAAATTTGGTTTAATGAATGAATGAATGATTGACGAGATTAGAATCATTAGGTTCTTTAAAGATCTAAGCACAGGTTGTTTTAAAGTTAATGTATGTCTTTTAAAAATTGCCCAGTTAGAACAAGTGTAGAATTTGGGCAAATTTGGTTAAATTGCTGCAGTCTGCATGTACTAAATAAATAGCCTTACTTCACATGTATGTGTACATAAAAGATTGTGTAGATGTACTGGCCAGGTTTTGTCAATCATCGTTTAAAGATTGTTTTGTAATCTCTTCAGGACCTTTGTAGAAGAGGCTAATACGTTTAAGTAGAAGATGATGCTAATGGTATTTCCCCCATGCTTCTAGATATAAAAAATATTTGTTTTATAGCTTTTTCCTGTGTATAGACGAGGGTTACTTCTCGCTCATCAAGTGTGCTCTTGATGTATGTTGACTTTGAAAACACAGCAAAACCCTTCTGTATCTTCACTGCAAGTGACAGTTAGAAACGAAGTCTACTAGTCAAGACTCGAAAGGTGGCCATCATGCATGGCCTTAAAAGGCATAAATGTAGAGAAATGGCTCTGGCCATCTATCAGCATCTGTCAGTTCACTTATGTTCAGTCTTAGAACGTAGTTGGAGGAGCAAAGTAATTCCTGTGTTTTGTGCATTGGCGTTTAGGAGCTGAGTTACCTCTTAATCTGGAGAAAAGGATAATTAGTGGACTACAATTATGTTAGAGGATGTCTTTCCTTCCCTCTCCCAATTAAAAAAAGAAAAAAAAAATGTTTGTTTTGCCCAGTCAAAAAGATAGGCCTTTTCTAGGTGAAAGAACACTGGCCAGAAATTTCCCCTTTTGCTAAATGCTTAGGTATTTGCATAGCTGTTTCTGATGTTATGGATTCTGAGGAAGTGTGAATTACGTGATGATCTTCCTTTATGAATGTCTTAACTTCATGTTCAGTGTTTTAAAAATACAAATTACAAACACTCTACATCCATACCCAGATTTACTTATTTTATCAGAAAAAAAAGACTTGAGAAATTTGTAGATCAAATTAAGAGACAATAAGTGTACATTGTTGAATAAAAAATTTTAAAGTTTCTGAGATGTTTGTGTTATCATCTTTTGTGTGCTTTAATTAACAAAAATTACTGAAAACTAATATTGTGACATTGATAATGATACACTTTCAAAGGGTTAAATGTACCAATTTAAGTCTTAAATGTACCATGGTTATATGTCATGACTTTTTTTATAAGTGCTAAGATACTGCCAGGCCACATGCTAACCTCTCTGCATGGATTGTCTCATTTATTACTCATGGCAACTCTAAGAGTTTGTTGTGTTTTTATGATCCCCTATTATGACTATATTGAATCTTAGGTTAATTGACTTGCTCAAGGTCACCCAGTTAACATATGAAAAAGTCAATATTTGAATACAGAGCCCTGTGCATGATAAAAATAACCTGGCAACTTTGTTCAACATACAATTCCAGGCCCTTCCCCCCAAAAGTCTGATTCTGTAGGTCTGAGGCGAACAGGTTATTAAGGGGCTTAGAATGGCATGTTTATTGGAAAAAGCAGCTGTGAAAGCAGCTATCCTGTCTTTGCATGACGTTGAGCTTTATGTTCTTCCAGTTGAAATAAGAAACCAAAACTGAGATAAGCAATTAAGCAACTAGAATAAGTTGCCAAGATTCTGTATTTATTCATAACTCTATATAGAAATATGTGGCAATGCATATTTGAGAAACTTCCTAAGTTTGTTTAGGATTAATTTGTCACAAGATGAAAAATCAATGCTGACATCAACATTACTAGAATAAAAGATGAGAAAAGATGCAGAAACATTTACCAAGAGTGTTACTATAGAGACTGATACATTTGGGTTATATATGCTTTAATGTTATTTGAGAGGGAATAATTGTCCGTGACCTGGTAAGTGACTTTCAAGGACACAAAGGGAATTGGGGGTTTTACTGAAGCTTGTCTTTAAAAATTCTCAGCCACATAAGTGTGAGTCACATAAAGCATGGTAGTTAATTCAGTCTACAATTTTTTTTTTTAAATGACATTTATTGTGGATTTCAGCAACTAACATTTGGAAGAAATGTCTGTGAGCAGAACATAAAATTCATGCTAGATTGCTTCGCAAGGTCTCATGCTTGAGGAATTCTCTTAGAGCTTTCAATCTACTGCTGGATTCGGCGAATCGATTGAATCTGGGAAGTCTGAGCATGAGAACCCCACTCTCTCCAGTGTTTATAGTCTCCTCCATGATGGTCACATTCCAAGATATACTGATAGCCACGGTACCCAGGATACTGGTAGCAAACCCAGCTAGAAAATCCAAAACATGTTGGATTATTGAAGCTAATTAGGAACCTGGTCAACACCCCAAAACCTGAGCCTTTTTCCTCAACACAATTGGTAATGGAATTCTTCGAGGCTTAGAAAATGTGCTAGGTACCATTTGTGAGCTTAATATGGTTACAATTAATTGAAATTTAACTTTGATCATGAAAAAGGTATAAGACTAATCAATATACAGTGGTACCTCAGTTTTCAAACATCTCCATTGAACATTTTGGTTTATGAATGCCGTAAACCCAGAAGTAAATGCTTCGTTTTGCGAACATAACTCAGAAGTCGAACATGTCACACGGCTTCCGCTGAGTGCAAGATCCTGAGGCCTCGCTGTCGGCTGTTTTTGAACGTTTCAGGACTTGTGGATTACGTTCAAAAACAGAGGTAACACTGTACATGGTTCCATAGAGGAATGTGGAGGAGAAAAAACAGTGACCTTAAGTGGTAGTTGGTACCAAGAATTTGAGATTCAAAATTACTAATAAGTCGGACAGCCATACCAATATGATGTTGATGTATGAAATTTGGTAAGACAACCATTGATATGAATATTCACAAGATTTACACCTGCAAGAGTTACTTTGAAATGAGTTACAACCCTGTTCTTGCACTTACGCCCCATACTGTATCTTCATGGAACCGACTTCGTTGTTGAACCAACCCATGGCTTGCAAGGAGGGGTAGTCATCGCGGATCTCCCATTGGCGTCCAGTAAAGTTTTCTTTCTCAAAGATGGTAATCTTGGACTCCTTAGGATTCTATAACCCCAAATTTTTTTTTAAATATTATGGCTATCTTAATTTTTTAATTACTGTATTTTTCAAAATAAAAATACAGGAGGAAGTACATGATATTGATTATACAAATATTTCAGGCAATGTGGAGATTTATAAGAAAAAATTTACCCATAATCCTGTTTAATCCAGTTTAATACTGTAGCATTTAAAATGTACAAATAACTGATATAATACTTTGGAACATGAAAGACTAATGAAAATATAACAGCAGAAACAATACTTGGGACACACAGCTAACCAAGGGATTAATATTCACTAATGTAGAAAAAGATCCTGCAAATTAATAGGGAAAGTAAGTGTGTGTGTGTGTGTGTGTGTGTGTGTGTGTGTGTGTGTGTGTACACAGTGTTGGAAATAAAGTCCAGTAGGGGGTGTGAATACTACACAAACATTAAGAAGCAGAGACTAACCTATCTGAAGTACAAAAACAGTCCAAACTAGCCCTGGTGATAGAATGTGGGGAGGAGCAATTGACTGGAAAGTGGCACCAGGGAACTTTAATAGGGTGATAGAATTGTTTTATATCTGAATAGGGTGCTGGTTACATGGGTGTACATATTTTTCAAAACTCATGAGCATATACACTTATGATCTGTGCATTGCACTATGTGTAAAGTATACCTTAGAGGGAAAAATGTGGCATTCAAGTGAGATGAGAACATATTCAGATAGGACAGTACTTTTTAGGTCTATAACTGTTTAGATCTATAACTGTTTATAACTTCTTCACTACTTGAATTTTGGTAGGACTTTAAAATGAGATCATTAACAACTAAAATCTTGAGGAAATCACATGATATAGACGAATATTTGGAAGCCCAGCCTTAGTCTCCCAATATAGGGCTCATTTTCAACAAACCCTTGAAGATCAATCACCCTGCTTCTGCTTGAACTCTAAAGACTTTAGAAGCATCCTAGTCAGATGCAGTATTGAATAATGTGCGTAGTATTATAAATAAGGTTATTATGAATCAAAGATAAGACTGGAAGACTTACCTATATCTTCGGTCATACCCCTTACTTGAAGTAACCTTGAAGTAACAAGGGTTACTTCAGTATTTCCCTGTTTCTAGGTAAAATGTTATACAGATTGAAATTTGGCCAAAGATTTACTTTTGACTACAAGGTAAGTGCTCTCACTAGTTATCCTATTGCACTTTTGAAGATTTGGGCTCTTGAGTGTCCACTTCCTGCTACATATAAGAAGGCCTTTACTTTTAGCTTAATGAAAATACCATTAGTAGAGAAAAAAAAGGTAGATTTAGACACAGGGAGTTTTTCTCTTTTTTACTTTTAGCCTTCTTCCTGCCACATGTCAGCAAAACTGATGAGAAGCACATTAAGTGTCAGTCCATATGCACCCTCTCTTGCCCCATTCCCCCCCACATGCACAGAAGTGAAAATTTCAGAGACTCACAGATGAACAGATGGGGCGGAAGGACATGAGGTGCTCGATGTGATAGGCATTGCTCCCACTCCAGGCATCCCAGCGAGGGTATTCTCCTCTCTCCAGGATGAACTGTTGCCCACAGAAGCTGGTATGTTCATAACCAATCCAGCTGCCAAAGACAAGTAGTGGTGTTTGTTTGCAGTGTTCAGAGCCTATGTGGCCTCAGGGAGAATGCATCTTTTGTTTTAGATGTTAATAGTGGGGTAAAATATCAAGCCAATTCCAATAGAGCCATATAAAGTAATACATTTATCACAAGAAGTAGGGAATGAGCTGGCACCATGTTTCCCCGAAAATAAGACCTAGCCAGACAATCAGCGTCTTTTGGAGCAAAAATTAATACAAGACGCAGTCTTATTTTACTATAAGACCAGGTCTTATATAATAGTAACAATATAATAAATATAATATAACATCATAATAATATAATACCGGGTCTTATATTAATGTTTGCTCCAAAAGATGCATTAGAGCTGATTGTCCGCTAGGTCTTTTTTTCAAGGAAACACGGCAGCTGCACTAAGCAGGTTTGTAGTTGTGATATTTGTTTCGGGATGATCCACTGAAAGGGTCTAGTTCACTGGCCTGAGTAATGGTATTAGCAGTCTAAAGTTATATTTCCTTTCTTTCCAAGTTACCTTACTTACTTGGAGCTCCAGGTTCAGGATAAAAGTGACTGACTATTGCTTTGGCTCCAGCCAAACCTACCGGCTTCTTCCTAAGGAAGCAAAGGGATGAATAGGTAGCTGATGGATTACCGGTCTCTTGTTTTCCTTGTCACTTTGTGGGTTCTTTCCTGCTGTTACATACCTGTACCTTATTTATTAAAACACCTCAGATCAATTTTTCACAACTAGGTCTCAGTTACTGGTGACACCTTAAAGTATTACTCCTTTTAAAGGGTTAAAGAGCTCAATGGTGGTGGGCAACTTATAGGATCCTATCTACATGCAAAGCCAGTTCTGCCTAGGCCAAAGGAGAGTCCTTTCCTTTCTGTGTTTTCAGGCTAATGATAAAGGCCTCAACCACCTTGCCAAGAGTCAGAAGGCAAAACAAGAGGTCTTCCTCATCAAGGAGATTAACCATCAACAAAAAACTCCTGGAAGACTTGCTAGGAACCTATATGGCTCTCAAGTCCTGGGATTGAGTTCCTTTTTCCACAGAGACATTGGTTAGTGGTGTCTGCGCTGGGACGTGGAGGAGGGGAGTTAGCTGGAAAGAGGTTGCCCTTTGACAGTTTCCTCTCTTCTGCAGGCAAGAAAATCTCAAGGGGCCTGTGGCTGTTCCGAGGTAGGTAGCAGCCTATGGGCTTCAGAAGCACAGATCTGATAACTCACTGCCCTACCCCATGATATGTATTTCTTCAATTCCCCACAAATCTAGTACCAAGCCACTAAAATCCTCATGTTCCTTCTAACTTTGAGTTACTAAATTACACATGTAGTGTTTTCTTTGGAGATTACACCAGTCTGGAGGCCTCTCTCCTGGAAATGATTGGAGTCTGGGGGAACACCTTTCTTCCCTGATCCCCAGCTTTATGGTCCCATGTCCGAAGGGACTGGAAATAAGAGGCCTGAGGTTCTACCGAGGTCCATACTCACACGCCACATTCCACCTTGAGAGATCGGACGTTATCAAAACTGCGCTCAGAGACATTTGGGCAAGAGCTGATGAACTCCATCCTCTTACCCTGGAAGTTCTCCTGGTCATAGATGGTTATCTGAAATACGATTAAATTGGAAAAGAGAGCTAGAATGTGGTACATCAGGAAGAACAGAGGTCCTGGTCAACAGCTTAGCATGTGTCTGACCCTACGTTTTCCATCATTAGTTGTAGCCCACGATGCCTGATGAGGTGTCTTCCAGTATAGACATGGTAGGAAGGGGGTTGAATTAATACCACTGGTTGGTGGTGTTCATATGCCCAGGCTAAGGATGAGGTGTGGGGATTGGTTTATGATAGGAATAGTCTGCCACAGACAACAGCTGGCCCAGTGGACAGACCAAAGATTCATGGACTTATTCACCGTGCTTCCTAAATAAGTGTGGCCTAGGGGCCAGGATTCTGGGAGTCCCAGGGGCTCCCTGTCAGTTATTTCTTAGCTTCTCCAGCCACACCTGCTATGAAACTTAAGGTGTAGAGAGAGAGTTGTAATAAACCTCTTTCAGGCCTTGAACTAGAACTTGGCTCATGATCCTGGCTAGAAGGCAGCTCCCAAAGCTGTGGACTGCCTTCCAAGTTGACCCAATGAAGTGGGTAGGGGTGTTGGGGAAAACAGAAAAGCCTGAGGAGCAGCCACTTTAGACAATGGTCATAACCAATGTCAGGACGGGGGTCAGGAGACCAGGGTGCTATCACTTATTTGGGATCTGGCAGCAAATCTCTCTTCATTTCTGGGCCCTCAGCTTCTCCATGGCATAACCCACTCTGGGCTGCTGTATTTCAAGATGATGTTAGCAGAGGAATGCTGAAGTAGAAAACTATAGGTATAATCGCCCACCAATCATGAGCTTCCAGGGTCATCTTTCTTCTGCCCAAGTGGGGCATCCTGAGAGATCCATCCAGAGAGAGCGTCTGGACCTGGATGGGCCCCTTCCCCTACAAACTGGTGTTTTTATTGGTAGGTCACTGCCCCATGGAAAAACAGCCTGCAGCATCTCACCCCCTGCCCTATTGGATTCCTCAATTTTCCATGAGCTTACCTTCCAAGGCCCCACGGACCCTGGCATGGGGTTGGTTTGAGCCATCTTGGTGGTCGGAAAGGTTTCTGAAAGACAGAACACACACCAGTGGCATGGCCTCGGGTGGGGGATGAGGTGATGGAGCACGGGGGAAAGTAAAGGAAGTTTGAAAGTAATAGATTTTGGCTGGGATCCTGGCTCTGCCTCTCACTAGCCGAGTCTCGGTTGTCTTCCATCACTAGAGCTTATACGTGCAGGGTTGTTGTAAGGATTAGAAGCAGTACTGCAGGTAAAGCACGACACAAGCATCATGCCTCTTGATGACTGTAGTTCTCCTCTGGCCTGCCTCCAGGCGCCCCCTACAGGTGGCAGCCTTACCTCAGTCTCACAACCTCAATATAAACTCCTTGGCAACCATCTAATCCAGACCCCTCATATTACTCAACAAACTCCTCACAGCCCTCAACCTGACCGGCTATGAATGGCCATGCTGCCACCCCCTTTCTACTTCTCTGTCTTCTAAACCTACCCAGTTTTGGTCTTGCCTCCTCGCAGAAACTTGGCTGCTTTCCCCAGCCTGCAGCGACTTTCTTTCCTGATTTCTAGCGCTCATCCACAGGACTTATCTGTGTTCCTATTGAGTATGTCCTGGTGCACATTTCAATGGCAGGGCCTGGGTCTCCTGAGTGACTGATGTAGCACCCAGCTGAGTCCATGTTAGGACAGTGGTGCATTGGAGGTAGGGGAATGGGCGCCATTGAAAAAGACTTATTGAAGGAAAGTGAGGGAAAAAAGAGGATAATAATGGCTAACACTTAACAATGGCTCACTCTATGCCAGGCCCTGTTCTAAATGTTCTACACACATTAATACATTGAATCTTCACAACAAGCCTATGAGGTAAGTACTATCATCATCCCCATTTTACAGATGAGGACACTGAGGCTCATAGAGGTTGAGTAGACAGAAAAGATGGTAGAAAGAGTAAAGGAGGAAGGGAGAGGGGAGGGAAGAATGTAGTCAGGCAGGTGTGCATCAGGTTTCTTGGCTCAGAACAGCCATTTATGGCCCTTTCCTCAGGCTTCTATCAGGCCCAGGGACTGATGCATGTAAATTCTGTGATATATCTTTCCATTCTGACCCTCTGAATAAGCATTTCTCAGCTCCTACCCCCACCCCCATCCATGCCTTCTCCTTGTGTCCCAGGAGCCTGTCATTCTTGGGACCCCATTCTCTCTCCCAGCCGTGATTACTAGAGCAGTGGTTACTGCCATATAACTGTCTCCTCTTGGGGTGACAAGAGAAGGCTGCCTCCTCACAGAGTTCCCCACTCTCCTGCAGCCCTCCTAGGAAGCTCTGACCACAAGGCAGGAAAAGTAGGCCCCCTCCTGGGCCTGTCTCTGTAGGGGAAAGAAAGGAAGGGCCAGAGTTCCCCTCAGGACCTTACTCACCCAGCTCCTGCTGTACAGTCTGGGTCTCCATGTGGTGCCACTTTCTCTGTGGCCCTGCTCTTTATAGCTCTGCAGACTAATGGTCTCGGGCTCTGTCAGCACTCTTCTTTCTCTCTGCTTTTGTTTTCTTGTTTTGATCCCCAAAGCTTTGGTGGCTCAGCCTGCTGGGCAGGCATCCGTCAGGCCTTTGTTTAAACTCGGAAACAGAAATCCAGACAGGATTTCTGTGGGTGAGGCTGGCGGCTGCTGCCTGCCTGGGCTGCTGTGGTCCCGGTCTCAGAGCAGCTTGGAGGTGAGGACAGGTCTCTGCATGAGTGTTTGTCCCCTGTCCTTCTCCAGTGTTCTGACACCACCCAAGGACCTTCCTAAGACCCCATGTCATATTGAATACATGAAAAGACACCTCGCTTCCCATACAGAAAACACATCTTTTTTATTGTTAAAAAAATATAAAGGATTATTACAATTCTGAATTTTCTTAAGAAAAATAATGGTTCACTCTATTCTTGGAAATCTTTGTATATATATATATATATATATATATATATATATATATATATATATATATATATATATATATATATATAATTCAATTACAGTTGACTAGTAGACATGAATCTCCCAGTAGCTATTTTATTAAATATTTACTCATTTTAATTTTGCAGTTTTCTTTTTAAAATTTGGAATCAATAAATGTTGGGGGTTTTTAATATACTGCTTTAGACCCTTGGTAGTCTCACAGGCCCAAGGTACTGGACCTGTAGTACCCTAAAGGGTAGAATGATTTCTCTCTGGAAGTTCAGGGCACTTGGTAAGGGAATCATGGGCTTCTCCAGGGGCCGTGAGGGGAGCCTCGCAACTACTGTGAGAAGCAGGAGTGTGCAGTGGGTGGGGAGGGCTTTGAGCCCGGCAGATTGGGTTCAAATCCCAGCTCCCCTGGCTGGGTGACTTTAGGCAAGTCGTTCAACCTCTCTCAATGACCCAAAAGGAGATAATATCTGCCTGATACATTGTAGGTTTATTATTACTTGTTACCCTATGCTTTTGCTGGTGACAGATACTGAAGAAAATCTCCTAGCAGCTAGGAGAGAAAGAAACTTTTCCTCGTGAAGTTCTCTCAATCCCTCTGCCACTCTCGCCAGCCGGTGACTCAAGATTCATTGGCGTTTCCTTTTCTCAGAACGAAAAATCACAGGGTGAGTTCTGGCATGTTCGTAAGTATTTGTAGATGTGGGCAGAACATTTCAGACATACAGACCTGATGCTAAGCATGATGCACCAGCCCAGGACATTTCTGCTGCTTGATTAATTGGTGATGTCTGGATCAATGGCTGGCAAGGGACAGAGTCACCTGATCATGACTGGCTCTGGCCGGCTGGTGGCTATGCAAGGGCTTAAGGCATCAGCTGTCCATGGCTGGTGGTTCTTCTTCACATTTTCTTCCTCCACAAAATTAGGGTCTTAGGAAAACACTTATTTGTTCATTCGTTCGTTCATTCATTCATTCATTCATTCATTCATTCATTCATTCCCTAACCCCTGGACTGGCTTAAGTACCCCCTCCATGTGCTCTCATGGACCCTGTACTTCTCCAATTTTTGCATTGATCATCCTGCAGAAATTACTTTAGAAACTAGAAGTATTGGGCTCCATGGAGGAGCACTGAGGCACTTGGGGCTCAGGTATAGAACAGAACTTTTCACTGTATATTTTCTGTACTTTTTGAGTTTTGAACAATGTGAACACATTTTCTATCAAAACCAAGTTATCTTTGAAAATAAAGAAATGGGATGCTTAATTATCTTCTTCTTCCACTAGACTTCATGCTCTACGAAGGCAGGGACTTTATCTGTGTTGTACATCGTTGTATCTTCACCTCTGGGCATAACTCCTAGCTCAATAAATATGTTTTGAATAAATGAGTGCCATCCTATGATGGGGTTTTTTGACTCTGGAGGCACAGAGGTCACCATGATATAGCCCATAGTTACCCTACCCACAACTGACCTACTCGTGTTGTACTTGCGCTTCATATACGCTCAGCATTTTTTTAAATATTTCACCATTTACTATTATCACTAGTAGTAGTAGTGATAATATTATGAAGGGTATTTTTAAAAATACTCTCAGCATTTTAATTTGGGAGCTTTATACCCTACCTGGTATGGTGAAGACTGATGAGCCAGTTTTTTATTTTTGCAGAAAAGTAGAGCTTTTTTATGTTTGGTTTTGAAGTCCAAACACACAGACACAAAACTATTGTGGGGAGGAAATCAGGGTGATTGTGAAAACAATTTACGAATATCATCCAATATTCTTGGAGTCATACACAGCCCCAGCCTGTCTTCCCTCCATTTTCCTTAATTACCTTAAGTCTGCGGAAGTTGGAGGATTATCAGATCTCCGGTCCTAAACATCATGCATTCCAAATATCACCTTAATATGGTTTGTAACCAAATTCTAGAGGATTCCCTTTCTGACATTGTCTGGAACTGTTGCTTCATCTGCCTGCCCTATGTTGGTTCTGGCCTTGGAGCTCCAGCCCCCACCACCATCTCTTCCCAGGAAAGTCAGGGTACAGCTACTCCAGGAGTGACAATGAAGGGAGCAACCAGCTGTAATCCCTTCTCCCAAGCTTAGTTTGGGTCTCTCCTGGTCATCCATAATAACAATAACTACTGTTTACTGAGCGTTTACTGTGAAGCAGATAGAGTCTCACAACAACTCCATGAAGTAGATCATTATAATGTACCCATTTTACAGATGAGTTAACTGAGGTTTTGAGGGACCAAGTTCTGGCCTGAGAAACTCAGCAGGGACTTGAATGCATGTTTATCTGACTCAAAGTCTGTATTCTTTCCTCTGGGCCACCTTGTCTCTCTGGTGTGATGTAGGATGATAATATCTACCTGACCTACCACTGAAGGGAAATGAAGGTATTTAGGGTAGTGTGAGTACTCAGTTAGAGCTCAATAGATGGTAACTACATTATTAATTATCCCAAATAGATACCCAGCTTCTGTCAGATTTTTATAGAGACAAGTGGGAGCAAGCAGCAAAGATTTTAGAGAAGTAATCAGATAAAAAAAGGTTTTCTTTGAATTTGGAAAGACCACATTCATTCAGTTTTTCTTTGTTTCCAATATTTTTCTTTATTCAGTGTTAGCAGTGCATGATGTCAGCCTAATTTTCCAAAGGGCATTGGTTTATTGGGGACATGGCTTTCAAATCATCTTCTCAGTCCACACACTATTGCGTAAGCAGGTGGGGCAACTGGCTGTCCAGTGGGATGGGCTATTAGATTTGGAGGTGATGACTGACATTAAGGGGAATGAGAAGACCCCCCAAATGTAATGTTCAGTTTGAACCTTGGACTCCTCAACACTTGGGCAATGTGCCAAGCATGGTGGATGCTCAGTAGAATTTTATGGATGGCTTGAACCCCCAGCCTTGCCTCGGGGCCCAGGGAGCCTCACAGGATGAGGCCCAGTGTGGGAGGGTGAGGTCATCATGAGGCCAGGACAGCCCCTGGACTCAGCACTTTGTGGCAAGAACAGAATGAGGCTGACCAGGCGGCTGAGTAGCACTTCTGTTGTTTGGGAATAAGCAGGACCGGGTACAAAGCAAAGGGCCTAGTCAGCATGTAGCCATCACCTACCTCCCCCATGAGGGGTTGCTTCTAGGGGACCATTTTTGCCCTGTCCCTTGCTACCCCTTTAAACAAGCCAGAGAGCCAGCACTGGGCGGCCTGAGAAGGCACAAGCACTGGGAAAGTATTGGGAGGCACCTCAGGCCTCCAGTTCTTTCTGAGTACTTTCTGCGGTCATCCATCCCTCTGCTTCCAGGCATAAACGGTCGCTCACCTGCTCGGGGTGCTGTTGTCCTAAGGGCCCAATCTCCCTAGCCTGCTTCCTCTGTGTGTAACTGTCTTGAGGAGAGCTCAGCCTAATGCAGTCAACTGAATTTCTGTTTTCTTTCTTTTTTTTTTTTTAAGGAGGGCGCAGCTCACAGTGGCCCATGTGGGGATCGAACCGGCAACCTTGGTGTTATTAGCACCACGCTCTAACCAACTGAGCTAACCGGCCACCCCAGTCCACTGAATTTCTTGATACTGCAGCGAAAGTCATTTCCTTTCAACTGGAACCTTATGAAACTGTTAGAAAAATAGGTAGGAGGATGGGACTTATCCCACTGGTTCAGCCAACTCTCTCCACTACAGCCACACATTCGAACTCTGTCTCATTTACAGTGACTAGATTTAGCAAATGAAAATATAGGACACTAGTTAAATTTGAATTCCAGATAAATAATGAATAATCTGTAGTATAAACAGGTCCCAAACATTTTTTTTATACTAAAAAATTATTTGGTGTTAAACTATTCGTAGATGACCTGCTTCTGGCTCTGGGTTTCATACATAGCAGAGCAGCTCCCTTGCTGTGATCTAGTGAAAGTCAGCCCTTGACACAAGGGTTTGTTTCAAAAAAAGTGTATCTGGGCATTCTGGGTTTTATCTGCCAACCCTAGCCACTTCCCACCTTTATCTGGAGAACTCTGTGATGCCCCTCTGCCAATCTGCTTCGCTTTTGTCCTCTGGAGACGACAGTGTAAAAAGTAACCGTCTTCAGAAAGCCTTCCCTGGCAGACCCAGGCCCACCAGCCACGCCACAACTTCCTATAACAAGGGGAGAATGAAAGACAATCAATATGTTTTTATGTTCCCCAATTTTATTTAACCCTACCAAACCCTGTGAGATATGCTTAACTAACCCTATTTTACAGTAGAAAAAACAGACTCAAAGAGCTTATGTTACTTACCCAAGTTCACAGCTGGGAAGTGGCAGAGCAGATACCAAATTCAATTCTCTTTGGTACCAAAATCTATATTCTTTACCATGTTGCTTATAGGAGTCTCTTCCCCTTCACTTGTGTGCCAAGTATGACTCATAGGGAGTAGCCATAAAACCAACTTTATTTTCATCTCCTCTGCCCCTTTTGTTTCTTCAGTGGTGCTAGTTTCTCTCCCTTGCCCTGGATGTAAACTTCGGCAGTCCTGCAATTTTTTTCTGGCCACTTTTAGGTAATACGAAGTTGGATGGTTACTTTAAATCACAAAAGACAGTCTCAATTTTCAATGACAATGTTCAGTCCACTATAGTAACAAAAACTTCCATCTCTATTCAAAGGTAAGTCTTCTCCCTGCTACCCCAGATAGGACCTGCTTTAGGCAGAAAGCCTGTCCCCAGGGAAAATGCATTCTTTTTTTCTCCCCTCCCCCCCTACTCACTGGTTTCTGATATTTCCAGGGTTGGAGGAAGTGGGAGAGGAAGAAGAGCAGAACATTCCTTACCTGATGTCCTGTGGTAAGATGGTGTCACACCGTGCCTCGCAACTCTTCAAAGCTACCTGTCTTATGGGTATTTACTTGTTCATAGGAGCGTCCCACCTGCGGTAACCTTGACCTAGGTCTGTGAATCTCCACTATGGCTATTGTTTGTCCACTATGGCTATAGCCCCCAGGCACCTGGTGGTCTACTTCTAGCTTCACTCTGCTGAGGACCCATCAACCCTCCAGGAGTTTTAGTGGACTAAATCTGCCCCAGCCCCAGTCCAGTTCCTTCTGAGGCCTGAGCTGCCTCTGGTCCATGAGAAACACACATACTTACTTGACCAAAGCACATTCTGGTGTGTAGGCTGATTCTTCCTCTGCCTTCTCTGCTTTGCCTCATCCCTCAGCAGCTCAACCTCTAGATCTCTAACTACCAGGGACACATAGCAATCTTTCCACGTGGGCCCCATGGAGCCTTCTCCTTTGCATCAACATGAAACTCTTTCATTCCTCCCACAAATAAAAATACAGAACATCTGAGGTTCAGAGCGCAGCTGTCTTTAAAAATTCTCTTCACAGTTCTGTCTCTAACTCCTTATATCTTTGGGTACAAAGGGAGGGTTAAGACCCATCAAATCAGTTCTCAAACACCTCCTTTGAAATTTCTGCATAGTGGCCTGTCACATAACTCACTTTGGTTTCTGATATCTACCACTTTAATGTCTCAGCCAAAATTCCATGTTCACATCCTGTGACATGTGCGTATTACGTCACTGCTCTCTTCATGCTGCTCGCCCACCTATCTTCCCTTTATTCCCAGCAGGAGACCTTACATCCTATTTCATCAGGTATGAATTCCCTCAACTTCCGGCCCCTGGAAACTACGGTACCTGCAACACTATCTATTTCCACATCCACCCTCACCTCTTCCCCTCCAGTCCCAGGTGTCCACAACTTCCTGTCCTGAATAACATACCCTTCCACCTTTCTAGGAACATCATTTAACCAATGAGCCCCCTCTTGTCTATAGTATTAAAAAAAAATAACTCCTATATTTTATTACAGAAGTATATGTAACTTATGAAGTCATATATTAATCAAAGATATATAATAAATATTTTTACAAACCCAGCAGCCCTACTACCCAGAGGTTACCATTTTCAACCCTTTTAGTTTTTCTTCTGGTATTCATTGATTTTAGACATTATATATTGATTTGTTATCTTGGCAGATAGAATTTTAGCTTTCTTCCCCTCCTCACCCTCCTATAGAGACATTACAAATTTTGCTTAAATTCATATTCAGTGAATCTGTTTCTGTAACTTTGCAAATATTATTTACTACTAGACCAAGTAATGCATGATACATTTCCTTTCTTAAGGCATGTTTTGCTTTTTCCTGGAGTTAAAAATCGCCTAGTTTTTTCATAGCTTCAGTTTTCCAGCACCTTCATTAAATACTTCTTAATACCGTATTCTACATGCTTAAACCTATCAGGTCATCTATTGGCTCCATCTTTTCCCCTGGAGACTTCCATCGGGAAGCTTCTGTTCTCCTGCTCCAGACTGAAGAGATCTCTATGCTGTTGCACAGGTGTTGCCCAGACTTTTCTTGCTGATATCTTAGGAATTCCCTTTGCTGTGCTCAGGGTTGAATGCATCTTTTTTCATACTGTTCCCTCTTGTTGTAATAAAGCGCATTCTCTAATAATGTCCTGAAAAATGGCACGTGAAGACACATTTTTAAGGTCAAATTATCTGAAAATGTATTTTTGTAGTCACATTTGATGGAAGGTTTGGCTGGGTATAGAGTACTAGCACTCTACAAATTAGGGAGACATTTCTTTCTCTTTTGTCTTCTATGTGCAGTGTTGCTGTTGAGAAGTGCAATGCCATTTTGATTCCTGATCCTTTGTATGAGACTTTTTTTTTCTTTCTAGATTTCAATTTTTTTTTTCTTTTAATCCACAGTGATCTGAATTTCCTGAGGCTGCACCTTGGTGAAAATCTTTTTCCTTTATTTCTCTGGGTACTTGATAGACTCTTTCAACCTCGGGAAAGGTCTGTCCTTCAATTCTTGGAATTGTTCCTGTATTATTTCTTTGATCACTTTCTTACCTCTGTTTAACATTTTTCTGCAACTTTTATTGATTGGATGTTGGGCCTCCTGAATTGATACTCTAATTTTCTTATATTTATATTCTATTTTTATGTCTCTTTGTCTATTTGTTCTGACATCTAAGAGATTTCCTTGATTTTAGCTTTTAATCCTGTGGTAGTGTTCAATTGCTCCAATAGCAAATTACTGCAAACATAGTCGCTTACCCAACACAAACTTATGATCTTACAATTCAGGAGGCAGGACTGGGTTCCTTCTGGAGGCTCTGGGGGAGAGTCTCTTTCTTTGCCTTTTCCAGCTTCTAGAGGCTTCCTGCATTTCTTGGCTTCCGGTCCCTTCCTCCAACTTCAAAGTCAGCAGTTAAGCATCTTCAAATCTCTCTCTGACTCTGAATCTCCTGCCTGCCTCCCTCACAAGGACCCTATGATTACCTACCCAGATAACATCTCCATCTCAAATTCCTTCATCATATCTGCAAAGTCCCTTTGCCATGTAGTAAGATCATATCCACAGGTTCTGGGGATTAGACTGTGGGCATCTTTAGAGGGCCATTATCCCATCTACTACAAACTCTTTTACCAAATTTGTTGTTTTCACTATCACATTTTTAACGTCCAAGAGCCCATTTTTGTATTCTCTGATTGTTTCATTTTTCAAGCATCCTCTGTTCTTGTTTCAAAGATGCAATAGTTTCTTTTATCTCTCAGAGCGTCGTTTTGCTTCTTTGAAGTTTTCTTCATCTCCATATATTTCCTCTATTCCCTTTGGGTCCCTTTACTTCTGTTTGTTCATTTTGATTTTTTAAAATATTGGAGTCTTTTCTCAAATGTGTTATGATCTGTGAATATCCTTTTCGTATTTCAGAAAAAGCTGATTGGGGTAAATTGATTGGAAGTTCTGGATGCCTAGGTGAAGATTGTCAACTATCAGGTTTCATATATAACTATAGGTGGTCGACCAGCTTTTTTGTTGAGAATCAGCTTCTAGAGGTATTTTCCTTGGGTTGGTTCGGTTGCTTCTGATATCTCTCTGGCTGTTAGTTTTCTGGAGCTGGGTGGAAGGTGACAGGTGTAGTATAGGCTTTCACATACTCCTCCTGGTCTCAGCTCAGCACCACATCTCTACCCTCTTTGGTCCCTGGTGTCCTCTCCCCTGGAGTGCCTCTGATTCAAAGACTATACAGAGTCTTATCTCCTGAAGTGTTTTGAACACACGATGTGTGGGAGGGTGGGGGAAACTGAAAGCTAGCTACTCCTTATACAGATCTTTACAAAGTCCCCTGTTTTGAGCGTCCTTGTGTAACCCCAGTGTCCCATGGGTATTTGGTGCCTCCAATTCCAGGCCCTTTTCAATGTTCCAATGCACGTTCCTCATTGTCCCTTTCTAGATTTGACTGTCCTTTTGGTTGGGATATTTACCATTCCTGATTCACTTTTTCAAAAGTAAACCTTTATTTCAAATTTCAGAATAGTTTTAGATTTATAGAATTAATGGGAAGATAGCACAGAGAGTTCTCCTATACCCCACATCTAGTTTTTCTTATTCTTAACGTTTTGCGTTAGTATGGTACAGCCATCACAATTAATGAACCAATTAGTATATTGTTATTAATGACAGTCTATACTTGATATAGGTCTCCTCAGCTTTCCCCTAATGTCCTTGCATTGTTCCCAGATTCCAGCAAGAATACGATATTCCATTTAGTTGTCATGTCTCCTTAGGCAAGTTTCGTTGGTGACAGTTCCTTAGACATTCTTCGGTGTTGATGACCTTGCCGGTTTTGAGGAGTACAGGTCAGGTATTTTCATAGAATGTCCCTCAATTAGGAGCCGTCTGATGTTTCTCTCATGATTAGACTGTGTTTTGGGGAGCAAGATCCCCAGAGGCAAAGGGCCATTCTCATATCATATCAAGGGTACATTCTATCGAATGACTCATCGCCCCTGACATTCATCTTGATCACCTGGCTTGAGGTAGTGTTTGTCAGGTTTCTCCACTGGAAAAGTTACTCTTTTGTTTTCTTCCTTTCGTGACTGTACTCTTTGGAAGAAAGTCATCGGACACAGCCCACATGTAGGGACTGTGAATTATGCTCCACCTCCCACTCACTTTTTGTCTTAAAGATCTGAGTACAAGTGCATATGTATCTGCTAGTTTCATAAGTGATGAAATTTGTATTCCTGTTTTTGGTCTCCAGTTATGTTCCTGCAATTTTTAACCTTTCTCCGACTGACTGTTTTTCTTCAACCTATAAACATGGTTAACCCTCCCTCATCTCAAAATAAACCCCGAAGTCCACCCAAAACTCTGCTTTCCCTTCCGGGCATCGCCCACTCTCCCTCTACCTGTTATAGCCACAGGCTTTACCAACAACAAAAAACAATAGTGACTATTGCAACGTCCTCACCTCCCCTCTCCCCCCCACTCTTCAATAACAGCAATCTTATTTCTTTCCTTGCCACTCTTCCACAACTGCTTTGGCAAAGGAGACCAGTGACTTCCATATTGCCACACCCAAGGGACTCCTTTTTCTTCCCCCCTTTACAATAGTTGGCCCATTGAACATGTTTTTCCTTAGAAACACCCTTTCTCTTGACTTTCAAGGCACCGATCTCTGCTGCTTCTCCTCACTCTTCTTAGTCCACTCCCTTTCCTCTCCCTGCTCCATTCATGTCAGTCTTTCTCAGGGTCTGTTCTTGGCATGTTTTCTCTTCTTACTCTATATTCTCCTTAGGTAATCTCAGCTACTCTCAAGACTTCAACAGCCACTCTATGCTGATGTCTCCCAAATCCATATTTCAAATTCAGACAGCTCTCTTTGTATTAGTTTCCTAGGGCCACTATACAAATTATCACAGACTTGACTTAAAACAACAGAAATTTATTCTCTCACAGTTCTGTAGGCCAGAAGGCTTAACTGTGGTGCCAGCAGGGTTGATTCCTTCTGGAGGCTGGGAGGCAGAAACTGTCGCATGCCTCTCACAGGTTTCTGGTAATTGTCAGCAATTCTTAGCATTCCTTCGCTTATAGCTGCATCACTCCAGCCTCTGCCTCCATGTTTATATGGAGTTCTCTTCTACGTGTCTCTGTGTCTTCACCTGGCCTTCTGATAAGGACACCAATCCCTGGACTTAGAGCCCACTCTAATCCAGTATGGTCTCATCTTAATTTACCTAATTTCATCTGCAATGACCCTATTTCCAAATAAGGTCACAGTCTGAGGCTCCAGGTGGACATGAATTTTGGGGAGACACTATTCACAAGTCAACTCTAGTTCTGAGTATTCAGCTACCCCTTGGACATCTCCAGTTAGATGGCTTCCAAAAGATTCCTCAAAGATTCCAACATAGCCAAGCTGTTTAGATTACCTCCACTGTTACCCCTACCTTCAACTTGATTTTCCTCTGATTTTCCCTGTCTCAGAGATAGCACCGCCATCCAATCAGTATCCAAGCCAGAAACCTGGGAATCAATCTTGACTCCTCTCTCATTCTTAACATCATAACCAACCTATGGTTGAATCTTGCTAATTCTACCTCCCTAATAGTTCCATATGTGCCCACTTCTCCATCCCCATTGTATCAGTTAGTTTAAGAGTGTCTGACAGTAATAGAAAACCTAAAGCACACTGGCTGAGACAATAAGAAAATGATGTAGTTCACTTAACAGACAATGATGCAGTAAAGTAAGCCTCAGGCTGGCTTGATCCGGTGATGTTTCAATGAGCTGGGTTTTTTCCATTTCTGTTCTACTGACTTCAGTGTTGGCTTCATTCTAAGCCTGGTTGCTTTCATGATTGTTGGATGTTTTCCAGTAGCAATTTGGGCTGTGTGCTTCATTGTTCACATTCATCAGGAGAGAAAGAGAGAGCGTGGCTTCCTGTGGCTTTCTAAAGAGTAAGGAAGAACTTTCCCAGTAGCTCCCAGTATCCAAACTTCATGCCTTGCTGGCCAGAATTAACACGAGCTAACATTTTGTCATATTTGCTTCAGATCTTTTGTTTGTTTGTTTGTTTTAAATAAACCTTGCAGATAAAATGGAAGATTTCTTTGTACTTCCCACTAGTCTTATACCCCTCTCCGGCTCCCCGAAGACACCAGTATCCTGAAGTTGGTATATATATGCTTCCCATTTGTATTTGTATATATTTACTACATACTTACACAAACATGTGTATCGTGTTTTTGTAAAAAAGGTACATAGTTAATGTGCATGTAAATTGTATACATGTACATGACACGTATATATTGTTACTGCAAATCACTTTCTTACTTCAACATTATGTTTTCGAAATCTGTCCTTGTTGATACATGTAGATCATGTTCATTCGTTTTATGGCCTGTAGAACATAGAATATACTACAATTTACAATCTTTATGTCTTCGATTTATCATGATTTTCTGTGCTTTTCTTCCTTTACTCCTACCTTCTGACTGAGTTTTTAAATTGTATTTGCTTTTTAATCCCCTGGTTTGAAAAGTACACATTCTATTTTAGTTTTTAAACTTATACTTTAATCTTAAATGTATCCAGTTTCTCTATCTTCCTGAGTAAGATAAAGATCTTAATTCTGAACATTCATTCCCATCTTTTATGTTACTACTTGGTTCTTTATTATTTTATTTTACTTTTTTAGTAATTAATATTTATTTAGATTTACTAGTTCATGCATTTACTACTATTCCTTGCATTCCATGCCTTCCTTCTGGATTTGTCTTCCTTGCTACTAAAATATTCCTTTAATAGTTCTTTCAGCAAATTTCTATAAGTAACAAACTTTCTTAATCTTTGTATGTCTGAAAACCACTTATTTCACCCTTACTTTTGTATGTAAATATAGCTGGGAATAAACTTCTTGACTGGCAGTTATTTCCCTCAGCACTTTGATAATATTATGTCATCGTCTTCTGGAAACTTCCACAATGATGAGAAATCCATTATCTGTCTGATTATTGTTCCTATATAGGTAATCTGTTCTCTTTAGTAGCCTTTAAGATTTTCTATTTATTTTTGATGCTTTGCAATTCCATAAGATGTGTTAAATATGGACTTTGTGTTTTTTTTAAATTCTGTTCAGGACTTGTGCTTCTTTAGTTGGCAAACTCATGTTTTTCTTCAGTTCAGGGAACTTCTCTACCATTACCTATTAGTGTACTGTCTCTCTCTTCCCCTATTATTTTTTCCCCTCTAAACTCCCGTTTGGAGCTTCTCATTCTATACACCATGTCTTTTATTCTCTCTTTCTTGTTTTCTACCTCATTATCAATTTGTACCACATTTTAAATGATTTCCTCATATTTATCTTCCACTTCATTAATTCACTCTATAGCAGGATCTAGTTAACTGTTTAATCACTTTATTAAATTCTGTCTAAAAAATCCAAATGTCTACAAGTTTTTAATTTCCAAAATTTCTATTTGATTCTTTTACAAACCTACCTTTCTTCCCATAATATCTCACTACTCATATGGATTCTATTTCTTCCTTTATGTATTTGAACACTTTAAACATATTTATTGTAAATTAGCTTTCATGTTTCATGAATTTAAACATTTTTTTTTCCAGATTGTCATTTTATCTGTAAACCCTGGGGTATAAATTTTCTCATTCATTGCATCTGCCGTTTCTCTATCATGACATTTTCTTCTTTATTTGTTTGTTTGTTTAGGGGACAGAGTCTTGATAATTCTCTAGGCTTTGGAGGAATTCCTATGGAGGTTATTTTGTGTTCCTCTATGCTAGTATTCTATGAGTTTCACTCTTTCCAGACCAATTTTTGCTAATTTCTTGGACTGGGGTTCTCAAACACCAAATCTAGCTCTGTGATGGGCATAGTATTAGATTTCTGATTTTTCCACCCACAGACTCCAGGCAGATATCGAGCTCTCTTGCTGTGCTCCATGGCCCAATGGTACAGTTTTTCTAGAACCTGTTTTATCTACAAGACAGCCCTTTTGTTCTTGGCTTTGAGTAGGAAACCTGGTTCCAGCTCATGAGCCTGAGGTCACATCTCCCCTCCCGAGAGAGGCATTCAATTCCTGATTCTGATACCCTACAGGACTCTGGGCTTCAGCTTGTGGTAAGTAAGCTGTAAGTGTATTCTGTGACTGGTCATGAGGGGCCTAGCAAGAGTTTTTCAGGTAAGCTTTTTGTAGAAATCTAACATACTTGTTAAAAAAAAGTGCACAAATCTTAAGTGAACAGTCTTACGAGTGTTTATAAAGTGCACACATTTGTATAACTGCCACACAGATCAAGATATAGAATTACTGGCTGCCCCTGCAGAAGCCATCCCATACCCCCTCTAGGCACAACATTACCCTCTTCTGAAAGGTAACGACTATTCCAATTTCTAACAGCATTAGATGCATTTCGACCATGTTGTGCTTTATGCACATGGAATCGTATGGTGTGTATTCTTCAGTGTCTGGCTTCTTTTTCTCATTATGTTAGTGAGATTCTCCCATGTCACTGTGTGTATTTGTCATTTGTTCATTCTCATTGCTGGATGATAGTCTCTTCTGTGAAAATACCACAGTTTTTTAGTTTATTCTAGTGCTGCTAGATACTTGGGTAGTTCCCACTTGGGCGCTATTATAAATAATATTGCTATGAACATACTTATATATGTTTTTGGTTAAGATATGCAAGCATTTCTTTTGGGGACTATAGCCAGGGGTAGAATTGCTGGGTCATAGGTACGCTCAGTTTTAGCAGACATTGTCAAACAAATTTTCTGAAGTTGTAGTAATGTACACTTCCACCAACAGTGTGGAGCACTTTTCATGTCTGTGGACACATATCAGAGGATTCAGAACCAGAACAGATCTTGTCCTTCAACTACACAAAACTGAGAATTATTCTCCTTTTCCATGAGAATAAATGAGGATTTATTCTCCTTTTCAATGAGAATAAATCAAGATTGCTATCATATCCCCTGGTTTAGATCTTTTATGTTTTATGATTTATAACTAGAAAGCATATCAAAATCACTACAGTTTTGTTGTTTGTTTGTTTTTTTAGCTTTTACCATGTGCCAGGTGCTATACGAAGTGGACATTTCATCCTCATTACAACCCTATGAGGTAGGTATTATTATTGTTTCATGTTTCAGGTGAGGTAGCTGCAACCCAGAAAGATGAACTAGCTGGTCCAGAGCCCCAGAGCCTGCAGAGCAGCCTGACCCTGAAGCCTGGATTCTTCATGCTGCCCCTGCGTTCTCGTTCCAGAGTGTGGGCTCAGCCTTTTTACCAAACCTCTTTTGCAGCCTTCCTCAACATATGTTTGAAATATAGAGACATATATTGCTAGATATGACTACCTGGACCAGATGAAATTAGCTCAACTGTAGCTTGAAATTCCTGCCTTTGTATCAGTGGTTTAAAAACAAGATGAGCAAGTCACCTTGAGGAGTTCCTCTCCCAAAGTCTTGTATCTGTGGGCTATGGGTTACATCGGCTCAGTGCTGGCACATAGTGGCACCTCTGTAACATCCACTGAATAGAATTGAAGAAAATTTCGCATTTGTGCTGTTGACCTGGGACGGGGCGGGGGGGTGCGCTTTTGGGCTGCAGCTCCTGGCCTCTAATCTCTGACCACCAGGGGGCACACGTCTGTTCCTAGAGCACCCTCATTCCTAGTCTCCCAAAGCCAGTTCCCTGGGGACAGTTTCCTGGATCCCAAGAAAGGGAGGGGCTCTGCCAGAAAATTCTGAATTTAGAAAAATGATACAAGAGAATTGGGTTTTTCAGGGTGTGGTCTGAGGACCACCAAATCACAATCACCTACCGTGCCGTAGTTAAAATGCAGGCTCCAGCTTGTTCACCCTAGACGGGTAGAATCAGACTTTCTGGGGGAAGGGCCTGGAATTGTATGCTAAACAAAGTCGCCAGGTGATTTTTTTTTCATGCACATGGCTCTGTATTCAGACTACCTGTGTTCAAATATTGATTTTTTTCACATGTTAACTGGGTGACCTTGACAAAGTCAATTAACCTAAGACTCAATAGAATCATAATAGGGGATCATAAAAGCACACCTAACTCTTAGAGTTACCATGAGTAATAAATGAGACAATTCATGTAGAGAGCTTGCTTAGCTGGTGCTTGGCAGTATCTTAGCACTTATAAAGCTTAAGATATTATTATTATTGAATAATCTCAGGAGTAGTGTGATGAAGGGGCAAGAACACGATGGATAAGAACTGGGAGAAGTTTGGGAAATATGATTCCAGTCTACGCTTTGCTACCCTCACCAGCTGTGTGTCCTTGGGAAAGTCACTTAACTGCTCTGAGCCTAGTTTCTACACGTAGAATAATTGGTCTGCGAGATCCCTTCCAGTGCTGATGTTGTATGAAAACTTAACAGGGTTTGAAGATCCTCCTGAACAGACACACACACACACACACACACACACACACACACACACACACCACCTTTACAGCCCCTGTGTGAGTCCTATGTGGTTCCTGCAGCCCCTGTGTGATTGTATTGCTAATTCTGTTTCCTGCCTCAGAGCCTGACACACTGCCTACCACATGGTACCTGTGCAATAAATATCATTTATACTGAAGAAAGTAGAAATATAAACGTGACACCAATGTGAGGAATTAGGATACTTTTTATTCCTAGTCGATCTGTGGGATAGAGAAGAGGGTTAGGCCAGGAATAGCAGGAGGAGCCTGCAGACCTAAGGTAGACATGTGGGAATATTGGGTGGGTAGAGAACTGGGTGAGAGAATAAGTGTGAGTAAATGAGTGGTCCTAATCCTGGGAGATTTTGATACCGCTTACCACCCTCTATGCACTGTATATTGTGAATATGTCTGTGTATGTATGTGTGTCTGTCCAGACTGGATTCAGCTGTGAGTGATAGATAACTGAAATAACAGGGGTTTAAACAAGCTAGAAGTTTCTGTTTTCTATGACTTCAAGTCTGGACCACCTAAGTGGTCCAGAGCTGGTATTGTGTTTTTTAAACAAGGTTGCAAATTTTTGACACTCCTCCCATTAATAAGTGCAGGTCTATGTCCTTTCTCCTTGAATCAGGGTAGGCTTGTGATTGCTCTGACCAATAAAGAAGGCAGAATGACATCAAGTGACTTGTGTGTCTCAGTTGTAAAAGGCCATGGAGTTGGGACACTTGCCTTTGGAGCCCTGAGCTGTGTGTGATGTAACAAGCCCAACTATCCATCATGCTAGAGAGGCCACATGTGGTTGCTCCTGTTTAGGGTCCTAGTTGATCCTTTCAGCTGTCCCTGCTAAGATGCCAGACATCTGAGTGAAGCTGTCTTGGACCCTCCAAGCCAACCCAGGCACCAGCTAAAGGTAACCACTAGGTAACCTCAGTCAGTGGCAGAAGGAGCAAACATATCACCCAGCTGAGCGCTGCCTGGAAGCTGCATGTATATTTCCACGTACATCTATTGACCAGAATGTAGTCACTTGGCCACACCTTGCTGAAAGGAAGCCTGGGAAATGAGGTCTTTATTCTGGGTGGACATTGCCCAGCTATAAGTAAAAACTTCTATCACTATAGAAGAAAAGGAATTGCACATTAAGGGAGGTTAGCAGTCTCTGTCGGTGTGTGTGTGTGTGTGTGTGTGTGTGTGTGTGTGTGTGTACACTCATCCAGGGAGCAGCTGGACTTAGAACGTGCAGCTCTGGTCCTGCCTGATGCCTCGCGTCCCAGGGCCAGACTACTGGCACCTGCTTCATCTAGCACCTACTTTCTACCTACATTCACTACTGGTTGGATGAGAGACCCTGGTTTCCCAGCCTCCCCTAGATAAGAGGAAAGACAGGCAGGAGGTGGCTACAGCCTGGAACCCTTGGCAATGCTTCAGTCTGGCCTGGGGATCCCATTGCCACGGGGGCCAAGGACCTACAGTCTGGTCTTTTGGTCCTTTTAACCAACTTCCTGCTCCTGTATTGTGGAACCAGTTCACACCAACATTCCATCACATCCTGTCCTGGGGAGGTACCTGTCTAACTTGCTCATGAACGATATTTCTCAATGCTAGGGAAAGGGTATCCTGAGTGACACTGGACAGCCACCTAGTGAGTCTTTATGGCGCATCTGGCCAGTGTCGTCAGTGGTTGGTACATGGGTGGATAACCAAATTTGATTTGGTTGGAGTCAGAAAACTGGGCGAGAATCAGGCTTTACACCTACAGTTTGTGTGGCCTTGTACAAGGCTCTTTGAGGGTCGGTTTCCTCATATGTAAAATGGGGACAATAAGAACGGCCTCAGATGATTTTTCTTAGAATTAAATGAAATAACACTTATTATAGTGCCTGGCCCATAAAAAGCGCTCAACATTTATTGCTACTACTAATACAACTACCACTACTGCTACTAAGCCCTGCCATGGCTATAACTTCTCTGCCCCCAGGGAAAGGGGAACTGGGAGAAAGAATAATAATAAGTTCGTACATGACTATTGATGCAATTTTTTTGAAATATTACCGATTTGTTTTCCTTGCTGGTATTTTAACACCTCATCCCCACCACTGCCTCCTCGTCAAGGAGCTGGGTTGTCCTGTGCTCATCGCCTCAGGGGATGGTGCCTCAGAAATAAAGTTGCTTTCTGGCTTAGCTCGCCAGACATTCTCCTAAGGGGGAATGGAGAGGCTTCTGGACATAGACTGAGTTTTTTGAAGAAAACATCACAAGTGAAAGCTGGGTGGAGTAACTTTGAGGGGAATGGGGCTCCCTCCAGAAACTATAGAAGATTCCTCCAGGCTGAGGGGAGAAGGAAAAGAGGGGAAGGGATGGCCATGAGTCCCAGCAAGAGGTACCCTGTGGTGTATTGAGGCTGGAGCCTGGGGCAGCAGATAGGGAAAGGTGACATAGGGGTGCTGGCAGATGGGAACGTGGCCCCCAGGAGTCCTGGACCCTCATGCCTGGCATAGGTGTAGTAAGGAAAGTCAGCAGACAAGAAATAAAGGACATCCAGCAGTAATAAAGGACATGGGCAGGTCAATGCCTGGATGTACAGTGAATGGCCCCTCAGGAGCAGATGACATAGAGGGATGCGTGCATGAACCCTTGCCCTGGGACAAACTCCTGGTGCTTACAGAAGGAGAGGGAACCTAAAAGGGACTGGGATTAAGCTGAGTTATATAGTTTAACACAGATATAAAGTTCGTATCTATTTCTTAGACACTGCTATAGAGGCCAGAGTCAGTCCTGCTATGCTTATGTCAAGTATTTTATAATTTACGACAGGAAGTTGTAGAGTTGGAGTCACCAGACCTAGGCTTGAATGCCAGCTGAGTGACCCCAGCTAAGTTACCTAACCTCTCTGCTCCTCAGTTTCCTCTGCTACAATGTAGGGATCCTAACATCAACCTTACAGAGTCAGACAGAGGATAGGAATGAGGCAAAAAATGTAAAGTTCCTATGTGTCTGGCATTGGAAAGCCATCCAGTATTTGTCGGTTCTATTACAGGAATGAAGACCAGAGAGGTGAAGTGAGTGGCCCAAAGTCACACAGGAAGTGATAAAGCCCTGGGCCCCTGATTTCAGGCCCAGTTGCTGAGTGAGGTCAGGAAGGCCAGACCCTCTGGGAAGGAGGCCCTCTTAAACTGCATCCCTAAGCTTCCTGGGGCTCCTCCACCAAGACATGAGAATAGGACTTCACTAGCAGGAACCTCCACCTTGGGGAGAGAATGGCCACAGCTCCTGATTCGTTCCTGCCAGTGTTGGCAAAGCTGTCCGGGGGGCCAAGAGGTTTCAAGCCAGGTCTCCTCTGCCCCTCCACGTGGGTGACTGCGTAGGACCCTCAGGGCGTTCCCCACCTGTGGAGGGAATTTCCGGAATCTGTAGGCCATGGAGAGAGCTAGGTCCTGAGTGCTGGAGGGCTGGGGGATTCTCGTGACTTCCATTGTGCCCAGCGGGCAGGATTCTGAACACAAGGGATATGCATTGTGTTTCCCAGTTTTTATCCCAGCTTTTTCTGAGTATTCCTCCTGCAGGGCCACCAAGGCTTGGGGATAAATAGCCCCTGTTCAGCACGTTTCCTGGTCTGCGGCAGCCCAGAGCTGGCAGCAGATTTAGTTTGGCCTCCAGCTCTCAGTGACAACTATTCCCTTGCAGGTAAAAGAGTGGTGGGCCTGGCTCTGGGGGTTTCCAGAACCCAGAGCCATAATAAGGGATTTAGAATTGACTGCAGGAATATCCTGTTGATGGGAAGGAGGATAAGGCTCCGAAGAATACTTTGTCTATGGGACTAGCATTTTTTTTTTAACCCCTGGGATCAGAGAGATAGATGTATAGGCCTTTCTCCTGTGCCCTACCTCCTCTAAACCATGTTTGTGTCTCCTCTGGGAGGCTGCACAATACAAAGAGCACAGGCTTTGGAGGCAGCAGACCTAGCTTGAAATCCTGGCTCTGCCATTCAGTTCTCTCATCTGTAAAATGGGGATAATCATGCCTACCTCAAGGAGCTGAGGATTTCAGTAAGAACACATGTGAGGAGACTGGCATGGTGCAGGCGGTTCCTGGAAGGAAGATGGATTCAGAGAGATTACTGTTGGTTGAGGAATTCCTGGCTGCCCATCCTGGGACCATGTGGCACAAGGATTTGGGGAGAAGCAGAAAAGACATTTGCTGCCTTCTAAGCCCAGAAACTTAAGATTAAGAGTGCCAAACATGGGGCTGGCCCTGTGGCTCAGGCGGTTGGAGCTCCGTGCTCCTAACGCCGAAGGCTGCCGGTTCGATTCCCACATGGGCCAGTGGGCTCTCAACCACAAGGTTGCCAGTTCAATTCCTCAAGTCCCGCAAAGGATGGTGGGCTCTGCCCCCTGCAACTAAGATGGAACATGGCACCTTGAGCTGAGCTGCCACTGAGCTCCTGGATGGCTCAGTTGGTTGGAGCGTGGGCTCTCAACCACAAGATTGCCAGTTCAACTCCTGCAAGGGATGGCAGGCTGTGCCCCCTGCAACTAATCACGGCAACTAGACCTGGAGCTGAGCTGTGCGCTCCACAACTAACATTGAAAGGACAACAACTTGACTTGGAAAAAGACCTGGAAGTACACACTGTTCCCCAATAAAGCCCTGTTTCCCTTCCCCAATAAAATCTTAAAAAAAAAAAAAAAAGAAAAAGAGTGGCAAACATGATGCCAACAGTCAATGGCATGTTGGTAAATGTTTAAAAACTGGCTCTCTGAAAAGATGTATATAAATGTATAAGTTTATTAGAACTTTTTGTTTGTATAAAGAATTGTAACACACAATTTGAAAGTAGTAACTAAATATACAATATTCTTTATTGTAAATTCCACATAACCAATTTATTTCTATAAAATCCTTTCCTTGATTTTTAAAAAAATTATAGTTGATTTTTATTGATTTTTGGGATCCACTTCTATCAGCAACAAAACCTAGTTTACAAATGAGGAACAAATGTAGTTTTGACATGAATGTTGGTTGATATTTTAGTTTAAGTTAAGGCATAAGATGAAAGTGAAACAACAATTTTTGTATGAACTTCACTCGTTAGTCAATGACTAAGCAACTTCTTTGTTGAATTGCATAGTAGTTCAGGAAGGTAGGTACTGGAAGACCATTTCCTTAAATTTTTGTGCTATTCACAATGTTAGACATGACACACTATTAAGTTTAATCTACATTATTAACGTTTCCTCCATCAATATCTTAAGTCTAGATAATCAACAAAACGAGAAATCAAGCCCTGTTTTGTAGTGTTTGTCAATTTCCGTGGTGTAAATACTCCTACTATGGCCAATTTCCTGCTACCAATGTGACATAACTGAACATGGAGTTGGGAAAAGATGTGCAATAGCATACAAATATATATTATTTCCACGATACAGATACAATAGATGTAAATAACCTCAAGAACATAGACAATAATTAAATGTGGCAAAATAATTAGTTGTTTTGAATATAATCCATTTAGTTGTAAGTTTATATAATTTAATTTTTTATAATGACTGTTCAACAACTGCCTCTGGCAATTTGACAATCAGCTCTTGTCAGCTGGTATAAGTCAACTCCAACATACCACTACACATGAGCATAAGTGGGTCTTATCAGTAGGAGAAGAGGGCTGGGTGTGGCTGAGGGAAATGGGACAGCACCCCCCACCCTAAATAAGAGGCCACTAACCAGGTCCCAACAGCTATTGTCCATGGGATGTAGGGTTAAATCATTAACAATTGGACTAGATAACCCAAATTTTCAAAATAAGCCACAAATGTGGATTTTCATTTGAGGCTCTTGCCTTAAAAAAATTGGCCACAAATCAAGACATTTTTTAAAACACAGCGCTAGCCAAACCAAACACATTTATGCGCAGAATTCAGCCTGTGGGCTTCTGTTCGTGACCTCTGCCTTCACATGTGCCTCATGGGCTGTTGTGTGGGGCATCCCGTGAGTAGGACCAGGATGAGAGTAAGGTGAGTGAGGCACTAGCCTCAGCCACAAAATGTAAGGGATGCCAAACAACTCAATAATCAACATAAAGAATATTTTAATGCAATATTAAAAAATTTAAAACGAATGCAAGAAATCCCCCATGTTGCACAAGATAACAACATTTTCTATAAAGACAGGATCAGTAACAGTATTTTCACAGGCCTCACTGGAGCCTGAGGCAAAAGGAAAAGTCCATTAATAACACTGATTGGGAACTAGAAGAGCTTAAGGACCCTTCAATCAATTCTACTTGCTGGCCCTGTGTTCTAAGGCTTAGGGAGGTGGGGGATCCTCTAAGATTTGGAGCTAGAAATCTTTCCAGATCTTGGCTCTTCTTGCAGGCTTCTAGGACCTGTGTGGCTCCAAGGAAGGCCCAGAGAATTCTGCCCAGCAGCCTCCCCCAGCCACAGAAGGTGTGAGCTCCGAGGATGAGCAGGATCCACCAGACGTGGGCTGATTTGCATGCTAAGGCCTGTAGATGCTGACAGCCTGGTGATTCACTGCTCCTGACGCTGCAAAGTCCTTGCTATGTGGCCTTGCATGGCTGGTTGGAGCATCACAATTTCGTATGATATGGGGCCTGATTGCTAGTCAATCACAGCATCTTATTTTTACTCTTTTTGGATCCTAGAATCTAAAGGTCAGCTCTTTCACCCCCTGCCTCCAAGCAGGAAGACAAAATTGCTTAGCCTGGACCAGTGGTTCCAATGGGGGGCGATTTTGTTCCTCAGGGGACACTAGGCAATTGAGACATTTTTTATTGCTATGATTGGAGGTGGGGGTGCTACTGGAATCTAGTGAATATTGGCCAGAGATGCTGCTAAACCTTCTACAAAGCACAGGACAGTCCCCTGTCATGTAGATTATGCTGCCCAGAATGGCAGTGCGTAAGGCTGAAGCTGGGCTTGAGAAACCCTGGCCAGCACAGAGAGATCTCTGTCCCATTTTCAAAGTTCTCCTGAGACACTGTGTTTTCATCCACTGCCTTAAAGCCCTGGCAACCAGAAACATCCAGCCTCATTCACTCGTATTGTTATTTCAGAACTTTTTCCCCCTTTAGCCTTCAAGGGAGATAGAAAATAAGTTTCTTAGTCCCCACATTCTCTTTGGGCTAACTGGCATTTTCCCTTCACTATTTCTAGGCCTCTCTGATTTCTTTCCACCCTTCTGCAGGGCTCAGATCAAGAGGAGGAGGGGCTCAGTTCTGGTTTCTTGGATTTGAGAAGGAGCCCAACCCTCGGCTCTGTGGAGAGGTAGGCTAGGGAACTGGGAGATGTGTTTTGGAGTTTCTCGGAAGCCAAGGATTGGCAAGGATGAGCAGGAGTCCACCTGATGGTTAATAAATATTTGAAGAATGGGACACAGGTAGTTTCCTCTTGCTATCGACTCCTGCTGTCTTTGCTTGGCCAGAAGAGAAGCAAGTTCCCAGAGGTCTCCCAAATGCCTCCCCCCTGACTGCGGAGGCAGACACAGAATGCCAACTCGGGGCAGCTCCTACTTCCTGGTGGAAGTTTGAAGAGCCAGGTTGAGGGTTTCCAGTATCTTCTTCCATTTATTACTGAGCACCTACTAAGTGCCAGGTACTAGGCAAGAGTTGTTTTATTTTAATCCCCTTTGGTTATCTAAATTTTTGTGTGTGTGGTAAAATATATAACATACAGTTTACTCTTTACTGTCAGTTTTAGGTTTACAATTCAGTGATGTTAAGTATATTCACAGTGTTGTGTAGGGAATACCACTATCCAATTCCAGAACTTTCTCTTCACCCACAACAGAAACTATGTACCCATTAAACAATAACTCCACATTCCTTCCTTACCCCAGCCCCTGCCTTGTAACCTCTATTTTACTTTCTGTCTCTATTAATTTTGGGCAAGGACTTTTATTATTTTTTTAGTACATTACCTGTAATCATCACTATGTCTCTAAATTCCATATGGAAACCTCTACTTCACAGATGAAAACACAGCCCCACAAGCTAACTAATGGACCCACAGTCAGACATAACTAACAAGTGACAGTGACAGGATTGGAACCCAGGTTTGTCATCACTCATTGACCCAATAAACATGTATCAGACACCTAATTCATGTTAGGCGTAGGAGTAGTGACAAATAAGATATAGTTCCTGTCATCAAATGATTCACATCTAGTGATGGAGAAAAATTTTATGTCAATAAACGTGAGCATATGTAAATAAGTGGAAATGACAGTCATTATGTACAGCAGACCATGCACCAAGCCAAGACCATCAGGAGAGTGGTCAGTCTTTTCTGGGATGGAATTAGGAAAATTTCTTAGAAAAGGTGCTGCTTACATAGAATGTTGGGAAATAAGATAAGAATTAGCTGGAAGGACAGTGGGGCTGGAGAGGCAGAAGGGACAGTGTGAGTAACTGCTCAGGAGTATGCAGCTGCCTGCATGTGTGTAGGACTTCCAGGGATTCTGAGAGCTACAGAGTAAGAAGGGCCCAGGTGGGGCTAGAGGTGTAGGCAGAGGACAGATGGGGGAGGGTTTTATATGCCATCTTGGGGAGCTGGGCTTTGTCCTGGAGGTATGGAGTAGCCATTGGACAGTTTTATGCAGGGAAATGAAATAACCAGATATGCATTTTAGGAATGCAGCCACTGAGGAAGGTAGACCAGAGGGAAAAAACTGAGGGCAGCGCGACTTACTAGGATTGTAGTAATCCTGGGGAGAGAAGATAAAAGACTGGACGGAGGCTATGCCATGGACTAATAAGAAACACTAAATGAGAGAGATATTAGGATGTAGCACTGAAGGGACTCCATTAGTCATTAAAAGTGGAGAGGAAGCGGCCAGCCCGGTGGCTCCGGCAGTTGGAGCTCCATGCTCCTAACTCAGAAGGCTGCCGGTTCGATTCCCACATGGTCCAGTGGGCTCTCAACCACAAGGTTGCCAGTTCAATTCCTCGACTCCCACAAGGGATGGTGGGCAGCGCTCCCTGCAACTAAAATTGAACACGGCACTTTGAGCTGAGCTGCCGCTGAGCACCCAGATGGCTCAGTTGGTTGGAGAGCATCCTCTCAACCACAAGGTTGCCGGTTCGACTCCCACAAGGGATGGTGGGCTGCGCCCCTTGCAACTAGCAACGGCAATTGGACCTGGAGCTGCGCTGCGCCTACCACAACTAAGACTGAAAGGACAATTTGAAGCTGAATAGCACCCTCCACAACTAAGAGTGAAAGGACAACAACTTGACTTGGAAAAACTTCCTGGAAGTACACACTGTTCCCCAATAAAGTCCTGTTCCCCTTCCCCAATAAAATCTTAAAAAAAAAAAAAGAAAGGAGAGGAAGCAAAAGGGAGGATTTGGGGGGTAAGACTCAGGATTTTGACTTGGATGATGGCACTATTCACCAAGACAGGAAGAAGAGTCAGTTTGGGGGAAGGTAATTACACCTAACATGAATGAAGTACTTACTATGTGCCAGATACTTTTCCAAATCCTTTACATACATTAACACATATAACCTGTACAACGCTATGAGGTAATTCCTGTTATTATGGCTATTGCACAGGTGAGAAAATGGAAGCCGAGAGAGGTTAAGCAACTTGCCCAAGGTCACAGAGCTCTGGGCATCTAAGTCTAAGCCAGTGCTTGTAGCCCTGCCTTCTCGAGGGAATAGGTTTAACCTGGACATGCTAAGTTGGAGATGCTTGTGTCCATCCTAACAAACTGCATCCTCCGGGATCAGCAAGAAGTTGGAGGTATCTTGAGAAACACTGATGTTTTACATCATGGACAGAGCAAGAACAGCACATTGGCTAAAATGGAGGCACCAGCGAGATAAGAATCAAGAGATCTTGGCTTTTTGAAAGTTAAGGGGAGGAAGGGGTTTCCAGTGGCAGCTCCAGGATTCTGTTTAGGGGGCGATTAGGGAAGACAGTCAAGTTGGCAGGGAAAGCTGGGTCATGTCTTGACCCGGACTTTGCACAGTAAGTATACTGCTGCTATATTTAGATTGTATGTGAATTTGAGAGGGTGAAAGAGGGTGCTGGTGGAGATAATGGGTGTAAATGCCCCCCAAACTATGCCTTGGAAATGTTTTCCCAGGATCAGAAGCTATGGAAATGTAAAGTAAGATGCGATTTTTGCAATGTGAGGCCTTAAAGAGCATCCACTGGGCAAGGTCTGGGGCTGTAAGACCTATGTCTGCCAAATCCTGGCATGGTGACCAAAAGTCCTATGTTACGCTGGAACCTGGAGGAAAGACAATCTAAGTTATGAATAGTCTGCTGTGGAATCTTGGGGAAAATATGCCTAGTGCTATGTAGGTCTGCAAAAAACGCCCAGGTCCTTTGGAAGATTCAAACCCATTTAATTAGGAACATGTCAGCGGAAGCTTAATTGCAGCATAAGTGTGCAGACTGTCTTGGTTAATTTGGTTTTGCACTGGGGGTCTTTCTGAGAGTTTCTGCTTCCATCCTTTATTCCTCAGTGTCCTTTTCTCTGCCAGATTGTTCTTTTCATCCTTATCAGGTAGTGAGTGGCACTCTGGCCTGGGTGTCAGGCACAGATGGAGCTCTTGCTGTGGGCCAGAAATAGTACTGCAAACATCTAGCTGCTGGGACTTTTTATATTTTCACCCCCTTCTCTTCCTACCTCCACCCCCACCCCACCTCAATTCCTTCCTTAAAGTGATTTCTGTGTCCACAGATGAGTGACTGGTCACTCCTGGGCCAACTCCTGAATGGTCCAGGTACAGAACAATTCCACCGTGGTTGGCAAGGTGTGGCTTACTGTCCTCCTGGTCTTTTGCATTCTGCTGGTCACCTTGGTGGGTGAGCAGTCCAAGTTCACCTGCAATACCTGCAGCTTGGCTGCATAAATGTCTGATATAACCACTTCTCACCAGTCTCCCAATCCCGCTTCTGGGTTTTTCAGATTGTGCTGGTGGCCACGCCCTCTATCTTCTATGTCATCTGTCTTGCACCACATTGCAAGGGAGGAAAGAGTAGATGTGGAGAGGGAGTACCTGCTGGACACACTGCAAAAGCTGGCATCTGGGGGAGCCCTGCAGAGACCGAGGCTGGGGCTCCTGGGGTCTTCTCACTTCCTAGAGGAACAGCTCCTGGTGGGAGAGAGGATTCTCCCCAAATGCCTTCGGGCTGCAGCCAGGGAGCTGGGCCTATGGTCACACGAGGTTTTGGCCATCGACGTTGCCCATGTGGTGCTACAGGCCTTTATGGCGCTGGCCTTCCTGGTGGGGCAATACTATCTGTTTGGATTGAATGTTCCACACCTGTTTCACTGCTACTCCTACCCTCGTCCCACTAGTACTGGCTGCTTTGTGTCCAGAGCCACAAAGAAGATGATTTTCCTAAACTTCACGTTTGTTCCCTCCTGAACCTGATGGAGTTGCACTACCTGGGCTGGGTCTTCACCTGCCGGGCCTTCTTTGCAGCCTGCGCCAGCTGCTGCCACTTTTGGGGACGGCCTGCCTGTTCTCCCCTGCTCTACTCTGATGAGGACAGAAGTGGGCTCCAGGTGTCCTCCTGCTAGCAAGTGCCTAGGTAGTGCAGACCCCAGCAGGTGAGCTCAGGCTTCCTGTCTGTTAGTGAGAGGCAGCTGCTCTGGGTAGCAGCAGAGCCCTGAGACCTGACTGGGCAATGCCACCTGGTAAAAAAAATCCGGCCATCACCATCGCTCTCCTGCTTAACCCTTGAGGATGAGGAATGTGGAGTGGGAGTGGGGAACCCTGCTTCCTCCTGAAAGCATTACCTCAACAGAGGTAGGATAGTGAAGTAATGAAGAGGGAGGCCTCTGGAACCAGTCTGCCTAAGTTCAAATCCCAGCTCTGCCAGTTACCAACTGTATAACCTTGGACAAGTTGCTTAACCTCTCTGTGCCTTAGACCCTTTACCTGAAAATGGGAATAATAATAACAGACCCTACCTCATAAGAATGTTGTGAGGATGAGAGGAGGTTATATATGTAAAGTGCTTGCCTATAGAAGCTGGTCGCAAAAAGCCATTGTATTAACTTCAGCTGCCTAGAGTGTTGCTTTTGCCTTGCTGCCTGGTCCACCCAGAATCATGGAATCAATTGTCAGCTCCTCCCTCACTTGCTCCTATAGCTGTTGATAGCTCAGTCCCCACACAAACCATCCTTCATATTCTCTCCAACACCTCTCCTCCTCTTCCAATCCCCACATCATCTCCCTTGGCTCAGACTCGCGATCTCACTCCCCTGGACTGCTACTGCTCAAGCTACCAAGTACCTCCCTGCCTGCACTGTCCCTTCCTTCCATTCCAACCTGCACTTGCCTCCTGGTCAGCCCTCCTTGAGGGTCTTCAGCATGGCATACAGCATCTTCCATGAGCCAGCCCTGACCTCTCTTTCCAGCCTGATCGCCCACTCTTTCCCATTCCAGCTTCACTTGGAGCTGTGCCTGGCCTGTCACGGGCTTCCTCCCACCCTTTGCTTGTACACCCTCCCTGGCAGGCTTCAGAGCCTGACTAACTGGGTTCAAATCCTGCTCAGCCACACACGGGCTGTGTGACCTTGGGCAAGCTGCCGGCTGCTTTGTGGCTCAGTTTCCTTCTGTATTTCAAGGCACTAATATAATAATACCCACTTCACAGAATTGTTGTGAGGATTAAATGAGATCATGTAAATAAAGTGCCAGTTGCGCAGTGCTCCTTAGCAAGCAGTAGGTGTGGTTATTATCATATAAATTCTACCTATCTGACCCTTTTTCTCTGAAGCCTTCCCTCACCCCTCCTCCAGTCTTTCTCTCCTCTGAGCCTCCATGATGATTCCACTTGGTACTTAGTCATCCACTGTTTGTGACTTCCCTTTTACTGTGGCCTTGATTGGTTATTTAAATCCAACCTACTGTGTAACTTTGTACGTGTCTGACTGGTCTTTGCACCTCCGTTGCAGACAGGGTGATGACGTGCTTTGCAGGAAGACACAGAGTCCTGCTCTCAGCTTAGTGCTTTGCATGGAACAGGGGCTCAACTCAGATATGCCAACTTAATTTAGTTTTGATATCTTCATGCCAGAATTAGGAGTAGGTCCAGACAGGAGTACACCTGAGGCATATCAGAAAACCAGGAGAGATGGATATTCTTCCACCTCCTTCTACAACTTGGACCGATTTTAACAATCCTTTAACAGCCAAGAAAGTTCTTTCCAAAATCTAATTGGAGTCCCACCTGCTGCAGTGGAAGCTGTTTTCTATGGGCCTCAGGCTATAGATATCTAGGGTCTGAGAAGCAAGGGGGCCGGTTGCCTTTTGGGTTGGTTATGCTAAGAAGCTTGGATTCTATTTCCTAAGCCAGGGTTCTGCGAAGTATAGTTCTCGGGCCAAATCTAGCCCCCTACCTGTTTTTCTACATAAATTTTTATTGGAACACAACCATGCCCATTTGTGTATATATTATCTATGGTTACTTTTATGCTACAGTCATAGAGTTGACTAGTTCAGACAGAGGCCAGGGAGCCTGGAAAGCCTAACATATTTACTATTAGGCCACTATGGAAAAAGTTTGCTGACCTCTGTACTAGGCCATTGGGAGCCTTTGAAAAATTCCAAGTTGGGAAGTGACATGATCGTATCTGTCGTTTAGAAGGACCCGTCTGGCAGCTGCAGGGAGCAGATGTTGGAGAGGATGAAGTGGAAGCAGACGACGGGCGGAGGCGGCTGCCGTTGTCCGGCTGAGCGCCCACGAGGTGGTGGCCGTGGGGAGGAGCAAATAATGCAGGTTGCAGAGAGATTTATGGAGTAGAACCAACCGGACTCGATGCCTGAGTGGATGAGGGCTGAGGGAGAGGGAAGAGGCAGGGCGAGGGACTTCTGACTTTGTGGGCTGAGGGTCAGGGTCATGCACCAAAAGGAGGAAGTCGGTGAGGAAGGTTGTACATTTGGCTTTGAACATGATTCACTTGGGGTATTTGCAAGAAATGGTGAAAGAACCAGGCTAGCCTCTAGAGTGATGTCTACCGTGGAGTTTGGGGACTTATCTGTTGTGTGGGAGGTGGCTGGGAGTCCTGGGAATGAATGAGATCCCCCACGGAGGGGCTGTGGGGTCACAGCCGTAGAAGGCAGAGACAGAAATCCTGGGAAGCCCCCGGATTAGAGGTCAAACGGGGTCAATATATTCAGTGAGGAGAGCCAAAAGAAGAGGTTCTGGAAGCCACGTTGTGAAGAGTTTCTAGAAGGAAGGCAGGTCAACTAGGCAGCAGTCAGCAAGCCTAAGAGGCAGTTCCTAGAATTAGCAATTGGGAGATCACTGGGTAGGTCACCAACTTGTCCGCTTTTGCTTGGGACTTTCTGTGGAAAATCCCACATCCCGGGAATGCCCTCAGTTGTGGGCAAACCAGAACAGTGGGTCACTCTACTGCTGACCTTGCTAAGAATGTCAAGAAAAGTTGAGCTGGTAAAGTAACTAACTTCTGGAGATATCGTTTTCCCAATGTTGATAAACCTACGTCCCAGTGTAATCCTTTTTTAATCACTCCAAGCATAATGACAAAACAAAGCCCTCTCGTTGTACAGCATCTATGATATGACCTCATTCGATCCTTACAACAACCCTGGGAGGGAGGAGGTTTGCAGCCTTAATTTTATAGGAACGGAAACGGAGAGGTTAAGTCATTTAACTCAGCTCTCATGGCAAAGACAGACTTGGCTCCAAGGCTTGTGACTCCAGAAGCTTGTGTTCTGACACCTCCACAGCCCTGTTTGTAGATATCTGTAGCCTGGAACACTGGGCTTGTGGCTGGTGGGCTTGTGGCTCGTAGGCTTGTGGCTGGTGGGTCCCTGGCTCATTGTAGAGTCAGGCAGAGGCCGTGATATTCTTGGAAGCATGGAAGGGGCACCATCGCTGTGAGGACAGAGCCCCAGAGAGCAGTTTCCAGGCTCTCGGCCTCATGTGGAAAGGTGCTGGCTCGGGTAGTAGATGGTTATCAGCTGTGACTAGTTGGCCATTAGCTGTTAACGGTTAGCCATTAGCCACTGATATAACTGCTGTGGCTAAGTTGGCAAGCACAGAGTGTGGATCGCAGATTTCAGAGTGGTGGATTGCAGTTAGCAAGTGAGGTTGACTGGCAGAGAAGCTGAAGGCGGGTTGCGGATCGGGTCGTGTGGCTCCTGCTTCCTGTGTCTCCAACCCAGCTGCCAGCAAGGACATAGTAGTATGACTCCCTTACCTATGGCTCCGTGGGTGTTCCTTTTTGGCGTCACCATGTCCTGTGTTCTTATGTGGCGAGTGGGACCAGAGACCCCGCAGGACACCCTGCATGACAACCGCTATGTGTAGATCAGCACAGTAGGCTGCTGATTCAGAAAAAGGCCAACACATAAACCAAGGCCATCAAGGGTATATCAGAGGGGCTGTATTCTATGCAATAGCAGGGCTCTTTAAAAAGAAAATATTTGTGGTAGACTATACATAGCATAAAATTGACCATTTTAACCATTTTCAAGTGTAGAATTCAGTGGCATTAAGTACATTCACGATATTGTATAACCATCAAGCTGTCCTTTTCCAGAACTTTTTCATCATCTCCAACAGAAACTGTACTTACTAAATAATAACTCCCCATTCACTTCTTCCCCACCCCACCTCCAGCTCCTGGTAACCTCGATTTTACTTTCTGTCCTTATGAATTTGCATATTCTAGGTACCTCATATAAATGGAATCATACAATGTTTGTCCTTTTGTGTCTGGCTTCTCTCACTTATCATAACACCCTCAAGTTTCGATCATGTAATGTATATCCGAATTTTCTTCCTTTTAATGGCTGAATAATATTCCATTGTATGTAAACACCACATTTTGTGTATCCATTCACCTGTTGATGGATGGATTCTTTTTATATTCTTACACTTCTAGTAAAGACAATCGTACATTTTTGATGTCTTAAAGTGTCATTTCAGAGACAACAGGACACTATGTACTTCCTGAAGAGAGAAGACTACAACACTTAGGAAGCATTCTTGCCAGAAAAATAAAACTCAAATGTCTTCAAACCTCTAGCTCTATCTACCACTTTATAGGAAATACAGCGAACAGCACATCATGTTACACACTACACCATGAGGGTGAATCAGCAAAGTCTGGACTGTGGGAAATCTATAGGGTAAATGACCTAGTTTCTTCTACAAATCAGTTGTGGGGTGGGGGTAGGGGGAGACAGAAGAGAAACCTGTAGATTAAAAAGTACTTAAAAGTCATGTCAACTGACTGCAGTGTATTGCTCTCGATTCAAACAAACAAGCAGTGCTTAAAAAGACATTTATGGAGCTTACTGGAAATTTGAACATTGATTATTTGATGATATTAGGGAATTATTCTTTAAAAATATTAGGTGTGACAATGATATTATAGTTTTGTTTAAAAAAATAATTCTTGGGTGATCACATCATAAGTTATATAAATGTCCAATCACTATATTGTACACCTGGAACTAATATAATATTGTATGTCAACTACAAAAACATTTAAAAAAATAATCCTTATCTTTTAGAGAAAGATACACACTGCAATATTTTCAGATGAAATGATACGATATCTGGATTTGCTTCAAAATTATACTGGTAGGAAGGGGTATAGTTAAAACAAGATTTCCATGAGTTGATAACTATTGAAGTCGTGTTGATACTTTGGGGTTTGTTATTATATTATTTTGTATACTTTTGTATGTGTTTGAGTTTTTCCAAAATAAAACTTTTTATGTCATTTCAGAAATGAGCTCCTTTTTTTTTGGATTGATCTTTGGAAGGTACTCTCTTCTAAGAATTTAGCTTTAAATTCCCAGAGAGCCTTCTCCACCCACACTCCAAGCTTCTATGCAAACGAATAAAGAATCCTGAGCTAATACATTAATTTTGAGAAACAATATTCAAGTGTGCTTTTGTCATCAGAACAACACTTGCTATCAGGCAGATTTGCAATTCCATGGGCTTTTTAAAAAGCTAGCTTGCTTATTTGTGGTCCTTTTTTGGGGGAGTCGTGTTGTGGTAGCTTGCCATGTGACAAGTGTCATCTTACATGCTTTCTATTTGCCATTTTTTCCAAGCCTTACTATAACTCTGACTTACATATTATTATCAGCCCCCCATTTTACAGATGAGGAAGTGGAGGGTCAGAGAAATGAATAAGGGCTAACAGCTGTTAAGCACTTACTATGTGTCAAGTACTGGGCTAATTGCTCATTTTATCCTCTCACACCCTTATGAGGTAGGCACTATTATTATCCCCATTTTATAAATGAGGACATTGAGGCTTAGAGAGGCTAAGGAATTTGCTAGCAGCTGCTAGACCAGGTGTCCTCTCAACGTGGGGCCCCAAAGCTCATGTACTTTTCACTCCTCCCAGGACACAGCCCAGAAAAGTGGTTCAGAGCAAGCTTTCTGGGCTCTGCTATTTGTTAGGCGTATGGTCTTGGGCAAATTATTTCATCTTCTTAAGCCTAGTTTCTAATCTGCAAAATGGGGATAATAACGGCACCTTCCTAATAGGGTGATTGTGAGGACTAAATGAGAGGATGGCTACCAAGGGGTTAGCATAGTGTCTGATCCATAATAAGGGCCCAGTTGATGTCAGCGATTTTTATTACCAGGTTTCTCCCTGAGGGGGCTTCTCGATTAAAGTCAGTTTGCTTTAGGAGCTTAGGAATCTTCTGGAAAAACTGGCCATTCTACGGTCATCTGGGCTCTTTTCTGTGGACACTGCTCTGACATTCTTCTATTCGGGGGAGAGAGGTGCTTTACTTTAACTTTTACTTAGACACAGGGCCGGGATTATTCTGACCATTGGGAAGTAAAAGACTGAAAACCAAGTTACCATGAGCCAGAGTTATGGTGGGTGTGGCCCCGTTTAATCTTGCCTGGTCTCTGAAGCTGGTTCCTGGTTCAGGCTAGAGGCACTTTTAGGCACACCGTGTGCTACTCCAAGAGTGTTCTAGATGTGGACCCACATAAATACAACAGAATAAATAAAAATGCCTATTCATTTACTGTCATGGTACAGGGAAAAGAATATGGGCTTTGGAATGTTGGGCACCTCAGTTTGTATCCTAACTCTGTAATCCGTAGGCTGTGTGCAAATCACAAACCTGTCTGTGCTGTAGTTTTCATAGCCGTGAGTTGGGAAAGATGTGTTAATAAAGCCAACAGTTATAAAATACTTACTGTGCGCTGGGCACTGTTCTTTTTATATATTAACTCAGTTTATTTTTTAAAAAATTAATAAACTTCATTTTTTAAAGCAGTTTTAAGTTCACAGCAAAAATTAAGCTGAAAGTACAGAGTTCCTATAAACCCAAAGTCTATAGTTAACAGTAGAGTTCACTCTTGGTGTTGATTCTATGGGTTTGGGCAAATGTATAATGACATGTATGCATCGCTGTAGTATCATATAGAGTAGCTTCACTGCCCTAAGTCAGTGCTCCACTTATTCATTTCTCCATTCCCCCAACCCCTGACAACTGCTGATCTTTTTGTCTCCATAGTTTTGCCTTTTCCAAACTGTCACAGAGTTGGAATTATATAAGCCTCTTCAGACTGACTCCTTTCACTTAGGGTTATGCATTTAAGGTTCCTCTATGTCTTTTCATGGCTTGATAGCACATTTCTTTTTAGTGCTGAATAATATTTCATTGTTTGGATGGACCACAGTTTATCCATTCAGCTACTGAAGGACCTCTTGGTGGCTTCTAAGTTTGACTGTGAACAAACCTATTATAAACATCCATGTGCAGGTTTTTTGTGTAGAGATAAGATTTCAGTTCATTTGGGTAAATAACAAGGAATGTAATTGCTGGATCGTATGGTAAGAGTATATTTAGTTTTGTTGGAAACCACTACACTGTCTTCCAAAGTGGCTGTACCATTTTGCATTCCTACCAGCAATGAATGAGCCTTCCTGAGCCTTCCACAGTCCCACCAGCACTTGGTGTTGTCAGAGTTCTGGATTTTGGCCATTCTAATAGGCATGTAGTGGTATCTCATTATTGTTTTAATTTGTTAAGTCCCTATGACATATGATGTAGAGCATTTTTTCAAATGCTTATTTGCCATCTGCATATCTTTGGTGAAGTGTCTAATCAGATTTTGGCCCATTTTTAAATCAGATTGTTTTCTTGTTGAGTTTTAAGTGTTCTTTGTATATTTTGGATAAGTCCTTTATCAACATATCTTGTGCAAATATTTTCTCCACGTCTGTGGCTTGTCTTCTCATTCTGTTGACATTGTCTTTTGCAGAGCAGAAGTTTTTCATTTTAATGAAGTCCAGTTTATCAGTTCCTTCTTCCATGAATCACAATTTTGGCATTGTATGTAAAAAATCTCTGCCATACCCAAGATCATTTAGGTTTCTTCCTATGGTGTCTTCTAGCAGTTTTATATCATGTTTTACATTTAGGTCTATATCTAGTTTTGATTTTTGAGAAGTATATAAGGTTTGTATCTAGGTTTTTGCCTGTAGATGTCCAGTTGTTCCAGCAGTTTGTTGAAAAGACTAAACTCATTTAATTTTCAAGACAAACTTTGAGGCAGGCACTGTTATTATCCCCATTTTTCAAATAAAGAAACTAAGGCACAGAGAGTTTTTTAAATCACCAGGGTAACACAGCTAGTACTTGACGGAGCTGGTATTTGAACCCAAACCACCTATCTCCAGAGTCCATGTACTCAATCCCTAGTTATAATAATAATGTCTCCCTTATAGGTTTGTTGTGAGGAATAGAGATAGTGTCTAGCACATAGTAGGTACTTAGGAAGCAGTAGTGATAGTAATTGTCCTAACTAGCCTCCAAGATTCTACTCAAATGTCATGGGTTCAGAGCAGCTTTCTTTCCACCCCCCACCTTCCGTGTGAGCTCCCTGAAGAGAGGCTCCATGTCTGATGTCTCTGTGTCCCCCTGAAGGCCTTCTGACGCACTTGACACTTAGCAGGCTCTCGGTGAAAGTTTGTTGAATTGAGTTGGTTGCATGCTATTATTCCTTTATCCACAATGCATATCCTGGGTGTGGTCTATTCCTGGGGATCTCCCAGCTCTTACTCAGCTCTTTGCTCCTGAGCTCCCTCCCTTCAGCCTTCCCTGTTCTGTCAGGTTGGGTCACCTCTGTCTGGAGAAGTTCCTGAATGGGCTGTCTATGGAGGCAGCTGCCCTTGTCTATTATACCCTTTTTCTTGTACTGCTCTACTCAGTTTCCATCTTGTTCTGGGGTACCCCACTCCAGTATGGAAACTGCCTGTGAAAGTGTTCATCTCTCCCTCTCTCTCAACTTAAGACATAGCATCTATCTTGGAGGCCTGGTCTCTAAACACTGTTGGTCTCTCCCAGGAAGTCTAAAATTCGCTCTCACTAGGTAGAGTAGCTCACCTGATATTTACATGACATGAGAGACCAAGGGACAGTCCTCATTCCAAAGAGCTTCTGAAAGGTGTTAATCTTGGCATTTTTGGAGTCCTTTAGGGAGTGAGTGCCACTTATGGCTGTATCCCCTGGGCCCTGGTACACCCTCAGGCAGCTCCTCCTGAGGCAGGGCTCTCTCAGACCAAGCCACCAGGAGCCTGCTTCCACCTCTGGGAGCACATTCTGCCATTCTCACCTTGGACATGGCAGGCAGTGCCTGTTTTGGACTGAGCCATCTGGCACCATCCAGCAGCACCCTATGTGTGCCTCTGCAGATGTGGCCAGTAAGACTTAGTTGCTTTCTCTGGACAGCACTGCCCTGGGCAGCACCGTCCTGGACACAGCCAGCAGTCTAGTGCCTGCCTTGGACAGAACCTGTTCTCTACTTCAGCATGACCCTGGTGCCTGCCCTGGGCATGTCCGGCAGCCTCCAGTGCCCAGGGCAGACAGGACCTCTAGGCAGGATCTCTCGGACTCGGACAGAGGTCTCCCAGGGCAGTGCCCGCATGGCCCGCTCTGGAGGCGCGCCCAGGCGCTGCCCGGAAGGCCGGGCGTTTATCCCTGGAGCCACCAGCAGGGAGCTCCCTTTCGGCTCCGCTCGCGCGACCGCGGGGGGCGGTGCTGCGCTGCGCCGAGCTGTGCTCTAGCCCGGACCCGGCCGGGGCCGCTGGATGCCGCGTCTCCGCTTCTGCTGCCTGCCGGGGCGGGCTCCGGCGGCCGGTGAGTGCGGGGCGGCGGGGACGGCCGCTCCGCTGCGGACCGGGCCCGGCCCGGTCGCGGGGCGGGCTCGGTCTGGTAAGGCGGGCGGGCGGCGGGGCCCGCCGGCTCCTCCTCCTTCCCTGTCCCCTGGAAGCAGCGGCCCGGACTCCCGGCTCCCGTCCCTGGCCGCGCCGCGGAGCTCGGCGCCCGGGAGTGGGGGCCGACCAGGAGGGGCGGGGAGGGGGAGCTCCGTCCCCTTTTGCCAGCTCCGGGGGCACGGGGAGGCAGAGCACGGTGGCCTTCAGTTTGGGGGGATTTGGGACTCCGAGGAGCCCAGGTGGCCCTGAACTGTGGGGTGGAGGCTGCAGTCTCGGGGTTAGGGGGCTTCTCGGGGCCAGGCCCAGGCCCCCCCAAACAGACCGACCCACTGAGGCTCTGGGGAAGGCAGCAGGGAAGGCGAGCACCTCCGCCGAGCCCTTTATCCCTCCCAGCGGCCTTCACCCTTTCACTGCCAGGCCGACAGCGGGCTCCTCTCAAAGGAGCAGCTGCTAGACAGCTGGCTAAACAATGGAGACCCCGCTTCCCTAAGCCCCCTCCCCTTGGGACAAGAAGATGGGGGACTGGTGATTAGTAGGCTTTGGAGATTCGGGAGTGCAGGCTGTCCCATGTGACTGGCTGCTCACCTCACCTTTCCCTGCAAAGGGGTGGGGTGTGTGTGGGAAGGTCGGACTGCCTGCCCCAGGCCTCTGAGTGAGGCGGCCCTGACGCCCCGCCCTGCTAACCTGTCATGCCAGTAGTTTCGCCAATAGGAAGGGGAGGTGGTTAGGTTTGCTACCCCCAACCCGTGTTGGGGTGCTGCTTAGTACCAAGCCTGGTGAGGAGTGGGTCATGTTCCTGGCTGAGATAAGGCCTACAGGAACACACCACACATTGGGGCTTTGTTGTGGGGGTGGGGAGGTGGGGGTGTCACCCTGTTGCAAGGCACATGTGTCCGTCTGATTAGTTGGACAGGCTGCCAGCCAGAATGAGCCGGGGTTGGGGGGGAAGACAGCCAGTTTGTTTTTTAAGTGGTACTCCTTTTGCCTGTTTTGGCATGTGTTTGGCAGTGTCCTCATGGTTTGCATTTCTGTAAGGAGGCCTAGGATGATGCTTCCTGGGAAGAGCTCTGCTCCCTAGGACCTCCCTGCCCTCAGATGGTCCCCCAAAGGCATGAAATTGGATACCCTCGCCCATTCACCTTGCCAGTTATTCGGGCTGGTTTGCATAGGTTCATTTTGTCTTTTGAGTGCCTGGCATGTCTTTGGCTGAGGAGGCCATGTAAATGACCCCATGGAGAGGGAACTGTGCAAAGTGTGTATACCTGGGCCGGGCCGGAAGGGAGGGAAGGATGTCCAGGTGACTCAGAGCAAGATTACCTTAGCAAGATGCTGACTGTAGAGGTTCAAGCTGCCTTTCCATGTCCTTACCTGGTCTAGAGCCCTTTTCTTGGGCAGGCTCGTATCCTATTGTCATGACAATAGGCCCACCTTTGCCTAATGTTCCCTATCCTTTTGGTTCAGGGGCTATTTTCTATTTGGGGATATTGAAAGTTGCTCTCCTGAGGTCTCTGGCTTCCTGACAGATTTTGCTGGCTCTTTGTCAATGGCGTGCCACCTCCTCTGCTTCCTCTCTGACTTTTTGTGATGAGGGCTTTCCAGGAAACATCATCCTGGTTGCTGGATATGACTGGTTATATATAGCCTTGGGTGGAGGTATGCTTGTCCATTTGGGGTTGGGGACGTTGGAGTTGGGGCTTCAATTCCAGGAAGACAGTAAGGGAAGCTATTGTGTTTAGGGTTTAGGGTAATGTGAAGGGTTGCAGGTGGGGTGTACTATGGGGATTAGGGGGGTAGCATGCTGGTGGTCACTTCCTTTGGGAGCTTTGAACTTTGAACAGTTGATGACTTGGTGCCTGGCAGCTTTGAGTATCTAGTTTGTTTACTCTTTCCCTGTCTGGCTCAGGTGCCAGGGTGTGTGCCTGAGGGCTTCCTCCCATGCCTCAGGCTCTCCTCAGCTGCCCTCACAGGGACTGTGCCCTTCCTGACTCTAGCTTGGTCTCTCAACCTCACTGCCTGGCAGTCTGGCCAGCCAGCCTGTTGCCTGAAGCCCCCTTTACTGACTCACCTGGAAGCTGCTCACTGAAGAGTGCATATGTCTTCAAAAGTTGGCCTGAAAACTCCAGGGTCCCCCAGAGACAGGTACATGAGGGTGGACTGGGTGGGGCAAAGCTGGGGCTTCTGTGAAAGGGAGCATCCACCCTACTTGGGTGGAGCAGGGAGTTGTTGGAACTCAGGAAGCCTTGATCCAGACTTGGTGTGTCACAGGTCTCCAGTGCAGCAGTGCTATTCTTGCTTCTTCCAGCCAGAAATTTGTCCCCAGCCAGACCTCCTTCACCTTGAGTGGACGCCACAGACTGGAACCAGAGCATCCATGTGAGCAGGGCCCTGTCAGTGGCCCTGGACCCCAGGCCTTGTCCCAGGCCTCTCCTGGGCTTGGTGGGTAAAGCTGAGGTAGTTTAAAGGTTTGATAGGATAAGAGGGTCCAGCCCACTCTGTTTTATGATTAACAGGTTCCCCCAGGACTTGGGTTGGGGGCTTGATGGAGCTTTTTAAGTTCTGCTTTGGGTCAGACCCCGGGGTCCTTTAATATCTGCTTATTGCACCTCACCCCCCATCACCATTTTCTGAGGTCGATTGAATTAGAGAGTGGGGTGGTACAGTGGTAGACCCGGAAAAGTAGTCTACCTGGAAAGCCTCCATTCCTCCCCCCACCTCACTTTCTTGCCCTTTCTCTTGAGGTAGGAATTGTGTGGCGTATAAATTATCCACATTCCTTTGACATTTCAAATAGCTGACGGTCAGGCAGCAGTTTGAATTGTGGACTGACAATTTTACAGGGCACTTTCTCGCTGCCAGGTACCTTATCATCATTTACAAAGGATTATTTTGATTATTCTCTGGTATTCAGAGATGTTGGATGATGGGCTCAAGGTCACACAGCAAGTCAGAGGCAGAAGAGGCTTAGAACCTGCAGTTTGTGGTTGAGCAGCATACCTCTCCAGCAAAGGCAAGGGCTTGGGGCCAAGTCTGAACTCTCAGGCCCATGGAGATTTTATAGTTGAAATATTAATAGCTGAGGCATAGCTAGGGAACGCGACTTGCTCAAGGTCACACCGAAGGTACCGGTGGGTGTGGGTAGTGTTAGCTGAGTTTAGTGCCCAGCAGGCTGCTGCAGGCTCTGCATGAAACCTAGGAAGTGCACCTGGAGGAGCAGCTGGGGTCCCGGCCCGGCTGCTGGCACCTCTCCCGCTCCTATTTCTCCCGGGGCTTGCGGGATGGCTGCGGGAGGCGCGTCGGAGCTGCGGCTGCGCGGGCCCCGCTGCCTGGAGATGCTGGGGGTTGCCCGTTCCCCGCGCGGCGGCCGGCAGGGAAGGGAGCCGGCGGGCAGGCGGGCTCATGTCATGTGAGAAGCGTGCAGTCTAAGTGAGGGAGCACACCTGGAGCCAGATAAGCCCCGTGTGACCTGGCAGTGAGTCACGGGGCGCCGCGGAGCTCAGCAGAACCCGCCGGGAAGAAGCTCGGCGGCGGCAGCGGCGTCAGGGACAGGCGTCACCCTGAGCCGCTCGGGCTGGGGCCGCCCGGCCGGGCCAGGTGCCGTGCAAGCCCCACCAGGCCGCTTTTGCAGTCCTTGGTGCGGGCCAGCACTGAGATAAAGGCCTCGAGGCTGTAGGAAACAGCCGCTCAGGGAGGTCAGAGGCCAAGCAAGAGAGGCCGGCTCTCTTGGGAAAGTATTTCCTTTGTATTTATTTATGAGTGTGGTCTGGGGTGGGGTGGCGGGGACTGACCCTTTTAAGTATCCACCCACAGCGCCCAAGTCTAGGAGCCCTTGTCTTGGGACTCGAACGTTATAGTTTCCATTTCCTGGGGTTTCTACTTTACCAGCTGCAGAGTGACCCATTTAAATCTGTCCCCACTTAAAGCTGCAAGACAACAGTGAGATCTATTTTAACCAAGTCCCCTAAGTTACTGAAACTTTTTTAAGGCATGAAAGGGCATTCCTTGAACTTGCCATTCCAAACCCTGTTTACAACTTTAGTGCTTAATGGATTGCTTACTACTCTGTCAAACCTTTTTTTTTCTTTATTTTAAAAAAATCTTTACAATCACAAAAGTAACATATGCTGAAAAAAAAGGTTTAATTTGAAATGTACTAGGTGGAAAGCTAAAGTGTTACTTTTCTTTGCCCCTACTGAACAGAAAAACACCACTGATAAAATTTTTGTAATGGATCTTTCCAGACTATTTTTCAAAAGTTTGTTATGTATTTTTATATATGTTTCTAGCTTAATACATCATGTTACATAAATATAATTTTATGTAAATATTAATTTTTTTTTCTGTAGGAAATGAAGGACATGTAGAAAAGCAGAAGAAAAATTACATATAATCCCACTACCTAAAGCCCCTAGGCTTAAATACACGCACACGCACCTCTACCAGTTACATATTCTTATTGTAAAAAATGAAAACAATACAGATAAAACACAAGTCTGCTTTGAGCCTTCTAAAATCCCTGTCCCTTCCCCAGAGTATACATTTTTCTATGCATATACAAATATACATAATGTATATATATATATATATATATATATATATACACACACACACACATATATACATATATATAGTTTTTAAAATTTTAACAAAAATAATATACTATCTGACAACTTGCTTTTTTCACTTAATAATATAGTATAGAATCTTCCCAGGACAGTATATACAAATCTACCTCATTCTTTTTAATCACTGCCCAGTTCTATAATTTAGCTATTCCCCTAGTGATGGTCATTTATATTGACAGTATTTTGCTATTACAAACAATGCTGCAAAGATTAGCCATGTCTATTATATGAATATATCTATAGGTGTCTTTGAAGAGGAATTGCCCAAAGAATATGTACATTTAAATACTTTCATAGGTACCACCACCTTGCCCTCGTTACACCAATGTGTACTCCCACCACCATGTAGGAGACAACCTGCTTCCCATCCTGTAATTGATTGATGTTATGAACCTTGGTAGTTTTTAACTAAACTGCTAAGTGAGCAATAATATACCTCTTTTATTTCACATGTCTGTGAACATTACTGAGGCTGAATAGCTGTTCCTATTTGTTGGCCATTTATATTTCTGCATCTATGAATTGACTGTCCTTATTCTTGACCATAGCTGTATGGGGCCTTGGACTTGAGCCAGTGACCCAGCTTGGCCATGTGCTCATTGGGTTGCCTTCACTTGTTTGAGCTTTACTGTCCATATACAACAGACCTGTCCAGCATTAAGATTTTATGTCTAGACTTATTTTAGTCACAGTTGTGCTGATAATCATTTATGTACTTTACTATCCTCTCTACCATCCCATTTAGATGGCAAGAATGTGCCCATTGGGTACCATTCTTGAGGGTTTACTTTGGGCTGCGTGTTAGATGAAGGGCTTATATACATATTTCATTTAATTCTCATGCTTTATATGGTAGGTACTATTATTATCCCCATTTTACAAAGGGGGAAACAGAGGCACTGAGGACTTAAGTGACTTAACCCAAGATAGCATAAATACTAACTCAGATTTGTTCCCAGGTTTGTTACCTGACATCTGAAAGCTAAGCTCTTTCATTAGTTTTATTTATCTTATACCCCTTGCATTTAATAGATGCTTGATAGATACATATTTCCCCAATATTTTGTCATACAGCTCTGCAAACATTTAGAAAAGTTAAAGAATTTTATAGTGAATAACCCTCACCTTGTAGATTCTGTAATTAACACTTTACTATTTTTGCTTTATCACATATTTATCCCTTGATCCATCCATCAAGCCATCTTACATTTTGATGCATATCAAAGTAAATTGTAGACATTAGTATACTTTGCCTCAAATACTTTAGCATGTATATCAACTAGAGCTCAATATTTATTTACAGTTCTTTTTTCCTTTTGAGTGAATATTTTACACAATGAAATGCACGAATCTTATGTGCACTATTTGATGACTATTAACAAATGTATATACCAAACCCCTATCAAGATATGTAAAATGAACCTCATCCCAGAAAGTTCCCTCATGTCCTTTTTCAGGCAATCCCTACCCCCACCCCCACTTCCCAGAGGTAACCACTGTTCTGATTATTATTATTATTATTTTTACCATTGGTTAGTTTTGTATGTATTAGAGCTTCATATAAATAGTACCATATCAGTATGTACTCTTCTGTCAACCACTTCTTTTACTGTCACTTGACATAATGTTTTTGAAATTCATCCCTGTTGTGTGTATCAGTAATTGCTTCCTGTTTATTGCTGAATAGCATTCCATTGTATGAATATGTAAATTGTTTCTCCTCTTGGTGAAATGATAGGTGCACATTTGAGTTGAATGGTCCTTGACCTCAAAATGCTTTCTGTCTTAAAGTGATAAAGCAGTTGAGTTGACTGAGTCAATTGTACTTTGCTTTGATTTTGAGGATAGCAGGGTCAAAATGATTTAGGTACATACATACCCAACTTTACATACATTCCCTAATTTACACACATACCTTTCCTCCACTTTAAATTAGGAAAGGCTCTGAAATGACACTGAGACCTTAAAAAAAAAAAAAAAAAAATAAATAAATAAATAAATAAATAAATAAATTAGGAAAGGCCTCCTGGAGTAGGGTGAGGAGAGAAAGGCAGAGAAGATGGTCAGAAAAACTGTAAGGTTATTTTCACTGATGAGGGTAAGAGAAGAGGAGGCTGGTAGAACCTGCAGCCTGGAATGGAGAGAGGGGAGAGAGTGATGAGGTTGTTGCTGCTGGAAACTTTTGGAGCTGAGGACAGGAGGGGCTAGAAAGTCCAAAGTCGACAAAAAGGTAACAGACAGAGCCCAGGTCTCTAACGAATTGGGTGCTGAGGAGCAGCAGCAGCTGCAGCTGTATTACAGGTCTGACCCTAGAGGAGGAGTCTGCAGGTAACTCCAGACATGTGGCACAGGACAGAACCCACGCCACAGCCAGGCCTGGCAATTGTAAGGGTGACAGTAGGGAAGGGGTACCTTGTGAGCTGTGCAGATAACAGTGGCAAAACAGGGGTGATGAGGGGAGGGCTGAAATGGACCCAGTCTTTAAAGGCCTCAGGGTTGGGATTAGAGGTGTGACTTTGGCAGAAAGTTAATAACTAACCTGTGTCCACAAGAGACTTAGATATTTGAAATTTTAGAGCTAGAGGAGACCTAGATCATCTAGTCCAACCTTGAGCAAAGTGACAGGTTCAAGGTCCCCCCGCGATTTGTTGGCAGATCCAGGCCAACATACCAGATCTCCTAACATTTCTGGCCAGCACTACCGGTGTACTGCTGCTGTGACTGGCTGTTGTTCCTGCCTGTCGCAATGGCAAGAGGCAAGCTTTTGCCGAGACAGGGATTTATATGAAATTACTTTTCAGGGACCTTTCCAGCCCAAAGATTCTAGAATTCTGGGGCCTGTTTTCCGTTGATACTGCTCAAATATCTAGCCCCCCAGCAAAGAGCCAGGATTGGGTAAGAATTGCGGTGTGAGAATTGGAGACCAAAAGGTGTGTTGATAGGACAGCATTGAAGGCATTTGGTTTCTCTGTGGTTGGGCTGAGTCCTAGATAGTTGTTTGATCCCTCCCAGTCCCCAAGGTGGGTTTCTTTCTTCATTTCCTCCCAGGTGCCCCTTGGAGCCGTCTTCCAAACTAGCCCTTTAAAACAGTGCAAGCAGTGGTGGGTGAGGGGTAAGATGGACAGTGACCATCTGAAGAGCTCATGTCCTGGCATGTGGTAGGTCTGTGCCCCACCCCCATCAATGGTGCAGGAGGAGAGACTCCCCAGGTCAAAGTAAAGCCCTGAAGAGAGTATGCTTGCTGGCAAGGACTCCCCCATCCAAAATCAGTCCAGACCTACTTGGCCAAGGTCGCCCTGACTTTGTGCCTCTTGGGCCCTATTTCCTGTCTTCCCACTCCCAGGTACTGTGTATGGAGCATTTAGAACCAAAAAGTTCAAAAGGAACTTTGTTTTACCAGGTAGAAACTGAGGTCAGAGGAAGAAAGGGGTGCCTGCTAGGTCCACAGGGAGCTAGTAACTAGACCAGATTTTCCACCCCTTTGCAACTAAAGAGTTCTCTAGCATTGTAGTGTCCAGTCAGATAGCTGCTAGCCACACAGGGCTGTTGAAATGTGGTTACTCTGCATTGGTATATGCTCTGAGGGTGAACTATGTGCTGGATTTCAAAGATAATATGGAAAAGAAAATGCAAAACTATCTCGATATATTTTATATTTTATACAGATTACAGGTTGAGATGACAATATTTTGGATATATTTACTTATTTGGATATATTTATTATAAATATATTTGGATATATTTGATAAATAAAATATATCATTACAGTTAATTTCACCTGTTTCATTTTACTGTTTTTAATGTGGCTGCTAGAACATTTTAAATTACATATTTGACCCAAATTATATTTCTTGTGGACAGTACTGCTCTGGAAAGGATAGTTGATCTCTTAGGAACCACATGAATCAAGGTGTTGGGCAGAGGGGAAGCAATTAGCCAGTGTACCAGGCCCCTTGGGTGTTCTTGGCCTGGATACCTTCCTAGGCATTGTACTTGGCTTTGGGGTCCCTCTCAGTAGAATGTGGAGCCTGGAGGGCCCTGCTTGGTGGTGGGTGTTGGGTCTACAGAGAGGAAAGGCCTCTCCGGGGCCTTGCAAGAGGTCATTATTGGAAGGAATAAGCCTGTAGTTGCTGTGCCTAGAACTCAGAGCCAGAGACCTTTATGGAGAAGGAAAAAATTACATTTAATTTCTAATTAGGTGGTATGGCCTATTTGTACTTCTTGTTCCCTGCTGGTTACAACGAGAAAGGCTCTCTCAACTCCACCCCCACTAGGTTTTCCTCAGTCCTGTCCCCAATCAGGTGTGCAGAGGGGTGGGAGGAGGTCGGCTGCCTAGACACACTTGCCCTGGAGCTGGGGGTTTGCTCTCAGGCTGCTATATTTAGGTGCTATATTTAGGCAAAAGGATGTGAGTTTTTCAGGATCCTGTTTATCCAGCAGACCCCACCCACCCCACCCCCACCTTGCAGCTGTCTCTCCTCTGTTCAGTCTGGAACTTCCCCTTACTTCCCTCTCTGCTTCACTTTGGGCACCCAGGCCCTAGGAAGAAAACAGTATTTGCCACTGAATCCCTATGTTCCCTCTTATTAGCTGTATGACAACTAACGTATACTTAATTTTCTGAGCCCCGTTTTCTCATGTGTAAAGTAGAGATTATGATACCTACCTTGCAGGGATGCTGTGAGGTTCAAATGAAGTAGTAGGGTTAAAGTGCCTGGCATTATGCCCGGCAAGTGGTAGTCATTAAGTAAGTATTGGTTCTTTGAGGTCTTCTGTCAGGCGGGTGCTAAGCCTGCTGCACTAGGGATAGCGAGGCTTTAGGATGAGGCCAGCAGCATGTGATGTCTGTTGCCTTGAGGGACGTTGGCTATGGGGACTTGATGGTACACAGAGTCCCTTTCCTTTCCCCCTTGTGTTTGAAACAAGTCAGGTCCCAAGTTGGCTTGATGGCAACCTCTTGCCAGGAGGTCAGATCTCCCAGGTGCCACCTTCATGCACACCTAAGCCTCGGGCTATCAGGGGCCACAGGAAATGAGAGACTTTGGAGTTTGGGCTTTTACAAACTGATCTAAACCTCAAGTTTCCTTATTTGTAAAATGGGGGTAATAATAGACCTCCCCATAGCAGTGTTATGAGGCTTAGCTTAACTGAGACAGTCCTATTGTGTAATGCAGAGCACCTAGCACATAGCAAGTACTCGGTGAGGGTAGCTGTGCTCAGTAGTTGGCCATGTCTGGACTGGAGATGCGAAAGAGGCTCTGCTCCAATAATCTCTCTCTCTTTCTTTCTCTGCCTGCAGCAGCAAGGTGGGGCATAAAGGCCCTGTGCTAAGCACCCATAATCCTCTGGGGGCGCCACCCCTACAAACAGCACCCGCACCATGTTTAACCTAATGAAGAAAGACAAGGACAAAGATGGCGGGCGGAAGGAGAAGAAGGAGAAAAAGGAGAAAAAGGAGCGGATGTCAGCGGCCGAGCTGCGGAGCCTGGAGGAGATGAGCCTGCGACGTGGCTTCTTCAACCTGAACCGCTCCTCCAAGCGTGAATCTAAGACGCGCCTGGAAATCTCCAACCCCATCCCCATCAAGGTCGCCAGCGGCTCCGACCTGCACCTGACTGACATTGACTCTGACAGCAACAGGGGCAGCGTCATCCTGGACTCGGGCCAGCTCAGCACAGCCAGCTCCAGCGACGACCTCAAAGGTGAGGAAGGCAGCTTCCGCGGCTCTGTGCTGCAGCGGGCCGCCAAGTTCGGCTCCCTGGCCAAGCAGAACTCACAGATGATTGTTAAGCGCTTCTCCTTCTCCCAGCGCAGCCGAGATGAGAGTGCCTCCGAGACCTCCACCCCCTCGGAGCACTCTGCTGCCCCATCTCCGCAGGTGGAGGTGAGGACTCTGGAGGGACAGCTGGTGCAGCATCCTGGCCCAGGCCTCCCTCGACCAGGACCGCGGTCCCGAATCCCTGAGCTGGTGACTAAAAGGTTTCCAGCTGACCTGCGCTTGCCTCCCGTGGTGCCCGCGCCACCCCCTGCCCTCCGGGAGCTGGAGCTGCAACGAAGGCCCACTGGAGACTTTGGCTTCTCCCTGCGGCGTACAACCATGCTGGATCGGAGCCCCGAGGGCCAGGTCTATCGGAAGGTGGTTCACTTTGCTGAGCCCGGTGCGGGCACCAAGGACCTGGGCCTGGGGCTGGTGCCGGGTGATCGTCTGGTGGAGATTAATGGGCACAATGTGGAGAGCAAGTCCAGGGATGAGATTGTAGAGATGATCCGGCAGTCTGAGGACAGCGTGCGGCTCAAGGTGCAATCCATCCCGGAGCTCAGCGAGCTGAGCCGGAGCTGGCTGCGGAGTGGCGAGGGACCCCGCAGGGAGCCAGCTGATGTGAGTGTTTCCCTGGGCAGCTGGGGTTGAGCAGGGACTGGGATTGCTGGCGTCTTCTGCGATTGCACTTAGGTGGATGTTTGGGGTACCCAAAAGCTGTAGTCAGAGCCTAGCGAGTGTGTGAGTGGTGAAGCTGGGCCACTCCTTGGACTCCAGGGACCACTTACCTGGCCTGTGGGGAGTAGCGACCTCAGCTGGGGGTGATACACAGCCATACAAGCTTTATGATACAAGAGTGGATTAGGGCACCATAGTTCCCCAGCCCTAAATGGGGGTATGGAGGCTAACATGTACCATTTCCAGATATGAGAGACAGTACTACTCGTCCAGGTTGGTATGTGGACTACAATATAGGATTTCCATGTTACTTAGCTATGAGAGGTGAAAAAAAGATATATTATTTCAAATCAGGGCTGTCATAAAGCATCTGGGATGTACAGCTGCTGAGGCGGTGACCTCAGATCTCCTCTTGCCCCCCGAGTGAGGAGTTGAATACCAGGTAAGGCTGCAGAGATAAGCAGGGCCCAAATCATGAAAGACCTTGTAAACCATGATAGGAGTTTAGATTTTATCTCAGTGAAATGGGACCATTGTAGGGTTTGAAGCAGGAAATGACTGGATCTGATTTATAAAGATCACTTGGGCTCCAAGAGTTTGATTACCTCTCCTGGAAGAAAGAAAAGCATGGCTCTGGAAAAGCAACAGGGATTAAGCCTACAGAGAGATAGTATGACCTGACCATCCCTGAGACCCCAACTATAGCATCCTGCCTGCACAAAACAGCAGTGGGAGGGGGTCATATAGGAACAGAAGAGATTTAGATTAGACATATCTATCAGATTTAGCAGATATCTGTTTCTTTACCAAGGACTGACCCAATTTAACTCCTGAAAAGATGGTCTCTAGGAGGATGGGGATCTCTAAGGCCAGGGGTATTTTGATAGGGTAGCTGTGTATCAGTTTGGAATGTTCTGCCTGGAGACAGCCCATGAAGGACAAGTTGGCCTCTGGTCATCCCCCTTTCCCAGCTTTGCCTTTTAGGACTGTCCGGATCTGGTCCCTGAAGCCTGACCTGTGCACAGCCTGGCCAGGACCTTTCAGCACTAAGTGACCAGCCAGATATGTCCAAGTTAGAAGTGGGAGGAAATGCTAAGGAAGCAGGCAGAGTCCCGGTCCTAGCTTTCTCCCGGGGAAGGGAAGTCGCTGCTCAGATGGCTGCTCAGCCAACCAGCATATCAGGGCTGGAGGGCCTGGGAGCGGCAGGGTCAGACTCTGGCAGGAAGCACTGGAATTGGGTTCCAGACCTTCCTTTACCCTGGGGCTGGTGGGGTCAGGCAGCTTTACTAGTTAGGAAGGGGTAGTGAGTGGGAGGGAGCCTGTTGTGGAATCCAGGGAAGGAGCTGGCCACATTTATTCCAGAATCACCTTGAGCACCTACTCTGTGTTAGCCACCAGGCTAGACTGAGCACGAAGAACCACAGCTTAGAGGGAGTGGTCTTTACCTCAGAACCAAAGACCAGACCATGTTGCCAAGTCGATCTGCTGTCTCCCAGGCTAACATTGCTTTCAACAGATGGAATTTTCTTCTTAAAGCATGAACCCCCAGGGGATGGTTGCCAACTCCCTGCTGAACCACAGCATAGGCCTCTGTGGGGCTCAGGACCTGGCATCGCAGATGCTGTTTCGTTGTCTCTCTATAACACAGGGATCATCCCGGCATCTCATATTTCCCAACCACTCTCTTTCCCAACTAGCTGCTGCTACCCCATCCCTGGGGGAGTGGATGCTGTAGCTTTGGAGGCCCTGGTGGATCCCACCTTACAGCTGGTATCCCGGAAATGCTGGCTGCTCTAGCCCCGTGAGGCAAGCCCAGCTGGTACTTCTTCCCCCACCTGGGGGATCTGGCAAGGGGCACAGTAGAAAGCCCCATCTTTATGAGTCTCTTAGAGCCATCTGACAGGGCATGAAGAAGCACAGGGCTGAGAGAAGCCCCAGATCTCTTCTTACCTGGGTAGGTGGTGGGGAACTCATGCCACAGCTGAGAGGAGCAGAGTGAGCCAGCTTTCCAGCTTCCTGGGACAGACAACGAGCTGGTGTGGGAGTGCTGCAGCCTCTTCTGAGGCTCTCATCCTCTATCTCCTCCTCTTCCTCCCACTCCTACTCCTGCTCCTTTTCTTGGCAGCAGTTCTAATCCCAGTTCCATGCCAAGAAAAGAGTCTTCCCGCCTCCTCCATACTCCCGAGTGGGGTACCCTGACAACTCTAGCCCCACAGGGACAGCTCTGGCAGTCACCCTGCCCATGAGGCCATCCATCAACTGTGTCCACATGTTGCCTGTCCCCAGGGAGCTCTGAAGGAGCTGGCTAACCATCTGTTCTCTTTCTTCACACAGATGGGGGCCAGGCCCCATGGCTCCTGTCCATGGCCTGTTCAGATGGCCCCAGGGAGAGACAGCCCCTTGGGTTTCCTTCTCACATGGTGTGTGTCCAGAATGCTTGGCTCACACCTTGTTCATATGTCCCTGTAGCTGTTAGACAAGGGTCCATTGGGAGTAGGCGTGAGCCATAGTAGTAGGATAGACTTGGGGCCTGACAGAAATCACTCAGCAGGCTTGAGAGAAGCAGCCCTTCTCCCACCATCTCTCCTTCCACTCACCTAGCTGTTAAACATTTGTTGAGCATTTACTGTGTGCTGGGGCCTGGGATGCCGCAGTGAGCAGCACAGAATCCCAGCCCCAAGAAACTCATAATCTAGTGAGAGAGATTGTCACGTAGCAGACAACGACAGTGCCATTTGAGAAGCTCAGTGACAGGGGCCAGTATAGGTCTCTAGGGAGCACAGTAAAGGAACTTCAAGTACAGCCTTTGAAATGAGTCAGAGAAAGCTGACATCTCTGGGTGGGACATGAGTATAGGGGAGACAGGAGGAAGGAAATGACTGTATTAGACACATGTCAAGGCCTAGAGGTTGGAGAGAGAATGACACATTTGGGGAATTAGGCTGGGGGACAGTGTATAGGGACAGTATTGAGAGAAGCAAGCAGGGGCCAGTCACAAAGGTCCTCGTGGGTCATCATAGGGAATGTAAACTTTAACCTAAGGGCAATGTAGGGGTTTAATAGGGACAGGTTTTAGAAAATCTCTGTCTGTTTATGGAGAATGCTTTCAGGTATAGCAAGGGTAGCTGTGGGTGGAACAGTGAGGGAGCTATTGTAATGCTAGTAGAGTGAAGGGAGGCCTGAACTTGGGTAGAGGCATTGGAGATGGAGAGAGGTATCAGGTGTGAGCAACTGAGGCAGGCTCTGGAGTGTTGGTGACCAACTGGGGTGAGGGAAGGAGGAGAGGAGGGGTCCAATGTGATTGCCAGGTTTGGGGGAAGTTGCTAAATTCTTTCCTTGGCTCCCCAGGGCAAGTGTTTTTAGATCAATTACTCTTCAGTTTTCTATAGTCAAAGAGTTCTCTGAGTCTGGTGAGACTAAGGGAGGTGTTGGTAAAGATGAGGGTCTCAAAACCCCAGTTGAGTCAAAATTCCTCTGTCCAGTTCCATGAGCCTAGGTGGGAAAGTCAATGCCCACTGAGAAGGGGTAGAGGCCGGATGGGAACTAGAGTCTGGCAGAGAGGGAGCCAGTCCCTTCCATTTGTATCCTCAGTCGGCCCGTGCTGTGGGCCAAGTAGATAGTCTGGGAATGTAGGATGTTTCTGCTGAGCTCAGAAAAGCCCACCGGGGGATGTGATTATCCTCCTGCTGCCAAGAGCCTGAAGAGCCGGCCTTCATGGGAGTCCTACCCAGAAAGCACTGCTTCCTTGAGCTTTTGAGGATGTGGTAGGAGGGGAGAAGTGAGGGTTTAAAGGAAGATCTACCCACCCCTCCCAGTCAAGTCTAGTTTCCTGAGCCCTGTGGCACTTTCAGGCATTTGCTGGAGATCTGTGATACAGTTTCTTCTCCCATTGGACCTTGGGGTTTGTCCACAAAGTGATGTGAGGTTCCTGCAGAGGTTGTCATATCTGTCTAGACCACCTCCACACTCAGGAGAACCTAGCAGAGGGCATGTTATGGTGGAAAGAGCATGGACCAGAAGACCTACATTGAGTTTTAATGAAGTTACCAAACTTTTCTTAGCCTCAGTGTACTCATTCCCTTAAACATCTAATGAAGTCTGTTTAAGGACCAGGCATTACACTGGGCACTGGTGGATTAAGAAAATAAAATAACATCTTTCTTTGAGAAAGCACAGACTTAAGTAAAGAAAGGCAACCAAGCACCGGAATGGCTATGGCAGAAGTCTGTACAGGTGAACGGTGGGTGGGAAGGCGCAGGTGGCCTGTTACACCTAGGGAGAAGGGGTGACAGTTAGGAGAGGCCTCTTAGAGGTCATGACCCTTGACTTAAATAAATGGGCCTTATTTTATCCACACAGAATTTGAGAAGATGAAATCAGAGAAGGATGCACACCCAACTAACTCACTGCAGTTTTCTCTGAGAAGGAAAATAAGACTGGAGCTAAAGGGAGACTTGGTTTTTATTCTGTTTACTATACTTTATGGATCTTTACTTAAGATAAACATGTTTATATATTAGGTGAGATCACTTATGTAGACTTTGGCAGGTAATAAATGCTTAGGAAGATTCGTATCTTTCCCTTTGCCCAGCTTCTAACGCCATCCAGAGAGGGTCATTTTGCACCCTCATGATCCATCCTACTGCTTGCCTATCCTTGTTCCTGGGAAGGTTTTCTTTCCAGTGGGAACTCCTGATGCTTTTGTCCAAACTCTTTCACTGTGGCTCTGAAAGACAGCCAGCTGAAAGGAGAAATGGGACACTGGGTGTTCCCTAGCTTTTTTCAGCTTCTTAGAGCCCAGCTTCTCAGGCTTGCAGGTGTGGGCATCAGTGGTCCTGCAGAAGACCGGCCAGTCAGGGTTACCTGCATCTTGGAGAAAGGAAAGGGCCCCTTTGCTATAGGGGGAGCCCTAGACCTCTGCGTGGAAACTGTATGAGCCTCATCAACTTTGTCCCCAGGACCCTTGGGTGCTGTCATGAGTGGGGCCTGCAAGATTCCAAGGAAACTCTTGAAATTGTACTGCTTCCAGGTCTGCCAGGCTAGCCGCTGAGCAGTGGGCTTTCCCAGGGGCATTTGGTGGTGCCAACGCAGCTGGGTGCTGCCTGGCCTCAGTGTTCTAGGAGGCTTCCGTTCCTAATGTTACTCCAAATGATCCTTGGAGAGTTTTTTGTTTTTTAAACAGGAGATTTTTACTTCATTTTGTGCCAAATCTGCAGGCACTTTTGGCCGCACAGTCTCACCATGTGAAAGCCCTGGCTTGGGAGCTCAGAGTAGGACCCAAACTGAGTACTTTTGGTAATAAGAGGCCAGTGGGTAGGTGTCAAGGGCATGAGAACTGATGGATGAAAGGTCTTTAGGAGCATTTTGGGGGGTTATCTATCCTGGATTAGCAGGATAGAGTGGTGGCCTAGGTTATTTCTATTCCGCTAGGTCTCCCTTCTCTGTCCTCAGAGGCACAATTCTGCCTTCTTCCCAACGACATGCTAGACAAACTACAGCTTCAGAGTGCCCTGACCACGCAGCCCGTGGGTGGTGGGCACAGTGCCCGGGCCACATTGAACTGGGTGTGGGTGCGTGTTATGGTCATTGGTTGTTTTTGCAGGCGCAGCTTGGAACCCTGGTGCGGGGGCAGGGCCTTGATTGAGGTAGCCTGCCCTGGCCCCTTCCAGCCCTGGCCAGAACCCCTCTGGCCCACCCCGATACCCCTGGCCACTCTGTGCTCTGTTTCCTTCTAATCTCTCTTATTTACACTGAAATGGTTCTGGAAAATACCAGATATGCAAACACCCAGACTGGGGGTGAATGAGGAGTGGGGTGAAGGGGGGTGTGTGGCGGGTGGGAACACAAGTATTTTAAAAATGCTGCAAATCTCTACAGCGTTTCCCAGAAACCACAAGCACGCGTTCTGCCTGCCAGCAGGGCTCCGCCACCCCACTACACTAAGCTGCTGGATTCTCTTCACTATAGCCTGGGGTGGAGAGCAGCGTATGTGGGGGTGGGGACCGGTGACCCAGTTGGGGAGGGGGCACCCCTGCTGCCTGGGCAAGCTGCCTGGCGCCTCCATTGTTAGTCCTAGGCAGTGGGTACGGATGTGTCCCAGGCATCCAGCAGCACTGTGGGCACCAGCCATGCCAGACAGGCATTTCCAAGGAGTAGCGTCTTCATGGCTCCCCACCTCCTGCTGAGCAGTTTGAGGGGGGGCAGTGAACCCTAGAGTCCTATGTGGTCCTTGGCAGCAGCTTCTGTTCTGTTAAGTACAGGGGACAGTGTCAACAAAGCTTAGTTTTTCAGTCGTTGGCTCTAGTTTGGTTGGGAAACAGTTTCCGTAGACCTGGGTTACCACTCTGGCTCCCTTAATCTCCCGCCATATGTTCTTCAGAACCAGGGCATGGCATTCTGCCCTGTCACGGCTCAGCCTGGCTGGCCACTTTGCACAGAAGATGCTGGGGTAGGAAAGAATGTCGGGTCTTTGTCCAGTATGGCGTCTAGTATGGTGCGTGGCACATACATGCTCCCTAAGTGTTATTTAAGTGATCTGAGAAAGATTCAGCTGAACGGAAATGCCTTGAAGGGAAGGCATGAAAAACAATAGCAAGGATGAGGACGGTGGCCAGCATTCACTATACATTAGGCGCTGTTCTCGGTGTTTTATATATACGAACTCATCTAATCTTCCCAACAACCCTCTGAAGTAGGTATTATAATCATCCTACTTCCGCGATGAGGTACAGAGAGGTTAAGGTTAAGTAAGTTGCCTAAGGTTGCAAGGCTATCAAATGACTTGTCAGGGTTTCACCTCAGGGCATCGGCTCCTTGCTCTTCACCCGTGTACCCTACAGTAAGTCCTCACTTAATTTCATCGATAGGTTCTCAGAACCGTGACAAGACAGCGTATAACGAAACCAATTTTACAATAGGCTAATAAGCAAGAGTGAAGTTCCTACGGCATCTCATCAACATCATAGTGAAATGATGTTGAACGAAATGACGTTATTTGTTATTGGAGGAACTGCTGTATAGGGTGGGGGAAGGCAACGTCTGGATGTCCTTATACATCCGCTGGCCAGCCCAGGCCTGGGCCCTTCTGATTCCTGCTGCCCTAGAAGCCTCTTCTCCAGAAGGGATGGGGAAGCCAGAGCGACTGGCCACCCTTGCTCTTTGGACTGTGAACCATGGAAGGCGTGACCCTTACTCTCAGACTAGCCAGAGGAAGTGAGCCCCAGGGGCAGCAGGCGGGATTTAATCTTGTGGGAGCTGGGAGAGGTGCTGGAAAGCGTGGCTGGGGGAAGCTTTAGGAAGAGAAGCAGCATCTGTCTTGGCAGTGATGGGTGTGGTCCCCCAGCGGGGGGGGGGTGGAGTGCACTTTTGCCCCTTACACATCTCCCAGGTGAGATCCTAGAGGGCAAGGATGTTGCCCCCATCACCTTTTTGGCCCTTTACTGACATGCTAGTGCTGACCTCCGCAGCGTTTGGGGTGGCAGGATCCCCGATTGTCACCTCTGACCAAGAACAGGTCCTCTTCTGTAGCACAGGGGCAAGCACTGTTATTTCGTTGTGTACACGCGGGGGGGGAGGTGAGAAGCATGGCCTGGCAAAGTGCCTAGCAGGTAGTGGGTGTGCAATGCAGAGTTCTCCTTTGCTTCTACCATTGAGTGCCTGCTGTTCCTTTAGTCTGTAATGCTTTTCCCTGCCCACCCTCAGGCACTCATACTCATATCACTTCCTCAGCGAAGCCTTCCCTGATGCTCTCAGACCATGTCAGGTCTGCACCCTGGCAGCGCCCCATCGTTCACCTTCATAGCACAGGTTGTAATTAATTAGTTATCTTCTTGTTTCTCCAGTGTTGGAGAGCTTCCGGAGACCAGGGGATATTTGTTGAAGGACTGGTTTCCCATTCTCTGTCCGGTTTTCCTTGTTTAGATGAGTTTGGGTTCCTAGAACCTTCCCATTCCTGCCTCCACACCCTGACTCTGTTTCTTGTGTCCCTGGTCAACTCAGCATCTCCCACAGGAGTGGAGGAGAGATGGGCTCTAGGCAGCCAGAAGTCGGAGCCAGGGGAAGGAGCCCTGGGAGGATGGTACTGGGAATGGCCTCCCTCTGCACGGGAGCCCCAGGAAGGCACCAGGTTTGGGTGAGAAGCAGATTCAGGGTTACGTCAGGTCACACGGTGTCCGGCCCTGGAGAACTGGATTACAGAAAGGTTAAGGTTAAGTAAGTTGCCTGAGGTTTGTTGCCTGAGATCCCCCAGGGGACCTTGGAAGAATGTGCCTGTCTTACTGGCTGCAGGTCTCTGAGGGGGTGGAATGTGTCCCAGCAGGGTTCAAAGCTTCCTCTTCCCTTCTGCTGCTTTCCCTGGGTTGCCTGCATGCTGGAATGTCGGCAGGCTGGGAATTTTCACAGCAAGGATTTTCCCCAGTCAGAGCAACAGATTCCAGCTGGAGCCTGGGGACAGCTCCTGGCTGAACTCAGTTCCTACCCTCTGGGAGACGCAAACGTCTGTCTCCCCATTGGGCCAGGCCAGGGGTAACCTGGGCTTCTGGAGCTGTGGGGCTCAGGAGAGGCAGTGAGAGGCCTTGGGGACCAGAGACACCACCTCAGTGAGCAGAGAATGTGGCTGTGACCATATCCCACAGGACTTACTTCCTCCAGCCATTCGTGAGTCATGGAGGGGAACAGCCTCAGATTCCATCCTCAGGTGGGGCTGTGCCTGCCAGGTTCTCTGGCCTTTGGGGGCCACCCAGCCTTGGTGGGATCCGCACTGCTGAGTTTGTCACCTATATCTGTCCTCCACTCTGTGGGCCCCACAACACCTCTAGGGCCTGGTTCCTTTTCTTAGTGACCTTTCCGGCCCCTGTGCCCTTTGCCTCCTGATCTCAATTCTGCTGGCTCCTCCCTCCCATTCCCATTTCTGCAAGGACCTGACTCACTTCCTTTCTCCCTACCCAGCTTCTCTTGCTGCCAGGCCCTGTGGCAGGCAGGGTACACACAGGGAGGGAGATGTCTCACAGGGCACTTCCTGGGCTCTTTTCCCTGGTAGCAGGACTGAGACTGCCCCTGGCTCTGGGCAAAAGAGGGCGGGGGTAGGTTGGCGTGGGGAGGGGATATGGTCTGGGCTGTAGGGAAGGCCAGGTGCAGATGGCCCCGGCATCTTGGCACAATCAAGGCGGGATGTCAGGGGACCTTGAAGAGCACCTGTCATACTGTGGGATTGGTTCCGTGGAGGGGAAAGGCTGAAGATGTCATTCCTGTGATCAGGAAGCCTGTGCTTTCTCTAGAACAGAAGACATCTTCCAAAAGATAGATCTCAGCTCAGGGTGGCATGGGCGAGAAGCCAAGCAGTGATGGCACTGTCAGGCAGCACGAGACAGGCATGGCTCTGTGACACCCAGTTTCATGCCCAGCCCCATCACATCCAGGGGAAAGTGTCTGGTGCCTTCCAGGGAGGTGGTGAGGGCAAGGGTCTGATAATATCTCCTTGTGTTGGTTCTTCCTGCTGGGGGCCTGCATCCTGCATCCGGCCCCTCCCAACCCTGCCTCCCTCATCTGTGGACTGGTTTGGTGGTGGAGCTGATTGCAGAAGTGCTGGCTTCAGACAGTGAAAGGTTTCCTCCCCAAGTGGGCTGGCACCTTTTACCTCGCCCTTCCCAGAGCTGTCCAGACTGAAGGAGCCTGTAGGCCTGGCTTTTCAGGCACTGGGGATCCAGCCTGTACTGGGCTTGGCACAGCCTTGCATCCTCTGCTGCAGGTAGCCTAGGTTACCTAAAGGACACACAGGCACAGGGTGAGGTCCCCCCTCCCTTGGGAAGGCATCAGGATGAATAGAGGCAAGAGGGAAAGTGGGCCAACTGCCTGAGAAGTCCTGGGGACGGATGTGTGCTGTCTTCCCAGAATCAAGTGACCAGCAAACATGCCTGTTGCCCTTAACACTTGGCTTTTCTGGGCAGAGTCTCCACTGCATGGGAAGTCTGCAGTGATCCTGATTCTGGCCTCAGGAATCCTGGACGATGTCAGGAGTTTCTTGTTTAGGTGAGATTGGGGGCAGCAGGCAGGCATGAGGCCTAGGTTTGGGGAAGGTGAGGGGTCTCAGCCTGACCACCCCGCCCTGCCTGGTAGGATGTGAACCTCCACCCCCAGAAGGCCTGTCCGTCTGTCTGCGTTCCTCCTCCAGGGCGGCTTGGCAGTCCCTGCCCCCACCCATCATTACTTGGCCCTGACCTCGATAGCAGAACCAGGCTCTGTGATGGGACACCCAGCTTGGAAATGACTTGCGTCACTCACACACACACACACACACACACACACACACACACACACACACAGCAGAACTTAGCCTGGATTGTCCTTTTCTCCCAGACCTTTCCAAAGCATTTCTGCCATCAGCTTCCAATCCTAACCAGCCCTCACGTTCTCTGTCCAGAGGAAGGCTCACCTCAGACTAGAGGACCTCGTCTCTGGGTTGGGGAAGGCAGAATTTTCTGGCTTTTATCAGGGACCCCCAGCTCTTGTGTCTTCCTTAGACCCCTGCTTTTGAGGTCTCTCTTCTGTGCCTCTGAAAGAGGGACTCCTGCTGTGAAGAGTCCCCTACCCTCCCTCTCCACTCATTCTCTTCAAAATCCCAAAATTGCAGCTTTTATTGTTGCTGTAGAAACAGAAGTTTGGCAAATATGAAGTTGAGTAGAAGGGCTGGTTTGGGCTGTAGGAACTGCTTTCAGCTCATTTTGGGGAGGGAAGAAGGAGGAAGGCAACCTGGGCAGAAGGGCCCACACATCGGGAATTCATATGATTCTGTATGTATGATTAATATATTGGGTACATACAGCATAGACTCTGGAGCTAGACTGCTTGGGTTCAAATCCCGGCTCTGCTGCTTACTAGCCAGTGGCCTTGGGCATATTATTCAATTTCTCTGTGCCTCACTTTCCTCATCTGTAAAACAAGAATAATAATAGTACTTTCCTTGTAAAGTGGTTTTGAGGATTAAATGAATCAATACATATAAATCACTTAGAATAGCATTGTCATAATCATGGGCATTAATCTCTCTCTGACTGTGGGGCAGCAGCGCTTGGTACCTGCGAGCTTGATGGGTCATTCGCCCACAGGAATGCCACAGGCCCGTTCATGACTCAGCTCTGCCCAGGGCTTTACTCTTGGCCCCCGTGTGGTGCTTTGGGCCTACGGGCCTTCTAGGTGGAGACAGGGAAATAAGGCCCAGGATGGGTCCCCACGCTTACTCAGGGTCACAGGGTAACCTCAGAGTGGGATTGTTTTGCCCTGGGCTCAGTCTAGTCTGTAGTTTGATGCCAGTTTTTAAAATTGTGCTACTTTTCCTGTGACTTCCTCCAGTCAAATCCTTGGCTGATGCCAAGTAACCTTTGGAATACCAGGCTTCTTTCTACCTATTTGTGTTCTTGTTGAACAAACAAACTCTACATTTGGGTGGTCTTTCTACTATTAATTTTGTTTCTTCATGCCTATCTTACCTCTGATAGCCCATCTGGATTCAGGCTAGGCAGGAATGGAGGCACAGAACGCAGAGGCAGCCCCAACCTGCCAGTTGCCCAGGTCTGTTCTCCGCTCCTTCTATCACACGTATGAGCTTGCCCAGACTCTCCCACTGGATTTTCCAATCACTGTAGCAAAACATTTTAAATTAAGTGCCTGTGATAGAATGTGATAGTGGTCAGATCTATACCCTGTTCCCTAGTGGATCCAGGGCTGCGGGAGCTTGTATGAACCTCTCTAGCATGAGAAGCATGCCCCAAAGTCCTTTCTCCATTGTATCCTCTGGCCCCTCTTCCTCATTTGGTTCATCCAGCTGGCGACACAGTGGGGTGTCCAGTGATGGCCCCCAGTGCCCCATGGCAGAACTGCTGGGCATACTACTCAGGACAAGGCTTCATTGGCCTTATTTGCCCTTGAACGTTCAGGGTTCTGCTGGGACTTCTCTCTCTGGTAGCACTAACATCAGATGAATCCAGCAGCGGTGATGTGGGGAAGCCCTCAGGCCACTACATTCCAGATGTCTAACCCATGCATGGTCCAGACGCTGCAGAAACAAGGAACGATTGTGTGGCACTGAGGGGCTTTCTCCCAAGCCTGGGATGCCTTGGGGTGGGGGCTGGCTTCCATTCAGCCTTGCCTTTTCAGCCCCTCTGCGTCCCAGGCTTCTGTTCTCAGGCTGGGTGTTAACTTGTGGTGACTGTCCCCTCTCCCACTTCTTTCTGAGGCCTAGGGGTCAAGGCCAGGCACATGGGGACAGGAGACTGTGGGATGGGGGTGAGAGAAAACAACAGGTAGTCAGGGGCAACAGCTGAAGGCGTCTCTGGCAAGGATGACCAGCCCAAGCTAAAAGGGGCATCTTCTAGGCCAGATGGAATTCTGCAACAATGGAAATGTTCTACAGTCTGTGCTTTCTAACTTAGTAGCCATTAGCCACGTGTGGCTATTGAGCCCTTGAAATGTGGCCAGTGTGACTGAGGCACTGAATTTTGAATGTTATTTGAGTTTAATTTAATCAGAAGTGCTCCATTGTTTCTATTTACCTTCAGTTTCAATACCCACACATGGCTACTGGCTACCATGTTGAACAGTGTAGCTCTCTCTACACAGCGCTCAGACACGATGAGGTGCTCTTGGAAGCTTGTCTCCTTGTGCAGTCCCCCTGGTGAGGCTGGGGATGGTGGCATTTTCCCTTCCTTTCACGAAGGAAGCCTTGTCCTCTTTGGCAACTTCTGTACTTTACCAGTTCTGGAATCCTGATGCCCCAGAGCCAACAGGTCCGTGGCTGTGTGCCATCACAACTGGGGCAGTGCTTCCCCACTCGCCAAGCATGTTTTCTGCCCAGTTTTGTAACACAGGTGCTCACATGCCCCAGTGGATTTGGCCAGGGCTGTTCATGCGGAGGTGGTGGGTTGGTAGGAAAAGTAGAAGCTTTTGCTGCTTCCTTCCTGCTTCTATGGAGATTGGGTTTGTGCTGTATTTTTACTTCAAAGATTTCTAAAAACAGGCCCAATAGGGGCCTCCAGAGGTGAACACACACAGATCTTCAAACACTTATTGAATGTCCCATGTTTGGAGAAAACTGAGGCTTATCTCAAGGAGCCTCCGACTTTGAGAATAAGCACGATGGGACTCCCAATTCTCACACCCTGGAAGACCTTACTGATATTTTATATAAATTGGTGTGGCTGACCCTTCAGCTGGGTTTCCTTTTTTTCTTCTGTGGAAATAGAAAAGAGTTGTCTTTATGTGAAAAAGAGAACAATACTTCATTATGCTTAGTCCCTCATGTCTGCCAGCGGGGGTGGGGATAGGAATATCATGTCTGTGGTGCATTTAGTAGACTCAGAAGTGACCCAAGTCTTGGTGGGATTTTGGCCAAGGATATGGAGAATTTGGGGAAAACATCTTCAAGGCTGGCCCTTGGCTTTGGGCCTTGTGGGCGCTTGAGAAAGCAGAGGCAGTTTGGAAATCCCCAAGGGCCATGAGGAAATCCCCAGGAGCTGAAGTGTACTCAGGGAGCAGCCGCCAGACTGGAGCCACCGGTCAGGTGGTCCCTGAAGGCAGCCAGGACCTGACTGTGAGGGGACAGACGCCTGGTCTCAGCAGAGCTGACAAGCCCAGATATCCCTGCTTGGGCTCTGTGCCCATGGGATGGTGTGGTGTCACTAGACTCTGAGCAGACCTTTGAGTGTTCCAGGGCAGGGGCTGGGGGATTGCAGAGCCCTAAGTCTCAGTGACCACCTCTGGGGCAGTGATCTGGGGCCCTCCCGGATTGCTTGTCCCAGACCTCTGCCCACCACACAGGTTCAAGGCGTCCTGGGAGTCTTCTGTTTATTCATGTAGGCATCCACTCATCCATTTTATTTCACCCATAAGCACTTGAGTGCCTTGTACCTGAAGGGACTGTTTTGGGCTTTGGGGATGGAGCAGTGATAAAAGCAAAGTCTTTGCCGAGCTCATCCTTGCCTCTTCTTGCCCTGTCACTCCAGGGTAAGGCGAGAGGCCATCTTGCCGCCACAGCCCCCTCAGCCTCGAGCTCTCGGGGGACGCCTCTTGGGGGCGGGACTGGGAGGCCAGCTCTTCGGAGGTAAAATCCTGCGGCCTCTGCGCCGGGGGACCTGTGAGAAGGGGGCGGCCGCCCTCTGCTGGGCTTCAGTGGCGCTGCAGGGCGGGTGCATCGCGGGGTTCCGGCGCATGTGCCGGGCCTGGCCCCGCCCCCGGCCCCGCCCCTGTGCCAGCCGTTGGGCGGGACCGGGAAGCACTGGCAGCAGTGTGGGCCTGGAGCAGAGTGGGCTCCCGCCAGTGCCGATCAGTGCCCAGGGCCGGAGCGTCGGGGCCCAGCCCTGGACTGCCCAGTCCTGGGCGTTCACCTTTCACCGAGGCAGGTTTCCTCTTACTTAGCCTTTCATCCCCTTCCTGCCGCCATCCCTAGGCTTCTTCAAGGGGGTCGTCTGTCCTCTCACACTTTGGTACCCACTGCTCATCAATGCCCAGTAAAATTTCAAAAATAAATTTGGTACCTCAAAGGGTGCCAGTCACTGTCGTCTAAAATTGGCACTTCATAAAAGATAAGACATTTGTTGCACACCAATAAATAAACAAATAAGGAATACAGGATAATCCTTCCCAAGAGAGGGAAAGAAGGCACTGGTGCTGAGAAAAAGCATCTGTCACCATAGTAGTGGGGAGCCCTCCTACCCTAGGAAGTGTGAGTGCTCCAGGCCCTCCCCAGCCCTGAGAGCTGAGTGCTTAAAACAGGACACCCCCCCCAACTTCCCTAAACATTCTATTAGAGACATTTTATACATTGCAAATTAGTAATAATACAAGCCCCATACAATTAGTATACATTTAGGGAAACAGTGTTTATAGGCTTTTTTTAAAAAGAAAAAAGGACTTTTGATTTAATGGGGAATTAGTGAAATAAATAGGGTCAGAGGAGTATTCTTTTGTTAAGATGTTAATTAGAACTGCAATCTCATGTTTTCCAAACTATCTCCCTCTAAACCAGCCTCTTGAAGCTCCCAGTCTCCTGGTGAGGAGACTAAAAAAGAAGCAGGCATTGTGCTTCCCCACAGTGTTCACCTTGAGGTACTACACACCACTGCTAGTTGAATAAGTGAAAGACTTCTTTCACTCCTCAGGGCCCTGTCTAGCCTGCCCCCAGCTCTCCTTAGCCACTCTGCCTGACTCAGTGCCCCAACCAGAGCCAAGGACCTTTCACCATCAACATGGGAGAGCAGAGTAGTTGTTGTTACTCTATCTGGATATCCCTTTGTTCTCCATTCTATTCCACCCTGCTTATCGTCTGTATCTTTCAGATCAGTTAGTTAAATCCAATGGATTTGAACACCTACTATGTGCCTGGTGTTGGGGAGTGGGATGGGATCTAAAAGAAGCAGGAAATCGTCCTTTCTGTCCAGGGAAAGAAGGCTTAAACATAGGACACAAATAGATTACTATCAAAACATTAGTTTATGCTGTGTAGTCGTGGCATATGCACATTAAACTATTACAAATTCAACTATATGGTTGTGTAAGAAACTATATTACTGTAGCCTAAAACAGTAAGCCTTGTATTTTGTTTATTTTAGTCAAGCTGTTCTTGAATGTATACATTATGCTTGTATGTGGATATATTATATATAATAGTACATACAAAACCATGTGTTCTATACTTTGTGAACAATTTAAGGGACTTTTAAGAGTAATTTTGATTATATTTTATTTTTGCCTTCCATGCCGACTTTAGACTCTAATCCCATGTAGTATGTGACTCCACTGTATCTAATAGACATGATCAAGAACCACCCACCATGTGTATGTGGTGATATTTAGATATAGACAGGGAGTGCTGTGGGGTTTTTTAATCTTTATTACTTTTATTGGGGTGACATTGGTTAGTAAAATTATATAGGTTTCAAGTGTACATTTCTATAATATTGCTTTGTGTGATTTTTAATTATAATTTAATCACTACCTACAGTTTGCCTGGTGCTTTATATGTACTTTCTTTTAAAATTCTCACAACCCTACCCTCCAAAAGTGGAAACTTGAAGAAGTTGAGTAACTTTCCCTTAGGTCAGACAGCAAGAAAGGCCGAGCTGGGGTTCAGACCCAGGTGACTCCGTGCTTTTGCACTACATTACCACGCAGGCCTTGGAGTTCAAGGAAGGCTTCATAAAGGAGATGGGACTCCAGATAGACCTCAAGAGATGGGAAAGGTTGGGAAGGTAGAGGGGGACTGGTGAAGAGGCATTCATAAGTCAAGGCTCTGGGAACTGGGAAGATCTGCCTGAGAGAGTGAGAGCCAGGTGGTCTGGGAAGAAGGAGATAGAAAAATAAAAGTGAAGTGCAAGGAGGGGCCAAGTTATGGCCGTCCTGGAGGCAGGCCAGAGGGCCTGCGGGTGGTCTGGCTGGCTGTGGGTGTGACTTCATGGCCCCCCAGAAGCATCGGTTAAGCTTATTGAAGACCTGGACCAGGCCCTGAGACAGCACTGACTTTGAGCACAGAGGGACTGGTTGTGGTTGTTTGTGAAGCTGAGACGGTTGCCAGAGCCTCTAGTTTCCCCTTTGAAGGCCCGCCCTTTTTACTAAGGAAAGTGAAACTGACTTGAGATGCTCTCCATCAGTGACGCCAATCTTCTCAGAGAAAGAATTGACAGGATCTAGTCATCCGGAAGAGAAAAGAGGAGTGGATGAACACATGGTTACTAGTAGTTTAGAGCAAGACTGCAGATACAGTGACACCTCAGTCACCCAGAAGTCATCTTCTAGAGAACTGCTGAATGGCAGGTGTGCCTAAGAAGGCCCTTGAGCAGCCAAAATAGAGGCCAAGTCTGCATGTGGAAACCCAGGCCTTTCACTTATAGCAGAGTCTGCCCACTTGTTCTGCTCTGGACTCTGTTCTCAGGCTTGGTTATCTGCTTTTCTAACCTTTGGCAGAAAGAGCATATTAGAAGGAAGTGAGACTGCCGGAGATAGGCATGCTGACAGGCCGAGCGACAGCTGACGGCCTGATGGGGTAGGGGACAAAAGAACTAAGAAGCAGATATACACACACCATGGGTGTTTGGCCTTCCTAACATGGGCACATAGCGAGGCTTCATGTTGCCTGTGGCGCCTAGATGGGGCTGGTGCACTTTGGGAGTGGCTGGGGTGTCAGGGGGTCGGGGCAGAAGCCAGGCTAGGAAGTGAGGAGTCATTACAGTCATTCAGTACAGGAAGGAGTAGAAACAATTGGGCTCAAGAGGGAAAGCTCAGAGTTTGAGACGTTTGAGAGGAGTTCAGAGTGTTTTCCTTAAGAGAGTCAATGAAATGTTTGTTATTTTTATGATTGTAAATAGCAATACAATTTAGAAAAATACTTAACAGAGAAAAGATATTGTCCCTAAAAGGGGTCGGCTTCAGTTACCTGTGATTTTGCTTATTGATGCCTCATTTGCCTGTCTAATGATCACAGATAGATACTAATCAGTTAAAACTTCCTGAAAACTTACCTGCTGGATACGGTTCTTAGAGCTTTGCAAGTACTAATCCATTTAACCCCTGCAATGACCCTACTTGGCAGACACAATATTATTTCCCCCATTGTACAGGTGAAGAAATTGAGGTACAGGGTTAAGCTGTATAGTTTACTGGATGGAAGAGCCAAGGTTGAACCAGGCAGTGGTACTCCATGAATGAGTCCTTTAAAGCAGTGGTTCTCAGAATCACCTAGACGCCTGGTTAAAACAAAGATGCTGGCCCCGTGTCCAGAGTTTCTGATTCAGTGGGTCTGGAGAGGGGCCCTAGAATTTTCATTTCTGGTAAGTTCCTGGGTGACGCTGACACTGCAGGTGTGGGGACCCCACTTTGAGAACCAAAGCCCATTCACTCACTGAGCTTTCACCAATGTCAAATTAACTGTGTAAGAGTCAGTGCAGCATAACCCTCATTTTACAGATGAGGGACATTTCAGTCATCTGCCCACGGCCACACAGCTAAGTTATTCATTCATTCATTCATTCATTCATTCACGGACTCACTCATTGATGGAACAGATGGGCACCTCAGCACTAGGCCTTATGCTGGCCTTCTAGTCGAGCCTTGGCTGTATGTAAGAATCACCTTAGGAGGCTTCAAAATATCCCAGGGCCCAGACCACCCTCCCAGACCAATTAAATCAGTAAGGGGTGGGGGACCTAGGCATCAGTATTTTTAAAGTCCAGGGGACTTTAAATTTTCAGTGTGCAGCCGAGGTTGGCACCATTGTGTCAAGAAAGCACCCGTAACACAGAATGGACCCCAGAAGGGGCAGAGCATCTCTCCGGGAAGACACACCACTCCCTAGAAAGCAGAGATGCGAGCCCAGTATCCGAATGGCCGTGTGTAGCTGTGCTTGTAGTGAGTGGTAGGTGGGAGGCAGAGCTGGGCTTTTATCCTCTCAGGCAGCGTTTAACAACCTTTTCACAGGACCCCTGTTTACAGGACTCACTGGACTCGCAGGACTGGCCTGGGTAAGAGGCCTGGGGTCTCTAGTCACCCTGGTTAGGAGACAGCTCTGCTCCAGGGCTTCCTAGCACTACCCCCACGCCACCCTTTAAAATTTTTTTTTTTTTTCCTGTAGAGGAAGAGGCAGGCAGTGATTGTTTCTTTTTTTCTGCAGAGCTGACAGCTTCAAAAGGCCTGTCTTTTGGCTCCTCACCTGCTCCCACCTCCCATTTCAGCCTCTCGGGCATCCCTAGCCCAGCTCTGGGCATCCTGTGGTGCTAACTGGACAGCTGTGCCATGGTGTCTCTTCATGAGGAGCCCTGGCTTTTTACAGACAGCCCTTCCTCATTGGCCTGACACCCACAATTTCCTGTGTCTTCAAAGCCAAGGCCCACCCTCCCCCCCCCACCTACCCCACCCTCCTCTGTGCCTGCGCAGTCACTGGCTGTGTGGGGAGAGAACTGTATACACGGAGTACAGCTGATTCCATGCATGTGCCCAGTGTGTGTGTTACCGCGAGGCAGCAACAGTGGGCCTCAGACTGAAGGTGCGGGTCTCCCCTCCTGCTGTGGGGCTGTTACTCGGCACCGTGGGCTCTGCATGTTGTATTGGATGTGACGCTAGTGGTTGTCTTGGCCTCTGCCGCAGTAATTAGATGATGGCTGGGGTGACCCTGTGATTTGTGTGTTCTCAAGAACACTGTGCTGTGATTGAGTGTTCGTGTGTGTGAGAGAGAAAGAGAAAGAGAGAGAGAGAGAGAGAGAGAGAGAGAGAGAGAGAGAGAGAGAGAGAGAGAGAGAGAGAAAATGCCTACGTGAACGTATTGTGCTTGTCTCAATCCTGGCCTGTGGGGCCGGGGGCTGCAGGTCTCAAATTCCTCTGCTATTTTTAGGGGCCATATCAGCTCAGCTGTCGGAGCTTGGGTGTGTGTCAGTAGGAAAGTGCCACCCTCCCTGTCCCTTGCCCCTAACCCTCCAACCCCGCCTGCCTCACTCCCATGCCCTTACTCTGAGAGCCTTCTCTTCCCCTTCCCAGCTGTAACCCCCTCTCGGTATCACCCTTTTTCTCCTGGCACCATACCTGGTACCCGCAGTTCTCCAGGCCACTCACTCTCTCCAACTGGCTCAGGCCCGGGCTGGGCAGCTCCCGACGGGAGGGGCCTGAGGAGAGGGAGGGGAACAGGGGCGGGGCTGCAGCCGGTGCTATTTTGAGCTGCTAGCGGAGCAGCATCGGAGAAGCGACTCCTTGCTCTGGGCTGCTCCCGGCCAGGCCATGCGGGTGAGTGTCCCTCTGACTCCCACCCTGGAAGTCCCAGGCTCCTCGTGCTGTTTCCTCATTTAAGAAAGGAGGAGCCTATTTGTTGTTAACCCAGATGTGGCTGAAGTAGGTGGCGGAGGGGGGGGGGGGGGGGAAGAGGGAGGCCTGGGGCTCTTCTCTGAGCCTCTTGGTGGGGAGGGAAATACCCAGCTCTGGCAGCCTCCCAACTCCTCTGAAATGAGGGGCCAGGCCTCCTGGGGCTGACTCAGGACTTCGGGAGCTTCCAAGTGGGCACCCTCTCCTAAACCTCAGTGTCCTAGGACTGCATCAGCCTCCCCACAGGCTGTTACACACCTTCCCCACGCACCATTAGTGCTTAAGGCCTTCATTCCTTGGAATGCTATTTTCTTCCAGAACCCAGAACCCCAGCACTTCCCAGGCCTTTGGAAGTCTTGTCCATGCTTTGTGTGGCCAGGATAGCCCTCTATCCCCTCTTCCTCCTGGTAGACGAGAGAGGGTTTTGAGAGGGGTGGTCCTTGGAGGTATCAGGGACTCCTCTTTCACTGTCCCCAAGAGTGGACTCAGCACCATTTCCTCCATTTCTGTGGCTCAGACACTTGGAAGGGGCACAAGATGGCATTTCAGGGATGCCCCGACTGACTTCTGTAGTCTGTCTCTTTTTTAGCAGAGATTACTCCAGAGGAGTAAGTTCCTTAAAAAAGCAAGTGAGGAGAGACATAGCTGCCTCCCAGTCTGTTCCGTTTCCCCCATTGCCACCCTCCTGGCCACCAAGGGTAAGCTTTTCACTTGTGTCAGCAGCTGGCAGAGTGGATGGGCTGGCCTGGTGTGGAGGTGTATCAAGAGACTGAGATGGGCTCGGGAGCATTTGTATCTCTCTGTGCCCAAGGACTGCCCCCACCCCACCCACAAAGCTGGCACCAGGGTCAAGGTTTGTGGGCACGCTGGGGGTGGGGCCAGAGAGATTTCTCACCCTGAGAAGTGCAAGCTTCCTGGTCTGGCTGACTCCCCACCCCGCCGCACCCTGGGGCCCTAGGCCGCCAGCACCAGGTTGCACATTCAGGGCCATGATGGCCGGGCAGATGGCAAAGTACCCTGTAGAGGGACAGTGAGTGTGTCCCCAGGGTAGGGAGGCCTCCAGCAGGTCTGGCCGTTAGAGGAGGAAGCCGGAGCCCTTTGCAACTGTGACAGCAGCAGGAAGCCATTCCAGTGTACCTGCTTCCTCTGCGCTGGCAGGGCTGGTGGCAGTGGCAGTGACTGCAGACTCTGGGCTGTTTTCTGTTCCACCTTGGGGTGGGGGAGGGTGTTCCCTGGAGGCTGGACCAAAGGGGCCAGGGTATCCCTGCCAGGCTCCTGTCGCCTTCCTCTGCCTGGCAGCGTGGCCTTCAGGCCACTCCCTGCAGAGCCGCTGCTCCTCTCAAGCAGCTCCGTGTGAAGCTTGTTTGGGGTATAGGTGGAGGGGCAGGTCATCTATAGAAACCGTCCTTTCTACCCAAGCTGTCGTTCTGGCAGGTGATGTCATGGAAGGGCAACAGTGCAAGTGAACCGGAAGGTGGGGGCAGGGCCTGCTTCATCCCTTAAAGTGAGCCTTGGAGCTTCTTGCTGGAGGGCAGACCTGGGTGTGAGTCCCAAAGTGCCACTTGCTGCTGTGAGGCCTTGGGCAAGTCATTACTGAGCCTCTTTTTGTTCATGTGTAAAGTAAGAATCATACTAGTATCTACTCCAGAGGGATGTTGTGGGGATGAAATGAGATGATACATGTAACAGGCTAAGCACTTAGTACATGCTCAATACGGGTGACTGTTATTCCTTTTGTTACTGTTATTTCTTCCCTGCACCTTCCTCCTCCCCTCACCCCAATCCTTACATAAGTTGGTGCTAGGTTAGGACTGGCAGGGAGAGGGTCTCCTAGGGCTCACCCTGCACCTCAGAATGGGAAAGGAGACAGAAGAGAATGCCAGGCCTCTTTCTCCTCCAAATGAGAGAAGCCCCGAGTGTTGGCAGAGGGGAGATGTGCCGTGACCCTTGGGCACAGGCAACGGGATCTTTTCTAGGCACTCTCTGTCTCAGGGCACCTGCTGCCCTTGGGAGCTCACAGTCTGTGGGCCTTGACGCCTTTGTCCAGGCTGGGCATTCCATGCCTGAGGAGTGCCTGGTGGGTGGGATGATTCTCCTGGGAGCATTTGTGCCCCCAATCCTTCCTGTGAGGGGCTCAGAGGATTGTAAATTAAGGGTGGGTGGTCCTTGCTGGTGATGCAAAGGGTAAAACCCAGCTTGGCCCAGCCCCCTGAGTGTTGGAAGCCTTCTGAGGCTGAGTGTAGATGGGTCCCTCAGCACGTTTCTTAGATTTCTTCTCTTCAAGAAACAAATGCTTTTAGCTGTTATCTCCTCTGCATTTTCTTTTTTTATTGACTATTTAGCCATCTTTACAATAGAAATAAACAGTAAGTAGCAAATATATAACAATATAAATTCCAAGTGTCTCTATTATATCCAATTCACACAGTTTACAGGACTATTAATGATCAGTTTGTGTACGATTTAGATTCTAGTTTTTTTGATTGATGTTATTTTAGGTGGAGTTTTCCATTTGGTTACACTGTCCACATATTTGTTAGTTTAAATGGCAACATGACAGTGCATTATATCGAAATACCATAATTCTAGGCATTTGGGTTGCTTCCAATTTGGGGCTGTTATATAGAGTGTATCTTTAAAAGTCTTTGCAGGGGTTTGTAGGTTTGTTTGTTTTTTTCTTTCTCTTTTTTCCTTTAAGTCAGCTCATTGCATATACATTCCTGAGGACGGGATGGCCAGGCCAGAAGATGATGCATTTTGTGGCTATTGTGTCTCCACAAAGAGCTACTAAGCAATTACAGAGTGACCCTGCCCTCCCCTCAACCCCATGGCACTGAGTTTACTATCTATTTATTGTTACCAAATTTAGAGATATACCTCCCTTGTTTTTCCCACATCCCTGGGAATCGGGATGGGCAAGTGTTATTCTCCATAGTTCAGAGCTGAAGGAAGAGACCAGACGGGAATAAGAGGTTTGCACAAAGAACCCCCATTGCAGCAATACCATGCAACAAGCATTTATTAAGTGCCCACGGTCTGATGAGTAAATGAGAGTCCTGCCTGTGAGGAAATCAGAGTCGAGGGAATGTTATAGACACAAAAACAGCTCACCACGATCCATCCTGGTTGTGTATCCCAGTGCGGCCACTTACCAGCTGGGGGGCCCCTCGGTAAGCTACCTCACCCTCTCCATGTCCTTAGCTAGAAAGTGAGTTGCTGTGAGGATTCACTAGAGACAGTAGGAAGTGCCTACCACTGTGCCTGGCTCAGAGTAAGTGTTCCGTGAGCATTCGTTTCTCTTCCCTTCTTCCTCAAGGGAAGAGGCCAGAGTGCCAGATAGGGAGGAGGTGGCCAGAGCCTCCGCAAGTGGCGGGATCATGGTGGGGTCTCCCACTGCAAGTCTATAAACTCAGTTGGGGCATGTTGGACCCTAGTAAATACCCCACTATCAATCTGTGCTTTGACTTGACCTAGAGCTCCTGAACCTTGACACTGATGCAGAATATTAGTCAGAGTTCCCAACTAAGAGATGACTCCGCCCCTCTGACCCTGCCCTTAAGGGAGCAGCAGCACAGGCTTTGCCGTCAGAGCGACCTGCGTTCAAATCCCAGCTCCACCACTTAGCAGCTTTGTGACTTAATCTCTTTCTAAGTCTTTTTCCTCATCGGTCCAATGGGAATAACAATAATTCCCATGTCATGAGGCCATTGTAAGATTTATACTCGAAAATGAATGCTAAACACTTTTACAGGGCCCATATTATTGACGGTGTTCCCTAGTCAGTAATTAATATTGTTGGAAATGGCTGAACTACCTAGAGAGGGTACAGGTCTGCAAGAGAGGTCTTGGCTCCCAAGCACCCTTGCTCCGGAAAAAATCATGCGTCCCCAGCTCTGGGGCTGACTGCAGTGGAGACATGGCCACCATCTTTGAGACTGAGTCCCTTACCTATTCTATACTGGATAAAGATGGGTTATTCTTAATCCTAAACAAATCTTAGTTAAAATCCAGTGATATGGAAGAGAGAAGAACTCTCCAGGCAATTCTGCACAAAAGCCACAGATAGAATTTCCTCTGGGGAGAGCCCCACATTTGTGTTCAGAAGGAACAGCTGATGCAGGGAAACGGCCCGCGTGTGAGTGGTGTCCTTTCAGCCTGGGGCGGATGGGCTCCTCCCTGGACAGCAGGAAAACCGGAGCAGGAGATCAAGGGACCAATGAATTCATTAAACAAACACACTTCAAGTCTGCAGCATATGAACAGGATCATAAAATAGAAAAGTCAACAAAGGAAATTAAAAATAACTCATTAAAAACAAAAGAAAATTCTTTGCATTTTTCGCTGTTAATTCATTGTAAGCAATCATAAGAATGAACCAGTTCTTACACGCCACTGAATTAATTGAACGGCTTCTTTGGATGAAGTCTCTCCTTGGGCTGCGGTACCTTCTGCCTGTTGATTTTCTACAGGCTCAGCTCTGGTTTCTAACCCAGAGATGGGGTGGCTTTAAGTTCTCCAAGCCTCTGGCCTCTGGTAGGTAATGATGTGTTGCAGGTAGAAGGCAGTTGTTGGGGTCCTGGAGCTTCTTCCTTAGTCCCATCCCAGGTCACAGGCCCAGAACTTTGATTCCCAGAATTAAGGGCTGGAGTACCTCTTCCCCACCCAGACTCCAAGGGTGCCAGTTTTAGAAAGGACGTCAGCCATTGTCTCGACTCGAGTCCTTCAGAGGCACACAGAGGTGGAGGGGCTTATTCAAGGGCACACAGCTTTCCAAGGGCAGGAAGTTCTACGTCCTGTACCCCACCTTGCCTTCTCTTTCCTCTGATGTTTTATTCCTTACCTCTTTTCTGACCTTTTGAGCTTTGTAACCCCCTCTGCTCCATCCCTTCTTTCCCCTGTTGCCCACAGTGTTGGTCCCGGCAGGTCCTGGCCTTTAGGAAGACTCCGAGTCCCCGAGAGACCTACCCGTCCCCGTTTCTTCTCTGACCCAAGGTGCAGGCTACTTTCGGCGCCATGGCCTTTTCATCAAGGTTCGCCTTCTGGGAGCAAAAGGAAAGTTGGATTTCAAAATCTTCATGCTTTTCCTATGTGCTTGGCATGGTGTGTGCAGGCAGGAGACTGGCTTGTCAGACAGGGAGCTTTGGAAGCTAGAGATGGACTGGGGCATGTGTGTGTGTGTCTTTGGGGGCTGGGGAGAATGACCAGGGGGCCAGTGATGTCACTCTTCTGTCTGGCAGGGCCCCTGTGCCCAGTCATGCTCCTCCCCTGAGCTCCACCTCCAGTAAGCTGAGCTGCCTTTTGTCCCACTGGTACCCCTCTACGTTAACCCTTGCCACCCTTCTGCTGCTCTGACTCACCCCTGGGAATGTGGGCTGCTGTGGAGGGGCTGCTGGGAATGGCTTAATCTGAGGCTTCAGGACTGAGTCTGGGGGCTGTGGAGGGTAGAAGAAGGAACCAGGCCTTCTGGCTGTCTGGGTCCAGAGGGTGATTCAGGCTGCAGACCTGGGCGTGCCTTTGTGCTGTGCACAGTTCCCAGCTGGGCGATGACCTACAACAGCCTGGGCCCTTTGGGTGGGGGAGGGGGTAGTGAGTCAGCCTCAGGCTAAATCCAGAGCTGAGCTCAGAGCTGGGCCTAGTATCCCAGACATTTGTGGGGACAGCCAGTGTTTCCCTAATGCCTCACCACTTGGATAAGACGCTTGGGGTCCCAAGCTCGAACCACTGGAGGGGGTACAGATTTGGAACTGGTGACGGACGCGGAGTGGACTTGGAATCTGGGACTTCCCTGTGCCTGAGCTAACAGCACTGCGTGCAGTAATGAGTGTGTCTGTGTGGTTTGTGAGCACTTGCCACCCCTCTAACCTGTGTGCCCGGGAGCTAATGCATGGTGTGGTCCCTGGGGGTGGGGTGGGTGAGGGATGGGCATCGGTGGGAGGCAGCAGGCGTTGACCTAGACTCGGCCACTCTTCTTCATTCCCTCTCCTCCAGCCCCTCCCTTCCCTTTCTCTGCTCCAATCCCAATTTCTAAAGTAGTAGAGTCCACTCTGATCAAGAATGGCTATTTTCCTACTGTTTGTGGCAGTGTGAACTAACTTTGAAGCTTGAACCCGTTGAAAATAGTTCTGTGGGCATGATGCAGCTTAAACACTGCAGCGGCCATCATACTGGTCAGTGACCCAAACCCTGCTAATTAGAGCTCCAAATTCCCCATGGACGCTGGTTACAAATGGAGAGTCCCCCCAGGTGGATAATTAACATGACTCTAAGGATCTTTTCCCTCAGGAATCAAGGACTGCTTGCTGCGCTCCTACCGAATTGTGCCTGGAAAGAAATGCAGGCTGAGGGTGAGGGTGGTTTTCTACAGTCCTAAGTGACTGAGTAAAGAAGTGAAATGAAATCCAGTAGGACTGCCTGAGCTTTTGGAGAGAGATATGCTAGTGAAGAGGAGAGGAGAAGGCCCTCCCGGACCTGAGGCCTGGCCCCTCTGGGTCTGTTCTGAGCCAGTCTCTGAACTGAAAGAACCTTCAGAGCGTCCATATTATCTGTCCTTTTTTCAGATGCATTATATCTGCCTTTGGCCCCTGACTCTGCTCTTCCCCTCTGACTCAGGCCAGCAGCTCCTGGGCTGAGCACAAACCCCTGGCCAGAGCAGCCAGAGCTCAGGCCCTTTCCTCCATAGCCCGCCCCTAACCTTGGGGTTCCCTCCCTCAGATGCATGGTTGGCAGTTTTGTGGGTCTGAGGTTGGGAAGATATCTGGCCTCCTGAATCCCTGTCTCTGCCCCACTTCCTGCTTCCAGCCAGAGCTAAGCCATCTGGTTGGGAAGGCACTTGGGCTCTGTGCTGGGGAAAATCTTACAGAGACTTGGAAGCAAGCCAGAACCAGCCTGAGGGGGCCACCTACACCGAGTTCTGCTGGCCCCCACATTGGGGTTATTCCCTCTCCTCAGCCACTAGGCAGGGGGCTCTTGTTCAGAGCACTTCTTGTCTGAGCTAGGAATGGCTCTTGGAGTTTAGCCTGAGGTGAATTAGCTGACTCTTTCCATGCACCCTGTCACCAAGGCATGAGGTCACTCTCATGGGTGGACCTCGTTAGACAGCCCCAGTGGGCCACGTGGCTGGTCACTGAGGCCAAGGATACATGGCTTTTGTCCCCCACAGAGGCTTTTCATTCTTGAAGTTGTCACTGGACAGTTGTGACCCCAGAATAGTATCTCTGTTTCCCAGGATAGCCCCAGTACTTCTGAACACTCAGTAGCTCTGCCCCTCAGGGAGAGAGCCCTCTTGGATGCTTGCCTGCTGCACTTTTAGTGCTGGGTCCCCCAACCCTGTCCTGCCAGTGACTTCTTTGTCTGCTCCCTCAGGTGAAAGAGGAGGTCAAAACTGCACTGAAGCCTGGCCCTCCTGGCAAGGAGGAAGGGGTTGTAAGTGCTTCTCTGAGACCTCTGTGTGTGGGTGTGCTTGCCACAGCCTAGCCTGGGAGGCAGCTCCTCGGAGCAGGCTGGCACCGCAGGGTGGCTGGAGGGAATGGCAGTAAAGGGGCAGGAAGTGCGGCCTGCGTGATGCTAATCTGGGGTGTATGAAAGAGATGGAAAAGCCAAGGCACTTGGGGGACCTCCCCCTGAGCTCCCCCACCCCCTTTAGTTCCTACCTTTAGTTCTGGTTTCCTGAACTTTTAGGGCTGGAGAGGCTTGGGTGGGCAGACACTTAGATGGGGAGCACCAATTGAGAGCTCAGCTGTTGGGACTTTTCGTCCTCCTCTGGGTGGCACCAGACAACGGCAGAGAGGAATTTCACTGCAGCTGCTGCTGTCTCTTCCCAGGACCCTGTCAGCTGCTTGGTACGGGTGACCTGGGGGCAGGGTCCAGCTGCCCAGTGCCCCTAGGTACCCCCGACCCAAGTCATCCTGCCTTGGGATAGAGACCCAGAATAAAGCTGGACTCTTTCAAGGCAAGAGAAAGGAGATAGTTTCAGAAGAGGCAGGTCTAGAGATGTGTAGTTAGGAGAGGGCTGCTGTTGGCACAGGGGGTGGGAGTGCCCTGGGCCCTGGGCCCTGGAGCAGAGCTGGATCACAAAACAGATTCATACTTCATTACCCCAGATGGTGCCTGTCCCAGCCCTCCACCCCCACTTCCTTGGGTAGAGATTTGATTAGCCAGGCATTGTGGCTTCCACCTGACCTGTAAACAGTCCTACAAGGCTGGCCTGTGATTTCAAAAGGATACGTTTGAGATATGGGCCGGAGGGGCCTCGGAGTTTTGTGAAAACGACGTGTAAGGTGCTTAGAAGACTGCCTGGCACGTCATCAGCACTGTGTAAGTGTAGCAGTTAGCCATCATCCTCATCATTGCCACTGCCACTGCCATTGTCATCATCATCTGCGGTTAGAGGAGCAGGAGGAAAGCCAGAAGAGGGAGGGCGGGGAGGAGGACCCAGCAGCCAGGGCCATCAGCCAGTTCCGCAGTGCCCTGGCGTGCCGTTGAGCACGCTTGGCCCAAGAAGTTGAAGAAGAGCACCTTAAAGCCCTCCCCTCCCCACCCCTGCAGCAGGTCTTCCATGTAGCTGGGGCCTGAGCTGAGGCCGTTTGGCTCAGCTTGGCTCAGGACGTGGGGCAAGCTCTCCACGTGGCAGCCAGAGGTCAGCCTTCTCTGTGAGCATCTTCCTGCATCCAAGCAGAGATAACAGCTGGCCCCTCACAGTACCCAGGTGTACCCTAGAACCAAGGTCATTGTTTTGAGGAACGAGGGCTCAAGCACAGCTCGTTGGAGACGGGGCTTTGCCTGACCAGCAAGGAGCCACTAGGTTGACCTTTCTCCTCCCCTAGGCAATGTGGCTGGCTTTGCAGGAAGCTCTGCCCCACCACTAGCCAGACTGGCCCTCCCAGTGGCTCCCTTGGGGTCACAGACAGTTATCGCCAGTGTTGGGGGAAAGGTAGGTATACCAGGCTGAGAGGCTGGCTGAGCTAAGGCCCTAGCTCTAGGGCAGAGTGGAGCTATGGTTGCTTGAGTACTTAACCCTTTGTGGGCCACAGCTGCCTCCTCTTCCTCCCATCATTCCACACACACACACTCTGGGAGCTCGGAGGTCTCCAGCCCTTGAGAGTTTTGAAGGAGGAAAACTGTAAAGAGACTGGCAGAAAGCAGGCTGAGGTGGAAGTTTCCTGGGCCAGCACTGGGTTCCTACAGTCCTTGAGAATGTGGGTGGAGAGTAGACAGTGGCCGCAGAGCAGAGGAGCAGAGAGGGAGGAGACTTGGCATATCTCGGGGCCAGGAATTGTTCCCTAACCATCGTTCTCATCAGGATGAGCAGGCTCTGGGTCTGACTGCCCAGAAAATCGGGTGATAGAAGGGACCACAAAGGCAGGAAACCCCGGAGTGAGGCCTAGGATGGAGGATAGGAATTGGTTTTGTGACCTCTCCATGCTCCATCTCTGCTATGTTTGGGCTGTGAGGGAGTGGGCCTGGACTGGGGCTTGCTTGCTGCCCTGATGGAAAGCCAGTACCTCTGGGCGCCTCTTGAGCCTCTGGGCACTGCTGGCATCTCACAGCTCCATGCTAAGCCTGGGGATAGACAGCAGGTGACAGCAGAACCTGCTGGTGCTTTGTGGGGGAGAGAAGCCACGCTCTAAGATGCAGTCGTCCTGTCTGGATGATGGAAAGCCTCTCGGAGCTATGTGTTGTTTGGTGCATGAATGGAAGGCCTGTTCCAGGGCTAGGCGTGAGGTTGCAGCTGTTACTTCCCCTGCATGGGGTGGGCCTGAACGCAGGGGCTGATGCTAATGTCTACCTGTATCTGTGTGACTGTAGCTAGAGGGCAGCTCAAAGGACGGCAGTGGCCCATCTAGGAGTCCTCAGCCTCCCACCAGCCCTGTACCCACAGACACTTCTCAGAGAACCAAGAGCCCTGCACCCACACTCGCCATGAATGGCCTGGAGGCTGCCTCAGCAGAAGGCCCGAGCGAGGAGGCCCCTGGCCTGTCCCGGAAGAGAGTGGCGAATGCAGTGAGGAAGGTGGTGAGCAGGGTGCTGCCTGGAGAGGAGCCTGGGAGCTCCAAGGAGACTCTGAGCCGAGGGGTCAAATCCTCTGAGCACCCAGCTCGAGGCAAGAAGGTAGAAAAAGCAGCCCCCGGTCCCAAGCCACCCCCTCCTCCGCCTCCTCCTCCCCCTGCTCCACCGATGCCTGAAGCAAAGAAGGAGGCCACCAAGGATGAGCTCTCCATGGGCCTCAGGAGCCTGATGTCTCGGGGCAGGGGCAAGGACCACAAGCCCCGCAGCAGGCAGTCTCCTGGGAAGGGGGAGAAGGCCTCCAGCCAGGAGCCAGGCTCCTCAGGGAAGCCAGGCTCCCCAGAGGCGGTGAACTCCACAGGCAAGCCAGGCTCCCCCGCCAAGCCTGGAAGCCCAGAGAAGCAGTGTCCCCCGGCCCCACCGGAAGAGCTGGCTGACCCAGGCTCCGCTGGCCCGAAGGCAAACCTCACTGGATTACAGCAATCCAAGTCACCAGCCCCTGACGTGCAGCAGGAGGTACCCGAGTGTGTCACTAACCTCCCATGCCCCTCGCCACCCTCACTTGAGGGCCAGGCCCCCTCACAACCGTCTTCCCCAAGTCTCCTTTACAGCCCCGCATGACTGAGAGGCTAGGCCCAGGCCACTGCCGATGGCAGGATTGCATGGCTCTCCCAGACTGAATGCCTGAGCCCATGGTGGCCTGGGCTTGGGGATGAGACCTGCTAACCAGCATGCTGCTGTTCTGTGGGGTCGGGGCCTGGTCCCCAGCTACGTGAGGTCAGCTTGAGGCTCCAGACCCCAAGTCAAGGACCAGAGTCTTAGCAGATCCATGCGAGGGTGGAAAGACAAAACGTGTGAAGGCGAGCAGCGTCCATATCCCAGCCACTCACCCCCTGTGCCATCTCAGCAAGGTTCCATCTCTGAGCCTTCCTCTGTCAAGGGGGGACAACACAGGTCTATTGTCCCTTCTCTAAAGCCCTTGGGGCCAGAAATATTTTGGAAATGAGTCATTGCTGTATTTGGGGATACCGTACAGTGTGTACATCATGAGCAGCAACCCATAACCAAATGCATTCGTATTTCCACAACGAAACCTATAGAATGTTCATGCTGCAGAGAGAGAGACTATAAATGGGTCTTGCCACCACAATAGTTAAGAATCTTTTGTTCTAGGGGGCTTTTTGGATTTTGGAATTGTAAATAAGGGAGACACCTGCTGTGAAGGATAGCAGTGATTCTGGTGATAAATGCCCCCCCCCCCGCCCCTACAGTCCCTGGTGTGGTGGGCTTGGTACCTTCTTCAGGCCTGGCCAGCGGTCCCCTCCGGCTGTAGGACTTTTGCGGAGCCCTGTGCCTGGGTGACTAATGGGCACAGTGGTCCCCCTTTGGATCTGGGGCCTGTCTATCCACAAAGTGCCCTCTGGATGGGACAGGAGGCCGAGAGGCAGAGGGGAGGACCAAGGATGACCAGTCCGGCCCCTTCCCTTGGAAGGTGATGCCTGCTTGGCTGGTCCTTGAGTTGGGGACAATTCTCTTCAAGCTTTCCCATTTCGTAGACCCTTCTGAGGCCTCATAGGGTGTGTGTAGGGCGGGGGTGCATCGAGTTTCACCACTGCTTCTCTGTGCTCTTGCATGTTCCTTCTGGCTGGAAGGTGAGGGGCAGGGCACAGCCTAAAGGCCTGTCCTGTTTCCTAGCCCTAGAGACCCTCCTGGGATTCCTAAGGCCCAGAGTCCGCCTTGCTCCCATGCCATTCTTCTTGGGCTTTACAGAACCTAAAGAGGAGAAGGCCGCAGCTTTCCCTACCCCTCCTGGCCCACTCTGAATCAGGGAAGTGACCTTCTGGCACACAGGACTTGGCAGGGCCATTTTGGCCTCAGGGGCAGGGCATAAGGCAAACCATCAGTCCCTGAGAGAACCTCCAAGGGAGAGGCCAGCCACCGTCCCGCTAGCTCCTTGTCCCTCCATCTCTCACCAGGGTGGAGTTGGGGGGCCGAGAAGAGACACCTGTCACCTGCGCTGATGGCAGGGGCCAAGAGTGTGTTGGAGAACCAGGATCATCTTGGTGCTGACGTGGTTAGGACAGTGGGGAGAAATCACCCCAGAACTCCCAGGCACCTCGTCTTTCTTTTCTTATCTGATAGTTTGAAAACTCAAATTGGTGCCTGGCTTGCCTCCTTGACCCTACTTCACTTACCCGTGGGTCCTAGCGGCTTCCTGGGCTAGAAGCTTGGTGTGCTGTGCCCCCACTGCTTCCTGGGACCAGGACTAACAGTGGTTTAACCTCTAGGCGGGAGCTGCCTCTGAGGTCCGGCTGACCCCCGCGGAGGAGGCCCAGCAACGCCTTGAGAGGATCTTCACAGCTTCTGTAATGTTCCCTCTTGTGTGTGGTTCCCCATCCCTGGCGCTCCTCTTTCCTGAGGCGGGCAGTCCGCCTGTGTGTGTGTCTGTGTGGATAGGAGCACCTGCCTGTGAAAGAATGCTCCATGGTGGCCTGGGTGCCCTTACAATGGTCTTCCCACTTCAAGAAAGGAAAGAAGGGCTCTGTGAAGGATCTGAGTGCAGTGAGACCTGCTTCTACAGGGAGCCCAGAGCTCTGTGCCTGTGGGAGGGTCCCCTCTTGGCTGGGTGCCAGCCCCCTTCTCTGGCCTGTTCTCTTGCCTTGGAGGATATGTCTTGGTGCCAGGGTCTGGTGGGTGTTGAGCCAGGGAGCTGACACTGCCCTTTTCGACGCCCTGGCTCTCCAGACGCAGGTGGGGCCTGGTAACAACTTGTCCATTTCTAACAGCAAGGTTCAAGGCTTGGGTGACTCCCCTTTCTTTCCAGAACTGCCTTGAAGTGACCTGACAGACACAGAGAGATCAGGGCTAACCGTAGGGTCTGCCCACTGAGCGTTGGTACTTGGGCAGTTGGCATGTGGTCCCGGATGTGGTGATGCCCCCCCCCCCCCGCCATGGGGTAGTGTGCCTGCCTGGGAGTGGGGCAGGACTGCCGTGGGGGTTTGAGGAAGGCGTCCTAGACTCGGGACTGCTGGTGGTCTTATTCTGTGAGAGGTTTAGGGATGACATAACTGAAGGGCAGCCCTTGGCGGGGGGCGTGGTACCCTTGGGTGTGTGTTTAGAGGCCAGGCACAGCCCTGGCTGGGGTCTGATGGCTGCAGGGGAGCTAGGCTGGAAAATATCCTGGAGATAAGGCAAAGGGCTCGGGGGGCCGGGGGGGGGCAGGTGTTTGGTGTGGTGAGGTGGCCTGGCCTGGTAGCCCACAGAAGAGGAGGCTAATTCCGAATGGCCAGCCCAGGAGAGAGTGTGGCCAGGAAGAGTGGCCCACTCCTGCCCAGGCCACAGGGAATGACTTACCAGAGCAACTTCTCTCTCTCTCTCTCTCTGAGAAGTGTGATGGTAACAAGTGTCCCTTCACCAAGCTAGGCCTCTCCTTCCTGGTCTGGCCTGTCCTTGACTGGGTACAATTCACCCGCCCAGGCCAGCAACCCCCCCTCCTGGTTGCTAAGTGACCCCCACCTCCATCCTGTACCTCAGGCAGCCTGAGCCTGCCCCCCTACTTGGCCCAGGGTGCTTGCTGACGGGGACATGCCCGTCGTCTACTTGTGTTCATGCCTCTTCTTTTCTCTCTCTTATTTGCTTGCTGCTGGTAGCTGGACCCTGAGGCCGCCTCTCCTGCCCACAGCCAGGTAGGGTGCTCCTGCCCGCCTCAGGAGCCCTCCACTTCTCCTGGTGACAACCTGCCCCCCCTGGCCTGTACCTGGGCTGGCGTCTGTGCTCGGGCCTCGTGTTGGAGTGTAAGGCCTCTTTTGCCATCCGGCCCCCGCCCAGTATCTGGGGAGGGCCTCTGGGGAGTCAGTGCCAGGAGTCTGAGATGGGACAGCTCTGTGTCAGGCCCTTGGGGAATGTCTAGACTGAGTGTCACCACTGGAGCTCAGTCTCTGTGGCACATGGTTCTTAGCTACTGGAGCCCAAGGGCCTGGCCAGAGTTTTAGTTTCTAGGTATTTCAATTCTGCTCACTCTGGGTAGAGAAAGCTGAAAAGGCTGAATTCCTACCACCCCACTCCTACCACCCTTCCGGCTCAAGCATGAAGATGCGGCGTTCTCTGTCTCCACCTGCTGGCCAATGTGGGAAACCCACCTTCGGATTAGTTCTGAAGGAGTTATATAGTCCATGACTTCATGCATCAGTCTCCAAATACCTGATCCATAGACTGTGCCCATTTAAGAGGAAGGTTTCATCTGTTTTGCGTGATTTTTTAAAAAAGAAAAACACATAATTTTGTTTTATAAAGTTACACTTCTTCAAATATAAAGAACTAACCTTTTTAAAAAAATGTTTTCACTTAACAATTTAAAATATTGATGTCCCCCCCATAGCGATCCTCCTATTTGAAGGGTAATTTCATTGGTCATGATTGCCAGAGTCTGGGGGCCGCTGGTGTAGTCCAATCGTCTCACTGTGTAGCTGGGGAGGGCAATCAGCAAGAGGGAGACAGTTCTCTACAAGCGGAGTCCAACTTGGAAGTAGAACCCTGAGCTCTCTTTCAGCTCTAAGAAATGTGGCAAAGAAAACGCTTCCTCTTCTTGTATTTTCTTGTCCTTTGTGACCCCTCACCGGGGTCAGTATCCCAAAGCAGTGTATACGCCCCAGGTCTCCTGAGGGTGGGGGACTCTAGGAGACTAACTGTATCCTCAGAAAGTGGGGGTGGGTAGGGCCAGCCTAATGGCTGCTCCATGCTGTGGGTGGGTGCCCTTCCCCCCACCGGGGCCACTGGGTGAGCCTGCTGCCCTTTCATTTACACACAAGAAAAGGAGCTCGATGGGCCTGTCTCCTGTTTGCCCAGCTCCCTCGGGCACCATTTCTGCTCAGCTCAAATCTTCTCAGGGGACGCCAGGTTTGGCACCCTCACATGCGGACAGCCTATGAATGCTGACCGGTGACTCCTAACCCCTCTGTACTCATTCCGGTGCCCATCTGTGTGGCGTGCAAGTCTCTTCCTGTGTTTGGCAGAGCAGTGCTGCCCTCCCCACGCCCCTCATACCTTCGGCCATGCTCCTTCTTGTCCTTATATGGCCTTAGCATGTCCACAGAGGTCTGTGCACCTGCCACCTTCCGAGGAGGCGTGGAGGAGGAGCAGGGAGGCTGGCCCGTGCCTCTGGGCACCGCCTCCCCCTACCCCAGTAGACCATCCTCTGGAGAGGAAGGCCAGGCCGGGGCTAGGACTCAGGCCCCACTTTGCATTTTGCCCTGCAAAGTCCTCGGTAGACAGTCTGTCCTTGGGTATTAAGGAAACGCCCTTCCCCAGCTTGATGACGGAGGGCCTGTCAGGATGGGGGAGAAGCTGGGCCTTAAAGGTCGCAGTAGCTGTGGCCCAGGGTGAGAGGTGTGGGCTCAGGATACTAATACAGGCTTCGCAGGGAGGTGGGGGAGAGGGCAGCAGAAAGTAGAATCTGCTGATGTGCTTTTCCTGGGCACATGCTCTCCGTGTCCCTTTCCTTCCAGACGCTCAAGGTTGGCATGGTCTTGTGCTCAGGGCTCCTCGGGGCTACCACTACCTCCTGGCCTCCCCACCTGTTTTGTCTGAAACCTCAGATGTCCCCTGTTCTGTGTCTGCCACCCACTGTCCCCCTTGCCCAGTGGCTCATCTGGAAGCTCTTCCCCTCACGCGTCCCCTCCCTCCTGCTGTCCTCGTCTCTGTGTTCCAGAACAGGGTCTGACTATTGATTCTTCCCCTCCCTCTGATAGGTGAAGACGGAAGAGCAGATTGCAGCCGAGGAGGCCTGGCATGAGACAGAAAAGGTGTGGCTGGTCCATAGGGACGGCTTCTCACTGGGTGAGTCTGGGGAGGCCCCAGGGCAGATGCCTGGGCCTCCCAGGTTTCAGGGCTGCTGTGCCTTCTGGGTCTGCTGAGGGCTGGGTGGTGAGCTAGGAGAGGCTGGTGACACAGTGGGGAGGAGGCAGGACATGATGGGCCCAAAGGTGGTGGCAAAGCCTTCCCAGGCCCATGTCTGACTGCCTGCCCCACTCTGCAGCCAGTCAGCTCAAATCCCAGGAGCTCAGCTTGCCCGAGGGGAAGGTGCGCGTGAAGCTAGACCATGACGGAACCATCCTGGATGTGGACGAGGATGACATAGAGAAGGTTGGCAGAAGGCTGGTAGAGGGCACTGGAGGTGGGCTGGGCAGGGCAGGCCTGTCCCCTGGCAGTGCAGACAGGTTCTGCTTCTTCAGTGCCCTCCTGTCTGTCCTGTCACACAGGCGAATGCTCCCTCCTGCGACCGCCTAGAAGATCTGGCCTCGCTGGTGTACCTCAGTGAGTCCAGCGTCCTGCACACGCTGCGCCAGCGCTATGGTGCTAGCCTGCCGCACACGTATGCTGGCCCCAGTCTGCTCATCGTCAGCCCCCGCGGGGCTCCTGCCGTGTACTCCGAGAAGGTGTGATGTCCCTTAGGCTACCATGTTGCCTCATGGACCCACCCACCAATGACCTACCCCACCTTTTCGGGCTCTGCCCCTTCCCCTTGGCATCCCACTTGGCCCCTGTCCACTCTCACAGTTGGTCTTGGGAAGTGGAGTCATTTCAAGGGGTGAGGACAAAAGGCCCTTCCCAACCTCTACCAGAGGCTGGGACTTGGCTGGTATCTGCATTTCCATGCATGGCCTTAGTCTCAGAATCCCTCTGCTACCCCGGAGTGAAAGGCCCAGAAACATGTGGCGCTTGGGGGTGAAGGGTATCTGAGTGGGACCAGCTAAGAGCCTACCCCTTCCTCCCATCCCTCTCCTGCCCAAGGTGATGCACATGTTCAAGGGGTGTCGGCGGGAAGACATGGCACCCCACATCTACGCCGTGGCCCAGACCGCATACAGGGCAATGCTGATGAGCCGTCAGGACCAGTCCATCGTCCTCCTGGGCAGTAGTGGCAGTGGCAAGACCACCAGCTGCCAGCATCTGGTGCAATACCTGGCCACCATCGCAGGCACCAGCGGGAACAAGGTGTTTTCTGGTGAGGCAGAGACAACTGAGAAACTGAGAATGGGCTTGGGAGGGTGGAGTGGGGGTGGAGGCCCCTCCGAGGTGCCTGCTTTTTTCTCCCTGGCTTTCCTGATGGCCCCTGGGCCTGTCTTCTGCAGTGGAGAAGTGGCAGGCCCTGTACACCCTCCTGGAAGCCTTTGGGAACAGCCCCACCGTCATGAACAGCAGTGCCACCCGCTTCTCCCAGATCCTCTCCCTAGACTTTGACCAAGCTGGCCAGGTGGCCTCAGCGTCCATTCAGGTGAGGGGACACTCAGGGTAGAAGGAGATTGACCACCTGATTTCATGCCCTAAAAATCAGGCTTTCTCTTGGGCCTAATTTACCTGGGATTCTGCCCCAACCAAAAGGACCTGGCACTGGCTGCTCTGCCTGAGTCTTTACCAGTCTGCCCCCATGCCTCCTGCCCTGGGGAGAGTGTGGCTCAGCTTCCTGCCCACCAAGCTCCGGCCCTGGGCTCGGGCTCCTTTCAGGCAGTTATCACCAAGGGAGGACTGGGCTGGTCAGTAGAGTAAGGCCCAGCTGAGGCCGACTCCCTTCCTTGCTAAACGAAACCTGTCCTCACCACACGTGTCCAGCTTCTCCCGAAGGCTGTGCTTGGGGACTAGGCAGGGCGGCAGGGTCCCTCTAGGAGCTGGGCCTGTCTTCTTCCCCGTGGCTCTGCTTTCTGCCTGGGTTTACCCCTGAGGTGATCTGGCCTCTGGTTGAGCACCTGGAGAATAACAGGCAGCTGCTTGTTCCCGTGGGCCCGGTTTTTTCTGGTGAGGGCGGGAGACGCTTGACCTGGCACGACCTTCTTTTGCCCATATCCTCCATGCTGTGCACAGACGATGCTTCTGGAGAAGCTGCGCGTGGCTCGACGCCCAGCCAGTGAGGCCACATTCAATGTCTTCTACTACCTGCTAGCCTGTGGGGATGGCACCCTCAGGTGAGATGGGGACAGAGGGAACAGGGAGGGTGCTTTGAACTCCCGCCTCTTGAAAGCCACTTGATTGCATCCTGTACTGTTTGTTTATTGTGTGCCCGCTCCATGCTGGGCTCTGAGCTGGGTGCTGAGGATGGCGAGATGAAGGAGCCCCGAGCACAGGGCTCTGGCTATGTGTGAGGGGCACAGTTGATGCTTCCGTGTTCCCAGGGCCTAGCTAGGATCTCTGCTACCCACAAAGGCAGGGCTGGAGAAGAAAGCACACTGAGATACAGGTGGTCAGGGACTTGCCCGCAATTGCACAGTCAGTATGGGGCTGAGATGGTGTTTGAGCCCACACTGGGGCCAAAAGCCCAGCCAGTTTTCAGTGCCCTCCAAGCTGCCTTCCCTGCCCCTATGTTAGCTCTTCTGCCAGGCTCTTCCCTTTAGACCTGCTGTCTGTGTTCACTGAGAAAAGGATAAATGAGCGAGCAGCCCCAGGGCATTATCCTCTTTAGCTCTTTTTATAACTGAGGGCACGGTCGCCGTCCTGGCTGGACTCACCCTTCAGGCAGATTCTCTGCTCCAGGGGTCTGACTGGGCACTCACCAGGGCATCTCTGGTGACCTCTCTTAGGGAGGCTGATGCTCTGACCATGCATCCCGGCCAATTAAGAAAGGCAGTAGCAGCTGGCCTGACAGTAGGGCGTGATGGGCAGACAGAACTCAGAGTCTGGAAGCTGAGTTTGTCTGCCTCCACCCTGAGAGGGAGATGGCCTTGGCATAGGAACCAAGCACTGTGCTGATGCCTCATTTGTACCCCTAGGACAGAGCTCCACCTGAACCACTTGGCAGAGAACAATGTGTTCGGCATTGTGCCATTGGCCAAGGTGAGGGCCCTATGGGGACTGGGTTGGCAGCCCTGGGCCTTGGGGGTAGGAGAAGCCTCAAATGCCTGGAGTGCCCGAATGGGAATAGCAGGCGCCCCGCTCCAGCTGGGCAGCTCTACCCTAGCCTTTGCCCTCCCTGAGGGTCCAGCAGCATGGGGGTATGCCAGGGGTGGGGGAGATACCCCCTCTGAGATCCGATGCCAATGTGCCCGTCTGACCCTGCAGCCTGAGGAGAAGCAGAAGGCAACTCAGCAGTTCAGTAAGCTACAGACAGCCATGAAGGTGCTGGGCATCTCTCCCGATGAACAGAAAGCCTGCTGGTTCATCCTGGCCGCCATCTACCACCTGGGGGCTGCAGGAGCCACCAAAGGTAACCTGCAGTGAGTCCCAACAGCCTGGCTTGTTGCCCGGGAGACCTTGTGGGGACCTTCCCACTCCCAGTTTGTCCTCACCAAGCACAGACTCATCTGTTATCAGACACCCCTCTTTTGCTGTGCCGCTTCCCAGGCCCCCACATCAGAGCAGAAGGCTCCCAACACTCAGAGAAGCATCTCTGCCAATGATGGCCTGTGGCCTGGTCTTAAATGTCAGTGACTGGGAGCACTGTGGAAGCAGGGGTTTGGGGGCTTGGAGGGTGAGGGGAAAGAGAAGGGCCCCAACTCAGAGCAGTCCGCCTGGAATAACTCTCCTTCTTGTTCCCTTCCTGACAGAGGCCCCCGAGGAGCAAGCCGGTAACTGACCTTGGCTCCTCCCTGGGGTGTAGGGGCCACCTGGCCCCGTCTTGGTGCTTGCCCTGGGCTCTTTCTGTGGGTTGGGCTTGTTCTATCATAGAGGACTGGCCTGGGAGAAGCCCCAGGGTTGAGGGTGGAGAGGGCACCTGGAGATGTGGGGCTTCTCGGAGTCCCCCAAATAGCTGCTTCTACCTGTTTTGCATCCAGATCTGGGAATCTCTCAGAATGCCCTCCGTGGGGCTTAGGTAGGATAGGGTGGGCTTACTTCCTGGGGCTTCCTGAGGCCAGTTTTCCCCGAGTGTTCCCTTCTCTCCACTGGTTTGGTAGCAGGTGTCTCTTCCTCTTGCACGTCAGGGTGGAGGCCACTAGGGGGCAGCAGGCACCGTGGTAACGAATGGGCTGCAGCTTGGGCACTTGTGCTTGCTTGGAGGCTTGTGAATGGCTAGGGCTTAGTCTGCCTTGAAAGAGCTCTGCTGCCTTCCTCTGAGAGTACATTGATGGGTGGGGGCTCTGAGCACCTCTTCACCCCTTTCTCCTCAGTTTAGAGAAAGCGGTGCTGTCTCTGAACGGCACCTGGGGCTTTGAGGGGATGTGAAGGGCCCCAGGCTGCTCAGCAGGAGTGAGGGGGGAGCGCATGGAGGAAGGGGGGGGGGAGCATGGAGGAACAGGCATCTGGGTGTTAGCTTCTTATGATCCCAGCAGGTGGCATACCTACCAGAAAGGAGGCAGGCTCTGAGTTGTCGCCAGACTGTGTGGGCAGGCACGTGTGTGGGCGTGTGGCTATGTCTTGAGGAAGTGCTTTCATTCTGAGGAGATGACAATCCCAGGTTTCTTATACAGTGGCACCTCGGTTTTCGAACATCTCCGTTGATGAACATTTCGGTTTACGAACGCCGTAAATTTTGTGGATCTATGGTATCATTAGATAGCAAAATTCATGCTAAATTTGCAGTTTTAGGGGTTGGTTTTAAAGGTCTGGAATGGATTAATCCATTTCGCATTACTTTCTATGGGGAAACCGCCCCTCGGTTTTCGAACGTTTCAGAACTCGAGCGGTCTTCCGGAACAGATGAAGTTAGAAAACCGATGTACCACTGTAACCCTACTCAGTGCTGACTTCAGGTGGAGAGCTCTGGATATGTCAGCACTTGGACCTTGTTGAGTAGGGTCTGTTACCTCCTCAGAGCTTCCAGTATTTTCCAGGGTGTGTGTGTGTTAGAGCGTCTTTGTAAGTCTTTCTGTGTGTACGTGTCAGTGTGATTACATTCATAAACATACTCCTTTGAGATTGTAAGTGTGTGTGTTTGTGTTTCTGAATCTGAATATGGTTGTGTTTTCCCGCCTGCTCATTCTCACAAACCCCCACCCTCCACGGTCCCTTCCCGTGGGCCTGGCGGGCTCAGTTGATGACTATTTGCTAACATGCTGTTTTTCTTTGCATGCTGCATGCTGGTCCTTTGCCTTACAGAAGCTGCTGAAGGTAAAACCTTGTTCCTTGTTAGCTTTCCCTAATTACTGTGATTAGACACATGTCGGCTGAGGCCCGTCTGCCTGCGTGGGCTGCTCCCTTTCCTCTGAGGCTTTTTCATATCCCCACTGTTGGGCCACGGGTGGGTGTTTGTGTCCTCCCCTGGCACATGCCTAGAGGTAAAGGGAGGGTCCTAATGCGTTCATGGAAGAGGAAGGCACCGTACTCTCTCATGGTACGTCCCCCACGGCACAGGTGGTTCTCATGCTCATCACAGGTGGGCTGGCTCATCCTCTCACTGTATTTCCCCAAGTCGGATGTTCACAGCTCACTGGCTGCCCCCTGGTGGTGGCAGTGTGGAGTTATCTCCTCTTCTAGGATCTGCTCATTCTCTCTACCCCCGAGGGACACAGCTGCTGGCTGCCCTTGTTTTGCCTGAAGCCCTCTGGTGTCATCATGGCTGGTTTTTCCTCTGGAAGATGCCAACTCCCCAGTCCTATGGGAACGGGGAGCCAAAGGGCACAGTGGTCATCAAATGGCCTAAAGAGGAAGACCCAAGATGCCAGATCCTTTTTTCTACCCCATAGCTGGGCGCAAGCAGTTTGCTCGCCACGAGTGGGCCCAGAAAGCCGCATATCTGTTGGGATGCAGCCTGGAGGAGCTCTCCTCAGCCATCTTCAAGCACCAACACAAGGGTGGTACCCTGCAGCGTTCTACCTCTTTTCGCCAGGGCCCCGAGGAGAGCCTGGGAGATGGCACAGGTACCCTGAGCCCCTTGGCTGGCAGGTGTGATTGGGAGGCCTCATCCAGGGCTCTCTGCTGCCTCTGCCATGGGGAGACTGCTGGGGTGGATAGAGCTTCCATCAGGGGGAAAGGCCCGGCCCCCAACCCCCTGCTGACTTGGCCCTGGGAGTATACCCAGGTGGGAATCCCAGGGAGCAGGAGCTAGAGCTGATCCTCTTGCCCCATAGGCCTCAAACTGAGTGCACTGGAGTGTTTAGAGGGCATGGCGTCTGGCCTCTACAGCGAGCTCTTCACCCTTCTCGTCTCTCTGGTGAATAGGTGAGTGCCAGGCAAGAAGGCCTAGGAGCTCTCTGGTTTCTGCCTTGACAGAGGTGGAGTTGATGATGCCTTTGTGCTTGTGGGATTGCTGAGGCAGAGCCATCCTCCACCACCAGAGGGCTCTCTGTCCTTTAGGCCAAGAGAGGCACCTCCTCCCCACCAGGGTCCTGGGCTCCCGCACAGGGATGGATGCTTGGCTTGGGCAGGATGGGGCTGCTTGGGCATGAGGGGCAGACCAGTGGGGCCTGTTCTGTGGAATTGCCCTGGCCAGCTCTGACCCAGCCTCTCTCTGTGAAGGGCTCTCAAGTCCAGCCAGCACTCACTCTGCTCTATGATGATTGTGGACACTCCGGGCTTCCAGAACCCCGAGCAGGGTGGGGCGGCCCGTGGGGCCTCCTTTGAGGAGCTGTGCCACAACTACGCCCAGGACCGGCTGCAGAGGCTCTTCCACGAGCGTACCTTTGTGCAGGAGCTGGAAAGATACAAGGAGGTAGCACTTGACCTTGTCTCTGCCTGCCACCCCCAACCCCCTCTGGCCTTGGCCCCCTCAGGGAGGGCATCTGTAGATGCGGAAAGGAAAGCAGCCCTGCTGGCTGCCCCTTCCCTGCTTTTACTCTCTTGTCATATCTGTTGGCTTTCTAGACTACTTGACTTTTCTTGCCCAGGCTGCAGTCTTACTTTGTGGAGAGTTTGCTCCCCAAGAAGCTATGCATTCAGGGTCCCTGGGTGCCCCTCCTTGCCCACCTTCAAAGCACCACCTAGGCCCTGTGAATTGCCGCCATGCAGTTGCTGCCTCCACGTGTGGCGGGCCTGGCCTTCCCTGTCTCCTTATCTGTTAAGGTGGTGATTGATGATTAAGGACCCCTTCATAAAAGGGTGTCCCAAATGGGACGAGATCTGGAAATCCTATCTCATGTGGAGGTGAGGGATATTGATCCAAGGGAGGGTATTTATCAGGGTTGAGAGAAGATTCAGGAGGAAAATGACAGTTGCCTTCGAGTGTTTCAAGGATGCGTGTGAAATCGAAAGCAAGCTTACTCCGAGTAGCCTAATCAATGGGTATGAATAACAGGCATGTGTGACTTTAGCTCAGTATAAAAGGAGGTTAGAAGAAGCTTGACTGTCCAGAGATACAGTGCGGTGCCTTGGGAGGTGGTGAGCATTTGTCAGTCGGACTACTGGAGGGCTCTTGCGTGGGACGGGAGGTCATCCTTGCTGACCCTAGCTTGCTCATAGAGCTGTGCCACGCACATGGCCCTGTGCCCCCGTGCTCACTACCCCTCTGCCCTCTTTCTTAGGAAAACATCGAGCTGGCGTTTGATGACTTGGAGCCGGCCACAAATGATTCTGTAGCTGCTGTGGACCAAGCCTCCCATCAGACCCTGGTAGGAATTCCAGTGAGGCCCTGAGCTGGCCTTCTCTCTCCTTTCTCAGTCCTCTACCTCAGTAGAGCCCGCCACCCCATAAAAGCTGCTGCCAGTGGTGCCACTGGAAGCTGAGGGGGGCCTAGTAATCAGGCCTAGACACCAGGCACTTTAGAGCTATTGGTCCTAGCCCTCAGCCTGTCTGCCAGGAAGGTGGCACTTCCTTCTGTTGTGCAATGGGGAGCCTCGGCCCCTGAGTGTCTGGCTCAGAGCCAGACAGGAAGTTGTACCTCCTCTCTTACCAGCTGGGACACAGGCCCCATTCTGTGTCTGACTGAGCCTCAGGTATGTCTGCCAGCAGCCCTGGTATCTCCTCGTAGGTGGTGAGGAGCTGGTTGGGCCCAGAGGACATAGTTATTCCCTCCCATTGTCCCCAAGAAGAGGACTGATGCAACCTAGCATTGTGCCCAAGCAGGGAAACTGCCCAGCTATAGACTCCCACTGGGGACCACGTGGGTCTGACCCCTCGCCCCTCACCCTTGGGGATGGGCTTTGTCACCCTTTGGGCTAGTGTCTTGGGCACCTTGCTGCCTGGGGACTGACTGGCCCAATGAGCATTTGGCGTGTGGTGATTACCTTCAATTAGGGAAGTTGCCTACGGTGCTTTATTGGAGAACTGGCATCTTTGCTAGGCTGCTGCTCTTCCTCCTCTGCTTTGAGTCCTGCCCCCTCTCCCTGTTCCTTGTGGTAAGGTTCTGCTGGGCCAGCAAGGGCGTGGGGCCCTGGGGAGAGTGTGCACCCCCCTGGAACAAATGCCCAAGCTCCACATCTCCCCAGGGAAGCTGTTTTTTCCCCTGACACCTGAGCTCCTGCGTTAGCCTCCCTAGAGCACCTTCGCCATTGCCAGGAGGGATGGGGAAGTCAGTCCTGTGGCTTAGGAGCAGTAGTGGTTCAGACAGTGGGTTTGGGAGGGGCTTGGCCATCCTTCCCTTTTTTGCTCTCCCTATCTGATGGGCCTTGGCATTGGGCAGCTGCACTTTGGGGACCGGGCTCCTCAGTGCCCAGCCTGTCACTCACTGTCCAGTGGCTTTGTTGCTCATTCCTGCTGGCAGCTCCAGCCGCTCTGGGCCCTTCGTTGCCCATCAGTCCTTGACCACCCTCTACTTCCTTCTGGTAATTACTCCACCTCCCTTGGACAGCTGTGGGCAGGAGATACAGGCAGCTGAGATCCAAAAGAGGGAAAATGGCACTTCTCTTAATTCTCCTGTCCCCCAGTCCCTAAAGTCCAGGCCAGAATGGAGTGCAGGGAACAGAATGGAGTCCTTCTTGCTCGAGGACAACTTGGGAATTCCATAGAAAAGTCACCTTCAGATCAGACGTGGCCACAAGCTTAGTTTGTTTGGACTGCATGGGGTATTAGAAATCAGAATTCAGTATTTCCACCTTCTCCTGAAAAACTGGTGGATTTATCAACACTAGGCCATTCTTCCAGGACAGAAGTTGGCTGCAACTGAGTGGTGGCTGTTTCCTTTCGATGGGGAGAGCTGTTCTCCACTCACCCCAGCTCCGACCATTGGGGCTTTCGTATCCATGAAGTCACCCGTCTTATGCTTTATGCACTTGAGTTTATGACTCTGCAGTGACCCACCTTCCAGGGTTCACCCCCACCCCATACCGCTGTCACTGACTGACAGCTTCCTTTGGGCCATGCAGACACTCAGGGCCTCACAGCCTTTATCTGGTTTATTCTGCCTGGGAGGTGATGCCTCCCAGGCAGTGTGGGGCTCACGCTAGCCCCTGTGACCTGCAAGAGGATGAGAACAGAGAAGAGCCTCGGGGTTGTGGGCTTGGCTTGAGAAGGCTTCAGTCTGTGGTGACTTCGGACACAAGTCCTAGGAAGCATTTTGCAGTGGGCTTCTGTCTCTGATCTTTCTGGCCCTCTCTCCCTCCTTGCTGCCCACCTTCTCCACAAGGTGTCAGCAGTGAGTGGCAGGAGCTGCAGTGTGTGTGTGCCGTGTGTGCATGTATGTGTGCAGCGTGTTTCGAGTGTGTGGTTGGGGACGGGGGCACTAGCTCCTTTCTCACAGCTCCGTGTGACCCAGTGGGATTTCTTTGCTTCGCCACAGGTCCGCTCACTGGCCCGCACGGATGAGGCAAGGGGCTTGCTGTGGCTATTGGAAGAGGAGGCTCTGGTACCAGAGGCTACCGAGGATGCCCTCTTGGAACGCCTTTTCTCCTACTATGGCCCCCAGGAAGGTGACAAAAAAGGTAGGTGGCACCCCGGGAGGGCAGGTCTTCTGCTGCTTCTCCGGAGGACCCACGTATCTGGGTCCAGGTAGCACTGCCTGGGGACCCACCGAGTCCCTGGGCTTTTGGGCTTAGGCCCTGATGATCTTGCTTCTCCCACGCTCAGGCCAAAGCCCCCTCCTGCGCAGCAGCAAACCACGCCATTTTCTCCTGGGTCACAGCCATGGCACTAACTGGGTAGAGTACAACGTGGCTGGCTGGCTGAACTACACCAAGCAGAACCCAGCCACCCAGAATGCCCCCCGGCTCCTGCAGGACTCCCAGAAGTAAGAACACTACTCACTCTGCCCTTGTCCCCTCCCCAGGGCTGTTTGGGGCTCCCTGGTTTCAGAGGCCCCCTCACCAGCAGGGTAGATAACCCCCACTTCCAAAGAAGCAACAGCCAAGGCTCGTTGGCCTTGAGGGCACGGGGGTGACCTCCTGGAGAGGAGGTGGGGACAGACATGGTTGGAGGAACCTATAGTTTTAAATTTAACTACCCCCCCTGCATTCTTCACAGAAGATAGGAGTAGCCTTAGAAACCCCTCAGTCATAGAAGCCCTGTCATCCATTCAATTATTCAACAGACCATTATTCGGCACCTACTCTGTGCCAATGAATAAAACACAAATCCTGCCTGTGTGGAGTTTACGTTCTAGCAGGGGGAGATGGGTAATGACCAGTAGATGAAATAGTAGATTCTATCTTCTGTCAGATGTTAAGTTCTTCTACTGTCTCCTGCAAGATGGGCACCCCTTTCCCTCCTCTACCCTCCCTGGTGATGGGGAACAGATCGCCCACTCTGTTCAATCCCTCCCTACCCCTCGGCTTCTACCCACCCTGGTTTTCTCTTCTCACTATGTGGAGATTTCTCTCGAGTTTCTCCGTAGGGTGTGGAACATGCAGCCCCAGCCCAGCGAGCCCAGGCCCCTGGCCACAGGGGTTCAGGGGTTGTTTGGCTTCCTAGGAGCTTGGAGAAGGAACGGCCTCTACTGCTCCATGAAAGTGACTTCTTTCCTTCCTTTGCTCTCCCGCCTCTGGCAGAAAAATCATCAGCAACCTGTTTGTGGGCCGAGCGGGCAGCGCCACAGTGCTCTCGGGCTCCATTGCGGGCCTGGAGGGCGGCTCACAGCTGGCACTGCGCCGGGCCGCCAGCATGCGGAAGACATTCACCACAGGCATGGCGGCTGTGAAGAAGAAGTCGCTGTGCATCCAGGTTAAGCTGCAGGTGGTGAGTGTGCCAGCCCAGGCCCCAGCGTCCTTTCTCACCCCTGCAGGTAGCCTGCGCATTCTGCGCACACTCAGGTCACCCAGGGCCTGCTTGGTGTCCTACTCTGGCCTGATGGCTGTTGGTGGGGTCCCCTTTGCAGTGCTGCTGCCTGAGTGGCCACTCAGGCCTGCTGAGGGCAGAGTTGTCCAGGCTCAGTATGTCTTGGCCAGTGGTGGGACACCTGCCATCTGCAAGGAGTGGCAGTGCTGGCACTAGTCCCTGTTCTTCTGGGCACGGGCTGGGCCATCAGAGTCCACTGAGGGCTGTCCCTTCCCCTTTGGCAGGATGCCCTCATTGACACCATCAAGAAGTCGAAGCTGCATTTCGTGCACTGCTTCCTGCCTGTGGCGGAGGGCTGGGCTGGGGAGTCCCGTTCTGCCTCCTGCCGCCGAGTCAGCAGCAGCAGCGAGCTGGACCTGCCTTCAGGAGACCACTGCGAGGCTGGGCTCCTGCAGTTGGATGTGCCCCTGCTCCGGGCCCAGCTCCGTGGCTCTCGCCTGCTGGATGCCATGCGCATGTACCGCCAAGGTGGGGCCTCCTTCCCTCTCAACTCCTGCTTCTCTTTTCTGGAGCTGCCCCGCCCCTCCCCCTCCCAAATGGGGCCTATGGGGCTAGGGGAGGGCTGTTCCCCTCCTGTCTCTGGACTGGCCCTCGATCGCTTTTCTGCTCTGGTACCTCCTCTGTGGGGTCTCTCTTCTTGTCACTCCAGCCCAGTCTGTTTTTTCTTTTTCGCTCTACCTTGCTGACTTCCCTCTGCCTCCTCTCCCTTCCGTATTCCAGTCCTCTGTATCCCCCTGCCCTCCCCGCTCCACGTGCCCTGTTTCCACAGCTCCCCAGCATCCCCTTCCCTCGTTCGGACGGGTCAGCTCTGCCCACAGCAGCAGACTCAGTGCCCTCGTGGAGCCATATGCTCAGTGGCGGTAACGACCTCCAAGAGCAGGCAGATGGCTGGGCCAGCGCCCCAATGAGAAATGAGGTGCTAAGTCTTTCTGAAGTACTTAAAATTCCCTCAGAAAGGTCGGACGAACTCTTTTTATGGATCCATCCGGAGGAGAGAACAGAGAGGGTGATATAATAGTAGTTAACGTCCTTAGAGTATTTGTGGTATACTAGACGCTATACTAAACTCATCACATACATTAGCTCATTTAATCTCACAGCAGCCTCATGAGATGTAAGTACGATTATCATTCCCAGATGAGGAGACCGAGGCTCAGAGAGATTAAGTAGCTTGCCCAAGGTCACACAGCTCATGAGTGGCAGGGTGAGATTTGACCCAAGCAGACCAGCTTCCCAGTTCATGCCTCCCAAGCAGGGTTTCATTTTCCTGAGAAGTTGTGAGTTGCCAGGTTTCTGCCCTTTTTTCCTTAGCTAGGAGAGCAGGCAGGGTCCCTCCCACCCAGTTCCCTATGGGCACCGTCACTTTTCCTCAGCAGCAAAGCCAGGAAACGGGCTCCCTGCCCTGCTCTAAATAAATCATCGATCTGTCCCCACGTCTTGATATGGAGTTGGTGTTTATTATTTCAAAACCAGATTGTTACCGCTCTGAACCAAAATCAATGTGCTTTACTCAAACAAGCAGATCGATGAGACCAGCAGCAGCAGGGCCCCCCCCTCTCCGCCTCACTCAGCCCCCAGCCACCATCGATAGCACTGATGATTAATTAAGATGCCAGGCGTCCGGACCTGCTATCCTGGCCCATCAATTTAATTGCAATTCAGATACAATCAATAGCTCACTTTGTCTTGGCCCCTCAGCGGCCCCCGCCTCCTGTTTCAATTATCAGGCACATGCATCAGCCTCGTCTCCCCGTTGGAGGGTTTCCCAGAGCTAGCTAGGCGGGTGTAGTGGAGGGAGCCCCCGACTGGCTGTCGGGAGCCCGAGTCTGAAGTCCAGTTCTGCCTCCAGCCACAGCCTTTATGACCTTGAGCAAGGCAGTCTCAGGCCTCAGTTTCCAGTCTGGAAGATGAGCTGTATCTAGTCTCAGACCCTTGTCGGTTTGAAATTCTGTGATTCTGTAGGAGTGGGTCTCTTGGTCCTCTACTGTGAGCGCAGGTATTCTCAGGGTGACGTGGAGTAACCTCCTGCTGGCCGCCATCCTGACCTTGCTGCTACCCAGAAGCCATCACATTCTTGCCCCGACCTCAAGCCCAGACAGTAGGGGTTCTCTGTTAGAGGCGATACTCTAGGGAAAGAGAATCTACAAGTCTTTTTTGTCACCTGGCCTAGGACTCAAGGTCAGGATGGGGGCAGGAAGAGAGCCCTTTCTGATGTCCTGCTTCAATGGATTAAGAAAAGGAAGGGAACATTTTATTGAACACCCACCAAGGGAGCCAAGCTGTGCTTTCTACATATTTTCTCATTTAAGAGAAATGAGAGCTAAGCGATAGGGCCCCCATTTGAAGATGAGAAAACCAAGACTCAGAGAGGTTCAGTGACTTGTTCAAGGTCACATACTAGAAGCCAGGGCCAGGATTCTACCCCTAAGCCTATGCACTTTTCTTCTCAGCTATTCTCTAATGCCCTATTTTTGTTTTCTTCTTATAAAGTCCTCAAGACATTGTTCTCTCTGGGTTATAACAGAGTCGTAGACTTGGAGGGTTAGAAAGCATCTTAGAGGCCATCCAGGCTTTGATTTCCATAGCATTCCTTCCAGATGGTCAGCCATTCCCCGTTGGCATGCCTCACTGATGGGGAACTTGCTTCCCTCTAAAAGAACCTGTTCCCCTTTCAAACCCTGCAACCCCCTGTGGGGCCGCCCAATGTCTTGTCGGCCTCCAGTCCCTCGCCCCAGCCTCCTTCCTCTCTGCTCTCCTTTCCTGGGCTGTCCTCCACCTCAGGCTCTCCTCCTGCAGCCGTTTCTTCCCCTTCAGGTGACTCTCCCCTCCGGCTGCCCGGGCACCCCACTGGGAGCAGGCAAGCCACTGACAGACCTGGCCCTGACCTGCTGTCTCTCTAGGTTACCCTGACCACATGGTGTTTTCCGAGTTCCGCCGCCGCTTTGACGTCCTGGCCCCACACCTGACCAAGAAACACGGACGCAACTACATCGTGGTGGATGAAAAACGGGTAGGTCTGGGCCTCAGAGCCCCCCCAGACTCCCCTCCCTCTGCTCAGGCTCCTGACCTTCCTTGCCTAGAGGGAGCCGGGCTGGCCCTTGCTCAGGCTTCTGGTTTTGGAAGCAGGGCAGGGGCACATGGCAGCCAAGCTGTGGCAGTGGGAGAAGGCAGCCGGGGGTATGGACTACAGGAATCAAAGTCTTCCAGCTCTTGAGGCCTAAGGTGGGGGTGTCTGCTGTCTGGTGAGCCACTCCGTCCTCCCAGAGCCTCCCAGGTGGCAGATAGGAACTGGATTTTTGGTGTGCCTACAGAGGAGGCTGTGCCGCAGTCAGCCTGAGGCTCCGGGCTCCTTGTCAGCCTGGGTTGGTGAATTCCTGGCTGTAGGAGGGGATGTCTCCCTGCCATTCTAGGCTGTCACCTTGACCCCCGGAAGTGCCCCTTGAGCAGACGAACCCTCCTTTACTGTGCTTGGCCTCAGGCACCCATCCTGACTCTGAAAGCATCTCAGCGCTTAGGATGGCTTCCCTAAAAGGGAGACTACTTGCAGAACAGAGCACAAACCCCGTCCCCTTGCCCCGAGTCACAGACCCACATTCATGGTGGCCTCAGAGACCTCCCCACCCTTGCCATCCAGGACCTGCCAGTGTCCAGGGCGATCTCGGTATGAATGTGGGTGACCTGCCCCACACTCCCTTCTCTCTGACCCTTGACCTCCATTCCAGCCGCCCACTCATGGCTACACCCAGCACCTTGTCATCCCTGGAAATGCTCCGCCTCTCAAGTCTTAAATTCCAGTGCAGCCTTCTCTGACCTCAGACTCCTACCTGTGCATCTCACTCCCCTCTTCCTCTCGGGACACCTGCTCTTTGACTCCATCAAGACCTCTCCTTTCTGACTCCACTCCATCTTCTTTACTCTGTCCATTCCTTTCTGACTTTACTTCCCCTCCCACTCAACCACAACGCTGTGGTCCAGCCCTCCAGTCCCTTGGCCTTCCATTGCCCTCAGCCGTCCTGAGCACCTGCCTTGCCTAACCCCACCCTGAACGGCCAGCTTTGGGCATCTGCCCTACTAAGCTTGGGGCTCCCAAGTTGCTGTGGGAGAAACGATATAACCATGTAGACTCGAATTCCTACAGCTTCGTGGTCTCCAGCCTCACCTGGGCCCGTGGAGTCGCCTGGCAAGCTTTCCATGTGCTCCAGCCTTACCTGGTCCCCCTTCTAAGCTCCTTCCCTGATACTCCATTCTCCACCTTTCTCCTCAAACCCTCCCCAACCTCACCTTTCTGGGTCATCTTCCCAGCAGTTGACCTTGCCTCTAAACGCTAATATAATCGAGGCTCCAACTTCCTTCTCTGTCTTTTGTGCACTGTTCTTCATCTTCCCCAGCCCTCCTGTCTGGGTGGGAGAAGCGTCCCTCTCCTCGTGCAGTCCCTTCTGCCTGTGCTCTGGAACCCATTCCCTTTAGTCTCCCTGGAGACCTGCTCCGTTGGTGGTAACTCTTCTCTCCTGTCCCTCAGCCTCTCCTTCGCTGCTGGCTCTTTTCTTAGTGGAGAAACATTCCATAGACGTTGCTCTCAAACAGGAGCCTTCTGTCAACCCTCTCTCATGCCGGACTATTACCTGTCTCCCACCTGCCCATGCCATCAACACTTACTCTGCTCCGGCTGTTCCCCACCCCGCTGCCATTCATTCCTCCGCCCACAGCTGCCTGGTTCCCGTCCCTGACACCCTGGGACTGGTCTTCTTGTCTCCACACGCCCTTCACGTTGCCAGAGCTAGTGGACACTTTTCTGTGCTTCTTGGCAACATGTGAATGTAGACAACTCTGTTCTTTTTGAAACATTCTCTGCTCAGCTGCTTTGCTGCCGCTCCTGCTTTTCCCCTTGTCTCTCTATTCTTTCTTTTTCAGTCTGTCTGAGCTGCCCTTCTTCGACTTGTTCCTGAAATAGAGATCTCTCTCTTCTCTAAAACACTTTCCTTGGCTATATGTGTTTTCTGTTCTACAACCCTCTTCCGAAGCAACCTCATTCACACTCGTCACTTCAATTACCACATGTATATTGATGACTTTCAAATCAATACCTCTAGCCCAGGCCTCTCTCCTGAACTCCAGACGTGCATTCCTAGCTGACTGCGTTCTGGACTTCTCTGCCTGTATGCCTTATAGCACCTCAAACTCAGCATGGTCAAACCAAACTGACTGCAACTCCTCTCAAACTCACTCTTTCTCTTGTATTCTCTACCTTGAAGAATGGCACCATTATTTAATTAGTTCCATAAGTCAGAAACCTCAGTATGTTCCTAGCTTCCTTCCTCTCATCTGCCCCTCCCCCACACCTGCCAAAGCTCTGTCTCCTTCACATCTCCTCGTTTTTCCCCTCCTTTCTTCCCTTCCGGTCAAGCTCTGGCCTTCTCGTCTGTGGATTACTTCAGTAGCTGCCTAAGGAGATCTCCGTCCATCCGCCCTTGTGCCACTAGGATCTTTGTAGAATGAAAATCTGATCATGTCCCTCCCTGAGCAAACCCTTCAGGGGCTCTCAGCATACTGGCTCCACATACTTTGGCAACTGTCTACCTCTCTGGTTGTACATTAACTGCACCCCCTTCACTCCAAGTTGTGCCAACTATGAACACTTTTCTCGGTTCATTCTGTGTCTTGTGCTTCCATGCCTTTGCTCGTGCTAGTCCCTCTGCCTGAAATGCCCGCTCCCCGAAATGTCATCTCCCTGCAATGCCTTCTCCTGACTTTGGCTAATTTTTACTTGTATGTAAGGGCTCAACAAAGGCAACACCTCCTTTGGGATGCCTTCCACCTTCCCCCTGTCTGACTTAGATGCTTCCTCCTCTACGTACCTCAGTAATTCACTTGTCTCGCTCCCAGAAAAGATCGCTCATCCTGTGGGCATCCTGACAGCCCCAGAATCTAGCACAGTGCCTGACCCTCCTTTCAGTGGAAGCCTACTGAAAGTCCTTGTCGAATACATAAGGGACTCTGAATGGAGGCCGCGAAGCCCTGCATGGAGACGGGGAGTCCCTGGGTGGGCCCCCTGACAGAGGCTTCTCTCTGCAGGCGGTGGAGGAGCTGCTGGAGTCCTTGGACCTGGAGAAGAGCAGCTGCTGCATGGGCCTGAGCCGGGTGAGTTATTCCTACGGGAAGGCAGTCAGGCCCTTACTCTCTGGTCCCCCTGTCCACATGGGTGACCCTCCGCCTCCTGCCCTCCCTGCTCAGTCCAACATCAGGAGTGTCCTGGGGTCCCTTCGGAGTCTTGCCCCCCCAGCCACTCTGGGGCTGCTCTTCCTCTCAAGCGCCCCATTCGGGGCTGGAGGCCGGGAAGTTAGATATTCTAGCTGCAGCAAACTTCACTTTCCCTCCCTCTGAATAACTGGCTTGTTCAGTGTTGTGAACACCTCTGTGATGTCAGGAGGGAGTGGGTTGGAAGGTGGCCCTGAACTTGACCTGGGTCCTGGTATGGGAAGTGGGGAAGACAGAAGAGAAGGGAGTTTGGAGAAGCAGGAAGCCAATAGGCAGAGTGCTCCAGAGGGCAGAGCCCCCTTTGGCAAGTCGTCCAGGGCTGCCAGCGTCCCAGGACAAGCAGGACATGGCAAGGCTGTGCCGCCACCACCCTCCCACGGGGCACATTCCTCATCGGAATGGAACGTGGTGCATAAAAGGCAGGCACGCCTGGCCCTAGGTGCCAGTCTGCCACATCACTCCACACCAAAGGGTCAGCCGAGCGTCCCTCCCACGGCGCAGGGAACCCCTCATACCCCTCTCTCCTGAGACTGGGAGTTTTGACCAGCGGCATCCACGTATGTGCTCCAAGGGCTGTGGTGGGAGGGAGAGCAGTTGGGAACGCCGGGGGGTGGGGGGTGGGGTGTAGACCTGTTCATCTGTCAGCAGACAGGGAAGGAACCCCAGGTCGCGGGGCCGTGTAGGGAGCGTGAGCTGGAAGGGGAGACTTACAAAAAAGGCTCAACTCTTGCTGGTCCACTGTCTTCTCTCTGTGCTGCACTGAGTCAGTTTTTGGTTTCTCGCGCCCCCTCCCTCACTGGGAATCCCTTTCCTGTCCCCTCACCCTATCTTTGTTTTTGTTGTGCCTAGTGTTCCCTTGTCCTTTTGGCACTGGCGGTCCCTGCTGGTTTCTAGCCCTCAGTTTCTGGTTCTACTCTTCTGTTTCTTTTCTTGGTGTCTGTGTCTTCTGCGTCCCACTCTCTTTCTATGTCATTTTTCTGGTTTTGGTTTCTGCTGTCTGGCTTACCTCCTCTGTCTCCCACTCCCCAAATGTCTCTAAGCCCTGTGTGGAGATGGGGAGTCTCCAGGCTGCTAGTTGAGTTTCTTCCCTGGGAAGCCTGCAGTCAAAGTTTTCACTTCAGCCGCTTGGTGTCTGCCTGCGTGGGCTCCTGCCCCTCTGGCAAGCTGAGCTGCTGCTGGCTGGCATTGCGAGTGGCACCTCCTCTAAGGCATGTCTTGGGCAGGAGAGGGCCTGTACAGGCTGGTCCTCTTCCCGGCTGTCATTTTAGTCCCTCTGCATCATCCCAGTGCCTGGCTGAGGCAGTCGAATCCCAGGGCTCACTCCTGCTCTGGGCAAAATTAGGGGTAGGGGTGGATGTTTGCTCACATCTGGTTTGGGAAAGAAGTTTCAGGACTTCTAAGCTATGATCAACACTGGCTGGTGGTCACTGTTTGTCACACTGCGTCAGACAAGGGAGGAGCTCAATCTGAGCCCACAGGACCTTGGTCGAGGCAAAGGCATTGGGGGTCTGGGAGCCTCCTGTTGTTTGTAAGATTTGTATGGATGGGTGTGTTGGAGACGAGATGGCCGCGAGCCTTCCCCTAACACTCAGAAGGACTCCTAGCCTCACAAACGTATCGCTGTTCAAGAGAGGTTTGAGGCAGCCCTAGCCTCTAGAACATCCTTTCTCTTTGCATTGTGTTTCCGAGCCATTCTCTGCCCCCCACCTGGCACCTTACTTCCGCTCTAGTCAGACAACCATGTGTGCTGACCCCTGGCAAGATTTTCCCCCTCTGGGAGAATCGTGGCCCCTGGGGGGATCTCAGGCTCACACATTGTGGAAAATCAAGGCTCAGGTGGGACTCAGGACCCATGGGAGATCTCAGACGCTCAGCCCTGCCGGTGGGATGTGGGGAAGTGTCTTAGAGAACTGAGCTGGCTTTCTCCCAGGCCAGCCTTAGGGGACTAGGTTTCCACAGAGTCGCCAGAGGCAAAGCTTTCTCAGCAGAGAGTATAGGCCCTCTCCCCATTTTTCCCCTGAGGGGAGGCCTGGGGATACTCTACCTAATGGTTCTGAGTGTTTCCCATGGAGTTCAATTCACATCTTCACTTTGCCCCACAAAAGGGAATTTTCTGTGTGCCGGGCAAGGTGGAGGTGGGTATATACCTAGGTATCCTTTTGCCCTCTCTAAGGAAACTAGAGCCTTCTTTTCACCTGACCATTTTCCCCGCTCTTCTTCCTCTCTTAGCAGTGAAACTTTTATCCAGCCCCAGCTCAGGCCACCAAAGAGGGAGAGGAAAAGCTGGGTGTGGGGGTTTCCAGCTGGTTCTTCTCACATCTGCCCTCCAGCCCCCAAACCTGTATGACAGGTCCCTTGACTGGGCCAACTTGCACCCACCACACTGGCTTCTTCAAGAGATGAAACCTGGGTGTGTGGGTGGGGGTGGGGTGTTGGCACTTGAAAGAGGAGATGTCTGAAATGAAACTGAGCAGAGAGGGTACAGAGAAGAGGCCCCTACTCCTTCCCCACTCCCCTTTCTCTGCATACTGCTTCCTGGACCTTTTTCTTCTCTCTCTCTCTCTCTTTTTTTTAAACTTTCATTTATTTTAAGCGTGTTTTTCCAGGCCCCATCAGCTCCAACTCAAGTAGTTGTTTTAACCTAGTTGTGGAGGGCACAGCTCACAGTGACCCATGTGGGGATCGAACCGGCGACCTTGTTGTTAAGAGCACTGCACTCTAACCGACTGAGCTAACCGGCCGCCCCAGGACCTTTTCCTTCTTACACACATACACCACCATCCGCTTTACCTGATCCCAAGCAGCTGGATGCCAGAGGCAGTTGGGCCCTGTGGTGGGCAGTGGGCACAGGGGCATGGACAGTGTCGCTGGCAGTCCTGGGGGAAGAAGAAGCCACCGTGGATGTTGCTGAGGGCTGTCCTCTCCCCATTTGACCAGTGGCTGCTTCATTTACTTCTTTCCTAATACCTTCCCTTGGCTTTCCTCTGCTTTCATCTCTCTTTGAAGCTAGATTTCCCTTCTTACTCCTCCCCTTCCCAAGCCTCCCCACCCCCAGCTTGGCCCTCCTCCTTCAGCCTTCCTGGCTGGGGCCTCTTCTTGCTCCTTCCCTATTCTCTTGGACACTTGGATTTTCAGGCTCTTCCCAGGCCAAGGGCCACACTTCTGGGCCTGCTGGTTTCCTCGGCGGGGCTGCCCTGTCCCGGTCTCCTGCCTTCACCCGGCCTGCTTCTCCACAGGTGTTCTTCCGGGCGGGCACATTGGCACGGCTGGAGGAGCAACGGGATGAGCAAACCAGCAGGAACCTAACCCTGTTCCAGGCAGCTTGCAGGGGCTACCTGGCCCGCCAGCACTTCAAGAAAAAAAAGGTGCTGCTCCAGGGACATCCTCGTCCCCCAGCCCAGCCTAGCTGGGCAGAGCTGAGTTCCTGAGTTGGGGTGGAGAACTGGAGGGAACATGCAGGGGCAGGAAACTAGTTTTGGAGCTATGGGTTATTGTTATCTGGGGGAGAAGAGGCAGAGACCTCCCAGGGCGGCCATGCCCTGGGCCAGGATGGAGAATGGGCAGCTCCCTGGTGCCAGTGAGAGTGCTGGTATGCCCAGTGATGGGGCCATGTGGCCTGGTCCAAGGGTTAGGGTGGGGTGGGGGAGCAGGGCCCAGGCAAAGGTGGGCTCTGGATCATAGGCTGCTCCATGAAGATTAAGGAGCTGTGTCAGCGACTCCTTTTCTTATTAGCAAGTCCATAAAACAGCCGGCACCGCCGCCTCTTGTGTTTCAGCAAGATTAGGTTTTATAGCACATCCAGGCCAGGGTGGTGGAAATAATAAGGCAGCAAATAAAGCAGATGAAGTTATTCCTAACGATGGCGGAGCGGTTAGTGCCCAATGCAGTGCTCCCAGGGCCTGGCTCTCTGTCACCCAACCTCTGAGAGATGGAGGGAGGCTGGGTGCAGAGGGAGCGTTTGCCTCCAGGTCAGAGGGCCAGAGAAGCAGCCCAGCGGGGAGGATCCTGGCCAGGCCTGGGACTGAGAGCCCCACTGTGTGCCGCTCCCACCCCACCTTAGATCCAGGACCTGGCTATTCGCTGTGTGCAGAAGAACATCAAGAAGAACAAAGGCGTGAAGGACTGGCCCTGGTGGAAGCTCTTTACCACTGTACGACCCCTCATTGAGGTGCAGCTGTCCGAGGAGCAGATCCGGAACAAAGACGTATGTCAAAGCCCAGGGAGGGCCTGGTCACTGAGAGGAAAAGGACTGGAGTTCATCCATGGGGGCGAGAGTCTTGTCCGCTCCCAAGTGCTCCTTTGTTTAGTCCCTAAAGCTGATGACCTTGAACTATGCCCATCAAACAGAAGTCATCCGCCGGGATGCTGGCTGAGCCCCTGGGTAGCCTCTTAGGTATAAAATCTTGGGCAGCCTCGGCATATGGGGAAGGGTCTAGGGAAGGAGCCCCTGGGAGGCAGGGGCTTCCTGTTCCCTTGTGTACTAGCCCGAGCTTCACCAGCTTCATTCACCCCAGGGGTGCAGATCGTGGGCCCCAACCTCTTGTAGAGCCTCTGGCTCACTTTGCCCTCTTTACTGCACCCTAGGAAGAGATCCAGCAGCTGCGGGGCAAGCTTGAGAAGGTGGAGAAGGAGCGGAATGAGCTGCGGCTCAACAGTGACCGGCTGGAGAGCCGGGTGAGTGACTCCTCACACCAGACAGACTGACCCACCTCCCGGGGAGGCTGGGCCCAGGAGGCCCCCCCCCCCCCCCCCCCCCCCGCGTTCCAGCTGAGTGAGGCAGGCATTTCAACTGGTGGCATCTCCCTCCCCCCACCCCAGATCTCGGAGCTGACATCGGAGCTGACGGATGAACGTAACACGGGAGAGTCCGCCTCCCAGCTGCTGGACGCGGAGACCGCGGAGAGGCTCCGAGCTGAGAAGGAGATGAAGGAGCTGCAGGTGAGGACAGGGCCAGGGTGAAGACAGCGGCGGCCACACTCTAGTGCCCATCTGCTCCCCCCAAAGACAGGTGGCAGCTTTGCCACTAACCCAGCACCCCTGTCTGCCCTGGGTAAGCACGTGACCACGATCTGTGGTTCAGGGGTGCGGGGGTACTGAGTGAGGGTTGGAATGGCACACCTCCTCCCCTCCTCTCCTGCAGACCCAGTACGATGCACTGAAGAAGCAAATGGAGGTGATGGAAATGGAGGTGATGGAGGCCCGTCTCATCCGGGCAGCGGAGATCAACGGGGAAGTGGATGATGACGACGCAGGTGGGTCTGAGGCCGGAAGAGCTTGGCAGTGGCCTAAGTGGCAAGCGCTGATGCCCATGCCTGGGTTACCACACCCCTTGTCCAGCCTGTCTCCCGGGTAGAGTCTGTTATAAGGCTGAAGTGCAATAAGTAGATAGAAAGTAGACGTGCCAATAAATGCAGGGGATTATCTTAGAGGACTGTAACAACCATGGTAATGATAACATCTGAGGGCCAAGGTCTGGCAGTCCCTGGGGAGACGGTAGCACACATAGCCACCTCACCCTCTCTAGTCTTCTCTCAGCTAGTGGCTCCTGCCATCTTGGGTGGAAGCCATCATTCCAGAGACTTTTCTGCGTCCCTCTGGCTGACTCCACCTGCTGGCCCTCCCTGCCCCATCCTTCTTCCCCTCGGCCCTTTCTCGGGGACTCTCAGAAGCTCAGTCTTCCCTTGTCTGCCGCCAACCCCACAGGTGGTGAGTGGCGCCTGAAGTATGAGCGAGCTGTGCGGGAGGTGGACTTCACCAAGAAGCGGCTCCAGCAGGAGTTCGAGGACAGGCTAGAGGTAGAGCAGCAGAACAAGCGGCAGCTGGAGAGGCGGGTGAGTCTGCTGGAAGCCATTGAGGCCTGTGCCGGGGAGGAACTGGGAGGGGCTTGGCGCCACATGTCGGCCAGTGAATGGCCAGTGAATGGCCAGCGCAGGCAGGCCCTGGGGGCAGTAGGGGAGGGTTGGCATGTTTGCCTCTGGGTGCAGGGGACAGCCAAGGCCACACTGTTCTTCAAGTGTCTTAGTTCCCCGGATGTCCCTGAACTTCATCCCTCGTCTCTGAGTCTCCCCCTCACTCACCCACCTCCTTCGTCTTACCTGCTCCCCCAATACTCCCCGGCCTCTCAATGGCCACTGACCCTGTACCCCATTTCGGCCCCTAGCTCGGGGACCTGCAGGCAGATAGTGAGGAGAGCCAGAGGGCTCTGCAGCAACTCAAGAAGAAGTGCCAGCGGCTGACGGCTGAGCTGCAGGACACCAAGCTGCACCTGGAGGGCCAGCAGGGCCGCAACCATGAGCTGGAGAAGAAGCAGAGGAGGTGGGTGGGTCCCCTGCCCTGGGCGCAGAGGACTTCCTAGGACAACCCCAGACAGGGCCCCCTGCCTCCCCCTCCAGGGAAGCAAGGAGGGAGGGAGGGCCTGAACTTGGCCTGGGTCCTTGCCTTCCAGTCAGTCGTCCTGGAATGTGAACCGGTCTCACTCCTGACCTCTGAGGAGGACTCAGGCCACATCCCCACTGAGGGCCTGCTCAGCCCTCTGCTCCCCAATGTGCTGAGAACAGGAAGGATGGGTGCCAGCCAGGCCCTGTGCAGGGCCTCCTCCACCACGGCCCTGCCCCTCGTTCCCACCCAGCGCCCCATCTCTCCCTTGCCTCAGCTACTCCAACACACTCTCCTGACTAATGTCATTAGACTACCGTGCCACTTCCATCTCATTATGTTAATGGCACAAAGGAGGGGGGCAGCCCGCACAGGAGAAAATCCAATCTAAATTAATTTCCCTGGCTGGGGATGGGAATGGGACGCCTTTATTAGCAACACCGAGGAACCCACACACCCTGGGAACAGCAGGGTGCCCCAGGGAGTGGGAACAGCGCCTGGCTCCCCTCTGCAGGGGAGGGGTACTCAGCAGAGGCACTAGTTGCCTTTGCAAAGGGGCAGCCCCACACTCACGACCCTGGGGGTGAGAACTGCAGAGCTGAGTCCTCCCAGTGACCCGGGATTACCCTCTGCCTCCTGGGTGAGCCTGCTTTGCAGAGTGAGAGGAAATAAGAAGGTCTTATATTCCTCCCTCTGTGACTCCCTGCTTCCCTAGTTCTTATCTTTACCCCCACTTTCCCTTTACCTAGAGACAGGCACACTGAGCAGGGACCTCCCCTTCTGAGCACCCCAATGACAGTGCCAGTGCAGCCTAGTTACCATCTTGCCGCACTCCCTACGGGGCAGCTCATTAGGTTTCAGCTGCCCAGAGTTTTCTTAACTTTTTTTTTTTTTTTTTTTGATATGGGGTTGGGGTAGGGTGGTGCTATTCAGTTTTCTGCAGGAACCTGATTAGCTGTGCAGGGAAGGTGTTAAGAGGAATTTCAGCCACTTGCTCCTTACTTAAAGTCACTGGGCAGGAAATAGAAGGCTGAGAAGTGAAGGAGTGAAGAAAGAGGCGCCCAGCCGTGGACTGCGTGCCCCGTTGAAGCACGCTGCCAGCTGGGTACAGTGGGACTGCTGGCGTCCAGCTCTGTGTGGGGGCTCCTGGTGGTGACATGGGTATTACTCAGGCAGGCCGGCCTGGCCAAATGCTGGTGCCGAGACTGGGGGCAGGCACAGGCTGCTCCATCTAGAGTTTCTGAATTGAACTGTAGAAAGTGAGTTGACGAGGGACTTCTATCCATCCTGAGGCCCTCTCTGCCCTCACCCTGGGCCCTCATTCCTGATCTGTTGAAATTGAAAAGGTTGAGACAACGCCTGACGAGACTATGTCCACCTCTTCCATGGCAGCAGTCTGTGGGTTCTCTTAGGCCCACCTCGTAAAAAGGCTTCTTGGACCCATTCAGTGAAATGCACCCCCATCCTAGACTAGGTTGCTGAGTAGGGCCTCGGTGGCCTGACCTGTAACCCCTGAATGTTTAGGCTGCAAGTGTCCCTTCTGCTTGCGTCCTGTCCATATCTGTGGCACCACATCCTGGCAGCCTGTGGGTGCTGGAGACCCGGATTCTTCCTTTGTCTGATGGAGCCCCCATGGCCATGCTCCCTCACAGGTTTGACAGCGAGCTCTCACAGGCGCACGAGGAGGCGCAGAGGGAGAAGCTACAGCGGGAGAAGCTGCAGCGAGAGAAGGACATGCTCCTTGCTGAGGCTTTCAGCCTGAAACAGCAACTAGAGGTGCGTGGGGCTGCCCACCCTCCATGCGCCGTCTCACTCACAGGCCAGGGCCAGCCCAGGGCCAGCATCATCTTCCCTTTTGCTCCAGGAAAAAGACATGGACATTGCGGGATTCACCCAGAAGGTCGTCTCACTGGAGGCTGAGCTCCAGGACATTTCTTCCCAAGAGTCCAAGGATGAAGCCTCTCTGGCCAAGGTCAAGAAACAGCTCCGGGACCTGGAGGCCAAGGTCAAGGATCAGGAAGAGGAGCTAGACGAGCAGGCAGGGACCATCCAGATGCTGGAACAGGTACTGGAGGGCTTGGCGAAGGGAGGCACCACCGTCCCCAGAGCTACCCTAGGGTGTGGGCCAGAGGAGGGCAAGATCCCAAATTCAGTCATTTGTTTGCTCATTCATTTCCTTATTCACAAAATGTTAAGTGAGTACCTAATCTGTACCAGCCACAATGTGAAGATAATTAAGCTTTCGTGGTACTTTCCGCAAGAGCAAATCCCGATTGAGCTGTAGTGGTGAGGGGCTCTGGATGCACAGCAGCCAGAAGGCCCTGAGCCCACCTGGCCTGCCAGTGAGCCATCGTGTTAGTTCAAGGAGCTCGAGCATGGAGACCAAATGGAAAAGCTGCAGGGTTGCCCCACCCCGGCAGCCTTCCCTGGGCCTGTCCTAGACACCTACACAGTAAGGGAGTTCCGCTTCTCTGGAGAAGCCCTCTGCCACAGGAGCAAGGTGGGAGCCAAGGGAACTGCTTGCAGAGATGGTCCCCGCTCCGGAGCCTGGGGAGAGCTGCCCACCAGGGTGCAGTGGGCAGGGGTCAGAGCACCGCTGGGAAATGAACCTAGTCCCTCTTCCCACCTACTTCCAGGCTAAGCTGCGACTTGAGATGGAGATGGAGCGGATGAGACAGACTCATTCCAAGGAGATGGAGAGTCGGGATGAGGAGGTGGAGGAGGCCCGGCAGTCGTGTCAAAAGAAGGTAAGACAGTGGGCACTTACCTGTCCAGTATAAACACCGCTTCCCCCATCACTGCTTTAAAGTAAGGGGATTTCTGTTTCCCGGTCCTAGCCAATGGCACTCTCCCATTGCCGTTCTGCACCAGGAATCTCTCCTCTTGACATTAGCTGGGATGTGTGTTCTCAGGGTTTGTACAGAAGCTCAGACCTTGAGGAACTCACGCTCCCTGCTTTCTGTGCAATCAACTAGCTTGTCTCAGTGGGACCTGCCCACTCTGGCTCAGGGCCACTGTGCGTGGCCTGCCATCCCCCCTCTCCCCTCCAAGCTGCTTTCAAACCCTTACAATTTAAAATTCAAGGTCTGACCCCTCTGGGGTCATCCACGCTCAGCCCTGCCCCACTGTTTTCACTGGGTGGGGGAATCCAGAAGGAAAGGGGACTGGCTGGCACCAGACGCTGATGGGCCTCTGTCCCCACGCTATTCCAGTTAAAACAAATGGAAGTGCAGCTCGAGGAAGAGTATGAGGACAAGCAGAAGGTGCTGCGAGAGAAGCGGGAGCTGGAGGGCAAGCTCACCACGCTCAGTGACCAGGTGAGGAGAGACCCCTGTCTGGGGCGTGGCCAGCTGGCTGCCCCATCCGGTCTTAGGGATGGGAATCTTAGGCATAGAAAGCTGGGAACGGGGAAGGGGATGCTGTCATCACCTCTGGAATGGAGGCGATAACCATGCATTGCACACCCAGGCTTTTCTCATTGGCTGGCGTGATCCTAGCACTTCCACTGTCATTGCTCATTAGGGGAACTCTGAGAATATGAGCAAGGGTGATGCATGGGCTTGGGGAAGACAGGAGGAGGCCTCTCGGTGGAGCCCAGAGCCCCAACTTCTGGTGTCCACCCAGGTGAACCAGCGGGACTTTGAGTCAGAGAAGCGGCTCCGGAAAGACCTGAAGCGCACCAAGGCGCTGCTGGCAGATGCCCAGATCATGCTGGACCACCTGAAGAACAACGCACCCAGCAAGAGGGAGATCGCCCAGCTGAAGAACCAGGTACCTGCAGAGAGGATATCGTCAGCTCCAGGAGCAACTGAGCTCGTTTTTTGTTCTCTTTCTCTTCCTCTTGTCCTTCTCAGTGGTTCTTGAGTCTTTAGGAAGGAAGGTGGCAGGGAAGCAGGGAGACGCCGCTTATAGCATCCAGACTCCACAGGGTCTGTGCATTGCTATACAGCATGAGCGCCAAGCCCCAGGATGCTGTGGGTGGGGCCTGGCACCCACCCCTGTCACAGGACAAGGTGCCTGTGCAGGCCTCACAATACCCCCCAGCCCGGGGGTCTCAAGTGAACAGAGGAGGAGAAAGGGCAGCGGGGTTCCCTTTCCCCTGTGAACACCCTGCTCAGCCCTCGTGCCCCCAGAGAATGGCTGACGTCTCTCCCTGGGGTGGGGGTGGCTCTGTGTCCAGCTGGAGGAGTCAGAATTCACCTGTGCAGCAGCCGTGAAAGCGCGCAAAGCAATGGAGGTGGAGATTGAAGACCTGCACCTACAGATTGATGACATCTCCAAGGCCAAGACAGCGGTGAGGACCTGGGGCGTGCAGGGCTGGGCTGAGGGAGACTAGGGCTGTGACGGTGGCTCCCTTCCCCCCAAACAGGGACCCTTCCTCAGCCAGATCCCTTCACACCAGGGCTTTCTGCAGTGAGCGAGGCCTCCCTCCTCTGTCTCTCGCTAACAGCTGAGGCCCGGGAGGGAGCGAGGTGGAAGAGGGAGCCAGCAAGGGCCCATCTCCCCGTTTAACAACCTGCCTGTGGGAGCTTGGCCTCAGGCCCCAACACCATAAATAAAGGCAGCTAATATGGCTGAGGGATGTAAGCAGGTGCCTAGAGATTAGTGGAAGCACCGATAAGAGGATGGGATGGCTCGTTTCCCTCCCCTTCCCCTGGCCAGCCCACTGACAAGCCCAAGCGGCAGCTAATTAGAGCTCTTATTTAATGCCTCCCTTTTAATTCCCCACCTCTCCCACGGCCCATCTATCGGCCGAGAATTCATGGCTGGGATGCGGCCACTGGTACCATCTCGGGCAGGGAATGGGGCAAGGGGAGGGGCTGGGCTTGGCTCTGGGCTCCACAGCCCCCTACTAGCCACCTGGCTGCTGATGCCAGTCTCCCAGGCCCCGTGACATTTGTGCTCCTCAGCAGTTTTCAGGTGAGTAATTCAAATTCCTTAATTGTGTTAAAAAAGGCTGTTATAAAATTACCATTTTATTTAAATCCGAGTTAATAAACTTCCTGGCAGAGGCTTCCCCAGCTCCCTACAGCCCGGTAACAAGATGGATGGGGCAGAGAAGGAGCCAACACAGTCATTTTGGTTTGGAATTACAGGCTAATAGATTCATTCATTTCCTGAAGCTGCTGTTGGCTGTCTCTTCCCCTCCCCCCAGGAGTGGACGGGCGGTGGGGGCTGGACAGCTAGGGCGCAGACAGTCCCAGGGGAAACCAGAATCCATACCAAAAGAGCTTCGCAGAGTTGAGGTGTCCCTCCCTGGGGCCTGAAGGGGGCAGAGGGCATGAAGATTAGGACCTAGACTGCTAGTGCCAGGATGATGGGTCACTTGTTCTGGGAAGACCTTTTCTGCCTTCTCATTAGCCTCCAAAGAGCTGCCAGAAATCAGCTGTCATTTAGCCCAGGGTCTGCCTGTGCTGCGAAGACAGCCCTTTCCCTCAGCTCCCTGACACAGAGCAGGACAGGCGACTCCCTGGTCATCACTAGTCCCGGGTCCCACTCCAGCAGGTAGACGCAGCCTCATCCTTACCTCCCGCCCACTGGAGGTGACATGTGGAAGGCTCGGATTTGCCACCTGGGGCCATCGGGCACACCAGGCCTGAGGCCCTCCCATCTGTCTTTGTTTCTGTCCAGCTGGAGGAGCAGCTGAGCCGCCTTCAGCGTGAGAAGAACGAGATCCAGAACCGGCTGGAGGAGGATCAGGAGGACATGAATGAATTGATGAAGAAGCACAAGGCGGCCGTGGCCCAGGTACCCGCCCAGGAGTGCCCACCGCACCCTGTGCCACACACCCTATCCTCTGGTCCTCCTCAGAGGTCCCCGGCACAGCCACTTCTTTGGGAAGGTTGCAATGCCTGTGGTCCATGGCACTCAGGGTTGGGTGGAATGGGCTGGATTGGGGGTTTATGAGGGATCCTGCCTCAGCACTCACTCCTTTCCCAGGCCTCCCGGGACATGGCTCAGATGAATGACCTTCAAGCTCAGCTGGAAGAAGCCAACAAGGAGAAGCAGGAGCTCCAGGAGAAGGTGGGAACCAGGGTCCCCTTTGGTGGAAAGAGGGTGCCGGGGTCAGCATCTGTGGGGATGAATCCCCAAGCTCACAGGATAGCACGCACTTCTCTCTGCCATCAGTAATCCACAGAGCAGTATCCAGTGCAAAGAGCTAGGCTTGAAGCCATATCGCCATAGCAGACATTTTGACTTCAGCTGCCTCATTTCACATTTCTATTCCCTCTCCGGCCCTTAGCTGTCTCCTTTCTCTCCAATGGGCCAAATCTGTGCCAGCACTGGGCCAGGTGGGGAATGCCTCTGGCTCGGGGCCGTCCTCCCACCTCCCCTGTGCATCCCTCCCTCCCTCAGCCTTCTGGTCACCATGGTGATCTTGCCAGCCCCAGACTCTGCCCACCCCCCCTTTCTGGGCTCAGTTCTTTCTTCTCTTCCTGTTCCCCACCCCCAGCTACAAGCCCTCCAGAGCCAAGTAGAGTTCCTAGAGCAGTCCATGGTGGACAAGTCCCTGGTGAGCAGACAGGAAGCTAAGATCCGGGAGCTGGAGACGCGCCTGGAGTTTGAAAGGACCCAAGTGAAGCGGCTGGAGGTGGGTGCACACTTCTGGTCTGTAGCTACCAGGGCAGGAGCCACGCATGCTGAGCAGGGCTGGGCAGGCCCATGGATGCTCCTCAGAGGCCTCTGCTAAGCTGCCAGGCCAGCTGACGGGGTGGTGCCTTCTCCCCTGCCTGCCCGGCCTGCTCTCTGGGCACCGCAGAGCCTGCCTGCTTTACATTCTGTTTCCGTGCTTGCTTTCTGCCAAGGGACCAGAGCAGCTTAGCTTTTCGTCTTCATATTTTCCTCCACCATGAGCTCCCCCCGCAGGTCCCCCTCACTCGCTCTCTGGCAGGGTCATAAATATGCAGCAAATGGCGCCACTTCTGTGAGGCTGAAATCTGTTCTCTCATCTCACTGCTCTCTCTCTCCCTTCCCTTTCATATTCCCCTTTTTCCTCTCTTCTTCCCACCCATCTCATCTCCGATTTGTCTCCTTCTCATCATTTTTCTCCATTTCCCCCCCCCATTCTTTCTTCTCTTTGTATTTTTCCTCTCCCCAATCTTATTCCCCGTCTTACCCTCTCCCTGTTCCTTCCCTTCTCCCCCTCCCATTCCTCCTCACCCTCTACTTTTCATTCTTTCCCCTTCGACCCCTCTTTTCTCTCTGTTGACCTCTTTTCTCCTCTTTTTATCCCTCCTTCCTCTCAACTATAATCTCCATACTCCAAATTCAGACTTTTCTGTTCAGTCTCCCGAAGCCAGCAGGTCAGGTAGGAGGAAAGAGGCAGGCAGGATTCTGCCTCTGGGTTTACAACCCTCTCACCCTGTTTTTAAGTTGTTGTTCTTCTTGAGCTTGTAGACGTGTCGAAGCACTGATAGTTCTCCACAAGCACTATGTTCATGGGTGTGGGTGCTGAGAAGCATCCCTGCCCCCCATTAACTCCTCATCTGTGGAGCAGACACGAGGGTAGAGATGGAAATAGGCAGCTGTGGGGCTGGCAATGGGCTTCCGGAGGGCATGAATACCCTTGACCTCGGAAGAGCATATGGCTGAAACTCCCGACACGGGATCACAGTCCTCAGGAGAGCTAGGGAGGGAGGAGATTTAATAATTTCACGTTCTACCTTGGTAATAGTTTGATCCCCATTTTACATGCCGGAAGGGTTAAGTAGGTTGCCTAAGGTCACAAAGCTCTCAAGGGGCAGAAGAGGCCATTTGTCTGCTGGCCGTAGGGCAGATCGGCTACACATACCTTCTTTTCTCACAGGCGCCAGTCCCTTTCCTCAGGTCTAGCTCTCCTTTTCCCTTCTGTTTACAAAGGCGGTATTGTGGTTTAGATGCACAGAATGTTAAACACAAGTGGCCCTTGAGATCATGTAGCCTGGTGCTGTTATTTTAGAGACCCAGAGACTGGGGGTCTGAGAGGTGGTGGAACCACGGGCAGTTAGTGGTAGAACCAGGATCAGAACCTGAAGCAGGGTCCTACCCTCACACTCTGCCCCCATCTCCAGGTCATTGGCTCAACATCCTATAGCCCAGCTGGGGAAAATGTTTTCACGTGTCTGTGGGGAGAGACATTCATCAAGCGTAGAGAGGTGGCTTGGTGCTAGGAATCTGATGACTGTTGAGTCTCCCCCTGATCCGGGAACTCTCAGTAAAGCCATTTACCTCTGAGCTTAACATCTAGCTTTTGGAGCTTCTGGGTTCGGCGTCTCTGAGGGGAAGCCCTGCTGCCCGTGGAGGCCCCACATGAGGTACCCCTATGGACAGGTCCAGGCTGTAGCCAGAGCACTCCTCCAACCTTGGTAATGATAATGATAATACTAGCACCTTTCAGCTTCCAGACTATCTCCACATTCTTTACCTTATTCAGTCCTTAACAGACCCCTGGTATTATTCTCCCATTTTACAGAAAGGCCAAGGAAGCCACCTCAGAGAGCTTTAGTTGCTTGCCCACCTACCAGTGAGTGGTGGGGCTGGAGCTGGACCCCAGGCCTCCTGACTCCAGAGCTCCTCCATACCTCTCTCTCTTCCTGGCTGATGGGCCCTTCTTCCCACCTCCCTGTCCAGAGCCTGGCCAGCCGGCTCAAGGAGAACATGGAGAAGGTGACTGAGGAGCGGGATCAGCGTACAGCAGCTGAGAACCGGGAGAAGGAGCAGAACAAGAGGCTACAGCGGCAGCTCCGGGACACCAAGGAGGAGATGGGCGAGCTGGCCAGGAAGGAGGCCGAGGCAAGCCGCAAGAAACATGAACTGGTAATACACCGCACCCCTGGGGCCCCAAGCTGGTAGCTGCTAAGTACACACCCCACCCCTGGGCTAGGGTGCAGGGTAGGCTTCAAAGAAACTGTGGTTTAGAGAATTGGAGAGAAGAGGACATGTCAAGAGGACAATGCAGGAAGCCCTGAGGGCAGGCCAGGGGCCACGGGTGGTGCTGGAGTCTCCATCAGGACAGGCTAGGCCCAAAGGCCCAGTAACACCCAAGTACAAAAAAGCTTGGCAGGCTTGCGCTCATGTAGATCCTGTCTGGTTGGGAGGGCCTTGAAGCAGGATTTTTCTGGGGCAGCTGGCGGAGACACTAGCCCTCATGTGAATTGGACTGCCCACTCTCCCTTTTAGGAGATGGATCTGGAGAGTCTGGAAGCTGCTAACCAGAGCCTGCAGGCCGATCTAAAACTGGCGTTCAAGCGCATCGGGGACCTGCAGGCTGCCATTGAAGATGAGATGGAAAGCGATGAGAATGAGGACCTCATCAACAGGTGAGGGGACCTCTAGGGCAGCTGCAGCTGGCACAGAGGCTCTCTTGACTGCCTCTGGAACAGGCTACCAGGTAGAACAGATGCAATCTCTGTCTCCCCATCACTGAGCCACCAGCCTCCCCTTGTTGCCAGACCCTGGCATGGACCTGTCCTGTAGCAGCTGAGAGCAGGACAGGTGCTGGCTGGGTGAGACTCCTCCCCTCTTCCTCCCTGTCCTCCCGCCCCAGGTCTCCCCGGGACCTGGCTCTCCAGCTCTGCCTGTTGAAGATGAGTTATTCCCCCATTTAGCTGCATTTCCGATGGCGCCTGCCCCACTCTGGGGAGAGCAGAGATTTAAGGGCCATGGCGCCTTGTTACCATACCAGAGATTTTCTCTCATAAAACCTATCCAGGGAATGGTTTAGGAGAGAGAGACAGATTTGTAGTCTTAGGCTGAGGAGAAGTCATGACGCAGGCAGACCAATAGTCGGAGGTGTGTGTAGTGTGGGGGTGGTCAGGCCCTGGAGAAACTCCCAAGGCTGCCCTGGGCAGACCCCCCCAGACCTGCCTGCTTCTGCCATGAGGGCCAGGGCCCATCCTGCAGGCAGATCCCAGGAAGCCTGCTCTGTGGGGGCAACGGAAAGGTGCCTGGGGTGGCCTGGACCTCCCCTGAGGACAGTACTGTCACATCCGGCCACCTGGTCCCAGTCCGCCAGAGCCATCGCTTGCTGAGGATAGAGGAGTCCTCAGCTGAGAGGTCCACCTTGGTGTGCCCGCTGATTTTGTTATCCTCTGTCTGGCCCCCTTGCCCACCATTTTCTTTCTGTTTTCCAGTTTGCAGGACATGGTGACAAAGTATCAGAAAAAAAAGAATAAACCGTGAGGACTAGAGCGCACGCGCTCTCTGCCCCGCCTAGCGTGGTGTCTAACCACCCCTAACACTGGCCTACCACCCTGCCCGCTGCATGCCGCATGGCAACACAGAGCCTCTCGCATCTCACACTAGGCTCTCACACTAACACCGTTGCCTCTGTCCTAAGGAAAGGCAGGATGACAGGCTGGGTACTGCATCAGAGGGAGAGGGCAGGCAACGTGGTGCGCTCCCCTAAGAAGGCTCGGGCTGGCCCTCGGGCCCTTGGTGGGCAGGATGGGGGCTCCTTCTTAGAGGAGAGCTCAGCCACAGTCGGTGGTACCCACAGTCGCCTTCCTGAGCTCCAGCCCGCTCCTCCCTCAGAAACCAAGTGTAGCTGCCTCCCTGGCCTATTTCTCTGGGGGAAAAGTCTGTTTGGGATGGATGTAGCCACATCCTTCAGCCGCTGGGGAACTTGAGTTGCCTGAAGAAGCAGGTATGTTTCATTTTGAAAGGTCTGCCACCTTTTGGCCGACAAAGGTAGAAGGTGAGGGGCATCTAGCCCTCCCTTGTTTGGAGAAAGCATTCAGGCAGCTAGTCACTGGCTTCTCTGCTGTGGCAGGGGAAAGGAACACAGCCAGATGTGTTTACTTTACTCCCCGTGGGCACCTTGGACAGAGGGAGGCCCTTGGGCGTTGAGCTAGTGCTATCTGTCACATGGCAGGCAGCCTAGTAAATCCACCCCTCTCATCGTTTCCTTCTTTCTGGGTGGGAGCTGGACAGCTGGTGCTGATGTGCAAGGCCTTCAGGCAGATCAGGGTGATCCTCCGTCAACTTCGACAGGACTGTTTGGGGGAGATTGTTTTTTTAGCATGACGTTCAGTTTCCTTCCCCCCACTCTCTCTTGCCTGGCAGGCCTCCTCTCCTGGCCAGGATGGGCTGGCGGCAACACAAAGGACTCTGTGAGAGCTAATGATAAATGTAATAGTGTGTAACAGTGATAGAGGGCCGCTGGAGCCTGGTTGTCACACACAATTAATATCCCCCGCCATTCTGTCTCCGTTTGTTTGTTCCCCCGCGATTCGGCTCCCAGTTAACTAATAGCACATGAGCCTGGACATAAATTGTATTTGACGCGAGGTTTAATACCAACCATTTAAAATTTCAACTGCCCCCTGAGCCTCCCTGCCCCTGGAGTTTGTTTACGGGCCTGATTATTTAAGGAAAAGAACCCAAACATCATCTATATGCTTGAAACTAAAGGGAAGGCGAGGGCAGGCAGGCAGGCCAGCTTCTCAACCCATTCGTTGCTCTGAATGTAAGGAGGAAAATTCGTATTCTGGGCCCATGACTGTCTGTCCCATGTGTGTTCCAGCCCTGCCATTCTTGGGCGGTAGGAGCTTCAAGGACTGATAAAATGTGCATTTAAGATCATATTCTAAATCATTGCCAGGCATAGCACATGGGTGCACACACACATACACACACACACACACACACACACACACCAGCGTGTGCTCACGCAGGCGCACTAGGTGTGCAATCCAAGCCAGGTTCCCGCTGAGGGCAGAGAGGAGATGTGGGTGACGTGGCTCCTTCCTCAGCAGCTCTGGGCCCCAGCTCCAAGTTATTGAGCGAGCATGCTAAGGTGGGCAGAAAAATAATGTTTCGATTTACTTAGAGATACAGTTGTTATTGCCATAACCTTAATGAAAGCAGTAAACAGCGCGGTATTAAGGGAGATTTATACAGAAACGCTTTTAACATGTAGACATAGATTTTGTGATGCATACAGCACCTCCTTTCTAAAGGCAATCAATATGGTTATGAACGGCAGTGATAAATTACAGGCTCTGAAGCTAGAGGAGGAGGTTTTTTGCACGGATGTATAAATCAGGTGGTATTGGCATTCCATGGGGCCCGGGCACCATAGTAAATCTGCTGGGCTTGGATGGGCATGGGGCTTGCATTAGCTGTTTTGGGACTATCTGCTAAACTCCTGTTCACCTGGGGCATCAGCCAGCCTCGTCTTTGTTATAATTCCGTGTTTGACAGAAGCCGATAAAATGTGCCTTTTTATTCCCCTCCCCATGAATTGTGCTCTCTCACAGTTCCCAGAACAGAGTCTGGTGATTTCTTCTCTGTGTGTGTGTGCGTGTGTGTGTGTGTGTGTGTGTACATGCATGCATGCACACACACACACACGCTTGTGTGGCTATTTATTCAGGAACATAATTCAGGAACAGGGCTGCTCCCGTTGACACAGATGAAAGGAAATTTATATCAAGGAGAAATCCTAGCATATCCGTAGCAGGGGAACGTGGTGAGCAGACATTTTGCAGAATTCTAGAAGCGTGCTCACTCAGAAGCGTTTCCAAGCCCCTGATGTTTGTGAGTGTGTCATCATGACTCCAGACTCAGAATTGGACTCCTTTGGGCTTTCCTACAAGTTGAGAGGGCTCAGGCCAGTTTGGCCACAAGAAGTACTGGGGAGCTGGAGGCTGTCTGAGGGAAGGAAGAGGAGTCTTGGAGAGACAAAGCCCTTTGTCTGGGACTTTCTGGGCCCGATGGGGTCTCCAAGGTGCAATTTGAATCCTGAAGCTGTTGCCAGCCCCCTGGGAAATGCTGCTGCCCCTTCCTTTTCCTTTCTCTGTTTCTTAAAGGCCAGGGCAGTCGCAGGATGGGTCTGGGATATGGACTGTAGTGCCCAGTTTGGCATTGCCGTTAGCTAAGGAGACTCCAGTTTTAAAGTCATAATGAAGCCCTTCTCTTTTCTGCGCCATAGCCAGGAGCCCAGCTCTTGCAATGGAGGCATGGGAAATGGCAGCAGCTGTAGCCACATTTTGGGGATTGAGCAAAGAAACAGCAAAATAGGCCGCAGGGAGTAGCTGGAGGGCCCAGGACTCTTTGTAACCAAGAGCCATTTAGGTATAATTGATGAATGGATGGTCTCCTTGTCATTCTCATTTGTGTTGGTTGGCTGAACAGCAGCTTGTCATACCAAGTGGAATGGGAGGTACCTCTGTTCCTCAGGGTCGTCTTGGTGGCTGTCACCATGGCCTCCTGAGTGGGGACAGGGTCCTTGTGAACAGTGTACCCCGTCTAACTTCTCTTGTTCTCCTTCCTGACTCACTGATGTGCATGCCACCCCGCATCCCGCCCCTGCCTAAGACCTGCTGCCAATTCAGCACTGCCGACTGGGCAGCAGGTGAGCACCTCTTCCCCAGCCTCGCCTACCCTTCTGCTCCTCATCCCACAGCGAGGGGGACTCGGATGTGGACTCAGAGCTGGAGGACCGGGTCGACGGGGTCAAGTCGTGGTTGTCCAAAAACAAGGGGCCTTCCAAGGCGGCTTCCGATGATGGCAGCTTGAAGAGTTCCAGGTGAGCATGTGTCCTTGAGCTAGGAGGAAAAGCCACCTCCTGCCCCAGGGATGGATGAGCAGAGCCTTCATCCCAAGCGGACAGGCCTCACGCCACCTGTGTCTCTGGTGTGGTATGTGAGGAAGGGGCCCTGGTGAGCCCCTAGCAGGTAGAATGAGCCCAGTAGGCTTGGTTTCTTCTTAGCCAGGGTCTGCAGTGCCCTTATCCTTCCCAGATAATATGGTCTTACCAGGCTCAGCGCTTTGGTTTGATGTAGATTTAACTTCATCCCCACTTATTCCTTCAATGAATGTGCACTGAACTACCTTGTAGTTTGGAATCAAGACGAGGATGGGGCACGAGGGACCTCTGGATCCCACAGCCCTGGATGGAGCTGGTGCAAGCCAGCTGTGCTTCTCTGAGGGCTTCACAGGAATAGCTGCAGAAAAGGCACCGCTTCCCATGACTCCCATCACAGCTACAGACACATTTCCAGCTTTCTTTGCCAAGTCTCTCCTTCCTCTAATCTTTTCACTGCCCTCCCATGCTTCCTGCTCGTACCCATGGCAGGGCTGCTTGCTCCCATATTTTGCAGCCCAGTCAGTCTTCTGGTCACACAGACAGCTACCCCTGGAATCCAGAGCTCCACCTTCCCCATCCCTCACCTACCAGCCAGCATGGCAACAGGAAGGGAGAGCAGTTCTCTGCTCCCACCCCTCCTGTGGCCGCTTCCCTGCTGGCTCCAGGTTTCTCTCCAGCTCAGAGCCATCCTCATCCGCCAGGGCACACCCTTCCTCACCCCTTCCCAGAGACAGCAGGTGGACTAGGTGGAAAAAGTAATCCCTCTTCTTCTCCAACTCTCCTGAGGGCCCTTCCCAAGTCCAGCCCCACACCACAAACACCCAGCAGCCCCCTCTAATTGGTTTAATTTATTCGGCCGAACCACATTTTGTTACTGAAGATAATGCCACCTTCCCCGCCCCACTGCCGTTCACCACGGCGTGGCACGAGGCTCCAGGTAGTTGACAATGAAATAAATTGAACTAAACGTTTTAGAGGGGGAAAAGTGATGAAATAGAACAATAGTCTAATTTACATGACATTCTCCATGAAGCTATTTTCACTGACGCAAATTATTTTGCTTCATTTCCTCCGACGCTCTCACCGCCACTTTGCCAGGGCCGCTGCCGATTTCTCCACCTCCTCTTCCTTTCTCCTCCCTCCCCCTGTGTCGTTATTCTCTAGGTTTAATGCTTGTTCCTCTCTTTCTCTCTCATTCTCTCTTTGCTACCCCTAATCCACCACTGGTTCTGTCCTCCCTGGCCTCACCTCCTCCCTCAGAACGGCCCTCAGCACCCTCGGGAAGGAGGGGAAAGAGGGCAAGGTTGTGGAGGAGAGGCCAGCCTCCACACTGAGCTCCCTGAGCTACCGGAAGAGGCTCATCCTGAAGGACTCCATCGGGGGCACAGGGGACACGGATTCGCTCTTCACCACCCTAAGTGAGCGGGCAGCCTCCCCAGAGAGGCCCCCCCGCAAAGCCCGCCTGAGCCCCAGGGGGGAGCCAGGCCAGGGCAAGAAGTCCGAGGAGACAGAGGAACGTGGCTCCATCTTCTCCGAGGTTGGGAGCCGTGTTGGCCGGGGGCTGGAGAAGCGGTGGGGCTCAGATTTTGACCGGGCCTCAGCTGTCTCTGCACCTGTCAGCCGGGCCTCCTCTGCCACACGGCATGGCTCAGGTGAAGATGGGGCCCGTTCTTTCATGAGCTTCTCGCTGTCGGGCTCACCCAGTTCTCGTCGCAGCACCTCCCGGCTCGACAGCCTTTCGAGGACCCTCAGCCCTTCCTTGAGCCGGGCCTCTGGCCTAGGCCGGGAGAGCCCTGACTCCCGCCTGTCCCTGGGCCGGGGCTGCCTGGATGAGTGGGATGATGGAGCCAGTGTGGCTTTGAGTGAGGCCCATTCTCAGTATAGTCACCCATCGCTGGCCCGCAGTCTGTCAGTGCCACCCCAGCCACGCGTCTCAGCCTCTGCCACGGATGAGCCTCTTGGCTCCAGTGTCCGCCCTGTCAGCCGTCACTCTTACCTGGACCCGGACCTGGAGGCTGCCATCAATGAGGTCTTGAGCTACAAGCCTGTCCCGTTTCAGCGGAGCAGCCTGGAGCCCGACTCCGAGGAGGATGACCGGACGAGCACCCAGAGTGCCCGCAGTGCCCAACTGGACCCCCCAGAGCGGGGCACCAGCATCCGCCGTTCAGCCTCTGCTGCTGATGTCTCTCGGTCCCGGTCCCGCAGCCATCGGAAGAGCCGGAGCAAGAGGAGAAGCAGCTCCAGCTCCAGTTCCAGCTCCAGCTCAGAAGATTCCTCAGAGCACAAGCGGCGGAAGAAGGGGCGCTCTCGGAAGGGCAAGAAGTCCAAATCGAGAAGAAAGAGAACAGAGACAGAGTCCGAGTCCTCATCAACATCCAGTGGCTCTACTGTCTCAGGCCATAGCCGCTCCAGCGTGAAGAAGGGCCCGGCTGCAGAAAATGAGGAGGCTGGGCAGGCACGCCGGCCATCTCGGAAGGAGGAGAAGAAGCGTAAGAAAGAGGTGGACAGCCTGGTGATGCGGTACCTGTACCGGCCTGAGAGCGACTAGTGCAGTAGGTGGCACCTGGTGTGGAGTGCAGCATGGTGTGCCACTCAGTGTGAACTAACATGCTCTTGCCCCCCCTGCCACCACCTAGGCCCCTCCTGCATTCCTCTTGGGCAGGCCTGGCCTCCGAGAGTCTCCTGGCACCTCAGAGAGCAGGGGCCAGCCAAGCTGGTTGGTTATTCGGAGCCCTGAGGCCAGTCAGCTGAATTCGCTGATGCTGTCACTCACAGCTCCCGCTAATCAAGTCCTTACTCTGAACCAAGGACCCCCTGGATACTTGCCACACTTCATTCACTTAATCCTCACACTCACCCCCAACAAAGGTCAGATTAGCTCCATTTTATAGATGAGGAAGCTGAGGCTCAGGGAGGTTAAGTCACTTGCCAAGGTCACACAGTTGGAAAGTGACATTGCCAGGATCTGAATGGAGTCTATTCAGCTCGCCCTTAACCGCTCCTCCATATAGCCCAAGGCAGAGCACATGGGCAAAATGTTTACTGTGTGCACCTGGCAGCACCCAAATGGGCGCTCTTTTCCGTCACCCCAACAGGCGGCGCCTGTGCAGGGCTCTCGCTGACCCCCTGGTGTACAGTGGCCACCAACTGTTATAGGTCCTTTTGCTCAGCTCTCCTCCTGCCCTGCAATGCCACCTTCCTCCCTGGCATGGATCTCAAGCCTAAGAGTGCAAGGCTCACAGGCATGCCACCCCCACAGCTCTGCACCCTACAGCAGACCCAGAGATGCCCGACTCCCTCCCCACCCCTCCCACCTGAAGCCCACACATGGGCGTCACCTCATCTCCGCTCATCTTGTAAAGTTTTAATGAATAGAAATTAGCAGTGCTGAGTGACAGCCCCCTCCTGGCTTTCTAGCCACCCCCGGCTTTTTCCCTGTAGGGAGGGAGATCTAGCAGTTAGGCCTGAAAGGGTACCCACATCCCTACCTCGGAAGAAAGGCAGAGACTGACTCATTGGAACCCCAGTCTTGCCAGTTTCCCTGGCGGGTGGTGACATTTGGATTACCCTGGTTATGTGAAGCTGTTTCCAGCGTGGTACCCTCCCAAGGTAGGCTTGCTGCTTCCCAGGAGGGATGACCCCAGAGCAAGCCCCCTGGGGCACAGGCCTTTTTCCCTAGATGCATGAACTAACACGAACCTGTCTCATGCTTGTGGGCTTCTTGTGCAGTGGAGCAGCCAGACAAGTACACTGACTTTGTCTCTTTTATACCAAAGGGACCAGTTATGTTTTACAGAATGGAGCAAGTGGAAGTGAATGGTACCCAAAGTTATTTGGAGATGGGTGGGGGGATGGGATGGGGAAAATGGAACTTTAACCCAGACCGGGCTCGTGGCCAACTCATTCGTTGGGCTTGAGCTGCTCTGAAATCAGGCCCTTGCGCTCAACTCTGGTCCGTCTCTTCCCCCACGTCGCAGATGGTTGCAGGTGTTCTGGGGAGAGCAGGAAGCATCTCAATTGCACTCAGGAGCCATCGTCAGCTCCATAGTGAGAAAAGACAGGGATCATAGTATGTGTCTACCACCTCAGCACCCCCTCAGCAGCCCTGCTGAGTAACCTGCTGTCCCAGTGTAGGGAACCAATCAGGTGATGGACCATGAGGGGAGGCGTGGAAAGCAGAGAGGGCCAGGTCCTTCTGAGCACTGCACCCCTACCTGCAGAGGGAGACATGGGCCTAGCCAGGCCATCCCACACTGATTGGCAGCTGGTGGATTGCAGACCCCAGTGCCCTTAGCCCATCGTCACTCTTGACCCCACAACCAGCAAGAACAAAAACACATAAAGCCTGTTTCTTCCCTTAGCCAGCAGCACGTTCCTCTTGTCCATCAGGAAAACAGGAATAGCCCTGAAACCCTACACACCACCACCTCCAAGGAGGATTGGATTCACTGCAAGGAGAGTGGGCATCGAACCAGAAACTAGTCAACCAATAAGGAGCCGGCGAGACAAGGGCCAGGGGAGGGCGGACCTAGTTGGACTCGGCGTGGACAGGCTTTGGGTGGATAAACTGCCAAGAGTGGGAGCGGGGGTGGCGTGGTGTCTTAGCTTCCCATCTGGTGATGGGGACCAATGAGAATTCAGAACACGAACCCATCCGTAGCTAAGGAGGGGAGGGGGCTGCCACCCTTGGCTCGCCCAGTGGGAATTAGCTTGTGTACCAAATTGTTTGTGACAGCGTTGAACAGGAGACACTAGCTTATGGGGAGGAAAGCTTTTTAAACAATTTGGTTAAAACGTTCAAATTGCCAGCCCTGACTCTTGCCCTGGGGAGGGGGCTAGCTGCCTGCTGTTGGCTCTCTGACAGCTGTGGCGGTAGAACCCTCGAAGGAGACGTGCTAAAGAGCACCCAAAGTAGAAGCAAGGGGATCTTGGGGCTTCACAGAGCAGGGGAGAGAGGCATGGAGTTACCCCTCCCCACTGCCTCTGCCACTGCTCAGCCTCCAGATGGAACAGTGTGGAAACCCGGCTGTCATTTATCCAAATGTCTGTCTGGCTAGCACAGGAATGTGGGAGCGGGGCCTGAAGCCCCATTCTAAGAGGTGCAAGAGGAAAGGAGCGCCCCAGGCATTCCAGTAGTGCCCCATTTGTATTAGGGTCCGGCCCTGGCATCTACCTCACCGTCCTCAGCCCACAAAATAACTCCACTGTCTTTCCACAAAGCCAGTTCCTTCCTTTGCCTAACAGCAGACCTTACTACTGGATACCCAGAAATTCTGTCTAAAAAAATAAAACCAAGCTCCCACTAATTTAAAATTCAAACAACCCAAAAGCCAAAATAACCCCAATTTTTTCTATGTTGAATAGTCATCGTTGAGTTTTATAATTTTGTCCCTGAGACACCCCGGAATCCTTAAGTGCCTTTGGCCCATCAAAGTAAGACTCATTTATGTTTAGTCTAGTTTGTATTAGATGTGTTTGGTGCTATTCTGATTCCTTTAAAAATGGTAATTCATTCATGAGAAATACGATAACTATTAACCAGACTGCCCCATTCCTGAACCATTTTGCATAATTGAACATGTATTTTATCAGGCTGTTCCTTCTCCCCAGGGAGAGAGAGAAAGAGACCTATCTTTTCACACCTGCTGGGCTCTCACCCAGGCTAGCAGGGAGAATTCAGGTTCGGTCTTGTTTTCTCCTTGGGTCACCCAATCTAGCGGCCAGGTGGAGTCATCAAGAGGCTGTGAGATCTAAGAGTCCCAGGTTCGAATGTACACACTGGCTGTGTGACCTTGGGGCAAGATGCTCCGTCTTTTGAACCAGCTTCCTCATGACATTTCATAGGGTTATTGTGAAGAATAGGAGAGAACACCCAGCGTGCCTAGGAGAGCCTCACACACAAGAAGCACACAATGTCAGAATCCTTTCTTCAACATAGTTGGAAAAGCTAAGGATGTGATTCTTGCAGAACCCTGTTTCCTCTGCTTTGGGGCTTGGGGATAAAAGAACTTTGAATGGGCTAGTAAACAAGGGCCCTTCCTCCTCAGATGCTTAAATCAGAATTGTAGGCAGTGGTATCACAGAATTGCTGTGGAATTCTGTTATCCCAGTGGAAGCTCTTTGGGACCTGGAAGTAGGGCTGTGTCCCTGGAAGCACTGGTTAGGAACCCACGGAGTACAGGGCACTGGTAGCGGTGAAGCCATTCTGGGCTGCATTTTCTCCAAGGGTGTTGAAATTATAGTGCACTTGAACTGGCAGAGGCGGTGGAGGTGGAGGAGGAGGAAGGGATGGGAGCAGGTGAAAAGAGGTGACTGGAGCTGGAAGAGGAGGTCCCATCCTTGCTCGATGCCGTGAGCCTGCCCCATCCAGGCGGAATAGTGCTCCATGTCTTGGTGGGGGCATAGCTGGAGGCTCTCCATGGCCTGATGAAAACTCGGGCGTTAGGTTATGGTACCAAGAAAGGGATCACTATGCCCCCCTAAAACTGCTCCTACATGCTGAGTCTCCATCCCTTGTGGTGAGTAGATGACGTCATGGTCAAGGGCCGAAATTCTCACAGGCCTTAGGAAAACCTGATGAGGAGAAAGGATTCAGATCTGGGCGTCTTCAATGGGGAAAGGCCCTCCTTCTCAGAAGGACTCTTTAGGAATAACTTTACCTTAGACAAGTTGTTGTCATGTAATCACCAGACCTCCAGTCTCTGTATCAGTGTGGTCTGTGGATTGCCTGCATCAGAATCTTCTGGGAAGGGAGTTTAAAATGCAGAATTCTTAGGTTCCACCCAAGAGCTAGCAAATCAGGATTTCTCAGGGGAAGGACCCAGGAATCTGCAACTGGTTCTAATGCACGTTCAAGTCTGAGACCCACAATATACATCACTTTCCTCAGAGGTTTGCAAGTTTTCAGTCAAAAAAAAACACCAAAAAAAACTTACTACTCTGAGTATCTTCTGAGGAAGCTAAGGAAGGTTTTTACTTCTCAATTTGTGGCTTTTGGGGAACGCTATGACCGGGCTTTGGGGGCCTCCCAGGCTTCGATGCTGAAAGTGAGGAATATCATTCCTCTGTGACCTCATTCCTCTCTCCCTGCAGCCCCACCAGCTACTGGAAGTCCCTTGCCCCTGACCGGTCAGATGAGGAGCACGACCCTCTGGACAGCACCTCCAAGCCCCAACACTCCCACAACTATCTGAGTGACAGCGACGCAGAGGCCAAGCCAGCGGAGACCAACGCGTAGCCCTCCCACCCTATGGGCTACTGCTGCCACAGCGCCTCTCCCAGGAAGCGGCGGGCTACAGCTCTCCCCACCTGACTGCTGATCTGCCAGGGAAACACCTGACCCTCTTGGGTCAGGGGGCTTTCCAAGCTGTGGGGTCTGATGTCTCCACACGGAAGAGGTGGGGGGAGAGGAGTTTCTGAAAAGAGAACTTTTTGCTCCCGCCTCCAAAATGCCACAGTCTTGGCTTCAACCTTGGGCCATTGTGGGCAGTGGCAGGTGGCTTGGCACTGCATGGAGCCAGCAGGTTGACCTCCATCTCAGCCCTCTGCTCAGGGACAGTGGACAGATTGCCTACTGGGACATTCTAGGTTGCTGGGTCCATAGGGAGGAGGTGGGGGTGGGAACAGCAATTCCTTCCCCTTGGCTTGGGGTGAGGGCTTTCCCTTCTCAGTGCCTGCTGTCTTTTTACTTTTTAATTTAAATACCCAACCTCTCCATCGCAGCTGCATCCCTGAGAGTGGGAGGGGCTGTGGTGGCAGCTGGGGCCCCCGAATGACGAGGGGAATTTCATCTCCATGTTCACTTTTTCTGTGCAGCTGGAGACATGGGTGAGCAGAGCTGGGTCCAGGTGCTTCTGGGTTTGGGTTGAGCAAGCCCTACACAGACGGGGTTGCACATGTACTAACTGGAACATTCAGCCCCCCACCCCTCTTCGGCTCATCAGCGTGTTAAGTGCAATGACCTATTTAAGAGTAAACTCATTCCACCTACACCAATGCCGGGTCTATCCAAGCACTGCCTCCCTCCCCCTCTGTCCGAGTTGCCCGGACCATAAGCTCAACTTGAGAGGGAAGGTCTTGGGTTAAGGGCTTGTGATCAGAAAAACTGAAGACAGACATTTTGGTCAGTACTAATGTGTATTAGACACAAGTCCTCACCCTGTGTCCTGAGCCTGAGTCATTTTTGTTCTTCCAATTGCCCTGCCCCCACACAGACACTTATCTCAGATGTGACAACAGTCAGCCTGACAGCCCCAGCCCACACCCTAAAGGTCATCCCGCCATCACCACCAGACTTGGGGGCCCAAGGGCAGTGCCTGGTGCTGCTCCCATCTGCTGTCCCCTCCTCTCCTGCAATTGGTTTGTACTCATTGGGCTGTGCTCTCTCTTCCCTGATTACCTGATGTATGGAAATAAATGTTTTTTTCCTCCTGGTTCTGCCAATTTTCCTGCCTGTTCCTTCAAGCTCAAATAAAGTCCAGGGTGGTCACTGGGGAGCAGAATCAGGATTCTGGTGGGGACCTGGGGGACTTGCCCTGGTCTGTTCCCACATCAGACCATTGCCACTCAGCATTGACAGGTCATTTGAGGCAGGCAGAGGTAGTGAGTGGGATGAGAGGATTGGTCAAGAGAAACAAACCCCGCCTTTACTTTAAGAGCCTATGGATTGTAATTCAGGTTGGTGCAGCTGCCACGTCTCGTCCTCCACGGGCCTCCACTTGGAAATGTTGGGGTCCCTCTGTTTAATCTCACCCATTACAGAGATCCTATCTGCTTTTTTTTTTTTTTTTTTTTTTGAGAGAGAGAGATACAAGCCCCTCTGTATCAGATTTTTTTTTAAAGTTTAATTTTAGTCATTTCAAAGATGCCTTTTTGATCAAAACTTGGCAGAACACTCTCTGGCCCCCAACTCCATTGGTCACAGGGCAATCTGAACAGGCTGGGAATGCTGACTTCTCTGCCCTGCTCAGTCTGCCCTTCCCCCGGCGATAGCTAAGAGGCAGTTCATGCAGAAGGGCTAGAAACAAACGACTCCTCCTCCTCTTCTACCTGCTGTCATGTGACCAGTTATCATCCCTACACATGTAAAGTGTAGGCAGCAAAGACTGTCAGACAGCCCTAGTGCTGAGGCTTTGGTGATGTCAGCCACTCGGGGTCCGGAAAGGGAAGGAGGGAGAAAAGTCACTCCCAAAAATGAGTGGGAGAGAAGTGTAAAATGGATCCATGTTAAACTTCACAGACTGCTCCCCAAGGTTGAATAGAGAAGGTAGTAAAAGTGAAGTTAATTTTTTTTAAATTACTGTCTCCTCATGTTCAGTTCTGTCACATATCTTTCACTCCTGCTTTCAAATATCTTGGTGTGTTTTCTGTTTTCAGAAACTGTTATGACAAAGTCCCTGCCACCCATAGACAAGATCCCTGCTCTTTTCACCCACACTGATTCAGGCCTCTGGTTAACTGGAAAGTCCGACAGCTATCTCCAATGGCCGTGCCTGGGGCAGAGTGCTTTGTTCAAGTCAGAAAACTTGTATTATTCATTTATTCATCCAGTCAACAAAGATTTCATTACTAGGGTCCAGGCACTGTCCTAAGTGCTGGGGACTGATAAGGTCCCTTCCTTTATAAAGCAGACATTCCACTGGAGGAGTTAGACACAATATATGCACTGCACCTACTAATATGCACAAGCTTTGATGGAGTAGAGAGGAGGAAGTCATAGTGTTTGTCCTCCAGGGGCCCGCAGATTAGGGCTAGAGAAGACCCATGTAGAAATAATTATGTGAGGCGTAACAAAAGGGCAAAGAACTTGCTGTAGGCATATTATTGGGGGAGACATTCATTGCGAAGAGAAGAGAGGACTGGGGAGGACTAAAAGGACCTGGTAGTTTGATCTGGGCTTGAACAAAGGAGAGCATTTCCACAGGTAGATATGGCTGGGACAGATGTGCTGGGAAGAACGAAGAGCTTAAGCAAAGGCTTTGAGGCAGGGACAGAGGTGGTGGTAGGGAACCCCGCGGGCTACCTGAGGAATCTAGACATTCCCCTCACATCACCAATGCTTCTCTACCAGGGCGCGGGGCTCCATCCAGGCTGGGACGGAGGCAACACCTCAGCACCAACTCCCCACCAGGGGCCTGCAGGGATAGCCAAGGCCATCTTCATTTGGGTGTGCCTTCAGAACTCTGTAAGCTCCTGCCCTCACCTGTACACTTGTGGTAGCTCTGGTCCCTAAGATGTGATGCCTACAAAACGGGCAGCAAACCCGTCCCTGTGCCAGGCTCAAAACCACCTTGTTAGATCCTCCTCTCTAATCTCAGCCCCTCAGGATTGCTTTGACTCCTGGATAAGAGGGATGGGCAAGGATCAAAGCCCTGTGAGGTGCCAGCCTGTGCTCAGAGACAACAGCAGCAAGCAGTGACCCCCAAACTACCTCCTTTTGTCCTGTGTCCTTTTGGCAAATTATCCCAGTTGTCCTTCCCCCGTGCCCAGCCCCCATGCCTGGTGGCACAGACACTTAGCGATTTGCTCCTTAATTGTCCCCCAGCTAGGCTGCGCAGATGCCGCTCTTTAATCTCTCCTGATAAATGAATCGCGCCGCTCCTTTAATCATATGTTCATATCCAAGCCAATTTGAATCAATTTGGCAGGGAGCGTGTTGCAAGAGATGCCATGACTGCTTCTTCTCCCCCCAGGGCCCTGGAGCCAGCACGTCTGCTGTCCTCACCCTCAGGAGGCCCATCCAGGGAAAGGAACTCCTACCTGAATGATGGGGACTTTTCAAAGTCAATCGTTCATTCCTGTCCACCAAGCAGGCCGGTTTGGGACTGGAGGGAGATGGATTCCCGAGGGCCTCAGAAGTGAGAGGGAGAGGGTTGAGTCCCCAGCCTTCCTCCGTCACTGAATAAAGTACCCCATTATCATCCCTGGGAGAAAGTGCTGCCTTAAATCGAACCCTAATCCTTTCTGTTCCCCTTTCATTTTTTCTGAGCTGGTTCTCAGAGCAGCTGGAACACTTCATCACCTTTTACATAGCAACACATTCCAGACCAGTCTATAATAATTCATCCTTGCCTGTTAACTGCTACTGGCTGCCACCCCCACCTCCTTTCATCTTTCTCCAGGAAGTGTTCTTTTCCAAATCCTCCAGCCTTGTGGCCAGTCCCACGCTTCCTTGGTAACACCAAGTTCTGCGGCATTTGGGGCTGTTGCTTTTTCACCTAGAGTGATGTCCAGCCGCCTGTCACTAGTGAAAACAAAACAAAAACAAGTGAATAAAACCTGCGAAACTGAGCACTTCTGCCACTAGCATTGACACCTTGGAGAAGGGGCTTAACCTCTTGGGCCTCCTTGTCTGTAAAACAAGATGGTATTGCTGGCAAGAACCTTTTCGCTTCTAAGTTGGGAGGGAGCCTGTCCCACTCCCTGCACAAGAACGCAGGATATGGTGAGGCCAAAAAGGAACACCCACAAAGCCATGGATGGGGGGTTCATACCACTATAGTCTCGCTGGCAGCTGGATTGGAGACACAGGAAGCAGAAGCCACACGATGCGCAGTCCGCCATCCTCTTCTCTGCCAACCAACCCACCAACCAACCCACCCCCTAGCATAGCCAGGGCAGTTAGTAGCTAATGGCTAACTGGTTACAGCTGGTGGCCATCTAATAACTGAGTCAGCACCTTTCCCCCACGTGAGGCCGAGAGCCTGGAAACTGCTCTCTGGGACTCTGTCCCCACACAGTCCCTCAATGCTGCCAACATCCCCACCCCTTCATCACCCTTGGTAAGGAACCTGAGAGTCTGACAGACGGTGCTAGTGGGGCCGCGAGATCCCCCTACCGGGAAGGGACAACTTCTCCCAGCGCGAGGTCTGTGGGAGCCTGGTTGCGCCTCCGCGGCGTCTTCACGTCCCTTACGTTTTCCTCGAGGGCTCTGCCAGTCCCAGCCGGCGCCTTCCCATCGAATGGGAAACCGGAGCATATTCGCATATTCATACCTTTTTTGCATGGCCCCACCTGGGCCTCTGGCTCCGCCCCCGCCTGCAGGTTCTTCCCACTCTTCCCGGAAGCCGCTGCTCCTTGAAACGTTCTTAAGCAGTTGACAGGGCAGAGCCCATCGCCGTTGCCCTTTAAGGATTCCAGAGGCATGAGGACCGTCTCTAAGTTCAGCAACCCCTCAACACTGTTTCCGCCCTTTTAAAGGGCTCTTGGAAGTCCTTGACAGGAGCTGAGGCTGCCGTAGCAACTGGGGCTTCCTGGCCTGTCAGTGGTGATCAGTGGGATGAAGAGGATAATAAAACCAATAAGAATTCCCAGTTGTTGAGCACTTACTATGTTCCCAGTACTTACACACTTTGCCTACATATCTCACTTAACCTTTATCACAATTCTGTGTAGTGTCCTTGTTCCTGTGAGGAAATGGGCTCAGTGGTGATGTCTGTCCTAGCAGGGTCCTCAGCTTGGTTCCAGCAACTGGCCAGGTGACTCTGGCCTTGTCAGAGTACAAAGGGAGTGGCGAGAAAGACAACAATCGCTGTCATCATGCTCATCTCAAATCACTGTGTGCCTGGTAACCACCAAGGCCTGGCCTTAGGAAGGAAACAGTTCTTGGCAATTTTAGAGGGAAATTTGTGTTGCTACTTACAATTTCAGAGCATCGCGCGCACGCATTGTCACATTTGTGCTTCACGCACACTGTGCCAACAATCTGAATAACACTTCCACATGGCCCAGAATGCATATTTTAAGTTCTGTTCACCTCAGTCTAGTTTCATTACAGTACAATGGAACAATCCAGACCATTCTCTGGGATTTGATCTGGAAGGAGTGCTTTCCAGAGCAATAGCCATTTTGGAATTAACACGGATGCTGGGTTTGTTTAGAAGACATTTTACAGAGAAATTGAGTCTTCTGTAGTGTAAACCTCAGTTATGGGTCATATATAAGGGAGATTCCAAAAAGAATGTGTGCTTTGCTATTGAAGACAGTGACATAAATCTCTCAGGGGAATACTTAAATGTGCAGATAGAATTTGCTTTAGATATCAAAAGTCAGCTATGACAGTTAAACCAAAAAACCTCAAAAAGGATATTAAGTTTTGACACCATCCAGGCAAATTATATTTGAGGTGGCTTAAGAGTCAAAGACTTTCCACATTTTAATAAATTTTGATATGTTTTGTGCCACATCTGTGATCTGACTAGATTAGGAAAAGAAGCAAATGGATTTGGGGGAAGAGAGGACACTAGGGAATTTGAAAGTGGAAAATCTTTTAAAAAGGAGTTAAAAAAAGAATATCTTGATATGAAGAACACGCAGCCAAAAGCTTCAGAAACATTAGGTCTTTGAAAGACAGGTCAACGACTGGTAACCAGGCAAATATAAAATTGTATGTGGTGAAATAGGCCTCATAGCATGTTTCCCCGAAAATAAGACCTACCCTGAGAATAAGCCCCGGTTAAGATCGTCAATCAGACGGACGCATTTAGTACGTTATGACGATGTTCCAGAAGAAGATGACATGACTGTATTTGAATAAATGTAGATTGTTGTACGTGAAAAAATAAGACATACCCTGAAAACACGCCCTAATGCGTCTTTTGGAGCAAAAATTAACATAAGACTCAGTCTTATTTTCGGGGAGACACGGTAGGTCAAATTTCTCACAGGAATGGCATCAGTTGCAATTTGGCACCCTTGCATGAGGGCAGCTCTGGCTCCCACAGGAATACTGTCCCCTGGAGAGCAACGGAGAATGACCCTAGTGAATGGAACTGCCCCAAAAGGTTCTGGATAGAAACACAGATTTCATGGCTTACTTTTGAGGGTCCTAGAGCTCATCTGTGAGGCTGTTCTTTCTAATGGACCTACTCAGCCACTGGGCAGGATTTAATAGCAGAAAGGGAGCTTCGGATCCCAGGCACTGGCTAAATAAGCCTAGAGAACCAACTAGAAAGTGAGGCAGTCTTACAGCTCTATGAATGGGCTCTTAAGGGAACACATACACATGACAAAAGTATATGTGAAAACACAGATGAATAGATAAACTTTAGAAGGGACCTTTGAAATTATACATAGTTTTGTCTAGGGAAGCAGGGTCATAGATGAAGTATCTGTGCTTATAAAGTTTTCATACAATTTTTTTTAAAAGTCAGTGCAGACGTCTGTGCCAAACACTAAAGTAGGCCCCAAATTGCCCTGTTAGTGTAACTATAAGAGTAGCTTCTTTCTGGTAGTTCATATATAGAAATAGTAGCCGTGTGGGGAGCGGGGGACCACGTGGCAAAGCTCCTTAGAAACTGCTTAGATCACTTGCTCAGGGAAAGCCATTCTTAAAGCAGCAGGCATCTCTTGGCATGGCTGCGAGTGGAAGCTGGGAGAGGAACAGATTGGAGGGTGGAACTTGAACAGGATATTTAGGGGAGAGAAGCAGCAGGGAGAAGAGAATAGCATCTAGACTGTGCCCTGCCATGCAGCCTGGAGCACTGCAGGTGACAGGTTTAGGTGTGGAGACTTGTGTTGGTACAGGGACTGGTGATGGACTGGGGTGAAGAGAAGCCAAGTGCCAAGAAGGTCATTTGGAATATTTGTGTCATGGTTATACACTTTTTTTTTTTTTTTAAAGATCTGTAAGGGTGGACACAGCTCAATGGCCAGACTTTGTGCCTGGCTGATGGATTTGTTTCTCATACCTGACTCTATCTAAGAAGGTTTAGCCCCTTAAGGAAAAAGTATTGTTTTTTTGTGTGTTTCAGAGAGTCAAGTGACCAGTGAATTCTCTGAGAAATGAGAAGGTATTGGTATTATAAGGGGGCGCCTGGAGGTTCAGACATTGCAGAAGGTCTGGGAGGAGTAAGTCCCCTGGGGGCGGAGATCATCTTCATCTCCCTCCCCTCCCCCTCTCCTTGCTCTCCAGTAGAAATCAGCTACAAATCTCAGCTTGTTGGGAACAGATGGTCTTGGCTGACGAATAAGCCACCGCAGGCTGCTCCACCTGTTCTCGGGCTGGAATAATCAGCTCGAGACAAACATCGGCGCTGAAATAACTCATGGCAGCGGGTGATGCTCAGGCACAGATTCTGAAAATCTCTTAAATAGCCCCCTTCTAACTCTTTCCCCTCCCCAGCCCGTGGAGGCCATCAGGGGAAGGCAATGGAGCGGAGAAGACAGAACCCCAAACTGAGAATGATGCCTGAGCTGGTGGTGCTGTGGGGTGGGGGTAGGGGGAGGAGCTGAGTTGTGCTGGGCATGGGGTGGAAGGTGGGGTGACCATTCACCTGGCAGGGCAGGAAGTTACTTCTCAAGAGCATGTGGAAAACGGGGGAATGGTTGGTCCATGTCAGAGACAAGCGTGAGGCGATCCAACCAGTTGGGGATAGTAGAAAACTAAGAATTTGGGATTCATTTGAATTTGTTCATTAAAGGAGTGATATGTATGGGGACAGAGCCAGGAGTGCAGTTTCCAGGCTCTCACCCTCACGTGGAAAGGTGCTGGCTCAGGCAGTAAATGGCCATCAACTGTGATTGGATGGCCATCAGCTGTGGCTAGTTGGCCGTCAGCTGTAACCAGTGAGACATTGGCCACTAATATAACTGCCGTGGCTACACTAGCAGCAAAATGGGGGCTAGCAAAAAGATGATAGCGTGGCATGGCAGAGTGTGGATTGTGGATTGCAGATAGGCGGATTGCAGTTAGCGAATGAGGTTTGTTGGCAAAGACAAGTGGATGGCAGGTTGCGGATGGTGTGGCTCCTGCTTCCTGTGTCTCCAGCCCAGCCGCCAGCGAGACTGTGGTGGTATGACTCCCCTATCTATGGCTCCATGGGTGTTCCTTTTTGGCCTCACCATGTCCTGCATTCTTATGTGGGGAGCGGGATCAGAGACCCCACATACCACCCTGCATGACAACCCCTTGTTGGGGTACTGGCGGATGTTTGCTTTCGTATCTCGACCAACCACCATTGAGAATATAGTGGTATGACTCCCCTATCTATGGCTCCATGGGTGTCCCTTTTTGGCCTCACCTATCCTGCGTTCTGATGCGGGATACAGGATTAGAGACCCCGCATGATACCCTGCATGAGAATATGCAAATGGGATCAGGCTACCAGTGAATCAGCAGCTCAGACAGCTCTGCCAGCAGCCACTGGGGGTGGGTACCTGGGTGCCCCTACTTCTGTTGACTTGTGTTCAGCTTCCTCACCTCCTTGATGAAGTCAGCTGGGCTAATGTTCCTTGGCAGAGGTGGATGAACCCAAGTGTGTCTGGGTGGGGGAAGGGGCGACAGTGCTGGGAAGCAGTGGTGACAGCAGGGGGTTGGGGGCTATCTGGCTGAGGTGGGGGTACAGCTCCTGTGGAGTCAGTCAGGAGAGGGCAGGGACTGAGAGAGAAGAGCAGGGCAGATTGCTTGCTCAGGCAGAAGGCTTCCTTTGTTCTCGCTACATACGTAGGCTGGCGTGGGGGCTCTGAGTCTCCAGAGGCTGTGCTGGTCAGGAAAGAAAGCTGCAAGAGCACTTGGACCCCCTGGTTGCCTCTCTAACTGCCAGATACCTTATCCCGTAGGGGGCCCCTGTGGCTCTGCCTGAGGCCCAGGGCGCTGGAGGACAGGGTCCTTCCCTATTATATAGGGTCTCACAAACCTGCTCTCTTTGAAGTCGGGTGTGCTCACAAAGATCCCATGGTGCCCCTGTCCTGCTCTGTGCTTGGTTCTGTGGTTCTCACCCTGCTGCATATTAGAAACACTCAGAGTTGTTTTTGTTTTTTGTTTTGTATACAAAAGTAAAACGAAGAGTATAATGAGGTTCTTGATCCATCAAGCAGCTTCAACAATTATCAACACACAGTGAATCTTGCTTCATCTCCACCCCCACCCACTTCCCTATTCCCTTCACTGGATTATTTTGAAGACCCCAGAATATGCCATCACTTTAAGAAATACTTTAGTATTTATTCCTCAAAGAAAAAAAAATGACTCTTAAAAAATCTAATCACCAGACTCTTTATCACACCAAAAAATTTTTTCAAAAAATCCTTAATACCAAATATCCAGTCAATGTTTAAATTTGTCTTTTTAAATTATATGTTATTTTTATTATATATGTATATATGTGTATATGTGTGTATATAGACACAAATATATACATGTATGTATGTGTATGTATATATATATATATATATATATATATGTGGATACATACACACACACACAGAGGGAGCCAAAAAAATGTAAACACATTTTAAGAAAAAAAGATATTAAAATTGTAATAATATATACTGATAACAAAAGATGAATACAAGTCATGTGTATACATTTTTTTGGCACCATATATATATATATATACACACACACACACACACACATATATATGTATATATATATACACATATGTGTGTGTGTGTGTGTGTATATATATATATATATATATATATATATATATATATATATGATGTTAGTTCAAATCAGGATTCAAACAGACTGACAACTTTTTTTTTTCCACCTCCCCCCCCACCCCACCCCTACTCTGGTTCAAGCCTTTGTTTCTCAGTCTAGTTGTGTAGGACACAGCTTCCTGGCCCATGCTGGTATTATGAGCCTTGCGCTCCACCCCCCCTGGCTGAGGCATGCATTCGCCAGTAGTCTGTCGGCCGTTCACAGCAGGTCATGGCAGCTCTTGCCAGCTGCCGGCCACTCATGCTGGCTGCCGGCCTCTCATGGCAGCACACCTTAGGTGGCACCACCGTGGAGCTCACGCAGACCTCTGGCTGCTCATGGCAGCCCAGCTCCAGGGAAAGCCATTGTTCACAATCTTAGCTGTAAAGGGCGCAGCTCACTGGCCCATGTGGGAATCGAACCTGCAACCTTGGCATTAGGAGCACAGCGCTCCAACCACCTGAGTCACTAGATTGGCCCCCTGATGACCTTTTTAAGAAATACTGTGCCCAGGGCTTTCTCCCTCAGGGATTCTGATATAATTGGCCTTGGGTGGGGCCCAAGCATCATATTTTTAAAAGCTCCCTGGGTGGTTTTAATATGCAGCCAGGGTTGACAAATGCTCTACTTTTCCCTCAACCAGTTTCCTGCCAACTCCTCCTTGCCCAGGTTGTTAAATACCTCTCCCTGCCTCTATCCAGCACACCAGGCCGCTCCCAGAGCAGTTGGCATTGGCATGCCTACCTGGACAAGTAGAGGGCTGCCCTCTTCTCCAAGCTCCTCTTTCAGGATGGGCTGTAACTCTCTTTTCGCTACAAATTCACATGTGTACCTGTTCCTCTCTTTCTCCCTTAATATGCCTGGTGCCTATTCTTGTCTTGCAAGTGTAGCAATTTTTTTTTTTTCCTTTTGTGTGAAAATAGTAAAATTCTTACCTCAGGAAAAAATGAGAATTTCCCTGGGGACTGTACTCATTTGGCTGTTCCAGTGGCTCCGCGCTGCGCTCGAGCTGAGCGAGGGGCCTGCCAGGCTTGGCAGCAGATATACGGGAAACCGGGGATAGAGAGGGACTTGAACCCAGCACATTTCAGGGAATCTAAGAAAACTTTGTCTCCCGAGGATGTTGGCCCCAGGAGCATTGTAGAGAATTATACCCGTGTCCCTAGCTCACAGCCGGCTGCCTACCTTCCATGGCAGCTGTTTCTATTTGCTCCCCTACCCCTCTACTGGGCCTGCCTGTGGGTTCACTCCGCCCTCCTGCGTCCATCCCCCGCCCCACTCCATGCCTCACTGAATGTTGGTGAAACAAATCCAGTCTAAAATAATGAGCAATCAACTACCCTGATGCTTGGGGCAGGCTGGGCAAGGGCTAGGGGGAAGAGGTAGGGAGCTGAATCATTTATAAAGCTTAATAAAGATGCAGATGAGCATGCTGACTAAGAGCCCCAGAGCTGGGCTTATTCATTATTCAAAGTTATGTAAATGCCACCGGGTCCTGTGTGTTAGAATCCTGCCCCTGTCCCTGTTACTTCTCCCTGCCTGATATCCCCAGTCGGCCATGTACCTCCCCTTCTCGCCCACCCCAAGGTGCTTTCATTCACCCGGCCAGAGGCCCTGGCCCAGATACCCATTTCAGACCCTGCCTCCAGGGTAATAAAAATCCTCCGTCTCCTCTCTAGCCAGAAGTCTCTCAGAAGCTTGTGGGGAGGCTCTGGCCTTCAGGTAAGTCTATATAGACCCACATAATGGACTTCTCACTTTTAAAACTTTCCAAGGAAAGAATACCGTAAGAGTGCTTACATACAGGTTTTAATAACTCACAAATCTACTTAGTGGGATGGATTTCCTGAGGTCTAAACTAAACCCCCCTAGCTGCACTGGAAACACACCATTGAAAGAGAATATCCACTAACCGAACTCTCTTTAATTAATCTTCTGAGAAGTAAAATGCAAGCATTAAGTCATGCTCCAGCCTACTGCCTTCAGACTAACTCACCCTTGTTGACACCCTGTGCCTTTCTAGACAGTTGAAACACCCTCCAAGTTTACTCACACTCTTCAAGCTCTTAAACCTGTTTAGGGTGCCAAACTCTGGTGAGGGTTTAACTAGCACGGACTAGACTGTATACCATGTCTCTTCCACATCGTGATTACTGATTTGTAACCCACAATTGCCTAAGTCTTACGACTCCTATTGCTTTCCCCTGACTCTCCTCTCTCTGTATCAATCTTTCCCTTTTTCCCCATCACCCCTAATTTGTCAGCTTGGTGAAGCTGAGAGATGAAGAATTGGGTCAGAGGCGCAACGGCATCGATTGCCTCTGCTTTCCCTTCTTTTCTGGACTGGCTCTCCTCCCTCCCTACCCCCAATCTATTTTTAGCCTGCCTCTGTTTTCCTTAGTCTGGTTGGCAACCATGCCGGCCTCTTTTTCTTCACTGCCCTTATCTCTCCCCTGCAGCCCATGCAGACCCCAGCTGCCCTTCCGGAGGTCTCATTGCCTGGCAGATTTATTTTTATTTTCTTCCATCTTGAAGATATGTCGGGTCTGCCTGAAAGGGGATGCCTGGCCACACTCAAGCAGAAGAGAAGCAGGGAAATAATGTTGGTGGTTCTGTTTGGGCAAATCCTTCAATGTTACTAAACCCTGGGTGTCTTCTGACCCCTTCTACTATGGCTTGTCCTCTCTTCTATGCCTATAAACTCTGTTCCCTACATTTTCTCTTCCACTCTATGACCCACCCTACCCCACTAAGAAATGCTCAGTTCCCCGGCTTGGGCATTTTGGACCTGTTTCCTTTGGTTTTGGGGGTGTGCAGCATTCCTGGAGGTCCTTGCCTGCCTTCTCGACCTGCACATTGCCAGTCTCTCCTTATCCAATTCCTGCTTCTCTCCACTCTTCCCTAAGCTCATCCCTCCCACACACACCCGTCCTACACTGCACGCCCCTGCCCCTCCTCATACTCTGTTTCTAGGACACACCAGCTCATTTGTAAAGGGCCTCAGCCAGCTCAGGCAGGGCTTGTCAGCATCCCCCACTTGTCCTTTCTCAGCTTCCTCTAGACATTGGTCCCCTCCTTTAGTTGTCGCCAGCAAGCTGAATTAGACTGGGTATTTTGGAAGGGGAGCTGCAGCTGGCTGGGGGAGGAGGGTGACATGGAGAGAAGCAGAGGCAGAGGAGACTGTGGGCAGCCATGGAACGAGAGGGAGAGGTTCCCATCACCCTTTCCCCCCAACTTTGCCAACTCAGGAGCTGGCAAGATCGTACACGGATTCCTCTCTGTACCTCATTTTTCTCTCTCACACACACAATACCTTGCTTTACAATTCACGACATTCTCTCACACATCCAGATACCTGCATGGTGCACTCCCTGTCCTCTAAGTCTACTCAAGTGCCCCTTGATGAGTCCTATCCTGACCACCATTGAAATGGGCAGCCCCTCCCCCCACATTCTCTATCTTCCTCACCCTGTTCTGTTTTTCCGCAAGGTACTTGTCACCTTCTAAAGTACGATATGTAATATATGTATCATTTACATTCCTTCTCTTCACTGGACTGTTAGTGCCACAAGAGCAGAGATTTCCATCTGTTTTGTTGATACGTCCACAATGCCTGGCACACAGCAGAAGCTCAATAAATATTTGTGTGTTGAATGAATAAATGAATGAATGATCTTATTTGATCCTCACAGATCCTTAAAGAATTGGTTGACATTATTATTCCCGTTTTATTTATTGTGGTAAAATATACATAACATAAAATGTACCATTTTAGTCATTTTTAAGTGTACAGTTCAGTGGCATTAAGTACATTCACTTAAACCATGTGTGTTTCTGATGTGTTAAACCCTGACGTTGTGAAAGCATCATCACCATCTATCTCCAGATCTTTTTATCTTCCCAAACTGAAACTCTGTGTCCATTAAACACTCACTCCTCATTCCCCCCTCCCCCAGCCCCTGGAAACAACTGTTCTACTTTCTGTGATTCCAATATTTGTCCTTTGGTGTCTGGCTTATTTCACTTAGCATCATGTCTTCAAGTTTCATCCATGTTGTGGTAGTATACCCATTTTACATATATGATGATGATGATGATTATTCCCATTTTACAGAGGGTGAGGTTCAGGGAACCACCTGAAAGCACCTAAAAAGCAGACGTGGCATAAGGATGGGATTGTCTGGCTTCTATCATTCCCTGGAGAAATCAGTGATAATCCATGTGTCTGGGACTTAGAGGCACAGCAGCTGAAGAGTAATTTCCTCTGTGTTTTATTTCCTTTGGGAATATTTTTACTCTTATTCCCATTTCCCACTCTTCCCTGCTCAATGACTCCGCTTAACATTTCCATTGCCACCATCACCCTCTCCCCAGTCCCAGTTTTTCCCTCCCCAGAGCACTTTAACTCCTTTCTCTTGGGTCAAACTGGCCTGGTCTGGAGATCCTCCTGCTTGGGTTTCGTCTGAGTGCATTAGCCTTGCTTGAGTCCCTGCTTGCACCCCTCACCCCTCCTCCCACCCCAGGGTAGTTATGAGCCTGTTCCCTTTCAAAGCAATTAGTGCAAGGAGGCCAGCCGACTCGGTGCTAATGCCGTTTCATTAAGTGGGAGCAATCCTAATGATAATAAAATGGCACATTTAACATTCAAACATTGAACAGGGCTTCTAAGAGAGTGTGTCTCTCTTTCTTTCTGGTATAACAGCTCCATCTTCATAAGGACCTGACAATACACCTTAATGAGAGACTGGGGAACTGAGCATCTTTACAGAACCACAGAGAGGATGAGAACCAGAAAAAGAACCCAGAGAAAGAAGGTGCAGTGCATCGAGGGAATAAGGACCCCCAAGAATTCCTAGGGTAATGGATTCTGCGGTGCTGATTTAGACAATTAAAGTCTGTAAGAAATGAGGTCACACAGAAAATAACACCAGCACAGACTTTGATGCAATGCCGTTATTTGTTTGTTTATTCAACACATTTTTTTCAAGAAATATTTATTGTGCACCCAAGATAAGTGAGATTTTATGGGAGTTTGTGATGGAGGGAAAGGAGCTAGTTTTAGGAAAACGAACTCTAAGGGCATCGGTCATCTACAAATAATTTTTTTTTTCCTTCTTCTGCCTTCCCCCACCCCAATCTGGTTCAAGCCATTGTTTCTCAGTCTAGTTGTGTAGGACACAGCTCCCTGGCCCATGCTGAGGCAGTCGGTCGCCGCTCACAGCAGCTCATGGCAGCTCTCGCCAGCTGCCGGCCACTCGAACTGGCCACTGGCCCCTCAGGCTCCTGGCAGCATACGGTAGCTCACAGCAGCCCAGCTCCAGGGAGAGCCATTGCTCACAATCTTAGTTGTGGAGGGTGCAGCTCACTGGCCCATGTGGGAATTGAACCAGCGACCTCAGCGTTAGGAGCACGGCGCTCCTACCACCTGAGCCACCGGGCTGGCCCAATTCATCTTGTTTACTCTCCCCTGGGCAGCTTTAGTCAATTCCATCCCAAGCTCATCAAATAGCCCAGAGAAGAGAATTTTAACAAACTGCTTTGGTCTCTTGAGCCAGTCCTTATGCCCCCTCCTCATTAAGATGTCCATCTCAAAGGTCCTTGCTACTCTGTGATTATAGAATATTTGATTAACCTTCTGGAAGCAAAATAAAAGTCATGGGACTGGGGAGCTGGCCAGGAAAATAAGGTAGATTCAAACATCTGGTGTTTACTGGGAACTCAAGACAGCAGGAGAAAAGGATAATATCCCACAGCCACTTCTTTCATCAGAGAAGCATTTGCCAGCAGTGGACTTTATTCCTAGCTCCTGTGTACAGAAGGGAGGCTGTTAACCAGGGGTCAAAGGTGAGCTTTGCCCAGGCCAGGGAAGCGGCTCATTTGAAAAGGTGTCAAGTCATAGTGTGTTGTTAATTTCATGCTTAATTCACACAAGATCTTGCCCACAACAGGGGACAGCTTGAATCCATGCCCTAGAGAAAGGAGAGCAGGTTGTCAAGCATTCTCAGAAACAGGGGCTGGGCTCTCTAGAAGTCCCCTCCACAGCCCCCAGATAGGATTAATTCTCTTGGTCATATCCCCAGAGCCAGAAGTTGACCCCACTATGAGTACCCCTTTTCTCTGATTGCCCTGCCCAGGCCCTTATATACTCAGTGTCTAGGCTTTGGCCCCCATCTGGCCAGCGAAGAGCACGGAAAACACCACTTTGCCTGGCAGAGAGGTAGGTCAGCTTTAAGGCACCCCAACTCCCCCTCCTTGGGCTCACCGGAGAATCCAGCACCAATGACAATGTTGTCGTACTTTGGGTGTCGATCAAGAATGAAGTGCTCATCAGGGGTGTTCTAGAAAGAAACAATCACACCTGTGTCATTGGAGGATAGAGGGAGGAGGAACTGCATACAGGCGCAGAAGGGAGGGGACCCAGCTGGATCTCTTTCCAGAAAGAATGGGAGTGTGGCACAAGAATGCTCTCTGCGTGCCAGTGTCCCCCTTGGGTATGCCAGTCTTTCTCATTTGTCCATCTGCCTCTCTTCTCGCACAGAGCTATGAACACAGTAGGTGCTCAGTTGGTGCGTGTAAACTGACTTAGCCAAGATGCCTCAGGCCCTGGTGACATCTGTCTCTTCTCTTTGTCCCTAAGGCCTGCTCAACTAGAACGTCTTGCCAAAAAATCTCTTAGAGCTCTTCTGGGAATCACAGTGAAGGACAGCCAGGCATAAGCCTAGTTTCCTAATGAAAAGGAATATGAATGACATCTAATGGGCCGTTTGTGGTAGAGGTGAACCGACCCACAGAAATGAATTCGTTTGTTTCAAGTCTCATGCTAATGTCAGGGGCCAAATAGAGTTGGGCCTGAGCAGTGCAAGGCCTGTCTGTCTCTTTCCCTTGTTCTCCAGGGCTGTGAGAGGGCCTGGCCCAGCTGCCCACACCTTTACCGTGTACATGCAGTGTTCCATAATGGCAGGCTCAGGGTGTAGGTCAGGTAAGTGATCTCTGACAAAGCGGCTCAGGATTTGGACGTCTTGGATGTCTGAGAATGCTGTGGGGCAGTCCCGCTCCTCAGGCTCTGCATTGTTGCCGTGGTGATAGCAGACCTTTCTCCCAATCAGAACAGTGTAAGCTGTGAGGGCCGACCTTCCCCCACACCCACTCAGCCCAGGGCAGGCTTGTACACAGAACGCCCCCCATCCATCACCCCAGCCTTCCCCAGTCCTGACTGATACTGCTTGTTGCCACACGAAGTTGCCTAGCTGTCGGGTCCCCGGCTAACCCTCTCTTTGCAAAGAAAGGTCTCCCTTTGCTGGGCCTCAGGACAGCTGAGGGTGTTGCGTTGCAAGTAGCGAATAGTGAAGTAGATTCCTGTGGCTGCTCACTGGGCTCTGAAGGTGTCTGTAGAGGGAAGTTAGAGCAGCTGCCCCAAATCTGTGTGAGCCCCTACTAGCCTTCTCTCAGCCTTTCACTTACCTTCATCAACCCTGGGTACTCTCTGGAGGGCAGACCATAGATGTGGTGGGGAGCTAGGCTGAGGCCCAGCCCCAGGAAGCATGGAAAGGCCTGGGACACACCATAGCTTCCAGGAACCTTCTCTCTCCAGTAACACACATTGATCCGCAGGGTCTTGAAGCAGGGAGAGGAAGTGGAAGATGAAGGGGGAAAGTCATGGAACTCTTAAACACAATAAGAGCACTTTCTTCTGGGGTCCTGTACCCCTTCAATACAAGACCAGATGCCCTGCTTAACTCATCCATCCTTTTTCACCAAATTTTCATGTCATTTACGTGTTACATTATGTCATGATGCACAAAAATCTCTGAATCTCTGTCTCTCCTCCCATCCTTAGTCTTCTCCCATAACTCCACTGAGCCTTTCTTCTTTCTCTCCAGGAGCTAATAAAACCTCACGTATATTGAGTGCTTACTATAGGCCAGGCCATCACCTAAGGGATTTGTGTATATCATTTTATTTAATTCTCCAATAGCCCTACTCCCCATTTTACAGGTTATAGAACTGAGGCTCAGTGAGGTGAACGAATTTGCCCAAAGTTGTCCACTGGCAAGTGGCAGATCCAGGACTCAAACTTGAGACCATCTGACTCCAAGGTTTCTTTTCCAGCTCCCAGCTCCCCTTACCTGGAGAGGCAGCTCAATTCCCAGGGGACGGAGAAGCTGGTTGGTCCAAGGACCTGCCGTGATGACCAAGTTCTTGGCTTGGTAGCTCTTGGAGGTAGTTTTCACTGAGACCAATGGCCCTGGTTTTATCTCTACCACCTTCTCTCCATCACGCACTATGCCTCCCAGCTGTCGAATTGCATCCTAAAAGGGCAGATGCAGGGAGAGATAAATGGTTATATATGTGGTTCACCCTGGTGGACAAAGAGTTCTTCAGTTAGGGCAGAATCTAGACCTCCTCTCCCATATTGACAAGGCCTAGTGGGGTATATAAAACTGCCCTGCCAAAGGTCAAGACTAAAGCTGGCATGCAAAGACCCTCATCCCACACGGGGATCAGGGGATGGCTGATTGGGACCCAGGATGCCCAGACCAGGAGTGGCATTGCCCCAATGCTGCACAACATCACCTGGAGGGCTCTGAGGGCCTTGTCTGCATAGAGAACTCCTCCGGATTTGTCCAAGAGCCCCACTTCTCCCCTGGCCAACCGAATATTGGGAAAACGTTGCTTCAGTTCCTCAGATGAAAGACACTGGTGTTCTACCCCCTGCCTAGACATGGTAGCCTGGATTGTCTTTAATTCTGGATTCTCCTTCCTTCCCAGCAGCAGTAGTCCAGTCTGCCTGTTTAAAGAAAAAAAAGTGGGGGAGGGTTAATCTCCCTCATTCTTCAGCAAGGGTCCCAGGGCCAGGCATCACGAAGAGTCCCAAATTGGGCTGCCGGTTGGCTCAGTTCGTTAGAGCGCGGTGCTCTTAACAACGAGGTTTCTCTTCGATCCCCACATGGGCCACTGTGAGCTGCGCCCTCCACAACTAGATTGAAACAACGACTTGACTTGGAGCTTATGGGTCCTGGAAAAACACCCTTAAATAAAGTTTTAAAAAAAGAATTAAAGAAAAAGAAGAGTCCCAGCCTCACATGCAAACAACAGGTAAAGTCATCTCGATTCTGTCGTAAGGGTCCCAGTATTATTGAGCTGGCTTCCAGCCCATTCCCAAGTCTGCTCTTGGCTCTCACTACGCATGGGTTTGCTTGTCCTCCATCCCTCTCCTCAGGATCTATCCTGCTCTTGAGAGCAGAGATCCTAAGGCCTCTTTTATCACCATACCTAGAAAGTGGTAGGTATTCAATGAGTTTGATATGATTTCTTTGCCTTCCTCCTGTCCTCTGACTCCATTCAATATTTTCATCTCGATTCTTTACCCTCTCCCCCCAGTTTACCCCCTGCGGTTTCTTTTCCCTGTTCCTTTTCTTGGCATGTAATGTTTTGTCCCTTTCTGCCTCCCGGTTCCTTTCCAGAGCTGCCTGTTTTGTGGATAGGTCCTAAATTGGGAGAGCCTGCTCTGGGTCCAGTCTGGCATTCCCTCTGTGACCTTGTCTGGTTGCTCATTGCTCCAGGCCCCAGTCTCCTCCACTGTAACACATCTGTTGGATTATTGATAGTTCCACACCCAGGTGGTATCATCCCCGGCCCAGGAGCATGTGGAAATGGCGTGGGGCATTCTTTTTAGTTGTCACAATGCCCGGGGGTTGCCATTCACATTTAGTGGGCAGGGACCAGGGATGTTAAACCTGCAATGCTCAGGACAATCCCACCCAAATGCCAAAGAACTCTCATGCAGAAACACAAGTAGATGGTCTCTTGGTGTTCCAGCAATTAATTCAGTGATTCTATGATTCTTATACCCCTCTCTATGCTTCTTACTCCCTAAGGGAGTGAAAGCTGTTTCTCTTTAATGCTTTCTGTCTCTCTGTCACAAGAGACTGGAGCTCCCTTTTTATGGAAACTGATCTAAACAATGGAAGGGTCACTTTGGCCCTTGGAACCATTTCTGTCATCCCTCTTAGTTTCAGCAGCCGTAGTTGCCAGCATCAGCCTGGTACATCCCCCAGGTACTGCATATAAAGCTCGTAATAGCCTATAATGGAGTCTCATGGATATTACATGCTTCCAAATCCCACATTATCTGGTTGGGGGGATTAAAGAGAAGATTGGGAGGGGGGAGGGACACAGCGGGCCCCGGGGCTGGTGTCAGTACACAGAGGCACGCAGCGTGCCCAATTCATTTGCCATGGCCCCCGCCTACCCAGCATTCACCACTGGTGAGAAAGCAATGAGCGCCTCTGCCTCTTTAGAGCTCAGCCGAGGAAAGATGCTGGAGAAATCCCCACCAGCCAGCAGAAAGTCTTTTCCTGTGGCCCCCAAAAGAACTTCAGATTGGTTCTCAGTTTATGAAAACTTGCCTAGTAAACTTCTTGCTCAACAAGATAAATAAGAAGTCACCCAAGTGTATGTTCTTGAACCCTTTTTACCCAATGAGGTTGTGACTGGGTAGAATTTTGGGAAAGCCCTGGCTTAAACCTCACCTTAGCAGTCATTTTGTCAGATACCTGGCTGGGAAATTCCAGTGAAGCATATCCTAACCCTGCCTGCATATACCAGCCTTGGTCTCTCATATGCTCTGAAATTTAGATACTTTCCCTTTCTCCTTTCCTTCCTTCCTCCCTCCCTTCCTTCCTTCTTTCCTTCCTCCCTCCCTCCCTCCCTCCCTCCCTCCCTCCCTCCCTCCTTCCCTTCCTTCTTTCCTTCCTTTCTTCTTTCCTTTCCTCCTTCCCTGAAATAAAAACTCTTACAGGAATGTACTGTATGGGGAAACTGAACTCTTGCCAAGACACAGGCAAATCTGTCAAATTATGAGATGCTGAGTGACGTTCTCATTCCCGAGTCATCCTGCGGTGGATGAAGCGGAGCTCCCCATCCCAAGGAGTAATCAGCAAGCTGATTCTGCCGGTGAATGTAATTGTGCCGATCGTAATCATTTTGCTTCAGCTCTCTGCCCCTTGTGGCATTTATTTCTTAGCCCAGATATTGATCTAACAGTGGGAAAATTTCCATCTGAATTTGCGACGCTGGACCCTCCCCTAGTCCGAAGATGTGTTTGGGAAATTCTCATTTTCCGTGGATCACAGCTGAGCTATTTGGCCTGAGGGAAACCATGCACTGCTGGAGAAATGCCTTGGATTGGAGAGAGATTTTTGACCATTATGAGCAAATCGGAAATAAATGTAAAACACTGCCTGGAAATGCAAAGGCCTGTCATTATGGGAGATAGGTGAGAAACTCCTGTGGGAAATGCTTAGAGAATTGGAAATCAGTCAATCAAAACCGGGATGGGAGAATGGGTCTTTTCCCCCCAGTATGAAGATAGATGACTTCCATGGGCATATTGAAAAATCATTTAAGTGCTTATTTTCTTAATGGTTTTTCTTAGATCCCAATAAACAGACTGTTCATTCTGCATCAATTTCTCACTCCTGTGCTCTGGGCTTCCCTCTCCTCTTCTTCTGCTCAGGTCTAGGCTACAAAATTTGGGGAGGAGAAGGGTAAGAAGGGACAAGGTCATCGCAGGAAAAAGAAACGCCCAGGAAATGACTGGTCAGGGCTGGTCTAGAAGGAAACACCTTGAAGTGAGGCTGGGGGGTCGGGGAACCCCGGGAAGATGCCGCTCCTAACTCTCAGCAGAATGCAGAGCATTTGGTATGAATTGTGCCTTCCTCCCAGTCCTAGCAGGATCCAGCACTAAGGAAGAGGTCATCAAAACTTCTTCCCAAGGGTCTTGTTGACGCTATGGCCCAACTAAAGCCACAGACATGATGTAGGGAGTTAGTGATTAGGGATTTCCACCAGTTGCTATAGCAGAACAGGAAGCAGGATGAAGTGGGGAAGAATTGGAAGAGTCAGACAGCTCTCCCTGCATCTGCCATCTCCCATCCCAGTCTCCGGCTTTCCCCTCTCCAGGTTAAAAGTGCCAGGCAAGCCAGCTCTCAGAGTCACCTTGGGAAAGGGACTCCAATAGAGACTTGGTAATGGCTGCTGTCTTTGTTGGTTCTGGAAGAGCTCTTGGCTTTTCATCTTCTGCTCAGTGGGCCGAGGTGGAATTGGTTAACAAAGACCGCTCCAGGGAGGGGCTGTGGCTGACAAGCCAGACACTTTGCAGACACAGGAAGCAGCAGCTGCGGAGGGGGCCACCAGGTTCTGCCAGCAGCTGTACTGCCTACGGCTGTGATCTTGTCTGATATTGTCAGCTAAGCAGGGGCAGCCTGGGTCAGGAGCTAGATAGTAGGACTCAAAGGAAAAAGGCGGGGCAGGACGGAGAGGGACCACAGAGCTGGGATTTGCTGTTGCTATCAGCGTCCTGGCTCTACACATCACAGAAGAGTCAGACCTTGTGATCTGACACATGTGTCACAGTCTGTTCCCAGAATATATGCAAAAATCCTGAGCTCACCCATGTTTAGTATGCCACTGTCACAGGAAGCAGCAGAACAGAATAAAGAGAATTGGGCAACCACCTTAACTACCAACTCCTGAAGGTGTTATTTTTTTCAATCATCATCAAATAACATTAAGTAAATACATTCGTATCTATCAGTTACATTATGATACTGGGCTGGTTCTTCCCGATGAACCTAAGAGAAGCAGGACCACAAAGAGGATGAATCATTTAGAAAATCAGAATTAAGAACAAAATCTAAAAGACCTGGAATGGGAAGCATCTGTTCCGTGTCCCTGCTCAGTAAAAGAACCAAATCAATTAGTGTGCCTGAGTAAATTAGCTCAGCCATAAGAAAACTTAATAACAACATTATTATTATTATTATTATTATTATTATTATTATATAACACCTAGCACTCTATAGGACTTAAAGGTTTTTCAAAGTACATTCACTTTCCTCTTCCTTTTTCGTAACTGAGGCTGTAAGGCATCAGACTGGTCTTTTAAGAAGAGCTTTAAAAAAAGGAAAAAAAAGAAGGGCTATGATATGTCCCTGTCTTTAAATGTATAGTAGTAGTCTTCTAATCGGGGATGACGTAGCCCTGAACTTGTTTGGTGACAAGGGGTGCACAAAGTAACCAGTTTGTGGTATATTTGAAACCAGGGGGCCAGCAAACTATGACCCAGGGATTAAATCAGGTCTGACACTTGTTTTCGTCTGCCAAAATGGTTTCTATATTTTTAAATGGTTGATAAAAAGCAAAAGAAGGCTATTTCATGACATGAAAATTATATAAAATTATCTAAAATTTCCATGTCCATAAATAAAGTTTTATTGGAACACAGCCATGCTCATTTGTTTACATATTATCTGTGGCTGCTTTTACACTGCAGTGGCAGAGTTGAGTAATTGGCAGAGTTGCAGAGTTGCAACAGAGACCATATGGCCTGCAAAGCCTAAAATACTTACTATGTGGCCATTTACAGAAAAAGTTTGCCAAGCCCTGCTCTGGACTAAGAGTATAGGAATTCTGTGATTTTGCACTAACTGGTGAAGGCCCTGATTACTCGGTAGCAACCCTCTGATAAGGATATGGGGAGAATTATGAGTTAACACGTAGCAAGTACTTTTAAAAAAACCTTAGTTTTTTACTATAAGCACTAAATATGTGGTAAGGATGATGATGATGATGATGATGATGATGATGATGATGATGATGATGGTCAGGTACTAACTATTCTAAGCCCTTTACATACTTATCCTCACGATAGCCCCATGAAATAGATATTATTACACCTGCTTTACAAATGAGAAAACTGAGTCTCACAGAGGTTAAACAATTTGCTCCCTACCACACAGTTAAATGTGTCAGAGCTGATATGTACAGGCTTGTCTGGTTCCAAATTCCTGTCCTCCTGCCAAAGAGGAAGATTGCGAACATATGAGAATCTCATTCCCAAGGGTCCCTTTCCCTCTCTCCCTCGCCAGCAGCCATTCCCCTTGATGTCTATGGTTGTTGCATTCCATCTGTCTCCTCCCGCCTTTCTTCCTCCCATGCTCAATGGAGATAGGACACAGCTGACCCAGAATAGGTAGAAGGAACTGCCATTTATTGAAAGAGACTAGGCACTGTGCAAAGCATTTCATAAGTCTCGTTTGATCCTCACAAAATGCTATGAGGGGAAAAAAAGACACAGAGAGGTACAGAAATTTTCCAAGTTCACACAGCTGGTAAGAGGTAGAGCACAAAGGCAAATTCAAGCCTGTCTGTCTCTAGAATCATCTTCCAACTGAAGATTCCAGACTCTTTTTCTAACATCTCTTTTAGTCACCTCCTTGCCTGCTGGGAAGAAGTGTGCCCTCCAAGGCCTCAGCATTCTTTTAGCACAAGAATCTCAGCAGTATTCACAGATGGCTGACAGAAAGGGGTCCCTTTGCCAGGCCACACCTCAGCAAGACATGTTCTTTTATTTGGGTGCTGGGTGCATTAGCTGCTTCTGGAATAAATCTGTAATTAGCTGCCCTAGCTTTATTTGCATAATGGATTTCACTTTGTTCTTAAGTTAATGGTGTTTTTGCAACAGAACAGTAACCTCTTGGTTCCTGGCCATTAAAATAACTGCCACCCTGGAGGGTAGAGCTGGAGTTTTGTAGGAAGTTCAGTTAAGAGCCACAGAGAAGATGGGAGGGGAAGTAGGGTGGGTGGTTAAAGTTCTCTCTGCATCACAGTTGTCTGCCTTCTTCCCCATGAGTGTTTGAAAGGTCAGTGAGGAGGGGGGTCTTAAGGGTTAGAGAAAGCCATGGGGGCAACAGGGAAAGAGCTGCAAGCTCACCTCTGGCAAGTAATGGGGTCTGAGGAGCACCCCTATTTGGTTCCTGTGGGAGGAGGTATTCAGAGAGAATAAAATGGATTTATAGGGGTCACTCTGGGAGTTGGGAGCTGAACTCAGCATGAAAGGTAGGAATACTAGTAGGAATACAAAGAATCAACACAGTAACCTCCTTTTCTATATCAATCCCTGCCCTAAAAGAATCTCAGGTGACTCCACAGAAATATAGATACAACCTCTGCTAGCCTTGAACACATGGCCTGAACCTGGTCCTGGAAGTCAGAATCGCCCGCTGGACCTGTGGGGCGATTATCGTGACAGTGAGCAGAAAGCTTCTATGCATCCGGCACCCCCTTAGGTGCCCTCTGTGTCCCTCCACTGCATTTCTAGTGTTCGTGGTGCTGCCCCCTCACTTACTACTAGAAGCATCTTCAGGTGCCAGGCCCCATGATTCAAGAAATTCCTCCCCCACTCCCACCTGTGTAATTGGGTTCCAGCCTCCTGCTCTAGCTGGGCCCATATCTGGTAGCACTCATCCATCATCTGGGTATAAAAGTCTTCAGGGTATGCCCTTCGAATTATCCGGCTCTGCCCATGGGAACTTCCTCTGGTATGTGGTAGGAAGAACTAGAAGTGGGGAACAAGAGAGACAACGGAAATGGTTACCCCTTGAACTGCCCTCCCCCCTTTAGGAAACAGTTCATCATGTGCTGTCAACCAAAAGCACTTATTCTTCAGATGCTTCCATATGTTCTCCCTGAAGGACCAAGTTCCTGAGCTGACTATCAGAATAGAAGGTCTTCAGAAGCACTAAGTCAGCTTCCTTTTTTGTGAACATCATTCACATCCCAAAGTCTCTCTGTTCGTTTGTCTTCAGTCATCCTGCTGTTACCCCATCCCACTTAGACACATAGAGAAGCAGAATTAGAAAGCACCTTTGAGATCATTTGAGTCAAGCCTCTCATTTTACGGACAAGAAAACTGATGCTGACTCTTTCTCCGTGGCTTCGGATCACTCGGGACAAGGAAACTACTTGGGATTTAGCAAAAGTGGAGAGTTTCTTGCAGGGTTGAACCAAGCATCCCTCAGGCTTTAAGAAAACTGATAGAAAGGTTTCTAACCAACCCAACACACTACCGAGAAGAATAAACCCAAAGTAACCTGGAAAGCTGTAGGCAGCGTGGGAGGGGAGACACCTTTGAAGGTGGGCTGAGTGGACCTGTCTTGGGAAGGACCCTGTAGGTGTACTGGGCTCCTTCCTACTGTGCAGGGGTCACAGTAGACTGCACTGCATGGGGTCACCTTTTATACAAGGAAAAATAAGACCTAAGTCTTATTTCCTGTGTATCAAATAAAGGGGCTGCTATTATCTGGCGGCAGAAAAAACTGAAGCCTCTGCTGGCTTCCAGGGTGAGAGTCCAGGAATCTGTAGGAAAGAATCCCACCTCTGAAGCTGACAAATCAGGCTTTGCCTCTTTACTTAAGATGACACAAAAACTCATAGACACAGACAATAGTTTAGTGGTTACCAGAGGGTAAGGGGGGTGGGGGGTGGGAGATGAGGGTAAGGGGGATCAAATATATGGTGATGGAAGGAGAACGGACTCTGGGTGGTGAACACACAATGGGATTTATAGATGATGTAATACAGAATTGTACATCTGAAATCGATGTAATTTTACTAACAATTGTCACCCCAATAAATAAATTTAAAAAATTTAAAAAAGCTGACCCAAAGCAGAACTAATTTTTTTCTGGGCCAGATCCACCATTCTGGCACAGAAGAGAGTGAGTGGCAAGAAGGAAGAGAACAGGACCTGGAACATTTCTTGGACAAGGGCAGGAACTGGCGGCACTAGAAGGACGACATGTGCCTAGAAACGCAATATGGGTCTTTTTTCATTGTCATGAAACACACCGTACAGCTAAGCTACAGACTGCACAGTTCCTGACGACCTGGCCCTTTGGCCTCTCCCCTCTAGTCTGCCAGCTCTGGAAACCCCTCTCTGGGGGAGGAGAAACAGACAGACCCTGAGGTCAGGAATGCAGAGGAGACACAGTACCTGCTCCAGCAGGAGGACCCTCTTCCCGTGTTTGGCCAGGTGGTAGGCAGTGAAGCAGCCCTGGATACCTGCCCCGATCACAATGGCATCACAGAGATCTTTCTGAGCAGCCATGATGCCCACTGAGTCAGCCCTATAGCCACAGAGCCCACACACAAAGGAGAAGGCAAGCAAAGGAGGCACTAGGCTGACGGAGGAGGAGTAGGACAAAGTCCAGCCTGGCCGGCATTCCCACAATCCCCTGGGGCCATGCCCTTCTCTCTGCTCCTTCCTCCCACAAAGCCTGGCACAGGGCTGAGCTCCCGCCTCCTCTGCAGAGCAGAGCTGATTTGTGAGGTTTAGCCCAGCTCAGCTGCCAGCCTCACCCTTGCATCCCTCTAGTTTTCTATTCTTGGCTCAATTATTGTCATGCAAATGCTCTCCTTCCTATGCCACCTTCCTGTCTCATTATGATCTTTGTCTTTGGGACTTCGGCCCTGGAATTTCAATGCCTCCTAGACCAAGCTGGGCACCGGGAATGCTGCCTCTCCCTACTGGCTTCCCTCTCTTCAGCCTGGCTTTCTTTGGAGATTCTAGAGGGCCGAGCTAAGAACTTGGCATTATACCCAGGATAAGGTCCACCTCTCTGGTGGGTGGTGAGCTCAGGGGGTAGACAGATGCAGGGGCCAACTGAGATGGCAGATTTGTGATTATAAAATTATTCTCAGCATGTTTTACTTTCTTTTCTTTTTTTCTTTTTAAAGGAGAAGAAGAAATTATCCTGAACAGATGGAAAGGACCGAGTGAGAGGAGTCTTCTCAGGAGAAGGCGGGGGACCAGGCACCAGCCTAGGGCACGGAGGGTCCCTCTAGGTCAGGCGGTGTGCTAAATAAATACTTCTACATGCATTCAGACAGAGCCAGGAATGGTAGGGCCTGATTCTTATACAATATGAGAGTCCTCTTTAAGAAAAGGAAAAGAAGAATTATGAATACAAAATTAGGTGCTAGGACTTGGAAGACACCATGCAATTAAGGAGCCCCATGGTTGAGGTTTCGTTAGGTTTTTGTAAAACTGCCTCTGCATACACCGTCTTCCTTTAACCTTACAGCCCTAAGCGTAAGTATTTTTATCCCCACTTTGACGGGTTAAAGATGGCCCCAAATTCTTTGTCACTCCTCCTAGTACAGGCTCTGTGACTGCTTGACCAATAGAGTATGGTAGAAGTGACATGGGGACACCTTCTGGCCCAGGCCTCAAGAGACTGAAAGCTTCCTCTCCTTGTCTTGGAGCACTCATTGTTGGAGCCCCGAGCCTCCATGTTAGAAGTCCAACCACCCTGTGGGACAGACCACGTGGGGAGGCCCTGAAACTATGGGGACCCAGACATGAGAGTGAAACCATCTTGGACCCCCAGCCCAGCCTAGCCACCAGCTAAATACCACGGAAGGACCCAGTTTATGTCACATAGAGCAAAATAATCACCCAGCAAACCCCATCTGAATTCCTGGCCTACAAAATCGTGAGATAGAATAAAACGATGGTTGTTTTTAGCTGCTAAGTTTTGGGGTAGGTTTTTATGCAACCGTAACCAAAATAACCACTTTATAGCCAAAGACATCAAGTCTTATAGAGGTTATAACTCACCCAATGCTATACACCTGCTAAACGTAGGCATTGAGATATGAACCCAGGTCTGTCTGCTCCAGAACCTGTTCCCTTAACCACTGTGCTATCTTGGAGAATAGTCAGAACTTGTAATGATTCTGATTTGAATATTTGCTATTTATCTCACTGTGAGTGGGAGAAAATAATGGATGGGGAAATCCATTTGACTACAGGGTACTGACCAGCCTCAGTGCAGTGGCCTGTTCCCAGCAAAGAATCCCCCACTGTGACCTTGGCAATGACCTGTCCTCTCAGCCCAGCCCTTCCTTTCCTAGGAATATAGGGGCCCAGAGAGGAGGTGCCATTTAACTGGCTTTTTTTTTCTTTTAAAAAACACACATCACTCTGGAATCCAGAAGTCATCTCAATTCCACCTCACCCTAACCCACATGGGACCAGGTAGCGTCCACCTCACAATTGGACAGCTCCCGTAGGGTAAAAAAAATGGCAGCCATAACGGAGAAAAATGTACTATTTAAGTATATAAAGGCTTGACATAAGGTTAGCCCCTGGATTTCTCCTGATAAGATGTCAGAGGAGATAAACAGTTTACACACAAGGAAAAGCAGATAGTAAATCCTCGCATGGAAGTGTGCCCAGTCTCACTAGCAAGGAAAGAAACTGGAACTAAATAACTTCAAAGCACGCTGTGTGCCTAGTAAACGAGCAAAAATAAATAAAAATGATAAAATCTAATGTCAGTGCTGTGGGGGCAGAGAGAGAGGAAGGTGGCAACTCAGATGGTCAGGGCCTTCTGGAGAATTCTCGGGCAGTGTGCAAGAACAGTAAAATCAAACCTTCTGACCTAGAAATTTGGCTTGGGGAACTATACTCCAAGGAAATACCCAAGGGGAGAAAAAGACATTTGTATGAAGACATTGGTAGCTGTGCTCTTATAATATAAAAAATTGGAAATGGCCCAGCCACAGGGAGTAGCTGAACACACTCTGGCTTGTTGGCACAGTGGAATACTATGTAGCAATTCAAAATGAAAACTGTGGGTTCCACAGAAATGTGTACATGAAATCACACTGAGGAAAAGAAGCAGAACACAAATAGACACACAGATCACAATCACGAGTTATGTGCGTGTGTTACCAAAGGTCTAAAGAGAATTTGGCGAGATAATTGAGCTTAATGCTCATTAGTTTCCATATTCTATAAAAATGCACTTCCATTGACAATTTATAAAAGAAGGAGAAGTCCCCTGGGGCTGCAGATGCTTTAGATCTCCCTGGTCACTGGTTCCAGGGCCTGGGCAAGTTCTTTCTTTGTTCTAATCTCAGTTCTTCCTGCTACCCCCGACATTTCTTATTGTTCATCCTCCAGGGAAACTACAAAGCGGTTCGTCTCCCCCCCTCCCTCCTTTGTTTAATATAATATCCCTTCAGAGATAAAATGACAATTCCATTTCCCCATCGCTACTTCACAAGCCTGCCCTGGATTCCTGGACTCAGGCATCATGCTGCTTGTTAAGAATTTCAAACGGCTCCTCCGAGAGCAGATACTGGCCATGGCCCAACCTTGAAATGAAAAGCAAATTGACTTTTAAAGGTTTCCCCTCTCTCTCAGGGTTGCCCACCCTTGTGGCTGTCCTGACAGGGGCAGGCAGAGAGAAGCGATCCCCTCAAATTCCATTTTAACACCCATTCTGCATCGGGAGACTATGAAAGGGACAGCCAGTAGCTGTGTGTCAGCAGCTGTGGCTTGTGTCCTGGAGCAGAGTCACCGAGGATGTGAGGCTGAACTGCTCATCTGATGGCTTGATTGACACTTCACAGATGCGGGTGGGAGAGCCCAGCCAAGGAAGCAGCAAGCTCTACAGCTCAGAAATAATGAGAGGATCCGAATCGAGAGAGGGAGAGGGAGAGAGCAAGAGAAATAAGAGAGACCAAGGAGTTGAATGGCAAGACGACAAAGGAGAGGCTTCTGTTTTCTTTCCTCTGCCCCCTTTGCTAAGGAGCTGGAGGCTGGGCCAAGGAGGCAGGCAGGCCCACCAGAAGTGGCCCCTCCGGACCCATCCTGCCAGTTGCTAGGGGTGTTTGGTGTTTGGGTCCCTGAATGTGCAGAGGACGCCAACGTGAGAAAATGAAGAGTGGCAGAGCTGGGAGCTATACGTGGTCTCCATGCGCCCTGAGGACCCATTGAACGTCTCAGGTTTCATCCCCTCTCCTGCATCCCTGCTCCCTTTGCCGCCGGTCATCCATTCACCTTCCCTCACCTAGATTCTTGCATTAGCCTCATTACCAGTCGCCCCACCCCATCCTTGCCCCTCTTAATCTATCTTTCCACATTCCTGCCAGAGTGCTCTGTCTAAATGGTAAATCTGAACAGGTCACTCCCCTGCTGAAAATTCTTTAACAGCTGCCCATTTCCTAGGAGGATAAAATTGCAACTCCTTCATTTGGCACACGCGGTAGTTTGCATTCTGGCCTCTGCCTGTTTTTGCAGCTCTTTCGCACTGTGCTTTTTAGGCCCTGGCTACACTGAGCTGAGAGAGCTTCCAGCATTTGCTATGACGATTCCAAATTCCCCAATCCCCCCAATACCCCTTGGATGACCTCTCTCCTTCCACTCTGTCTAGTCTCAATGACAACAATGAGCATAGTGTATTGTAATTGTTTGCCTGTCTGCCTTCCCCCCTAGCTCCTTAAGGGGAAGGGGTCTTCTGTCAATTGTCATTTTTGGAGTTGTTTTTCGTAGATAACACAGACGCGTGGAACAACAATTGAATGGTACGAAAGAGAACACTGTGAAAGGAAGTCTCCTTCCCACCCTGTCCTCAGACACTTCATTCTTCTCCTCACAAGCAATACTGTTGCTATTTTCTTTTGTATCCTTCCAGAGATGTTCCATGGGTATGCACACATAGTTACCATGGTATATTCTTTTTTTTATAATCTCAGAAGGAGCATACTATACAGCCCCTTGCTGCTCCTGTTTCCTCTTTCTTGGCTTCCACATGTATCATAGGGAGCTGGAACATTCTTCCTGATGGCTGCATAGTATTCCATGGTATGGAGGAGGCATTTGGGACAGAGAAAGCACCCATATGTGTTTGCTAATTGGATGGTGGGTTTCTCTGGCTGTCATAGGCACCCTTTAATGCTGTGGCTCTCTAGCTGTCTAGTATTAGATATTGAGAGGTGAGAAGTCCATCTGCATTGGCCCCGCAAGGCACATCAAAGACTGACAGTGCCTTCTGTGAGGTGCTGAGGGCAGTACCCCCACCTTCAGACCAGAAGGGGTCAGGGGAACACCCAGAGCTCCTGGTTTCTGCTTCCTGCTGTGCCTTTGTTTTTGCATTTGTTAAATGGCAGATATTAGGTTCAAGTCTGCTCCCTGAAGACACATGAGTTCGATTGCTACACAGTCTCCAGAGAAAGGAGGAAAATAAGGAAAGTCCTGGAAACTGGGACTGAAAACTCAGAAAATATTAAATCATCGTTTAGCCTGGGAAGGCGAATCCACCTAGGAATCGGTGCTCTCAGACCTCACTGGGACGAGAGGAAATGCAGTAAAAATGAGGGAGGAGGTGTTTTCCTTGGCTTGGAAAACTTTCCTGAAGATGAACACTGGAATTTTCTGTGGGGACAGATCCAGGAGTGCAGTTTCCAGGCTCTCGGCCTCACGTGGAAAGGTGCTGGCTCGGGTAGTAGACGGTCATCAGCTGTGACTAGCTGGCCATCAGCTGTTACGGGTCAGCCATTAGCCACTGATATAACTCCTGTGGTTTAGCTGGCAAATGGGGATTGCGGATTGCAGAGAGGCGGATTGCAGTCAGCATGGCGGATTGCAGTTAGCAAGTGAGGTTGGTTGGCAGGCAGAAAAGTGGACGGCAGATTGCGGATCATGTGGATCCTACTTTGTGTGTCTCGCCCGGGCCGCCAGAAAGACTGGGGTGCAGGAAGACCCCTTGCTGGGGTACTGGCAGATGTTTGCTCCCTGTGTCTCCAACCAAGCCGCCAGTGAGAATACAGTGGTATGACTCCCCTATCTATGGCTCCGTGGGTGTTCCTTTTTGGCCTCACCATGTCCTGCTATCTTATGTGGGGAGCAGGAGCAGAGACCCTGCAGGCCGCCCCGTAGGACAAATGGCGCAGCGAGCAGGGTACGGTGCCGGCCAAAGCTCTCCGAAGGGCGGTGGAGCAGTTTGTGCGTATGAACACTCAGTCTCAGGAAGACCAGGAGGAGCAGCTGCTGGAGAGCTGGACCCCCGTGGAGGGGTGGGAAGACCTGGACGGCTCTCCAACCAGCACAGGCCGGAGAAAGCAAAGGTCATTGTGGCCCTGTGGGCTGGGAAGTTCTTGCTGAGGCAGCCCTGATGAAGGACTTATAATCCCAGGAGGAAATGCTTGCTGAGTCCTCCGTGGGTGAGGTCAAGGCCGTCCCTCACCCCCAGGTTGGGGAGGACTTGGAGCCCTCACCCTGAGAAGAGGGCACATGTTGTGGGGCTGGTGCACAGCCCTGGCAAATGATTGTGGACTATGGGGAATTGCCTTCCATCCCTGATTTGATGGACCGTTTGACTGTTTGCTTGGGAACGTACCACCATGTAGTGGAACTGGCAGATATTTACTTTCTGTGTTTCAATTGGCTGCCATCGAGAATATGTGAGAACCCTGGCTGTGTCCAGGAAGTCTGACTGTGCCCAGAAAGAGTGGCAGTGCCCTAAGAGGCCCTGACTGTGCCTGGGAAGACTGGTGGTACCCTAAGAAGCCCAGGAAGTCTGGCTGTGCCCAGAAGGACTGGTGGTGTCCTGAGAAACCCTGGTTGTGCCCAGAGAGCCTGGCGGTGTCCAGGATATTGCATTCACCTCCAGGACCCTCGCACAGGGACCCTCGCGGAAGACACTTGTCGCGTAGATTGTGAGGCGAGACCCTGGAGGGAAGGAATGTGGGGACAGCCAGAAGTGCAGTTTCCAGGCTCTAAGCCTCACGTGGAAAGATGCTGGCTTGGGTAGTAGATGGCCATCAGCTGTGACTAGTTGGCTATCAGTTGTTACCAGTTAGCCATTAGCCACTAATATAACTGCCGTGGTTAAGCTGGCAAATGGGGATTGCAGATTGCAGTTAGCACGGCGGGTACAGTTGGCAAGTGAGGTTGGTTGGCAGGCAGAAAAGTAGACGGCAGATTGCAGATTGTGTGGATCCTACTTCGTGTGTCTCGCCCGGGCCGCCAGAGAGACTGGGGTGCAGGAAGACCCCTTGTTGGGGTACTGGCGGATGTTTGCTCCCTGTGTCTCCAACCCAGCCACCAGTGAGACTAGAGTGGTATGAACCCCCTATCTCTGGCTCCGTGGGTGTTCCTTTTTGGCCTCACCATATCCTGCGTTCTTATGTGGGAAGCGGGAATGGAGACCCTGCATGACACCCTGCATGACATCTTCTTAATCTTATCTCGAAGTCTTTCTGTCCTGATTCTATTCAAACGTGTGTGCATATTTGCACACACATCTGACTGTGGTGCCCTAAGATATACCCAGGTGTTCATTAAGCAGGTATCTTTATACATCTGTACCTCTGAGTGGGTCTTTTTCCACCACGAGGCTTTTGAGATGATCCCATTGACGTTCAGCAGACATGGGAGGAGATGACAAATCAAAGAGCGCTGAGAATTGAGGTCCCAATTCTCAGGTGAGGGTGTGTCTGAGATGGAGGCCCCCTATGCGTTCTCTGTCAGGAGCCTCTCCTCCCTTCTCTGGAGAGACTCTCGTCCATGTCTTTTCCATGCTTCATAGCCTGGATATCGGGATACTCTGGGGTGGGCAGTTGCAGGGAGGAGTGAGACTTGGGGGCAAGAAAAGTAAAGTACCTTTCCCATGGATTAACCTGGCTTGGCCGGTGATAAATGGCAACCCAAATTCAGTAGCATGCAAGAAGATTAACTCCAGGGAGTCAGCTCTCTGGTATTCTCCAGTTTTCAAGCAGATACGAGTATGGTGTTCCCTTCTCCTACCTCTGCAGCCTGACTACGGTTGTTGCTGTTTGTTAGGGAATGTAAACAGTTACAGGAGCACAGGTTGTCTTCCCACCATACTGCCAGGCGTAAGGTCATGGAGGCAGAGCATCAGAGAAAACCCTGAGGGGAAGGAAGGAGGGAAGGGAGGCAGAATTGTGAAGAGCAAACCCCTTGTCATCTTCCATTCCTGCTTTCTGCTTGTTGCCTCGAGGCTGGACCCCAAAGCCGTTGGAGCACATCTCCTGAGCCACAGTGCCTGCGAGAGTCATTCCTTACTCTGCTTTCTCACTGGTTCTTATTCTTCTGTTGTCTTTTTCTGTTTCTGCCTTGGGCTCCCCTCCTTCCCTTGAGGTCCAGAAAGAGAGGTTTGAGAGAAGGCCTCTGTGGAGGCGTGGGAGGATACAGGAGCCTGGCTGGGAGAGAGGTCTTGAGGCAGTGGAAGGGGGAGAAGGGAAAAGGGAGCCGGGAGCCTCAGGCACCAAAGCCGTATGGTTCTGCTTCTTAGTGGAAATTTAGTGCCTCCTGATCAAGATTTTTATGGAAAATTTAACCTACTGAAGCTGGGAGGGCAACTCTCAGCTATACGCCTCCCTCCTCTCTTCTATGGCTGCTGGTTTAGCCAGGACTTTCATATTTGGGATTTACCAGCCTCTCAAATAAATCTGTGGACTAGTGTCTTTCATCAGTTCTGGGAAATTCTCAGCCCTGATCTCTTCTCAAACATTTGCCTCTGCCCTATTTGTTCTTTCCTCTCTTTCTGGGACGTTAAGTAAGCATATATTAGGCTTCCATCCACAGTATCTCTTCATCCTCCTCCCCTTTTTGTCTCTCCATGCTGAATTCAGGGTAACTTCTCACTATTATATTCTACTTGGCTAATTCTCTATTCCACTGCATCTTAGCTGCTTTTAAATTAATGAGTTGAGTTTTCATTGCAGTTACTGTGGGTTTATTATCTTTGGAATGGCTATTTGTTGTTTTCTTTTAATGTCCATTTTGCCACCTTACATAATTTGTTATTCCCTATAACTATTTTCAAGCTGGCCTTTTATTTCTTTAACCACCGTAAGTATGGTTGTTTCATAGTCCATGCCGATCATGCTATAGTGTGAAATCTTCTCAGCTGTTTTTCACTTGTCTCTTGTTTCTATGATTCTCACCCATGGAGTCTTATTTTCTTGTAGGCGTGGCTGTCTGTCACAGTGTTCTGGTAACTGCACTGAAACAAAAACTATGGAGGAATCATTTAAGCATGAAGGGGCCTCATCTAGACAGGATTGTGGTTTTTGCTGCCAGGCATTGGGGACATTCCCAGTCTGGAGCTGTCTAAACCGAGTTCCCAGTGTGAGCTACCCTGGGTCACCCAGGCAATGCAAACCTGGGCTGGTGTACTTCCGCCCACCCTTACCCTGATGGTGTAGCCTTGGGGGGGCTCAGTACACGGAGGGGAGGATCTTCTATTAGACTCTCCACTGTGTGCAGGCACTGAGCTTGGATTTCTAAGCTCTTCCCTGTTCTAGGTGATCAAAATGAAAATTCAGGTCTGTTAGGATTGACAGATGCTCTCTCAGGCAAAAGGAGTTTCACGCTCTGGTTTTCTCTTCCTTATTGGCCAATTAATTCCTTAACTATTAACTCTTCAGGGCTTTTAAGATGTTTTTGATATTTTATCTAGCACCTTCAGTTGTTTTTATTGGGATAGTTGGTCCAAATAACTCAGCCTGCCATTACCAGGCTTCCAACCACAGTTGCAATCAGATTACTAGTACCCAAAACATGTCATCAGCTCTCCGGTATCTCCTCAGTTACATTCCCTGCCCGCTTCCTCCTCAGATACAAAGAGTGGAAAAAAAACAGGGTGGGTGGCAACTGTCAACAAGAATGACCACCTCCCTTAAGGGCAGCAAGACTAAGAATCTCATACTAGCCACCTTGAGAGTCAGATTTAGGGATGGACCAGCCAGACTTTGGCTGAAGGGCCAGTATAGGACCCTAAAGCATTATCATGAAGTGGAACACTGTGTTTCCCAAAAATAAGCTGGACAATCAGCTCTAATGCTTCTTTTGAAGCAAAAATTAATATAAGACCCAGTCTTATACTATATTACATTATATAAGACCCAGTCTTCTATTATAGTAAAATAAGACCAGGTCTTACAGTAATTTTTGCTCCAAAAGACGCATTAGAGCTAATTGTCCAGCTAGGTCTTATTTTCGGGGAAACACGGTAAGACAGAAGAGAATTTTGCTGACCAGATGCCTTTAGGGAATCACTGTATTTGATTAAAAGGAGTATTTTGATAAGATGCAGGTGTGGGCTGTGCTATCACTCCCTTCCCAAGGTTAACTGCCTTCAGCTGAGAGGGGGTCCTGCTTCACAGTTATTATTTTAAAGAATGGAGCATGCAATTGCCCAGTAGAGCTGAATTGCTCCAAACAATAGAGAAATATGCTGCTCTGTTCATCCTTCCTCTTTGCAGCCCCTAATCTCTTTAAATAAAGTGTTAAACAAATATTTAAAGAAAATCCTTTTTCTCTATAAGGATAGCAGGAAACTGGCGATACGAGTTGCCTCTGGGGAGTAAAGCTGTGTGGAATCTTGTTCTATACAGGAAAAGGGTTAGAAGAAGACACTATACAGATAACTGCTGTCCTGAGGGGCCTCAGGGATGGACTCTGGCCATCACTTCCCTCTGCCCTCACCGAAGCTCCCAACCACAGCCAGGGTTTTAGCCTGGGTGGGATTGAAATCCCCAGAAAGCCCTGAAAGCAGGGAAAACGTGGTGTGCAGCGTCTGGAAATTTAGGGAATAAATAAAGGGAGTGGGATTGTGGGACCCACACTGGGTGTCATCTCAGTGAGCAGGGCTCTTGCACAGAACCTTGAAAGGATCTGTGCTAAGTTTGCAATGGCGCGGTTCGTATAGCCAACAGCTCCACACTCCCTGCCTTGTCCTTGGGAGCCATCTGTCTGTCTCTGTCTCTCTGTCTCTCTCTCCCCCCCCACCTATCATACTTGCCCACCTTTCTTTTCTTGATATTTAGAGGGGCAGAAGGAGAGGCTTACAAAAGACTTTGGGAAGAGTCCAGCTGTATTTGGAACAGACTATCAGTGTTTCTTGCCCAGAATTCTTGAAGGAAAGGAAAAAGCTGAGGTTCGTGGAATGGGCTCAGGGAGATTCGGCTGGAGTCCATCCAAAAAACTTTCTGGACACCCTGAGGATCTGGACAAACCCGGTCCTTGTCATTGTTCCTTAATAACCCCTCACCACATTGTATAAGCTTATTCAAGGTTTCAGGGCACTCACTTTACAGGCATCTCTTTCTATCATCACAGGGCAGGGCAGGCTTGTTTATCCCCGTTTGCAGATGAGGAAACTGAGAGCTAGTGAGTGACAGAGCCAATATTCCAACCCCAACCCAGGATTTCACACCCCAAGCCTTTCTCCACATCCAGAGACAGGCCCAATGCTCTCACTCTAGAGCATCCTGGGTCCTGGCTCTGTGCTGTTATGGAGCAGGGGCAAGAAGGTGGTTCATTCCACGTTGCAAATAACAGCATTCTCCACCCCCACGCCTGCAAAGAAGGAGAAGGAACATGACCCCCAATGGGAAGAAATTTTAAAGTAGCCCCTTGGAACCTTTGAAGAAGCTGTTGATTTATTCCAATCCCTACTGGTATTCTATGTCACATTCATAAACGTCAGAGCGGGAAATGAAGCTCCCCCCTGCCCTGGCAGCTGCTGGCTGCTGCTGCTACTCACCAAGGATTCAGAGAAAGTGTTTCCCCTTCCCCTTGATTGATAGAGAACTGAGAATAAAAGAAAAATACAAGCCCCCTGGAGCATTGATGGATGGGAGAGGGCAGCTTCTCAGAAAGAGAAAGGGAGTAATCTAGAAAAGGCTGTTATTGAAAGCACAGAGAGGGTGTGTGTGTGCGTGTGCGTGCATGTGTGTGTCAGCATATAAGGAAAAGATCCAGTTTTTTAAGGCCACATGAAAAATAAATGCATACCTTCTGCTTATGTCGAGAGAGGAAAATTAGTGAAATCTGTAGTTGGTTTCAGGGGCTCTGACACAAGAAAAGGGAAGGAAAGGGGGTCGGCCAGATTCTAGGGTTCTACTTTCCCTAAGCGGAACCTGCTATCTTCTGGGGCCTGGGCCAGGGTCAGAGGGTGGCAGAGACTTAGAGCAAAGGGTTCTGGAGGAGAGTGGAAAGAAATAAAAGGTAAAAGTCTCTCAAAGGACCACACAGATACAAGGACTGTCATTATTAACTAAACCAGTAGCTGAGATTGGAGATTCCCACTGGGAGCAACCTGTGGTACCTTAAGTCCTGACACAGACATGCCTGCAATGATGCCTTCCCTTACAGGTCTCCTGCTCTTTGAGAAATGCTGGTTGGTTGGGACCAACTCCAACAGCCCTGGCTGAGCCCCTGAGGGACGTAGCAGTCAAAACCAGGGCTGGCCTCAGTGGTCCCCAAAGCAATAGAGTCATTTTTAATTTGATGTTTGTACCTTTATGTTAAAACATACTAAACTAAATATTTCCAAATGAGCATTGTTCCCTTTCAAGTCACCCCCTTGAGAGGTTGTGTGGCTCTGCATTCCCCCACGTCATCTTGAAGGGCGCTATGTGAAATACCTCAGGACTGGTTTATAACCCAGGCAATAAAGTCATGTTATTTTTATAGGGGGTTCCTTTCTTTCCCTTAATTTGATTGATCAGACCTGTTTCCTGGTAACTTTTGGCCCTTTCCAAATACCAAATCCTCTGCCAAACTGCTTTCTCAGAGTGGTTTGGAACAGACCTGAGAGGATTTGATGGAATAAGTTCAGTGGGAGGGTGGAGATATAATTATTAGCAAAAGAGAGAAACACACAAATGGAAGAAGAACTGTTATATTAATGTAATGCAAATCTGAGGGGGTTTTCTCTTTTCGCTTTTCTTGTATGGATAGAAATGTTTCCGTGTTGTTAAAACTGTTGAATAAACAAAATGTGGTGTAGTCATACAGTGGAATATTATTCAGCCTTGAAAAGGAATGAAATTCTAACACATAATGAAACATGAAAGAACCTTAAAGACCCTATGTTAAGTGAAATAAGCCAGACACAAAAGGACAAATAGTGTATGATTCTGCTTATATGAGGTACCTAGAATAATCAAATTCATAGAGACAGAAAGTAGAATGGTAGTTGACAGGGGCTGGGAGAGGAACGAATGGGGAGTTACTGTTCAATGGGTACAGAGTTCAGTTTAGAGAGATGAAAAAGTTCTGGAGATGGATGGTGGTGATGGTTGCGCAACAGTGTGAATGCATTTAATGCCACTGAATTGTACACTTAAAATGGTTAAAATTGTAACTTTTATGTGAATTTTACCACAATAAAATCAAAGCACGGATAACAAAATCAAATCTACTCTCAAAAGGTGAAAACTTGACATCACCGATGTTATTCAAAAGAAGTGCTACAGCATGAGCCAAGGTCCAAAGAGAAAAGCCCAAGATATTATTTTCTCTGGAATAAAATCAGAGTGCGGGGTCAGGCCGCTGGCTGTCACTCTGCTCTGAGACAGCTGTGGGAAGGGGCCGCCTCCTCCAGGTCTTCTGTTCTCACGTCTCTCGCAATGTTGTGCACCTTCACTGCTGCTGTCAGGCCTCTCGCAGCCCTGGAATGCTCCACAGCGCAGCCTGGGTCTTCCTGACCTGGCCTGCCGGGGCTGGCCGCTCCCCTGGCAGCATGAATGAGGCTCCAGCAAGTCGTGGCTCTGCTGGCCAGGAGGCTGCTGAGGTGGCTTTTTAATCTTCCAGCCGTGCCATCCTCGTGATTGCTTTTATTAGGAAATGTAATGAAAAAGACTATATGAAGCCCCTGCCAGAAAAAAAAAAAAATCTAATAAGATTTTGCACCAAGTGTGGCGAGAAAAGAAATGGGGGGAAAGCACATTAGGAGTCAGATAATGAGATAAATGAAAGACCGCAGGGAAGATCATTTTTGCAGACTTGCTGGATGGTTGTAAAATTTTTAATTCGCTGAACTCTCTTTTTCCGTTGTTCCTGACTCTCCCCATCTTTGTCTTTCACTCTCTGCCTCTCCCTCTCTTCTTTGGTTTCTCTGTTTAAGCTCTTGCTTTTCAAGTGTGTGTGTGTGTCCTTTCACTGTGGCCAAACCCTGCCCCTCAGGACACGGGTAAGAGGCTGGTACCTTGGGCAGCAAGGCCCCACCAGTCAACCGAAGCAGGAGGACAAAGGACTGGCTCCCCCACCCCTCACTTCCACATACACCCCCCTTACCTTCTAGGGAGCTGCTGTGATTTGGCTAAAAGGGAGAGGAAGAGGGAGAGATCAAGGGAAGAAGGAGGGGGGAAATAGGACTATGGAGAAGGACAGGAGATCAAAGACCAGGGAAGTAAGGAGGAAGAGAAAGCCCCCGCTGCTCCCGCAAATCGATTCTCCTCAATGCCCGCCCTCCCGTCTGTGCTTTGAGCTGCTAAGCAGAATGCCACCTCTGTGGGATGCCAGGCCTGAACAGAAGAGCTCTGGGGCAGTGGGCAGGCATACAGACCAGGTTGTTGGGGACCACTGAGCCTACTTTGCCCTGCAGGGAGAGGTCCCACTTTCCCTGGCCCACCTCTCACCACCCAGCCCTTCAGGTCCTCTCCAAAATCTACTTTCAGTCCTTGATTTGGCAGATGCCTTCCTTCTATCCCACCCTTGGCAATTCTCTGCCTAAGTCCCAGTTCCCAGGTGCAGCTGGGGGGAGGGGGTAAAGAGTGGACACAATGACCAGCTTCCCCACAGGGATGGGGAACCCTGGGAAAGTACAGGAATGAATGGCTCAAGATGGAGACACATTGTTAGTTATTAGGAAAATCACTCTCAATCCTGCATCCCTTGTTCCTTCCCCAGTGGGGACTGTCTGCCCTGTTTCCCTCCCAGGAAAGTCATCTCTCTCTGCGCTCTGCCTCCCGCAAAAGTGTGCGGCTGGCTACCTAGGAAATGAGCATCTCCTCTACAGCCACTGCGGAAGATAAAAGAGCTATGAACATCAGCAAGGCCTTGGGAATGAGAGGACCTATTAGAATCAGGCAAAAGACCAGGTCACGTCTCACACGTGTCAGTAGAACTCTGAGGAGTTACAGGGTAGCCTCCAGGAACCAGGGCAGTCTGACAACGGGCCGCAAGAGGGAGAAGGGGGCTGGAAAATAAGGTGGATTGAGACAGAGCTGGGCAGACCCAAAAGGGAGGATGGAATAAGTTCACTGTTAGTTGGGAAGGAGTGGCCGCAACTTGATTGTGGAGTAAAATAAGCTGGGAATAAGATGAGTACACACAGTACTTCCTCTGCCCTGGGTTCTGAGAACCAGAGGGTATTTACTCATTTAACCCTCACCACAGTCCCATGAGGTTGCTGCTATCGCTAACATCTCCATATTACACAGGAGGAAACTGAGGCACGGTGAGAGGGAGGAGCCAAGATTGCAAACTCCGAAGTCTGTGCTCTTCACCACTTCTCTCTACTCCCCCTCCAGAACAGGAGACAGGTTTGGCAACATATCGGAGACTAGTCAAAAGGGAGAATAGCACTGTGGTTAAGAACATGAACGTCTGTCCTAGACAGCCGGACACTGACTGGCAGCATGACCTTGGATAAGATCCTTAGATCTTAAGGTCACCCCTCAGAGCGATGTTCAGAGTAACTGAATGCATGTAGGTTAAAACACCGGCACAGCACCTGGCCCCTGAACTCAGTCAGTGGCAGTTTTTAATGTTGTTACTCTTCTTCCCATGAGAGGAAAGCTTGGCGGCTGGCAAGCCTCAACTTTCCACCTCTGGTTTCCCACCAGAAATACTGGAGATGGGCCTTCCCAGGGATCAATTTCTTAGGGGCACACGGTCCTGCCAACAGACCCTGAAGAGCCTCAGCACCCACAGTACAGCCCCTCTCCCTAGCGCCTCCCTCCCCTGCTCTGGCTTGGTGAGCCCAGGGGTTCCCAGGCCGAGGAAGCACCCCAATCCTATGGCTCAGTGCATTGTTCCAGGGAGTATGTGTTGCAGCCCTCCTTCTCTGCCTCCTTCCATCCCCCAGGCCCTGCTTTTCTCTTGATGGAGAAGGCACAAATTAGGCAGAAAGGAAAATGTTGACAGTTCTCAGCCTTCCCTAGCTGAGGATAAAGAGAAATACGTTAACAGTTGAAGCTTTAGGCGGATCAAACACAGTTTGTGAGGTGCTTCAAATGTACTATTCATCTCACCAAGGAGATGCAATCTTGGGCTTTCTCTTTTCACCCCATCAAGAGGAAACCTCAGCTAAGTGGGGATGCTGGGCTCCAGGAGGAGGGGGCGTTCTCAGAACAGCATCTTTTCAATATTAAATCTACAAGTCTGTCTCAAGTTCCTCTTGTTCTCCCTGAAGCTTTCCAAATGAGATGGGTCACCTTGCTAGAGATTCTAAAGGTGCAAAGGCTGCAGGTGAGACCCACAAGAATTGGGCAGCAACAAGCACTTGGAATCCGAGAGAAGAGTGACTGTGACACTGAGAGAAGGCAGACACTTAGAGCTGGAGACATTGACCCTGGAAGGTCTTCCACGTGCCACGTGAACTTGAGGGGTGTAACTGCATGGGCTGGAAGTGCTCTAAGAGGAGCTCCCTGAGCCGTGCCTTTAGCTCTGCAGACCTACTGCGACAGTCAGGCGGCACTCACCCTATCCTTGGGTGCCTGGAGGAAGGACGGGATCCAGATTCAGGTGCTTAGGCCTTGGGAACTGGACTGGCAGAGGCCCCTACCCCACTGGCCTAAAGGTTCTGCACTCATTCCATACTCTGCCTCCTTTTCCCTTTGGCCACTGAGGTCCCCTCTGGGCTCCTGCTCATATTCCAGGGTTCTAAGGCACCAGGGCAGGCTTCTCAAACTGGACACTGCCCACTTCTTAAACTTGACCCAGAGAAGAAACCGCCCCGCTCTCCCATGGTTTTGCCCCTCTACCTCACAAACCTTACATGTGTGCAGTTCTGGACAAATCGCAAGCTGGGGAGGGGAGCAGGCCCTGCTGGTGGAATGGGAGATTGGAGCAGAAGTAGAAAGAAGGGAATTTGACGTGATGGATCAAAAAGCCTTGAAGTGAACATACCCTTTGACCCAGTAGATCCACTTCTTAGGAACGGCCCCAAGGAAACATTAGACAAGTGTGCAAAGATGTACAAAAATGTCCGTCCCAGCTTTGTGGATAATAGCAAAACTTGCAAGCATAAACAAAGGATTGGTTAAATAGTAGCCTTCTGATGCAATTATTAAAAATCAGATTCTGGAATACTGGGAGGAAGTAAGATACAATTATACTTTTATTCTAAAAAGTTTCAAATAATTAAGATAAAGCGATGCCCCCCCACCTTAATCCTAACCCAATCCTGTTCCTCTCAAGGGACCCCTTATTAGCATTTAGTTGTATCTTCTCAGGCCTTCCTTTTTTTTAAGAACCATATTTAATGTAAACAAATAATAACATCAGGTTATGCAAGTTTGTGACTATAGATATGTGTGTCTATGCAAAGAGAAAAGGCTCGCTGATTATCTACCAAAATATTAACAGTGTTCAGCTCTAAATAGTAGAATTGTATATGATTTTTATTTCCTTCTGCAGGAATTCTTGTATTCTGTACATGAACAGAAGAGAAACGATACTATTTTTAAATACAGTAAAATAAGGAATTGATCACATTGGCTGCCTCTGAGGAATGTACTCTTTTATATCTTTGGAATTTTACACCTTGAGCACGGGTTACCCATTCAAAAAAATGAATAAAAAATTTTTGAATTTTAACATGGCGATAAAATAAAATGAGGGGGCTGGTGGAGAAGACCTCCGAAGGATGGCAAGCCCTGATATTCTGGGAATCTGTAAAATTCTTCAAGCTGTGGTTATAGTTTCTGAACCTGCTCAGGATTCACTTCAATAACGCTAGTCCCTGTCTCACCAGGCAAGGAATTAGGGCCTATAACCTGGAAGAAATGAGGTAGGGTCTAAAATAAACCAGGCTGCCAGCCAGAAATAACTTTATAATACTTTATAGCATAGCAACAGTAATGGTTCAGTTGAGTTCGTTTTCATACTTTTACAAAGGACTTTTCATCTCCCTTTGGTTCTCCAAAATTTCCTTGAGGCTACCTGGTGCTGTCAGGTGCCTGGGCCAGAAAGGACTGGGGCCAAAGACCTTGTCTATAGGAACGTTGTTTGAAGTCTGCTCAAAAGATCCACATTTCCCGGGGCTGGGTGTTGGGTTTCTGACAATAGTCTTCTCTTCCTCTTTCTCCGGGCCCATCTCATCTGCCAGTACCCACTTCCGTTTCTGAGCCTCAGATCCCTAGCTTGTAAAATGAGGGTAACAGCCTTGCCCCATAGACTGGTTGTGAGGTGTGGGTCATGATTGATAGACTGTGTGGCAAGGGTGCTGTCCAGTCAGAACAGAGGTTCCCCAGAGCTGGAGCAGCTGCCAGACATCCACCCTCAGGGGAGCATCTCCTGGGGTAGCCACTATTTATCAATTGACAATAGGTATTTTTTTTTAATTTAAGTTTATTGGGGTGACAATTGTTAGTAAAGTTGCATAGGTTTCAGGTGTACAATTCTGTATTACATCATCTACATATCACATTGTGTGTTCACAACGATAGGTATTTTCAATATCAATGTGTCTGTGTACGACTCAGGCAGCCCACCCAGCCTAGAATGTGCTCCGTGAAGTATTAATTCCCTCCCCTGAAAAGCCTCCTCCCTGGACCCCGTCCAGCCCTGCCAGTCACCCCTCCTTCCTCTGGGCTGCCCCATGCATCTACCACTCATTCATAACCCTGCATTGTAATTATATGCTTGTTTCACACAGTCTCACCAGACCAAGTTCCTGGAGAGCAGGATTTATGTCCAAATCATTTTTTGTTTGTTTGTTTGTTTGTTTGTTTGTTTGTTTGTTTAAAGAGGGCACAGCTCACAGTGGCCCATGCGGGGATCGAACTGGCAATCTTGGTACTACCAGCACCATGCTCTAACTAACTGAGCAACCGGCCACCCCAAATCATTTTTATATGTCAGCTAGTAGGTCCTCAGAAATTATTTGCCAAATGAACAAATGAATGCTATTTATGGCCATGATCCTTGAAAGTTCTAGGCTGCTTCTCCTTCCTGGCCCCGAGGCTGACAGAAGACTTGAGCACCCTGCCCAAACTCACTCCAACCCAGATCTAGAGGAGGTGGGAGCAGAGAGATTCAGAGGCAGTATGGTGGGGTGAAAAGTGGGCTAGGCCGTGGTCCTGGCCATCAGAGGCTTAACCACTCTGGGCTCAGTTTCTTCACCTATTAGACCAGATCAGGGGTTGAAAACTCAAATGCCCACAGAGGAAAATTACGTAGGGAGGAAAGCAAAGGGTAGAGGGTACAGTAGTTAGAGAGCAGGCATGCCCTTGAATGGTATTGCCCTTCAGTGCCAGCTGGTCTCTGCCAAGAGTGGCAAGGTTTTCTGATTTTTTGAGAAGCCAGAAACTATATTTTATGTGAAGTCTCCTGAACAGGTCAAAGTCAAATCCATAGGCCGTTTACAGCCTGGAGACCACCAGTTTGTGATCTGAACACCAGCTGACCACTCACTCCCTTCCAGCTCTTAAATTCTGTGAGTCCAAGAAAGTGGCCTGAAGGCGTATGTTCTTGGGGAAACCTTTTAAGGGCGAGACCCAAAGTTCAGGCTTCATTCTGGCCACTGAGCCTCTGAAAGCTGCCGCCCTGACCCCCAAACTGCAGCTTTATGCAAATGCTGCCCCCTGTCTCCCACCCCATCCCGCAACACACACACACACAAGGGGCAGAAATGGAGGATGAAGAGGTGCCAAAGGTCACTTGTCCTGGGGTGGGCCCCTCCCATTCTGTCCCTGCCCTGCCCTTCCCAGAGACCTAGGCCCAGGGCCAACCCACTACCTTCGCCTTGCTCCGCACAGGGGCGCCCACCGGTGCTACCGTCTCACCTAATAAATTCCTGTCAGAGAAGCTGTCAGGGCCTGGGAAATAAATAATGATATTTAACATTTTGTAATAACAACAATTAACCAGTAAATAATGTCCTTTAAACTGCAAACGCAGGAGTAAATTAATTCTTCTAATGAGCTGTCAGGCACGGAAGAAAAAACGGGCTCGTTTTCTTTGGTGGCACGAGGCTGCCGTATGAGCAGCCGGGGACGCTCACCTCGGGCCCGGGAGCTCATTACCGGGAAGCACGCCGCGCGGGTTTCCCGGGGAATTAACGGCCTCCCCTGCTTCCACGTGGGCGCTTGCCCCCGCCCACTGCTCCGCACCGGGTGCCGGAGGCCGGGCCCGCGCCCGCGCCCCGCCGCACCGACATGGTGCCGATTGCAAGTGAGCAGTGAGAAGAGCATTTCAATCAGGGACCACCCCCTCCCCGTCCTTCCCTCCCTGAGTAGCGCTCAGCCTTGAGGGGCTGGGGGACAGGAGCTGGGGACAGAGGAGGGGGAGAAGGTGGCGTGTGTCCCTAGTCCTTGCTGCGTGACCTTGGAGAGCTTTCCTGCCTTCTCTGGGCCGGGATGTCGTAAATGGAAATGTGAAGCTAATCAAACCAGATGTGATTACTTCTGAGCTCCCAGAAGCCTGTGACCATAAAAAGACACCTAAGAGTAAGGCAGCTCTTTATGTACTGACTCAGAGTAATCTTCAAGATATATTGTCAGGTGACAAAAGCAAGGCACAGAATAGCACGCATAGGCACAGGGTATGCTACATCTTGTGTATTAAAAATAGGACTAAAGAAAGAGAATGTGTGTCCCTATTTGCTTGTGTATGTCTAGATAGGAAACACAGAACATTGCTTGCCTCTGGGGAGGAGAACTGGGAGAATTTTCACTGAACAGACTTCCTCCACACCCTGAGTAGGTATTACACATTCAAAAAATAAAAGACAAAGCCACACACATCAGAGGTCATCTGGTGTTTCAGTAGCTTTCAGGAAGTGGGAGCCACAAGAAGACAGCTGAACTGAGACCCCCTTCAGAGAAATCACACTGCCTCTCTAATGAGTTATCCTAGAGACCAGTTAATGAGTCAGGAAGTCCTTCCCAGGAGCTAATCCCATTCCATTCCCTCCTGCTATAATTTGAGTTTCTCTCTTCCTGTTCTATATTTGGTGGGTGAAAGGGCTCATAGACAGTTGAATGCAGAGGGGCAGCCGCTGGATGGAAAAGAGAAATGGGGTGGGGATTGGGGGCAACCCAGCCCTTTGGATCCATATAGGCCTGTGTTTGTATCTGTTTCTGTCACTTGCTAGCTGTGTGATGTGGTATGTCACTCTCCATTGCTAGGCTTCAGAGTCCAGACGTCCCTGCGTCCCTCAGGGAAGAACACAAGCTTCTGAGTCTGATGAATAGGTGTCCACCTCCCACAAGAGCCCTCCCAGGCACATTACTTCACAGGACAGACAGAAGATCCCCTTCCCAATCCACACCATCTGGCCCCAGATCTATGCCTCCCCAGTTACAATGCCCAACACCACCATGTCAAAGGAGATCGATTCGTGGCCTCCCTCTGGCCAGGGGCAGGTTTGTCCACTTAGCACCTAAATTGTCCTGCTCTAAATCCAGAATAGGCTCAAGTTAGCTGATGGTTGAGAGCTAAAGTTCGGACCAAATGTCAGCCAGCACAGGGCTGGGTCAAAGTACTGGGGGCCTACGGGGGGCCTACTAGGGGCCTGGGGTGAGAGAAGGACAGGAGCAGGAGAGCTCCCAGCCCCGAATCGCCACCTGACCAACTCCCTTTCATCTGTATCCTTGCCTTCCTCATAATGTGTCTCCTGATTAAAGAGTTTCTCAGCTAAAATATATTTGAAAAGCCCTGACCTTGGCCATTCAGAACTGTGCATCCAAGGCAAGGGGTTCCAGAAAAAAGAGGGCTGAGAGAGGGGGGAAAGGGACCCAACATATGCTGATACCTGCTCCATGCTGGGCACTGTCCTGGGCACTTCCCCTCACAACCTGTGGTTTGGGTAAGAGCATCCGCGCTCTATATACCAGATAAATGAAGTTCCAGGAGGTTAAGAGACTTGCCCTGGGTATTCAACTAATAAGGGATTGGGCTAGAATTTGGTCCCAGATCAGCTGACCCTAAAACCACATCTCCCAAAACCCTGCTGCCTGTCCCAGGCACCGCTCCTCACCACCTAGATAAACTAACAGGGCTGGGAGGAAGAAAGGGGAGTAGAAGCTGGAGTGTGGGAAGGTAGACAGCTTGACCTCCTGACCCGCTCAGCTCCTCAACACCCTCAATTCAGTATCTAGAGCATCAAAGTGAAAGTTCAGGGAACATTTGCCAGTTGTGAGAATTCCTGAGAGAGGCTCCCTTTCCCTGGCAGACTGGAGGAAAAGCAATGGCTTCATTTAACCAGACAAGATCCAGGCAGGGGGAGAATGAGGGTATCTCTGATATCATCTTTAGGACAGGGTGGTGGCAAAGGCTTAGGGACCTGGGTTCAAATCCACACTCTACCACTTGCAAACTCTGTGACTCAGGACAAGTTACTTAACTTCTCTGAGCTTTGCTTTCCTCTTCTATAAAATGTAGATAATTGTTCCCTATTTCTTTGGGCTGTTGTGAGGGTTCAGAAGATGAGGTATGTAAAGTACTTAGCAGTACCTGGGCATAGAGTAAGCTCCCAATAAATGGCTATATCTGTTCTGGTGAGCTTTTTGCTGCCCTGCTAGACAAAGTCCATCTCCAAGAAGGGCCATTGATCTGGTGCTTAAGGTAGGCAGACTACCTCTGCAGCTCCCTGATTTGGGAGGCAGCCCAGAAAGGCCCCCAGGCTTGGTTTTTGCAGAGGGCAGCGGAAAAATTGGAGCTGAAGCCAGCAAAACAAGAATCCCAGCAGCAGATCTGAGTCAGCTCCTCCTGGGTCTGGGGGTTCAGGAGTCTTCCTCAAGGTCACACAGCCTCCCAGTCACCCTGTCTTCCATATGACTGCCTTTTGGCCTGAGCCCTCTGAGGGCCCTGGGTACCTGTGTGTATGGAATACCAGCTGGGAAAGAAGGGTGCTCCAGTGAGCAGAGGAAGCTGGGTCTCAGCCACGCGGAAATTAAAACCAGCTTGCCCGGCGCTGAGTTACCATGTCGCCTGAAATCAGATTGATTTCTTGGGCTTGTTGTGACGGCAGTGTTGCAATTGATTCGTCTGGATGGCAGGGAGTTTATCTATTTGGAGCTGTCTGTCATTGATCTGAATAAGCTTCTAAAATAACCCAAATACCTGGTGAGGGCGAGGTCACCACCAACCCTGGCTCAATATTAATTATAATAATGAACAGGCATGATGAGGGTTCATCCATTGCCTGCCCTGCAGAGCTGGCCCCTGTGAGGTTTGGTGTTTAATATTCATTGGGGGTCAACCGGTGCAAAGAGCTGGTGGACACTCATAAACTGAGGGAAATTTGCATGGGTAGGAATGCTGTTCTCTGCTTCCATGGGCCAGAGAAGAAACTGGTGCTGCTGAAACAGGAAAGGTTTGGGTTAGACCGCAAGAAGGACTTCCTAATGACTGAAAGCAGATGGATACAGCATCTCATTCACTTATTAGACTGGACAAGTATTTCTCTCTAAGTCTGTTTCCTCCTCTGTAAAGTAAGGCTTGTAATACTCCTCACAACTGCTGCTACTGCTGCTCCTGGCCAAACAAGACAAAACAAGACTGGAGGCCTCTTCTGGGCTGTCTTCTGGTTCAGGGAGAAGCAGAGGGTCCTACTTTGGGTAACAAAGCACCTGCCCTTCTCAGCTTTGGCACCAAGAGAGCAATCAATGGAGCTATTATTATAACAATTATTGATTCAATGAATATTCATTGAGTGCCTGCTACATGCTTGGCCCTGAGGAAAAATTAGTGGACAAGCCATGATCCCTTGCCTTTGAGGAAAAGAAATCTGGGTTTCTACGGGAGCCGGAGCATCCCCCTTGCTGGGGGTTCTCAGGAATAAGAGAGAACTATATCTCTGGGAGACAGCTTGGAAGTTGCTCGTGGAGGCAGGCAGAGGACATGAGGACCTCATAAGGTGGCTGCAGGTCCCAAGCAGCTTTACTCAGCAGCATATAACTGGACAGCACATCAGCCAACAAGAACCCCTCCAGAATAATCCACTTCCAGGAAGAAGAGGATCCTGCCCTCAAAGGATCTAGCAGAAACATGATCAGACTTGGGGTTCAGGTCTACAAGAAGCAAACAATAACTAGCTGACTCCCAATGTCCCTAAAGACACCAGCTGAAACTGCAGCAAAAATAAAAAAACATGGAAGTTAAACCAACATAAGGACGTCCTGGCTGAGGTTAGGGAAGCAGTATAGGAGACTATGGATGGAGAGACTTTGGTGCCTGGAAACCTGGTCTGCTGCCTTTCTTGAAACATTCCTTTCTCTGTTCCTACAGCGCTCTCCTCTCTCCTCCAGCTCAGTGGCTGGTAGAGACCCCTCGGCCAGCCTTCAGAGAAACATCAGAAGAAAGCTAATAGCGAAACGCTCTGGCGGATCTAATTGATTTTTTTCCTGTTGGTTCCCTAATATAGGCAACACTGTTCCTGCCGCTTTTCTGGGCTGGAGATTATGTCATAAATAAAGAGATTTGCTCCCTATTTCCATGTGCTTATCTTTAATAAGTTAAGAACTCAACAAGCTTTAGGAGGACTTGAAATAAGCAAGGGATCCAGTGGTGGCTTTGGCTGTGATGGTGGCAGTCGCAGCAGCAGCAGCAACTTTATTTCAGCAGAGAGGGAGGCAGATGGCTGAGGCGGTTTCAGGAGAATTTGCATTCTTCGGGCTGCATTGGGCCCAGGCTCAGCTGGAAGAAAAGAGGGGCAGGAGGGAGAACTGGTAGAGGAACTGGTGGTGGCAGATGTGGCAAAATGGATGGACAGGGTCCATGTGGCTGGGGGTGATGTGAGAGTTAAGGGGACAGGTTCTAGAGCCAGGTAGCCTAGGTTCAAATTCCAGCCCCATCATTGCTTACTAGTTGTGTGACCTTGGGCAAGTTACTTAGACTCTCTGTTTCCTCATTTTAAAACGGATAATACTATCTACTTCACAGGTTGTTCTGAGGATCAACGACATGCAAAATGCTTAGAACAGAGCCTGGCATGGGGTATGTGCAGAATACATGCTAGTCAGTTTGATTATTAAGATCTCATCTAATTTGGTTCCCTTTACCTGCTGCTAAGCTTCTGCCATATGATAGATGTTAACGGGCTTCACAGATGAGTGAGACACAGCCCAGCCCTGACTTCAAGAAACAGCAATCCAGCTGGGGACCCAGCTCCTGGGACTGGTGCGAGCAGGGCAGCACTCCTGGTGTCCACACTAAGGGAATCTGGAGAGGGAGGGGTGACCCCGTCCTGGGGGTGCTGCCATCTTATGCCCGTCTTGAGACTCACCCACTTTCCAGTTCTGGACATCCCACAGATTAACTCGCATTTCCTTAAAACTGACAGTGGACAGAAACTATGGCATGTGCAGAAACTGCCCTACTCAAGACCAAGCATAATTGCCACAGTCCCCCGTGCACTTAACGTGTACCAGGCTGTGCTCTCTACCTGCCACATTTAGTCCTCAGCAACCCTATAAGGAGAATCACTATCTCTCATTTTACTGTTAAGAAAACTGAGGCACAAAGAGGTATAGCTGGGGTACTGTCATGGCGGGCGTGCTGAAGAAGACCACTGGCCTTGTGGGAGTGGCTGTATGTGAGAGTCCACAGGAGAGGCTAAGAATGTTATACACACAGATTCTTGATGCTCTCGAGCAAATCCTTTAAAATGCCACATGTAGAGCGTATACAGAACATATTACAAGTGAGAAACTGGATGTGGTTAAAACAGAACCAGATGTTAAAAAATTAGAAGACCAACTTCGGGGTGGCCAAATAGATGAGGTTATTCTCCAGGCTGAAAATGAACTACGTCTGGCAAGAAAATTGATACAATGGAAACCATGGGAGCCTTTAGTGGAAGAGCCTCCAGTCAACCAATGGAAATGGCCAATGTAATCATCATTAAATGATCCTGTGTTGACAGGAGGGGGAAAAAAAAGAAGCATAGCTGGTAAAGACCAGGATTTGAATCCAGGTCCACTGATTTCCCTGGCTCTAAACATTACCCTCTATTCCTCACGCAGCACTTACAGTCACAAGCATTAACAAAGCACATATAATATGCAAAACCCTAGGCTAAGGACTGAGGGGATAGAACAATGAATATAACAAGCATTTATTGAGCACCGATTACATGCCAAGACCTTCTACAGGTTATCTCACTGAATACTTCTCTGACAGGCAAGTAGCACCATTTTCCTTTCACAGGTAAAAAAGTGAAGGCCCAGAGAGCCTCAGAAATTTGCCCAAGGCAAGCATAATGCTGGGATAATTTGAACCCAGGCCTTACATCAAAGCTTGGGCATTGTCCAGGATGTCCCTCAGCCTCTTGATGAGCTGTCTCCATTTCCACAGGCCTTGCTCTTGCAAACCACCAGTATGGGCCTCAGAGGAGCCCGCAGGCCCACCCAGCCCTCGCTGAGAGTACCCTGCACGTGCTAAGCTCCGCCCTTGTCCACTCACAGCAACTTCCTCTGCTTAGTCACAGAAGACACAGGCAGACCCAACAGCATTAAGCCAATCTGTTGCGTATCCTGTAAGTCATGAAACAGGGCTCCTTAGCATATTCACACCCTCAGTCCCTCCCTGATGGGGAATTCAAGGCTCAAACCTGGGCCAGGTCTCGGCCAGCCCCTCCCAGCCAGTGGGGCTGAGACCAGAACCATGCTCCTACCCCCCATTGCCAGGGGTACATGGCGCCAAGTCAGTGATGCCAGGATGCTGCTCAGCAGGTGCCATCAATCTCCACAGCCCATCTGAGTCAGATTATGTGAAGCTCTTCCTTCATGGGCTCTTAGAGGGGCTCAGTGTCAGTGGAGAAGCTTTTCAGTGAGGGAGAAGACAAAAACGCTGTTTTACCCCTCTCTGAAAATGGGCTAACAATGGAATCGTCCTTGCTCCCACAGGTCTTGGGTGGCCTTCCCCATTCCCAGCAGGAGATGGGTTCCCTCTCAGGACCCCATTTTGCATTCTCCCTCTCTCCTCCAGGTCATTATCTGGCCCCGTGGAGTCTGTTGCTTTAAGGATGGGTGACCTCACAATTGGTTGTCATAGAGACCTTTGTGATGTCACAAGCAGAGGACAACTAGCTCAAGGAGGAGTGGAGGGTGGGAATGCATGGCTAGAATTGAGGGGCATTGGAGATTTCTGTTCTATTTTCATGCTCAGAAAAGGAAATGTCTGGAGCTGGATTTTGATATCTGAGGGAGACCTGACCAAGTTTCCCTGTGTTCTCCTAGACTGAGATGCCTCTGAGATCCCAAAAAAGGATCAATGAAAAGGCACAGCAGAAACATTTCCTACTTTAGGGCTGTAAGAAGTGGGCTACTTTTGTAACACAAAGGAATGAGATTAGATGGCAGGAGGAACGTGTGCCTGGAAGATCCGCCTGGAAAGGATGATGTTTTCTTGCCTTAGAAAGTTTGAACCATGTTGAGACAGCCTCTAGGGCTTTCATCGCCCTGTTTAAGCACCTTGTTGAGATAGACATGCTTCATTACTCTATCTCCCCTCCCCATCCGGGAGCTCCTTCAGGGCTCTGCCTCTCCAAACCCCAACTGAGATCCTAGCACACACCACGTGCTCCATAAATGTTCCCTCATTCAGTAAATAAATGAAATGGTGATGAATGAACTGGGCAGGTGGTTGGGTGAAGGATGAGTGAGTGCATGGACAGATGAATGGATGGAGGGATGGGCAGGGGGGGAGCCTAGCGATCACGTACAGACCCCCTAAGCTTTGGAGCTGTGCACCTGCCTACCTCTCTCGCTGCATCCCACTCCACACTTCTTGTTCTCTGTGATCCAGCTCCACTACCCATCTCTTAGTCCTGCCTACCACAAGACTTTGCACATGCTGTTCCCTCTACATGGAATGCACTTCCCTTCCCTCTTTCATCACATAACTCATGCTCATTCTTTGACCGCACAATCACTGCGTCTGCCAGGAAGCCCTCCCTGACTAGGTCCAATCCCTAGTGCAGGCCTCCACAGCACTTTGAATCTCTCCTGAGCACCAGCTGTATTGCAGTTTTGCATTCAGTCAGGTGGCTCTGGGTAAAGTCTCCCATTCTAGACTGTGAGCTCTGAACACGCAGGGGCAGTGTCTATTTTCACTCACCTTTGTGTCTCCAGCACTTAGCACAATGAATACTTGATAAATATTTGTCTAATGAATGAGTTAATAAGTAACCAGCCCTGCCCTGCCTGTTCCAAGCGGCCCACCCTCCATGGGCTGCACCAAAGGAAAGCATCTAGGCATAGGCCTCCTAGAGGTGAACCCAGGGCAGAAGCAGGAGGTCCAAGAAAACTGAGATCCCTCCCACACTGGCTCCTGCAAAGAGCCAGTGGGCACCTATGCCTTTCTGCTCTGCTTTGGAGATAGATAGATAGATAGATAGATAGATAGATAGATAGATAGATATTTTTTTTTTTATTGGGGAAGGGAAACAGTGTGTATTTCTAGGACTTTATTGGGGAACAGTGTGTTCTTCCCAGGACCCATCAACTCCAAGTCAAGTTGTCCTTCAATCTTAGTTGTGGAGGGCATAGCTCACTGGCCCATGTGGGAATCAGACCAGCAACCTTGTTGCTCAGAGCTCGTGTTCTAACCACCTGAGCCATCCAGCCACCCCGGTAGTATATCTTGATTTCACCACTAACTAGCTACAAATCACTTAGCCTCCCAGAGCCTCAGTTTCCTCATCTGTACAATGGGGACAATAACAGTACCTACCACATAGGATTGTTGTGAGGATATAGTTAAATCCTCCAGCTCAGTGCCCAGTAACAGTAAATAATAAATGGTGGTAGTATCCTTATTTTTAGAGATCAAGAACAGCCCACTGGATTCAGGGGCTAACTTCTAAAAAAATGGAACATACTAAATTTTTATGAGTCTGCTTTAAATGTATGTGGCAGTCTTTTAAAAGAGGAAATACTTAACGCCTTTCTGTAAAATATGAACCAGCTACGAGTCCATCTTTTATGTAATTCCAAAGCTTCATGCCTGGGTTTGCTCGAAGGGGAAAATCCAATTATCCTGTCACATTATTCAAAGCAACGCCCTAATTTTGTCTCGGGCATAAAAAGGGGAGGAGCCTTCTTCTGCTCCAGTCACAGCCTGACTCAGGTGAGTACTGTCAGGGACAGGGGCACCAGGTCAACCTGGCTAGGATATTTGTTCATGCCTTCCCCATCCTGCCCTAGTTCCCAAAGGTGGGGGGCAGTTCTGTAAGGTGGAGATGCACTTCATGACCAAAGGAGACCAGCTTTTGTTTATTGGCACCTTCTTCTTGCTCGTCCTGTGCATAAATATTCTCATATCTATTGGCCAAGATTCCAGGTCAGGCCACTCAGGCATCCCAGTGGGGCATCCCAGCTGGCTCCACATAGGAAAGAACTAAGATGCCTTTGAGCCAGCCTGGCAAGCTTTGCTCCTCCACCCCCACCCCCAGCTCACTTAGTCCCCTAAAGCCCACCTGCCAGGGGCAACCCACAGGGCATACCTTGAGTCTCCTCCCCCTTTCTCAGGAGCTCACCCCACCTGGTGACCCACTCCCTCATCATATGGGGACACAGGTCCCCAGCCCCAGAACCACACTACCATAAATCCCATGCCTCTGGACAGATGTAGTTTATGTAAGTTGAAGCACTGGAAATATGGAGTTGAGATAGTTTTATTTCGAGAACCCTCTATATTTCTCTGGGATTATCACCTGTCTTTGTTCCCTCCCTCTCTGGGTTATTATCTTTGGGCCCTTTCCAAACCAAGCCCCCTGATTGCTTAGGGAAAAGGCTGCTAGCACACTCCCGTGGTTTCTTTGGTTCTGGTGAGAGCCACCGACCCATGGGGGGGGTGTCCTTTCTTCTTCCTCCTGTATAACTCTGTAGGTGGCCCCACTGCCCAGGAAGCCTTGGCTTTTAGGAGCTGGTTTCACCAAGAGACTCTCTAAGTGCCAGGGAACACTGAGGTGGTAGCAGAACTGGAGGTCTCATGCCCCCCAAGTTAGAGAGGGCTATACTCAGGGTGAGACTCGGGGTACAGAGGGGAGGGAGAAGGCCAGCTGTTCTCTTTTCTACATTGTGCCAACCTAGCCTGACACCAAATTAATAGCATTCAAATGAGATGCAAAGCATTATGCAAATCTAGAGGATAAAGGCTGCTCTCTCCCGGGTCTTTGGGCTGTTGGAAGGCCAGTACCTTGAACCCTTTCCCAAAGGACCCTACTGGCTCCCTTCAACCTCGGCCCTCATCCCTTCAGCACCAGCTGGGGTGAAGAGACTGGTGTGACCCCCTCAAGGTCCTCTGATCCAAGAGCCCACTCTGGCCTCACCTCCCAGGCACTCCTCAGGTCCTCTTATATTCTGAAATGACACAGAGGCAGCCAGAGAAGGTGGCATGACCTCCCTCTGGATGCCAGTATTCCAGTTCCCCATGCATTAGCAGTATATGCAAAGTAGATACAGGGGAGGTTTTGCATCTATTTAACTGTCCATTAAAATGGCCCCACTCCCATCACCTCTGCACAGGCCCAGGCTTCTAAACTGTCAACCCCTGCTGTCTTATAAGTACCATGTGGTTCCTGCGCCTGGTAATTGCTGTGGTGTTTGTTGAGCTGTATTTGCATTTGATTGTCATTTAACTTTCATCTTTCTCCTTCAATCAAACTGGGGATTGGGCTTCTACAATTGATTATTTGTTTTATTCTCAGCCCCTTGGTGGGTTTTCAAAGAGTTATTACTGCCACAAACTTGAACCCTGGGACTTCCCCTGTCACATGGAGGGGGAAGGCCTCCTCCCATCATCCCAGGGCTCCGACATGAAGATAATCTAGCCAACATCGGGGATCTTAAGTCCTATCCCCAGTCTCCCTATTCCACCACCTGCCTCATTTCTGCCCAGCTGGTGGCATTAAATATTTATGGAGCTGTGGAGGATCAAAGGCCTTGAGTGGGGGTGGTGGGCAGGCTGGAGGCCTTGGGTTGGAGATGGAAAGCAGCTTACATCAAACCACTTTCTGCTGCTGTCTCCATCCTCCCTGGTCTCTACTACAGCTGATCTGTAGAAGAGGGAGCAAAATGCTCAGGAGCCAGGAATCCCCATTTACCAGGAAAGGGCCCTCCTTCTGTCCCTAAATTCAAAGGCTTGACTTTGGGTACTCTAGGAAGCCTGGCTGGAGCCGTAGCATCCCAGACTCTTACAGATGCTTCAGGGTCTGGGAGCCCCCTCTGAGGTGAGCAGGTAGCTCTGTGCCCCTGGGGTCTCTAGAGTGAGGTGGCAGCCCCTGCCCTTGCTTCCCTGAAACTCTAAAATCCTCCCCCCCACCCCCGTCTCCACAGAAGATGTAGCTCTAGTTTGGAACCTTTGCAAAGACTAATTTTCTTCTCCTCTCTCTCAGAAAGCAAATGTCATCCAGACAGAGACTTTAAAATAAGTTACCAACGTGCCTGTGATCCCACAAATTGATGGGCTGTTTGGAAGTGGGAAAGTGAGGCTGGTTTCTCCAGGGATGTGGGCTAGATGACTGGCACTCTCTGGCCAGAGCCTGTGAGGGTCCCTGGAACTGGAGAACCCTTCTTCCCTCTCTCTGGCTTTCAGTCCTAACACAGCCATTATAACTCAGACCCCACTTTCTGAGTCAGCAGTGAACCCCTCTGTTCCTGTCACTTGATTATTTGTTTTACTGCTTGAAAACCCTCCTTAATAGTTCCAGACTCCCTTGTTTTGGTGCAAATATCTTTGTGATGGGATAACCCTTTCACTGTAGTCACCAAGGATGTCCTGTGGCTCAGAGGCCCACAAAACCTGACCCCACCCAGCCTACTCCAGTCCTTCCCCCTTCATCCCTGCAGGGACTCCCTCCTCCACTAAAACTGGTCTTCTCTTTGACCCCAGACTAGTTTGCATTTTCCACCACTTTGCCTTTGCATAAGCCACTCCCTCAACTTTGGATGTCTTCCCTCTTCCTCTCCACTGACTTAAACCTGAAACATATTTAAGACTTAATTTCAATGCACCTGCCTGCTGTGTAAAGCTTTCAGTGATCAATCCTCAGCCCCCAAAAGAAGCAATTGTCTCCTTCTCCATTATCTCACAATAGTCATTTGACACCAATAAACAGCCGTGGGCTTTAGACGCTCCCTCCCCCACCCCACACCATCATTTATTCACAAATATTTATTAAGCATCTACCTTGTGCCAAGGAGTGGGGTAGGTTGGACGTAAAGGAGACAGACATGCTCTGTGCCTTCACAGTGTTGACAACTAGTAAAGAAGACAGAAAATTAAGCAAGCAATTGCATAGACAAGGGAAACCAGGGTCCTCTGGGGGCAAACAGCCAGGTGGGAGACAAAAAAAAAGTGGGAGAAATGAGACAAGTGAAGGGAACCTTGCAGGTTTCCCCAGGCTGCCACTTTCAAATGTGTATGTAACTTGAGTACACAATGAGCCCGCAGCATACAGCTGAATGTCCCCTCCGACATGTTATTGTCCTCAATTTGTAGGTGATGCTAAGGTCTGGGCAGAATGGACCCTTTGGAGGGCATGAGACATGGTGCTTGACAGAAACTCTACTGCTTCCCAGTTGGCCCACGCTCTGCCTCAACCTAACTGGGAACCCACTGCTTGGAGACTACATTGACCATTTTTAAAAGGGAAGGACAGCCCAGGTGCATATTCTTCCCATCATACAGTACACCCTCTGAGGTCAGGACAGAGTGTTGCATTCTGGGACTTGTAGTCTCTATTGGACCCCTTCTCAATGCCTAGATTTGTTGGGGCAATAGGGAGGGTGGTATAGCACGTTCTTGAGTGGCTCCTCTCACCCTCCTTCTTGTGAGCCCACCAAGGAGCCCAGCTGCCAGGAGACAAGCCTACCACCAGCTTCTAAATCCCCATGAATCATCCTGGCATACAAAGTTCATCCGTGGGTCATGACTCACCTTCCTCTGCCTAAGCTTGTTAGTCTAGAGAGGTCCAGTAATCAAGGAGCTCAGGAATACCTTCAAAGAAAAAAGGATGAATCTCATGCCATTTACCAATATTTCCCCAACATTCCTCTTAGTCACGGAATCTTCCACCTCTCTCCTCTGTTCGCAACTCTTTCTCCCTCCCCTCTGCACCTTCTTTCCTGGCTTCCTCTCCTCACCACGGATCTTTGTGTCAACTCCCCCCTCTTCTGCCATCCTTCTGCTACTGCCCTCTTTTTTCTCAGCTTCTTGAAATGACTGTGAAGAAATTCTCTCCCAGTGACTCCCTCAGATAATTCCACGCCACCTGCCTGATGCCTGGGATTCTTTACAGCAGTAGAGGCACAAGAAGAGAATCTGATGAGCAGAACTGGAAGACCGTGAAGGTGGCAAGGACCGGAAGGCTCTCCGAGGGATGAGACTTAAGAGCAGAAGTCTTGCCACCTGCTTCCAGGATGAGGTTAGGAAGGGCACTGACAATGACTGGGGTCTGAAAACTTTGGGGAGGAGTCAAGTACATGTGAAAAGAACTAAACAGAAAGCTGTCCTTCTCCCTAGGGGTCACAGGGAGTTCAACCCTCCTTTTCCTCTACAGGAAATGATAACATCAGTCACAAGGTCATGTTATATTGTATCCACTGAAGCTCAAGTGAGCCCATACGTGGAGCCAGAAACATAAGCCTCTGGGATGGCATAGCTGTGATTGCCCTCTTTGCTGCCCCTTAGCTCAAGCAGAGCCCTGAAAGCTTATTTTCCCATGCCCTTGAATGGTACAACCTCCTTGGCTACTCCTCTGGGATTCCTTCAACATCCATCTAAAATAGCCTTAGGGAAATGTCCCACCCCACCCCATGCCTGTCCCATTTTCTCCATCAGTTCCAGGAACCTGGGCAGGGATAGGTAGAAAGGGTCTGTTCTCACTGGCTGGCACTGTGGCTTCTCAGGTCCTGTAGGAGAGGCAAGGCAGGGTCCTGGAGATCCAGGGCTGCGTGGGGACTCAGGATATTACCTTCAGCTGTCCACAGCTTGGCCCACGTTGCCTTCTGCCAAGTGAAGAATGTCTTTCCAGGACACAAGTACCACTGGCTTTTAACTATAATATCCTGATAATTAAGCTTTTCTGTGAGCACAGTTTGATGCTGATGCAGCTGCCTGGAGCCCTGGCATTTATTGAGCGCAAAGTAATAATTTATTGTCCTTTGTACGCTCAAAAGCCATCTTCATTATCGGCCCAGGACGGAGCTGCCACAAGGGCACGCGGGCCTCACCAGCTGCCTCACTCGCGGACGTCTTCCCAGGTCACCCTTGGTGCCCTCAGGTACCAGGATGGGGTGGAGAGAGGTGGGGAGGAGTTTGCTGTCTCATGGAGAGTCAGGTTAGAACCCCACCTCCTTGGCAGGCTGCTAATGGGGAAGAGGGTGACAGGCTTGGCTGGGCGTGGGCAGGGCGGAAGGGTGGGGGCCGTGTGCCCACATTACCAGGGCAGTGCTTCCCCTGAGCTGGCGGCGGCGCGGGAGCCTATGATCCGGCCGCTGGGTCTTCTGCGCCTTTGCTTGAGACTTTACGGTAAGCCGCTCCTCCCGCGCCCCCGCCCCCAGCCCCGCGCGGCGATCCCGGGCGCCGACGCCAGGCGCTGGCCGTGGTGCTGATTCTGTCAGGCGCTGGCGGCAACGGCGGCGGCGGCGGCGGCCGCGCTCCCTTGCCCCAGCCGGACCCTGCTCTTTTCCCCACGCCTCGCTAAGCCCCCCAGCCTCCCGCCGCGGCCCCGACCCGGGGCGCGGCTGCAACCAACACCATGCGTCCGGCAGTCCTGCTGCTCCTGCCCTCACTGCTGGCACTCCTGGCTCACGGTAAGGGACCCCGGCGTCCGGCGGTAGGACGGGGGCGAGGGCGGGGTCCCGGGAATGGAAAGGGAGCATCGTCCTGGCGCCCAGCTCCGCGTATCTAGCTGCCCAGCCCAGGCACCGCGCTCCGCCGGCTGCGCTGCCCCCGCGCCGGCTGAGCCGGGCGGGGCGCGGGCTCCGCGGGCGGGAAGCTGCCGAGGCTCCCGCCATTCGCGCCCGGCCAAGACCTCGCCTTTAATCATCTTTCCGGATCTAATGGGATTTCTCTGCTGCAATTCATCATGCCACCCCTTCCCCGCACACACTCTCGCGCTCACCCGCGCGCTACCTCGCCACACTCCAGGAGCCTTAGGAGCGCCGGGGCGCGTGCTGGGGGAGAGGCCACAGGGCGGTGAGCCTGGACCGTCCTGCTGGCGGCCAGCGGTCCCACCTTCCCTGCAGCCTGCCAAACTTCTCTTGACTTTGTCTCCCGTTCCGGGGCCTCTCTCGTCCTCACCGCGGAGGCACGGGGCCGATGGCGGCTGGCCATGGAGTTGGGACGTCGCTCACCTTCCTCCGTCTTGCCGCTGCCACGCGGGAGTCAGAACCTAGAGTACAATTCCGGGGGGAATGTCGGAGGGTCTGGGGTCCGGCATTCGGCTTCTGCCTCTGTCCGTGGCTGCAGCAGTTGAGGTCCTGGAATAAAGATTTTGTCCTCCCAGAAGTCCTTTCCTTACACACACACACACACACACACACACACACACACACACACACACACAGCACACGCCCAGAGCTCTTCCTTCCTCCAGGCCAGCCGTCCTGCTCGGCTCCCTCCCACCCTACAGCCGCAGACTCGTCGCGGGAAGACCTACACCTCACCCTGGGGTCCCGCCCCTGCTTGCAGTCCGATCTCCAACTTCATCCGTCCCGGGTCGAGGGAAGCTTGGCCATGGAGTTGGCAGCAAGTGTTGGGGAGAGCATGGGGATTCTGTGCCTTTGGGAAGAAAGGTTTTAGAGTCTCCAAGGGACCTGCTGCCTCTGCTCAAACAAGCACTTATCAAAGCTACCCTACACCCAGGTCCTTCTTTCACTGCAGCCACTTGGCTGGTGGGGTATGCGGGACCTTGCTTGACGTTGGGACCCGCAGCCCCTCGAAGTATGGTTTGTAGCGCCTGATGGGGAGGGGGGAGATTGTAGAAGCTTCTAAACCTCTTTGCTCAATCTTTCCAAGCCGCGATAGGGGTTAGGGCAGGGGGGCCAGGGCCAGCCTGGGCCCCCGGATGGCAGTTTTCTTCGCTCTGCATCCCCAGGGACACAGAAGCCCCACTCTGATCCTCTGGCCCCTGTCAAATTCGGCTGGGTGTCCTCACCCCACCCCTTGGCTGCCCTCACAGGGTCCTTACTTGGTGCTTGGAACTCAGAACCGTGTGCTCACATGGAGGGGGGGAGAGGGGAGCCCCATAAACTCCACCCTGCCCAAGGTGGGGAGTGGAGGACAAGAAGCCAGCATCCTTGCTCAGCCATCTGAAGATGTCCCTGGGAGTTCGGGACTTTTCTTGGGGTCTCACCATGACCTTGTGCTGGACAGCTCCTCTGGAGCCCTGGCAGGGCCTGTGTGTGCCCCCTGAGATGTAGTCTGAAGCCTTTTGTGTGGGTCTGAGTGTGAATGTACTCAGAGCCCAGCCTGTCTGGAGTAGCAGGTCCAAGCATGTCTGTGCTTCAGGAGGTCTGGCTCTTAGGTGAGGGCTCAGCAGTGAGCGGGTGTGAAGAGTGTGTAAGTCTGCTAGTGTGCAGTGCAGCCTCTGCCAGAGAGCTCCCTGCAGGGCCGGGGTGAGACTGCAGGTCTCCAGGAGGATGGCAGGTGTGGCCTATGTGGCTGGGAGTCCAGGGAACCCTGCTTGGGTGAGGGTATGAGTGTCCACTCTGTTGCTGAGGGTCTGTGTGTCCCCAGCCAGTGTCCCTCCCTGATCCACCTCAACCTCTCCAAGGCCCATGGGGCCACCTGAGCAAGAGATATGTGAGGTAGGGGTCCGTCTGCTGGGGAAAATCTTTATTTTCACTCCTTAAAAAAGAAGAAGCAGACCTGCAGTGACAGGCCTGAGGAGAGAGGGTTTGGACCTGGGCTGGCCCTGGGGCACTCCTCCCTCCCAGCGGGGCTGCGAGGTCCCAATCATTGGGCTACTGAGTCATCTCATTGGGAGGCAATGCATTCGGCCATCTCACGACTCCTGGGGGCTTCAGCGAAGAGAAGGAAGGCCTGGAGCAGTAAAGGCCTTGGGCTGTGAGGCTTTGCAGACCAGGCAGTGCATTTTTCAGACCTCGTAGCCTCCAAAGAGACAGGGTCTTCAGAGCTTTGCACACACATAGACCAAGGGATGCAGGCCATAGGATGCAGCCACAAGCAGGAGGTAGAGGCCAAAGGGGCAGGGAGAGATCACACTGAGCCTGGCACAACCCTATAGGCTCAGTCCCCTACTTCCCCTCAAGCTGCCGGGTGGATTTCTCCCAGGCATGAGGGGTGCCATGGGTCTCCGGTCACATTCCCAACCTGTGGGCAGTGCCCAGATGATCCTGCCGTAAGTGTGGAGGAAAACGGTGTGCCGGGGCCTGCTGTGTCAGTTTAATGATTTTTAATGTGCAATTACCTTTAGTCATTCTCTTAATTTCTAAATATCAATAAAGTTAATTAAACTCTGCATGTGTAAATGTGGCCTGGGGAGATAGTGAAAGTGGAAGTGGCAGAGACTGGAGTTCCGTTGGGTCTTCAGAGGCAGAGAGTCCCTTCGTGGCTGTGTGACCTTAAACCTAATACTGTTCCTCTCTGAATTCTGAGTGTGTGTGAAAAGAGGGAGGGAGGGGACGGCAAGTAGGGGTTGCTCACTCTGCCAAGAACTGGGGGTTGGTGTCTGGAATACAAGGCCCAGAGGAGTAAGGAAAGGAGGAGGAAGGCTTGGCCTCCAGGAACCCCAGTGCCACAAGGGTTAACAAACCAGGGCTGCCTCAACCTAAATTGCTGCTTCCTAAAGACTCTGTGCTAGGTGCAGTGTTCTGACAGTACATTCCTGAGTCGGGGGCTGCAGCCAAAGCTGACACCAAGCCTTGCTCCCTGTCCCCCAGCCTGGCACTTTGGGGTCAGGAAGTGGGTGCTGGGGACACGGCCCTATGGGAATCAGTCTAGAGTCCAGTCAGCGCCGCAGAGGTTGACATCGTGGGCAGGAGGCTCCCCTGCACTTCTCAGAAGAATGGAGGACCTAGAAACTGCCTCGGACTAAACGGGAATTATGGGTTGGATTTTTGCCCCTCATAGACCTAACTCATCAGGTCTGGCAGGCCCTGGCGGCTGTCCCAGGCTCCTCAGCAGGGTGGCAGCTTAAAATGCCTTGGGGACACCACGGGGAGCTAATGGGGATCGAGGAGACACAGGGGCTGGGCTTAATTAGGAACTGGGCTTAATTAGAGCTTCCGTACCCCTCCCACCATGGCTACCGGAATGGTGGGGGCCATTTCTGAAAGCTTGTTTCCTTAGCTCCTCCCTCACCCAGCCCTAGGTACCAGCGCCAGTCCCCTCCCACCCATCTTGTTCCCACCTCTCCAAGCCCCTTCAGGCCCCATTTGGCATGTCGGCTCGGCTCAGCTCAGGGATGCTCTGCCCTCACCTAAGCTATCAGAACTGGGTACCCCACCCCCAAAACAAGAAAGGGAGTGTGGAAAAGGGCCCATAGTATGGGTTACTTTAGTGAAGGAAACTCTCAGCCTAGATAGTTAAGATCCCAGGCTCTCTGTGTGGCTGCAGGCATGCCTCTGCCCTCTGAGTCTCTACTTTCTAGAACATTCAATGTCAGGTTGCACCAAGCTGGTGGTTGCCGAGCCTGAGACCACATCAGGGCCAGGGAGAGGAAGAGACAGGATCTCTATGTATATAAGAGGCTGTGGGGAAGGGCGGCAGAAAGAAATGCTGCCAGCCCTGATCAGCACGTGGGAGGTAGGGAGCAGGCATGAGGTGGTCTCCGAGTTCCCTTCCAGGCTAATTCCAGCAGGAAGCCAACTCACCCAGCCAGGCCAAAGAGTTCCCCAAACTACCCATGTTCTAACAGCTCTTGCCATCCCTTCTGTCTGAATTTTTTTTCTCTTTGGCCAACCTGCCTCACTCCACCTCATGCTTCAGTTGGCACTTCAGGCAATTCTTCAGCACACATTTATTGGGCATCTACTATATGGTTTCTCAGGGGAAGCCTCACCTGACCTCCAACCTGAGTCGGGGAGCTCTTCTGTGCTCCCACCCTCCTCTGGCTTCCCTCATGAAGGTACCCATCTTGTATTATGAGCTCCTGATTACTTGACGCTCCTTTTTAGGAGCAAGACTGAACTCAGAAAGGAAGCCACCAAGTCTGGTTGGCTCACCCCTCTATCTTGGGGCAGCTCCACAATTCCTATTTGGAGGAAGTTGAGGGTCAGCCGCCTGTTTAGAAAGGAGAAGTAGGTGCATGACAGCTGAGACTGCGTCTTGAAGCTGAGTTTGCGTAGCAAGCACACTATTTTTACATAGATTGTATGTTAGGACTTTTTTTTCCCTTTCCTAACGGTTGGCCAATTATCCCAACTGTAAATTATAGCCTTTAGTTAGTTTTTTCCTTCCACAAATTAAGCTGTCATGCCGTCAGCCTGAAGTAGCTTGGGGGTAGGGTGCTGATGGCCATTGTGACAGGGCTAAAACCTCTCTCCAGCCATTTCTTACTGCTACCACTGCTTGTGTCCTCAGTGGCACAGAGCCTAGCATGTGGCAGATATTAAATACATGTTGAATAAATTCACGAGAGTTGCACAGATAGACAGTGGCAGAGTTAAGCCTGGAGCCCAGGCTTCTTGACTCCCTCCCCCAACACCTACCGCCCCCAACTTCTGCTGGCTGAGGGGTACCTTGCATGAACTTAAGGACAAAGGTAAGTGGGAGGCAACCCCATGCCATCTGGCTTCACAGCCCCCTCATCTGTCTCAGCTTCAGACATCCTCACAGAATTTGGAAGCAACTCTGAGCCTGGCATGCTCATGAATGGAAAGGTGGGGGTGGAGGACTCATCCAGGACCACAATTCATGGCCACGAACCTTTCACATCTGCTGAAGAGCAGTCCCTGGGGTACACCCATCTACCGTTTATTCATTCATTTCACAAACATGTATTGAGGTGTGAAGCATGGCCCAGAACCCTCAGGGGCCAAGCCTCCCCCATGCTTTTTCTATTTAGTATAAGAGACTACTTATCCCCACTTTACAGATGGGAAAACTGAGTTTCAAAGAGATTAAGTCCGTTATTCTGGGCTTCACAGCCGGTAAGCTTACAAGGCTACTCCAAAGTGCCAACCCATTTTGCAAAACCAGGCTATAGCCAGCACTGTGTCCCCTCCCCTAGTTTGAGGCAAAGCCTCAGTAGAGGCAGATGGGAGCCCAGGGGAGTATCACTATGTCCCTGCATATCACTATCCTAATAATAACAACAACAGTAATAATACTAACAATAAAACAAACATTTATTAGGCAGCCACTATGTGCCAAGCACTGTACTAAGTGCTTTATATACATTAGCTCATTTAGTCCTCATATCATCTCTATGAGATAGAAGCTATTATCTGCATTTTATAGGCCAATTCAAGCCCATGTTGTCAGATAGACCCAAGATATAAATGGCCCCTAACTTTCTTCTAACACATTTCTGGTGATGACAGTGGCTTATTTTCCTGATGTCTATCCTCAGTCCTTACTGCTGCAGATGAGGGACATTTTATCTTGCTCAGTCCTTAGTGGCAAAGAAATAAAACATCCTTTTTGACATTTGGAGACTAGGGTAGAGCTTAGAACTGGGCGTCAGGTGAACCTTGAGGTGAGTGACCTTGGGTGTCTCATTCTCCCACCTTTTGGGGGTCTTGGTGAATGAGAGGACGAGTCACTCCAGTCTTGACATCCTGGGCTGCCCCCACCCCACCCCACCCCTGACTCCTCAGCCCCCCTGAGGCCCAGCCCCCAGGTGGGAAGGCCCAAGCTTGCCTGAAGCTCAGCTCCTGGACAGGGCTGGATGCCAAGCCTACCCCAGCTTCCCTCCACCTGCCTACCTGAGCCCAACTGCCAGCCCTGGGATGGGGTCGATCGATGCTGAAGCTGCCGGCAGTGTTGTTGGCCATTGATTGTTGAGATTTCTCGGCGGGCTCCGGAGCAAACAAACCTGCCGCTTCTCCAACAACAATTGGGTCTCTGGCTGCAGAGTCTGCAGTCTTGCTGGCAGGCAGGCTAGTGGGAAGGGGTGGGGGTGGGAGGTCCTGGCTGGGCCCAGCAGGGACAAGGGGCTCTACCAGATGGAAAGAAGCTGAATGGGTGTGGGAAGAGGGGCAACAGAGAGACTGGGTGAGGATGCTAGGGTGAAACCTAGACCCCGTGTGTGCCTTACACGGCTATCATTTTTGCTCAGCCATTTTTCCATACCCAGAATGCTATCCAGGGCCCTTCAGCTTATTTCCGTTTTCCCACACACTCTTTTCCTGAGCATCCAGTGCAGAGGGCTCTCTCTGTCCTCTGGACACTAAATATCTCTCATCGGGAACTTAGCCTGTCCATCCTTCATCCACCCATCCATTCTCCATTCTATTCAGCACCTATCAGGTGCTTTGGTAGGCGGGAACACAACACAATCCATGCCCTTTAGGGACTCAGTTTAGAGGGGGAGCTGCCTTCTTAATAAGCTCAGCTATGACTGCCTTCCCAGCGAGATCAGGAACCCTCTGATTTTAGTTAAACGAGATTCGAATAAAATGCCAACATGATCCTACCACTCGCTTTCATAAGAACAATAGATCTCTCATTGTTCAAGGGACTGCTCTGGGCCTCAGTTTCTCATCTGTAGCAAGAGGGCTCAACTTTTGGGTCTTTGAGGGCCCAGCCAGGGTATCCTGGGTTCCTTCCATCACAGCTCTGCTGGGTCTGGATGTCCCCCTAACAGCCCAACAAGGCAGAGCAGGTGCAGGGCGCCTCCTGCCACTAAACCACATGTGTGGCAGAATCCGAGCAGTGGGTCTCTCCCCTCCCCCAGTGCAGTCCCTAGGGGGCCAGCGGGAATCCTATACCCTGGCATCAACCTCAGCATCTCCCTCAGTCCCCTGCTCCTCCCCTCCCCACGGGCTCCTCTCTCTACCCTCAGTACCCTCCTTCCAGCTGGTCATTGGGCTAGGAGGGCAGAACTGTAAAAATTGCCTGAAACAGATCACACGCCCTCCCCACAGATGCTCATTTGCATGCTGCTTTACCCCCTTTGCATGCTGACTCCTTATTAAAGGCACAGAAGCAGACCCTGCCCCTCCCCACTCCCAACCCAGATCCCGCCTCCCCTCCGCCTCCCCTCCGTAGCTTTTTCCTCCCTCCCTCCCAGCCCAGCAGCTGAGCACCAGCTCCTTTGTCCCCCAAGCAGCCACCTGCTAAATGTCTGGCCTGGGTCCCACCAGCCAGCAGGTGCCTAGGGAGTCCCACAGCCTGGGAGGGGGGATATTGGGCAGTGTGGAGAGCCAAGTTGTGCCTCAGGGAGGAGGGAGCAGCCCCAAAGGAAGAACATAATTAGAAGAGTGCTGGTCAGGGAGTTGGGACCCCAGGGTTTAAACCCAATACTGGCTCTTGCTGGCTGGGTGACCCTGGGCAAGTTGTGTCACTTTCCTGTGCCTAGGGAATTCAGAGTGCCCATCCCACCTCTTTCCCAGCACAGCATCAGGATCAAAGGAAATCAGAGGGGTGGTGACAGGAAAGAAACTGGAAGCCCTGCTGGAGGGGAGGGTCCTCCAATAGCCGGGACTGTCAGGCACCAGGAGGGGCTGATTTTCAGGTAGTCACTGGAGGGGCTGAATCAGAAGCCAGAGGAGCTCAGGGCTGGACTGTTCAGGCAGGGGTGGGAGTGATCGCCAGCTGGTCCAGGTCTGACCAGGCAGGTGAGACTAGCAGTGCAGCGATGAAGGGTGGGTTTCAGGGTGCTTCTAAGGGCCTCCGCCCTGGCTCGCTGCTCCGATGGACACATCCAGCAAGCGGATGTGCTGGTGATTTGAAACATCTGGTCTGACAGCTGGCAGGCTCCCTCCTGTTGTGAAGCCCTATTTTCTGGCTGGTCAGAGGAAATGGGGAGATGGAGGAGTCACCTTCTTTTGAGGATAGAAGAATCCCTGGCATCTGTAGGCAAAAGTGGGAAGGTGGGAACGAAACAAGGCAAGTACGAGAGAGGTGATTTGTGCATGTGCTTATCCAGCCTCCCTCATCTGCCTCCCCTCACTGCCCATCTCCTGGCAGAGCCCTACCCCTGCCCTACTGGGTCCAGCCACCTCCCTCCTATGCCCCCTGGGCTAGGGAAAGGCCTGCTGCTCGGGGTGGGGTGGAGCTCCTGAGGCCCAAGCCACCTGAGTGGTACCCTGAGCCTAGCTTCTGTTGTACCTGTATCCCTGATGCTGCTTCTCGTATCCCTGGTCCTTCCTGCCTTGGGCCTCAGCCCATGAGTCTGGAGGGGACAAGGTAGGCAGACTTAGCCCTCTCGACTCAAGGTGTCCACACACCCAGGCTGGCACGGTCCTTGGAAGTCAAAGTAAGGTTAGGGGAAGGGGAAGCCTGAGAAGTGGGGGACTGTGCAGCTGGGCCCATCTGGGTTCCTAGGGGTCTGAGGGAGAAGCCCCAGATGTACAAGTAGCCATGTCTGTGCATGTCTCTGCCTGGCTTGTCCATCTATTCCTGGGTGTCAGTGTGTATATGTCCCCGCATATCTGTGCCTGTCTGTCTGCATCCTGGGCCTGTGGCCCTTGGTGTAGGCACAGCAGGCCCCAGCTCAGGCAGTTCCCTCACTTCCTCAGAGCCCCCTCCTCTCTGTTCCTCCCCCCTCTTGGGCTTCACTGACCCCTCAAGGAGAATCATAGCCAGAGCTCTGCTGTTGCTATTTTTAGTAGCTCTGCACCCCTCCCCTCCCCCACTCATGCTTGCTGGGGAAGTGGGGAGGACAGGCCTAGCCTGGGGAGCGTCACAGGCTGGGGTGCTGGGCAGGTCCCACAAGACGATGGTGACAAGGGGATCCTGGGATCACCTACAGGTGCAGGGCCCAGACCCTGGGGCAGGTTAGGCTTCCCTCTACCTGCCTGGGGCTGGGCGAAGGTCCCAGGCTCTGCTCCCTCTGCCCTCTCCAAGTCCCTAAGGGCAGAGCTCAGGCCTCCGGTGACTCTTCCCCAGGCCAGTTAGAAGTAACACTGGACCTCCTGGGTCTCCTGCATAGAAGTTAGGGAGGCAGAAAGGGGCTCAAAGTGTCAACAAGTCAGGGAGATGGAGGCATGCCTGGGTGAAGTCACCACCCCCACCCTCAGGGACCTCTGGCACTTCCCAGAGGGGTTTCAGGCTTCTGCTACAGCTCAACTCTGCCAAAAGGCCACCATTAGAGCCCCTTGCCCTCTAGGCCCTTGGGCTTCTGGGTTCCATCCCACCACTATCTCAACTGAAAACTGACACCAGCTGGGAGGGGTAGGACACAGCAGTTCAAGGGGCTGAACCTAGAGACCAAGGAGAGAAGCGGCCCTGGCCCCCTCAGAGTGTGCAGCTGTATTCTGGGCTCAGGCTGCCCTTGCTTTCAGAGGTCTTTTGTTTGTGCCTGTCCTTTAAGCTCAGCAGGTCAGGGATGGCCCCAGGTCAGCCTCCCAGGCCCAGCTAGACCACCTTCCTCGGCTATCTGATCCTATTTCTTGATCTGTGCGGTGGGGAGGATTAATCAGATGGTGTAGGTGAGTGGACCAGCAGAGCCTGGCACACAGTAGGTGCTCGAAAATGTTAAATCTCTCCCCAGGTCCCTTTCTCACACCTCCACCCCCACCTCCCACCTTGTGCCACCCCCAAGCACAAGCACATACAGGCACACTTGCACACTCGCATGCAAGCACACACACAACTGAGCCCTCCAGATGCTCATACTGACCAGCAGATGGAGATGAAATGGGTCCGGGGCCATCCAGAAGGAAAGTGGCAAGTCCACACAGCACAGTCCCATGACGTGCCAGGCCCCCTCCCCCTTTAGCACTGCCCACCATGAGGCTCCATCAGCCCCTGGGGTTGGGCACTGATAATAGACGGGCTATGACTCTCCGCCCCACCCCACCCCCAAAGACTTTCCAAAAAACCAGGAATCAGGTACTGAGTAAAAAGCCAGAAAGGGCAAGAGAAGCCCAAGGTCACACAGCCTGTCAGTGGCAGAGCTGCTCCTTGCTGGAGTTAGGGCTCTTACAAAGCCTTGCCAGGCTCCTCAGCTTTCGTAGCTAGGAACAGACTATCTAGTGACCTCCAGGAGAGAAAGCCTGCCTCAGCATTAAGGACCAGGGCAGCCCAGGGGTCTGGGCCAGGACCCCTCCATCCCTAGCCAATTGCCCCAATCCATCTCCTCGCAGATGCAGGTGATGAAAGCAGCCACAGAGCAAAAGTCATAAGGTCAGGGAGGCGACTTTGGCCCTGATGCAGAGACAAGGCCTCTTCATCTGACCTAATGGCCACAAAATCATGGGGCTACTGGTCTGGTGATTCACCTCAGAGGTGGACACAGACGCTGGGAACAACCTCAGTGTTGTTCTTGGCTTTTGAACTTCAGGGTGGGGGCTGAGAGGGGACAACAGCCCAGAGATGCTTGTCTGGGGCCCAGGACAGTACCTGCTCTCCGGCCCTCGCACCTTATGAACCTGTCTCTCTGGGCTCAGTGGCTGGAGGGAACTGTCCTTGGCAGATGCCTGGTGCTAGGCAGGGGGCAGCGGGTGGAGGGCATGGCTACTCCTTCCTAGATCCCTTTCTGTCCCCAACTTCACCACTAGCCTGGGCTGAGCTGGTCCTGGTACTAACTCCAGGAAGAATGCAGGTCCTGCCTTCGCAGCCTTCCTACCCCAGATGACACTTCCAAGGTTTTCCATTCAGAGAAATATAGTCCCTGCTACTGACAAGGTAGTGGTGGGAGCTGTTGGTGCTGAGGGGGGGCTGACCTGAGCATCACCTCAGGGGCCATGTTCCTCCCTTTCCCTGGCCACACTACTGAGAGTTGGCATTACCAGTGGAGTATGGCAGATTGATTAGTTACCTGGCCCATGAGGGAGGTGGTGCCAAAGGGGGCCCCGGCTGTTCTTCCCACTCCTTTCAGCCTGCCAAGGGGTAGGGGTCAATGCGACTGCCCCCACCTCCAAGGCCAGCCCTTTCTTTCCCCCACACCCTACTCTAGGCCCCCAGCTCCTGTGCCACTTGCCCAGCCGCAGGAACTGTGGGCAGGCAAGCCCAGAACCCCCAGGTCCCCCGGGACAGCAGGCAGGCAGGAGGGGGTAACTAACGCAGGGCCGCAGGGGAAGGTGGAGAGCGCAGCAGGTGATGCTGTAGCAGAGGCCTCATTAATCACCTCTGCAGCCCCCAGCTCTGCAGTGGCAAGACCATATTAGATTTTAAATTGGAAAGCGAAGAACGTTGCAGTAGATGGGAGCTCCCTCTACCCTGGGCCCCTGGTCACAGCCTCATAGGAGGGAGGGGCAGTGGGGACAAGAGGCTGGCCCAGCCACAGCCCTCCTTCCCAGTGCACCCAGAGCCTGAGGGGTAGCCCAGGCCATGTGGCCCAGGGAAGGGTCAGATTTGACTCCAAGAAGGGGGCAGAGTGAGATGGTGGGAGTAGGGCAGCCACCTCGGAAAGACGTGCATCCCTTCTGGGAGCTGGGGCCTTTCTGGACTTGAGGATGGGGTGGAGCCAGGTTTCAGGGTGTGGTGTCCATGGGCAAGGACAAATGGTGATGTGTATCCCATGCATGTGTTGGGACCTACACACACACACACACACACACACACACAAACACAGGCCCATGTACTCACACATGCTCACACACGTGCTCCTATGAAGCAGCAACTCGGTGCGATAGAAATTTTGAGGCCAGGCTGTGAAACAGGCTGACCCCGTTCAAACCCCTTATTTGCCACTTTTCTCCTGTATGAAGTAGGATGATTCAGTTTGCTCTCAGCCTCAGTTCCTTCACACGTAAAGTGTAAAGTGTGCATTCCAAGCACAAAAGGCTGCCGCCCCAGGGGGAAGACAGCTCTCTAATAGGTCAATGCCCGACCCATAGCAGGTGCCCAGGAAATGTGAGTGTCCTCCCCTGGCCCTAAGTCTAGGCAGCTGCTTAGGCTGCCCCAGAAGCCCTGGGGGTAGCGGGCAGACCATGCCCCTGTGCTCCTGACTGGTCAGTGAGGTGGGGGCAAGTCGACAGAGCACAGCAGGTATCGTCATGGAACCGTCATACACCCTGGCCCCATCCTGGGCCAAATCACACAAGGCCAAGCCTTCCTGGCTGTCCTCCACCCATAAAGTCCTCCTAAACTGGCTCTGCCCTGAGCTCTCAAATTTCCCATCGAATACCCCACCCCTCAGAACACCAGTGCTCTGCCACAGTTGGGAAGCAAACATCATTTGTGGGCGGCACTAATCCTTCCTAAGGAGTGAGTGGTTGATAGGCCCAGCTCTCCTGAGGTCTTTATGAAAAACCAACAGAAGTCCCAGGGCTCCTTCTCATCTCTCCCTGCCCAACCCCAGTCCCCAGTTTTCACAGGCCTAAAGGAGGAAATCAGACACTGCTACCCCATCTTAACTCTTCTCTGGGACCCCCCCACTCTAGGCTCTTTCTTTCTGAGCGGGGGTGAACACTGCAGGCGTTGAGAGGTCTGGTTATGGAGCTGTGCTTTCTACTATGGTAGCCGCTAACCACATGTGGTTATTTAAGTGTAAATTCATGAATATGCAATAAAATTTAAAATTCAGTTTCTCAGTCTCACTAGCCACATTTCAAGTAGCCAATAGCCATGGGTGGCTACTGACTCCCATATTGGACACACAGATATAAATCTTTCCATCATCGCAGAAAGTTCTATTACAGAGCATGACCCTAGGGCTCGCCAGCCTCTGGGTGGTTTGAACCTGACATATCCAGACTGGGAACTTGGGGACTATACTCCCCTGGGTCCATTTCTTCATCTATAAAATGAGATAATAAAAGTTATTGTGGGGATTAAATGAGTTAATTCTGGTCAAATATTTAGAATGCTGCTAGGCGTGTGGTAAATTCTCAGCAACAGTAACATTCAATATTTTTATTCAGAGCCTTTTGTGGCCCACGGGATCCTGGAATGTGAGAGCTGGCAGGACCCTTAGACATTTATTCCATTTTACCGATGGGGAAACGGGGACTTGGGTTGGGGAAGCGATTTGCGTAGAGGGACCTAGCCTGTTAGGGGCAGGACCAGGACAGGTGGGCTGCCTCCTGGCCACTGCCCACGACCCCCACCCATGCTCCCTCCATCTGTCCAGAAGACCCAACCAATGGAGATGCCGAAACCCAGGGTCACCCACCACCCCAACCCAGCATGGTGGGGGCGATAGTCGTCTTGGCAGCTCAGGAAGCAGTGTGCTCTCTGTCCCTGGAGCTATGCCCACGGATGGTAGACAACCCAGACTATTGGAGGGTTCATGCTTCAGAACATTTGATGCTCTCCAAGCAGCAACATTCTGAGTGCTAGCCCTGCCCCAAGTTTGCTGTGTAACCTGGGACTCAGTTTCCTCCTGAGTAAGTGAGGGGGGGATGAGATGCTCACAAAGGCTACAAGAGCTCAGATTCTGGGATCAGCCACTTTCATGCTGGGAGCCTGGCCAAGAGGAGGTGCCCCCATTTGTATCTGCACTGCAGACCTGACTGGACTGTCAGGGGCTGACCAAGAGCGTGATGGGGGGTGGTCAGTAGCTGGGGAGGGGAGAGTAGTCTGGAGCTGGGGACCCATCAGTTTGTGCCAGCAGACACTCTTCATCAATTGCCAGTTGGGGCCGTATAGGGGCACTGCCAAGGGCTGGCTGCCCAACTTCTCCCTGCAGGACCTGCCCCTGCCCACCCCTGCTGGCCAAGGGCCAGGCACTTTGGGGAGCAGAAAGCCTTCCGAGTGTGTAGATAGGCAGAATCCCAGTTTGAAAACTGTGCCCCAAGCCCACCCTTCACTGCACCTAGCTCCAAGGGTCAGCATTTGTGGACAGAGATGTGGGAAGAGAGAGACTCCTCAGTCTCTCTTGCCCGTAGACAGAAGCCACGCCTGTGCTGAGTACCACCCAGAGGTCAGAGGAGGGAGCTATTGTTACCCGCTGGGCCCGGCAAGGATGGCTTCCCAGAGGGAGGATAGGAGCTAAGCCTGGTGGGATGTGGAGGGTTTGAAGAAACAAAGTAGTGAGCAAACAGTCCAGAAGAGGTAAAGCACCTGTTCAGGCAGAGAAGGTCTGTTTGAGGGTATCTCCATGCCCACCCCAACCACTACCCCTCCAGGATAATACCAGGACTGCCTTCCTCATCACCTGTTGCTGCAGGGCTCCCAGCATGAGTGCCCTCGGATAGTGACAGCCAGGCTGGTGGGGAGACAGTCAGGACGCCCCAGGAGCTGCAGCTGAGGGCCAGTGGGAGCTGTGGACAGAGCTGAGCTATGAAGCTACCCAGCTCTGGGTTCTGCTCCCAGGCTTGCCACTTATTAGCTGTGAGACCCTGGACAAGTTAATTAACCATTCTAGCCTCAGTGTCTTTATCTCTGGGGATAATAACCCAAACCTCCCTGGAGCGAGGGGAGGATAAGAGATGACATGTGAGGGTGTTAAATGCATGGCCGGCACACGGCACTGAGTAATAGCAGCTGTTACCAGCCCCAGCTGCCTGGTTCCCGACCATGGCATGCGTCCATTCTGGCTCTGCTGTGTCTTCCAGGTAACCTTGGAGAAGCCACATCCCAGCTCTAAGCCTCAGTGGCCCCGTTTGTCGTACAGGGCTTACATTGCCTTCCCTGTTAACATAAGTAGTCAGACAGCTACAAACCTACCTCAGATAAAGGGACATTGTAGGGGTAATTATTTCAGTAGCACATGGTATCAGAAGCTTGGGCTTCAGGGCCCCTATTTGGCCATGCCAGCCTCTAGCGGGGGCCCCTGAGTTCAGTGGGCAAGGCTGGCCCAGGGAAACTGTCACTGTGGAGTCCAGGCTGTGGCTCTGAGGGACTCAGGCTAGCTCATTCCCAGGTCCCCTCTTCCCTCCTTCTGGCCCACCCCGGGGAGAATGGGAGCTGCAGGAGCCAGGCCCTCACTAATCCCCTATTAAAACTTGAAAGGGGCCAGGGAACCTCCAGAATAAACTCATTAACTTTTACGGGCTAATAAATGGATCCTATTAAGTTCTCATTCTCCCTGGCTGGGCTAGCTTAACCTCCAGAACCCAGAGGGGTGGGCTCTCTGCCCACTGTATCCCCCAGGATCCCCCTTACCCACCTGCTGTCATGCCCCTTCCCCCAGCTGAGAGCTGGTGCTGCCATAAGGAGGGGATTAAGCCTGACATCTCAGAACTCTGGGTTTTCTTCCTGGGTCTACCTCAGAGGGACCAGCAGCTTGGGCCCTGGAGATGGAATGCCTGGCACCTCTGCAGGGGCTGCCAGAGTGACAGGTGGCCTCTCCTGCCCTTGCAGAGAATGGGGTGGGGATGGCAGGTAAGAGAATATACCTGCTGAGATGGCCCTTGCCAAACCCAAGATGTTCCCGCTCCACAAATGAAGAAACAGAGGCTCGAGAAGGCAGCCCTCTGCCTAGGTCACACCGCTAGTGAGGCACAGATTTGGGATTGGAACCTGAGATTTTCCTGGCTGTATGGTGCAGAGAGATCTGCAGAAAAATAGCACCAAGTGGACAGCCCAGCTGGCCCTGAGACGGCATCTGGAGCCGTAACTGTTGCCTGGTGTAGCAGTCCTCCCAGACAGGGCCACTGCATGATGACCCTGGCCCTGCATCATTGCCTCCCACCCAGACCTATTCCAGCTCCACAGCTCACCACAGCTGTGATTCTTGGCAGCCTCTTGGGCCTCCTTGAGCCTCAGTTTCCCTATCTATAAGACAGGGACAATAATACCTGCCTAGCTGGATGCTATGAAGGAGAGTCCCCAGTCATTATGGTTCCCCTAAACATCGTCTAGACCCTCCTACCCCCCAATTCTAGTCCTAGTCTGTTGGGTGTGGGACACCTGGTCCCTCATCTCTACCTTCACTCAGCTGGGCCCTGGGGAGGAGGGAGGCAGGGCAGGAGGCCTTCCCTGGAAGGTCTAAGCTGGGCTGGTGAGAGGGGGGCCTTCAATCCCAAGAGGGGCAACGGCGTTAGCACGGGCGGGGGAGGCGGAGTGGGAGGGAATCCACCGGGGAGGCATCCTGAATGGCTCATTAGTGCCGATGAAAGCCTTTTTTCATTTCGTCTAAATACTTTAAACAGGGCTCCCTCCGATGTCTATTTGCATAGCTTAAGAGCTAATGCAGCGGGGAGGGCCCAGGCAGCAGCCGGGCCACTCCAGGGCTGGAAGCTCCAGGCCTCCCCTGCGGTGGGGAGGGGTGGGGGAGTGGTGTTTCCCAGACCCAGCCACTGGGAGGATGCAGCCTCCACCCCCACTCCCCACCCCCACCCTTGAGGTGGGAGGGGAAGTACACCGCTGTGTTCCTGGGCAGGTGGGGATCCTGGGGACCGTCTTGCTGTGGGCCGAGGCCCGGTCCCCCACAGACGTGCAGGCCTTGAATGCGGCTGCACTTTGCAGGAGTGAGGCAGTATTGTCCTCCATAGGGAGCCACACAACAAGGGATATGGTCCCCCCAAAAGGAGAGGCCTCACACTGGGCCAGCCCCCCCACCCTAGAGGACTGGAGGGGGCTGCCCAGCCATGAAGCATGGCCTCTCCCTCAGTGACCCCAGTGAAACTGCTATTTAGAACATTCAGATTCTCATAAAATCCCTCCAAAGTACCCATTTTACAGGCAAGGACACAAATGGCTTTTAAGTGACAGAGCTGACATTTGAACCCAGGTATGTGTGACTCTGTGCCCCAACCCAGTGGAGTAGAGTTTTGGGGTCTCTGGTTTGGGTCCCAGACTCAGATGGGCTTTCAGCACAGGGTGGGGGTTCCCTGGGTCCCAGCCAGAAGGTTTCCTGAGGGCCCAGCTTGGATCAAGCTCAACTCAGGTCCCAGGTGCCAGAAACTCTGGCCCCAGCTCCCCATTTTAACCTTCATGAGACCTTGGACAAGTCCATTCCTCTCTCTGGGCCTTAGTTTCCTCCACTGGCTGGCGTGTTCTCTGCTGGGTAGCTTCAGTCTCTTCTCCTATGAGGTAGGCTGGTGTAGACAGATTAAGGCTTTGAAGCCAGATCAAAGTAGGTTCAAATCCTAGGTCTACCACTGTGCCACTCAACAAGTTCTCATCTCACTTCTCTAGGCTTCAAGCTCTTTGTAACGTGAGAATAAGAGTCCCATCTCATAGAGTTGTAGAGTCAAATAATACAAGATCTGGGAACAGCCTGATTCGGTGTCGGGCGTACAACAGCTGCCTGATGACCCTGGCCATCTGGGTCCCTGACACCTCCTTCCGCTGACCCCTGATTCACACTCTCCCCCCTTTGTCAGTCTCTGACCTTTGAACTCAGTCAGGCCAGGTAGAGAGAACCCCAGGAACTAGGAGTAGGGGGCCTAGGGGAGGGCCTCAGGCTTCCATCAGAGTCAACCAGGACATCAGGAGATGCCCTCTCCCCAGAAATGGCTTGTCTCCAGGAGATTATCTTACCCTCCCTGACAGTGGGTGGCACCCTCTGGGACCAAGTGGCAGCTGATTGCAGAATCAATTTGCTCGTTTGATATGCTATCTCGATCCCATTTAACCAGTGCTCAGTCCCCCCAGATAACACAATCAGTGCAATCGACAGTGACGGGAGGTGCCCATTAGCTCTGCTCCACTGCCCAGCACCCACCTGGCAGCCAGCAGTAGGAACTGTGCCCACTATGGTCCCTTCCTGAGACAGATGATTTCTTTGCAGTCCCTCTCTCAATGAAGAATCACCTACCCTGGGAGCCATGGGCCACCTCTCTTATTGGGCAATCTTGGAAGGGGACACGGGAGCCCCAGGGGCTGATGAGAAAAGCTCCTCGTCCTATGCCATGCTAAGATCAGACTCAGTTCACCTGGCAAAGATTTTGTGACATTTGGGAGCTGGGTAAAGAGCATCCCTGTCTTGGCATGTCACAGGCACTGCCTGGACCCTCCATCAATGACTCAGATGAAAGACACAAGACACTGGCAACCATCTGCTCAAGGGGTATGAGTCTGGCAGGTTATCTAGTTTGGGCACTGTGTTGTCAGTGTCTGGCACAGAATGCCAAGGCACTAGTGGGCGTCTTTAGTGGGCATCTCAAGATAGGGGTTGGTCTTGGTTTCTCAGGGTTTGGGGCACCAAAGTGCCTCTAACCCAGAGGAATGGAGAGCCCTCTAACACGTACCCACCTTCCCCACCCCATTTCTTCCTTCTTCCCTTTTGTCTGACACATCAGAGCTGCCATAGTCTCCTGAACAGAATGTAGACCATCTGCCGCTTCCTCATGCCTGCCAATCCATGGGATGGGTGTAAACCTGTGGAATGACAGCCCCACCACCCGACATGCAGAGGAACCAACCTTCTCCTTGCAAACTCTGTCTCGTCCTGGCTGTATTTCCCTTCAAGTCCTCAGGCAGCCATTTTGAGTGTTGTTAGAATCAGAATGTCCTCCCAGCCTTCTCAGAACTAGCAAAATTCTATATGAGCTGAATCTGGAGCCAGCAAACATTGACCTTCTCCTGGTAGTTAAGGATCTGGGGAGCCTAGTGGGCCACAAGCAGAATATGTATGATCTCTCCAGCTATATGGTTGCATACATCAATATAATCAATAGCAGAGCAATCTCAGACCAGCAACAGCAATTAAGTTTCCTCTTCCATAGCCTATCTAATCCATTGGTAGTAGCTGCCTAGATAATTGTTCTGAAAAGGATTCTGAAGTCCCATGTGGCGTCAGCAAGAAATAACCAAAGTTGGTTAACAATGTCTGCAATAGATTGGCGGTAAGGTAGGTAGCATGGCAGATGACCATCCTATCCCTGCCTTAGATCATGCTCTCGATGAACCCTGGCTAGTGTCACAAACAAGATAAAGGGAATTCAGAGAGACACATCAAATGGGGAAGGGGAGTAATATTATCTCAGTTAATCCTAAAAAGAAACTCCATTTTGCTGATGAGAAAACTAAGGTTCAGAGAGTTTAGGTCATTTGCCCAAAGTCACACAGCACCCAAGTGATGGATTTGCTATTTGAAGCCACATCTGCCTTACTCCAGAGGTTAGCTCTTCCCACTCTGTTCACATTACTGTCCTAGAAGGACCAAGGAAAAAAGAAAAAAACAAAAACAAGAAAAGAGACAAAAGAATGACTGACAAGGTAGAGAAATGGGACAATGGAACATGATGGAACCCTAACAAAGATGTCATGTACCCATGAGGGAATCTAAAATAAAATCCCAAATATATGAAACATTTCCTGGGACTAATGACCAGCAGTTTCACTAAGAACAGAAAATGTACTTAAATGAACTATAACCTCAGGCAGAATAGTCACTGTGGTGGGGGATTGCACTCTTGCTAAGAGTGTCATCTCAAGTGAACTAACTGGTCATATGACTTTGAGCAAGTCACTTCCTTTCTTTGGCTTGTTTGCTCATCAGTAAGATAAGGCCTTTGAGCTACACTAGGGATGGCAAGTATTTATTTGTCGTGTTGATCTGAGGAATTAAGCATGGGGTCCCTGGAGTGCTGTGTTGAGAAGGATTCTGAGGCCAAATCTAAGAACAACAGGAAAGAGTGCAATAATAAATAGTAATGTCCACTTCTAGTGTTGGAGGGGAAAGGATACCTCATGTGCCACCCTTGAAGTATGTGATATCATCTCACTTCCAGCTCTAAAATTCTATAGTTCCATGATTCTCAGAGGTGAGCATACTCCCCAAAGCTCTCTGTCAAAAGAGAAATGGATATCCTACTGCCTGGACTGGGTGTGATGCTGCCCTCTGAGGGGCAGGGGGATAACCTCTGATCATTCATATTATTTCAGGACTCTCCTCAGAGGCCCCCACCATGGGAGAAGCTCAGGCCCCAGGCTTCGAGGAGATGGATGGGGAACTGACAATGGCCCCCACACCTGAGCAGCCAGAACGAGGCGTCCACTTCATCACAACCGCCCCCACCCTGAAGCTGCTTAATCACCACCCACTGCTCGAAGAGTTCCTACAAGAGGGGCTGGAGACAAATGAGGAGGAGCTGAGGCCGGCACTGCCTTTCCAACCCGACCCACCTACGCCATACACCCCAAGTCCCCTTCCCCGCCTGGCCAACCAGGACAGCCGCCCCGTCTTTACCAGCCCCACTCCAGCCATGGCTGCAGCGCCCACTCAGCCCCAGTCCAGGGAAGGACCCTGGAACCTGGAGTCAGAACCCCCTATGCTTCATATCACAGCCCCCCTACCTCCAGGGCCCAGCATGGCAGTTCCCACCGCAGCCCCAGGGGAGAGGCCCAGTACTACACCCCCTAGCAGAGCATGGACTCCCACCCAAGAGGGTCCTGGAGACATGGGCAGGCCGTGGGCTCCAGAGGTCATGTCCCGGACCACAGGGCTTGGGATCGAGGGAACCACCGCCACGTCCACGGCGTCAGGGGATGATGAGGAGACCACCATCGTCACCACCACTGTCACCGCAGTCCAGCCACCAGGTCAGCTACGTGCTGGCTTGCAGATCTAGAGATGGGGATCAAGGGAGCTGCAGGGCCCCTAAACTCCTCTCTCCATCACTGCGCCAGCATGCCCTGCCCTTTGGTATCAAGGGCCAGAACGCAGGAGGCATGTGGATTGGACCCAGATAGACCCGGGTTCAAATCCTCATTGGAAGCAACTACGCCAGACCCTTGGAATTTTATTTAACCTCTCTGAGCCTCACCTGTAAAATGGTGGTGGGAATACCTACCTCACTGAGCCATTGTGAGAACTAAGATAAGACTGCACACAGTAGGTGCTCAAGAGAAGGTGGTCCCTTTCTTTCAATGGGGGAATAGACATCCCAAGAGGTGGGCTTCACCACACACACACACACACACACACACACACACACACACACACACACACGTCAGCTTTAGTTGGACCCACTTTGCCAGGGCTGGACTTAGCCTTGTGTCTCCTCCTGCCTCTCAGGCCTTTGTAGCCGGAATTTCTCAGGCCCAGAAGGCTTTCTGGACTCCCCCATGGCCCCCAGCTTACCCCCTGATGTCGGCCTTGACTGTTTCTACTACATCTCCGTCTACCCTGGCTATGGTGTAGAAATCAAGGTGAGTGACCTGGATCCAGCAGGGGCAAAGCTGTGGGGGGAGGTGAGGAAACTCAGGGGAAGCAGTTGGAGGGAACCTCGAGCCAGGGCTAGGGGATGGGCCTAAAGCATGGTCCGCTTCTGGACCAGGGAGTGACGAGGCTACTGCTCCCTCTCAGCAATGTCCCAAGCTGAGAGGGGCTGCAGTGTAGCCATCCTCTTCTCCCAGGGGTTTGATCAAGGGCTCAGGAGAACCTGAGAAGGGGGCTCTAGCCTCCGTGGGCAGGGGACTGGGTGAGTGTCTGAATCTAGGTGGCTGAGTAGAGAGAACACAGGGCTGCCTGGCTGGGCCTGGGAAAGCTGTTCACTCACTCATTCCTTCAGCAAATATTCCCCGAGCAGCTCCTCTGGGCCAGGCCCTGAGCTGCTTCCTGGGAGGCAGAGGTGGGATGACAGACATGGCTGCACCACCGGAGAGGTGACCAGCCACTGGGGGAGTCAGACCTATAGCCCCAGCCCCCTGCCCGTACCTCCCTGGGCCATCTCATCCCTATTAACCCCCAAACCCTCTCTTACTCCCCAAACCTGAGCCTGCAGGTCCTGTAGATGTGCAATAGACTCCTTGGCCTCTGCGTGCCCCAAACCCACTTTTCTGTTTGGTTCCTTCAACCTGCTGGCCACCCCACTCCCGTCTCCAGAGACTGACCCCAACCAGGGAGAAACCCGGAGCAGGGCCTCCACAGTGTAATGGGGGCATCACGAAGCTGTCCAATGTGAGGTCCACTTGGCTCTTCCCTTTCCCTCTTCCCCCAGTCCCTTCCTCTCACACCCCAGGTCTATCACCATGACATTCCCCGAAACTCAGATCTGCCTGCTTCTCCCCCTCCATGGCCCCAACCACAGCTTGCTCCAGCCTCATCATCCCTCCCCCAGATGATGCCGTGCTTGCCTCACTGGTCACCCCACTTACACTTGCCCCTACTGTCTCTCCTTCTTCTACACTGCAGTCATTTTTCTCAAATGAAATCGATTCTACCCTCCACACTTCCCCAAGGGCCTCGGAATCAAGGCCAGTCCCTCTGGGCCCATCTTGTGCCACTTCCTCCCTTGTTCCCTACGCCCCCTTTGCACTGAGCAGCTTGCAGCTAACTAGACGGGCCAAGCTGGCTTTCCCCTCGAGCCCCAAATGCACGTGCTGACCCCTCTGCCTGGAAGAACCATTCTACGATCCCCTCCCTTAAGATTCAACCCCAGCATCATTTTCTCTCGGAATTCTCTCCCGATCCCCAAAGCCTGGGGGCATCCCCCATCCTAGGGCTTATCTATCAGTCTGTTTGTAACTGTCCATCTCTCCAGCTAGGCTGTGAGTGCTCTGAATGGTGTCTTGGAGTAAGGGACCCAGAATGGGTTCTCCACGGACTAACTCAATGAATGGACAAGTGGGTGGAGGAAGGAAGGGATGAGGTGACAGTTGAGAAATCAGGCAGGTAACTGAGAAGCAGAGGGAGGGGGGCCGAGGAGGGGTCCAGGGAACAGGGCAGCAATACCTGCTCCCCGCTCCCAGCCTGTACCCCACCCATCCCAAATCCCCTGGATCCAGGCCTAGAGCCAACTACATTTGTCCTGGGGCAGCACACGCCGCCCTCCTCTCTGGGGATGTCATGTCCAGGTCTTTGAGTCAGGACCGGTGGTGGAGGGACCCTCTCCCACCACTGGCAGGACCCTCCCCTTCTTTCTGTAACTGTTTGCTCCTGGTCTGCCAAGCCCTGTGCCCCTCACTCTGGGCTGACTGGGAGCATAATTAGGAACAGCCACCACCACCCCCCAAGCCATTAGCACTCAGTGCCGCTTAATTAAGGTAATTAATGTAAAATCATCACCTAATGAGAGGTGGCACCGGCTGTGGTTTACTGGTGGAAGACACCAGCTGCAGGTGTGGGGAAGGAGGTGGGAGGGGGCAGATGCCAGGCTGGGTGCCCCCCTGCATGCCTGGGCTGGCTCCACCTGCCCCCCAGGCTAGGCTCAGTCCTTGTACTCTCCACAAAGAGGCAAGATGTTGGCTTTGCCTGCCCTGGCCCTGGCCCTGGCCCAAGCACAAGCCCCATCCTAGATGCCCACCCCCTCATGCAAGCCCTGTGTCTGTTGTCTGCTGTTGCCACATTTTTTTTCATCAGAATGCAAAAGCCGTTACCAGGCAACCTTGAGAGGAAGAACTCCTGGATTGCTGTCAGGAAACGTAGCAGGCAAATGCTGGCCCCACCCTCCACCTGGCCACCATAGGACAGAGTCCTTGGGGACCCTGTGGGCCTTGATGGCCTGAGACAGAGTCTGAGGCCAAGGCAGGGAGGACCAGGAGGGGAAGGGACAGAATCAGCCGGACTGAAGCAGGATTTAAGGTTCTTCTCCTTTCGGGGACAGTTCCGGCCACCTCTATTCCTATTAGGCCTCCTGGCTGCACCACATAGGCCACTTGGGGACCTGAAGAATTACTGACACAGTAGACTCAATGGCCAGTTGGAAAAACCAAGGCCAGCAAAGAAAGGGAACCACCCAATGTCACTCAGTTAATCATTAATTAATGTTTTTTGAAGAATGAATGTGTCCCACAAATATAACTTGAGCAATTACTAGGTGCCAGGCTCTGCATGAGGCACTAGGGACACAGCTCTTCACAGTTAGTAGGGGCAGCAGAAATCCTAAGCAGTGACCACAGAATGCTCAATGCTGTTGGAAATGGGGACGGGAATCACAGGGGACTGTGGGACTTCCACGATGGCGTGCACTCTGCCAGGCAGGGTCGGGGTCAGAGAAGGCTTCCTGGAGGTGACAACACCCGCTCTGAGACCCGAAGGAGAGAAACCAGCAGCTAAGCCTGGGTTGGAAAGCAGCAGGTATGGCAGACTGGCCCTTGAAGGCTGCCAGGCAGTTTGGGACAGCTGACTTTATTGCTTAGGAGCAGGAGGTGCGCTTAAGGGCTTCTGGGTTATATTCCTGCCGGAGGCTGGGCCTGAGCAGTGCCCTCCTGCCCAGGGCTGGCAGCTGGGCCAGGCCATGCTGGGCATTGGAGGTGGGATGAGTGAAGCAGTCGGAAGGCCTAGAAGACAGCCCACTGCTCTTTCAGGCTTAGGGAAAGGCCTGTGGCTTCTCCCCATTGTGTGTAAGCCCCTGCCTGCCTCTCCATGAACTCATGAGAATGGCTCAGGGCAGGCAGAAGGGATGGGATCTTGGCAAGGGGGATAGGAGGAACCGTGGGAAGAGAGGAGCATCCTAAGGACCAAATCACACCCCTGTGCCAGTCAGCTGGACATCATGCTAAGCCCCTGCTATGTGACCACAGCCTTGGCTAAAGTCTGGGGCGCTGGGTAAGTCCCTCTCAATTCCCTTTTTGTGAGGAACGGCTTCAGGGGTTCCAGAATTCCTAGCAGGCCAACTCTGGACCTCCGCTCCTCATAACCTGCTTCACCCCTGCCCCCCACCTCCCTTCAGGATGCTGCAGCTATTTGTGCCTGCCGAGGCAGAGGGTCTGAGGCAGAGGGTCTGAGCCGCCCACAGAGAGGAGGCCGGGTCAGGCGTTCCATGATCAAAGGAGGCTTGCCTGTTTCAGCAGGGGGTCGGGCATTTCTTGAGAGATCCAGAGAAGCCCCTTCAGGATGGGTGGGCACAAACCCCATGGCCCATGCGGGTCCCATCCCTTCTCCAGGTGACCAGTCTTCCCTGAGGTCCCCAGGTCTTTCTGCACCTGGTGCTTACCTCTCACTGTGCTTGGCATTCTAAGAGCCTTCCCACTGCCAGCCTCCATCTTGGCTTGGCTGCTCCCTGTACCATCTGTACCCTGGGCACAGCTGCCCACCATCCCTGCCCTAGTGCCCAGGTGGCCCCACTGGAACATACCTCTCCCATGCCAGGCCAGCTGCCAGTTTATTAGCCAAAACACCCTGCCCTTCTAGGCCAGGTCAGGACACCAGGAGTAGGGTGGTGGGTGATTGGGGTAAGATTTCTGGCAACCTCCTCTTTTCCTGGCTTCTGGAAGGCCCATCTGAGGTGGGTCACTGGGGTGCAGGCAGCTTTAGCCGCATGGATTTAGGCCCCTCTCCCATCCCTAAAGCAGACCCTCCCTTGTAAGGCTTTGTGGGAGAGCATCAAGTTCAGACAGGAGGAGCACAGAGGCTGTCATGCAGGACTGGGGCTCCAGTCCTAGCTCTGTAGCCCACCTCTCGTTGACTGGGCTGAGGCCCTGGACTTCTCTGGACCTCAGTTTCCCTCTCTGTAAAATTGAACCAGCTGATGCAGAAGGCCCCTGCCTCTGAGTGTGGCCCCTTTGCTTGGTTCAGAAATGTCCTTCACGGGCCAGACTTGGCGGTGGCAGCTCAGGCCCTTGATCCTGCTTCCTAGCAGCTACAGAACCTGGGCCAGCAAGAGGGTGGCTCCCAGGGACAGTGCCTCCCAGGCAGAGCGCTGGCAGACATGAGGGTGCGGCAGGTCCCCAGTCAGCTGTCACCATGGCCATTGCCAGGGTTCTACCAGGTTGGGGCCCATGTCTCCTCAAGAAAGGGAAAGAAGATGGTTAATTTTGTGCCCACTCTGTGCTTAACTCTTACAGGTGGGATCTAACTTAATCCTTACAACCCCATGAAGTAGGTACGATTATCCCATTTCCCAGATGAAATGGGGGTTCATAAAGGTCATGTATTTGCCCAAGAACCTTTCAACTGGTCAGTGATTGAGCTGAGATTTGAACCCAGGGCTCAAGAGTCCCTGTCCTTCCCCTGGCCCAGGAGATTGGCCTGGGTGTGGCAAATCCAAAGAGGGAGGTCAGGTGGGGATAGTTGGAGGGCTCCATCCTGACCCCTTTTCTCAGCCCAGCCCTGCCTACTCCTGTAGGACACCCACCTGGAATTCACCCAGTTCGGGGGCGGGGTCTGAGATGCTGTCCCTGAAGACAAAGCCCTGGACCAGGAATTGGGAGCGTTGGAGTCCTGGCCTGGAGTCCTGGCGTTGCCTTGGAATTGCTGTGTGACCCGAAGAGGAGCTCTCAACTGCTCAATGCAAGGGTCCCTCATCTATAGAGTGAAAGCAAACACAGCCTGTCCTGCCTCCCTTAGTGAAGTTTAGTGAGATCTGAGAGGATGATGGATGTGAAAGAGCTTTGAAAACTGTAATGGTTCTCATGGGAAAAATTGTGATTATCCTACTGTGCGAGTGAGGGCGCGCATGGATGTGAGGGCACACGGTGCCAGGACATGTGTTTGAGGGAGCTGTGCGCATGCAACCAGACTTATGTCCAAGTACACACATGGGTATTGGTGACCAGGAAAGTATAATGCAACAGGGGATTGGGGGGCTCAGATGCTGGGAGTGGGGCTCACACACAAGAGTCATCCTTGAGCTCATCTGCCGGTGAGAGGTTGTACTAGAGCAACCGTGTGCAAAGACTTGTAGCACCACCCGCCTCTGCGTCATCCCATTAGGCCATGTCCTGGAGACCCAACTGGGTCTCCATGTTCTCCATGGGAACAGGTAGGCCAGTCAAAGCTGATGGTTTGGGGGTTGGCAGAGGGCAACCTGAATCCTCCCACATCCCATCCAGGAAGGAGTCGGTCCCCTTAAAGTGGTATTTCCTTCCTTGAACTGACCCTATGGGCAGTGTTAGTCCAGAGTCCTGCAGGAATTGTCCTCAGCTCCTTTTGCTTCTGTCTTCCCCCTGCCTGGCCCCCAGCTCCCCTCTTGTTACTAGCAAGGGGTGTGGGAAGACAGCTCTCGTGAGCAGAGCTGACATTTCAATCTGTCTCCCAAGCTCTTCAGATGCCTGCAAATTGCATCAAGACTTCATCACCCGCCTTGTCCAACACCCAGCCCTGTCTGGCCCCTGTCAAGCATGGCCCTCAAACAGTGACAAATTACATTCCAGCTATTGCAGCAGGCCTGCAAGGGGTGCCTGAAACCCAAGGGACCAGAGTTGCACAGACAGCCTCTAGTTAAGAACAGGGTGCCTTCTGGGCAACCTGGGCTCACTCCATTCCATTCTCTCATCACAACCCTTACCACCAGTTTGAGCTAGGAGCCAGGCCAGCTTGAGGCGGCATTGCCTTCCCCAGATCAGAGGGGGCCAGAGACCTCGGCTCCCAGTTTTTCCAGCTTGACGGGCCTCTGGAGGGAAGGATAGCTGGTGGGAACATAAATCTCAACATCTCAGGAAAAGCCAGGTCAGGTCAAAATCCATCTCCCTGCCACACGTGGCAGGCCTGAGGCTTGGGAATAAAAACATCTAGAAGTCTGTCTGCAGATAACACACCTGCAGATGAGGTTGAGAGGGAAGGAACTGCCTTTGCCTTCAGCAAAGCCAGACTCTGTTACTTAACACCTGTGTGACCTTTTGCAAGTTCCTTAGTCACTCTGAGCCTCTGTTTACTTATGGAAATTTTACCACTTACCTTATACAACTGTGGTGAGGATGAAATAATATCTGTAAATAATGCAAGACTTGACATGCTGTAGGTGCTCTGTAAATGGTAATTGTTTTTGCCACTGCTGTGGGCAAAGCAGCAGGGTCAGGAGCTGGATGCTAGAGGTCAAAAGAGTATTTATGCGAATTAGAAAAAATGCTAAATTCCTTCCTACTTCTCTGCCTTTGCTTCCTCAGTAATTGCCCTGCAGAGATGTCCTCCCCACCCCCCCAGTCCGGCCCCCTTAAGGCACTCTCAGCCCCACCTGCTCCACACACTTTCCCTGAGCCTGCCACCCCTCTCCTCCCCCCTAGAGGATTCCTGCAGCAAGCATTCAGTGCCACTTAAGGCAGAATTATATGCTGCCTGGCATCTCTCTATAATTACAGATTCCACGTGTGTGAGTCTTGTTTGCCCAACTCTAGAATCACAGAATCTCCAAGTTTGAAGGGACCTCATCCAGCCTCCGCCTGCCGCAGGAATTCCCTGAGGAATGTCCCCGGCAGATGGTCAGGCAGCCTCCACCCAAATGTGCCCCTGTGGAGAGATCTTCAGGGAGAGGAAAGGAGGGACTTCTTCCCCAGCAACCTGTTTTGAGTTTTCTCTGCTGCCCCAAAGACCCACTGGTCTTTTCTCCTCAGGGCACGTCTGTTCTCAGCACCCACAGTCTTAGGAGCCCAGCACAGCCATCTCCTTGGACCTGGCTGGGCTCAGTATCCTCTGGCTTCTCAGCTCCCAGGAATCTGGCGAGGACTGTCCCAACAGCAGCCCACATATTCACTCTCTCCACACATCTTTATTGAGACTGCCTAGGGAAGAGGGCATTGTGACCCAAAATGCCACCCTGGACTTTAATAGAGTGATGGGTGGAGGACAGGTGGGGAGAGCCTGAAGCAAGGGGACTGACTGGCCTGGCTTGGGAGACAGAAGATAGTGGCCCTTAGATCTGAAACAATGACTGGCTTACCAGGAAAGGAAGAAGGGAAGGCGAAGGCATTCCCTGTGCAGGGTCTCGCATATACAAATACCAGAGGGTGGAAGTGACACATAGCCTGTGCCTGCAGTGCAGGTAAATGAGGCTGGCAAAGCCACTGGGGCCAACTGTGAGCTAGGAAGTTTGGACCTTGTCCCCTGGGCAATCTGAAGTCACCAACAGGGTTTGGGTAGGGGAGAGACATGATCCAATCCCAGGTAGCCAGGGCCTGGGAGGTGAGTTGGGGATGGGAAGGGTGAAGCCCATTCTCCAGGTGAGAAACAATGGGCAGGGGAGATCAGAGCCAAGACTGCCACAAAGGGAGAGAGAGGAAGAACCAACTGGAAAATTTGGGAGTTAAGATTGGGAGGGACTTGGTGACTTACTAGATGCCACTTAACTAGCCTGTGGTTAACTCTTGAAGGCCCTGCCTCAGAGCAACATGGTAGGGACCCTGGAAACCCTGGAGATCAGTGCTTCTGAATCACCTGGGGATCTTGTTAAAACGCCGAGTATGATTTAGTGTATCTGAGGTGGGGTCTGAGAGTCTGCGTTTCTCACAAGCTCCCAGGGGATGCTGATGCTGCTGGACCACATTTTGAATAGCAAAGATCTACACGAGGCCATTTTCTTGTTTTCTTTTTTACACCAGGCCATTTTATAAGATGAGGAAACTAAAGCTCACATAGTCAGCATAGTTGTCCAGGATGACACAGGTAGGATGAGGTCCCAGATCGCTGGGCTCCCAACCCAGGGCTCCTTGTCCCAGACCACACTGCCACTTCCCCTCTGGGCAGAGTCTATTGCTGTTCAATCCTTGTTTGACTGAATGGAGGCCCAGAAGGATGCTCCAGAGATTGAAGGCCCAAGGATTACCATGGTAGCAGAGGGACGTGTGACTGCCGGAGGGAAAGACTGGGAAAAGAGGTTCCTGAGATTAGAAGCAAGAACAGAATGGTGGCTGGCATGTGGAAGCACAAAGCGTAAGGCCAGACTAAGCAGTCCGCAGGGGCCGAGTCGGGCAGGGCCTTCAGGACCATATCGAGAAGTTTGAACCGGATGCCATGGGTTTACAAACCCCAGTTCTGCTAATAATCTCTGTGTGACCTTGGAAACTTACTTACCAGCTCTGAACTTCAGGTCCCATCTCACAGGATGACTGGGAAGGTGAAATGAGCGCCTCCTGCACTGACGTGCCTAGCTCAGAGCTTGGGGGATCCAATGCCCAAGGGGCACTGAGGCTTGGCCGTACCCAGGGCCCGCAGGATCCTTAGGGCAGCAGGGCTCAGAGAGCATTAAAAAGCCTGACGGCTCTGCTTTGCTCTGTCTCTTCCCCCGGCAGGTCGAGAACATCAGCCTGCGACAGGGGGAGACAGTGACTGTGGAGGGCTTGGGGGGGCCTGACCCGTTGCCCTTGGCCAACCAGTCTTTCCTGCTGAGGGGCCAAGTCATCCGCAGCCCCACCCACCAAGCGGCCCTGAGGTTCCAGAGCCTCCCACCACCCGCTGGGCCTGGCACATTCCATTTCCACTACCAAGGTAGGCCTGGGCAGTGGAGGGAAGAACCAGCCCAGACTGACTGCCCTCGTGGGGATTTCTGGTGTTATTATAGTTCGGGGGGATTTCCGGTAACATAGAACACAGGGGCCCAGTGACGCTGTGTACAGCTGGAGGTGAGTATTGCCTATCTGACACCTCCAGAACCTTCCCTCCTCCACCTACCGCCCTGCTGAAAATTGGTCCTGAAGGAGGACTGACACAGGATTGGGCAGCCCCTAGGCATGTCTATTGTCATTCATTCATTCAATATACTTTTCTTAGGCATCTGCTTTTTGCTGGGCTGGACACAGGCAATATCGAGATGAACCAGCCAAGTCCTCACCCTCAAGGAGCTCAGAATCTTGGGGAGGCAGACACTTAAACAGACACTAACAATATAAGCCCTCTCCCCAAAGGCAAAGGAGTCAAGGTCAAGGGGCTTGACAATGTCCATCTGGAGGTGCTTAGTTACCAGCCTGGTCTTTCTGAACTGCCTCACCCTCCCGGGACCTGGCCCAGGCCCCAGTCAGCTCAGAACACCTCTGAAAATAGAGAAGTGGCATGCTGTAATGGGAAAATCACAGAGTCAAAAAATGGACAGATCTGTGTTGGAATCTCCTCCCCACTGGCTGTTGACCTTGGACAGGTCATGTGAGCTCTCTAACCCTCATTTTCCTCTGCTGTAAGATGAGACCAAAATACCTACTTCACAAAGTCATGATGAGAATTAAACAAAATGGTGCGTGTCAAGTGCTTAGCAGGCTCCATGAAGGAACCAGAAACTAGTATTAAAGAGCTGGTAGGGTGAGGAAGGGAGAAGGGGCTTGGGACTCTGCCCCTCTCCCATCAGCATCCCTCCTGGCCCCCACTTCCCGAGGCAAAGTCTCCTTGATCCTTTGCACTGCTGTGACAGGGTAACCAGTTCAAATGGGGGAGTGCTAATGGGGAAATAATTGGTGTGAACAATTACAGGATTGCCTTGAATCGTCATGGACCACTTCCGCAGCCCTGTAGGGGGCCACAGCAAGAGAGGGCAAGCACTCCTCTGGAGATGGGGATGCTTGGAACCCACCTAAGGAGCACTCAGCCCTTCCTGGCCTCTCCACCCAAACTGGGGGAGCACTATGGCATGACAACAGGGAGCCTGGTGGTGGACAGGGGCTGGCTAGGGGCTTGGCAGAGACAAGGGGCCCACTGAGGGAAGGGTGAGCATCTAGGTGGCCCTGCTTGCCTCCCTAATGGCTCATCCATCCTCCTTAGCAGCGGGCATAATTTCACGCCACGGTAACATGCTCTCTTGCGGCAAATTCCTTTGCAAAACACCCCGGACCTCCTCTCTATTGGGCCAGACAAAAGTAGCTGAAAGACAGTGAGTCGGAGGCCCTGTGATGGGGAGCAGACCCCAAGAAGGGGCTGGGAGAGCTAGCCCAGTCCTGCCTCCTTCTCAGCTCCCAGAAGCCCTCCCTCATCGGCCCAGTTTCTGTCAATGATCAGCTCTTTCCCTAATGAGTGTAATTCCCCTAATTATAGACTGTAATTAGCACTGATCCCAGAGATGGGAACAGGAGGAGCATGTGCTCACACGCGTGTCCCCCTGGGCTGGAGAAAGAGGGTGCCAGAAGAGAGGGTGAGGGGCCTAGCACCAATCAATGCCCCTTCTGGAACTGTCCAAGATACTGTTGGAGATCATAAGGATGGGCTCCCGCAGGGGTCTCATCTGCAGAACCAAGTCCCAACTCCCCTCCCACAGCCTCAGGCAGGGTGAGGAGGCAGAGGACCCTGCCAAGCAGCCCCCTCCTCCCTCCTGAGCATTCCTGGCACTGGACTTGGCTCCAGAAACAGATGCTAGGGAGAAAATAGCTCAACAGATCGCAGTGGTGCAGGCTCTCTGGGAACAGTCGTCATGGCAACAGGAGGAAGCTCGTCCCGGGAAGTGGTACTTCACCTACCATGGAGTCTGAGGGGCTTCGTCATTCGCCCCCAGCCTCCTGCTTTCACCTCATTCCAGCCCAGTTTCCTAATTTGTGAAATGGGGTACCTCCCTTCCCAGAGTTGTGATAAGAACTCCTGGGGAAGATGTAGGTACAAGTAGTGAGCATGACATCCGGCTCATGGCCTCGAACTTCCTGGGTACAGTGTCCCACACCTTTTCCCCATCCCACCCTGGCCTGGGGTTTCTTCCCAAATCATTGTGAGTGGCCGCCCTGAACAACCACGGGGCAGCCTGCCTATTACTCTCACGTTTCTCCTACTCCTGAGCCCAGGTTTATTCTTCACCTGGGGAAGCCGGTGGGAGAGGGGAGATGTGAAGCAAATGGGCTCTAGAGCCAGGAGGTCAAGGGCACACTACACTTGCTGGCCATGTGATCAAGGCAAGTCCTTCAGTCTCTCTAAATCTCACTTTTCCTCATCTGAAAATGAATGAATAACCCCTATCTTGCCTGTTTTCCTCCCAAATATGTTGTAGCCATCAAGTAAGAAGAGTGTGAAAGCAATTTAGAAGCTGGAAGGTGCATTCCAATGTGAGGTGCTTTTGTTAATCAAGATTATAAACAGCAGGCTGGTGCATGCGTATTTGTTCTGTGGCAGGCACCGCACAGCTGTCCTCTCACCTAACCTCTCACGTAACCACACTAGATGCAGTACTCTAAATGGATGGGTAAACAAGGAAACTGAGGTACAGAGAAGTTAGGTAACTCGCCCAAAGTGGCACAGCAGGTCAGGGAGACTGTGTTCAAATCCAGGCAGTCTGACCCCAGAGCCCACCTCCTAAGCCCTGCCCTGTACTGCCCGCTAATCACACGTCACCATTCATTAGCCATTCTCTCAACCCTGTGAGAGACGGAAGGGTAGGTATCATCCTCCCCTTCCACAGATCTAGTAACTAAGGCCAGGACAAGTGAAAATCACAAAACTTGATTCTGAACCCTGGTCTGCCCAGATGCAGTGCCTTTTTCTATTCACATGAAGGCCCAGAGAAGCTAGTAGAATCCCTGCCTGGACCTCTCTTTCCATCCACCTATTGGCATCAGTAAGGGTCACCCTCCCCACCCTAAGATCCAGGAGTTGTTCCTCAGTCTAGACAGTCCCCATTCCTTCCACCGCCCCAAGGGTCTTCAGACTCTGTAGCCCAAGCTCAGCCTCTCTCCTTGACCCTTCCAGGCCTTCTTTCCCACCTCTCAGACCCAAACCCTGACCCCCATTTTTAGCTACCACCCCAGCTTGGCCCCAAGTTGGGATTTGTCAGATTGTTTTGTAGGATTTGCTGCCACCATACGGTCACATTTGGTATGACAATTCAAAAAACTACCAAGTTTTTCAGGGTAACTTGTCCCTTCTCCGACTTCCCTGAAGGCATGCCTTGCCTCCCCATCCAGTTTTTAAAAGAAGTCCACAGCCCTTGCTACAAAGCTTTTTAGCATTCCTCAAGGAATCCTGGGAAAGCTTTTAGTGTCAGGCTTCAATCTTTCCTGCTGCAATTCACATTTGTCCCCCATGGGAAAAATAATATAAGTACTTTACATCAGTATAGGCTTTTCACTATTTCAAGTGCTTTCACATCTACAAGTCTTTCAATAAACATTTTTTGAAGATGTTCTATCAGTTGGGTTCCAGGGATACCAAGCTGAATAATACTATCCCATTTATTCTCACAATGACCCTCTAGGTAGGCTGGCATTTTAAACCTCATTTAACAAATGAGGAAACTGGGACACAGAAAGGCTAAGTAGCCTATCTCAGAAAGCTTGGGCCAGAACCTAAGCCTCCTAACTTCCAGCTCTGTGCTTGCTCCACTACCCAGCCCAGACTGCTGGAAATATCACTGGCACCTTTGGGGGAATGGATCCGTCTTTTCTGGAACCCCTGATGCTTCCTCTAGCCCCAAGTGACACCTCCAGGTGGGCTGGGGCAGCCCCTTTGCCCTGGCTATGACTCAGCACCTCTCAAGACACATACATACACACACAATGTCACCCATTCTCTCTCTGCAGCCTATCTCCTGAGCTGCCATTTTCCCCGACGTCCAGCTTACGGAGCTGTGACTGTCACTAGCCTCCACCCAGGAGGCAGCGCTCGCTTCCACTGTGCTACTGGCTACCAGCTGAAGGGTGCCAGGCTCCTTACCTGTCTCAACGCCACCCAGCCTTTCTGGGATTCCCAGGAGCCTGTCTGCATAGGTGAGTGGCCCCAGGGAACACAATGCTGAACAGGGGAGAAGGTGGGGGGCTAATCTGCTATCTAGTACCTTCATTGGCTCTCCGTAAGGAAGCCAGAAAATGGCGACACACCTCAGTGGCATCCATCCAGGCCGCGCTTAGTGAGCACTTACTATATGGACGCACCACATGTATACAGAGCTGAATTAAACAGGGAGTGTGCCCTCAAAGGGCCCACACTTCCAGAAAATGAGGGAAGAAGAAAGCACATGAGTCATCAACTTTCACAGCAGGAAGTAAACATACCAATGAAGAGACATAAAGTGACCTGGCAGAAGACAAAACAATCATTCTTAGTTGGGCATTTAGAAGGCTTCCTGGAGGAAGTGGCATTGAAGATTTGACGTCGAACGACATGGACAGTGACACAGAGGCAAGGTGAGGGAGTATTTAGAGACATAGAAGACAACCAGGTTTGACTGAGGCCTGAGGTATGAGGAGGGGCCTTGAATATCGGCCAAGATATTGGGGTAGGGAACTGTTGAAGTTTTCGGAGAGGCGGAGAGAATTGCTCAGAACCATTCCTCCGGAGAGCCAGCCAGGTGGTTTTGGGAGGCTGGGAGGCCAGCCAGGCAAGTGGGTTTGAACTTAGACAGTGACTTTGGGAGTGAAGAGAAGGGAAGAGGTTCCAGAGACATTGATGAGGGAAAGGGGGAAAGCGGAAGGAGATTCCCAGGTTCTGGTCCTGGGTAATCAGGGAGTCTGGGATTGCTGCCAGCGGAGAGTGGTTTGCTGGCAGGAGGAAGATGGAGTGTTTAGTTTGTAGTGTGAAAGGCAGCTTGGGCTTTTTTCCTTTCTTTTGCTTTTCTTTTAGCTTGGGCTTTGGAAACTTATTTCCTTCTATATATTCTCCCTGGGTACCAGGCCCAAGCAGAGGTGAATGAGCCAGATGGGGGTCTCTGCTCTCAGGGAGCTGTCTGTCTAGTGGAAAGAGCAACAAGCAGCTCAGCAGGTATAGGGCAGACAGTGCTACGATGGGGTGCACACGGCGCAGCGGGGTTACAAGGGAGAGAGCTGCTACAAAAGGAGGAAGAAGGCAAGGAAAGCTTCCCAAGGAGACGCCATGGAAGGCTCACAAGAATGTTAGCCCAGGGAAGTGGAATGGGTTCCTGGAACAGCAGATGCAGAGGTGTGGAGGCATGAAGCAGCACGCTACAGGGAGGACAGGGTGAGGTGTGCCTGAAGACGAGGCCATGTGGGGAGAGGCTGAAGCCAAGTCAAGAGAGTTGGGTTCATAAGAGGCTTGACTGCTATCTTGAGCTTGGGCTCTACCCAGAGGGTTGTAGGGAACCATTGAGGAATTTAAGTACAGGATGGGGCATGATCAGATTTGAAGGGCAGTTCCATTCTGAGACCAAGCAGAGAAGCAGAGAAGAAACTCACCACAACCCCCTCCCCAGGATTATTGGGTTAAAATATTCTGCCTTGAACATTTGGCGACAAAGGCACTGTCTTGGCAGTCTGGTCGCTGAGAGCTGGCAGGGGCCAGAGCTGCGTGTCCAGGAGAGGAAAAGTGCCGCCTGGAAGCAGCCACACTCCTCTTCCTGAGACGGCTTCACTGGCCCCACTTAACTGCTGGGAATTTGTGGCCAAGTAGCCCAGCAGTCCTCAGTAATGGGGACAAGTGAGCTGCTCGGCCTCTCCTTGCGAAGAGAGGACAGTCCCAGGCCACAGGGGTCAGTGCCGGGAAGGCCCACAGGGGTCAGCCCAAGAAAGACAGTGGCAGTAATGCTATTTCAGAAAGCATTCGAGGCCAGCTCCTGGCTGGCACTGTCTGCTCAGGGCACGAGAGTTGGAGGTAAATGGCGTGCACACTGTGTCTGTCATCCCTGATCGAATCCTACCCTCTTTTTCACATTCATTCACTCTTTATTCAGCAAACACTGAATACCGTCTCTGTGCCTGGCCCGGAAGACCTGGCCCCTGCCCCAGTTGGTCCCAGTTAAGGGACACATCCAAACAATAACTGGTTTTAAGAAAGTGGCATGAGGTAAAAGTAGCAAGAAGGTTGGAGCCCTGGGTAAGGGCCTTTAAGAAAGTCCACCTGGGGGGAGTCAGGAAAGGCCTCTCAGAGGAGTCAAAAGAGAGGGAAAGTGACTCACCCAGTGCCACATAGCTAGGCCATGGCAGCTACCACAATCAAGGGAGTAACACATGAATAGTCCCAGAGGTGTGAAAGGTTAGGAGGTAGGATTCTGGAGTGTAGGCTGCGTGGAGCTGCAGGGTCACAGGAGCAAAGGATTGAGCTTCGGGACCATGAAGGCAAAGATCCCTGCTACCCCATGCACAGGGCACAGGGCACAGAGCTGGAATGGGCAGGAAGGCTTATTAGGCCGCCTAGGATCCAGTCAGGTCCTGTTCCTGTCACGCAGCCGCCTGCGGTGGGGTGATCCGCAATGCCACCACGGGTCGCATTGTCTCTCCGGGCTTTCCGGGCAACTACAGCAACAACCTCACCTGCCACTGGCTGCTTGAAGCTCCTGAAGGCCAGCGGCTGCACCTGCACTTTGAGAAGGTTTCCCTGGCAGAGGATGACGACAGGTGAGGGGATGTCCTAGTGGGATGGGAGTGCCTGGCCTGGTAATACCCTGCTGGAGGGACGGTACACCAACACGGGGCCGCACCCCGTCTGGGGCAGCGACCAGCCACGCACCTGCCGCTCTGCTGGCCCAGGCTCATCATCCGCAATGGGGACAACGTGGAGGCCCCGCCCGTGTATGACTCCTATGAGGTGGAGTACCTGCCCATTGAGGGCCTGCTCAGCTCCAGCCGACACTTCTTTGTGGAGCTCAGTACTGACAGCAGCGGGGCAGCTGCAGGCATGGCCCTGCGCTATGAGGGTGAGCCTGATGGGGCCTAACCAGGGGTGGGGGTCTTGGGCGGGGTCTTGGGCCTAGGGTCTCACACCCTCCCTCTCCGCCTCCATTCCATCATCACTCCTTTCAACTCAGCCCCTGCTCACTTTGCTCTTAGGCCCTCTCTCCCTGCGTCTCCCCTCAAGTCCAGGAGTCCTACCCCATCCTTGCAGGAGACCCCTGCCTGGACCCAGGCTCTCTGGTCCAAGTAAATGAATTTCTCTAGAATTTGAAGAGCAAAAAAGTTCCCCATCCTTAGGGAAGGAGAATTGCTGCAAGCGACACTTTAGAATAACTCATGCATGCATGTGTCCATTAATTCATTCAAAACATGTATTGTGTGCCCTCTGTGTACTAAGCACAAAACTAGGCACCGGAAATACAATGGTTATCAAGACAGCCTCCTGAGCATAACAGGGATGGGTGCTCTGAGCTATCTCTGCCCCCTCCTCCAAGCCCTAGCTAGCAATTTGTAGTCAGGATGAAAAAGGCCCTGGGTGGGGGCGGGAATTAGGAGGACACCTGCCCCATGCTTGCCCCAGTCAAGGCTGAGCTGGGCTGGGCCCTATGGTTTATAGCCTTCCAGCAGGGCCATTGCTATGAGCCCTTTGTGAAATACGGCAACTTCAGCAGCAGCGCACCCTCCTATCCTGTGGGTACCACCGTGGAGTTCAGCTGTGACCCTGGCTACACCCTGGAGCAGGGTTCCATCATCATTGAGTGTGTTGATCCCCATGACCCCCAGTGGAATGAGACAGAGCCGGCCTGCCGAGGTCAGTAGGTACCAGCCGATTGGTCTGCCAGGGGCAGGGAGCAGGGTGGGCCCTAGGGAGCCAGCTGCAGAGCCTGGGGCCACAGGGGCCCAGTGACGTGTCATTCAAGCTTCCCCCTGAGGAAGACATGGAGGCTCTCAGCAATGGGTAGTCACTGCTGGGGGCAGATGGCAGTCCCAGGACACGGCACTGGGGGGAGCATGGAGGGGACACGCCTCCTGGGCCTCCCCTGCCTTCCAGCTGTGTGCAGTGGGGAAATCACAGACTCCGCCGGCGTGGTGCTCTCCCCCAACTGGCCGGAGCCGTACGGCCGCGGGCAGGACTGCATCTGGGGCGTGCACGTGGAGGAGGACAAGCGTATCCTGCTGGATGTCCGAGTGTGAGTGCCCGCTGGGCGAGGCCAAGCCAGCTCCTAAACAATGGAGATGCCGGACGGGCTCCCCGTGCCCACCTTCCCTCAATGTCCTCTTCCATAGGCTCCGCACAGGCCCCGGCGATGTCCTTACCTTCTATGACGGCGATGACCTGACAGCCCGGGTCCTGGGCCAGTACTCAGGGCCTCGTAGCCACTTCAAGCTCTTTACCTCCATGGCTGACGTCACCATCCAGTTCCAATCGGACCCCGGGGCCTCAGTGCTGGGCTACCAGCAGGGCTTCGTCATCCACTTCTTTGGTGAGCTTGCCCCTGCCCCACCCCACACCTGGAGGAGAAGGGATGCCAGAATGCAGACCCTAAACAATGGCAAGTCAGAGAAGCTCGTGCAATGGGGAGCCTGAGCACGCTTATCTGACAATGGACAGGTGGAAACACTCCAGGTATCACCTAAAGGAAGCCAGTCTTGTTCGCCACCTTCTCCCAGGGCCAGTGGGAGAGAGAGCCTTCTGTTGCAGCAAGAGGAATAGGATAGGCAGCAGGAAGAACTGCATCACAAAAATAGGGAGCTATGGAAAGGTATTCTATTCCACCTTTCTGACCATCTGTAATAGAGTGACAGTTTGTCCCATTTACCCAGCCCTTCTCTCAAGACTGAGAAACTCACCAACATGCCTTTGGAAGTGAGGTCAAAGCCTAGATGATAGACAGCCCAGGAATCTAGGAGACAGAGTGATTGCAGGGACAGACGGAGGGGCCCTTGAGCAGGAAGGACGGATTGCGGAGCCTGCCCAGGCCAGACTGGCAGGAGCCGAGTGCCGTCAGGGCGAGGGAGGCTAGCGTCGTCGCTTTGATGCTGGCTGAGGGTCTGCATCTTGCTGCTCCTTTGCCATTAGAGGTGCCCCGCAATGATACGTGTCCAGAGCTGCCTGAGATCCCCAACGGCTGGAAGAGCCCGTCGCAGCCTGAGCTGGTGCATGGCACTGTCGTCACTTATCAGTGCTACCCCGGCTACCAGGTGGTGGGATCCAGTGTCCTCATGTGCCAGTGGGACCTAACCTGGAGTGAGGACCTGCCCTCCTGCCAGAGGGGTGAGTGTATCTGTTCCCCAATGCAACCTACAAGCTTCTCTCCTGGATTCTGAACCAGACTCCTGTTGTTACAGCTGGTATCCTTGAAGTGCCTTCACCTCGCATAGCCTCAGTTTCCTCATTTGTGGAATGGGACAATACCTTCCCATTGGGTTATCTACCAAGCACTCCAAGTATTTCGTTCCTGGTAGATGGCCAATCAGTTTGTGTTGATTCCGTTGGGTGGGAAGGGGACAGGTGAGGGGGTATAGCAGCAAAATGGTCGAGACAGATCACTAGAGGACGGAACCACATGGCATGAAGATGTTGGCTGGCCTGGAGCAAAGCCAGGGTGGACTGGCTGGTGTTGAATTCTGCTTGGGCTATTTCTCCCACATCACCCCTTACCCACAGTGACTTCCTGCCATGACCCTGGGGACGTGGAGCACAGCCGACGCCTCATATCTAGCCCCAAGTTTCCCGTGGGGGCCACCGTGCAATATATCTGTGACCAGGGTTTTGTGCTGACGGGTAGTGCCATCCTCACCTGCCATGACCGCCAAGCCAGCAGCCCCAAGTGGAGTGACCGGGCCCCCAAATGTCTCCGTAAGTGTCAAATGGGTAGGAGGGAAGCCTCTGGTAGGCGATAAAAGATGCTGCCTCTGGAGGCCACGGGCCTGGCACCCTCACTGGGCTCTGCCTGCTTTGCAGTGGAACAGCTCAAGCCTTGCCATGGCCTCAGCGCCCCTGAGAATGGCGCCCGCAGTCCTGAGAAGCGTCTACACCCAGCGGGGGCTACTGTCCACTTCTCATGTGCCCCTGGCTATGTGCTGAAGGGCCAGGCCAGCATCAAGTGTGTGCCCGGGCACCCCTCACATTGGAGTGACCCCCCACCCATCTGTAGGGCTGGTGAGTGCTCTGCCACCCCGAAACCTCTGCCGGGCCCTCAGGGCTGCTCTGGCAAAGATGTCAAATGTTGAGAACGAGAACCCCCTACCCATGCCCTCTTCGTGTTACTCTTGGCCTCCCCAGTCTCTGCCAGATGTTTCTGACCTGGTGACACCAAGACAAATGCTGGGGTGGGCTCTCCTTGGACAAGTCCTTCCCATAATCAGCCCACTCTCTGCCTTAGTAATGTGGCCTTCTGGGCTTACCCACTGCCCTTGGCCCTTCCCTCTTGTTCCAGCCTCTCTGGATGGGTTCTACAGCGGCCGCAGCCTGGATGGTGAGCCCCCACCCTTGAGGGCCAGGGAAGTAGTCTCCCTCTCCTGGTTCTCACAGCTCCCAGGCCATGGGTTCCCCAAGGAGGGAGGGCAGAGAAAGAGAGAGATCTGGGACTAGACAGGCAAAAAGCTCCTTCCCTGCTCCCAGTCAGCTGGAGGGAGTTGGTGGCTAGATGCCCCTGGGCAGAGGTAAGAGGCATATGGGCTCCAGGTGACAGGGACCTCTGCCCCAACCCCACCTTCTGTGTTTTCAGTTGCCAAGGCGCCTGCTGCCTCCAGCACCCTGGATGCTGCTCACATCGCAGCTGCCATCTTCCTGCCACTGGTGGCAATGGCACTCTTGGTGGGAGGTGTGTACCTCTACTTCTCCAGGTGAGTCTGGCTTCCCTTCCTGCCCTGCAATCTGACTCCCTCCTTCCCAGCACTCCGGACTCACAGGCTTCTTTGTCCCACAGGCTCCAGGGGAAAAGCCCCCTGCAGCTGCCCCGAACACGACCCCGCCCCTATGACCGAATCACCGTGGAGTCAGCCTTTGACAATCCAACTTACGAGACTGGAGTAAGTCCCCATGTCAGCCTTGTGACACTATACAGGACCCAGTTCTATGCTCCCTTGGGCAGGTACCCCTGAGGGTCCTGCCACGCCCTCTCACTCTTTCTCTTTTCCTTCGGAAGGTGGATTAGGGTTGACAAACTTCATACAAGTTTCCAACTCCCAGCAGTCTCTTTCCTTTGTAGGAGACGACAGAATATGAAGTATCCATCTAGGTGGGGGCAGCCTGGGGAAGCCAGCTCAGCCCTGCGTCACAGCCCAGCAGCAGGCCGCCAGCTTCCTGCTGTCCCTCCACCTCCTGTACATACCACCTGGGAAGACACCACCAATCCCTCAAAAAGTTATGCCCTTCTCCACCTGCAATCCCCACCAAGGCCTATTTCCTTGGTACCACTGCCCACTTAGGGTCCTTCCTTGGGTCTAAGTCACGGGTCATCTGCCTCTGGGGAGAACACAGCTGGAGCATATGCATCAAGAGCCAGCTCTCTCCTGACCTTCCCTCATGCCCTGCACCTCCAGCCTGGAATTCACAGGCAGAGCAGGAGCACCTCTCATGTGACCACCATCCAGCTCTGGCATGCAGCACCCTGCAGCAGGGTTGAGGGTGGTGGAAACTGCGCCAGGGTGCTTCTCACAGGGCCGTCACCAGTGGCCAAAACTGCTCTCAACAATGACCTCTGGGTGGTACCGGCATGCCAACGTCAGCTCCTTGAGGTCTCTAGTCCTTCTCTAAGGCCCCAGGAATGAACTGTTCTGCCTCCTGTCCCTTCCTAGTGGAGGCAACCATTCTAAGGGATCCTAAGGGGTTTAGGGACCCTACCCGAGCTCAGGTTGGGCTGACCTAGGCATTCATGCTCCACACCAAAGCAGGACACCCCACTGCTCCCCTGGCAGCCCTAGACCCTGAGGAGAGGGAGACCTTCCTCTGATGCCAGTCTAGCTGTTACAATCATCCTCTTTCCCACAAGTCCCTCCTCTAACCCCAGACACTGGCCAGACTCCCCTTCTGGCCACTGTGTTTTGAGATAAGGGGAGTGGACAGGCATATTCTGGAGAGGAGCACAGGTCTAAGGGTCCAGGAACGGGCATGGAACAGGGGGTCAGAGAGCCCCAGGGAGAAGAGCTGGCTGCAGGCCACTTTGTACACATAATGTATTACATGGGGTCTGGCCTCCAGCCAGAGAACAATCTTCTATTTCTGCTGTTTCCTTATTAAAATGGTGTTTTGGAAAAAAACAAAACAATGGCCAGGTGGATGGTGCTTTATTGGAGGGACAGGAGGTGGGAGGTAAATGGGATGTGGACTTCAGGACCAGAAGACATGCTGGACCCACCAACGAATAATCCCCAGATTTCATCAAAAACCAGTTACATGCAGGTGCTACAGGGATCCCTGTCCCAACAAGGTCAGTGCCACAGATGGCAGTGAAATGAGAGGTCCCCATGGCTGGTGCCAGAGGGGTGTGGGAGCCCAGCAATCCAAATGCTCATCCATCTCCCCCTCATTTCCTCCTCTTTGCCACGTCCAGAACTACAGGCTGGCAAACTCCCAAGTCCCTTCTCACTGTGACTGTATCGCTGACAAAACCCAGGAAGCTTGAACATCCCAGCTAGCAAGGCTCAGGATATTGGAACAGGAATCAGAGACAAGCTGTGAACATGAGGCTCTAATCTGTCTGGGCCTCAAACACATCCAGATTGTCAGGAGCAGGGACGATTCAACTTAGGGGCTTGGCTCCTAATTTTGGGAAAAGCCCTAATTCCTTGGACTCTGGAAAGAGGTGGCTGGATGGAATCTGCTTAAGTTGCCAAGTTTGGTTCATCTCATCCCCATACCCCTCCCCTGTAGCCCCCAGCACCTCCTGAGATGAAAGTGTTCGCCCAGCTTTAGTTCCCAGAATGTACATCCAATGCTAGAGGTGTGTTCTGCATGGCTGCTCTCCAGAGGAAGAGCAAGAGGCAGGCAATAGGAAGTTATGGGAAGTCAGAAGCCAAAAAACAAAATCCCTGAAGGAAATAAACAACAGCAACCAGCACCCCCTGCTTCTACAATCTTCCAATAGGGAGGTCTTAACCATTCATGGCTGTCCACCTCCTGGGTCTAACACAGACTACCTTGAAGATGGAGAGGCTCCAGTCCATGCAGAGTGCAGTGCCTAGACTGGCCACAAGAGGTCACTTCCGAAGTCTTCTGTATCCCACCTGCTCTCTCCCCTCAATCCTCCTTGAATAGCCAGGGCTGGAGCTCTCCAAGGTGGCACCAAAACTCCTGGCCTCGCCGGGCTGACCTCACTCTCCAAGTCCAAAGAAGGTGTGTGGAGTGATCAGTTTCCCTGGCACTTGTCAACAGAGCCAAGTATTATTTCCCTCATTAGCCCATAGCCTATTCCTGCTCTCAACTGCAACTGATGGTGTTCATCAAAGTAAAGCCTTGCTCCCTGGGCTTGCGTCAGTGGCTTGCTTATCTGCCCATAGTGCCTTCAGGCTGACACGGCAGCACAACTGGGCCGCGAGCAGTAGAAAGAAAGTCAGTAAGAGAGGGTTCATGAGGCCCCAACTTCTGAGGGCATGAAATACAGCCCCAGTAAAGATGAGGTCTGACCACTTCCATACATCTAACTCAGCCCTCTTCTCGCTGAGGGCCACATCTCTGGACGACGGCCACTAAGATTTATTGTTTGCTGAGGCTGGTAGAGGACAGAGAGCATCCAGTTTACATGACACGCCCCCACCCACCCATAGGCCCGTGACCTTATAATTCTTCCCAGGCACCAAGAGGGTCATTAGAAACCTAAGACTGACATCCCCACGGCTCTAACTCATCCTCCTTACCACCCCCAAAGGAGCAGCAGCAACTCCTCACAGACAGTTTAGACAGTGTCCTGGCCTGGGAATCAAGAAGTCTGTTTCATTCCTAGGTCTGCTATAAATTGAACTAAGCAAATCACTGCTCCTCTCTGTGCATCTGGAAATTAGAGGATTAATACAAACGGTCTTTTGAGTACTTTCCAGTTTTATGCTTCTGAGAATGCTAAGTATACCTTAACATCAAAAGTGAACAGGACACAGCTACCTGGTAACAACGCCAACTAAACGCATAGTGTCAGGCACAATGATGCCATTCCCTTCACTGCTTCATCTACAGTCAGGCAGACAACTGGCCATTTCTGAAGGCGATACCAAGGAGAGAGGCGGGCGCCCTGGAGGTAGCATGAAGCCCCGCCCAGAATTCGAGGTGAGGCCTTCAGACTACAAATGCCAGCATATAGTACCACAGCTCTCAAAAGTCTCCCTTCCTAGCAGGCAAATCACTCTTGCCCCAGTCCATCCTAGCATACAAAGCATCGCACGCACATGGAACTACGGCTCCCACAATCCACCAGACCCATCGCGATTCTTGTTCCCGGAGTGCAATGAGCTCCCGTTCGCCCTTTGGCCGCCCAACCCCACCCCCTTGCGCATTGCAAACTGGGAGTTGAAGTCCGCTGCAGGCAGGTAGCTGGGCGTTGTCAGAATCACAAACTCTTCGCTTTTGGCTTCCTCTTGAAAAGCAGTTCTCAGGGGCAGTGATCAAAAGAGGATAGTAACAGGCAGGCGAATCTCTCCAGGGTGTCATCCCCTACGCAAGGCAGAGATGCTAAGGCTAAAATTAACTGTTGGGAACAGAAGGGAAGTGGGAACAGCAGCCATCCAACCCGACACCAAAAACATCGTTTTCCGTCGAGATGGCTTTTCTTTTCTCTTTACCAATATGGCGCCTGGTCCAGCCACACCTGACGCTGGAACCAAACAATCCAGTACAACATCTCTAGGAGGACTGCTGTCACCGACAGCCTACCAGCTCCAGTGAACACCACACCTTGCTCCTTCCTGTTCATGCCTGAGGACTCCAAGGGCATGGTAGCCTATATCCCATTACCAAAATGGCGAAAGGAGAAGCATTCTTGTTAGGGCCTGCAGGTGACAATACGCTTGCGCGAGAGCCGGCTGTGTTGTTGTGGGGCGGGAGAGGAGCATCCTCAACACGCCTGCGCGGGAACAGAGTATTCTTGGTCTATGCACAAACACCAATGGATGATGAGTGCCCAGGTTCCTGCGGCTGCGCTGTGACCCTTACGAGCTCTCCAGGCGCCTGCGCGACACCTCAGGTCCCGCCCTTTTATCTCAGTGCGCTGGCGCAGGGCAGAAAGGCGGGGGCTTCGGCGCTTCAGACGAATGCCAGCGCGGCTGCGCGCTGGGGGGTACCACCTCACTGCGGCTGCGCGGGAGCCCGGCCGCCGGCTGTCACTGCGGTTGCGCGCGGCGAGCGGCGATCCCCGGGCGCCTGCGCGGGTGGCTTTGCGGGCGCTCGCGGTAAGTTTGCGCCAAGTGCGCGGCAGCCGGGACGCAGACGGCGGCGGCGGCGAGAGGCGGAGCCCGGGGACCACCCCCCATCACCCTCCCCGCAGTCACCTCACGTACCACAACCTCACCTAACCTCTCACCCCTCCCCCTCCGATCCCCCCAACCCCGGGATGGCAGCGCCCGCCAACCTTCCCGGCCGGACCAGCGGTCGCCAGCGCCGGCTTTAGCTTGTGGGACTAGGCCCCGCCGAGGCCTGACCCCCGGAGCCGGGACCCACCGTGCAGTCAGCCACCGGGCCGGGGCTGAGGGGCCGCTCCCCCCTCACGGCCCGTGGGGAGGACGCTGCCGTCCCGGGGACTGGGGGCCGGGGGGTGGGGGGGAGCCAGGACGAGGAAGTCGGGACCCGTGTTGGGAAAAAAGAAAGGGGGCCGGGGTCAGGAGCGCCCCCTCCCCCCGCTTCCCCCCTCCCCGCGGGGTTGGGGGGGCCGGAGCAGAAAGCGCCCAGCCCGGGAGGTGGATGAATGTGGGAGAAAATGGAGACCAAGACGATCGTGTACGACTTGGACACGTCGGGGGGGCTGATGGAGGTAAGAGTAGCCCTCCTCATCCCCTTCCCCCAGCGTCGGGAGGGAACCTCCGCCCTCCGCCCCACAAAGCCGGTCCTGAGCTCGCAGCACGAGAGGGCCAGGGGAGGGGGGTTCTTTCTCACCCAGACTCTCCCTCCCATCTTTGCAATTCGGGGAGCCGAGCTCAGCTTCCGAGGACATTTACAGCAGTTTTACCTACCCGCCGCCCTCGATTTGCTCTCCGGAGGCGCCAACCCACTCCATCTCGTTGCACCGGCGGGCCTCCCCACCCCCTTCTTATCGGCCCCTTTGTGCTTCCCCCAGCACGTCCGGGTACCGGGCTTCAGGCCTCTCCCGAGCCTGGCTTTGGAGTCCCCCACTGTCCATACAAGGAAGTGGCGAGCTGGGAACCGCGCACCCTCTCCCCATCCCCCTGCCCTGATCCTCCCCATTTGGAAGAAGCTGTTGTCGTTGTTGTGCTGCAGGACCACGGTTAGGGTGGGCTCCCCCTGGTTCCGGGGGCTGAGAGGTTCTGGGAGCAGCCTGGATGGGAGGAAGAAGGACAAAAGGGGGGAGAGGGGTGGGTGACTGAGAAACTGCGCCGGGGTGGTGGAGGGGGGGCGACGGACAGCCCGGAGCTCCGAGTGTGCACACACGCCATTTGTATGTGTGTGCAGCAAATCCAAGCTCTGCTGGCTCCCCCCAAGACAGACGAGGCAGAAAAACGGAGTCGGAAGCCTGAGAAGGAGCCCCGGAGAAGCGGCAGAGCCACCAACCACGACAGCTGCGATAGCTGCAAAGAAGGTGGTGATCTCCTGTGCTGTGACCACTGCCCGGCCGCCTTCCACCTCCAGTGCTGGTAAGGTCTAGGGAGCCCCTTGGCGGACCCTTCTCGGCACATTCCTTCACCCGGCCTACCCCTAGCTGCCAAAATAACGGGCGCTTGCAGCCGCTAGCTGACTTCTGTAGCCGCTGGGCGATCGCCTCCCCGCCCCCAGGTGTCTGCTGGGATCTGGCCGTTTGGGAGGGGGGAGCAGCGGTGGGTCCGGACCCCAAGGTGGGGGTTGGGAGGAGTGAGGAGAGCCCCATCTGGGACTGGAAGTCGCTGGGGAGCCGGGACAGCCGGCAGGGCACGGCCGGCGGTGGCGGGGAGGAAGGGGAGGAGCTCCGGGCCCAGTGCCGCTTGCCTGCCCGCGCGCCCGCCGCCCTCGGGCTCCTGCCGGGCTGGGCTCTTCTCGGGGTGGCTGCGCCGAGCCCTTGGCTGCCCGAGCTGCCCTGGTCCAGACCCCGGGGACCGCGCTCCCGGGCGTTTGCAGCTGTAGAAGAAATCATGGAGGGTGTCTTTCGAGTCCGCCTCTTCTCTACCTCTCTGTTTACAATATGGCGACCTGCCTTTAAATTATATTTTTATTCTCAGCGCCATTTTGGCTGCATATATGATTTGCAAACGTCTCCCGGGGAACGGTGGGGGTAGCCCCGGAGTCCTTTCTGCAGAAGCGCCTCGGTGACTGGGCTGGGATCTCGCCGCTTTGGTCCCCTTTCTCTGCCGCCGCTTGCCCCCTGTTGCCTCTCGGAGCTGCCTCCCTCTCCCTCCCCACCCCGTGCTGCCGCCTCTTAGGAAATCGGGCCGGGTTAGACAATTAAAATTGCCCTTGGGCGCCGATTTCACTTCTCCGCTCCTGATCGGCAAGCCCTTCGCTGCAAAATTCTTTGCTGCAGGGACAGGATTGTGTGCGGTGGCTCCGCGAGGGCATTTTTAAGGAGCGGAGAGCGGAAAGCTGTGCGCTTTTTTCCTCCCGGTTACTGAACGCGAGGGGAGGGGAGAGACCAAAGAGAGAGGGAGGGATCGCCTGCTGCTTGATCCTCCTCAGCAGCTCAGCCCTGAACAATCAGGCCAAGAGTTTAAACTCCAGCTTCTGCCTGGAGAAATCACCTCTCCCCTCCACAAAAATCCCACGTCTGCGCAGGAAACCCAGATTGGGTCTCGTTCTGTTGTTCAGCAACAGTTGACTGAGGCAGGCGTGATAGGAGAGGGGCGGATGGTTTGTTCCCACGCAGTTTTCTTCTGTTGCCTTTTTTAGCCTGGGGGGGGGGAGGAAAGTGATGGTTTCCTTAAGCACTTTCCACAGTTCCATTCGAAATCCGTCTCTCGGTTTGTGGAATAGTGCCTGCTGTATATTTGTACTAATTGCAGGGTTTGGAACACTTAATAGACAGATGACTGATACTGGGCAAATTAAGTCTGTGGTCAGAAGTTATGTAGGAAGCTCCCATTACCACTCCTAAGATACTTTTGCCCAGGAGGGCACCCCATCGTGGCTTGTAATGTTGCAGGGACAAAAATGATTATCCTGAAGGAAGATTTGCTGCTGGCTTTAAAATTTTTATTACGAAGTGACTAATACCAACAGGAAGGGTCTGTGGGTTTTAGCCTTTGCTTCCTGTAAAGTGTAATTCACCTGGGAAAAAATACCTCTGATCAAGCTTCCTGGGCTGTTCTTGAGCAGGGAAGCAGTTTGTACCTGGATATGTTGTGTTACTTGTTATTGTTCCCAGTTGCTTACATTTTTTTAATTGTGCTTGGCTTGATGCATATACTAGGACTGAATGGTAGATTGCTTGATTTACAATGTGGGTTAATGTTTTACCTCTAGGGTGAAGTTGTGTTAACCAGGAATGGTGATTCCCATATTGAGTGAGAATTTTGTAAACTCTTTATTGTCTTTAGTCTCATTTGTTTAATAAAGCTGAAATTGGTTATTAGAAATGTCAGACATGGAAAAAATGTGCTGCTTTGCCTGACATTGGGCTTTTAAACTCTAAAATCTAACCTCTGAATCTCTTAATTATATGAGTCTAAGTCTTGTCAAGTTTTAACAATTAGTTTCCACTGTAGCTGGGAGAAGAGAGGGAGGAATTTTTTTTTTTAGCTGTTGGTGAGATTCAGTCTTGCCCAGACTGTGCATTTCATTGAATACTTTTTTTTTTTCCAAGACCATGAATGGGAACTGGTAATCAGAGATTTGAGAATCCTAGTAAATGAAGCATGGCTTGTTTCACGTCTCCAGTTCCCCCTTTGAAGATGCCAGGACTGAATGTACCATTGACTTATCTGAGTTATTATATAAATTACACAACTTCTAGATATTGTTACAAAGGCAGGAAGCCTTCTTTCAAGTATGGCTTATCCCGCTTTCCTGCCTCCTCCCCTGCCCTCTTTCCAGCACAAGTGAGATACTTCATTAACCATCTCAACCAGCGTTGTCAGGTCAAGCAGTTAACGGTCTCAGAAAATTTTGATTCCTGGGTGTGCTCACGTTTTGTCCCATTATTGCTTACTTGTGCCATATGGGAATGAGGTTAGAGGGCGTGGCTATATTTCCCGTGCTTCCTTTTTTTAACTGGCTAAGACTGGGTTACTTAGATAAGTATAACGTGATAATTTTCCTCATGTACAGAATGTACGAGAGTGAAATGGAGTTTTGCACACCCCATAGGTCATACCTGGTGCTACTGTGGGTCACCGTTCAAAGCTCTGTGAGACAGGAACATTTTCAGTGTCTAGTGTGCCTTGCCAGCTTGCCTCACCCTGAACGGGATCTAATAAAATGTTCCAGAAGTGATTCTAGGCAAACTTTACCTCCTGGGTTCAGTAACATAGCCATAACCACAGGGGATTTTTCTAAGATATACTACTGGAGGAAGTGACTGGTCAAATAGGCTGTTCTAATTGTCTTGTCTTTTCTCAGGGGCTAGTGCCCTGTATGAGGAACAGTCTTCTTTTCCCAATTAGATTGGGAACCCTATTTTGGGGTTTTCTGTAACGGTCTTCTGGGTGAGGAAATGAATTGTCCCGTGCTCAGTACGATGACCTCACTAAAGAATTAAACTTGAGGAGCTAATGATGTCGTTTTATTTGTTTAAGTGATAGTGTAATCATTTTATCCAAGTTTAACTGGTTTATCAATTATTCAGAGTGGTAGCAGGGGTTAGTAAACCTGCCCCTGGAGAATTGGAAAGAGATCTGTTTTTAAGCGTTCCCTGGTGAACCCGACCTTTATCATAATTGGCATGCCATAAGTTGAGCTTTCTGAAAATACTAATCTCCGTGGACTGGTCCCTAAAAAATCTGTTTAAAAAAAAAATTAGAATAGCTGGTGGATATCTAGCTGCTGCTGATCCAGCTTTCTGTTTGAGATGGATAGAATTGTTCTCTCTGATAAAGTGAATACCATCAGGCGTCCATAGCGAGGCTGACTGGAAACTGGATGGTTTCCTCTGCTTTCTCGTGGCGTTTTGCTCCAGACTGAGGGACCGAAACGGTCGGATTGAGAACTACATCTACCTCAGCAGACCTCAGCGTGGCTGCTTCCCGTCAGACAGATTTCTGTAGCATTTGCCTCCGCGTGTTATATTTGGAATTGTTGGCCAGCTTTCCTCTCTCTGGTGTTGGCAGCAAGATCCAAAATGAGGTTTTCGAAGAATGAGAGTAAAAAGGTCTCTGCACAGGCAAAACTAAGCTCAGCTTGGAGTTTTGCATATTTAATTTTCAGTGAGTCAGAACAAGAAAGGTTTCACACGTAGGGTAGAAGAACTGCCTTGCAGAAGATCTTTGCTATGTGAACTTTTAAGGAGGTGGTTTTTCTGATTTTGTTGTGTTTAGCTCCTCATTAGAATAGCGTCAGGCAAGTGATGAGTTAAAATACATTTAAATTAACATTATCTTATGAATCTGTAGTTTCTGACACTTTCTAAGTGCTTGGAAGCCTGGCACTCAAGAACTGGAGGTGTTAATATCAGGACTCCCTCCTTTCACCCTGCCCCCTCAGTGGGAAAATGATTGATTTTATGTGTATTTTATTTATTTATGTTTGTGTTTGCTGTGTTGGCGTTGGAAGCTGGGTGTGTAGTATTGTTAAATGGTCCGTTCAAACAAGGAGAGTCCAATACTGTTCACCTTCGACTCAATTTTACATGCTTGCTTTATAAACCTAATGTGGGGCTCGGGCTAATTCTTGTGACATGAATGCTTTAGTCCAAAGGGAAAGGATAATCACTGTTTAAAAATACAAGATGAATATTTAGTATGAGTTGTTTACTCACAAAATGTTTGTGACCTAGATGGCTTTGGTTGAGAAAGGAGGCATCACAAATATTAAAAGTGGGAAGGGGGAGGTAATACTATTCAAAGGTAACAGTTTTCGTGTAATTAAGGCAAGTACTTAGTGGTACTGTTGTGCAAATTTTTTCATTTGGGGCCTGTCCCAAAATTAATTGCTATACTCAGTAGTGAAAGGCAAGACACAGTTCTAATCCCATCGATCTCCCGCTGTTGGTTAAGGCTCTCGAAGTACTTTGTAGATGGGTTCCACTAATATATTAGGACCACTTTTGGTTTTGTAAATGACTAGTGTATTTTTTACATGTGTAAATGTGTAAAAGACATGTTTAGGTACTGCCTTCATTTTTAGTTTGAAGATGGATTCATGTTTGTTTTAAATTCTTAGGTATGTCCCCAAGAGAATTTTTAAAAGCCAAATCATAAAGACATTATTTAATTTCAACTGAAAAGGGATTCAAATAGTCACTACTACGTTAAATAAAACACTGGTTTTTATTAAGCTCTGAGGGAAAGTACAACTGACCATCAGAAAGGCTTGGTGGTTTCAAGGTTCATCCTTGTAAGGTTTATCAGTACTTACTAACTTTTGATGGCAGAGTACTATTCCATGTGTGGATATGCCACATTTTATTCGTTCCTCAGTTGACGGACGTTTGGGTTGTTTCTACTTTTTGCTATTGTGAATAATGATGTTATAAACATTTGTGTGCAGGTTTTTGTGTGAACATGTTTTTATTTCTGTTAGGTGTATACCCAGAAGTGGAATTGCTGGGTAACTCTTATGTTTAACCTTTGAAGAACTGCCAGATTGTTTTCCAAAGTGGTTGTACCGTTTTACATTCCCACCCGCGGTATATGCAGGTTCCACTTTTGCCACATCTTTTCCAACACTTGTTATTATCTGTCTTCTTGATTAAAGCCATCCAAAGGGTATGAAGTGCTATCTCTTGTGGTTTTGATTTGCATTTCCCTGATGACTCGTGATGTTGAGCATCTTTTCATGTGCTTGTTGGCCATCTGTATATTTTATTGGAGAAATGTCTATTCAGGTCCTTTGTCCAATTTTAACTGTGTTATTTGGGTTTTTTAGTTACTGCATTTTAAGAATTCTTTACATATTCCAGACACAAGTCCCTTGTCAGATACATGATTTGCAAGTATTTTCTCCTATCCTGTGAGTTGTCTTTTCACTTCCTCTTTTTATTTTTCAATTTGTGAGTCTTACCTAGAAAAAGGTGGCTGATTTAAGCATACTTGAATGCCTGTGCCTGTCTTATCTATGTAATGACAGAGTAAAGGGTTTCTTCTCTGAACTTGATTCAGTCAGGATGGTGCATCTCAGTGCAGAGAATCTCACAATGTGATAGGGTATGTTGCTGTTGCAACTTTTCTGAGTGACCCTTCTGAGCAAAGAAGTCTAAGGCTGGAAGTTCCCTTAGAGGAAGTATAAAAATATCCACTGCCTGCCCTAAGGAAGCATGTCCACCTGGCACCTACCAGCCACGGTAGAAAATTTCTATGTGTAGGCATTTCTCGTACTTGGGGCCCCTAGTTTAAGATTTTAATTGCCTCAAGTTTGATTGGTAACAGATTGGGGTGGAAATAACTCCAGGTAATGAACTGTCTTTTGAACCCGATTAAGAACAAAAAGTTGTTTGTACGCTGCAGTGGACTCACCTGTTTATATGTCTAGCTATAAGCCCAGGTAGCAGTACACGTGGAAAGAGTGCAGAGACTATTTGCCTGCAGGTTTTATATAGCTTGTTAAAAAAAAAAAAACCAATCTGCCTCGATGCTCCCAAGAGGATTTTTGCTACCTAGAAATGCAGGCGTCCTGCTTCTTGATAGAAACGGGTACATCTTTTCTTCTATCACACAAGTGACAGGGCAATAGAAAATAAATGAAGCTGAATGCTGTTTGGTTTTGGTTATGGGTAAGAGTGTTGAAATCCATCTCTGGACTTTCCTGTCCCACCCCTAGCACATACACAACGATATCTTGGGTGTGTAGTTAAGCAGGGCACCCTGCTAGAAGATTCTGGTTGGGGTTATGGTGGCACTTATTATAATGATGAAATACAAACTCCTGGAAACACATTCTTATTTTAAGTCACCAGAGCAGGGGGAAAAAAGTTTGTTTTCCTCCCTCCACTGTGCTTTTCTTTTGACTTAGAGCCCCTGGGGAGTACAACATGGCCAGCTGCATTGCCATTCAATGAGTGACACTTATAAGAGCACCTCTGCCTAATACTAGCCTCCCAAGAGACAGGACAGGAGTACAGCTGTCCGCCTGCCAGTTTCCTGAAAGAGGAGGACATTGTATTCAGTGCAAGTCCTAGACCAAATTTCAGAAAGGCACTTTGGTATTGCAGAGTTGTCACCATTCCCAGAACGCATGCACAGGTCACTAGCTGACTACTTTTCCCATGACTCGAGAGCAATTACGAAGAATACAAAGATGACTCCTTTTTCTGCCATTTGCAGGTATCAAAATCCTCATCCTTTAAGCCCAAGTTTATTTCTAAATCTGGATCTCAGTAAATAAGAATAAAGGTGAAGTTTTCGCACATTTGTGTAGAAGGCAAAAGACACTGAGGGATGCAGTAAACGCTGATAAAAGGAGACATCATTGATTTGACCCATCAGCAAAAAGGAACGTGGCTCCTACATGGAGCTGTTGTTGAATTCACAATAAGCAAATTCCAAGTACACCAGGCAGGCTGATAACATTTTGTAAGTAATGAAAAACGACTCACTCATTCAAAGAGCTCTTTTCCCGTTTGCAGTCATGTACTAAATGCTCAGTAAACTACAGACAGTCCCTGACTTGCCACGGCCAACTTAGGATTTTTCAACTTCATGAGAGCGCAGAAGTGATACACATTCAGTAGAAACCAGCTAGGCTAAGCTATGATGATTGGTAGGTTAGATGAATTAATATGCATTTTTTACTTATAAGATCTTCAACTTGCCATTGGCTGACCCATTTCCTCCGCTTACCACTGCATAATACCTAGTGATATTACAAATGAGAGATGTGCAAAGATAAACACTGTTTGAGGAACAGAATTTATAATTATGTCTGGGTTCTTCTAAGTGGATGGTACCTTTGTTAGCACAAACACGGTGACCATTCCTTCCCCCCCCCAATTACATTTACTTTCCTGTATGGGAATAGTTTTGGTGTTTAATTTCCCCCTCTTTTCTGACAAATTGTACAGCATATCTCTCAGAAAATGTTTCCCAGTCTTGAAAGGACAAAAGACAGAAAGTAACTGCAGGGTGGGGAAGAACTCCATGTCTGAACCTAGTAACAGCCTTTCCCACTGATTTGGGCCCTGCATGAGGCTCTTTTTGAAATAATCTCGAGTGTGCAAGAGAGGACTCTCCACAGAGTTTGAATTTAGCCATAACCCAGAGACATCACTTCACCTCCAGACCAGGTGGGGGTGGGGGAACCTCTCAGAATTACTAGCAAGCTCGAGTTTCAGGGGGGAACCCTGTTTGTGGCAACACCAGCACATTTATAGGCTTTTATCCAGCTGTGATATCCAGAGAGATGTTGAGTATTGTTTTTCTCTGTCCGCATTTGTGCAGAGAAGCTAATGAAATACATCAAACTTCAAGTGAGCTTAGTAAGTCTGCGTTACAAACCTGGGCAGCGCGGAGCTCCTCTTGTTCTGCTTTCCACCAGTCCCGGGCTCCTGTGATGAGCTGGGAGCTTTTTAATTCCTGTGTTCACTGAACCATCAGATAGAGTTCTACTGATTCCTGGTTTTAACTAAACGCTGGAAACATTAGAGGGAAACTCTACAGTGAACTTTTTCCATTGACAATCATCAATTATTGGTCAAAATACTTTATGAAAATTATATACCATTAATCTCATTAAATGTGTATAAACCTGTAACTTTGCATAATTCTATACAGAGGTTGTCTACATTCAACTTATCCTTGATCTTGCTTGCCTGTTTTTGAAAGCGCATCTTAAATGTAGGGAGAATTCGGTCACTAATTTTGGCCTTTTGATAAATACTGATTTGTTTTATCATTCTTCTTTTGCTTTATCCCTCTGTAGTCCTCGTAGTTTTGCCTACCATACATGACACTTAGCCTTTCGAACTTTACTGCCTAATTCCATGATACCAGACATCTTTGACTACAGGCTATAGTTGGTAGTTGTATAGCAAGAAAAGCGTCTGCAGTTTAAGTTACGGGGGAAAGCTCATGTCCAAGGCTCGTGTGCTTGCTGCATACAAGCTTTCCTCAAATCTTAACCATTTTTGCACACAGGTCTTTAAGGTGATCGATCAGTCGTTCTTTGGTTAGGGACCATCTGAGAGAAAAGTGGGCCAAAGGGAAAACTCCTGGTGCTCTGCTTCTGAGAAGTATGTTTAACTTCTAAATAGGTCACCGGGGGTATAACTGAAGGCTTCAGCAGCTCAAGTCAGCTCTTAGCTGTGGCATCAAACCACGACAGCACAGTTTGACAGTGCGCCCAGGAGATTACTTCAGTCATGTAGGGCGGGGAGCTTTGAGGTTTAGGAGTGAAATTGGGGGAGGGGAGAGGGTAAGGGTAAAAGAAGGAGGGAAATAAACCCTATGCTGTTTGGGCCCAAATAATGGCATTATTCTCCCTCCCCCCCCCCCTTTTTTTTTTAAATAGAAGATCCTGTCAGAGAAGGGTAAATGAAGCAGAAATCCTTCTTAGGGAAAAGCAGCTGGGTCTTAAGTAGAAACCTGCTCTCTATATATTTAGTTGGATTTCAAATAAAGACATTGTTAGTGGTTTTCGTTTTCCCAGCCCTCATAGAATTTTAGGTCCAGTATCTATAAGATGTAAATTGGTCCAGATTCCCTGACCTGTGTCTGTAAGAATAATGTGGCCTAACTATTGCCTTGTTTTTGATAGTCCATTAACATTTGGCCGTAGAACAGCACTCAGTTTTTCATACCTCTGAGAACTCTTCTGGAATACAGAGTTATAATTGTTGCTTCCTCTTTCCAATGGAATGATCCCTAGGAGTGTTAGAAAGTGACTCTTGAGGCCAGAATATTGACTCTTTTCCAAAATAGACGCACTCCTACATTTATCATAAGGTGAATGAATGAAGCCCATTTTAGAAATGTTTGTAGCCAGTCCATTTTCCATTCTGCAGAAGCCAGGATCGCCAGAATAGCCAAGCCAATAATAGATCAGGCCCTGTGGCACCTCGTAGAGAAGTTAGCAAACACCTGGGATAACAAACTGCTGGTGCTCTACCCTCCTTCCTCCCTCCTTTCCCTGCACTAACTTGTACCCCTCTTCTCCAGGTGTCCTTTACTAGGAGGATGCCGCAGGCCAGCTTTACATAGAAGGCGATAAAATTTGGGGGCACAGTCAGCTGGTTTGAAAGGATTGTATGCCTGTGGAAGTGACGCAACTCGCTAAGTTTCTCAATGGGGCATTTGTAATAGCCTGGCACTTTACTGGTCTTGTTAACACTGTGACTGAGGCTTTGCATGAAAACACCCGCAATCCTTGTACTTTTCATGTACTTTGTGGCGTTTGCTGTGTTTGAGTCAATAGCGGGGATGAAGGAGGATAAGGGATTCATTAAGGTTCAGGGACCCCGCGAACTTTCCCTAAGCATTCATCGCTCCAATATCCTTCAATACGACCACCTCTTCCCTGCCTTTGAGAAGCCAGCCATACTTAAAGATGACAGTTGATGGCCACACAAGTGTCCAGAGGAAGCTTACTATTTCTGCTGACATTGAAATTTCATTCAATTTTGTTCCCTCGAAACCTAGGCCATTAAATGTGACCACATTGATACAGCTTTTAATTTTTAAAAGATAATTTTAAGTTAAACTTTACCTAGGACCTCTTAGCTTTTCCAGGACAGTAGCTGGTTTCAATTTATAAAAGGCTTGTTTTCTGCGCTCATTGGTCCCTTTATAGATCTCAATGGCTGCTGGGAGGCTAAGACCTGATTATGGTCCTGTCAACAATCACCTTTACTCCCATTTTTGCTGGTACCAACACATGGCCTGAGCTGGCTGAGGGTAGCAGGGCCAGTCTGAGGAGGCCAGCCTGTGCTAAGCATGTATTGTCTTTTGCAGTTGGTCTTACACAATGCCGTTAAATATAATGGCAGGCTTTTTACCTGGTAGTGGACCGCAGCTGCATGGATGAGACCCATGAACTGTAAAATTAAAAATCAAAACTGCTCAGTGCTGTTGTTTGCTTGCTGAACACCCCACCACCACCAAAAAAAGGAGAGAATATACAGATGGTGATGGGGGGCCAGTGAGATCTGTCTTAATCTAACTGATATTTTATTTCAACTGAAACTGCCACATATGGCTAAAGAGCTTCTCTGATTCTTAGACAATGATGGGTTCTGACAGGAGGGACACGACCAGTTCGTGTGACTGGCCTCTTTTAGAAGAAAACCCGAGGAGAAGGCTGTTGGTACATTGTGTATAGATACGCTGTTTACATAGTGTTCCTATTAAGTGTTTATATGACACAATATTTTGTCAGGCCAGGAAGAGAAAATGGAGTGTGTTCTTTCTTAAATATTTTTCATCCACTTGCTTCCTTTTTTCCTAAGATATACACCAAAGCTTTTAATTTGGTTAAGTGATATTTTCATGTCTCTCTGGCTGCCATTGGCTCAAGTTTTAAAACGTCAGTGTCACTTAGCTGGATGGACAGTTGCAAGCTATACATCAGTAACCTAACATTTTTAAAAACAAGTCCAGAGCCCAACACCCTTTTAATCTGCATGTTGTAGTACAAAAAATAGGTCTTGGAAATAAAAGGCAGTCATTCTGCTTCCCTGTCTCCCTGTCTCCCTCCACCTCTCTCCTCCTCCCTTTGTTCTTTTGTTCCCCTCCCCCTTCTCCCTTCCAGTTCCATATTGAAATACTGCTTGTGCTGGATGGATAATTAACGCAGTGCTATGGAGCAACAGGTCCCACTGGCGGGGACTAAATCTGAAGTAAATGTTAATGTCTTGGAGGTTCACAAGTATTAATAGGCGAGGGGATGAGTGAGGTTCCACTCGGAGCAGCTATACTGGTGTATGACTTGAAATAGATCCTCTTAATTAGCGAGCCAAGAACCATGACAGCTCCTAACATCTTCCACCTGCAGGGGTGAGCTGCAGCCTCATTAGTGAATGAAAGAGGCATTCTAGATTAGAACTGGACTCTGTCCTGTGGCTGTGAGCTGGGATCATTTGACCCGGAGAGGAGAGGTCTGTCGGTGCAGGCGTTACAGTTAGCTTGGGGGGGGGGGGGTGCGGTTTTCTCTCCGAGGGCTCCCGAAATAGACCTATGGAGACACCCTCATCAGCAATGGAGACAGGTCATTTGGATTTGTTTATGGGAGTCCGGAGGCTAGAATCCTGCTACAGAGGTTGGCTTTAGGGGTTTTAGTATTGAAAAATTAATTAATGTCCTTCACCAGCTTTCTAGTTGGTTTGTGTACAGGTGTTACTGTTACCAGTTTATAGGCCCGCAGAGAGCCCCACCGAACTCTGAGATGCATAGCCCTCCATTGCAATCTCGGAAGATTTAGAATTTAGAGCTCTATTGTCATGAACTGTTTTATCACTGAAAGACTGTCTTCAGGATCAGATAGGGGTTAAAATAAATAGCAAATTGGAAAGCAGTGACCAGGCACTTTCTGGCCAGGAATTTCAGGCCGGGGTTCTTTAACAAGTGATCTGGAAGGAAACATCCACAGCAGTGAAGATGGGAAGATATTCCGCAAGAGCTCCGCCCTCACGGGGCGCTCTGCTCTCTGCCGTGGAGAGCAGAGGAATCTCAAAGCCCTGCTTGCCATATTCTTTTGAAGCCAGAAAATAGAGATCCTTGGCCTGTTGGCTAAAGAGCCTCCAGTTTTCCAAGACAAGCCAGTTCACATACCAAGGACAGTTATTCCTGGGCTCATCTTTCTTCCCGGGGCTTGAACAATTCTCAGAAGAAATCTAAAGGTTCAAATACTAATGTGTGCTGGATGGACTTAAACATCTGTTTCCAGGAAAATGGCCCCACTCCCAGAAGCTTCCTTTATCAGGTAGTTTTACAAAATGCAAAAATATACCTGCTCCTAAAACTACAGTTTCTTTCTGAACCCTTGAAGATCCTTAACTTCACCATCTTTAAAGGATCACTGGCTGAAGTAGCATTTGCTGGATAGCTCTGGATTGTGGAAAGAGTAGGGAAAAGGCCACTGTCCCCTTAGGTACCTAAAGACCAAACTTCAGGGGCTCTTTGCTGAGTTTGGCATCCATAAGCAGTTGAGTCATGTAGGTCTGTATGGCAAGAGTCAGTCTGTAGTTGATGTATGTGGTCTCATTGCCAACTGTTCTTTCCAACTTGTCTCTAGCCTGTAATCCGTGAGAGCAAAGACCATGTCTGAAATTTCACCACTTAACACATTGCCTAGCATAAAATAAGTGTCCACAAAATGCTTGAGTGACGAATGACTTTGGTCCTTTCTCCCCAAACACTGCGGTTCTTGGTGGGATAAATCATAACTTGTTTGCTTTGTGTCCTTCCTCCAGTGTGTCATTGGTTGGTGAGCAGTGAGAACTCAGTAAATAGTGACCGATATGGGAGGAAATGCTCAACTTGGAGGTCGAGGAGGGTACCCTGATGGATATTCCACTGTGTTTCCCAGAAATAAGAGAACTACTGAAGGTTCTTTAAAAACAGCATAGGCTCAAGATTTCAAAGAGCCAGGAAATTGATTGGGGTTATAATTCTGCTTACTGGCTCCGTGGCTTTAGATAAGTCAGTTTCCTCACCTGTACGATGGGAATAAGAATTAATTCTCACAAGTATGGTAGTGAAAATCAAATAAGAGCATCTGTGAAAACACTTTGTGAACTGTAATATACCATCTAGATGTAAGATGAGATTATCACTTATTTCTAAGCGTCACAATTAGGAAGTATATTGATGTCTTTACAAGCAGCACTATCTCATTATAGTGTTGTCATGGTTCTCACTGCTGAGCAGCAGAAACTTGGGTAGAGTAATTTCAGCACTACCTGCCTTTTAACTTGTAATGATTTCCTATGGAGCAAATGGCCCTTAGCACCCTGTCTTCATCGATATATGAGGATGAGAGGGAACTGGGACAGGCGTATCATGATTTTGAAGACTCTGGCGTGCGTGTACAGGCATATGTTGTTTTATTGCGCCTCACAGATACTGCATTTTTTTACAAATTGAAGGTAAGACCCTCCAGCAGCAAAAAGTACAACTTGCTGAAGGTTCAGATGATGGTTAGCATTTTTTAACAAACAATAAAGTATTTTTTAATTAAGGTATGTACATTGTTTTTGTAGACAATGCTACTGCACACTTAATAGACTCCAATATGGTATAAGTACAACTTTTATATGCACTGGGAAACCAAAAAAATTCATGTAACTCACTTGATGGTGATAATCATTGTGTTACGGTGATCTGGAACCAAACCTGCAATATCTCCAAGTTAGGCCTGTAATTATTTCAAAGTTGCATACTAAACTTATGGGTGCACCATTTTTATGGGGGAAGGAGCTTTAAGATGGGCAGCTGAGGTAGGGACGTCCTCAGCATATGTGCATGAGTCCCTGAGGCTATAGAATCCCCTTTCTCCCTGGAATCCTTTTCTTCTGGGCAGTATCTGATACAGAACAAAACTAGTCTTTGCAAAACCACCTCTTTCGGAACTAATTCCTGAGCTGGTTACCCCAATGAGAACCTGTTTTTCTGGAGGCATTTCATGAATCCTTTTCCTTTTGAGCTGAAAACCTGCTTTCTGAATTGCTTGAAAGGAATTGCTAGCAGCAAAGAGGAAACATCGTGAGGAAGCGTTTCGATGGGTGACTCCTACGTTCCAGCTATGCCTGTGATGATCATTTTCTAGAAATGTAGACCTTCCTTTTCTTTCCATCCCATCGTAGATCTTACTGCCTTCTCTTCAAGATACCACATTTTCAAATTTATTTCAAGATGCCTCTTCTATCTCTTAGAAGGCAGCGAAATCCCAGTAAGGCCTTACTCTTTTAAATGTTCAGTGTTCAGACTGGGCCAGTTCCCATGCTGCTCCCCAAACGCGCAGCCCTCATCCCACACTTCAGGGCAGACAAGAGAGGCCTGTGGCCAGAATCTAGAATTCTTAAACTCGGTATTTCTGAAAGTTATCCTTTAGGAACCAACCAGCAGCTGCTTTTGAGTGTCTCTTAATACAAATTGTAAGCATTTACTCCTGTTCTAAGAAAGAGAAACAAGAAAGCAAATTGTTTAAAGGAGATTTAAATGAGTTGGGTGGGGTGGTTCAGTATGAAGTTCAGGTTTGCAAGTATGGACTTTGATGTCTTATTGGTTTGTGACTTAGAAAACATAAGTAATTTTACATGGGATTTAGCCACCAAACGGGTGCCTGCCCACTTGCGTTGCCTTGCCTCGTGACTTTGGAAGGGTTACCCTCACTTCCTAGAAGCCCATTCTTTTAGTGTTCCCTAGTTCTGTAAGGCTTTATTGAGCACCTACCGTGTGCCAGGCATTGTGCAGATGTAAACGAGTCGTGGAGAAGGGGATTTGGGTGCTTAGTGGTTTCCATTCAGTACAGTGTGGTACAGAAGTGCGCAGGGAATCGGGCTATCAGAAGGCTTCCTGGAGAGAACTGTGCTGACTTGAGCCCCAGAAGATAAGGAATCTACCCAGTGAAGGAGTGGGGGAAGGCTCAGCTTTTTGTGGTGGTGGGTAGCAGCTCTGGAATGAGCAGAGAAGGAGCCGAGAAACAGTATGGAGTGTGTAGGAAGCCAGCAGGCTAATGGAGCAGGAGAAAGGCAAAGTTGGACGTAGGGCTTGTGTTACCTGCAATACTGAGGAACAGAATAAAGTGATGGACGGGGCAATGCTGAAGGGCGTTTGAATTAGGAGAATCATATGAACAGAATTGTGGTTTTTAAATAAATCACTCTGCCAGCTGGGTTGGGAGTAGATGGGGAGAAGCATGAAGGGTGGCCAGGAGGCAATTCACATCTTGATAAAAGATCTAAGCCTGTACCACCTTGCTTCGTTTTTCTCTGCTTTATATGTTTGGTGTAGAGTATCTTGGTATAAAGCCAGTGGGCAACTAAAAAGAAATGACAGAAAACAGAATCAGGGGGAAAAAAGAAAGAAAAGAAAAACAGAATCAAAACTGACACGCTTTTCAGGGTTAATTTTAATACGGCATCTGCTGAAGTAGAGCAGAGTCTGTAGGCCTTTGCAAATTACACGCATGCATTTCATTAGTGTGGATGTGGCCTATGCAGAAATATATTGGAGAGAACAAGGGTAGGCTTTACAGATGACAGTCACCATGGTCCTCCAGGGCTTGAAGACGTCTCCACAGGCCAGTGTGCCTCCCGCTTCCTGCTTCCTGAAAAGGACCCTCCTGACATTGCACCAAAGAAATGGGGAGGAAAGGAAGCAAGGAGTTGTGAGGGCGTGGTGGGCATCCTGACCTGCGTGCTCAGGGCTCCGGGGAAGTATGGCAAAGCAGGCGCTAGGAAAACTCGGCAGCCAACTGCTGGTTGGGGTGGAAAAGGTGAAGTAGCGTAGCATTGAGCCCTGGGACTTAAAGGAGAGTCCTATATAGTCAACTCTCAAGTATTTTTTTTAGTATTTCCTCATTCTTTGAAGAAAAATGTTCCTCTTAACCATTCCAACTAGGTGACTCCAGGAACCAAACGTAGGAATTTCTTAAGCATAAATGTAGACTTACTCTGTGTAGCAGTGGCTTGCATACTTTGGTGTTGAGCAGAACCACCTGGAGGGTATGGTAAATACAAACCCCTGAGCCCCACCCCCAGAAGTTCGGACTCGGGAGGCCTGGCCTGGTCTCAGAAGGTGCATCTCTAGTAAGTTTCCAGATGCTGCCGCTGCTGCTGCTCTGGAGACCACACTCGGAGAACAACTGCTGTATAGACATTATAAACGGACCCTCCCAAGGGTTTAATAAAGTCTCCTATGGCTCTCGGTGGACCTTAATGGAAATCAATGATCCGGAGAATCATTGATTTATTTAAAAAAAAAAAAAAAAGAGGTTGTGCACACAGTAGCCACTCAGTAAGTTAACACTGAATCCAAATTAGAGTAAGGCCATTCCTACATGGCTTAATTGGGATTCAGTGTTGACTTACTGCATGAATACTGTGTTCACCACCTCTTTTTTATAAAGCTACAAAGATCTTTATAAAGATTCAAGCCTTGTCTTAGTCACTCTACTAAAAGACAGAATTATCACACAAAGGAAAGCATGACAAGTGCCAAAAGAGAACCAAACCATGCAGCCAGGGGTCTAGGATGTCAGTTATCCGGGAAAAGCTGTGCTCAGTTAGCTATTGTTGCGTAACAAACTGTCCCAAAACTCTGTGGTTTAAAACAGACACTAGTTATTATCTCTCAACAAGTCTGCAGGTTGACTGGGCTCAGCTGGGTGGTTTTTTGTTTAACATGTTATCTGGGACTGCTGCCACTTGGAAGCTCCACTGAGCTGGCGTGGTCGAAGATGACTCGGTCACATAGCAGTGGTGGGCTGGCTGTTGGCTTGGAGTTCAGCAGAAGCTGTTAAATGGAATGCCTCAAGTCTCCTCTGTGTCGCCTCTCTCAGCATGACAGCAGAGCTCTAAGACAGAACATTCCAAGCATGTAAAAATGGAATCTGCAGGTTTCTCAAGGCCCAGCCTTGGAAGTTATACCACTGTGACCTCTCTACTGCATATATTGGTCAAAACAAGCCCAATTTAAGAGGAAGGAAATGGACTACCTCTGGATGGAAGGAGTAGCAAAGAACGTGTAGCCATCTTTAATCTACCATAGGTTGATTGAGGCAGGCCTTACAGGATGAATAGGGTTTTGACAGGCATTGCTTTCCAAGGGAAGAGTGTTCTAGAGGAAAAAAATAGCAAGCCTTCAATTTGATTAGGGGGAAGTGGACCTGACAGGGGCCTGGGAAGATGAAATGGGACCATGTTATAGAAAGAAGGCTTTGCACAGCAGGTGAAAGAGCTTGGATTTACACTAACAGACAGACTGAAAAGTGTGGAGGACCCATCAGTGATTTTTGTCAGCGCGGTGCAGGGTTTGGGAATGACCCTCAAGGCTCCAAACTAGTGCTTTATATCTTTCCCTATAAGCCCAGTGTTAATAGTTCTGGATTTGGCTTCTCTTTCTAAGAGGCGGGAAGGGATGCTCACTCTTTATTAGAAATGATGCCGAGTAAGCGTTTTGAAAGAGCCCTAGCAGTGCTACAGGACTGGCCACGATAGGAGTTGAGGGGCTTGCGACTTTGTGCTGGCCCTAGCTAGGCTTTTCCTGCGACTTCAAAGGGTTCATTGCTTAGTCTTATCCTTGTCTTTTCCCCACAGTAACCCTCCACTGAGTGAAGAGATGCTGCCTCCTGGGGAGTGGATGTGTCATCGGTGCACTGTTCGCCGAAAGGTAATTTTCTGAAGGCTTTGCTCAGAATGCTGGAGCTAGAATGCTAATATTCTAGAGCTAAGAGGGCCTGGCCCTGAAGGTATTTTCATCCCTTTGGCTTGTCTCTTCCAGCCATGGACTCACCCTCTTTCTCCCCATGCTGACTGTTTGGAATCCAATAGGGTCTAAAATCCAAACATGGGCTGCTGAAGTGGGCAGAGGAGGTGTGTTAAGTTTACAGAGCCATGTTCCTTCACTAGTGACAGGAGTAGTCTGATCTCCTTGTAGACCTCCTGATAAGTGGCCTGAATGTGGCAGCTATATCCATGGCTGAAAGTGGCTGAAGAAAAAGAAGGCTGCTTCTCCCACTTGATGGAAAAAGGATTTCCCTCACCCCAAGGCAAATAAGTCGCTGTTATCCCAAGACTTGGCCAGGTGCATGGGGGCGGGGGGGAGAGGACTTCGGATCCACTTGTACCCCCGGTTACCTAATCTCTCTTTAGATCCCCTTCCCTTGGCTTTTATAATTCAGTACTGGCTTTGAGAACATTATTTTCTACTTGGAGAGCTTCTGTGGGGTGCAAAAGCTAAATTCTCCCTTATCAAAAAAGGAAGTAGGTGTGTTTCCACCCAGATTATGAGAGAACCAATCCTCAAATTACAGGCTGTGGATTATAATTTTTCTGCGAATTGTATACCACCTGCCCTCCCCCCACACTAATTATACACCAAGCAACTTTCCTTTGTTGTGACATCACTTCTGTTTTCTTGGACCCTGAACATGATGTCACAATGAATGATGACTTCCTTGGTTACAGAAACAGGATGAGATGACTCAGAGGTTGTGGTTTATGTGTGTAACAGTTTTTAGCCTTTAAGAAGAAGGTAAACAGTTAGGCAGACATTGTTTTTCAATGTGTGTACAAGGGTTCCTATTAAAAAGCAAGCCAAGCCCAAGTCAACCACCTAATCACGGCTGTAGTTTGATTTTCCTAAAGTCCACAAAACAGGCTGTCCTCCAGCTAGTCACCTCCCAAGATCTCTTCCTGTGTGTCAGATGAGAGCAGGGCCGGGGAGAGACACCTGCCAGCCAGAAGGCCTTTCAGAAACTTGCCACTCAAAGAAGCTGGACATGAAGGGGAAGAGATGAAGCCAGGGAAAGATGGAGAAGAGGAACTAATGTTCTTTTAGTGTCCATCATATGCGGGGTATTTTACGTATTTAATCCACATAGCCATCTGTGGGTGCTGGCAGTAGTATCTCCATTAGAAAGGAAGAAACCGAGGCTCACAAATGCAGAATAACTTTCGCAAGGACTCAGGGGAATTGACAGAGCCAAGATGGGAACCAAATTCTGTCTCACTCCAAAGCTCTGTTACCTCTTCATCCATTTTCTGGAAGCAGAGCTACTTGCTGGGGGGTTATAGTATGCTGTTTTCTAACATTGGATGCTTTTTTTGAAATGCCACTCTGACCTGCTCTCTGAACATGATGTTCAGATGGCCCTCTTTGCCCACCAGAGCCAGATCTGCCTTTTCCACCCCACCACCGCTTCTCTGCTATGGCCGCCTGTGGTTACACTGAAGCAGAGTGAAATGCTATACCCTCTGGGCCTCGTCAACCTCTGATGTTCAAGTCCTATTCCTAGTGGAGGCTAGATCTTCTCCTAACGCAGAGCCGTCCCTTTTATATACGTGACCCTCTTTACCTTCACCATATGCCTGAGAGGAAGAGAAGAAAGGTTTTACTAGTCTCACTTTACAGATGGAGAAATTCCTACCCACCAGCCTGAGTCACCAAGGTCATAGGGAATCAGGGCAGAGCTGGGACAAGGTCCCAGGTCTCCTGACTGGAGACCAGTATTGAATTTTCACTTGACCACTCTGTTTGGAGTTCTGGAGAAAAATGTCAGTCATCCAGTCCTATGAGTGCACTTAGTCTTTTTCCGTTTCCCCACCTTCCCATTGAGTTCTGGTTAAACTTGAAACATTGAAAGCCACCATTCTTGGACACCATGATTGCTGAGTTGCTACCGTCCTACTCACCCTTCCACCTTGTGTGATTACCTTCCAGGCTGGCACCCAATCTCCCTGGACAGGGAGCTCTGTTTGCCTGTTTTACTTATTACCTTTGTTTTTGCAGACTTTTCTTTATTTTGAGCAAAGTTCTTAAAACCATTGAGGAGGTCAGGATGCTCTAAGGCAAATGACAATGATCTCATTTGTTCTCACTGTGTTATCCTCACTGTTCTCAGTCTCACGAAGCTTAATTCGTGTTGTGTTAATTCTTTATCCCTTTACCCCTCTACTTTGTACAGAGATATTGTGTATTATATGATGACTTAGAGTCAACGATGTGTGATGTGTATAATTGTTTCTAACTTTCCATGCTTTTTGGTGATTCCCCGCTGCAGTAGTTTTGCCAGCTTTAGTTCAGCTATAGCTTTGTTAACTAACAGACCTGTGTTCCAAGTCCCCAGGTGGATGAGTTTGTGATATGTTAAGAGACTTTCAGAATTTTGGTTAGTGGTCTAGCAGTACTTTGTAGCATCCCTGTCTTTCTATTTTGCGGTACTTTATGTGATGGGCCCACCTGTTCATTTGCACAGAAGCGAGAGCAGAAAAAGGAGCTGGGCCATGTCAATGGACTGGTGGACAAATCTGGGAAACGGACTACATCCCCCAGCAGTGACACTGACTTGTTGGACAGATCAGCTAGCAAAACTGAACTCAAGGCCATTGCCCATGCCCGGATCCTGGAGAGGAGAGCCAGCCGGCCTGGAACGCCCACATCCAACGCCAGCACAGAGACCCCCACCTCTGAGCAGAACGATGTCGACGAAGACATCATTGACGTGGACGAGGAGCCAGTGGCAGCAGAGCCGGACTACGTGCAGCCCCAGCTCAGGCGGCCCTTTGAGCTGCTGATCGCTGCCGCCATGGAGCGGAACCCCACCCAGTTTCAGTTGCCCAATGAACTGACTTGTACCACTGCACTTCCAGGTTAGCCAAACCATCATGTCCGCTGCCCCACCCCAGCCTCCCTGAAGAATTACTGTCCAGCCAAAGGGCAGCACTGCCTATGGGGTCGCTGTCTCAGGTTTGCTGTTCCTGATTCTTCCTGGGGAGATCTTCGAAGCTTTTCAGCGTTTACAGTGCTTGTTCAGTTTTCTATTTTCCACCCTTCCCCTGATCACTTGTTTTAAAAACTAGGTAATACATTCACATGGTTCAAAAATCAAAAAATATAGAAAAGCTTACAATGAAAATTTTTTTTCCCACCTCATTCTGCCATTTGCCTAGTTTCCACCTTCCTATCCCTCACAGATACTTGGTTATGTGTATCTCCTTCTAGACTATCCTGGTGCATATATAAGCAATACAGATATATGCTCATTATTTCCCCCTTAAATAGCATACTTGATATGCTGTTCTGCACCTTGCTTTTTTCACGTAACAGTATGCTCCAGAGATCTTTCCGTATTCATATGGACTTTCCTCCATTTTTCTCAACAGTTGCATGATGGTCCATTATAGAGATGTACCATAATTTAATTTCCTGTTAATGGACATTCAAGTTCCGAATCTTTTGTTTCTATTGATAGTACTTCAACAAATAATTTTGTAAATATATCATTGTATACATGTGACTATGTATCTGTAAGATAAATTCCTAATATTAGAATTACTAGGTCAAATCTATGTGTATATAGTTTTGATAGATATTACCAAATTACCCTTTTTTTTTTTAATCAAGTCATAGCTTCTACTTGATACCAAGAAGCTCTACTAGATCTTATTTTCTTCCAGAGAGAGTGAAATTGGCAGGCTTAAGAAACGTCCTGGTCAGTAGGATACATACGGAATCAAAGCGTTTCTGATTTCTATTAAAATGCAGTGAAACTGTAGTCTTTCCCTCAGCCACTTCCACAGAAAATGCTTTTTGACCATTCGACTTGGCCATTTATATTTCTTTGTATGTCAGTATTCAACCTAGGCTTCTGACCACTTAATGTTTGCAAAACATTTAGCTGTGGTTCTGCCACAGAACAAGTGACTTCTGATCGTGGTTCTGACTATGTCTCAGTCTCCCTTCTAAGGCTTTTTCTCACTTGAAACCAGCCAAGGAGACTTCAGAAAGAGATCCATGTCTATCTAAAACACGCTGTTACTGAGATTTCTTCCTTTCACTTAATATTGTTTCCATATCTCAGACTAGGAACTCTGCACCAGGGAAAGTTCAGCACCACCAATTTGTCTTCTAGGTTCTAGCAAAAGGAGAAGAAAAGAGGAAACCACAGGGAAAAATGTTAAGAAGACACAGCATGAGTTAGATCACAATGGTCTCGTTCCCTTACCGGTCAAAGTCTGCTTCACATGTAACAGGTATCTTTCTTCTGTACCAAGAGCTCTTCCTCATATTCCACAAATGATGTTTTTTCCCTCCCCTCTATCACCTCTTCCAAACCATGTATGTTAAATGTGGATGATCCATATTCTGATGGTATGAGAGCAGACAGACTGAGTGCCCAGAGCCTTGAATGTCTCAAGAAATTCGTGGTACCAAAGTGCTATAAACTGTGTTTATAGAAGCTAGAATGAGAAGAATTGGACTCACACTGAAGCGTGAGATGCGTAGACCAGCTGGCAGGAAGAACTCTGGCCAACAGAGACACGAGTCCCTAGAAACAGCAAATCATTTTTAAATCACGAAAGATGAGTTTAAAAGTAGTACAGGTATCAATGATAGCTCGTATACGTCAGACTGGATGACTCCCAAAAGCCTTTAGGTTGCCCCAATTATAGCTTCTCGTGGTTTCCTTCAAATAGGATCTCAGTGGCAGGAACCATCTGTCAATTACTGAAGATGGACTTCTTGCTTGAATGTGTTAGAGGGCAGGATAGCAGGAGAAAAAAATTATGAAGAAGAAATATTCCATAGCAAAACCCATAGGGAACTAGATAGTAGAGCAGCAGAACTCTGAGCCAGGCGCAAACTATGGCTTCAGTGCATCTTGAGGACCCAAGAAGTTACAAATCATAATTGGCATTTGCTTAAGCGCCCTTCCTGGAACTATATTTACATGAATACATCACAAAATCATTTTCCCAGCACAGCTCTCTCTGGTTGTCAGTTTTTCTGAGTGCTACATCCCGAAGGAAAATTTCTGGCTGTAGTGGAAGATTCTAAAAAGGTTACTAGTGATTTTTTTTTTAATTAATTGCTTTCTTTTAAGGAGTAGAAAGATCAGAGTAGAGTTGGCTGTCTTCCCCTAGTGAGCATTGATCCTTCATGCTCTGACAGACACTTTAGCCATACTCCAAGTAAACATTCACTTCCCTGCAAGACACAGTCCTCTTAGAAGAGAGAAGACTGGAGAGCCTGGTGGTATCCCTTGGCTTCATCCAGCTTCCTAACCGTGAATGTAACTGAATCATTGGGGGGGGGAGAAGTGGGTAAATGAAATGTTAGGATTAAGGAGACTGTCCCCAGTGTAGAATTGGTTTCAAGTCTCCCATCTTATCCACAAAAATGGCCTACATCTCTTTTTTTACAGGAGTTGCCGCGTGGCCCCTCTCATCCAGTGTGACTATTGCCCCCTCCTGTTCCACATGGACTGCCTAGAGCCACCGCTCACTGCCATGCCCCTGGGCAGATGGATGTGTCCAAATCACATTGAACATGTGGTGGTAAGCACAGCGGTGTCACTTCAGTCCTCTCCAGGGACAGCTGGGGCGTGCACTGGTTCAGTAGAAAGTGTAGTAAGTAGCTTTGCGCCAGAGTTCACTATCATGTCTCAGATGTGGGTTTCTGCAGACCAGCCTGCTCAGTGACATGCCTCAGCTTTGTATTTTGCCTTTTCTCACAGTGCTCGTTTTAGCTGCACACACAGACTTAACCCTCCAACACTTTGTTGTTCGTGAATAATTTCTTCTGCAGTGAATTAAGCAGTTGATATTACAGCCCAAAAAGAGTGTGGAGTATATTAGATCCAATCTTATGGAAATAAATGCTCTCACAGTTGTTGCTTCCATATATTCTTGCTTCTCATTTTCAGAGGGAACAAACTAAGAGAATTCTAAAATATTTATTCTCGTATCTCAGGAGTTAGCACTGGCAGTTAACTGCCCAGTAATTTCAGAGAATTGTCACAGAGGAACACCTAATCCTAGGCACCAAATGAGGCTTTTTGCTTTCTGGATTTTTTACAACCATCTTGTCATGATAACATAATAGGTGTTGAATAAGTAACTTGTTGATTGAATGAATGATGCTGAGGGTATTACCTCCCAGGAGTCTTGGGTATATTTTCCAGACTGCTTCCTGGGGCTAGAACTATAACTGTAGTTTGCTGTGTCCAAAGGAGGTTTAGGACATTTCCTCATAGGCACTTAGGATAGTCACACACAAGATTGAATGGGAGAGGGCTTCAGGAGCAGCAGCTCCCTTGTACGAGCGGCCTCTCTAAATTAAAAAGGTTATTGCTGCAGACATCGTCTATCAAATGGTAATAACCATGGGATGACTGTTGGCCCTCAACATGAGTGTGCTCCCCACCTCGTACCGAGAGGAACCTCAGTTACAGACTTGCACACATGGAAGGGAAGAGTTGCTTTGCCTTCTCCGGTTGACTAATGCCGCTCAGAAAGTTTTATCTAAGACGAACTAACCTCTCTGAGGCTCATTGTGAGTATCTTGTTTTGCCTTCTGCTGAACCAGGAAAAAAACAAAACAAAACATGAGCTGTCTACCCAAATATGAATCTTAAAGAGCACCTTTTCAGCAGATGAGAAATTATTAATTGGGTAATTTTTTGTTAGCCACTTAATGTTTTTATTTTCTCATTAAGTGTGTGGCAGGGAGCTGCCACACAGACTTTTATGAATTGAAGTGTAAGGGGCCAGAGGGAGAAATGTGGTGTAGTTTCTATATGTTTTCCCCCTTTGGCCTCCGAGAACAGGCCAAGCTTTCCTGCCTCCTATAGAATAAGACTGATATCCAGGTGGCTTCGCTAATGCCCCTAGTGCCGTGGAGTAGGAAGGTGGCAGGGCACACGTGCTTCTGGTGCTCATCCCAGCTGCCAGCTAAACACCTATAGAGGAAACGGTCCTGCTTTCTGTGGTGGGAGAGTCTTGCTAGGAACGGAGTCTGGGTCTCTTGAGGACCACGGCCTGTATCTCCTAAGAAACCGGTGCTCTGTTAGGGTACACTGTTAGAGTGGTCTGAGCTAGACAGGAGACTATCACAGGCTGAATCTGGAAGGGCACTTCTTGGCTAATTCCCTGTTTCCTGTCCCCCTCAAGCCTCTCTAGGTACTAGGAACATAGCAGTTTTCCCGGGCTGGACTGGGCAGGGCTGAGGGAGAAAGTCTCATGCATGTTCCCAGCCCTCTGACAGGAGTGTTGACATAGCAGCCCCTGACAGAAGGAACCCATTGGTCCTATTTAACCTAGAGAATAGTTGGGACAGGGATGCCTTTTGAGGTTCACCGCGAGAATCTGTCTGCTCTGTTCCTAGCTGAACCAGAAGAATATGACGCTGAGTAATCGGTGCCAGGTGTTTGACCGTTTCCAGGACACCATTTCACAGCACGTCGTCAAAGTGGACTTCCTGAACCGAATCCATAAGAAGCACCCTCCCAACCGCCGTGTGCTCCAGTCATTCAAAAGAAGAAGCTTGAAGGTGAGTCACAGCCTGGCGCAGGCAGGTTGGTGGTCTCTGATTGCCTGCTGGGCGTAGACAGGGGGTCATGGTCCCAACTTTACAGATCGGGAGACTGAAGCCCCTGAGACTTGTCTGTGGTGTCTCAACAAGTAACGAATGTGACTATGTTTTAATGCTTGCAGAGGGTGATCAGGACTATGAAGGCCAAACCCCAAAGTAGCCCTTCAAACTGCAAGTCTCTGGTTCTCGGAGGATAAATGCCCTTTAGCCCCTCCCACCAAATTTAGATGTGTTCTGCTGTTACTGCCTCTCACCTGGACCTCATGCCATCTCTTCCTGTTAGATGGCCCCTTTCCCAGAGCTGGCGGGTGAGGCGCAGGTGAGGGTAATTCAGCAGAGGGCCTTGTGGAGAGTGAGGACCCATCCCAGCTAAGGAACTTAATGGGAAAATGTCTAAAGGAGTTAAATCTCTTTTTCCAGGCTGCTGTTAATGTGTCATCGACACTCTTAACTGTGGTCTAATACCTAACATTCGTGTGTACTTGACAGTTGCTCAAGAGTGTCCACAGAGATTGACAGAAACATTTTCTTCGTTGAAAAGCATTTGGTGGTGTGGAGGCTATAATTTCTCATAACCATTCAATCCCCTCATTCATTTAACCTAGAGAACCCAGCACTGTATACTCATACATAAACTGGATGTTTTCCTTTTTTTAAATTAAAGTTTATTGGGTAATTGGGGAGGGGATGGCTGAGGGTAAAGGGGATCGAATATATGGTGATGGAAAGAGAACTGACTCTGGGTGGTGAACACACAATGTGATATATAGATGATGTATTACAGAATTGTACACCTGAAACCTATGTAACTTTACTAACAGTTGTCACCCCAATAAACTTGAATTAATTTAAAAAAATAAATAAATTTTAAAAAGTTTATTGGGGTGACAATTGTTAGTAAAGTTACATAGATTTAAGATACGCAGTTCTGTAACACTACATCATCTATATATTGGATTTTTCTTTTGAAATAACCCCACAGACTTTTTGTCAGTAGAAACCAGCAATTCTCAAATACGGCCACTTGGTGGCAGCCACACTTTAAAATCACACCACTCCCATCACTTCCAGTGGGTGTCAGTACCAGCCAAATGTTAACTGTTAAATTTGGATAACAAACTCTTAACTATGTAAATATTTATACTTCAATGGGAACACCCGTTTTCTAAAATTAAGGTGTTTTCAATTGGGGGTAGAGTATATCAGAGGTGGCATGCTTCATACCTTAGTTAGTTAAGCAGATCTGAAAGAAATCTGGACTGTGTAATTCACCATGTAGATTTGGAAGAGAACCTGGCTGCTGAAGTGAACAGGCCAGGAGGCCTTGATAAAATCCTGTGGTTTCATGATGCTCCCTCCCTTTTTAAATGTTTCCCTATTCTTGGCAAAAACCCAAGGGTACAAGTTGCCTGACAAGCACTTCGTACTTGTACTGTTTGAGTGCAATGAGGACTCAGCACCTGAGCACAGGGTGCAGCTCCAGTTCTGTCCTGGACGTTGGCCTTTATCCTTGAAGAATAACAGTGCAGGCACAATCAGCTAAGAACTTTATAGTTTGTTGGGGATTCCTCCTTCCCCTCCCTACTCCTTCACTCTTCCCCAGGGGGCAACCTTAGACTAGCCTGCCCCTCCATTCCTCCGCTCCCATTCCTGGGTGACTTCAGATAAACTCATGGCACCAGCCACCACTGTTAAGGGTGATGACTCTTAATTCCATATTGCTTGCCTTTCTCCTCATATCCAGATCCATTTCTGCCTGCCCATCCCACAGACACCTCAGTCTCAACCTGCCCAAGACCAAAAGTCTTCTGCCTCCAAATCTGCTCTTCCTCTTGTATTTCCTGTTTCAGTGAATGACAGCGATCTCCACCGAGTCCCTCAAGCCAAAATTCTAGGAACCATTTTCAGCTCTTCTTCCCTTATCCTCCCTAAAAATTTGGTCACCAACTCTGTTGGTTCTGCAAATGTTTTCCACATCTACCAGATGCTTTCTCATCTCTGCCTTATGTGCTGCTCTCCTACCCTATTTCTCACCATGATCTGCCTGGAAGTTCCTTCTCAACTTCCAAGTCTCAGCTCAAATATTGCCTTCCTATAGTCTCCCCAAATTCCAAGCTCCTGTCCCCCAGATAGAAAGAAGCACTCTTCTCTCCGGTTTTTTATAGCTCCTTAGACATGCCGTCATGCTGGGACCCATTAACATTGTACTGTAATGTTTCTGTGTTTCTCCTACTAGATTGTGAGCTCCTTGAGGGCAGGGCTTAAGTTTCAGTCATCTCTGGATTTCTAGGACTTGGCACAGTACCCAGACTCAGGAGGTGCTCAATAAATGTTGGTCGAATGTATGAATGATTCTTTGCTTGTGTGGCTTTTTCATTCTTACATGGTGTGATTCGGAGTGTGTCTTCTGTCTCTGTGCCACAAAGAGATCTTCAGTTGTTTCATGAGCCATGAATGAATGGTTGAAGAAAACTGACCTCGATTGAGTGCTTATCACGAGCCAGGCCTCATGCTGAGCATCTCTTTTTGTGACTGTGACCTCATTTAACTTTTTTTCTCTCAGATATTGCTCACTCACCTCCCAAACTTGACCCTAAGCAGTAAGAGCCTAGGGTACCGCTCTGAAGGCCCATTCAGTGTCAGTCTTCCCCTTTCTAGGCCAAAGAAAAGGCAGCACGCAGTGGTTTCTGGCTTCTTCGGGCCCTAGACCTTAATGAAGAAAAGCAGAGGGTGTGCCTGATGTTCCTGTGCCTTCTCAGGCTAGTGTGTATATGCGTCAGAGTCAGAGATGGTGACACAGAGCATTTGCAGCCCACTGAGCCGCCTTCTCCCCAGAGTGGATGATGGTCCGTTGGGCATCAGCACCACGGACAGAAAAGTGTGGCCAAAGCAGAATCAACTGACATGTTGGCACAATCTCCCTCTCCTTCCTCCTTCTGTCTATCCCAAACAGGTTCCCGATGCTATAAAATCTCAGTACCAGTTTCCACCCCCCCTCATTGCACCCGCGGCCATTCGGGATGGGGAGCTGATCTGCAATGGGATCCCTGAGGAATCACAGATGCACCTTTTGAACTCTGAGCACTTAGCCACGCAGGCAGAGCAGCAAGAGGTGAGTGGAGGCAGGGCTGGGATTCCAATTGTAATCTTCCTATCATCTCAGTGCAGCTGTTATTGGAAATAGCCAGTGTCATTCCCACCCCCGTCTTCTACAACCCCACCCACCCCTACCCTCATTCTCCCCACCCCAAGAGTTGAATATTTCAGGGAGAACCTCTGGCTCAGATTCTGAGGCAAGTGAGAGAACTAGAGTCAACCAGTCTGCTGCTCTCCACAGCCCCCACTGTGCTGTGAGATGAGCAGAGCACTCGTGTAGAAAGAGCTCAGGAGGCCCCCATAGAGGCTGGGTGAGAGAGCTGGACACACAGCAGGTGCTTCCCGAACCTGCTGGCTGAGCGTTGGTCACAAGGTGAGCCTTAAGGACAGAGCCAGACCAGGAATCCCAAGCTCTGCTGACCTGGCTGTTGTCTGATGAGTGTACCAACCAGTCTTGCTTGGGAATGGAAATGGAATGCGCTCAGGAGTCAAGCACATCCTTCCTGGGCATTTGCGATGGGACCTCGGAAACTGTTTATCAGCTCTGCTATCGCCCTGGCCACTGTGGCCAGAAGGACCAGCGGCTCCCAGGCCTCTTACCCTCCTCTCCTCTCCTTCCATTGCAGTGGCTCTGTAGTGTTGTTGCCCTCCAGTGCAGCATATTGAAACATTTATCTGCTAAGCAGATGCCTTCGCATTGGGACTCTGAACAGACAGAGAAGGCTGATATTAAGCCTGTTATTGTGACTGACAGCTCAATCACCACCTCCCTGCAAACAGCTGACAAGGCACCTACACCTTCCCACTATCCCTTGTCCTGCCCCTCAGGGATTAGCACCCAGAATTCCCTGAGCTGCTCTCCACCCCACCAACCCCCAGCCCTAGAGGACATCAGCTGCAGTTCTTGTGCGGAAAAATCCAAGAAAGCCCCCTGTGGGACTGCCAACGGGCCAGTGAACGCAGAGGTGAAAGCCAATGGCCCACACCTCTACAGCAGTCCCACTGATTCCACGGACCCCCGGCGACTTCCAGGCGCCAACACCCCCCTACCAGGCCTCTCACACCGGCAAGGCTGGCCCCGGCCCCTCACGCCACCAGCAGCTGGGGGGCTTCAGAACCACACCGTCGGCATCATTGTGAAGACAGAGAATGCCACTGGCCCCAGCTCTTGCCCCCAGAGGAGTTTGGTTCCTGTCCCAAGCCTGCCCCCTTCCATTCCCAGCTCTTGTGCCAGCATCGAGAACACCAGCACTTTGCAAAGAAAGACTGTCCAATCACAGATAGGACCTCCGTTGACAGATTCAAGGCCACTGGGCTCACCCCCAAATGCCACCCGGGTGCTCACTCCCCCCCAAGCAGCAGGAGACAGTATCTTGGCCACAGGAGCCAACCAACGATTCTGCTCACCAGCGCCATCATCAGGTGAGTGCTGCTCAGCCTCAGGGTGATTTGGAGTAATTTTACGCTCTTCCTGACAAATGAGACTTAAGCTTTAAAAAATACTTCTATCTCTGTGAATATTTCAGAGGATTTTGATCTCTGTATTATTTGTCCTCTTCCCCATTTCTGTGATAAAAGAGATCACATGTTAACTTGTCCCCGTTTTATAGGTGGGACTGCTGAGTCTCTGAAAGCTTAAGTGATTTCTTTAAGGTACCAAGTCAGTGGCAGGCTTGGAAGTGCAGCCTGGCCTAACTTCACCTGCCAGGCCTTGTCTTTTGCCTGTTCTGTTCTGTCACCCTAGAGGAAGGCAGCATGCGCTCCGGAACCACTGGTCAGCCTGAGGTTCTGAGTGATGGCCTCAGTGTTTCATGAGCCACATCAGAGATTGGATCTGCACCTGATCCAGATTCTCAGAGCCAGGTCATTGGAAGGAACTTCCATATCAGAGAAAGGAGGGCTAGAAAGCAACCCTGCCTCCAGAATAGCTACAGAGTGGGATGCCCACAGAGGTTGTTCTGGCCCAAAAGCTTGCCCTTGGGCCACATTCCAAAAGTCAATCCCGTATGTCCATGCTTGCCCTGGGGTGGACCCGCTCTCAGTTCTCTCGTCAGCACTCAGGACCTCGGGGTGCTGACCTCAGCATCTGAACCAGGTTTCAGATGGTGCTGGAACCCCCTGTGGTCTCTCCTGTCTGAACTGAAGCTGACCTCCCTGGTCAGCTGGGAGTCTCGGTAACCAGGTGACTGTGAATTCTCTGTATGGGTGGGCCCTGGTCCCAGGATGGCCCCTTTCTCAGGCTTTTTTCCTGTCTCTGTATATTTGTTATACCAACCTGGATAGATTTTGTACCCTGTGACGCAAACTCAATCGGCAGGAATTGTAGAGGCAAGCACTACTTATATATATGAGTAGAGGCAGCAGGAAGGTAGTCATGGCCCAGGGAAGGAAGCTCCCCCACCACGTTCCCCAGAGCAGTGTACTTCACTGGATCTCCGTGCTCTGGAGACTCCTGCGTGCCCGGGTGCATTGTCGTTCCATCTGCCCTTCCTCACCACACGTTTTTAGCTCTAGGAGTTCCAGAGCCTATGGGGTGAGAATCAAGAAGGGAACATCACCTTGGGTCCGAAATCCAGACCTGTCTCGGCAGTGGGGGATTGGACCGGTGGGTTTCCCTCAGGCGACGTAAGTAACAGTCTTCCTGCTCCGTCCCCAGATGGCAAGGTCAGCCCCGGCACGTTATCCATAGGAAGCGCTTTAACCGTACCCTCTTTCCCAGCCAACTCTACTGCCATGGTGGACCTCACCAATTCACTTCGAGCATTTATGGATGTCAATGGAGGTGAGTGAGTTGAGCTGCTGCTCTGCCACCGGCTGCTATGATGAAGGTGCTGTCCCTATGCAGCATTTAGCGCAGTTCAAAAAGGGACAAAAGGAGTGCCTGATCTCAGAGGGCTGGGGGGAAGGGAGGGGCGCCCCTTCCCCTTCCTATCACTGCCTTGTGCATAGACACAGAATCAAAGATGGAGGGAGAGCAGAGCCAAGCTGACCAATAAGAAGAGGACAAAATCACTTTAGGCAGATCACCTGGACTTGCAGAATAAAACCAGGAGTCTCGTTCTCAAAGTCAAGGAGAACCAGGGCAGATCTTGATCCCTGTGAACAGGGTGGTAGAAATCCAAGCCCCGATATCAGACATCCAGGCCCCTCCCCACATGCGGGCAAGTGGTTTATCTTGCCCGACCTTTCTAGGACCACTTGGCCTAAACTCCAGCTACCCTACTGCAGAAGGCATCTGCATAGCTGCAGGGCCTGTCTCTTCACTGCAAATGGCTAGCGAGATGCCCAGCTCCAGATCCTTGTATCACTTTGTACTTTGGGCTCTTGGAGAAAAAGCACTTGGCTGGATTTTAGAAATGCTGAACAGTTTGCTCTGTGACCCTCGCCTACTTCCGCATTCCATTTCCTCCTCAGCTGCTTTTTTAATCTTTCTCTTTGGTTAATAGAAATCGAGATAAATATGCTGGACGAGAAGCTGATCAAGTTTCTGGCCTTGCAGAGAATACATCAGCTTTTCCCCTCCCGGGTCCAAACTTCACCGGGCAGTGTCGGGGCACATCCGCTGGCTTCTGGAGGGCACCACACGGAAGGTGCGCATGCACGCCTGCCACCACACCATCACATCTCCCCTCTGTGTGAACGGCCATCTCCCCTCCATGGAGAATCTCAGCTTTCAATATCTCAGTCCTCCGTGCCTTTCATTGGCTTAATAAAGCACTATGGTTCCTTTTTTGAGAAAACAGGAACAAGATGGCATCCACAGCTTTCAGCTCAGACTCAGGGAAGTCTGCCATAACTTGCATACACATCCACTTGGAGACCCAGAAAGCAGCTACAAGTACCTTGGGTATATGTAGTCTGCTTTCTGCTCAATTACTCAAACGTTCAAGTTAGAAGGGTTTCCCAAAAGATGAGAGAATCACACTTGGGCTAGCCTCCTGGAAATTCTTCCCAAGGGGGTAACTCTGCTTAGGATATCGCTTTGAGCCCTTAAGAGTGTGGTTCCCAGACCGGCAGCATCAGCATCCCCTGAGAACTTGTTGGAAATGCAGAACGAGGCCCCACCTCAGACCTACAGAATCAGAATCTGCGTTTCGACAAGATCTCTGGGCAATTCATATGCACGTTAAAGTGTGAAACTGGGCCCTGTGCCTTCTTTTTTTGCACAGCTTCCCTATATTATAGTATCAGCTAGTACATCCCTGACAAACCAACCAGCAGCCCAGGAGCTTATAGTACTATCACCTTGAAATCTGTGACCATCATCAAAGCTGGTCTCTCTTACACCATGTTGGGAATGCTGTGAGTGGGGAGAAATCCTCACCCTGAAACTGCCCAGTATGAAACGTGAGCTTGGAAGGATTACTCATCCAGAGGGATTGTTTTCTTCAGGTCATGAGCCAAAGGTCCCAGTTCTGTTTATGTTTGAGCCGCAGTTTCTGTTGCGTTGAAATGCCAGGTTCTGATTTTCCGAGTGATCCTATCCTTGTGTTTGTCTTACAGTGCAAAGAAAGGAGGTACAGGCCCGAGCTGTGTTCTACCCTCTCTTAGGGTTGGGAGGAGCTGTGAACATGTGCTATCGAACCCTCTACATCGGGACAGGTGAGCCAGCTGGGAGAGGCGCTGCGTCCGCTCAGCCCTACACACTGACATCCTTACCGTCAGAGGCTAGAAAGGGGCGAGGGAAGCCCTCTCCAGGGCTGACAGGTTAACCCAGTGGATGTCCCCACCAGAGGGACTGAGTCAGCTGCTTGTCTTCCCTGGCTCGGGCCCTTTTGCTTTTATGCCCAGTGTGGTATCAGGAGAGGAGAAACCAGCTCTGACTGCTGCTCAGTAAGACATTTTAAACACTGCAGGAATACCCGAGGAGAAAGCAAATACTTTGTCCCTGGAAAAGTGGTAGGGCTCACACATGCCTGATCTTTATTTAGCCCTCTCTCATACAGAGGGACAGATTAGCCCATAGCCTAGACATTTCCCTTTCTTTCAGATGATACGACTTATAGACCCTGCACCCCATGTTGTGCTCTCAAGGAAATACCCCATCCTTTTCTATAGCTCACTGTTCCCCTCTGGGCAGCAGCCCCGTGTTATAAAGCAGATCAGCTGGCAGGGACAGCTGTTCTTCAGCAAGGGGTTGGGAAAGACATCAGCTTCCGTTCAAAACTACAAGGAGAGGGCCCCGAGCTACCCACCCCTTGAGGTCTCTATTAGTGCCCACCCAGAAGCTAACTCCCTTCTCCCCTCACCTCCCCCACACATACACCTTACACTCCGGTCTCTGCCTGCCTGTTCCTCTCCTCCTGTCACCTTGTAGGAGCTGACATGGACGTGTGCCTTACAAACTATGGTCACTGTAACTACGTGTCCGGGAAACATGCCTGCATATTCTACGATGAGGTGAGGGAACCTGAGGTCTCTCCCAAGCTCAGCGTTTGTGCTTAGCGCCCCCAGGCTGAAGGGAAAGGGGTTGGGGAGCTTCTCCTTTTCTTCTCTCCCTGTCATCCCGGAGGAGAGGAGCCTTGGGAATGGGGCATTCTACCGTGGCTCCCTGCTCCCTAGGGGCAAGGCTGCCATTTCTCCTGAGGTTGGTCACAGGCCAAGCAGGGAAGGGGAGCAGCATAGAAGGAAGCCAAGCCCACTGGGTATGATCTTGCGAGTTTCATCATCTCGTGCCAGTGATTTCAACAGGAGCTAGTGCTTAGGAGGCAGAGGAAAGAAGGGGTAGGAGAGCGGGGTTAGGGGCGCTAGGAAGGAAGGCTTCCCTGAGAACGTGAGTCTTAAGCCCCGGTCGAAAGAAACAGGGAAGTGGGGCGTGATTGGGGAAGAAAGAGAGCTTCCCAGGTAGAGCAGCACGGCCTTCTCCATATGTCCTCTCTCCCCTTAGCCCCAGGCCCCACGCAGCAGACCACACATCTTATCTTCCCTCCTCCTCCTCAGAATACCAAACATTATGAGCTGTTAAACTACAGTGAGCACGGGACAACGGTGGACAATGTGCTGTATTCATGTGACTTCTCTGAGAAGACCCCGCCAACCCCCCCAAGCAGTATTGTTGCCAAAGTGCAGAGTGTCATCAGTAAGTTGGAGCAGAGGCATGTGGCCGCAGAGCCTGCCATTTGGGGCACGTTCTCCAAGGCCCTGGTCAGGGTGGTTCTGGCTTGCTGCCAGTGACATGCTGTCTCTTGCCTTCCCAGTCCTCTTGGCCAGGTTCTTGCTCGTGGGCCTAGGGAAGGCCATGGAGAAGCAAGAGCTGTGCACCCGCCTATGTGTACACTCGTGTTTGGGGACTTCAGACTCCACCAGTCAGTCCCTTCTGAGCGTCCCTCACCCCAGTTATGCAGCAGTTATTATAAAATAGGACGGTGCTTATAAAAAAAATGAATAAAATAAAATAGGGCGGTGCAGGGGCCCAATCCTGGCAAACGGCCCAGATGGGTGGGCTGCTCTCTGTTCCTCTCTAGTGACCATCTCCTTTTTTCCCAGGGCGCCGCCGGCACCAGAAACAGGATGAAGAGCCAAGTGAGGAGGCAGCCATGATGAGCTCCCAGGCCCAGGGCCCGCAGCGGAGACCCTGCAACTGCAAAGCCAGCAGCTCGAGCTTGATTGGGGGCAGTGGGGCCGGCTGGGAAGGCACGGCCTTACTGCACCATGGCAGCTACATCAAGCTGGGCTGCCTGCAGTTTGTCTTCAGCATCACTGAGTTTGCGACCAAACAGCCCAAAGGCGATGCCAGCCTGCTGCAGGATGGGGTCTTGGCTGAGAAGCTCTCTCTCAAGCCCCACCAGGGCCCTGTGCTGCGCTCCAACTCTGTTCCCTAGGACTGGTGGCTACCCCGTCACCCGCCTGTCCACCCAAACCAAGACTCCTGCAATGCAAAAATGTACACAAACCAAGCCCGGGTTTTTTCTATACTCCACCAGAAACCCTTCAACTACAATCTTTGCATGAAATGAAGAAAAACCTTTTGACTGTTTTTTAAAAATCCTTTTTCTTTTATCAAGTTCTAGGGGGCATTTGCACATATATTTGTATTCAACATTTCATGGGAAAGCGGCAGACCCGAGCTGAGGAACAGCGTGGGCAGGGAGGGGAAGGCCAATGGTCTGGACACTTCCTCCAACACAAAACCGTTCCCCCGCCCACCTCCTGCTCCCTCCCCCTCGCCCGCCGTTGTAAAATAATCAGAAACTTGTTCTATTTTGTGGCAGTGACAATAGTTTTATATTAAAAGAAAAAAATACAGTTTTCATACAGCAAAATCTATACAATATCATTGTTTTATTTAATATAAAGATCGCTACCCACCCTCCTTCCATGGTTCCCACCCTCCAAGTTATTTTCCCTTTCTGCAGCGGTTGCACTACAGGTAGCTACTGTGTATTATGGACAAATGAGAAATGAATTCTTTTTCTGGCTGTCCATCTATTTTATTTCAAATAAGGAAAAGTGTATTTGGATTTTGTGTAAATACATCTAGTGATGACATTTTTTCAATGTTTTTAAAAACTGTACAGTACTACATGTGGTAGCGCGTTTTCTTCAAATTGTCTATTGTAGCAAAAACGTTTTTGTCGTAAACCTGTTTTGTCTCCTTTTTTTGTTCTCTTGCCACTTCTCTCCTCTTCCTCCCACCCCTGGCTCCCTCCTCTCCTCCCACACCCACAACTAGTACCAATGTACATAGTAATTGTAATGTTTTAGACTTTACAGAAACTTTCCTGTATTCTGTATATAAAAAAACAAAAATACTTCAAATTATGTTTTCTGCCTGTCTGTCCTACCTGTCATCACTCTTGGAGGAGACCCTCCCCAAGATCCTGGTCCCACAGACTCATTGAACAAGTCTTGTTCCCCAAGGGAAGTTAGGAGAGGGGAGGTGTTGGAGAAAAGTGAGCCTCAGGTGTATGGGAGGGTAAACGTGTATCCACTAACGGGGCTGTTGTGTGGCTTTGTGGGTGACCAGAGGGAGTTCAGAGGGCTTGATCATTTGACAGTTTCTGCAAGAGTCCAAGAGTGCATAAGTCCCTGCTCCCGTTGGCTCTAAAACCAAGACCTTAAAATGAGCTGGCCTGAGACCTCTACATTCTGATCAGAAGCTTTAACCTAAGGATGTGGGGCTGCCTTTCGTTCCAATTGTTTGTTATCATATTCATTATTCTAGGAGAAGTCATACCACCTGGTTTTGTACCTTCCCTGTCAGCCTTAGCTGGGCGTGGAGCAATTCATTTATTCAAGTATCACTTGACCCTCTGGCTGGCCTTTGTTAGGACTCGGGTTTTGGGCTAAGTCACTTGCTGTGTCAACAGGACAGATAGGGCTCCTTTCTCTTAAAATTTAGACTCTAGTGTGGAGCAATTTATTGATTCATCTCTGGGGAACATCATGAAGAAAAAGAAATCCAGCCTCTAGATGCAGCAGTGCCACAAGTTACATGACCTGAAATCACCAGTTCTCTACAACTGCAGTTCCTCAGAAGAGGAGCCTAGTGCATTACCTTAATTCTAAGGCCCTAAGAACCCTCTTACTAAACCAAACTCCATCCTTTGCTCCTCTCAGACCTTACGTTGAAAAACATTCTCCGGGAAGTTTGATTCCTTAGAGAGCACGTAAGTGTTCATTGCAGGTGGTACCTGTTGGCCTGTCAGGATTTTGCCTTGAGGATAGAGGGTGCGTCCATTTGTTTAATATTCCATCCCCAGCCTCATCCCACAGCATCTACAATTGAACCCTGAGTCCACAGTGTAGCTAAATAGAAAACTTCCCCAGGAATCCAGGGTCAGTCCCAGGATTTTACCTACCCACCTAGTTTTGCACCTGCCCTGATGGGCCTCTTGAACTCCCTAAGGGCAGAAGTATATGTGGTTCAGCTCCATATTTCCAAGACTAACCGCACTGCTGGGCAAACTTTGAAGTGCCAAACAATGGATACTAAATTGTACTGGATTGCTCAAGCAAGGTCCTAGCAAGTCACCTGGCCAGGAATACGCTTACCCATGCATGGCTCCTTAGCTGTCCATACCCACCTTGCCATCAGAGTCCTTCCATTGACTGATGAAGCTTCTTTACCCGTTTCTACCACCTGTGAGAACCATTCCAGAGACGGATTTTCCCTTGGAGGGCAGATAAATGTTACACTCTCCCTGCTTCCCTTCAGAAATGGAGGGAGTGGGGGGCAGAGAGATACATGAGTGAATCCTGACAGCCCTTAACTGGTGGTGCCACCCTGAACACACTGCATCACTTCTCTGGCCTCGATGGGAAGAATCCTAGAAGCTGAGGGTGGGATGTGAGGATAGGAATGTAAGGACTTGTTTATGGAAGGCAAAGCATCCATGACTGAACTCTCTCAGACAAGAGCATTCATATACACACACCTCTGCAGAAGGGAAGGACTCGGCTACATACTCATACTAACAACCCAGAGCAGTCACATACCCTGTTAGCCCGTCCTGTAAGCCCCCAGCTGTAGGGCGACACGCAAAACACAGGTACATACGATATTCATTCAAGCACACACACTGGCAGAAACGACAAGATGTATGCACACACCTGGAGGGGCTCTCGGTGACAATGGACAAAAACATGTAAAAGGTGCTCACACAGGATCCAGAAGCAGGAACACAACCTGAAGGGTGATCCTAGGGCCCATGGGCGCATTACACACGAAAACTCATTCACACACGCACGGTATGTGGCTGCATGTACAAACCTAAAGGGCACTCCCAGGGTGCCCGTGCACACATACACGCATCTAGAACGAGTTAACGGAGGCACACACCTAGAGGGCGCTCCCAGGACCCAAATGCACACACGCCCCTAGATGTTCGCACAAGCATACAAGGATTCAGACGCACGTCTAGGGGGCGCTCGGGCCCACGCGCAGACGCACGCACACACACCCCTGCCCTGCCTCCCGCCAGCCTCCGCCTCCGCCTCCGCCTCCGCCTCCGCCTCCGCCTCCGCCTCCGCCTCCGCCTCCGCCTCCGCGAGGCGCTCGGGAGATCCAGGCTGGACCCGCGCCCTTCCAGGCGGGTGCCGGGCGGATCGGCAGCCGCCGGGGGGCGACCCTGGGCGGCCTGGGACCTACCGGGTAGGCGGGAACCTGGAGGTGTGGCCGTCATGGAGGCACTGCTGCTGGGCGCCGGGTTGCTTCTGGGCGCCTACGTGCTTGTCTACTACAACCTGGTGAAGGCCCCGCCGTGCGGCGGTATCGTCAGCCTGCGGGGCCGCACGGCAGTGGTCACGGGTGAGTGTGAGCCGGTGGGTTGTGGGGAGGCCGGGGCGGCGGGGGCCCACCTGGCTCAGCTGGGCTCCCTCCCGCTCTCCGCAGGCGCCAACAGCGGCATCGGGAAGATGACGGCGCTGGAGCTGGCGCGCCGGGGAGCGCGCGTGGTGCTGGCCTGCCGGAGCCGGGAGCGCGGTGAGGCGGCCGCTTTCGATCTCCGCCAGGTGAGGGAGGGCGGGGACGGGTGGAACGGTGAACAGAGGACAAACACACCCGGACACAGGGGTGAGGAAAGCAGCTCTAGGGGATCCAGCCCCTGAGAGGAGAGTGACCCTTGGATTCCTTAAGTGCGGAAGAGGGGGTGCACTGGTGTTCTAGTCACACAGAGAAGGGGCACCAGATCCAAGCTGGGGAATGGGCTTCCTGAAGGAAGTAATTGCTGTTCTAAGACGTTTAGGGATTGGTAGAAGTTACTTTCATGAAAGACAGTAGGGGAGGGAACAGCATATGCAAAGGCCCGGAGGCACGAAAGCTGGCTTAAGAAACTGAAAAAATAAAAAACAAAAGGTTTAATTAGGCTGGCTGGAGCACAGAATACGGGGAAAAAGAAGTGAAATAAAGGAGCTAGAGGGCCTGAGCCAGGGCCAGGTTCTGGAGGCCCTTATACACCTTATTGAGGAGCTCTGATTTTATAGGATGGGCCGTGGAGAGCCAGTGAAGGGTCCTCAGCGGGCTCTAGATGTCAGAATAGCCTTTTGGAACTATGAAACCTGTGTGGTGCCTGGACCGGAGGAGGCAAGAGTGGATGAAAAGAGACCAGTGAGAAGTCTGTTGTAGATTTTAGGGTAAGGCGAAGAGGAGGATGAGGATATTAATAAAAGCAAGTACCTAGACAGTGCTGACTGTGTACTAGTCACTTTTCTAAGTATTTTGTGTATATTAACTCGTTTAGTCCTCACAGCAACTGTTGTATACGATAGGTGCTGTTATATGAGATAGATACTGTCATTATTCTTTCCATTTCACAGAGAGAACTGAGGCCTAGAGAGATTAAGTACCTTGCCAAGGTCACACTGGTAAAAGGCAAAGTCAAGATATACATGGAGCTCACACACTTATCTACGTCATTCTAATGCATAGGGGCAGATCTTAGTAATATTAGGAAGTGGACTCTCAGTGCCTAGGAAGAGGGAAGAGGAGAGAGGTGCCTGGTGACAAGCCCAGCCCTTGCCGCTCCACAGGAGAGTGGGAACAATGAGGTCATCTTCATGGCCTTGGACTTGGCCAGTCTGGCCTCCGTGAGGGCCTTTGCCACTGCTTTCCTGAGCTCTGAGCCACGGCTGGACATCCTCATCCACAATGCCGGTGAGGGGCAGCAGGCCCTGCAGGGGTGGGGGCGGCGGGTGGCTGGGGGCAGTCGTCCCCTCCAGCCAGGCCTTGATAGGGGCCAGTGGGAAGGATGCCCCCTACTGCCATCTCACGGATGGTGACTCAGAGGCCCATGGGGATCCCTCCAGAGTAATTGCTCACACCCAGCCCCTGTCCCAGGGATCAGTTCCTGTGGCCGGACCCGTGAGCCCTTTAACCTGCTGCTGCGAGTGAACCACATCAGCCCCTTCCTGCTGACACATCTGCTACTTCCCCGGCTGAAGACATGTGCTCCTAGCCGCGTGGTGGTGGTATCCTCAGCTGCCCACCGGCGAGGGCACCTTGACTTCACACGCTTGGACTGCCCAGTGGTGGGCTGGCAGCAGGAGTTGCGGGCATATGCCGACAGTAAGCTGGCCAACGTATTATTTGCCCGGGAGCTCGCCACTCATCTTGAGGGCACTGGCGTCACCTGCTATGCAGCCCACCCAGGTGAGGCCGGTCTCTTCAGCTGCTCTGCTTTGCTTTGATTTTCCCTCCCCCATATTCGTCTATCCTGTGCTCCCCCAGTGTCTCACTGAGCCACAGAACCTCAGAGCAGGAAGGAAGCATGGTCCAAGGAGAAACCTGTTCCTTGCTGATCTTGGAACCAGGCTCACCTCGTCTGGGCTGTTCCTCTCACACCACAAGCTTGGATGCTGACAACTGGGTAGGGTATAGCCATGAATAAGGCCCAGGTTTTCACCGCAAGGAGCTATCCATATGAGTGAATTGACTATAATATGATGATGATAACTAATGATTATTCATTCAAGAAGCATTCTTGATATTCATTCAAGAAACATGAGTACCTACCATGGACCAGGCATTAATCTCAATGCTAGGACTATAGCAGTGAACAAAACAAAGACCCTGTCCTTGTAGAGTTTACATGCTCATTTAGGGGAGGAGGAGACTGCAATAAATAAATACAGAGGGTGCCAAAAAAATGTATACACGTTTTAAGAAAGAAAACAACTGTATTAAAATTGTAACACTCAATATATACTGATAACAAAAGATGAATACAAGTCACGTTTGACTTTTGCAATGACAAGAGGTGCTCAAAGTGGTTACCATCAGCATAATTTTAATACAATTTTTTCCTTTCTTAAAATGTATATACCTTTTTTTGGCACCCTCTGTATATATAATGGCAGGTGGTGATAAAGTGTTATGGGGAAGATAAAACAAGGTAAGGGGAATATGAAATGACAGGGGCTGTTTTATCTATGGCAGTCAAGGAAGACACATCTGAAAAGGTCACATTTGAATAGAGGCCTGAAGGAGATGAGAAAATGAGCCGTGTGGCTTTCTGGGGAGAAGAGTGTAAGGAACAGCAAATAACAAGTGCCTGGTGTGTTTGAGAAAGACCAGGGACCCTGGTGTGGCTGGAACAGAGAGGCGGGGAGAGTGGCAAGAGATGAGGGGTAAAGATGAAATGGGTCATCTAGGGTCTGGAGGTCCACTGTAAGCATTTTGGCTTTTAATCTGATGAGTTAAGTGATGAATAAAACCCATCCCTGCCTGTAGGGAACAAGTTACAGGATAACAAGATCTGCCCTACGCATATTACCATACTGCATTTTAGATAGTCATTGCCTATGGTTCATTAGTAATTACAATAGTGACACTAATAATCACAACTAATCTTTACCAAGCTTTTATTATACTCCATATCTCTAATGTCCAAGAGTGGCTGGTCTACCATACAAGTTAATAAATGTTTGCTGGTTAAACATCGGAACAGGACTTGAGCTAGAAGAAAATATGGAGAGACAGAATTGTTCCATCCAGGGACCACAACATGAGCAAAATCTGGGAGATGGGGATGTACAAGGAGTTTGGATGGAGAAGAGGCGGCTTGCTTTTGGAAATGAGCGAGGTCACCTTGTGGGGTCCCTGAATGCCTGGTAACACTACCCTGGTTTCCCTGGAACAGGACTCTGTTCCTCACTCCCTTCTAGCCCTGTTTTCGCAGCTCTTACCCTGGGCCCTCACCCACTGTCTTCCCCACTCCTTCCTTTCTCCTGTCCACAGGGCCTGTGAACTCAGAGCTGTTCCTGCGCCACGTTCCCGGATGGCTGCGCCCACTTTTGCGCCCACTGGCTTGGCTGGTGCTGCGAACACCAGGAGGGGGTGCCCAGACCCCCCTGTACTGTGCTCTACAGGAGGGCATTGAGCCCCTCAGTGGGAGATACTTTGCCAACTGCCATGTGGAGGAGGTGCCTCCAGCCTCCAGAGACGACCGGGTAGCTCACCGGCTATGGGTGGCCAGCAAAAGGCTGGCAGGGCTGGGGCCAATGGAGGATGCCGAATCTGATGAAGACCCCCAGCCTAAGGACCCAGGCGCCCCATCCTGTGTGAGCAGCCCTCATCCTGAGGAGCCTACAGTTTCGGAACCCTGCCCCAGCCCACAGAGCTCACCAGACTTGTCTAAGGTCACACACAGAATTCCAGTTAAAGTTGAACCTGAGCCCTAAACCTCGTAACCCCCTGGCTGGGATGCTTTCTATGGCACTTGGTGGCCCTTGAAAAACCTTAGCTGTGTGGCAAGCCATGGCCTAGCTATTGAGGGGTTTGCCTCCATGGTTATTTTCTGGGGCTTTATGGAATGTCCTGGATAGCCCTTTTTCTGGTGGAAGGAAATAATGATTATTTCTTCCTGAGAATGACAGCCCAGCTTGGGAAATGGGCGTGGCGGGGGAGAGCAATCGCCCTACATTGCTTCTCAGGAATTTGAATTTGCTATTTCGAGGCCCCACCCTCGGTGATGCTGATGAGCTATGGATGGGGGCCTGGGAATTTGTAATTTTATGCACTGCCAATATTAAGAATTACTGAACTGCGCCCGCCCTTTGCAAACACGTAGCTAGGTAGTTCAATTATCCCGGTTTTACAGAGACGGGATTAGGCAGCAGAGGTAAAGGCTGCCCAGGCGGTTTGGCTCCAGAGCCGACTGCTGTAAGGTGGATGCTGGGAGATGAGGCAAGGAAGGACGTTTGTTATCGAGGCGACCCGTGGGAGCGGGGAACGCCTTCCCAGAGTGCTTTGGGGCTGAGCCCCTTGAACCTGACCCGCGTGTAATAAAACGTGTTGACTGCCGAGGCTCGCGCCAGTTGCTGCTTCTCGACGTGCCGGCCCCGCCCTCCGCCGCCACACTTCCGGCGGGGCGGCGAACGCGGAGGGGAGCAGGCGGGCAGCGGCTGAGGGTGGCGGAATAAACTGGGCGCGGCCTGCAGTGCGGGCGGGTGCGGGGTGAGGGCTGCAAGCTGCTGTCCAGGTCTGCGGTCCCCAAGGTCCCTCCCCCCCCCGTCGGCGCCATGGGCAATTGCCACACGGTGGGGCCCAACGAGGCGCTGGTGGTTTCAGGTGAGGGGGCCCAGTCCGGCGGGTGTTTAGGGCGGGGTGTCTGCCAGGAAAGGTAGGTGAGGAGGGGGCTCGGGCTGGGTGCAAGGCTGGGGAGCGAACAGGGAAGGGTAGGCCAGGGAAGAGCTCTGGGGGCGGAGGGCAGTGCCAGGGTTGGGAGACGAGATGGGGGCGCCGGGTGTCGGGCCTGAGGCTACCGCGCTCCGAGCCCCACCTGAGACCCTTCCAGGAGAAACCCCCATACTCATACTTTCGTGCTCCGCACCCTCGGGCACCACCAGGGGCTCCTCCCCAACTGCGTGTTTTCCCATGTTTATCCCTTCTTTTCTCCGCCTCCTCCCTTGGCAGTGTCTCCCCTCCGTGGCCTTGGGAGTCCCGAACTGAAGCCTTGAGGTTCCGGGGGGGAGGGGACCGCTGGTTCCGGAGCACAGCAGTTTGGCTGGATTCCAGCGCCCGGGACTTGGGGGGTGGGTCGCGCAGCTCTGGAGTCAGGTGCCTGTCTGGGAAGGGGCCCTGGGACCTGGATCCTTTCTCCCGACGCTGTCAGATCCGTTAATTCCTAGCAGGTTGGGGCTTGCTGGGCTTTCCTGGCATTGCGCTCCTGGGAGCGGGTGTGGCCTCTACAGGTTGCGAAACCGCGTTGTGGGTGGTGCAGCTCCCGTTGCAAAATGCTGCAGGCTCCATCCAGAACTGCTGTGAATTTAGGTGGGGCTTGGGGACTGCAGTATTGGGGAGGGGAGAGATATTTGCTTTTAGGCTGCTTTTCAGATTGTATACTTAGGTATCTTGGAAGGTGGCTGAAGCCTTTCAAAGCAGCAGTTTGTGCAGCAGCCCTAGTTAGCAGGTGCTGGCGACCGTCCATGTTTCCTGATAGTTTGGAGGCCTGTAGCTTCAGGAATACCTCATGTCTTACATCCTATTCTCAATGCCGATTTTCGGCCTGTGTGCAGAGTTGTTAGGGCTGGCTACAGAAGTGGGCGGGCTAAACCAGGAATTGTAGCTGCCCACCTTTGGGGAGGTCTGATAAGTCCATTGGGAACTTTTACCCCAGAACATGGCCTCTGGCTCAGTCTGGACCTCAAAATCAGTCTCTCCACTGGGATAGGAAATCCCCACCCTCCCTGAGCAGGGTCATATTCCTGTCCCAGAGATAAGATACTTCACTTTCCTTAAAGACCTGAGATCGCCTTGGGATCAGGAAGGAGATCCTCAAGAGCCCTGAGGCCAAGCTTTCACCTGTGTAAGACCTGGACTGGTCTCCCAGCCCCCACTCTAAAAAGGCTTTTTGAACCTGAATATGCACTTTGGTTTTTCTGTGCAGTTGCTGGAAGCCCAGACTCTGAGATGAGGAGACAAAACCTCCAATCCTGTCCCTTTGGAGAGCCTTAAGACTGAGGGGTAAGAGAAGCCCCTGACATGGGCTGCTCTGTACCTTCCAGTTGGCAAACCTGGTCCTCTGGCCAGAGGCCAATGCACTGGTACCTTGGAAGCTGTTATAGGGGTGGGAAGAGGAGGTCATGCTGAGAATTGAGGGTGCTGGAGTCAAGGACAGGTGGAAGAGAAGAAGGAGGGATGACATATAGCATAATAGTACCTTGGGATTTGAGATGATCCAACTGAGATGCAGCTCCCTCTTGCACAGGGACTCCCAGGAGACCAGCGTAACTACCCCCAGCGCTGCCCCCGCCTGGTTACTTGGGCCTGGATCTAAGTCCAGGGGCATCTCCCTAAGCCCAGTTTCAGAAGAAGGATGCTGACACATAGTCATCTTGTGCACCTGAAAAGTCTGGACATTCTTCTGCTTATCTAACTTCCCTCCTTAATTCTATAATATAAAACCTTTTTCTCTATTTCTATTTCGGAAATTTAATAGGAGAATGCAAGTACCATACACCTTCCAGCTCTATAATAGGTCAGAGGTTCTTAACCTAGGGTTTGTGGATAGAATTTAGAGGTCTCTGCATTTGGATGGGGCAAAAAAGTGCATTTTTTATTTTCTCTAACCTTAACTGAAATTTAGTATTTCCTATGGTCATGAATGTCAGCAACCGTCCATGATGGTATTAGCAGGTATTTTCCTACTCTACTGCAGTTGTTGTAGTACCTTAAAAATCATTTATGCTGCAACGTGGACAGACCAAGAGGATATGGTGCTAAGTGAAATAAGTCAGCCTGAGAAAGACAAATACCGTATGATCTCACTTATATGTGGAATCTAAAGAACAGAATAAACGAGCAAACAAAACAAATAGACTCAGAGATACAGAGGAAAAGCATAGTTGCTAGATGGGAGGTGGGTTGGGGGCTGGGGAAGAAGGTGAAAGGATTAGAAAGTACAAATTGGTAGTCACAAAAGAGTCATGGGGTATGAAATACAGTATGGGGTATAGAATCAACAATGTTGTGAAGATTATATAGGGTGTCAGAGGGGTACTGGAGTTATAAAGATACCACTTCATAGATTGTGTAGATGCCTGACCAATGCACTGTACAGCTAAGCTGAAGTAGAATAATATCGAATGTCAACTATAATTATATATATATTATATATTGCATATATACGTAATACATATTACACATATACATATATATACATATATAGTCTCGGGATGTAAAGTACATCATAGGGAATGTTATCAGTGGCATATTAACAGCTATATACGGTGTCAGAGGGTAGTAGACTTGGAGGTTACCCTTTGTGAGGGGTATAACCATTATGTTGTTTTGTAAACCTGAAACTATATATAAAAATTTTTTAAATTATTTATGCACATCACTACTTTGAAATTAAGCCTGTTACTACATCTACCATAGACGTTATTTCATGTATTACACTATCACATGTATTACTGTTACATATCACACATATTACTATACCACATATTTGGTTGTTTTAATATTTTGATAACTTTCAATATAACTTGTTTCTTATGTATTTTATTTTATGCATTTATGAACATTCCAGCATTGCTCGACTACTAAGGGGGTTTGTGGCTCAAAAAAAAGCTAAATCCCCCTGGTAGGGTATGGTCTTCTGGACTAGTAGGAAGAAGGCAGTGGAAGAGGGAGAGGCAGGAAGGGAAGGAAGTTTTCCAGAGGGTGCAGAGTGATGGCTGTATCTGGGGAGGGACTAAGAATGGGGCGGAGGTTATCTAGGGGGGTTTTGTGATTCTTCAGCTTGGTTGAGGACAGGACAAAGGAAATCAAGTTGGTTTAGAAAAAGTGAGATAAAATTAGGAGAAACTTCCAGGTCTCAAGACAGTGGAAGTTAGGATGGTCAAATGGGACACCTATCTGTCCCCTTTTTGGAGTGGTCCTGAGGCTCCATGTGACCAGGAAGTTGGGAGGAAGATGCCTTCCAGGGAAGGAGGCTGCTGGGGGCGGGGCAGTCTGGCAGTCCCAGCTTCCTGTTGTTGCTGCCCTTGGGAACCTGGCCATATTGCCCTTGGCCAAGGCCCAGCTTGAGCTGTGGCAGCCTGCTCCCAAGGTCAAAGAATGAGTTAAAGGTAAAGGGTGGACACCCCCCAACCCCTTTTCTAGGCCTCCCCCTATCCTACCCCAACTCTACCTCCTTCCCCATCACGTTGAGAAGTACCCTGGAGGCAGCCATACCCCAGCCCCCACCAGGCCAGAAGAAGTGGAACAAGCTGTGATTTTTGACCCTCTTCCAGTTTCACTGGATCCCCGAGATGGTTGAGGTTTCAGATTGACTGCATGTCCTTAGATGCTTCATATACCCAACTCCCCGGGGCAGAGAAGCCTGCAACAGCTTCCACTGAACAGCCCTGTGGAAAGGTACCCCCACCCCAGAGAAACAGAGACCTAAGACCACCTCTTCCCTCCCCTACTCTCACGTGGGATGCTCTTTGCTCCCTGGACCTCTGGCCCAGCTACTTGCACAGGATGGACATTAGTAGCCCCAGGAAACTGCATGGGCAACCCAGGGAGCAGTCTCAGATGCCAGTTCTGAAGCCTGGCAGGCCCTCTGCCCTGGTGGGGTCTTTGTTCCTTCGCTTCCACCCATTCAAATCTTGTCTCCAGTTGGCAGTTCTCTCCATTGTCTGTTTCTGATGCTGACTTCCCCACCCACCCAAACCTGCCCTCGAGAGCCGCACATGTGGCCATGTCAGGTTAAATTAATTAAATTAAAATTCACTTCCTCAGTCATGCCAGCCACATTTCATGTGCTCAGGGGCCGCCTGTGGCTGGTGGCTGCCATATTGCACAGTGCAGCTAGAGAATATTTTCACTTGCACAGAGATTTATCTAGAAGTTATCCCCCAACTTCAGTCACCATATCTTGCCTAGGTCACTGCAAGAGGCAGGCTTCTTCTACCCAATCTTCCTGACCCCAGGATCTTCCTCCTTGTGCAAAGTGGTGTTTCTAAAATGCAAAGGTAATTTTGTCCCTCCCCAGTTTAAATCCCAGTGTGCCTCCCACCCAGGGCGCGCTCTGTCACTCGGTCTCTCTCTCTCTCACACACATACACACACACACACCTCTTTGCTCTGATCCCTGAGACACTCTGTGAGCTCCGCCCTCTGCCCCCCACCCCACCCCCGCCTTGTCCCCTGCCATGGGTCCTCATAGACACTGTAACTCAGCTACAGGAAACTATCCCTGACACTTGACCTTGGGAAGCAGCACCCTAAGATTTTCCCGAAAACCCAAGTTTGTGAACGCAGAAATAATAACACCCACTGGCTTTTTCCCAAATCACATTTCCTCTGTTTGTTTTTTTAAACATACAAATCACATTTCCTGTGAATCATGATTCCGGTACATTTCTTTGCACTACAAGTGAACTGCCTATCTAGGTTTTATGAAACTTTTCTTGCACTTGATGAGTAATTTTGGCATTGGCAGGAGAGTTTACAACAAGAATTTCAGGAACTGACTTTCCTCATTTCTGTACAGAGAGCGTGCTGAACATGTCCACAGCACGAAGTTGGGTCTGGGCCAGATTGAACATTCTCTTGAGTTGATACGTATTTCCAGGAACCACTTCCTTTTGAGACTTTTTCCCCTTCTCTTGACTTCTCCTGTTGCTACCATGAGTTGGCCTTTGTTTTGAGGCCTTGCCTTCCACATCTGCTCCCTCAAGCGGAACAAAGTGACTCTGGGAATAGAGAACCAGCCTCTCTGAGATGTATCTGCCCGGCATGAGCAAAGCTCCCACCTGGGCTCGAGACCCCCTCCCTCCCAATGTCAGCACCCCCTGCGTTCCCTCTCTGTCTGCTCCTTCCCTGATAATAGACGATTGCATAGGATTACAGTCATCTCAGGAAAAGGTCTGCCTCCTTGAAGATAGGACTTCTATCTTCATTTCCATATCCCTAGCACAGAAAATACTCGAGTTGTTTGTTGAATGGAAGGTTTTCCTGCTCACTCCTGCCCACTCTTCTGTTCTCTGCAAGTACTAAACATTCTGAGCTGCTCATTGGATAGCCTCCTTTTTATGCAAATTGCTTATCGCCCAAACTAGATTCCAAGGCCCTTAAGGGCATGTCTCCCATTTCTGTGTAACCTCAGCACCTGGCACCCAACAGTAGGAGCTGTCAGGTGCCCAAGTGGGTAAAGGCCCAGGGTTGGGAGGGGAGTAGACAACCCTAAGAGCTGATTGACTGCTTTGCTCTCCAGGGGGCTGTTGTGGTTCGGATTATAAACAGTACGTGTTTGGCGGCTGGGCCTGGGCCTGGTGGTGTATCTCCGACACTCAAAGGTAAGGGCCTCGGGGCTTGGGAACCTGGCGTCCTAGTGGGAAAGGGAGAAAAGGCTTTCTGTCTAGCCTTCTGCCCTTCAGCCCACAGGTCAGCTAGAGCATCTACCACATGCCACATTTCACTCTGGGGTTGGGGGGCTCCTAAGAAGCAGACAGAATGGGTTGCACAGGGATGCTGGAGGTCTGTCCACGGCACCTCCTTAGTGGGTGTGCTGCTTTTCCACTGGAGGCATCACTTCCGTCCCAGAGAATTCAGAGTCCTGTCCAGGCAGAATCCCAATGCCCTGATTCTAGTTCCAAGTTATTCATGAAGCCTTAATTGTACACCCTGTTTGGAGTGAGTTTGGGAGGGAACAAAGTCTGAAGAGACCCCTTACGTGCACCCCCATCTGTGCAGGCCCTGGGACAGTGCAGGCAGGGGTAAATGGCAGAGAATAATGGAGTCTGAAGTGGCTCTGTGACAGCAGTGGGTTAGAGACAAGGGGTGGGGATCTAAGGGATTGGTGCCAGGGCCACGCAAGATAGGTGTGGACCTCCCAAATGAATCTGGAAAGACTAGCGGAAGAGAGATTTCAGCTCCCCAGAGGGCCCACCGTCAGGCTCTACCTGCTGGCTCCCCCAGAGCCCCTGGTAGCGCCAGACTTGGCCTGGACCTCTGCTGCCCCCCTCACTGCCCACCTAGAAGGGGATAAGGTATGCCAGCCTCCTCTCCCCCATCTCCTTCCTGACCATGGGAGATGGGAGGAGGCGCCCAGATCCTTTCAGGTCAGGACCCAGGCAACAAGAGCAGCAGAACTGTGAAGATGGGGGCCTGTGGGGGGCAGCGAGTGTCATCCTGAAGGGGAAGTGATGGAGATTCCCGTGGAAATCCCCCTCCACCCCAGCCCCACCAGTCAGCAGAGAGAAGCCCCATGGCTGCACTGAGCTGCTCGTGCTTGGGGCTCCAGAGTGTAAGGGTGTCAGCTAGGGTCAGGGGCATGGAAAGCATGTCACACTTTTTAACTTCACTGATTTCCCAGTAACCCTCTCCACTCTCCCATCTCTCCCCTCACTTTGCTCTGCCTGAGAGGAAGGACCCTGGGCAACTCTTCTAGCCCAAGGCCAAAAGTGTTAGGGAGTAATCACTACTGAGGTGCCAGCCTCCTCTCAAAAGGCTCCTAGACATTCCTGAGTGGGCCAGGTGGCCTGTCAGAAGACATGGAGTGTCCTCTCCGGAAACACTGCCCCCCACCCTGTATGCCATGCAATCCTGGGATGACAGTTTCTTGTCCAAACACCTCGACATACAGCCAGGCCTGGAGAGTTTGCAAGAGACCTGCCCTGCACGCGCATCCACTGCTGGGCAACAGTTCTTTCCACTGCAGCTCTTTCTCCATGTTCTTGGTGGCCCCCACCCACTTACTGCTCCGAGGAGCAGAGCCCCAAGACAGGGCCAAGCTTCTCTGACAGCAGGTTTGGAAGTGAGGGGTGGAGAGCCTTGTACCTCATCCCAGAAAACTGATCTCACACACTCAGACTCACCATCCACCTTGGGGTCCCACTTGCTGTGCGGCCTGAGTCTGCAGCCCCTTCGCTTCCTGGACCCTGTTCTGGGGGAGCCCCTTTCCCGACCCCTAGCCTGCTTGGTAGACGTCTCCACGAGCTGAGGCCTTTATTTCGCGAGGCCAGCAGGAGCCTCTCACATCAGAGTAAAGGCTTCTAACCCAGCCTGGATCCGCAGCCTCCCTTTCCAGGGACTTTCCACAGCCGCCCTACATGTCACCCACCCTCAGTGTCAGCCTTTCTTCTCCAGGCTCAGTGAAGTCCCTCCTGCTGCACTTTAGTGGCATGAGGCCCTGATGTGGGCAGCTCTCCTCACCTGAGCGATTCCTCCACCTCTGGCAGCTGAGCTGCAGCCTGTCTTCCCTCCTTTCTTCCCTCCCTCTCCTATCTCCCTCTCCTCCTTCCCCAGAAGAGAGCTTGGTGGCTTTCTGTCTGAGGCAGGTCTAGAGTCCTCTCAGGCCTATGGTGCTAGTGGGAGGGGCTTGAATGAAGGCAGCCTTTGCACATCTGCATGGCCGGCACCCCAGGGCTGGCATGTGAGAATTGGGTCGGGGCTCCCCATCCCTCTAATGCACCTACTTCTGCTCCTGCAGGCTTAGTCTCTGTCCTCCCTCTGGTTCGAGGAAAGCTTCCATGCTGTCCACAGCGTGGCCTCTGCGTGGACCACTGCCCTACACACCCTCGCGCACACACTGCCCTAGAGAGGCCCAGCTCGGGTGGGCCAAGTAGCTTCAAGGCGCCTTGTTTTCTTTGCCATGACTCTCTTCTCTGCCTGTGCCCAACGTTGGAAATTCCCAAATGAATTACTGTTATCTCCCAGGTGTCCCTGTGAATACTCTGGCAGGGCATACTTTCTCCCCCAGCCTCCCCTGACAACCCCACACCAGAATCAGAAAATACAAAATTTTCTTTGGGCTCTTCTGGCCCTAAATTGCCTACTTAGTGATATGCAGCACAGACCTTAAGAGCGTGTACCCCAAGCAGGATTCGGCATTTGCTATGGCTCATTAATCCCCAGAGTGGCCTCCCTCTCCCAATTTCTAGAAACACAGGTTTGCTTGTGTTTGGAGGGAGCTGAGGCTAAGTCTCCCAGATTTGCCAGAAATCTCGTGGGAAAGAGGTGGTGAGCTCAGATCATAGGCCCAGGGCATCAGTAGGCTTTCCCCCAGCCCATCAGCTCCTCCGTGGAAGGATTTGGGGGCTAGAGAAGAGACCCAGAGGCCTCAGACCAGCAAGGGGGTGTCTCTGACCTCCTACAGCCTTAGGCTGAGCTGGCATTGGGGGGGCTGAAGTATGGAGAGCAATCCTGCCCGCAGGCATCAGGCATTGGTGCTTATCTGGTAACCACTGTGTATATTTGCTGTGTCCCCTCCTACCCATTCCTGTCCCTACCTCTCCCTACCCCCTGGCTGCTCCTCAGACTGTCTCTGGAGGTTATGACCATCCTGTGTCGCTGTGAGAATATTGAGACGTCGGAGGGGGTCCCGCTATTCGTAACAGGGGTTGCACAGGTAATAACCCACCTGCTTCCTCCTCTGTATCTAACCTTCTCTTTTCCTGCCCTATGGGGCCTGGCAAGCAGGAGCCGGATGGACTCCCCTCCTAAGAGTGTGTGCCTCCCTCCTCTCCGCTCCCACCTCTGCTGCTCTGGGTGCAAGGATGGATCCCTATAGATCCCCAGCTCCCCTGCCCTCACCCACTGGGACTGCTAGTGGGAAAAGAGCGAGGGATCCTGGAAGTTCTGCCAAAGTCTGCCAGTGGGTGTCCTGGGATGGCAAGCCTAAATTGGCAGTAAGTTGAGGCAGGAGACATAGGCCCTTCTGTGACAGCTGGACTGTCTGGGTGGGAGTTCAGTCCTAAGTATCCACTGCTGAAATCCTAGTCCTCCAGTTACCACGGAGCCCCTTGCTAACGCCTTCTCCAGTCTGACACCCCAGTGTCAAGCCCTGGCCCTCCTCCCTGCAAGGCCAGAAGATGGGTCCCATGGGGACTTCTGTCCACCCAGCCCCTTGCCCCCTTCAATCTCCTTGACAGGCCAGAGCAAAAAGAGGCTTGGTTATTCCCTGCCCCTAAGTCTTTGTTGAGAGGCCTTTGAGCTGATCTTTTATCACTAGACTTCAGTTTCCCCATCTGTGAAACAGAGAAAATCATGCCCTCTGTGCCATGTGGGGATGTTGGGAAGGCAAGTAGAATGATATGAGGGCACTTTGGGATTTGGGGAAAAGAAATGCTAGAGAAACCCAAGCTCTATTATGACTATGATCTCGCTTTGCAAAGTGAGTGACCTGGTGTCTCACTCTTCATTACCGTGCAGCCATAGCTGATGAAATCTACTCCTAAGCCAGAGCATTTAGTAACTCCAAGCGCTCTCTTTGTAATATGCAGGTTGCCACCTTCATTGCCTCATTCACCAGCTCTCTCTTGAGCACCATCTCAGTTTCAGGCACTGAACGTCTTCAGAAAGCCCCTGCCCCCTCAGAGCCTGCATGGTGGTGTGTCCCCAGCCTGGAAGAGACCTAAGGGTCATCTTACCCATCCCCTTCCCTCTGTATGAAATTGCCCATCAGCCTTCTTAGGCAAAAGCTCTGCACCACTAAGCCCTCGTTCAGCCATCCTGCCATCTCTGATCAGGAAGGGGACTGTCCCCCTCTCATCTGCCCCTTGTAGCCATCTTCACACAGAGGCCTGAGAAGGTCAGAGCACCTTGCATGGAATGGGCAGGATCCTGGCCTCCGTCTCCACCCTGTCTAAAGCAGCCACGTACCTTCTCTAAACCCACCACTCTACTTGAAATAACTGCAAATGCCCAGGTCCCTTTGAAACTGGGTGATGTGGACCCTTGAGGCCTCATATTGTCTGGGCAGAGTCAGTCTTTCTAGGGTTCCTTGGCCAGGAAGCTCTAGTGTGGCCCCAACCCTCATTCCCCCCTTGACCAGCTGGGCCTGACCCCAGAAAGTAGGCTTCATGTTACAACCTGTTGCCAGGCCGAGGTGCCACCTGGGTGGGCAGGGCTTCCCTGGCAAGGGGCAGGGGCAGGATCACCTTGTCTTGGCCCAGCAGTGGGCACCCCCAGCCGGCCAGGCTACCAGGCCGAGCTTTGTAGGCAGCTTCCCGGGCATCCCAGGGGGCTGAGCAGACCCGGGCACCGGTGAGGGCTCCCAGGGGAGGTCCAGTGACGCTCATGGACAACCTACACGGCACAGCCTGGGGCACCAGCACTTCCTTGCTGTCCCAAGATGTTCACACACAGCTGCACCCCACCACCAGCCCAGACCACCACACCCACTTCTCTACTTCCTTTCTCTGTCTTCAAGCCAGGTTGATTTGAGCAGAGGACAGGTGTACACGTTCGTAGTACACTCACACTCCTTCCCCTGGAGCCACCTGCACCCACCCTGCCCTGCCTCCCACCCAGCTCCTCGCAGACTCCCCGCTGTGACCTCTTGGGGAATCCTCCCCACCCTCCTGCAACAGGACCCCTGGCCCGTCCCTGCCGGAGCAGTGAGATACTGGACTCTCCCCACACCCCAGGCCCTGGGCCCCCAGACCCATGCCCCTGTTTTGCATTTCTTGGCAGGATTTCCCTAGAGATTATGACGTTGCAGCCCCGCTGCGAGGACGTAGAGACGGCCGAGGGGGTAGCTTTAACTGTGACGGGTGTCGCCCAGGTATAGTAACTCAGCAGCCCCGCGCATGACCGTTGAGCTGCCTCGTCTGGTGCTGGGGTTTGGGGGAGGAGAAAGGACAGCCAGGGGCAGTCTCTTCAGCACCCCTGCCCCTATACCCCCCTTCTATGAGAGAGTCGTCACCTCTGGAACATGCTCACTCGGCCCCTTGGCCACCCAGCAGGACTAACAGACACCCTTTCTCTTCTCAGCGGGCCCGCGAGGGACAGACCAGTGCTGAGGCCTCCTGTCTCACTAAACACCCCCCCCCCCCCATTCTTTGCAGGTGTCGGAATTGCCAAGCCCCAAAATCCAAGACTTCCCTGTTCCCTGAGTAGGGGGCTGGAGGGGTGGGGACCAGAGGGTGAGGCAATGTGAAGCAGAGCAGCTCTGGGCTCCGGAGTTGGAGGCTACATTATATTCCCAGCTTGGTGTCTGGGTGACGGGCTCCCTGCCCTAGTTCACCTCTCGACTTCACAGAACAGAGATTCAACCATGTTACTGGCCTCTGGTGAGGAGGTTGTGTACTTAGAACCTCGGGAAGGAAAGGCAGGAGGATGCCCACCTTCAGTGGCACCCCAGACCTGTCCCCTGCCCTCTCTAGGCTCTTTCCTAGTCTGTCTGTCTCTGTTCCTCTTGCTCATTGTTCTTTTTGCATTCTCTGCCCCTCAGTTTGCTGGTCTCCCATCTGTGGGGAACCTGCAGGGGAGAAATAAGTTAACTAACGGCAAGGGGGCTGGAAGTGTAGGGGGCACAAGCTCCACGTGCCCAGGAGAGAAGCCGTGTCCGGGCCTGGGGCCGCCAATGAGGGTGAAATTTCTGTGTGAGATTCCTTGTGTGCTCTCCCCACTCGAGGCCTCAGACAGGCTCTGCCCCCTCCCCGAGTCCCTAGGCCTCCAGGTCTGAAAACGGAGGGGAGGGGCATAGCCACCATCCCCCACACCTGGGTCTGGGGCCTCCATCTGCCTCCCTCCAGTCTGGTTCAGGCTCCTCTGTGACCACTGGCAGGTGAAGATCATGACAGAGAAAGAGCTCCTGGCAGTGGCGTGTGAGCAGTTCCTGGGCAAGAACGTGCAGGACATCAAGAACGTTGTCCTACAGACCCTGGAGGGGCACCTGCGCTCCATCCTCGGTGAGACCCTGCCCAGCCCAGGGACCCCTCTGCTGCCTTTGAGGAGCCTTGCAGAGTTCCCAAGCCAGGGCCAGGGAGGGGTGCAGGGTGGGACAGGGAGTGTCATTCAGGCCCCCCGAGGTTTCTAGACGAAAAGCTGAAATGTTTTCCCTTAACTTCAGGTGACTTGAGTGAGGGGGAGGGCCTTGGGGTGGGGCTGAGGGGCTGCCTGGAGCCCTTTTCTTCATCCAGCCGGGACTCTGCAGCTGGGGCTTGATGCTAAACGCTAAGAAGAAACCAGGAAGACCCAGATCAGACTGCATGATTCCTGCGTCCACTCAGATCTCTGCTTGCATGCCTCCTCTGTGTCTTAGCTGGCGGGGCCCCTGGGGAGCCAGCCCATGTTACCTCTGCCCCCAGGCACCCTGACCGTGGAGCAGATTTATCAGGACCGGGACCAGTTTGCCAAGCTGGTGCGGGAGGTGGCAGCCCCAGATGTTGGCCGCATGGGCATTGAGATCCTCAGCTTCACCATCAAGGTGTGGTGTGAAGGCAAGGCTGTTGCCCCCCTACATCCATCTGGGAATGGGGGGGGCTTGGCAGGAGGGACACCTTTGTGCCTGTGACTGTTCCCAGGCATGACTCCCCCTCCCCTCCCCAGGACGTGTATGACAAAGTGGACTATCTGAGCTCCCTGGGCAAGACGCAGACCGCTGTCGTTCAGAGAGACGCCGACATCGGGGTGGCCGAGGCCGAGCGGGACGCTGGCATTCGGGTAGGTGGGCCATCCTTCCCACCCTAGGGACAGGGAGCTCAGGGGTGCTGGGGCCATGGCCGCTCCGAGGGCCCTCAGCACCTGCCCCTCCTGCTCCCAGGAAGCCGAGTGCAAGAGGGAGATGCTAGATGTGAAGTTTGTAGCAGACACCAAGATCGCTGACTCCAAGCGAGCCTTTGAGCTGCAGAAGTCGGCCTTCAGTGAGGAAGTCAACATCAAGGTGAGAGGCTGCAGGGTCCCCGAGTTGGAGGTCAGAGCTTCAGACTTGGTGGCCAGCCTCTGACATGCTGACCACACTTCTGCCACAGACAGCTGAGGCCCAGCTGGCCTATGAGCTACAAGGGGCCCGCGAGCAGCAGAAGATCCGGCAGGAAGAGATTGAGATTGAGATCGTGCAGCGTAAGAAGCAGATTGCCGTGGAGACGCAGGAGATCCTGCGTACGGACAAGGAGCTCATTGCCACGGTGCGCCGCCCCGCCGAGGCCGAGGCCCACCGGATACAGCAGATAGCCGAGGGCGAAAAGTGAGTGCCGCAGGGTGCCCGGGGCGGGGCCCTGAGTCGGGCTCCTCTGCCACACGTGCACTCTCTCACCACAGCGTGGAAGCCAGTCCTGCTCCATCTCTGCTTACTCACTGGGGAGACCGTGGGAGTGTTGTTAGGAAGACTGAATTAGATGAAGGTGGTTTGAAGGGCTGGCATGGTGCTTGGCACAGAGAGCAGCCTGATTAACCCCCCCTTCCATTGCATCTGGAAGCCCATAGTCTCTCCCTGGCCAGAGCCAGAATGCCAGGGCACCCTCCTCATGGGTCCCCCACCCCTGACACCTGCCAAAGCAGAGGGCTTGAGGGTTTACTGGCCCCTGGGCAAGGCTTGAGGGGTCCCTGGCACTTCCCACTGATCCTGCCTGGCTTGGACTCCCCCAGGGTGAAGCAGGTCCTCTTGGCTCAGGCAGAGGCTGAGAAGATCCGCAAAATCGGCGAGGCGGAGGCATTAGTCATCGAGGCGATGGGCAAGGCCGAGGCTGAGCGGATGAAGCTCAAGGCTGAGGCCTACCAGAAGTACGGGGACTCGGCCAAGATGGCCCTGGTGCTGGAGGCCCTGCCCCAGGTGAGGCCCCCGCCCCAGGCGGGGACAGGCTGGGCACGTGCCACGACTTCCCTGGGCCTTGTCAGGAACGCAGTGACAAGCTGGCTCAAAGGGTGACCTTGTGGCGTTCTCAGCAGTGGGCAGGAGCCCAGTGACAGGCATCGCCTCACCCCTGGGCCACTGGCCCTCCCGACCATGGCTTGAAAATTAGGGCCAGCCAGGCTGCTGAGGGGTTTGGGTGAGATGGAAAAGGGAGGGAGAGATGCTGGACAAAGCAGGTGGACCAAGTCAGGGAGCCAACCCAGTTCTGCTCCCACCCACCCTCTTAGATCGCTGCCAAAATCGCTGCCCCGCTCACCAAAGTCGACGAGATTGTGGTCCTCAGTGGGGACAACAACAAGGTGACATCGGAAGTGAACCGGCTGCTGGCCGAGCTGCCCGCCTCTGTGCACGCCCTGACAGGCGTGGACCTCTCGAAGGTGTGTACCTCACTAGCTGGGGTGGGGTTGCCTGGGCAGCTTGCGGTTGGGGGCCCCAGGGCCCCCACAGGCTCATGGCTCTCCCCCCCTTGCAGATACCCCTGATCAAGAAGGCCACCGGTGCGCAGGTGTGAGGCTCCCGAAGGCCCACCCCCTCCAGCAGCCGCCCGCCCCTTCCTTCAGCACCGGTTTAATACCACAGGGACAACAGGAGCATACTGACTCTGGTGCCTTATTGTGTAGGGACCAGAAGTGCTGCGTGTTCAGGCCTTCTCGGGCTGTCTTCCCTTCTCTTTCGTCTCTGTCTCCTTCCTTTTCTTATGCTCTACCCCACACGCGTACTTTCACTGCCACATTCATCTGGTTTGTCTCTTCTACCCTGATCTCCCTGTACATATGTCTCTTCCTTTGTCTGTCTGTGTTTTTCTCCCCCTTTCCTTCCACCCACCCTCTACACTTATCATGTAGTTTTAGCTGAGATGTTTATTATAATGACTGTCTGTCTGAGGGGGGTGGCCCTGCTGCTCCTCAGAATCCTGGTGCCTTGAAGTTCTCTGTGTATCTGTCCTCCCTGTGGCCCTGGCCGGACTTCAGCATGGGTGCAGGGGGTCTGAGTAGGACGGCCCCCTCCCCTCGCTTAGCCTGGTCTTCCCAGCCCTAAACCCTACCCTGGGAAGCCCACAGCCCCTCTAGGCCTAGGTAGCTGTGGCTATAGGCCCAGGGCCATTGCCCTCACTTCACCCCTCCCCACCCCCAGGCCTGCTCTCATACCTTCCCTCTTTCCCCTACCCCAGGGCCACAGAAGCAAGGCCTCTTGTCTAGAGCAGCTCCCCCAGTTTACTACTGCCTTAGGAGGCCCCTGCTTGTGCTCAGGGAAGTCCCCTTCATGGAGGTGTCCCTGCTAGGTGGAGCGAGGCTTGGTCCCAACTCTGCTAAGCCCTTCTGGGATCGGGGTCTAGCCCTGTTAGGGACAGAAAGTCTGTAAACCCTCTTACTGCTAGGGCTGTGCTGTCCTGGGTATCGGGCTGGGCCCTTCAATAGGCAAGGCTGTGCCAACCCTGTACAGATCAAGTGCTGTAGACTGGCCAGACTCTGTACCCTGTGTGCCATCTTTCTTCCTGGCCAGAGGGATAGGATTCCAGCAATGGGGAAGCCGCCCAGTCGTCTGTCTCCTTGTTCTAGTGGAGGCAGCAGAGCCCAGGGCCCAAGCGTCCTGGTAGGGGTGCTGTGGGCGTCCTATGGTCCCAGGCCCCCACCCCTGGCCCTCACCCTGCCCCAGCCTGTGTAGCTGTTCCTGCATGTGGATGCTGCATGTTTGGTCTGGGGCTTGGATGCTGCACTGCCCCACTGCCTGTCCCTTCTGGTGAAATAAAGATTTGTTATGCCTATGCTCTGTATTGTATCTTCTGTGAGGGGGAGCCTGGGAACTGAGACTCATACACACCTTCAACCTGAAGGTTACACTTTGCCTGTCCTTCCCCATCATAGCCACTGGGGGGCATCAGCACACTGGCCTTGACCCAAATAGCAGCCTGGGGCAGCGCTGCTATTGGCCCAGCTGCTGAGGCCAAACCTGAGCCCTGGGAGACCTGGCTTCATTGTAAGCAGAAGATGGAGGGGGCTGCCAGGTTCCCTGCACCTCTCTTTTCGTCCTGAGCCCCACTCAGTAATGGAACCCACTTCTTAGGCTGAAGAGTATGAACTCAGGAGTCAGACTGCTTGGGTTTAAATTTCAGCTCTGTTTATTATTTGTGTAATCTTGGCCAAGTAACTTCATCTTTCTGGGCTTCAGTAGTCTTACTCATTTTACAAATGTATTTAATGCTTGCTCCGTGCCAGGCATTGTCCTGCAGTAGATGCTGGGGAGACTGCCGTGAACAGAACAAATCTCCATAGCTTTTAGAGTTTACGCTCAGGTGGACGTAATAGAATCAGAAAAATTCAATACGTATACAGTATATTAGATAATGATGTGAACTAAGAAAGAAAATAAAACTGAAAGGAATAGGAAGTTCTAGAAAGTATTGAAATTGTAGGGTGTCAAAGGAAGACCTAACTGAGAAGGTAGGACTGACTAAAGTAAAGGAATGAACAGTGCAGATCTCCGAGGGAAGCTTCCCAAGTGTGTCTGGCATGAACAGAGAACCGCAAGGAGGTCAGTATGTTTAGAAGTGAGTGAGTAAATGAACAGCAGGAAAAGTGGCAGTAGCTGAGGTCAGGATGGGAATTGGGACCTTCATGGGGCATATTTTGGCCTTTACTCTGAGATGGGAAACCACAGAAGCGTTTTGAAAGAGGAGTGATATGGTCCGACACATCTAAAAAGATCGTTCTATGCACACTGACAGTTCAAGGGAGAAAGGAAAATCTTTTCCAAAAATGGTGCTGGAACAACTGGGTCTGTATGGGATAAAAATGTAAGCACCAACCCCTACCTCACTCCATATATAAAAACTAGTTTGAAATGCAGCATAGACCTATTATAAAAATTCAAACCATAAAGCTTATGGAATAAGAGGGGAATGTTTTTATGACCCTGGCATCGGCAAGATTTCTTAGGACAAAAACAAAAAAGACCCTACAAGAAAATATTGATAAATTGGACCATCAAAACAAGTCTGTCCATCAAAAGAAACTTAAGAAAATGAAAAGGCAAGCACAGTCGGAAAAAAATATTTACAATACATATATCTCAAAGGACTTGCATCCCATGTATAAAAAGAGCTCCTGCAAATCAATAATAGCAAGATAACACAATAATAACATTGCTCTGAACACCCTGCTGAGAATAGAAAGAAGCGGACAAAGGAGGCAGAGGGAGACCAGGTGCTTCTCAGCAGTACTGCAATAATACAGGTGAAATGTGAAGGCCACTTGTGAGAAACACTCAGATTCTGGATATATTTTGAATTCACCAGAGTTGCTGACGTATTGGGTATGAGAACAAAATTAAATAAAAGATACCTCCAATATGCCTTATCTGTAAATTTGAAGACTCAGTATTGCAAAGGTATCAATTCTCCCAAATGGGTCTATAGGTTCAATACAATTCCTATCAAAACTCCAAGAGATTTTTTTAATTGATATACTAATTCTGAAAGTGACAGACAAATGCCAAAGGACCAAGAATAAGCAAGAGGCAGCCAGATGACTCAGTTGGTTAAAGCACGAACTCTGAACAACAGGGTTGCCGGCTCGATTCCCACATGGGCCAGTGAGCTGCGTCCTCCGCAACTAGATTGAAGACAACGAGCTGCCGCTGAGCTGCCAGTGGGCAGCCAAATGGTGACTTGACTTGGAGCTCATGGGTCCTGGGAAGAAACACACTGTTACCCAATTAAAAAACAAAACAAAAAAAGAAGCAAGACAAACTTGAAAAAGAGCGAAGTTGGAGGACTTAAATTATCAGACATCAAGACTTAATTTAAAGTTTTAGCTATTAAGACCAATGGAATAGAATGGAGAGTCCAAACAAGCTCACACTTGTTTTATGATACAAGTGCAGAGATATGCGAAAGGGACGGTCTTTTCAATAAAAGATACTGGATATCTGTGGGAGAAAAACCAGTTCTTGACCCTGAACCTCACATTGTACATCAAATCAATTCCAGATGGATTGCAGATATAAATGTGAAAAGTAAAATAATAAAACATGTAGAAAATAGCAAAATATCTTCATGACCTTAGGACAAGCAAAGATTTTTAAAATAGTATGAAAATAACTATAAAAGAAAAGATAGATAAAGCAGAAAATGCAAATTAAGACTATCTGTATGGAAGGACACATTAATCTTCAGGGAATTATGCTGAACAAAAGAATGCCAATCTAAAATGTGATACACTATTGCTATTTACACGTGATATTCCATTTATATTACTTTTTCATAAAATACATAGAATAATAGAATAATGATGGGTTCAAACCTCACACAGAATGGCCAATAGATGTATGAAAATGTATGTGGAAGATTGTATTTTGCAAAGATAGTAACAACAATATCTTCTATTCCACACATTCCTCTTACAGTGTGACTTGGACAGTCCTTCCAATTAGAGGCAGAGCCTACGCGCCCTTCCCTTGAAACTGAGTGGACTTTTGTGACTATTTAGGTTAATAGAATACGGTAGAATTGATGCTATGTGACTTCTGAGGCTAGATCATAACAGACAGTGTAGTTTCCGCTTTATCACTTGAAATACTGTCTTCAAGCCTTCAGCCACTGTGTAAGCAGTCCGACTGTTCTGAGGCCACTGTGTTGTGAGGAAGCCCGTGCAGACAGACATATGGATAGGTCCCGAACCACATGAAGAGAAAGAAATGTCTGGCCAGCCCCCACAGGACTACATCTGCATGACAGACCCCAAGCCCGTCCTGCCCCGCCAACCTCCTGAAATCCTGCCCCCTGAAACTGGGAGAGATAGTAAAAGGACTGTCGACTGTTAAAGGTTCCAAGTTTGAGGATGATTTGTCACACAGCAATAGATAACAGCATGTATAACTTCATGAGGCATCAGGGAAACGCAAATTAAAACCAGGATGAGAGATACATCCACCAGAATGACTAAAATGGAAGAGTAACCATGCCAAGTGTAGGTGAGGATGTGGAGCAATTGGAACTTTCATACCTGGCTGGAAGAAATGCGTATCAATCAATACAACCACTTTGGAAATCTGTTTGACACAATCTAGTACCGCCTTTGACCCAACCATTCCACTCCCAACAGAAATACACATACACATATATTCAAGCATATTCGTAGCAGCGTTATGAATAATGGCCCCCAAATTCAAACAACCCAAATGCTTACCCATGGTAGAATGAATAAAGTGTAGTATATTCAGGAAATGAAATACTACACAGTAATGAAAATAAACGAGATTTTAAAGGAAAAAAAGAAAAGAAAAGAAACGAATGACTGATACGTGCAACAACTTGCAGGAGTCTCACAATGTTCAGAGAAAGAAGCCAGACGAAATAACACATGATGTCTCACTCCATTATATAAAGTCCAAAACAGCAGGCAGAGCTAATGTATGGCATTACAAGTCAGGACAGAAGTCACCTTTGGAGAGGCAGAGGAGTGACAGCGAGAGAAGACTCAGGGAATGTCTGGAAACGTCTGGTCGTATTCCGTTTCTTGATCTAGGTGGTTGTTACATGGGTGTGTTCACTTTGTGATAATTCACTTGAATTATGTTTTATGTCAATAAAGAATAAATTGCCGCCAAGGTTTTGGGCCTGTCTGGAAGAATGGAATTGCTATTTATGCGCACGGGAAACATAGTTGAAGAAGTAGATTTGAGGTGGGATCAGGGCCTCAGTTTTGGATGTGTGAAGTCTCAGGTGCCTATGAGAGAAATTGGCAAGTAGGAGATTCACTCTACAAATTAGTTTAGAGGAGAGGCTTGGCCTGGACCCATGGAATAGGGAGTCACCAGTGTGGAGATAGTATTTAAAGCCTCCGGGACAAGATGAGATCAGCAAAGGAATGAGTGTAGGTAATAAAGAGAAGAGGTTCAAAGATTGAGCCTGGGGCTGTGTATTGTTGGGGTTGTTATAAGGACTAAAGGCCAGAGCTCATTTAGCATCAAGCATGGCACTTTATATTACTGATATTATTTGCTTGGTAGCTGGCTTAGAGAGCCCTTTTGTGGGCTTTTTTTTTTTTATTTAAATTTTATTTTCCAACGGATGACTCAAATGATAAAATGAGTTGTACTCATGTAGTCCCTAAGTCAATCCTATGAAAAGAGCTACTGCCCTCGATTTTATAAAATGAGGAAACCGAGAAGCATGCACGTGAAAGAACTTGCCCAAGGTCACACAGTGTCTGAGCCAGAACCAGGACTGGAAGCCAGACTCCCAGACTCTGAGGATCCTGCTCTTTTTACCGCTTCCTGTTAATCTTCAGGAAAGGGAGGCTTGCGTGGCTGCCTAGGGCCCAACTAGGAGATGCTCCTGGTGAGCCTTAGTGTCAGGGACAGTGGCTAACGAGAGATGACCAGAGCGGGGCTGGGAAAAGACAGTCAGCAAAAAAACAGGCGGGAGCCTTGCTGAAAGAGGCTTGAAGGATGCTGGAGAGGAGAAAGATGTTGGGGGCAATGATTTGGGGGTTGAAGGAGAGTGGTGATGCATTAGCACCTGTGCCAAAGACAACAGGCTCTGAGAGTGGGTTCGAACGGGGCCTCTGTCCCCAGAGCCTGGAATTAGCCTCAGGAAAGGGGAGTGGGTAGTATAGGGCCTGTTGTCGAACTCCCTAAAATCCTGCCCAGACTGTCTCTCCTCACCCTGGGCTGCCATGGATGCAGGATGGGGCAGGAGAGAGCCTAGTGTGCAGACGGGGCTCCTGGGGGGCACAGGTAATGCTGCTCCCCACTTCATCGTCCTCATGACTCCAGCCTTAGGAACTGGGTAGTATGGGGGGGGCACGGGGCCTACTCCCTTCTCTGCTATTTCCAGTCCCTGGGCCTGAGGGCCCAGCACAGAGGGGGTTAACGGCCCTGGCACCTTGGCAGGGAACTGTCACCAGGAGCCCTGACTGGCCTGATAATCCAGGCTGCCTATCTCTTTCACAGCAGCTGTGAAGCAGACAGGTTGTCCTGGCAGGCAGGGAGGGAGGTAGGGCCCGGCTGATGGCGGGAAGGATTTGAAGGAGGGAGGGACCAGGCTCCCTGGGGATCCTTTCCCACCTAACAAGTACTTTCAGGACTGCAACTGGAGACAGGAGTGGTCATGGCCCAAGTCTGGACAAGGAGGTTCCCGCCGGCTCGGAGAACATGAACTGGGAGTTGATGAACAGACTTAGGGAGGTGTTAATTGGAAAATCTCTATTTCTGACTCAATCTGTACCCAGGCAGGTACTCCCTTTCATGTGAGTGAGCACACATGTCCGTGGGTACGTGCCCCGTTGGGGAGGATGAGTAGGGGAAGCCCCATAATAAAGCCAGAAGAAAAGGAGCCTGACATTTGTGAAGTTCCTATGATATATGAGCCAGGCTCTAGGTTAGAAATTTTTACCTCTACTGTATTACTTAACCTGCACAACAATCATGGAAAAGAAGGCATTTAAAGCCCGTTTTACTGAGAAGGAAGCCAGGATTCCAAGAGCAGAGCAGGGCCCAGGCCCACGTGGTAGGTAGTGGTGGAGCCCGGGCTCTGACAAATCCAAAGCTGTGCCTTTCCTTTCTGGCTGTGAGTCTGTGCTGGGCAGGTGGTCTAGAAGAAAAACAAAAACTCTCAGGCACAACCCCTGAACCATGCAGCCTGAGGCTCTGATTCAAGCCAAAGATGACCTGTGATTCCAGGGCACGTGAGCTCCATGTGAGGGTCTGGCTGCAGGAGGTCAGAGAAAGGAGAGGGGATTATTGCAGGGTTGGAGTGTGTAGTGGAAGAGGCTCAAAAAGGAATCAGATGGGTGGGAAGACGTAAGGAAGTGGAAGCAAGAAAGGAATCTTCACATCATGAAGGAGCTCCCCACACCTTCTTTCATTCACTCTTCCCAAGAATCTTGTGAGGTACTGTGGGGACAGAGCCAGGAGTGCAGTTTACAGGCTCTTGGCCTCACGTGGAAAGGTGCTCACTCGGGTAGTAAATGACCATCAACTGATTGGATGGCCATCAGCTGTGGCTAGTTGGCTGTCAGCTGTAACCAGTGAGCCATTGGCCACTAATATAACTGCCATGGTTATGCTAGCAGCAAATGGGGGCTGGCAAGAAGATGGTGGCAGAGCTAGCAAGAGTGGGTTGCAGTTAGCAAGTAGGGTTGGTTGGCAGAGAAAAGTGGACTGCAGGTTGCGGATCGTGTGGCTCCTGCTTCCTGTGTCTCCAACCCAGCCACCAGAGAGACTATAGTGGTATGACTCCCCTATCTATGGCTCCCAGGGTGTTCCTTTTTGGCCTCACCATATCCTGCGTTCTTATATGGGGAGCAGGAGCTGAGATCCTGCATGACACCCTGCATGACAGGTACGTATTGTTGTCATCCCCATTTGAAAGACGAGGAGACTGAGGCTCGGAGAGATGAAATAAGCAGTATGCTCAGAATCACATTACTGGTAAGTGGCAAAACTCGGGTCTAATTCCGTTGGCTCTGAAACTCAAAAGGGCCCCACAGAGATACTCACAAAATCAACCTCCTTCACAGCAGGTTTGTGCACAGAGCCTGGGGTCAAGAGTCTGGACGGCAGAGTTGTCATCCTGCCTCTTTTCCAGATTTACTGTGTGACTCAGGGCCACACAGTTCCTCCAGGACCCTCAGTATCTCTATTACAAAACTGGCATGCAGTTATCTTTTGGAGTTGGATGGACATTGGCAAAGCCCCCAAGGAAGCATTGTTAGGAACCCACTGCATCTGGGTTCATTGATCAACATGTACACTTGCTCGTGGGGCTAAAAGGCATAGAAAGTGTAAGAGCTGAGTCCTTGCGCACACGTTGGGCACTGTCGGCAGGTCCGTATCTGTTCAGTATAAGACATCTTTCCTTTTCCTCTTAGCTTTTTGTTTTCTTTTCTGTAAGGCATCTTCTGAGCACCTCCCAGAATAAGGCCTGTGAAGGGTGTCGGGGCCACAGAGAAGAATCAGACAAAATGCCTGCTCATGGAGTAGTTTGGGACAAGTCAGGGACAGATGGAATTCTCACAGCGTGATGAGGAAAACAGCAGGTTCAAAGCCTGGACATAGTGGGCAAGTGTCAGGGGGGGTCAGGAGAAGCTTCACAGGCTAGTCACGAGGACACCAAGGTGGGATAACAGGCAATCACCAGCAGTCATCTCTGACAAACCCCCTAGATGTCAAGCTCCAATCTATCACCTGGAGAGAAAGGACAAGAACAATTTTCCAGCTTTTCGTTTTCACGTCTCTTAGGCTCCTAGAACCACACCAGACTCTTGTTTTGGGTCCTGTGTGTCTAAAGCAGGAGAGCAAAAACATCCCAGAACTTCTCAAAGTCCTTGGTGGTTTCAGGATGAGCTTTTCTGCCGACTGTTCTAAGTGAGACATTGAATGACCACATAATTTGGCCTTCTTTTCTTTGTACAAAACTGCCAACTTCACGAAACTTAGTAAGACAGCCAAGAGGAAATTAAGAGTAATTTTACTTGCTGAATCTATTTTTGTATGTGTATCTCCATGTGTTATCTGTCTATTGTGGGCAGCGTACATGTGTACTGTGTGTGTTCTGCATGTTATGTGTGTATCTGCACATCTGTGGGTATCTGTTGCTGTCTTCCTCTTAGGGTCCTAGGTTCCCTGATGCTGGGAGGGGGACAAAACCCTGAGGCTTTGGATGATTTGCTCCCCTTCTCTGGGCCTCAGTTTCCTCTCCTATATACGTGAGGGACTTGAACTCCATGATTTTTGAAGCACTCTTGCAGATCTGATCATCTTTAACTTCATCATTTGTCATATGGTATAAGGACTTCATCCAAAGAAGGTGTAAATAAGAGTCAAGGGCTTAAGCAGCTGCAGTGGCAGGGATTGGAATTAGACTTGGATGGATAAGGTCCCAGACCAGCCCACCCTGACCCCAGGAGAGCCATGAAGTCCCTGGTCTGAAGCAAAAGCTGTTAGAATGCAAGGCTGGACCCAAGGTTCCCAAGATTGTGTTCCCCACCACCGTGCTGGCCAGGCCGGAGGCAGAGTCTCCATGTGACTTGCAGAAAGGGAGGATTCCCATCCTCACTCCCCTTAGGGTTCTCAGGAGGCAGAGGGATTGAAAAGCAGCCATCCAGGAGACAGCCCTGGGCGGGAAGTGCCTTCAAGTCCTACTGGGGCCCCTGCTGGCTCCTGATAAGCAGAAGGGCCCCCGCCCTGATAGCTGCCAGCCTGCTTATCAGGGTCTCCAGACCACCCCACCCAGGCTGAGACTCTCCTGCAGTCCACACCCTGATCACAGCCCCCTCCCCCTGGGCCAGAGGCTACAGCCACAGGATCTCTGGTGGCTGAGATATCTCTCCTCTACCTCCAGGACCCCTGGGTTCTGTCTACTTCTACCTTTGGACCTGGCCCCCAGGGATTAAGCAGAAGCCTGCGCAGGGCATGGCCTGAAGTTTGGCCCTGGTGCATAAAGCCTTTACTGTGGTGAAGCAGCCTGAACCATCTGTGGAGTCTCTGAGTAGAGGTGGCCTGGCAAGAGGGGTCACAGGACAGGAAAGGGGGATGCAGGGGGGCAAGACCAGACATAATGATAATTCCTCACTTGGTTAGAGCTCCTGGATTTAGAAAATTTTCTCACCCATATTTCTCACTTCATTCTTACAAGTTGGTGAGGTATGTATTACCACCAAAGCTCAGAGAAGTGTCACTTTACCCCAGTCACAGTTAATAAGTGAGACAGAGGAAAGGAAGAAAGGAAACTGACATAGGTTCTACACAGGCCAGGCTCTGATCTGGGGGTTTGAGATGAGTGCAGTTAAAAAACAAAATTCAAAATAAATAAATAAATAAATAAAAATAATAAAAATCAAAACAAAACAAAGCAAAAAACAAAATTCAACCAAGTAAATCTGAAGATCTAATTGGCATTAAGCAATTCATGAGTTGCCAGCATCTCTACCAACTACCAACTAGAAATGCACTGTGAGAGGTTGTACAAAATGGACTGTTCTTATAGGAAGAAGGGTCAGGCAAAGAGCTATTAACAAAAGAAGGGATTATTTCTGGGCCTAGACATTTGGGGTAAGGGGAGGAGAACAGAACAGGAAAGGGTTTTTATCATGCAAATTGCCTCTTCTTCCTAGGAGGGATGGAGAGGGCCCACATGACAGATTACCTTACTGGTGCTCCACCAGAAAATTCCAGACTGGTTGATTAGTATTACATTTCTGGGAAAGGTTGAAACTGCAGTTAGCTAAGGTATGAGATCTAGGTTTGGTATCTTGGGCTTTTAGCATGGGTGATGTCATTTTGGGCCCGTGATTTTCTCTTTTACAGTGCTCACACCATTCTTATAACCACCAGGAGAAGGGTATGGACAGCTCCCCGTTTACATTTGAGGGAATTGAAGCTGTGAGCACTTGGTCTAAAGTCACAGAGATGGATGCGGTGGAATGGGGACTGTCTGTCACTCAAGGCCTGTTACCTCTAAACCTGGCTCTCTCAATGGCCTGGAGCTGCTTTCAAGAATATTCCATGAGCTTCTAGATGCTCAACAACAGGCCTCAACTGTGGCCTTCAGTGAGCCTGTGGGAAGGGGGGTGAGGTAGATTAACTTGTTTGAACCCCTTCTGTGGGCCAGCACTAGCAGTGTGCTAAGTGCTGTCACAGCTCTGTGAATTGGGGATTGTTATTGTTGCTATTTTTAAAGGAGAACAGGGACGGTCCAAGAGAGAAAAATGATTTGCCAGAGAGAGCTACACCTTTGTCCGTTTGCCTTCCCAAGCCAAAGACTCTCTCCTCCCTCATATTACACTGGGCTAAGCTCCATGTCAGTCATTTGACATGAATGTTTATTTAGTTACTACTCTGGGGTAGAGATACATCGGTGAATAAACCAGACCTTCATGATTATTTGCTTAACGTGAATAATCACACAAATAAATGAGCCCATAGCAGGGGGAGTTAACTAAGGGAGACTTCCCTGCAGAGGTGACAGAGATCTGAAGAGGAAATAGGAGCTAACTAGACAAGAAAGGAGGGAAGATCATTCCAGAGGGAACAGCATGTGCCAAGGTACTGTGGCAGCAGGAAATAGAACACCTCCAAGGAACAAACAAAACGATGGGTCTCTCCTCCCACTCCCGGATCCTTACCTCATCTGCCCCTGCAGGAGGGGTGTAACTGCCTCCTAGCACACAGACCAGACTGTCTAGGATAGGGGGAGGGGAGGAAGCAGAAAAGCAGATGTGCTCCCCAGAATGGGGGTCTAAATAACAGAGGCCTTGCTTTGAGGAGTCTCTACCCTAAGAGTCTCACCATCCTGAGAGGCAGAGAACCAAATACTGCCAGGCTCTTATTCTAAGTGCCTTGATCTCTGAAGGACAGCCTGCCACCCATTCTTATGCTGGCTCCACAAGAGTTTAGGATTCAGCTGCTCTCAAATCTCCCAGCAGAGGACCCTCCAACCCACGGGACCTTGCCGCCTTGGCATGGCAGAGCTGAGCGAGGAGTCTGCGTGCCTAGGTCTGACCTTGGGCTCAGCATAAAGGGGACTGAAAATTTAGTCCAGAGCTTGTCCCAGGAAACCAGGACCCTCCCTGCTTTGTAGAGATTCAACTAACAGTCCTATCACCACCAAAAAAAAAAAAACTCCCCCAGGGCTCTGACCAGCAATTAAGCCCTGAAGGATGGGGTGAAGCTGTTCTTTCTCCTTTTCAGCTGAGCAAATAGATGGCCAGCTTCATGGGAATGGGAGCGAAGGCTTAGCAAGGTTCATAGAGGAGAATGTGAGAAAGGGCCGGATAGGGAGAGGGACCAGTGACCCTCCTTCCCAGGAGTCCCGCAGGGAAAGGGTTAAGAGGCAGGGCCTTCTAGAACCTGGGATACTGCCCCACCCAGGGGAGGGGCCAATGGATTAAAAAGCGAGCCCTTAGAGTGAAGAGGCCAGGAGAGAGGCTCTCTACCTTCCCCATATGCAGTTCCTGCTCCAGGTAAGTGGCCCTCCTCTGGGTCTGTCTGTCTGTCTGTCCGTCTGACCAGAGGTAACCTTGTGCCTCATTAGGTGAGCTCTGGCTTAACTCTGGCGCTGGGTCCCTAAGGTGATCGCAACAGATCCCTGCTCTGCAGGGTTCTTTGGCCAGTCCCCTTCCCCTAACCCCCTTGGGCTGCTCTGGACCATGGAATGAAGACACTGGCCCAGGCGCTGTGGAGCACAGACAGGGAGCTCTGTGTCCAGCCCTAAGCTGTCTCGCTTTGCCTCCAGCCCCTGGCTTTCTCTGCCTCGCGCCCTATGTCCCCTGCAGGGCCCTGGCTGGGATATCATCATATACTGTAAGTTTGTGATGAGACACTACAGTATAGATGATGTACTAGTCCGGGTACCCCCAGCTCTGGAGCCTGACAAGGACGGCAGAAGATGGACGACGGCAGAGCATGCAGCAAGGCAGAGGCCTCAAGCCCACCGCACTCACCGCTCAGCTGCCACAGCCTGTCACAGCCTGCCGACTGCCGGGGCACTTGGGAATGGCGAGGAAACCGTTACCATTACTGAGTTTAGTAATGGTAACGGTTCTCTTGCTGCACCCAGAAAACGTGCCAAGGAAAGAGCTCAGGACGCTGAAGCAGACTACTGGAAGGGAGGGAGACCCAGCTCAGACAATGGGGTGGGGGTAAGGGAATTGGGTAAGTTTTCTCTTTCCTGTTCTAAAGAAATAAAGGTGAGAACCAGAATGCTTGTCTTTTAACTTTATTAGCATCCAAGAGGGAAGGGGTGTGAGGGATCAAGGACTTGGGGAGCAGGTGGGAGGCATTATCTCACTCAGGACACGTGTGTCCTTCCCCGGCTTCGAGGTGGAGGGTCTGAGGGTAGAGGCGTAAAAGATCTGTCTGCGAATAACTGGTAACTCAGGGAGAAACGGTGGGCCCAATGCTAAGTGGAAGCAGGATGGCACTGCTCCCACCAAATGGCCAGGAACTCCCTGGGAACTGAGCTAAGGTAGGCTCCTTCCTCCAACACGAGACACGGCTGCGCAGGGGCTGTGCAAATGAGGCAAGCCACACCAGCCCGCAGTTAGTGTGCCAGCCCCAGGCATGGGGCAGTCCTAGTCAGTGGCTCCTGCCAGACGCTTGGACTGGGATGTCCTGGGAGGGATAGCAGAGGGTGGTCAGTCAAGGAGCTTCACAGAGAGGCGGAGCTGAACCTCACAGAGGAAGATATCCATCAGGTCTCGGCTGGCCTCCTCGGCAATCTGGGAGATGAGGTGCCCCTTCGGACCAATCAGGATCTTCTGCGGGTGGGACAAAAGAGGAATGTGAGCCTGCTCTCTGGGCTCCCAAGCATTGGGGGAGGACCCCTGCCTAAGAGAGTCCCTCCAAGCCCAGCCCTGCTCACCACATGAGATTCTTTGGGCACCAGGAGCTTCTGTACGATGACCAGCTCCCCACTGGGTCCTTCTTCCCACACAACTGTTCTCTGCACACGGAAACATGATTCGTCAGGCAGGCCCATACCCTTACCCCTCTGGGACCCAGCTGTCCTGCTGTGGGTGTGCGCCGGGTGGAGGGCCCCAGATCCCTTCACTGGGCCTGTACCTGCTGTACACTGTAGGGCACCTCCTGGGGCAGGTGCTCCAGGAGCTTCTCTCGGATGATGTTGGCACAGATCTCCTCAGGCATCTGGCTGGTGAGGACTTCGCTGTGGAACTCCCAGGGCCCTGGCCGCGCCTGTGCCAGGAGGTATTGCTGTGGGCACAGAGGGAGTATGTGAACCCGTCAGTCCCAACCAGGGCTTCCTACTCGCTCTCACTTCCAGGAGGAACTCTGAGGCTTGTCTTCACGCGACAGAAGCCCAAGCCTGACCTTTAGTGTTTTCACATCCTCCTGGCTGAGGGCTGACAACATGAAGATCTCCTGGAAATGGGGCCAGCCAATTCTCTGTGGGCTTCCCACAGACTGTGTGTTTGGATCCTTCGTTGCTGGGCTGGGGCAATGGGTGCCCTGCTGTGAGCGGAAGGCCTGCCTTATCTTGAGCTTCTTGCCATTGACCACACCTTCAGTGAGGGCTGCCGTGAGCTCCAGGAGAACTCCCTTCTGCTTCAGGCAATCTACCTGGGCATGGGGGACAGGCCGAGGGGGTGTGGTCAGCGAGATGGGGGCTTTGCAGGAAAACAGACCCCTTCCTCGGGTCGGTGGTGCTCACCTTGTTCATGACAAGAACGCTGGGGACTTGGGAGAACTGGGTCAAACACTGGAGCACTTGAGGGCTGAGCTGGCTCCGAGTCCACTTGTCCGAGACATCCACGAGAACCACCACTGGAAGTTGGCAGGGTGGGGAGGAGGACAAGATATGACCACTCTCCCCGCCTACCCCCACCCAAGAACTTCCAATGGGATGGGCTCTGGCCAACCCCCACCTCCCAAACTACCAAGAACGAGAGGCCGTGACTGTATAAATTGGGCTTCAGATTCCCATCCTGAGCCTAACCCAGATCAGCAGATTCCATGCTCTTCCATGGATCTTCCAACAAAGAGAGCTCCAGATGGTGCCTGAGGGACAGACATATATAGGTCAGGGAGGGTCTTGTGACTGATGCACTCCTGATGATGGATGGAATGTGCTAAGAGGGTTTCCCAGCCCCTGTGATGGAATCTCCCCACCCCCTCTTCAAAACCTTTTCCCCTACGAGCCTTGTTTCCACAACTATTACCTTTTCTGTTTAACAGGGCTGATGAGGCCAGGTGTGTCAAGTAGAATCTAAAACCAGGAAAGAGAGATGCCTAGACCCCAGACCCCAGGAGGAAAAGAGTATGACTGGGGAGTGAAAGGCCACCCTCCCTGTCAGAAGCCTGCCTCCGCCACTTCTTAGCCAAGCTGACTAGATCTTTACTCTCCAGCTTTGTTTTAATTCTAGATGGGATCCAGGAGGAAGGCGCTGACTGTGAATATATGGAAGCGTAGGAAGCAGTAAAGAGGAAATGAGACCTTTCTGATTAGGTACCAGAGGGGGAAGGTACAGAGAGTACTGCTCCAGGCCTAAAGGAAGAGGAGACCCTCTTTCCTCAGAGAAATGAGTCTAAACGTCATTTTCTTCATGTCTAACAGTAAGGGAAGCCCTCTTAGCGACCCCCTCTGTCCTGTTGCAGGTACGCACCACCTGGGCCTCCTTCTCTGTGATGACCCCCAGAGCTTGGCAGCGAGTGGTGTGCACCTTCTTGGAGACAGGAAACACCTGCCAGGAACACAGAAGTCCCAAGTGAGGTCCCAGATCTTTCTAAGACAATCGATGAAGAGATGAAAAGGATGTGTATGTGTGGGGGGTGGGGGGGCAGTCAAGGATATAGCATACTTTTCGGCCCAGCAGCTGGTTGGAGAGTGTTGACTTCCCTGCATTCGGGGCACCAAGGAGGACCACTCGTAGGACCCGGGGGTTCTCAGGCATATCCGGATGATGGACCAAGAGGAGATCCTGCTCATCTGTGTTTGGGGGCAGGAGGGGAGAGAGAGCACAATCTGGATCCTGTGAGGTACACAGTCCTACCCACCCACAAAGGGAGTAGGGATACAAGATCAATATACCAGGTTGAAGCCGAGACCTGGCTTTGAGACTTAGTTTGTCAATTAATTAGTTTATATGACTTTATCAAGCCCGCTAACCTCTCTAAATCCCTTAATTTTCTTATATGTAAAACGGAGATGATATTAATGGTACCTACTTATAACCTTCTTTTGACAATTGGCAATTGTGTAAAACCACTCAGCACAATGCCTAGCACTTTAACACTCAATTACTCTGTGGAATTGCACGATGTAGTTGTGCATGGTAAATATATGTACATGCGTGAGTATAGCCAGACCAGACAAAGCCAGAAATTCCTCCCGCCTGACTATCTCACCCAGCTAAGATTGTTATGAATGCTTTCTGAAAGTATTAGCTCCTTATGACATTGCACTGCAATTACCAGTTTATGTGTCCAGCCTCCCTACCAGATTCTAGTCTATACTACTCCCTACCAGAAAAGAGGGTGCGATATCCCAGGTGTAACTCAGTGTCTTGCCAAGGAGATGAAGCACTTGTTGGATGAGTCTGCTTCCCATGTGGGGTCAGAGACCCACAACTCTGCCTAGCCTGTGGCTCTTCAACCTCAGACTCTTTGTGAGTGTCTCTGGTTGTGATCAGATGGGTTCCCTCTGGTTCACAAACCCTTAGAACCTGGTTTTTCTCTCCTGTGAGTTCCTTCACTGCTCGACTCTCTCGAGGCCTTTATTTTCTGTAACACAGGGCCAAACATGCTATCCCCAGACTGATGGGGAGTTTCCCCGACACGGGACTTTCAGTGATAAAAACCGTCCAGGACAAAGCTATCTGGGCCCTTTACCTCTGTGCATGGACACGGCGGGGACGCAAGGAGTCAACGAACTGTCAGGCTGAGAGATTCCGAGAAAGCGGTCCAGAGCTGAGTTCTGGCCATAACGCCCAGAAGCCGAGGCCAGGAGGGGCCCAGAGAAAGCGGCGCCCGCGACACAGGACACGCACCTCCGCTGACAGCCCAAGAGCGACGGGAACCGGGTCGCCCACTCTCTCGCACCGACAGGGCCCAGCGGCCCAAACCCTAACACAGTCCGAAGGAGCGCAGCCCCACGACGGCCCGGGGCAGCCATTACGGCCGCAAGGCACTCCGGGAACTGACCGGGAACGCACCTACGATTGGTCGGAGCGGCGGAAGGGCGAGCGAGCAGGAAAGAGCTAGATTGGCCCAGAGAGCGGAGACACACGCGACGTAGGAGGTGGGATGCGACAGAAACTATTCTGGAGACTAGCCAAGGCCAAGGAAAGGGGAAAATGAGTATTTAGAGTGTGTGAGCATGATAATCGTTTTGGAATCCTATACACATCGTGTTTTCTTCTCTTGCCAAAGTTTTGTAAAAGGCCCTTCTAGCCCTACCTCCGGCAAGACTACATCTCCCACGAGGCCAAGCGGCAGAATCGTTCTCTTAGCGCCAGCCTTCACGCAGCTGTAGAAACCGGCGTATCAAGGGAGTAATGGTCTTGGGGGGGGTGGGGGGGAGGGAGCGGGCACTATTCGGCTGGTCCCCTTAAGAGTCATTTTAGTCCTCTCCAGCCTTAGACTTGCAAGATCCTCTCGCAGCTCTACTTTGGCTTGGCCTAGCGGTCCGGCAGCGGCCTCCAGTGGTCTGCACTTCAACTTGATGCGAGCCTGCTGTAAGGAGTGGTCCGTGGGTCGGTGTTTCCAATGTACCGTAGTAGCCAACCCGGGTTTCCCTCCTATAAACCTCGGCTGCGATCTCCTCCCTGAAGTAATTCCTTTCTGGAGAAAAAGCAGAGGGTCTGCAAAGCACGAAGCCGTGTAGTTACCTAGAATCTCCCAAGACTGCCTTAGCGGCCTCAGGAACTTGATTGACCTATATGTAGCCTAAAGCTCTCTTCATCCTTTGAAACCTGTCAAACTCTTGAAATTGAGAGATAAATGAACAAAACGGACAAAATTTTCCATCACTTGCGTCCTGTGTGTGTGCGTGTGTATGAGAGAGAGAGAGAGAGAGAGAGAGAGAGAGAGAGAGAGAGAGAGAGAGAGAGAGAGAATTAGTGACCTGACAGGAACAATTTCAGTAGAGCGGTCCTAAATGGAGGGGGTTTAGGAGAGAGGAGAGGAATTAAGGATAACTGGAATATATATAGAATATATATACAACTCTTCTCAGAGGAGCAGAGCAAAAGGGAGTGGGAACAGAAGAGGAGAGAGGAGTGGCGTTAAGAGATGGTTTTCTTTTCTTTTTTAAGATGGGAGATTTTGTGTTTATGGCAATGACCCAGTAGAGAGGGAAAAGTTGATGACAGAGAGGGGAGAATTGTTGGAAGATGGTGAGACTCAACTGGCCAGGCTGCTATAGGAATGGAGGCTGACTGTCCAGAGAAGCTCTGAGTGACGCAAGATTGACAGAGCCTGGGCAGCCAAATACACTGATGGTTTGCAAATGGTGCCAGGCTCCACTTTTCAGACTTCCTGCTCTGTTAGTGGAAGGAACAGCCTTTTTGGAACATGATATTCAGGATGTTCTTTGGGCACCCATCTGCCCAAAGAACATGATGCCATGAAATACACGACAGCTAGCAGTCAGAAAAATATGAATCTTTCCTGGACAGTTAGGTGAGATGTCATTTCAACTGCAATTAAGGTGAAGGGAAATTTCAGGTTAAACAGTGGATGAAGAATGTAATTACATAAATGCAAAATCATTCAAGGAACACATACTAAATACTACAGTTCTGGCAACAGATAACATTGTGGAAGAAACCCAGGGATGACACAAAAATGAGATGAAATGAGACAAAGTGCCTTGTTCATTCTCTTTCTTTCCACAGAAATTTTCCCTCAAAGGATATTGTGGGGGAATTTTGTATTTTGTGAGATTAGGAGAGGCTAATCAAATGAAACAGACGGCCTCGAGGCCTCGATTCATATCTCAGCCTGCCACTTATTAGCTGTAGGCGTTTGGATAAGTTCTTTAAACTCTCATCTGTAAAATGAAGAAGATGATAATAAACATATCATTGTTCATTTGAATCTAGGACTTAGAGCAATATAGTCTCTCAATACATTTTCCTGTCTTAAGGCTACTTGTTTTGCCCCTTCAGGAATCTTGTTCCATGAATTATTCTTTCTTTTCTGTATAGACAATTTCTGTACTGTAGTCCTCTTATCAGCATTTATTTAAATAAATGCTAATCTCTTCCATCTGAAAAGCAAAAAAATCTTCCCTGACCTCAAGTCCTTTTCCAACTAGGTATCATTATAGCTTACTCACTAAAATAGTGCAGCGAAGATAGTGGAGAGAAGCAGATGGATTCCAGATATCTAAGGGCACAGAGTCAGGGAGAGATGGTGCTTAAAACCCTCCAATGGCCTCCTCTTCCAACTAGATTAATCCAAAATCCTTGCATGCATTGAGCCGTTTACTTCCAAAAGCTTCAGCCACATTGGTTTTCTTTCCATCTCCTGAATATACTAAGCTCATTTCTGCCTCATAGTCTTGACACCTGTTACTCCTCCCTCCTGTGTTTTAGTTTTGACTTCTGCTCCCCATTCAGGTCTCAGTTTAAATGTCACTTCCTTAGGCTTTTCCTCACAGTATTTATCACTACCTGCAATGGTCCTATTGCAGTGCCTGGAATGCTGTAAGAGGCTCCTCAGGGATCTTCATGGTCTTCGATCTTATGAACCTCCTCATGGCCCCAAACTGACCAAGTCACTCCCTTGCTTCACTGCCCTCAGAATAAAGTACAAACTAATTAACGGGTGTCTGGTTTACTTTGCCTGTCCCATCTTTTGTCATCCCACTCAGTTGAATTTTTTCCAGCTCAACTGAATTTTTTTCAGTCCCCTAATGACCTGGTATTCCCTTTCACTTCCAGGTCTTCCCATAGACTGTTTCTTCCAAGACTGGTTAAATTCTCTCATAAGGCCCTTTCTTTTTCCCTCCTACGGGGTGTGTGTGTTTGTGTGTGTTATATAGTGTGTATATATATATATATATATATATATATATATATATATATATATATATATCACTACTGTATCTCCACCTAGAACAGTGTCTTGTACATAGTGAATGTTTAGCAGATTTTCATTCAATGAGTGACTACATTACATCTTTGTCTGGATTGGCTTTCCCTTTGTGGTGTCAACATGGTTGCAGCAGTTTCGGATACTACATCTTCTGACATCCAGTTTTAATGGGAAAGAAAAACAGACTCTCAGAAAATAATTCTTGTGCGTATTTGGCTCTGTCTGGGTTATTTGCCCATCCCTGAAACAATCCTTGTAACTTAGGAAATGTTATATGCTGATTAACTTGGGAATGGGTTGTGTTCATCCATATGGTCTGAAAAAGAAGTAACGGTGGTACTCTGATTTTTATTGTATATAGTGAATGAATGCTTGGCAGGAAAAAAGTCTACTATTCTGCCCTTGGTAAGAAATTTAAGTAGGGAGATGGCTCAGGAGACCCTCCTGGTGCAAATATAAGAAGCTATGCTGTCATCGTATAGATTCCAGCAGGCCTTCCCAGGGGCTGCATGTAGTAGTAGGGCTAGGAAAACACAGTTCCCAGAAGCTTCAAGGTCAGCTATGGCCTTCTTTTTAGTCATCCATTAATCAGAACATATTGTCAATATTAATTCTTCTTCCTTTCTGGCTTTGCAATTACCCTGAGGTGCCAAATGCGCTCTCATTCCAAAGGGTAATACTTTTGCAAGTAATGACAACTCTTCTATGCCAGGAACTAACCTCTGGGATTGATCCTAGGCTCCACCCACAGGATATCCTGTTTACTGCCCACCACCTGCTCTGCTAGCTATTGTATTTTATGCTATATATGTCAAGATAGAATTGCCTAGGTGGGAAGCAATTCATGCATGAAATCTACATCTTTGTGTAAATTTGCTTTTCTAAGGATGGGATTATGCCAATTTATACACCGCACAGCAACATATAGCTCTGTATGTAAAAGTCACAAACATCTGATGAGAAAAAATCCTCAGTTACCCAGGTGCTTCAGGGAATAACCCTTAGGTTTCTTAGTGACTTGAGAATTCCATTATGTGCATTTGTATATATCTTCTCGCCTCTTTTTACAGAATTAGTAATATTAGTAACAAGCAGGCCGTATTGCCTCCAGCATCATTGTGATATTAGGTTGGTGCAAAAGTAATGCGGTTTTTAAAAGAAAAAAAAAACTGCAAAAACCACAATTACTTCTGCACCAACCTAGTAACTTCATTTTCAGCATATACCTTTACTCTAGGGTCTATTCTTGCTTCTTTACAAAAATGAGGGAAATTTTCCTTAATCTAAGACTAGGAGTTCAAATATTCAAATCAGATACTGGGATCAGGCCTAGAAGTAGAAGAGAATTTAACCTTTCACAGAAAAAATATGGAACTTTTCCTTCTCCTTTTGCTTCTCTTCCTTTTTTCTTTTTTTTTCCTTACATTATATCTTGGTCCCTATCTCTCTAAATTCTGAATTAGGGGAGACTGGGCTGAAGGTGGGCTGGAAGCGTCCTGGTGACAAGGGGAGATTAGTTCTGTACCTTCTCTTCCCTTTGACTGCTGTGCATTGTCTGTAGCTTTCAAGTTTGTGTAGTTCAAGTCCCAGGACTCAATTGAACCTGGTCTCTTGTTGGGCTAACCAAGGCAGCACAGTGGTCTAGGGGCTGATAGTCGGGCTTCCTTGTGCTAAAGTTCTGGTTTTCCTTTACGAGTTTGCAAAAGGGTCAGGCTCCACAGTGAGAGCTGGAAAGTAGGGGATTATTAGCTTGCTAATTCCTCAGTGGCACATGAGATGCCTGGAACATTTTCGCCCAATAAACAGTATGCTTCTGATAAACGGACTGAACTTAGCACTGTGTTACAATGCACTCCAGATGCAGTCACCTGCTGGACAAGGTCCCCGGTGCTTCTGAATATCTCCTGGCCAGTAGTGTATTCTAGGATGTCAAAGTTGCCTCATACACAATTACCTCCAATGCACTCTAGATGTGATCGTCTTCTTGAAAGAAACCTAAATTTATTATTAGTGGTCACCTCCGAGCACCTGAATTCAGGCCTTTAAGGGCAAATGAGATCCAGAATCCTGAAAGTGCCATTAAGTCTATGGCCCCTTATGAATCTAAGAGTTTAGTAACCTAGGCAAGGTATTCCAGAGGCCTCAGCCCTGAGGCAGCCGCCAGAGCCTTTAAGCTTAACAAGTCCTCGAGGCCAGCGGCCATGTCCACTTGAGACCCGGGGGTCCAGGGAATCAGGCACTGAAGAAGACGCCCCCGGAGCGGACTGCGCAGGCGCAGGCTGCCCGAGAGGGCCCCGGCACGCCAGGCTGCGCAGGCGCAGGAGCCGCTCCCGGCGAGTCCCGACGGCGGCGGCGGCGATTGAGGGGCTGGGGCGTGGAGCTGCTGTGGCGGCGGCGGTCGGCAACCGAGCAGCCATGAGGGCCGGGCCCAGTCACCGACAGTGAGTGGTGGTGGAAGGGGTTTGGGCGACGGGAGGGAAGCGGGGTTGGCTTGGAGGAAGGATACTCGGACTTGGGCGGGGGGGTTGGGCTCTGTCAGAGGCGAAGGGGCGTGGGGGAGGGACAGTTTGAGTTGATGACGAGAGAATTTGGGTCATGGGTGGGCAGATCGTCGGCCCCAGGGCTGGACAGCTTGTCAGAGGAAAGGGTATGCGCGCTGCAGAGTGAAGGAACCCACGGCAGGGAGAGTGTCCCGCGCTCCCCCGTTTGTCATCGTCCCTTCCCCCAGGACCTTTCGGTCGCCTCTCCCTTTCCGCTTCTTTCAGAGAATGGTCGTGGGGGGAGGGTGGTGGAGGATGAAAGCCCTGCTGGAGCTAAAGAAGCCAACTCTGATCCAGGCGGGGAAGGGCCGGTCGCCCGGACTAAAAGGCTACTCTGGGTAGAGAATGGAAGTCGGGAGCCCTCTGTTTAAAGCTGGGAGAGATCTAGAGAAAAGAGCTAGGGGCTTAGAGTCTGACAGTTTCGAACCCACGTCCATCACTGAAAAGCTGATAGATAGATAATCTTGGGCAGGTCCCACTTAACCCTTCTGAACTTCTGGAAGATGTAGGGCGTAAATGGGCTATTGCAGGCGTCATGCATGTGATTGAGATTGCTTATGGAAATTGTAGATTATTAGTACTAAGCTGATGTTACTGTATCACTAACAGTGTTACTGGTTTTTAGGTCTTACCGTTATTAGTGGAATGACTGATTTCTTTGTCAAGGCGAAGCATATTGTTTGTGAAACCTCAGTAGGCACATAACGTGCTTTCTACCTACCGTAGCCGGACCATCAGCTCTGATGCGTCTTTTGGAGCAAAAATTAATGTAAGGCCCGGTGTTATGTTATATTAGACTGGGTCTTATAATAAAATAAGCCTGGGTCTTATGTTAATTTTTGTTCCAAAAGACGCATTAGAGCTGATGGTTTGGCTAGGTCTTATTTTCGGGGAAACAGGGTGGGCCCAGCAGATGATGTGCAGAAATACCAGTTTGTTCTGTGATGTGACAAATTAGCCATCAGAGTTGTGTGGGAAAAATACCCCAGTCTCAGGCATTTTCACAAATGGTATGTAGCTCCTTATCCAAGAGGAAGGAAATAAAGAAAGGAGGGCCAACCTGTTAAATGCTTTCTGAACATAGCTCACTCAGGTTCATTCTTTTGTAACATAGTTAATACTAATGTGCTTTATAATGAGCTGAGAAAACTAGTTTGAGACAAGCTGGAAGGGCTGCACAGTGAGGGATGTGCAAATACAATTTGTTATTTTTAAATTGTACAAAGAGCTTTTCTTTACAAAGGGGTCTCTGGTTGCTCTAGGGCCCTGTCTCTGTTTTAGAGGTCAGATAAGCACAGAGCAGCAGCTTTTCAGCTCCACTTTTTGTTATTCTGGAACTTCCAGTGTGGAGCGTCAGAGAAAGACCTCTGTACAAGAGCCCAAGAGGAGGCTGGTTCTTTCTAATGGGCTGAAGGAGCACTTCTGAGGCTTTGTTATGTTGTTCTTGTTGTTTAGGGTAGACAAAGCAGAGGACAGAGTTAAACTGTGCTGCCAGAGAGAGAAGATGGCTTTCTGGCCACAGCTTTTGAAAGAGATGTGAAATTCCTTTCAAAAGGATAGAAAGAGATGACGGATGCTTCAGCTTTGCTGGCTCTGAAGATTGAGAGCTTGAAATGTTGAGGCCTTTTGGAAATTAGTGAGTGATTTGTCTTTCATCTGAGCAAAGGTAGGGAGTGGCTGTACTAGATCCTTAAAGGGTCTCAGATAAAGAAAACGAGTTATAGGAATGAGGGAAATGAACCCTAGTTGTCTTTAACTTCTCTATGTGGTAAAACGTGTTTTACCTCTCTTTCCTGAAAATGGACAGTGATACATCATTTTTAACTTGGCTCTCCCAATAAATTCTCTGACACCGATTATTCTTTTTTAGAGGCTAGTTTGAAAAAGGAAGCATTTGTCACTGTTGTCATAGGTCATTTACAGAATACAAATTTATTCTGTCTTTGACTATCACATGGAAGCTGAAGTAGAGGTACAGAATGTTAGAGCTGCCCTAGACATTTTATTTTTAATAATTGGATGTCTATTTTTAATTTTGGTAATGCATTTTTTCCTCTATTGGACATTTCCATCAGTTCAAACAAGTCCATAAATGCCATCCATGTTACATTAAAATGATAGAGGTTTGTTCAGCTGTGATGAGAATTTCCTGTCCATCCATTTTTCTATTCTCTTTCCTATTTGTGGTTACTTTTAAGTAGTAGATGACTGTTACCAAATGAGTAGACTTTCCCTGGGGGAGAGAAAGAGGACGGTCAGTGCTTTGATTGCCTGTTTTGCGAGCAGTCTGTCTCAAGTGGGGACCCGACATAGCAAGGGCTAAAAGAAATAAGGTTTACTAGTTCATTTTTGTTCTGATAAAGTGAAGCCTTGTTTTTAAAAAAGCATCTCAGAGCTCAGGGAAAACTTAAAAACAGTCTATTTAAAAACAAAATTATGGTGTTGTATCTCCATCTCTTTTTTACTGAGGATATTTGCTTGCAAACAGAATCATCGTTTCGTAAGAGCCCTCCTGATCTTGCCACCCATCCCATTTCTTAACTGAAGTCTCTTGTGATATTTTCACAGCTGCTAATTAATAATAGAGCACAAAGGTGTGGTTTTTTTTTTTGTCGTTTGTTTGGTTTTTGATAGCGTGCTAACAACTTTAAAGGAGGACTGACTATGAGAACATGTTAAAAAGGAAAAATAAAGAGGAGAATGTATTTAATTTAGTGAATTTGTAGGTTGGATCTGATATTTGGAGGGTAAAGAATAAAAGAATGTGTATGTAGGTTCAGAGTAGCCTTCTGAGGACCAGGGTTTGTTTACTGTGTTTAATACAGTAGTTGGCATAAAGTAATTGCTCATTAAATATTTGATGAATGAAAAAAACGAGAACCAATATGAATCATAGTCAGCAAGCGTGGGTTCAGATCTTCTGCAACTTTGTGTCTTTGAAGGAGCCTACCTGTGTAAGCTTACCTCAGTTCCTTCATCTTTAAGAGGAAGATAATAATCATACTTACTTCAGGGGGTTGTTGTGAGGGTTCAATGTTAAAATGGCCGCTGACCAGAGTGAGAGATAAGTGTGAAGTTACTGCATGTGCATAAGGTGTTTAGAATAGTACCTGATACTTGCTAAATGCTGAATAAATACTAATTATTACTGGTGTTTATTGGACTCACTTTCTGTGCCCAAATCTATGCTAGGCAAAGATGATTATGACATATCCCCTGCCCTCTGCACGTTCACAGTCCTGGTGGAGGAAACAGAAATATAACAAATATGCAAAGTAATTATAATAGGATGTAATACCTTATTTCATCAAACCTGTGGTGCCAGGGATTGTAAGGTTTACCATTATTTTACATGCCACTAAGAAGAAATGCTGCTAATGAGACTGCCATCAGTTACAAGATGTATTCTGTTTTCCGAGAAATGTGGGGGGAGTGTGTCTCAGAACTGCTGAAGTACAAGGAGTGTCCTACTACAGGGAGATGTAGCTTGTTACGATGGAAGGCTGGTGTAGTCACACAACAGCCTAGCCAACTGTCACCCCATGTCTTTCCTTAAGGAAAGAAGAGTCTGTGAGACTGTGCCTTTCTGGGTCTTTGTTCTATCCTTATGTTTACACCTTATGTCTCTCTGTCTGGTCCCCAAAAGACGGTTTGCAGCCAAAGATGGGTAAGATATCTCATGGTAGATACAACCTAAGCCAGGCGGAACCGAGTGGGGACCCCAATGAGCTGCCTTAGAAAAATATGGGAAGGGGCCTTGCCTCCCCTTCCCCCTGCCTAGGAAAAGCTGTTGCTGGCTCTGCCTTTTCCCTGGCACCTGTTTGTGAGAGAAGTTACAAAAACAACAAAGATCAGTTCTCTCCACTTAGCTCAACAGGAACTTACAAAATAAGAGACTTGACCCTTCTGACCCTGAGAAGGTACATACCTTAATTAGGACATTGTGGGACCTTGTGCTTCAGCTGTTGACTGACAAAGGGTGACTGAGATAAATATTTTTCTGTTATGTGTGAGTTTCAGAGACTGTGTATGAAACAATGTTGCTTTCTCTTGTTTTTGCATACCTAGTCAATAACACACCCCCCCCCTCGGCCCTATTCTGGGCTCCAGTCTTCTGAGACTGAGAGACCCCTGGACTTCCGGAGAGATTTAACTGCATTAAGTTTCTGTTTACAGTTTCTTTCTAAAAAACTTAACCCAAACCGCCCCTTCTCGCACCCTCACTGCCTGTGTTGCGCTGGACCGACAGGCTGGGTGCAGGTGTTGTCAGTAAAGGCCTCCTGCATTGCACCTGCATGATAGAACCTCACAGGTGGACAGTTGAGGAAGATAGGGCATTCCAAGCAGACAGCAAAGTCAAAATGGGAAGGGCATTATTGATGTGTACCACCATATGAGGACAAGCAGGAGGAGGAAATGAGCTAAGACTTTGGCAGAGTAACATTGTATCATGCAGCAGAGCAGGACAGGAAGCTTGGAACATTTTCAGAAGAGACAGCCTAATTCTTGGATTTAAACTCCTAAAATATTATAGCAACTCTAAAAACATGATTCTAATATGATATGTTGGGAAGTGAGAGTGAGTGTGAGAAGCAAAGTGGCCAGGGGAAGGGCTGCTGACCTGAGTGGGGTGTAAGTGTGAAGTCAGTACTCGTGGTGAGAGGTGAATGCAGAGAAGTGTTTCATATTTATTTCTGTCTTTTCACTGCCTGTCAAGGTCTTGATTATGTCCTTTTTAGAGCTTTGTAACTCAGAGAAAAGGAATACAACTTGAGAGGAAACATGCTAAGTTTTCTTTATTAAAGATGCATCTCCGATTTGATGACTCAGTTATAAAATTGTGATTTGGTACAGCACTGGATTGTGCTGTTTTATGGGAAAATATAGGTAATTCAAGGAGTGATAAAAGACTTATTCAGTTACTAATTTTCTGGTAACTAACCCTGAAGGCAGTAGGGAAAAATATGAAAAACTAGAAGTAACCTAAGCATGAAGTGTCTTTTCTTTTCACCAGCGAGCCAAAACTAGGCTTGAATCTCTTAAGCTTATTGGACTCTGATCTCACTGAGAAATGTTGGAGTTGATCCTTTTAGCAGTCAAGTTCAGCAGACATTGTGCTGGGCACTGGGATGTGAATGACATATCCTTGTTTTTAAAGAGCTCACATTTTGATTGGACACTCACATGAATAGTTATGAATCAGTACAATAAGTGCTATCATAGAGATCTGTACGCAGTGCTGTGGGAGTGCTGGGTCTCCCGTGGGGGCAGGAGAAGGGTGGAGGCTTCCTAGAAGAGTCGGTAGGATCTTGAAGGATGAGCTTCAACAAAAGGATTGGAGAGGGTCGTGTTTCAAATGCAGAGGACAGCTTGCACAGGGCTACAGAATTATCAGGGTGGAGACCTGCGCCTGGGCCCCTGGTTTAATGTGGCTAGATCATGGGGTATGAGGAAAGAATTGGAAGGCAGTGAGGTGAAATAGGGGTTTGAGCCCAGTTGGGGATGGCCTTGGAGAGGGGGCTCAATTTTATTTTGTAGGTGCTGGGGAGTCATGGGAGAGTTTTAAGCTAGTAAAACACTTTGTTCAAAAGTAACACCGTTGACCCATAAACAACTATTTAAGGAGAGGGGAAAGTAACACCATTGACCTTGTGGCAGTTAGATTAGAAAAGGTGAAATTGGCTGCAGGGAGACTAGTTGGTTGCGAGATTGATGAAATGATCACTTGAGATATGAAGACCTCAGTGACGTTGGTAATGGCGGAATTATAGACGATTGAAGAGCTTCTTAGGAGACTGACGAGAAGGACTTGTTGACTTTATGTTGGGTAGTGTGTAAGGGAGAAGGGGTTGTCACAGCTTGATTTGAAATTACTTGCTTGGGCACGTAAGTGGGTGGTGATGTCATTAACCATGGTAAGGAATCCAGGAATAAGAAGCTGAGACGTGGGAGGGGAAAATGAGTTTGATTTTGGTACATTCGATTTGAGGTGTCTGGGAAATCTAGGAGCAAATGTCCAGTAGGGTTCTGTTTATTTGGGTCTTGCGTTCAGTAGAAAGGTTTAGAATGGAGCTGCTGGTCTAGAAATCAGTAGGGTGTAAGTAAAAGTCCTCATGACCACCTTGTGAGTCTGGGCGCCACATGCTTTCTGTGCTGTTTGTTCACATCATCTGGAGAGATTGGCTTTATGGGAATATGACACTCAGTACCTTCTCTGCAGTGGTTCATACAATGCCGATCCTTTTCCTTATTTTTCCATTTTTTAATGTGCTATATACACTTGGCTTAAATGAACAGTTTTTAGATTGTAAAAAAGAATAAAACACAAAAAACCTTTCACCTTAATGGAAAGAATAGTATTACTTTTAATTAAATAAGGATACCATTCATGCTTAAAATAAAAGCACATACAGGTTTGTAAAATTTTCAGTGAAAGGAAATTATTGTGCCTATCAGCTGTACATCTTTTCCTGTTCTCATTGGTTTACCAGACTTAGAAAAACTGTCTTTTCTAACATGGGTTCCATTATAAATAAGAGGTGGGGTGGGGGGGAAGGAATCTGTTCCATTGAATGCTTCAGATTAGAAACTAAGTGAGTTTTATGAACCAGAACCTCAGATTTGAAGACCGCAGGATAGTTTTGAACCAGTGATACCAGGTTAATTCAGAGTTGGGATTGGTAACTCAAGCCAACTATGTCCAGTCTTCTGCTACCCCACAGCTTTTTCACCAGTTAGGCAAGAACTGAAAACACTGAAATAAATATACCTGATGGTAAGCAGAAGATATACATGCCGTTGTTGGCTTTTTTGAAGGACAGTTTGGTATAATTTAGGTGCTTTTTTATAGTTCATGATTTTGAAATAGAAGCAGAGATATATTTTATGAAAGGAAGAAATATGCAGAGTATCTCAAGTTGTTGGTAGATTTTAGCTAAGCTTTTTTAATACTGACATTAAACAGATGTATGGCTTTGACTGGAGAATCAAAAGCTGGGAATCAAAGCCATCACCAAAGATCTTGACTTGGTTCAAGGCTTAACTCTCCATGCTTCCCTTTTTGCCCTTTCCTTGGGGATTTAATGTTAAAAATAAAAGAATTCTGTAGATATCTTTTTACTTCTTTATTATGGAAAATTTCAAATATATACAAGAGTAGACAGAACAGTATAATGAATAATGAACCCTATCACTCTGCTACAATAATTGTCAACTCATACCAGCCTTGTACCCTTTACCGACTGTGTACCCCCCATCCACTAACCCACCCAAAAGATTTTTAAGAAAATCCCAGATATCATAGTTTCATGAATAAATAATTCAGTATATATTTCTAAGAGAGATAGACTAAAAGGAAAAATCGCACAAAAATTAATAAGCATTTCTTTCTTTTCCTTCCTTCCTTCCTTCCTTCCTTCCTTCCTTCCTTCCTTCCGCACAGTTCACTGTGGCCCATGCGGGGATCGAACCGACAACCTTGGTGCTACCAGAACCACGCTCTAAACCAACTGAGCTAACTGGCCACGCCAAGCATTTATTTTATTTTTTTCTTGATTGCTTTTAATCTAATTTTTTTTACATTTTTTTATTAGTTTCAGGTGCACAAGACAAAGTAATACTTGGACGTTTATCATTTATATCCCTCACACTGTGTGAAGCCCCCTCCCCCCATCCACTATCCCTCGGACATCGCACAGAGCCATTAGGTTTCCACTGTCTCTTCCTAATGCTGTACTCTGCTTCTTGTAAGTATCAAGCATTTCTTAATATCATCAATTATCCAGTCAGTTTTCACATTTCACCAGTTATCTCAATAATTTTCCAACTGTTTTATTTAAAACAGTATCCAAATAATTGTCCATATGTTATAGTTTTCATATGTCTCTTTATCTTTGACTCCGTAGTTTTGCCCTCCATCTCCTTATTTGTTTATTGCAGATCTCTCCTTTTTAAAAGCTGCTATCACCTGTTCTTTTGGAGGTCTCTTTTTACAGTATGTCTGCAAAGTAGGACATCCCCTTTTCAACTTTCTTTCTTGCTGTCATTCAGAACAAAGATTTATGCATTGCTCATTCTGCTAGAAGCTAAGAAGGAAGTAGCTAGTAGTATAGCTAATTCCTGCCTACCCAGAATTTATGTCTTGATGGGAGAAACAAATAAGTTAACTGTCATTTATAGAATATAATGTGTTAAAAGAGTGGTGATAGAGGACCTTGGGGTGCAATGGAAACATGGGAACCCCGTAACCCATTTTTATAGGATCAAGAAAGGTTTGTGAGTGGCAAAATGTTCAAGGTTTAGCCCTGAAGGAAGAGTTGGGAGTTAGGTGAGAAGTTAAGGAAGCTTACTGGCGGTAGAAGGACCATTGTTTGTAAAGTAGGTGAGGAGTTAGGGAAGATTACTGGCTGTAGAGAGACTATTGTTTGTAAATTACAAGAAGCTTAATGTTGTTTGTTTTAACTATTTGGAATAAACAGCATGTCTTTTAGGAAAATTAGGTTTTCAACTTTATTGTACCAAATAATATTAATACATATCTTTGTGCAAAGCATTTTTCTTCCCTTCTGCATTGCTTTAGGAAATCTCAGTAGCTGTACAGGTAAAAAATCAGACCCTTAAAAAATAAACTTAAGATTTCCAATCTTTACAATACCCCCATCATTTTTCTTAAGGTAAACATAGGGGGGGAAGCATTTTCCTAATCCATTGAGATTTTGCTTCCCGGCAATTGTCATCAGTTTGGCTCAAATAAACTCATTTAAACTTTCTAAAAAAAAGAAAAGGTAAACTTAGGCAGCTAATTCCTACCTGAAAGCAGACACATTTCGGGAATGTTGAAAAAGTCTTGGACAAGCTGATTCTAAAGTTTATATGGAAAGGCGAAGGGACAAAAATAGCCAAAGCAATGCTGAAAAAGGACAACAAAGTAAGAAATAGAACCTGATATCAAGACTTAACTAAAGAGTTACAGTAATCAAGATGGTGTGGTATTGGCAAAAGGATAGATACATAGATCAGTGGACGGAATAGAGTCTAGAAATACAACTGCGCTATTAAATATGTCTGTTGATTTTTGACAGAGGTGCAAAGGCAAGTCAAGAAAGGATAGTCTTCTTAACTAGTTGTTGAAATAACTAGATAGCTATATGCAAAAAGAAAAAAGAGAAAAAGAATCTCAACCTATATCTCATACTTTATGTAAAAATTAACTACAAATCGATCACAGACCTAAATGTAAAATGGAAAACTATAAAATATTTAGGATAAAACAGGAAATCCTTGTTACCTTGAGTTAGGCATAGAGTTATTAGATACCAACACCAAAAGCAAGCTCCATAAAAGAAATAATTAATTGTACTTCATCAAAATTCACTTCTGCAAAAGACACTCAAGCGAATGAAAAGACAAGACACAAGAATGGGAGAAAAGGGGCCGGCCCGGTGGCTCAGGCGGTTAGAGCTCCATGCTCCTAACGCCGAAGGCTGCTGGTTTGATTCCCACATGGGCCAGTGGGCTCTCAACCACAAGGTTGCCGGTTCAACTCCTCCAGTCCCACAAGGGATGGTGGGCAGTGTCCCCTGCCACTAAGATTGAACATGACACCTTGAGCTGAGCTGCCGCTGAGCTCCCGGATGGATCAGTTGGTTGGAGCGCATCCTCTCAACCACTAGGTTGCTGGTTCGACTCCTGTAAGGGATGGTGGGCTGTGCCCCCTGCAACTAGAAACAGCAACTGGACCTGGAGCTGAGCTGCGCCTTCCACAACTAAGACTGAAAGGATAACAACTTGACTTGGAAAAAAAGACCTGGAAGTACACACTGTTCCCCAATAAAAGTCCTGTTCCTTTCCCCAATAAAATCTAAAAAAAAAAAGAATGGGAGGAAATATTACGTTGGGGCAAAAGTAATTGCAGTTTAAAAGGTTAAAAAAAAAAGTTACAAAAACCGCAATTACTTTTGCACCAACCTAATATTTGCAAATCATGTGTCAGACATAGGACCTGTATCCTGAATGTATAAAGAGCTCAAAGAGCTCAAAATTCATCAAGAAGAAAGCAAATAACACCATAAAAAATGGATGAAAGATTTGAAGGTCTTCACCAGAGAAGATAGATGGATGGCAGAGAAGCACATGAACATGAAAACTGCTCAACATCTTATTAGAGAAATGCAAATTAAAATCGTATGAGATATGCCATTAGAATGGCTAAACAACAGTAAAGAAGAAAACTGACCAGATTCTGGATTGGCAAGGATGTGGAACAACTGGAATTCTGGAAAACATTGTGATAGTTGCTTCTAAAAACATACACTTAGCATATGATGCAAGTATTTACCCAATTGAAAGGACAACCTATGACACAAAAACCTGTTGCGTGAATATTTATAGCAGCTCTATTTGTACTTACCCAAAACTGGAAACAACCTGAATGACCCTCAACTTTGGAATGGATAAACCAACTGTGATACATTCATACAATGGAATACTGCTTAGCAATAAAAAGGAACTATTCATATATGCAATAACACGAATGAATCTCTAATGCATTATGGTAAGTGAAAGAAGCCAAGTTCAAAAGGCTACTCACTATGTGATTGAATTGATGACGACATTCTGGAAAACTCAAAACCATTGGGACAGTGGAGAACAGATCAATGATTGCCTCAGGTTCGGGGTAGGGGGAGTGTTTGACTACAAAGGCGTAGCATGAGGAAATTTGGGGGGGTGATGGAACTGTTCTGTACTTGATTGTGATTTCACAACTATGCATTTATTAGAACTGTTAGAACTGAATCCCCCAAAATTAATTTTACTGTGTAAAAAAAAAAAAAGGTCTGAGGGTGAGAGATGTTAAAGAATTCCAGAAATGTAATTTCCTAAATATATTTGAATTTTTTAACGATTTTATTTCTTTTTTGAATGTATTTTAAGTAATTTAAAAGATACATAGTGAGAGGTCTCTGAGTAGAAATTTTAGATCCTTCAGAATTTATTTTATTTTGAAATGCAGTTGTGTGTTCTGATTCGTACGATTTCAAGAATGCTTTTCCAGTTATTTTCTACTTTGTTAAGTTTGCTTATTTGCCAAGTATTATGCTGCGCACCTTTCCTAGTCTCTTGTTCCTGTCCTAGGGTACTGCTGGGTCAAGCTGAAGATAAATTCTCTACTTCAGCACATGAAAAAGGATTCACTAGTGAGATTGATCAAGTTAATTGGGGGGCATGTGGATCTCATCCAAAGTCTAGCCAAGCTATCTGTTCTCCCAGGCAATACTTAATGGACGGAACCTTGGACATTCAGAATATTGTGGCAGGAGACGTCCTGAATATTTTTGGAAGTTGTATATTATGGCTTCCAGGTGAGTGTGGATTTTCAGGTTTGGGAAGACATTGAGAACATTGGCTGTGACTTATAGTTGGCTGAACCAGGTCCAATATTGATTAACAGCATTTCCCCCTCTGCCTGGCATCCTTCCCTCTGCTGCTGCTTTCTCATGAGAGGCTATTTGAACTATCTGCTAGTGTTTCTGGATCATGTCTCTACTCTGCTCTTTTTTTCCACAAGTACTCTGATTTTCCACCAGATCTCAAATGTCTAAGTAAGGACTTTAATAAAGTAAGGTCATCCCTCTTAGTAGGGAATTGTTGGGTGTCTGGGTGTCTGTGTCTCACCTAAATATTTTCCTGTTCTTGGGAAATTGTTATTCCAGTTGATCTCTAATCCTTTAATGTTGTTCTCCCCTTACCTTTCTCTCAAAGGCCATCAAGTGGAAATTGTCTTTACTTTTTTCTCCCACACCTGTGGAGTTGACTGGTTTATATTCACGGTGGCCTTTCCTTTCTTGCTCTACTATTAACCCCTCTGATATTGGTGCATCACTGTTTCTCTTTCATTTGAATCTTCAATCTTTGTCTTGCTTTCCCTCAACTCCCTGTCTCTACCCAACCCCAGTTGCTGCTCCGTTTTTCTCCTGTTCATAAAAGTAGTGTTCCCCCGGCTCCCTTCACTCTCTCAGCCTATTTGTTCCTCAAGCATGTAATTTGATTTTGTCCCCACCACTCCACTGAAACTGCTCTGCTCAATGACCTAATTGTCAAACCCAGACGACACTTTTCAGTCTTCGTTTATTTTTGCCTCTCTGCTTCTTTAAACTGTGATATTGTCCACTCTTGGTTTTTTCCCTCTTACCTTCTATTTCTTCTTAGTCTCGTAGTTTCCTTTTCTTCTACCCAGTCCTAAATGTGGTTACATATTTTTGTTGAAGTGTTAAAATCTTTTAATGTTTTTGTGCCATCACTTTAGGTAGATTCCTGTTCTCTAAAATCCTACTTCAACTAGGGTTATGGTATTACATGTACAACGGTGAGTGCATGAGACTGTTTGTCAGAGTCAGGTCCCTGGTCTTGGAAAAGCATAATGGGTTGACCTTGGCCTTACGATAGATACATCAGTTTTCTCAGCTGTCAAATGAGGGTAACAGGACCAGTTTACCTCAGTGAGTGGTTGTGAGGCATGACTACTAATGAAAATTATAAAACACTTTGGCAAGTTAAAGTGTGATGTGATATAAATGCTAAATAATAGTTCTTTATTGGGATGTTGTGAAAATTAACAACATGGTAGAGGCCTTAAGTTCCTTTTGAGAAAGGTGATATCTTTTTATAAATTTTGTTAGAAGGAACAACTAGCTCAGACTTTGGGAAAAGATTGCTACCTTAAGCTGCAGTGTAACAATTATGGAATCATAATGAAACAATTTTTTATTAAAGAGAATATTTCCAAGATTTGTTATAACTTTAGAGGACTTGTATCATTAGCGTTCTTTCCATCTTGGCTTTTTGGTTCAAGTGAGTATATGAATGCCACCGAAGGCCAGTGATAATACTGAATGTTTAAAGGACTGGTGGGGGTGATTTATTTATATTTAAAGCATCACAGCCAATCAGTAGAATTCACAAAAAAGCATGGAAAAGCATTTTAGTTTATGTTAGGTGACACCATATAGACACTTTAACAGAGGCTTAGGTGATGGTTGCAGTTAGGCTTTGAAGAGGGACATGGTACCATTTCAGGCAAAACTAGCACTCCTTGTTCCATACCAGAGTCTAAATATAGAATTGATGGCATTATGTACTTAGAAAATGCTTGAAATTCGAATCTGATGAACTAAACTTTTCTCAGCCTTTAAAGTGGCAGTCAAACAGGAAAATTGGGACGTGTTTCTTTTGATGCCTAAAGTCAATAAGGGAAAACTGAAATGGTTAAGTAGTGGTGCTGACATATGCTCAGAACTTGACTCTGCTGGGATCTTGTGTATTGTTTTTTCAATAGGGACCTATGTATTGTTAATTTTAGAACAAAGTGACATGAGGGTCCTAGATTTACATAGGTTGGAATTGAATCTTTTTTTCTGGAATTTGAGTTCTCCCATAATCCATTACCTCTTTGTATAAAGGACAAATAAAAGGCTTAGGTTTCTTTTCCTCTTTGATGGGAAGACTGTACTTGCTTTTGCAGCACCAGGCATTATTTGCTTTCCTTTTGCATTTGGTGACTGATAAAGGGTTCCCTGAATGGCCTGCTTCCACAGCAAAGGTAGTTGAGTAAGCTTACTGTCTTGGAGGTGCTTTACTTCTGTGGTTGTATTTAGACTTTATGTTATTTGCTTCCAGCATCTATCTGCCTTATTCATTGTAGAATCAAGGATTGACTTCAGCTATTTTATGTTCATAGGTAAAGGTTCATCTTATATTCTTATTTTAGTTTCTTTGGATTTGATTTGCAGTTTTCTTGTGTCCATTCTGCTTAATAGTTCCCAGTAGATATTCACAAAGCTTCTACCTAAATGTTTTTAGAAATGAATTCCTTATGCTAGGCACCCTTATTTCCCCCTCCCTCCAGCTTTATTGAGGTGTAATGGACAAAATTATAAGATATTTAAAGTGTAATGTGATGATTTTAGGCACCCTTACCTATTTTTTTTTTTTTCTTCCATTCTGAGTTGCCAAGATTTCTCTGGAAGCTTGCAGTTGGCAGTATTATCAAGTCAAAATACCTTTAGGACTGTATGGAGACAGCACTTTCACAACTTCCTAACACTGTGGGATGTATGTAATATTTGATTTTTTATGTATTTTTTCTGTGACTACTCATTCATGTCCTTTGAAAAATTTCCCTTTTGGTTATTTGTCTTTTTCTTATTGACTTTTGAAAGTTCTTTGTGTTTTGTGGCCATCAACTCTCTTCCATAAGTGTTGCAAATATTCTTTAAGGCTATGAATAAGAAGTGAGAAAGTAGGCTATTGCAGTAAATGCTTATCCAAGATGATATTTGCTTAAAATGTTTGCCTTGGTTATTTGAGCAATGGTAAGCTTCTTTTGTCTCTCTCCTTCCAGAGATGCATAGAAAAAGCTCCTTCTGTCTGAAGTAAAGTGTTGGCTCTGTGTTGGTTATAATTTGCTTTTCCTGGCTGGCAAAGCCGCCTTTTTGTTTTCTGTCTTCTGACAGATTATAGGATTGTGGGGAAACAGCGTCCAGGGCTTTTTCAGGAACTGTGCCATTTTATCTACAGGAGAAGCCATTGGCTTTGGCACTAAAAGAGAATTGGCTCTGCATTTAAAGATGCCAAATCATACTTGATTCACAAGTTTGCTGTCTCATTTTGTGTGTGTGTGTGTGTGTGTGTGTGTGTGTGAAACCTTTTCAGGATGTTGGCTTTTCATTTTTCTACCATGTGCTACCCCATCAATATGAGATATTAACAACTTGTCCCTTTTCTCCAACTTCCCACCGCCAACATATGCAATCCAAACATCCCAAACCATAGCAAATGATATAACAGTCATTTGAGGATGAGGGAAAAATACACCACACAAATGTTTCCATTGTTCTTATGGTGACTTGGAGCTTTAATTCTGGTTTATCAGTTAAAACCTTAGTCTTTCCTATGGAAACTTGAATTATTTAGGTGTGGAAATGATTTGCCAACCAACATGTCTCTTTACAGAGGCTTTTCAAAGACAACAGTGAAAACTAATTGTCAGGGTTCTCTATCTCCTAACTTGGGTGCATTTAGAGTGCATTTAGGAAATTTCTACTTACTCATTTTCCCTTGACAGACACTCTCTTTTCAGGGGAGTGTAATATAATTTATCCTGATTTCTACTGAGAAGTTTTATTGTCATGTAAGCAGTCTTAACTCCAATTGTATCTGTTACCTTCATGCTTTTTAAACCGTGTACAATTGATTTTGAAACCTAGCCAACTAGATATTTTAGCAAATCTTCCATACCCAAGAAGGCCTCATGCCTCTACTTTCTAAAGAAAACAATTTAAAGATACCTTCAAGGTATAGCTTATTTTCATTTGAATTAAAGCAGGGAAGATTGTTAATAGGAAAATCAGCCAGTTTGGATAAGCTGGTTTGTCTAGTGTGAATTATGATATGGACACATGTTTTTTCTCCCTGTGCCAGAAATGCTTTCCTTTCTGTTCTGCCCTAGGCCCCCAGTCTTGCAAAAGTTGGGGTTTGGTTCTCATGTGCAGTTTTTAAATTGGTGTGTCTCCTCTCACTAGACTAAGTTGCTCATTCATCTTTTTGTCCCTGAGGTCCAATAGAGTTCCTGGTATATGGGAATGCAATAAAAATGTGGTGATGTGAGTGAATGAATGAATAAATTGAACTCCCACAGATAAGGTGAATGGATTTTACAGTTCCCTCTAGTGTCTGAAAGAGAAAGTGTAGCCAGTTTTTAAAAAACAACAAAAAATCTCTTAAGGGATACCTTGCTATTAAGTTGGTGCAAAAGTAATTGCGGTTTTTGCAAATTTTTTTTTTTTTTAACCTTTTAAACTACAATTACTTTTGCACCAACCTAATACATTGAAATAGTAGTTCAAGGCATTGCCTTTTTGTTTTTTAACTTTAACACTTGTATTTTCAGACCTGCTGCTTTCTTTAAGTCTAGTGAATCATAACGTTTCTTACCAAGGTCTGTGTTCTGTCTCATGACTGAATTCTGTAAAATGTCCCGGAGCAGGTCTTTACGGGGAAAATACCTTTTTAATAGTGTTCAGCTTCTGTTAATGCTGATCGTTTTTACTGTTTTGTCTTTGTTATGTGATTCTACTGAAAACTGTGTGTTTATTTTGATTGGAGTAAATGATCAAAGGCAGCTTTTTTTTTTTTTTTTTTTTTTGCTTGTTAAATGTCATTAGGGAAATTTGCAAAATAGAGTACTCAAAAAATACTGAAGTGCAACCTGATCAGTGATCAGACTAGGTAGGTAATTACCTAGTTTCAGTCCAGCCCATTGATCTTTTCTTTCTATTTGTGAGAGATGACGTGTTTGTTTTATCTTTTAATATATTTTACTAATTAAAAAAGCAAGACATGTCTAACATAGAAAGTTTAAAAACTGTAAAAAATAATCTGTAATTCCACATCTTAGCTAATCTATTAAAATTACAAAGTAATACATATATTTTTAAAAGATCAAATAAAACATTTAAAGATTGTCTCCTTCACCTCTCCCTACCCCTTCTGTCCCCCACTCAGTGGTAAATAAGCACTGGTGACCAATTGGTGTATACACGTCCAGGTATTTTTCTTGGAACTGTAGCCATATGTATTCATAGGTGGTTAAGAAATGGATGTCATTATTTTATAATACAATCTGAAACTTGGTATTTTTAAAGCTTTTATTGAGATAAAACATACATACGGAAAAGTATACATAAGTAGACAGCTCAGTGAATTTTCACAAATTGAACATACTTATGTAAATAGTTCCCAGATCAAGAAACGTTGAAGCCCCTCCTATCAATTTATCAATTTGTCCAGGATCCTGTTGAGGCAGAGCAGCTAAGTACTTAGTAGTGGCAGAATGAGGACTTGGTTATTTGTTCTATCTTGAAAATGAATTAAGAAAGTTATTAATGCTTTCAGCTTTGGTGGCTGTTATGAGAACTTGAGTCATTTAAATGATTTGGGCTATTCTTTTACTACAAAGTTTACTGGTCTAAATATTTATTGAGGACTTGATTACATATGCCTTACTGTGCAAAATTGTGAAGGGAGAGATATAAACGCAAATATACTAGCTCTGAGTTACAGCCTAACTTAGGAAGACAAATCACATATTAAACAACAGAACAATTAAATACAAAATTGTATGTGGTAGTGATTCAAGATGGATCATCGCTGACACCATCAAATAAGGCTCCATAAGGGAGGTAGAATTGGAGCTGGGTCTTGAAGAATGGGTAGGATTTAAATGTAATGCTTGTAACACCACAAGTCATGGCAAGAAAGTAGAAATAGAGGAACATGATACATGGACAGTGAGCAAGAAAATCAGTCTATCTGGTGTGGGGAAAACATGCTGAGAAAAGGTAGGGAGTTACGTTTGATGCCATAGGCTAGTGCCAGGTTATGGAAGATACAACAACCGCAGAGTGGAAACTTGGCTGGATGACATAGGCACCAGTGAGCCACTATATAGCTTAGTGGAGAGGAGTATTAGATTTGGAGCCAGAAGACTCAAGTTCTAATTCTGACTTTTCCGTTTACCAGCTATGTCACCTAGAGTAGACCACTCAACTGCTTTGAACCTCTGTTTCTTCATTGTAAAAATGGAGGAAATTTTCTATTTCATTGGTTTATTATGAAGATAATATTATATATGTATATATAAATTTCTTGACACAGGGCCTTGCACCTAGTAAGTGTGCAATGAATTGCCCTGTTTCTGTAGTTCTTAAAGGAGAAGAGCCAATGTACGAAAGCAGTGGTATGTGGAATAAGGGAGAATAGAAAGAAGTTATAATTACCCCCACAGACACATGGTAAGGGTGTCTGTTAGGGTACTGGCAAAATAGAAAGAGTATATTTGAGGGGCATGAAAAGAATTCAGTTGGACTTGAAGTCTTCTTTAGGAGGAAATGTTTTGGGCGTCCCTGTGATCTTTTATGAAACAATTGTAATTCCTTTGTGGTTTTTTGGATTATATAGATACTTTTGGCAGATGAATTTGACTTCTTAATTTCAGTTAAGGTATTTGAAACCGCCTAAGAATTCCTTGTTTATGTTTTAAAAGAGGATGTTAGAAGTTTTGTCTGAATTACCCAGTTTTCAACATTTGTGAAAATAATGGCGAGACACAGGTATATTTGTGTTTGATGTCTAGGCAAATCAATTCGTACGTGAGTGACCTTGAAAGGATTTAAGTTTTAGTTTCTATTTAATCCTTTAAAAAAAATCGCCTTTATCAAGAAGGCTGGACTCTGAAGGCACTGACTCACAAGTTTCCTTTTGCCATCAAGAGTACCTTTCAGGTCAGCTCTTCTAAACATTAGCTTATTGAGTATTGTTTCGTTATTTTAATATGGAAAATGCCACAGGATTGCTAAATGACGTGGAGGAGAGCTGTAACTGCTTTTGTGCTCTTGAGAATTTTTGTTCTAGTTCAGGAGAAGATGGGTGGCACTCACTTGCTAGCTAGTCTGACACGTTTGTGGGCAGAATTTAAAATAAACAATTTTTCACATTTGATTCTTTTCATATGGAACCTAATAAAAGCTAGCCTATGAGACACTGATGAAATTTCTCTGTAAATGCTGCTTCAGCCAGAGTCTTTGAATTTGGGTTAGGAAAAAAAAGAGCTGGTTTTAAAATGGGTATGTTTTTCAGCTCCTTTGCCATCTTCCAAAAAGACTGAGGTTATATATATGAAATGCTTTGAGCGCCACATAGGAAAGAGCTACTTAGAAGTATTTTGTTTCTGTTTTTAAAAAATTGTAGTAGTAATTGGGGAACTAAGCAGGATTGTAGTGGGTGATGTAGATTTGTAACATTAGTTGCTAGAATTCTGGGGAACAAAATGTCAGTATAGGTAATAGCTTGCCTTCCGCACCCCCATTTTGTTTTTTTTTTTCTTAAGTGAGATCCATATACTGCTCCACCACTATGCCTAAGAAAATATCCTACAATCCTTAGCATATCCATCCCAGCAGTGTTATGCCCTTAACGTTGGCATTAGAGATTGAAGTGTTGATGCGGAGTCCTGGCAGTTGCTTTGAGTTTTTTCTAATATGAGGTGATGGCTTTAACAAGACTTAGATGTTTGCTTCCTGATTTTACTGAAACCTGTTAAGGGAGTGGTTAGTTTGGGTTTAATTGGAAGTAGATGTCTTGTGGCTGAGCTGGGTTGGAGCCAACTGTGTGTGTGTGTGTGTGTGTGTGTGTGTGTGTGTGTCCTTTGGTGTTTCTTTTTTGCAGGTGATTTGATGTATTCCCTCTTCTGCCACCACCAACTTCCAGGTACATACCTTTCCAATATTCACCCCCTACCCCTTAATTTCTGAGTCTTGGGAAGCACTTTCAAACAGGGTGGATTGATGTGTGCGGCTGACCTAATATGCAAACCTAAATCTCTGCACGGTTGAGGGAGTGCAGTTGACTCTGTGAAAAGAAGGGCGAGGCATAGAGGCCTGGGGAGCATTTTTACCGTCGGGTATCTCTGCTAGTGGCTATTACTGTGGAAGTCTGAGGCACTCTGGGAGGTACTGCCTGGCAGGGGGTCATTCTTAATACCCAGGCAGAGTGGGCGGGGGAGCGCGAGAAGGGGGGGCATCACCTGGCCCAGCTGCGAGATGCTAGGCTCCCAGCTTTGGGGTGGGGGGCCAGGAGGGATAGGGGCAGCTCTAACAAAGAGGAGCCGCGCGGGGGCCGGGGCCGCGGGAAGCCGGCCTATCCCGGGCTGCTGACCTCCCAGCGGGCCTCCCCAGTTGGCTGCTTGGCGAGTCGTTCTGCTGGCTCCCTGGCTTGCCATTGGCTGTGTGGACGGGAGGGGGCTCGCGGAGGGCCGGGATGGAGTTGAGGGGGCGGGGCTCGCTTCCGGCGGCGAAGGGGAGCGAGCGGCAGCCGGCTGGGGGAGGGGGTGTTGGCGCACCGCGGAGTGCTGCGCTCGGAGAGCCTGGCACCCGGAGCAGGCGCCTCCCCCTCCCCCTGCCAAGACCGCTAGAAGCCCCTTCTCATCCATCCTCTCGGGGCGGGTCGCGGAGAGTTGAACTGCCCCACGCGGGCGGGGCGGAGCCCGGAGCCCCAGCGAGCTGCGGAGCGATCCTCGCCTCCCTTCCCAGGGCTCAAGGTGTGTGTGGTGCTTTTTCTAACGCAAGCCCGACTTCAGCCGACTTAACCTTGAGGGGAAATGGAATGGGAAGTAAGAGCTCCACATGCCATCAATTTACTTTGATTTTCTAATTCTACCCTTAATTCTTCTTTCTCTCCCTCCATCTCACCCCTGCAGCAGGGTAAGGAGATTCAGAACTCATCTCTTTTTACTGATGTGTCGATGTCGGTCGCGCAGTAACATGAACAGAGGAGAAAAGAGAAGCCCTTTCTTGGGAGGCATCTGATGCAGTAAACCGCAAAACAAACAAACAAACAAAAAACCGTAGGAGTTGGTTTTTGGAACTGTACTGCATCCTTGCCCATTAAGGCTGTCTTCACCATTTTTCCTACTTGGGATTGCCTTAATCAGCAAAAACAATCTAAAGGAAGGAGGTGCTAGTGGAAAGGGGGAGAACCCCCGGCAAATGATGGTTTAAGGACATCTTGATACTTGTTAGAGATTAACTCTGCTCAAGTCTCTTCCAGAGTACATTTTCACAGGCTTTGTGTAGTACTTAGCCCTGTTGGAGAAACCTAGCTAGAGCGACCAAACTTACCTTGTTACTGAAACTTAAACGTCTTATCTGTTTCTCCACCTGTATATTATATCCATAGGTTCTCAGAGGATTTCGTTTCAGTTGTCAAAAACCAAACTTAAAAAAAAAGAAATCCAGATGAATTTTGTTTAATTCGTTTATTTTTATCCCCTCCCCCCTTTATTGATTTGGGTGGCTGTAGCATTACAATTTAAATTATATTTTTCTCTTTTGAATTCATTTGCTTCTACAACTTATACAGGTCCCTTCTTTCTGAAGGACACAGAGTTCATCTTCAGCCCAAATCAGGAACCTCTTTTATAGGTTTTTAATTGAGAGGAAAGTTATCAATTGATGGAAAACCCAAAATTTGCGATGTTGGAAACAAAGGGTGTGTGTGTGTTGCACATGTCTTTGTTGAGTGGCAATGTTCAAGGTGAACTTGATTTAACTGGGCGTTTTCACCAAAGGCGTTTGGACCAGATTTATGTTAATGTTGATTAGAATGCCAGAAGGGATCAATATCAATTTTTTGGCAGTACTTTGGTAAAAAATTTTTTTGAAGATCTAATTGGCTTTATTATGCAATTCATGAATGGGGCAGTAGTCCATTTAGCAACTAGAAGGACGATCCTGGGCAAATAGTAATTGAAATGATTGAGAGATCCTTCTTGAAATCTAGGTTCAGTTTCCAGAGATTGTTCTAACTGAAGTTATGTTGAAGACAGAATTTATATGCTGGAGCTATTTGACAGTTTTAGCTGAATTAGTGTGTTTTTCTTTGCATTGATTTATAGGATCTCTAACCAATGAGCAGTTTGGGGTGAAAGCAAGTAGTATAAAGAATAGGGATGATGGGATAGGAAACCATCTCAGTTATGGAAACTTATCAGGGATCAGAAAACTTACTATACTTTTTAAAAAATTGTCAAGTAGACCAAGTATACAATTGTGCAAAAAGGTAGATCCACAGTAAGCCTTTGTTGGATTTTGGGTTTTTAGTTTATTACCCACTTATCTCTTAAAGACTCCATGAATAAAGTTTAAATGGAAAGGCAAAGAGGATCCCCCCCATGTTGTTTCACCTAACTTGTTGCTGAGGACGAACTGTTAAAAATCACTGATTGAAGTTTGACAGCTGGTGTACAAAATGAAATGCAGTTTGATGGCTAAGCGATATTGCAAGCTGAGAAAGTGATTAAAAAAACCGCTTGGTGACCATATTAAAGTATATACCACTTCTTGCTTCTACTCGAAAACAAGTTGCCCTCCTATTTGATACCGTAGGTGGTTTTTTCTTTGTCTACCCACGGGTGAGCAGTTAATACAGCTTTATAGTTACTACACTTGGCTCACTTAATTTTTTTTATATTTCTCTTTTCTTGACTGATTTTTGTAATCAGTATTTTGCATGGTGCACTGATTTCCCCAAAGAATTGTCCTCAGGCGACAAAAGGCTATGTATAGAACTAATCACAGGTGTATCTACCCTGATCTCCACATGTCATTTAAGGGGGATGGAAATCCTCAGATTTGGTCCCCTGCAAGGAAATTATATAAAGCTGTGACTTCCCATGTCTCTTTAAGTTGAAGGGAGATGGTGCTGCTGAGGTTAAAGTAGCTGATTGAATTTTAATTATCAATTTGTTTTTATCCATCCATCCTGCTTATTTTTGTGAGCCACAGTTTAGAATGTCTTAAGAAAAGGGCCCTATGTTCTCCCTAAGGGGACTCAAGCCCAATCCCCCATTCACATCAGAGGTATAAAACGATCCCCTTGAGAAGGTGAAGGAAAAGATTGGGCCCCTGGTGTGGTTTGATTCTCATAATAATCAGCTTGAATGTTGTAAGGTTCGGTATTGGGAAAAGCTTGCTCAGGGTTAGAAATGTTAGAGGCAAAAGGACCTGGGAATGCTGCAATATGAGAGACTTATTTAGAGACAGTGAATGCATTTATAGGGAGATGTGGCTGGTGGTTGTTTTTAGCTATTCAGCTTTGTCATGTAGCTGTCCGAGACAATATTTTGTGTGTGTTTAAGCACAACTTTCTCTTCCAGGGGTTGACTCTTGGCAGCTAAGTCTTCTGAGAAAGTTGTTTGCTGTGAGTCTGAATCTAGAGGGTCGAGGACTTGACTTTGTGGAGTCTGGTGTCTGTTTACAACTCAGATAAGGATGTGGAGTTGGTTGCTGGTGAATCACTGAACTCTTCCTAATGAACGGTTGCTAGGCAAAGTGCATCTCAGTCCGCTTAAGCCTCAGTAGTTCACAGGTCTGCTCTTCATGAGGGCCCGAAAATCTTCCTAATGATACTGCCCTTGGTCCTGTCAGATGCGCATGTGTTGCCTAGTGGCTCAAAAGGGGGTGGGGTGGGGCACTAGAACAACTTAGGGAGATCAATTCACCCATCTACTTACCTTTTAAGTAACATGGGTCCGCATTGTCATTAAGGTCTCTCCTGGGTCAAGCGGTGGTGGAGGAGGGGATTGCTCTCCAATATTAAGATACCACTGTTTGATTATCTTCGGTTTGTAACTAGTAAGGCAGTGAACTAAAACAATCATTTTGGAAACAGGCCAGTGATAACACTGCCCTTGGGCCTGGATGGATGGAAAAATAGGACAGAGTAAACAATTGAGGGCATAAATAATGAATCTTCCAACTGAGCCCTGGGAGAGGGAAGGAGATTATCCTCAGAGCTGTTCAATCTGGCATTGAAAGGGGAGAGTCCACTGAATTAATTACCCTGACTGTGTTTGATACTGCACTTAGTATGGGATTGTTAGAGTCGTTCAAAACAGAGTTGCCTTTTAGATATAAACTTTCAACCCATCTTTCTGTTTATTTGGTTTGGTGTTTCAAAATCCAGGCCTTTGTTTGCTCCCCCCAACTTTGTTCTGTATGTTAGCATTCTATGAATACTGGGCAGTCCTTATATTTGGCCAGATTTTAGAATTTTGCTTACTTAAAAATTTAATTACCTGTTAATATATGTGGTAATAGAAGAAAAAAGAGAAAGTCTGAGACGGATTTAAAGGAATTATTTGGTGCCTTGAATACATACGTGTCATACTTTGAAATTAAATGTAGAGTTGTAGAGTATAATTATATAACAACTCACAAAACCTTAGGACTAGTTTCTTCAGCCCAAGAATCATTTCCAGTGTTAACATAAATATTTTTACTTTTGGATTAGTTTTCCATCCTGTGAATTAAGTAAGCAGTTTCTTCGTGGTCTCAGCTTTTCTCTGAGGTAGGGAAAACTAAGGCCCTGAGAATGTCTAAATAACAATGATTTGGTAGTAAAGCCAGACCCAGAGTCAAAGTCTCAGAATTCTTCCTTTCTCTGAATTTCTAATATATTTTTTAATTCTTTTCTCCAAGAACTCCTTTCAGGATCCCTATTTGAAATGATTTGAGATTTTCCTGTCTTTACCCTGAGAAGCTGTTTTTATTTCTCTAGTGATGAAAGGAATCCAAAGACCAAGACGTCATTATCAATCACGAGAAGGAGGAAGGTTTAGAATGAGGTGATATCAGGAGGAATAACAGATAGAGATGTAAAGGAAAGGCCACACTGAAGTTTTATGCTTATTGGGTGCTGATGGGTCCCAGGGAGGGAGCACTGGGTTGTTTAGATCAAATTTTCAGTCAAGGACTGAGTTTGTTATATTTCAGCCTTGCTGGAAAGCGTAGCAGGCATCTTTGCCAATATATGGGCAGAATAGTGAAGGGTTCATTCTTTTTTTTTTTTAAATTTATTGGGGTGACAATTGTTAGTAAAATTACATAGATTTCAGATGTACAATTCTGTATTACATCATCTATAAATCCCATTGTGTGTTCACCACCCAGAGTCAGTTCTCCTTCCATCACCATATATTTGAAGGGTTCATTCTTGATCAGAGAATACAGAGGATGCCAAAATGTATACACATTTTAAGAAAGGAAAAAAACTGTATTAATATATACCAATAACAGAAGAATACACGTCACGTTTGACTTCTGCAATTAAAAGAGTGGTTACCATCAGCATCCAGACACTTCTGATTACGGCGAACTACTGCTTGAGCAATGTTAACCAGTGTTAACATCTCTTAAAATGTGTGTACATTTTTTTGGCACCCTGATATTATCAGTTCTTGATTATTCATGTGGAAGGGCAAACAGGCAAAGTATAGACAGGTAAAAGCTAAAGATATTCCTAGGCCACATTTTTAAGCAATTGCTTTAACTTCCTCTGTTTTTAACTGGGATTTTCTAGCTGAACAAACTGATTATAGATTTGTTTTCTTCCTCTGTAGTCATTCAAGAAACCAGTAGGTAAGATAGCCATGAGTTTGGGTTACGCTTAGTTTCTTAGTCATCAAAATTAGTATATAAACTCAGTACTGGACCTAGAAAAGTTCAGCTCCGTTTAGTAAGCTTGAGACAGTTTGTTTTATTTAGTATTTTAACACTTGACCCCTGTTACCTAATTACACTGAGTTCCTGTGGAGATTTGAGATCTTCCAAGTGGTAAATCATAGATAAACTAGCTCTTGATACTGGCATGTCCGTGTTGGCTTCTTCTGGCCCCGCAGTACACACAGATCCTTCATCATGTTGGGTGAGCTGTAGAAAGCCAAGCCAAAGAACTGTTACCAAAGCAAACGCCTCTTCTAACACTGGGCTATATGTACTCATGATGAGCGCTGTTGGCCAAAATGAAATCTATTTAGAAGTCAGATTGTGATTGAAGAAGGTTAAGAGTTATAAATTGAAAGCTGAGGATTTAAGTGCTGTTTGGTGGGAAAATGTTACCAGTTTCTCCTCTCCCCTCCCCTCTCTTTTTTTTTTAGTGGAAGACCAACTGAATATTACAGCAGTTTTAAAAGGCAAGGTTTCCATGACCAATTGCTAATTCTTTATACTCAGCAAAATGATTTGGAGGATCAGTTGCTGATCTGAGTGAAAATTAGATTTTATGCCACTTGGAGAATTGAAATGATTTCAGACAACGTCTCTATTGCTTCCGAGGAGAAGCGTAAGCACTGTTAGTCATAACTTAAATTTTTTTCTTTTGTTCCAAAAGCTAAAGTACTCCTACCACTTAACACTCATTATGTAAAGGCTAGGGCTAATCTGTTTTAAAACAAAAGGGGGATCAAAACTAGAAGTTAAAGGCAATTTCTCCAGGTCAGAGTATATATGAATGGAAAAGTCACGTTTCCTGGGTTCCTGAATGGGCCTTCTGTGTTACCCAGCTCTTTAGCTGGAAGTGGTTTTAGTATTGTGAAGACATGAATTTTGTAGCTGTGTAAAGTACTGGTTTGGCTTTTGCTTATCTTATTCTCCTAGAACCTCTTTCATTCAACAGAAAGTGGGACCAGTGGATTAATGAAGAATCCATATCATGGTCTTAACCTGTCCTGCCAGGTGTTACTGGGCATTCACTTAGTGCTTTACAAAACATTGTAGTACTTCGTCTTCATTCAGTCCTTGTAAGATACAGTGCGATTGGAGTGTGATACTGTGTTAGAACATTTCCCCAGAGACAAAAGGAACCTTTCCTTTTAAGAAAAGTCCTTTGCCTATTTCATAGTCTGAGGCAAAATTAAGTTGGAACAGGTTGCTTTTATAGCAAGCTGTATTTTAATGTTTGCCTCTTCTTCAAGCTGAAAAAACTACCCCAACTGAAATGTGACATTTTTATCTTTCGTGGTATGTTTGGAGGAGATTGTTCCTTAGTGTACCTAGAAGTGAGTGGCTGAGGCCACTGCAGCCTGCACATCGACTTTGTAGCTCTTTAAAATTCTGTTTTTACCAACTCTCTCCATCCCCCCCACCTGTCCACATCTGCTCACCTCTCAGCTTCCCACAACTAGAAAGTACCATTGCTCAACCCGGGAAACGCTAGTCTTTATTCCAGTGAGAGTGTCCAACAGCGAGCTGTGGGTGTGTGCAAGCTGGCAGTACTTGGCTGCAGTATTACTTAGAGTATTTCTCTGTTACAGAAGCAAGATTCCACTCTGCAGAACAAGTTGATCAGTTGCACTTTATGCAAGTGCCTTAGAGTTAAACTTGAAATAAGAGGGAGGAATATCTATATTAGTTTTAATTAATTTCTTTTAAAAAATCTGTTATGCAATTAAAAGCTGTACTGTTGTCTTACACTGAAACGAAGATAAACCATGAACAAACTAGTTTCTCAGTGAGGACCACTCTGACTGCTATTTCAAATTGCTTCCCCCTCCAACGCTCCCCATCTCCTTATATGGCCTTATTTATTTTTTCATACTATTTATCATCTTCTAAGAGTCTATGCAACTTACCTATTCATTAAATTTGAATCTCCCGCTCTACCCCATGTAAAAATGGAAGCACCACAAAGATAGGAGCTTTTGTCTGTTAGGTTCATTGCTGAGTCTCTAGCTCCTGGAGCAATGCTTTGCTTCATAGTAGATGTTCAGTAAATATTGGTATGAATTAATAGAGAGGTATTCTTTAATAGATATCTGGGGATTAGAATTGGAATGTATGGGAAGATTATTGTCTTCGAGCTAGAACTAAATTAGGGATCAGATTACTTAACTAGTTTAACGGAAAGAATATGTGGAAAAAACTCAAGGAATTGGGATTAATTAGCCTCTATTAGAGGAATGACAGACATAGTATGCAAATATAAAGGAATATTATATAAAGATAGATGACTGGCTTTTATTCACCTTGGAGGGGACAAAAAATTAGGCTGAAGCTCCTGAACAACTAAACTAATGTATAAGACATACAGAAGAATTCCCTGATTTTAAGAATAAACACTGGAGCAGGTGACCAAAGAGAGATGGTTTCTCAGAATGGATTTTCAGCTCTGGCACCATGTTGGAGGCAGTAGTGAGAAGAGGAGGAGCACAGAGCCTGGGGTTAGAAATCCTGATTGTGGTCTAAGGGACTTACTAGCTTTTCCTGGTTTACGGTGCAAATGAGACCAATGATACCTGCCCAGACTGTCTCTCGCCTGGCATTTGAAAAACTCAAATGAGAATCAGTATGAAAGCACTTTGAAAACTGTAAAGATCTCTACAGATGTAAGCAATTGTTAATGACTTTACACAACCACCTTTGTGATTTAGAATCATCTGAAAGTTGGATTTAGCAGTAATCTAGTCCAACTTTTAGCTACTGAAAATAAACTTTTCCATCATCAGTGAATGGTCATTGCTTTTGCTTCAGCATTTCTAGTGTGGTGCTATTGTTGAACAAGTTCAGATTGTTTTTGTTCACCTAAAATTGCTTTCTTCAGACTTTAATTTATTAACCTATTTTGATCTCGCGTTCAGAGGTAAACCTGCTCCCTCCTTTACATAATGGTCCCCTTATGTGCAGGTTACTGGAGCCACTTAACTGACTTGCCTTGCCGTCTCCTGTTTGTCTCTCACACTTCCAGCAGATTATTTAAAATAGATACCTGTTCAAGTTACTCTCCTTAAAACCTGTCCCTATCTTTCCGTGGCTTCAGGATAAAGTGTGACATTAGCTAATAACAGTTATAACCACCGTTGTTAAGCATAGGCTCTGTACCAGGCAGTTTATAATCTCATTTAATCATCACAATTGTCCTGTAAGATGTCGGGGCCACTCTTTTTGCTGATTTAATGTTAACATTGAGCTGTGACTCCAACCCAGCTTTATTCTTAATCTGCTGCTCTGTCCGTCTAGTATGACATAAAAGGCTCTTCATAATTGGGTGCATCAGGCTCAGCTCCAGGTTTAGCATCAATACCCATAGTCCACCACAGACCACTTGTGGTTCCCCAAACGTGCCATTCATTTTACTATTGCGTGCCTTTTGTATGTTAGTTTTCTCTGCCTAGAGTAGCTTACCCTTTTTTTTTTTAAAAAAATTAAAGTTTATTGGGGTGACAATTGTTATTAAAGTTACATTGGTTTCAGGTGTACAACAATCTATATATCACATTGTGTGTTCACCACCCAGAGTCAGTTCTCCTTCCATCACCATTTGTTTGACCCCTTTACCCTCATCTCCCACCTCCTTCCCCACTTACCCTCTGGTAACCACTAATCTATTGTCTGTGTCTATGAGTTTTTGTTTCTTTGTTTGTCTTGTTCCTTTGTTGTCTTCAGTTTTATACACCACATATCAGTGAAATCATATGATTCTCAGCTTTTTCTGTCTGACTTATTTCGCTTAGCATAATAATCTCAAGTTTTATCCATGTCGCAAATGGCACTACTTCATCTTATGGCAGATTGGTTGCTATTGTGTATATACACCACATCTTCTTTATCCGATCATTTATCAAAGGGCACTTTGGTGGTTTCCATGTCTTGGCCACTGTAAATAAAGCTGCAGTGAACATCGGAGCACATATGTCTTTATGGAGAAGTGTTTTCATTTTTTTGGAGTAGATACCTAGGAGAGAAGGATTGCTGGGTCCTGTTGTAATTCTATTTGTAATTTTTTGAGGAACCTCCACACTGCCTTCCATAGCGGCTGCACCAGTCTGCATTCCCACTAACAGGGTATGAGGGTTCCTTTTTCTCCACAGCCTCTCCAACACTTATTATTTGTCTTGTTGATGATAGCCATTCTGGTGTGAGGTGATGTCTCATTGTGGTTTTTATTTGCATTTCTCTGGTGATTAATGATGTTAAGCATCTTTTCATATGTTTATTGGCCATCTGTATGTCCTCTTTGGAGAAATGTCTATTCAGGTCCTATGCCCACTTTTAAATTGAATTGTTTATTTTTTTGTTGTTGAGTTGTATGAGTTCCTTATATATTTTGGATATTAGCTGCTAACTGGAGGCGTTGTTTGCAAAAATCTCCCATTCGGTTGGTTGCCTCTTTATTTTGTCAATGGTTTCTTTTGCTGTGCAGAAGCTTTTTAGTTTGAGGTAGTCCCATTAATTTATTTTAGCTTTTACTTCCCTTGCCTTTGAAGTCAAATTCATAAAATCCTCTTTGAACCCAAGGTCCATAAGTTTAGTACCTATGTTTTCTGTGAAGTTTATTGTTTGAGGTCTTTGACCCATTTTGAGTTAATTTTGGTAACATGGTGACAGACAGCAGTCCAGTTTGATTCTTTTGCACGTGGCTTTCCAATTTGCCCAGCACCATTTATTAAAGAGGTTGTCTTTTCTCCATTGTATGTGTTTGGCTTTGTTGAAAATTATCTGTCCATATTTATGTGGGCTTATTTCTGGGTTCTCAATTCTATTCCATTGGTCTGTGTGTCTTTTTCTGCCAATACCATGCTGTTTTGATTATTGTTACCCTAACCTCCTTAATCTGGTAAGTACTTTTTTTTTTTTTTTTAATTGGGGAAGGGAACAGGACTTTATTGGGGAACAGTGTGTACTTCCAGGACTCTTTTCCAAGTCAAGTTGTTGTCCTTTCAGTCTTAGTTGTGGAGGGTGCAGCTCAGCTCCAGGTCCAGTTGCTGTTGCTAGTTGCAGGGGGCATTGCCCACCATCCCTTGCGGGACTCAAGGAATCGAAGTGGCAACCTTGTGGTTGAGAGCCCGTGCTCCAACCAACTGAGCCATCGAAGAGGCAGCTCAGCTCAAGGTGCCATGTTTCAATCTTAGTTGCAGGGGGCGCTGCCCACCATCCCTTGTGGGACTCGAGGAGTTGAACCGGCAACCTTGTGGTTGAGAGCCCACTGGCCCATGTGGAAATCGAACCGGCAGCCTTTGGCATTAGGCGCATGGAGCTCTAACTGCCTGAGCCACCGGGCTTGCCCCAATCTGGTAAATTCTTGCTTGGCCTTCAGTGACCCATATTATTCTCCCTTCTTTCTCACTCTTCCCTGGAAGTATTAGTTTCATTATTTGGGTTTTCAAACAACTTTATTCATTTTTTTCTTTTTTTAAATTGAGGTCTAATTGACATGCAACTTCATACTAGTTTCAGGTGTACAACATAGTGATTCGATATTTGTATATACTCATATTGCAAAATGATCACCATAATAATCGCATTTCTCACCAGGGATTTTGTCTGTTGTATTTGTATTTCCAATACACAGTACTGCCACAGTGCCTCGTGTGTCAGGTGCTCAGGGAGTGAGTGAGTGAATGAATGAATGAATGAATGATGTCCCTACTATGTGTTTTCCTTTTCAGGTTAAACTCTTGTTTTCCTTTACTATCCATAATACAGTTTCTAGATCCCTATTTTTTGCATCCTGACTGAGCTATTCCTAAGTTTTTCCATGTTTCACATCAGAAAGTGTTGTATTTTAATGACCAGAAGAAGTGAACTGCAACCTTCCAAAATAACTTTCACTGAAAAGTGTACCAAATGGGCAGGGGTCCAGCTGCTGCTTTGGGAAAGGTTCTATTGCATTAATTTCTAGCCATCTTGCTAAAATAGAGCCCAAATCAGCTGAGAAAAAATAAGCAGAGGTAGCACTTTGTACCTCCTTTTTCTCTTTTACCTTCTGTCACCACAGCAGGGGACCTGCCTCCCGCCCACTTTACAGGTCACTGTTGATACAAGACCACAAGACAGAGTGGTTTCCTAAGACTCCACAATACCCTTAGGAATCTTAGTCCCTTGGGCTGTAGACACAGTTGAAAAGCAGAGTCTGATATTAAATTCCAAGGGCAGGGGTACAGTTCTTGTCCAGAACTGAAGGCATGAGTAAGGCAGCAGGAAATCTATCAACTCTAAAGTCCACTTGGAAGTGATTTAATCTTTGCCATTGAAGCAGATCAACAATTGCATTTGGTTGTCTAAAAATGAGATTATTCGGGATTCTCTTAGAAGAAAACAAATTATTAGTATGATTGTAGCTCCTGGCTTTGCATAATGTCTCATTACCACATGTTAGTGGCACAGGGTACATCTAGAGCACAGTACTGGGGTACGGAGATCAGGCCACATTGCCTTACTGAGGGCGTCTAGGGGAAATGTAACAATTCTCAGCAGTCCTCAGCCTTAATGGGCTTGGTGATTGGTAAAATTCATCTTTATCAAAGGAAGCACTGGTTAATGATTTTTCTCCTGGCCCAACATTCTGGGCATTAGCTGGAATTGCTGAATGATTTGCAGTAGGGAAACCATGAGAGCAATTTCTTGTTTGTCCACAAATTATCATTAGCTGTTTCATTTGCAGATTGAAGGAGCAGGAGGAGTGGGCTCTCTGCCAGTTGCAGCTTCCCTCCGATAGGGCGTTAGTTCAATTATGTCCAATTAACTTTTATTGCAAATAGTGGTGATAATTACTTGCAAGTCAGTTTTTTGGCTGCAGTTATCCCAAGGTTGACGTATGAACTTGATGGATTTTAATAATGAGAATGGTTCTTTTCAGTCCCTCCCTCCTCTGCGGTTATTTCCTTTTCTAGACCTCTTTTAGACAGGAGGTCAAAGAATTGTAAATTCATCTTCAATTAAAACATATTGTCCTCTTTTGAAGAGTTGTGTAGGATCATATTTTAAAAGAATCTATTAGGAGCAGCTTTAATGCCTTTTTATATTCTGAAATCATACCCTTGAGTTCATTGCTGCTTATCATAGGAGAATAGACTGAGATGGAACTGAATGTCATTCCCAGCAGTATGTGCTTATTGTAAGATTATGGTGATTGGCAAGGTGCAGTTTTGTCTTCTGCTTGCATTTGAAGTTCTCTTCAAAGGGCAAAAGAAAATTTTTGTTTGGGGATACTTTTAAAATTAGTAGGACACTGAGAATACATTTCTTTAGCTCTATAGGAATTTTAGGAGGTTATTTTAACACAGTTATATACCTCTTTGGAAACAATCTCTGCTAGGTGGAGAAAGAGGGACAGGAAGAAGGGAAATCGTTTGTCTTCCTCTGAAGATGAATGACTAAGTCCCTTTACTATTTCCCTTCAAACTTGCTCTTCAATATTGTTGTTTGATGGTTACCCTAAAAAGTAATTGAGCTTGTAACCAAAATCTTAACCTCCTTAGCATGCAAAAGATTGAAGTTGGTTTCAGCTGAGGCTGTTCCTAGATCTCCAGGTGACTTGCTGCTACTTTCATTTCTGATGCTGTTGCTCACCTTAATGACCTTTTTTGCTGGGCTCTCTTCTTCCCAAGGCTCAGTGGACCCTATCCTGAAATGTATTCATGGATATGGCTACATGAAAATGTTGTTGAGAATAAGTTGCCAAGGAGTATGGCAGTGCATGTTGAGAGCCTGTTTTTGTGAGCTTTTATTTAAAGGAAGGGAAGAACATTCATGGCTGCTTAGAGAAGGGCCGTATTACACTTGTTCCTCCTCCAAAACTCCCCTGATTATGCTCAATAGAAAGAAGAGGAAAGGGAGAGTGATAAACATCATCCTTTACTACTTCAAAGCTCTTCATTGATTGTTACTGAAAACCTTTCTGCTGTTGAATAACCAAGAGACCCTACCCGCCAGCTGCTGTTGGTGTGAAAGTGGAGAAGCTAGTTGTAGTTGGTACTTTTCATGAAGTATGGAGATAAGGCTTATGATGTCATTTGAAACTGTATAGTGGGAGGAAAGAGTCAAAATTCTGTTACTCTCAAGAAGATAAAACAAGGCTTTCCTTTAGCACATAGGGGAGTTTGCATGGCACTTGCCTGGGTTCAGGATGTGTGTTTAGAAGGAAGGACCTTGAAAAATTCTTAATAAAACATGAACATGAACTTGATGGAGATATTAGTGAATGTTAGGCCTGAAGAAAGGAGGGTCATCAATAGCACGTCCTTCAGGATAGACATTTCTTTTAAAACCTTTCTAAAGGTGAAATTCCCCATCTTTAGGGTAAGAGGGTTGCATGAGTGCTACATAGTGGAAGCATTGCCAGAACAGAATGGAGGTTGGGAGAGAATTTGATGTATAGGCACTGGAGAAAATGTTATTCAGATAAGTGTTGAGAGAAATTGGAAGTTGATGAGGCAGAAAAATGCAGGAAACTTATTCCAGATGGCAGGAACCCTAATGTTGGCACTCACCAATTCAGAGATAAGTCACCTGCATGAAGATAAAACAAGAATGGTTACCAGCAGACCACACTGTCCTCCTCTTCTTTCTGCATCCTCTCTCCCTTTCCAGACTTAAACACTACTACCTTGTTTTTTTCCTTGGTAAAATTTTTGGAAACAGTCTCAAATTTATAGAAAAGTTGCAAGTACAGTACAAAGAACATTTTTCTTCCTTGAATCACTAGAGAGTAAGTTGCTGACCTGATGCTTCCTCATCCCTAAGTACCTCAGTGTTTATCCGTTTCACAAACAAGGCCATTCTCCATCATCACCATAACACAACCATCAAAACCAGAAAGTTGTCATGGATATATTACTATCATATAATTCTCAGAGCTCCCCTCGAATGTTGCGCGTTGAACTAGTAAAGTCCTTCATTGCATTCAGATCCAGTTCCGAATCACACACGTTGCATTTGTTCGTTCTTTCTACTTGGTCTCCTTCAATCTGGAACAGTGCTTCAGGCCGCCTTTGACTTTCATGACCTTGACGCTGCAGAGTTCCTCAGTTTCGGATCGTCTGGTGGTTCCTCATGTTGAATGTCGGTTATGTGCCAGAGGAATATCACAGGAGTGATGCTGTGTTCTTCACTGCGTAATTTCAAGAGGGGTAGAATTTTTATTTGCCCCATGATTGGTAATGCTCGATCCCTTGATTGAGGTGCTAGGCATTTCCACTGTAAAGTTTACTCTTTTTCCCTTTGGAATTAGTATTTTAGGAGGAGATGCGTTGCGCCTGTGTAAATATCCTGTTTCTCTAAAGCCTTTCAATGTATTCGTGTATTTATATTAGTATGGACTCATGATTTCCTGTTTTATTCAATAGGATATAATCTGTTACTATCATTATTTGTTTGATGTTCAAATTATCCAGACTTTGCCACTAAATCAGGAAAAAAAATACATAATTATATATTTTACCCTAAAGATGCCCAAGTGATTTGCTGTCTTTTTAGTTCAAAGGAGTGGCTGATACTCTCCAAACTAACATCTTACAAACAGTGGAAAACAAGTTTACAATTCTTCTATTCCTGGTACACGACTCTTTCACTCAGTATACCCATTCCCTGTTCTCCTTAATTTTTGCTGTGTAAACTTCTCTTTCTGGGATTTCCCTTACCAGTTGAGTATGCTGTGGCCTCTCTGTCCTTTGCCATGTCACCGTTATTCTTTGAGCACTTCTTTCCTGCACAGTAAGATGTACCAGACTCATCTAGTACTTTCTCTGCCTCAGCCATTTCTCCAAGGAGCCTTTGTTTCTGCTCGTGGAGAATTTCGTATTTAGAAGCCAAGATCTGAGTGGACCCTATTGGGGCTCATGTTATTGGACGACAAGCCAGCAACTGTAACCAAGGTAATGCATTGGGAAAGTCGCCCCCAGAGGGGATGCTCTCCTCACTGCATTTGGTTTCGGACGCCCCACATCAGCCCCCACCCCTTGTTCCTTTGTGGATACCCTCCTCACTGTGCTTGAGTACTTTCTATTTCTAATCCAATTGAAGTGATTTAACAGAGGTAACTGGGTGAAAGCTGATAAGAATGCTCAGTTGGTGAGAGGCCCAGAGAGAGAAGTTTACAGAGTAGAAATTAGGACAGCGAGAGGGTCACTGCGTGAAAGAGGCATGTACCAAGAATAGAAGAGTTGTGAACTTTTGTTCTCTGCCGTTGTCTGTAAGATATTTATTTGGAGAGTGTTAGCCATTCTTCTGAGATAAAGGAAGGCAAATCATTTGGACATTGTAGGGTTAAACCTAGTCTTTTTGAAACTCTTCACTAGAAATGTAAGCTATATAAGCTCAAGGCATTGTGCATAGAGAACTTGTTCTAAGGAGGTAGCAGACCAAATAAATAGATAGTGGATAAAGTAGATGCGTGACCAAGGAAAAGTGTGAACTGTTTTCCCCTCACTTAGAGAGCAGAGGGATGCTTTCTGTCATAGACCCTGGTGGGCTCTATGGCGCCCAGCTTCCAGAATCCCTCATAGTACAAGTGTCCAAATGGAAACTGACTTAGAAAATGTATGAGTTGAGAGTAGGTTCAGAGTTAGTTAGGGTTTACTTCTCATATTCAGAGAAGAGCATGAGGTACTGTTCTTCCCCCAAAATAAGACCTAGCTGGACCATCAGCTCTAATGCGTCTTTTGGAGCAAAAACTAATATAAGACCCCTTTACTATAATATAAGATGAGATAATATAATAAAACCGGGTATAATGTAATATAATATAAAAGATCGGGTGTTGTGTTAATATAAGACTGGGTCTTACAGCAATTTTTGCTCCAAAAGACGGATTAGAGCTGATGGTTCGGCTAGGTCTTATTTTCAGGGAAACAACAGTAGGAAGGCAAGAAGGAGTTTTCTGCGCCAGGAGTTTTTGAGGATGAGAGATAACTGTTCGATCATTACTTGTATTATTCTCCGATATGGTTTCCTCAGTCTGAATTATATAGCTTTTCTGGGCGGCTGGGTGTGTGACCACATGAACTTAAAGCTTTTCTTTGCCTTTGTGTAGTTCCTTTCCCACTTTGGTTGTAGTTGCTTGATTATAGGTGACCTTAGAAGGATCTTCACTAAAAGCTGATTCCAAAGTGTTAGTCGAGCAAAGTACAAGTAGAGTTGAGTGCAAAGTGCTGACCCAGGACACGGAATTCCTCGCATCCACAGGAAGTCTATAATTCACACTTCAAAAACAAAACCATGGTTTAGAACTGTATGTTTTTGTTGTTATATAATAGTGTAAGAAAAGGGATATGATAGGTGCTCAATAAATACTGACTTGAGAGGCAGCGATGGTATAATGCAATGCTTTTCAAACATTTTTGTCTATGCCACAATAAAGATTGCTTCCCAATAAATACATATAATTTAGGTAACTGAAACAGAATCGTGAAATAATAAGCATTCTTACTGTTACTTTGATTTTTTTTTTTTTTTTAAGGTTGGTCACAGCCTGATGATTTCAAAATACTTAATGGAATGAGCCACAAGTCTAGGAGTTAAGACAGAGAATATGAGATCCACTTTTCCATCTGTAGATTGTTGGACAAGTTGCTTAATCTTTCCGAGCCTGGGTTTCCTCCTAATCTATAAAAAGGGAATACTTGTTCCATCTAAATTAAAGATAGTCTTAAATCAAATAATGTATGTAGACATGTTTCAAATGATAAAGAACTGTAAAGTGCACGGCGGTGGTTTGGTTCTGTTGGCAAAATAAAATGTGACCTGGATTTTGATATATTGAGAAAGTGATGATAGCCAACATTTTAAAAAATGTTCACTACATGTCAGGCGCTAGTATCCTAAGCGCTTGAATGTATTAATATTAAACCCATTTAATCCTCACAACAATTCCAGGAAGTCGGTACCTTTTACAGATGAAGTTAAGTGGCTTTCCCAAGGTCACACAGCTAGTGAGTGGCAGCGCTGGGATTCAAAGCTGAAGTCTTGTCTTAACCGCTGTGATACAGTGCCTGTTGTTAATCCAGGTTTCTTAAGGTGATTTGAGCTGCAGTTGACATTTATCTTTACAGGCAAATCTCAGAGATATTGTGGGTTCGGTTCCAGAACACAGAAGTAAAGCTAACATCACAGTCAAGTGAATTGCATGAATTGTTTGTTTTCCCAGTGCATGTGAAAGTTATATTTGCACTATACTATAGACTGCTAAGTTTGCAGTAGTATTATGGCTTAAAAAAACCAATGTACATACCTTAATTTAAAAATACTTATTGCCAAAAAATGCTAACCATCATCTGAGCCTGCTGGAAAAATGGCGCTGGTAGATTTACTCAACGCAGGGTTGCCAGAAACCTTAAATTTGTAAAAAACGCAATAAAGTGAAGGGCAGTAAAATGAGGTATGTATGTATGTATGTGTGTGTGTATGTATGTATGTGAATTTTCCCCTTTTGAAAACCTCTTATGAGAAAATGATTTGTCCTTGCCACCCCGTTATTTTCCCTAGGTTACTTTCTTGGCTCTGTTGATTTTAGTATGTTCAAGAAATGAAAGCTAATAGAATGTTACCCTAAACTAGATACAGTGGTCAGCCCCCCTCCCCTTATCCAAGGTTTTGCTTTCCATGTTTCAGTTACCCGGGGTCCCTAAATATTAAATGGGAAATTCCAGAAATAATTCCTAAGTTTTCAATTGCGCACCGTTCTGAGTGGCGTAATGAAATCTCGAGCTGTCCTGTTTCATCCCACCCAGGACAGGAATCATCCCTTTGTCCCCCGTAGAATCATCCCTTTGTCCCCCGTATCGACTCTGTATACACTACCCGCCCATTGGCCACTTACATGGTAGCTGTCTCCATTATAAGGTATTTTGAGAAAGACAGACCACATTCACATAACTTTTATTACAACATATTGTTATAATTGTTCTATTTTATTGTTAGTTATTGTTAACTTCTTCTTGTGCCTAATTTACCAATTAAACTTTATATCATCGGTATGTACGACTAGGAATAGGGAAAAACATAGTATATATTGGGTTCAGTACTATCCGTGGTTTCAGATACCCACTGGGGGCCTTCGACTGTATCCCCCCAGAGATAAGGGGGGGACTACTATAGTCCAGGAATGAGAATTTATGCCCGCAAAATGCTGTAATGCATTTGATGATAAAATACAAATGACATAGTTTTTATGTATATATAATACATTTTACAAAATTATTATTGTTTACTTACATATTGTATATATGCAGCATTTATATCATAAGCGTTTTTGTCTTTAGGTATTTTTTTTAACAATATTTCTTTTCACATTGGGGGAGCCCATGCTAATTTTATTAGATGGATGTCCCATAATTATATAACCATGTCCTTGCTTTTGGACATTTAGATTGTTTCCAGTTTTTACACAATTATGAACAACACTGTAGTGAGGAGAGTCATATGTGAATCTTTGTTCACATCTGTTATTCCTTAAATTAGATTTTAGAAGTATAATTACTGTATCAGAGTATGAATATTTAAAAAACTGTCATACTTATTTCCAGAAAGAATGTATCAATTGAACATCTCATTTTAATGACTCTTCACTATATCCTTAACTCAGTGTGTGTTAGATATTTTCCCAAACATATTTGTCAAATTTTTTTTTCCTCCAATTTTTTTTTTTAGAGATTTTTTTATTGGGGAAGGGGAACAGGACTTTATTGGGGAACAGTGTGTATTTCCAGGACCCAGTTGCCGTTGCTAGTTGCAAGGGGCACAGCCCACCATCCCTTGTGGGAGTCGAACCGGCAACCATTGTGGTTGAGAGGACGCGCTCCAATCAACTGAGCCATCCGGGAGACAGCTCAGCTCAAGGTGTCGTGTTCAATCTTAGTTGCAGGGGGCAGAGCCCACCATCCCTTGCGGGACTCGAGAAATTGAACCAGCAGCCTTGTGGTTGAGAGCCCACTGGCCCATGTGGGAATCGAACTGGCAGCCTTCCGAGTTAGGAGCATGGAGCTCTAACCGCCTGAGCCACAGGGCCGGCCCCATATTTGTCAATTTTTAAGCAAACTATAAAACCTCATTCCATTTAATTTACATTTCTTTATTAGATAGTTGCCCCATTTCTTCATATATTTAGAAGTTGCCTGTATTTCTCCACATGTCTTTGGTGGGAGTCATGGCTTCTCTCCCGTCACGTGCATTTGGATGTGGCCCGTCTCACTGCTTCCATTCATACCTCTTCAACACCTGTTCAGAATTTCATTTTAAGCCATTCTCTGCAGTTTTGATAAACCACCTTCTTAAGCAGTGTAAATCAGTGTTACTCCTTACATAGAAAAATAAAGGTTTATAAATGTCTCTTGAAGTTTCTAAATCAGCAGTGAGTGAACTTGGATGAGGCACGTTAGACCCACAAAAGGCAGACACCTGCTTCGGGGTCAGGAAGTGCAGGCACACACAGACCCCACCCTCTCATCTAGGCTTGTTTCAGAATAACACCTTGTCGTTAAGGCACTCAGATGGTGTGAGCTTTCTAGGTGGCCTTAAGCCTCTCAAATTTCTCTCACTCTTCAGACTGCAGACTGGGTTAGAGGGCCGACTCTGGTGATTCTGAAACGAGGGAGTCAAAAAATCTGGCCTCTGTGGTACCTCATGTAGTTGAGGGGAGGAGAAAGCGCATGAATAAGCAACTTGTTTAGCTGTTCTCTAAACACGTGCTTGCCAATTATTTAACAGCCTGCTGAATTCCTCAAATTCTTTTTCCATGTTGTGGCTGTGATTTATTAGATTACAGAAGCTGCACTGAGGAACTGCCTTTTCCATTTTTATCAGAATGAATACCTGTCTGTGGTCCGGCTTGTTAAAGGACTTTCTAGACACCCAGCGTTGATGTCTTTCCTGCAGATTTCTGTTCTAAGGAATAGTTTGGCTCTCTTGCCTCAATTTCCCCATCTGGGTGTGAAATCAGTTCTTTTCTGTCAAATGTGGTACCTTTTCATGGAGTGGTGTGGGACTCAAGACTTTGAAGATTAAAAATTGCCACATAATTATAGCATATTTGTTGAATTATATTTCATGTGAATAATAATTTGAAACTTTCTGATTTAGTACAAGTTTATACAGGAAATTGTAAAAGGTGAAAATCCAACATTTGTGTCTTATCTCAAGGAAGGGGTTTCTTCTGGCTTCTTGTTCTCAGTGTCTTACAGGGCACAATTACTTATGAGTAAAATTCTACCCAGTCTGACAGCTGTACTTGCGATTATGAATCTGGTTAAATGTAGAGGTCAGTCTACCTTGGTTCAGCTTAAGCTACAGTGATCCAACCCCGACAGGCTTGGGACTCAAGCCTTTTATTACATCCCGTAATGAAAAATTGCACGTTCTGATTTGGCTGCCTGCAACGAACACAGGTTGCATTTTCGGATTTTTAGGAACAGTGATTTCTACTTCAAGGGGATTAAAAGTCCAGAAGCCAAATGATACTTTCCAATCCAGTGCAAAAGTGGTACCTGGACTTTTTTTTTTTTTTTTAATCTCCTCTGACCTCTTTCCCAGAGAGAAGGTACCTGAGCATGTGTTTGTGTGCACACCCTTGTTGGCACTAGTATTATTACCCATTTTGTTTCAAGAACATAAATTCAGATAAGTTCTAGAGCCTGGGATTAAAATGTGTGCTAGTCTTCAGGAATGTGAGCCAGTAATATTAATTAAACATCTATTATGTGAATAATGTTATTCCTGACCCAGTAAGACAGGCTCTGGTCTTAGGCAACTCACACTCAGGTTTAAAGGTTAGAATGTCCAAGGAGAATATTTTCCTGGTACCTGAATAACAAATTCAAGAGAGTACTGCGTCGTAGATGAGTTAAGTAATGAGGGGATCCCGGAAAGAGCGTCCTTGTTAAAACCCCAGCAGAGAAAATACCGGTAGGGACTGTGGTGGGGGTGGGAAACAAGACGATAGGAAGAGGACCTGTTGTGAAGGGTCCTAAAGGGAAGTTAGAAGTAATCGATGTTTCCAAACCCCTTGAGACTCATGTAGTCAGCTTTGTGGAGATGGTTTGCATTGTAGGTAGTCTGGACTTTCCGCAGTGGAAGTCTGGAATGAGCATCCATCTTTCTCTCTTGTTCTTTCCCCAGCCTAGAGTTGTGAGGTCACAACTGTAAGTGACTTTTCGGTCATGTATTGGTTTAAAAATAGAGAAGAAAGATGTCTCTGCGCAGTGGCTGAACTTTATTCAGGTTGGGTAAATAGTGGAAAGTATACTTTAGTTGGAAGTTCACAGTTACCTGGGCTGATTGTAACAGATCATAAAGATGACTGATTTTGCAGTCTGATTTGATAAACATATACTTTTTGCCGTCTTTGGCCCTGTTTATTTTCCCCAGAGCAGTATTTTGGTGTTTCCCTTAAGTTTTCACCTAATTTCTGGGACCCCAGAAGTACAGGAACAGGGAGCAGTAAGATAAAACTTTTCCCCCCATTATCAAAAAGTAGTCTTTTTAGTAAGCTTTTTAGCTCATGGATGAAAAGGCTAATTCAGACGTAGTGATAACTCTTTCAGTTAATTCAGTTTCTCAATGTTAATCAAATTCTTTTAAGATGTATCTACTCAGGGTTTTCACTGTTGGATGTATTTTATACAGTGGAGTCAAATAACAAGAGGCATAACATTTTCTTTCATTACCCTGATCTTGGAGATGGTGCTGTTCTCAATTTCACTTTCAATTAAAGTTCATAAATGGCAGATATAAATTTTTGAACCACAGCATGATTCAGAAATTGGGCTAGTCAACCTTTGGGGGGGCGGTTCTTTTTGAATGTGTGTGGGCTGGAAAGCAGGAGAGAGAACTGGCAAAAAGGTGTACGGGAAGGTTCTAGATTGTGGGTGGTGAGACTGCTGGTCTTCACCACCATCCCCTCAAGTAAAAATTTCTTTGACAGCACTTACCTTCTTTCTCCCGCTTTTCCTACCAAATAACATATGAAGAAGGTTCTTTCTCTTTTCCCTCCCCTTCAGTGATCTTAAGCATAAGCAGGGACAATCGGCACATATGTAAGTGAGGTTTTCCTACCCTCACAGGCCCACCCAAAGGCAGACATGGTTCTTTATCACATGCCACCTGCAAAACAGAGTGTAACATCACAATGAATAAAACCTCTATCAGTCTTCTGAGGATGAAAGTACCTTTGAGTGTTCCCAGTGGAGACAAGTTTTGTCCCTTCATTAGAGGTAGTCTGGGAAATGCTAGCACTTGTGTGAACGTCCCAGGAGAGTTTGAACACCTTAGTTCTCGGCTCACTGTGATACAGTCGTCCCCACGCTTCGGGAGCAGCTGGCGCTAGCAAAGCTGGCTGAGCGCTCACAGAGGGCTCTGCCAAGGAGATCTTTGTTGCTTTCTCTGTCATGGCTGCAGCTCACTTGGCCTGAGCTCCGGATTACTACTGGATTCTGTTCAGAAGCCAGGACTTGAATTTTGAAGCCCTTTCAGAAGGTTGTGCTAGTGTTGCTTTCTGAGTCTAATTGTGCTTCTGGAAATATCAGCTGTAAAATTATATTGGAATTTACATTTAAGAAAAGCCAGATGGTAATCAAAACGCGTGGGTGTTTGGAAATTAAAAGGCCTGTGCTCAGCTGCCAGGCCTTCAGAGGAGTGCTTTTATGCTCTGCATCCCTGCTTTCTAGAATGGGTTGTGGAAGGAAGTTGCTTCCTTCCTGTTTCGTCACAACCATCGTGACCTTGCCACATTCCCTGTCTTCCCTGCTCCAGCAGAATCTGATTCTTGACTTCAGTGAAACTGGGCAAGTTGCCTGAAGACTTCCTTAGTACAGGGGACAGTCTTTTGGAAAGGATGGCAGATAGATCCCTGAACTCTTGACTCACAAATTAGGGGCTGTACTTTCAGCAGCCCAGAAGATGCCAGGGAGAGCTCAAGAATATTCTAGACTTGCTATGGTTCTTGTTGAGGATATAATCATGGAGGGCACCAAGCTCTGGTTTCTTTCTTACTCATTCACTGCCTCCTGCCCAAACTAAAAATTGACTTTCTAGGGTCTTTACAATATTCACCTTTTTATTTTTGCACCTTTGTTCATTGTCAGCAAATCATTTAATACCTCTTTGCCACAGTTTTGCTGGTTTAATTCTTTCCTGATCTGCTGTTGAAATCCAGAGTTGTGGCTTGAGGGGCAGTATGTTGCGGTCAACTCCTAGGATCCACACCCACATTTCTTTTTGGTTGCAAGAGTCAAGATTTAACAGGTACATCGGAGATACAGTAGTCATTCATAGATTAGGTCCTTCCAAAAGAGGCCTGGAGAGGGTGTATCTGCAAGACAGCTGAGTGAACGGATTCTTGGTGCTTCCATCACCACAGCATTGTTATCCAGATGAAGTACAGACCTGGAGTTGGGAGTGTGCTTGGCTCCTACGGGGAGCTGCAGGGAGACCACTGTGGCTGAGTAGAGTCAGCAAGAGGGGCAGGAGGTTAGGAGCGGAGGTCGGAGGTGGAGTAGGAAGAGCATACGGAAGGCCTGGTGGGCCATGTTAGGATTTTGTATTTTATTCTATAGGAAGTCACTGGAGATTTTTGAGCTGATACGATTTCCAATTAAAAAAATAAATTACTTTGTCTGCTGTGTGTAGACTAGATAGAGTGATAGGGGCAAGGGTGGAAGAGAGAGATCATTTAGAAGGCTATTGTCTTAATCCAGGCTAGAGATGATGAGATGACAAATGAAATTATTACCTATCTCCAGGAAAGGTTGGGGGACCTAATTAAGAAAACACCACTATCAAATATATGGTGATGGAAGGAGAACTGACTCTGGGTGGTGAACACACAATGGGATTTATAGATGACGTAATACAGAATTGTACACTTGAAATCTATGTAACTTTACGAACAATTGTCACCCCAATAAACTTTAATTAAAAAATCACTAAAGCCCCTTATATAACTGATTTCACAATATTAGGCTCTAGTGTTTGTTAATTCCCTTCTTTTCCTTGGCGTTTGCCCTCAGCTATATTAGGACCAAAGGGGAGAGGTTATTAAATAGATTCCAGCCTTCACAAGGGACAAGACTCTAAGCGGTACCTCAGTCAGCTGACCCCAACAGAACTCTTTTTATTTCTTGAGGCACTGCCGTTGGCACATAGTGTTCATTCTGTTATCCCACCCACCAGAGACCTAAAAAGACTGAATCTGTGCCAAGAACTCTTGGGCGGCTCTATTCTCATTGAGGCATTCAATCTTTCTGCAGTTGCTATCTTAGACACAGTTTGAGCAGCCTCGTTTACAAAGTATCTTTTCAGCTACCTGGCCTTGCAAGCTGGAGCTCTCTGATACCCATCAGGACAAGGTAGTTTCACATACCTGAGGGCCCGCCCAGAGAAAGAAAGATTCTGTGGTCTTTGTTTAACATTCGAGCTTTCCCCCCACTCTTCAGTTGTGATCTAAAGCCTTAATATGCCACCTTCATTTCTGGGTTTTGCAGTAGGAGAAAGGAATTTCATGTTTTAACTGAGTTCATTAGACTTGTTTGAGAAAGGCTGGTCCTTGGTCTGCAGGGAGCTTGACATTGTTGGCAAGGTTTCCTTCACTACAAAGGCCACCGTACACAGCTTGCTAGGGCTGTGTGTGTCTTGTTGGTAGATAACACTGATGAAACCATGCTATCTTGACATAATGTCAGGATCGCCTGCCCAAAGAAAGCTGCTGGCTGCCTACTACTTCCTTGATTTCCTTTGGGAGCAGTACAATTTGGGGGGATGGGGCAGGTGGTCCTGGAAGTCTAATTGTGTGATAGGCAATAGGAAAGGTGACTCCCCAGAAACTTACAAAACAGCATTTGCTTTAACAGTAGTTAATTGTATCTCCTGTGATGCTTTGCTTCTTCTTCCTTTTAAAAGTGAGGTCAGGTTACTGGGGTCACAAGTCAAACTTTGGGTGCCTTTGCAACTCGTGTACTGTACTGCTTTGGAAATGGCCTGACTGCCCCAACCCCCAACCAGCACCAGGCCCTCTGAGGGCCTGCTCTCTTCAGGAAAGCTGTTCTATTTTCAGGGAGAAATCATTATTGCCCCTCAGTTAGAACGTGCCCTAGCCTTTCTGCTCTTACCGTAGCTGGGGCACAGATGAGAGCCAGCGTGCCATTTATAGTAGCCGCATGCGCCTATCCCAAAGCCCGTGCTAGGGAGAGGCGGTCTGCAGGAAATGCCACTGCCAGCCCAGTGCATCTAGAGCTGGTGAGCATAAAAGACCTTACAGATGCACCTATATTTTCCATGTAATTACGTGGATGGTATTTTCCGGTTTTTATTTTTCCTACCCACTCATCTGTGCTGACTGAAATATCGTTTTACCCATAGTAATAGTTGGGAGCAAATTGTTTCTACAGATAAAGACATAGATATATTTCCAACCAACATGCTGCTAATTAAATTGCGTATCTATCTAAACTTGGGTCTGTGCTGCTCATATCAGATGTCCCTGGCATCTTCCTTGAGTGAGTTGCCTTCTGTTCCATGACCCTGTTGTTTTGTTCATTACAGTGTGAGTGACTGCCCCGTGTGGTGTTGATGCCGGCCTGCCATGCTAGCCTGTCTCCCAGGGCCAGGTGACCTGTCCTTTCAGCTTCTTTCTCACACGCAGATGAACACTGGACTTCAGAAATGTAAGTAATCTGGATCCCAGGAGAGGATGTGATACTTTACTTTGTCCCTACACTTGGGCTACTTGAGAGGCACATCTGGGGTACATGGACCATGAACTTGGGTACCTCCAAGACGTCCTTCAGTACAGACAAAAGAAAGCAGTTGCAAAACGTCAGCAATAGGCGACACTTCTGTGATCAGAGAGATGCTCTAAAATACTAGAACTTGCCAGTGTGTGGCATCTTCATTTTAATTGTTGCTGACAGTTACCTTTTGAGCAACAAAGCTATAAGGAGTTTCACTTCAAAAAAGTGTCTGTTTGAACCCCCCTGAGGAATTGAATGAAAACGCACAGTCCAGGTTACTTACTGTGTCTCTGAAACCAGCTATTTACACTGTTCTGTTGTTTTGATCTCTGCACACTCCACCATGGAAACAGACAGTTCCCTTTGGCTTTGCTGTCTGCCTTTGGAGCCAGTGAGCTCAGTTCACAGCGAGCAAAGCTTTCGCCTTCAGTTCCGAGGGATGGGGAGCTAGCTTTCTCAGTATCTCGGGGCGTGTTCCTGCTCATGGACTTCCCACAAGATCGAGTGTTTCAGAACTGTTTGATTCCTGGCTTAGCCTGGCTGGAACGGGGGCGTTAATGCTTCACACTTTCCCAGATTGCTGCCTCTGTCCTTGCAGTGCATGATGTGCAAGGGAAAAATTCTGGTTCTGGTTCATTACCATGTACAGTATCTTCAGGTGTCATAATGACCATATAAATTTGGGATAGACCTTCCATTCAGAGCAAAAGGGGGAAATCAGTGAGGTATCTAGGCTTCCCGTTTAATAGAAAAGGTGCCTCAGTCCCTTCCCTGAGTCCTTTATGACAAGATTTGGCAAGCTTTTTCTAGAAAGGGCCAGATACAAGGCAAGTGTTTTAGGCTTTGTGGGCCATATGCTCTCTGTTGCATCTACTGAGCTCTGCTGTTACAGGGCAAACGCAGCGCCGACAGTACGTAAACAGATGTGTGTGGCTGTGTTCTATAAAACTTTGTAAAAACACAGCAGCTAGATTTTGTCCCGCAGGCTGTAGTTTGCCAGCCCCTGTTCTGTGAGATCATCTTCAGAAATTAAAAATGATCCAGCCTCTTGATTCTTTTCTTTCTTTCTTTCTTTCTTTCTTTCTTTCTTTCTTTCTTTCTTTCTTTCTTTCTTTCTTTCTTTCTTTCTTTCTTTCTTTCTTTCTTTCTTTCTTTCTTTCTTTCTTTCTTTTCTTTCTCTCTCTCTCTCTCTCTCTCTCTTTCTTTCTTTCTTTCTTTCCCCCCCCTCCCTCCCTCCCCCCCCCCCCCCCCCCCCCCCCCCCCGCCAAGAGGAGAGTAAGACTGAGAGCCTGGTTAGTTTTGGGATTTGGCCAATGACTCCGACTTCAGTAATGGCAGAGCCGAAGTTGACAGTCTTCCTTCTGCACCATAGGCCAGCTCTGCTGTAGTAGCTTCCCCCCCAGCCTTTCTCTTCATGAATGACGACTAGGTGATAAAGCTGTATGTGCTCCCTGGCCACACATACCTGCAGTGCTAACTGCATTGTGACTGGCTTTGGGCTTCCAGGGACACGGCTGGAGAGGGAGTATACTTGGAAGCATACAGTAAGATGACAAAGACAAATTCAGTGTCTTCTAGATTCCTTAACTCACTCTGACAGCTTTACCCAGAGATGTGATTATCAGTGGACGAGCCATTTGGGAGGAAAGGCAAGTTGTCAGCTTTATCTTGGGTGCTGACTTTGGATCTCCACTTCTCCCCAAAGCAGCCCCTAAGTAGCTTCTGCCAACCACTGCCCCCAATCTGTATTCGAGAATTGAGATATCCTTCTTTCCTGGTTTCAGGCTCACCTTTCCATTTGGGGGACCGTGTATTTGAATCTCTTGTTACTATGCCTTACTAAATTCATACCTTTGCAGAGGAGAAATCCTATTGGTGTTTTTAAACTTGCTTGCTTTCTTCTTTCCTCTCCCAAAATGTATACGAAAAATCCTATCACGTGACTTACAGCTGTTAAACATTTACAGTTAAGGTGAGATAGAGCATAAACTGTATCCGTTGGGAGCCAGCAGCTAAAGACTCCCCAGAGCCCAAGCCGATCAGCTATACATACCTTCAAACCAGGTTCCCAGCTTTGCGATTCAGCCTTTCCCTACCCTCCATCCTCAGTAGGGTCTTACAGCTTGCCAGAAACACAGAGCTTGGTATCTGGTGGGGAGGGGATGGGGTATAGAAGCTTATAGCTTACTGTGCTTTATATTGTAAGAGTCAGCAGCTCAAGGCAGGCGCGATGGATCAGGGACATGTGGCTTCTTGGCCCAGCACTGTAGATCACCGTGCTAATCCCTTGTCCCCAGGCTCGAGCCGCCATATGTACAGAATCACAGGATTGATACCTTCTAGCTCCACATTTTCTCTTCTCCCTTCCTTTTCCATGTGTGTAGAGGGATGTAATGCATATGCTGTCCTAGATGTATAATTTGCTATGGAGCAGGCTAGATTAAAGAACTTCTTGGCTTGGGGTAGGTATGGTACTTGGTAGAGGACCACAGTTAGGGTTACGCGGATGCTGTCCTAGAGCTTTCCTAGATTATATGGTGTCCTTGCTTTTGAGAGTCCTCAGCCATTTTGGAACTCTGTGCTTGAAAATTTATTTTCCTCTGACCCATCTTCTCCCAGTTCCCCAGAAAATGTGTTTTTGAACATTTTTTCTTCGTTAACCCCAAGCTTCTACTCCTATTTCCTTAGCTCATAGTCAGGTATATAGTGGCTCAATAAATGTTTCTGAGTGAATGGCTGAAATGACCAAATATCCTTGATTCTCAAATCATCTTTTAGACCCAACTCTGACCTCTTTGATTGTAGAGTCTTGGGGCCTAGTACAAATGTTAAAATTACAGTCTTTTACTGCTTCTTTGTATGCCTGTCTGCCCCCTACTGGAAGGGCCTGGAAATGGTGAATTGGCCCAATCACTGGATAAACTCACAGAAATATCAGAAATATTAGCTAACATCTGCTGAGTGTTTGCCATGTGCCAGGCACTATCTTGAATATTTTTATAAATGTTCTCATTCATTCCCCAATAATTCTGCGTGGTGGATTCTCATCTTTCTTTTAAGGATGAGGTCCAGAGAGTTTACCACTTCCCAAAGTCACGTTACAGTTCCGTAGCTGGCCTGGAGCTCTCTGCAAAGCCTGCGTTAGCACACTGCCTGTGCCTCTGCCCCCCTGCACGTGCTGCCACATCTTCTGGGCTTCCAAACAGGAGGCTGTACAGGGCCGTCCCTGTGCGGAAGCCTGGGTTCAGGGAGATTTTCTCCCCAGCCCCTGGGATCAACAGCAGTGCTTTCTGCTACATGGAACTCTCTGACTCGAGTCCAGGGGCTCAGGCTGTTGGGCTAACTTGGTCAGATTACTTTGATCTCTCTGTGGGCAGACACAGCCACACCTATCTGTGAATAATAAATATCGACAGTCATCGTTCCTGTCCACAGAGTGTTTCCCGTTCACTGCATCTCTTGATCTTAGTAATTCTGTGAGTAGGACAGCAGGTGTCATCAGTGTTGAGGAACGACTCAGAGGAGGAATGACCGAGACGCTGCATAGTCAGATAATAGAGCCAGTGCTGGAATTCGGATCTCTCGTTTTTCCTAACCAGATTTTATCTTTACACTGCCTTATGTCTTGATTAAAAACAAACCCTACTGGTACCCGTTATTTAAATAAGTTGCTTACAAAGCCGTGGTATCTGTGTTAGCTGTGCACATAGGGGAAGAGGTTACAGAAGAAAGAAAGGCTCCAGGGTGCCTGTGTGGCGACTGAGATAAGAAAGTATTGAAAAAAACTTGGCTCTTTTTTAAGGGTTGGCCTTCCGTGTGGTATGTGAGGTGGATAATGCTTGGATTTTCAGAAGTAGCCTCTAGTCCAATATACTCATTTCATCCTGGAGATTCTTCCTTAACAAAGACGCTAGCCTGTGTCCACTCTCCGCAGCCTTACTTCCTTTGATTCGGATTCCTTTATTTGACTGCTCTCATCAGCGCTGTCAACATCAATGGAGAACTAATCAGTGCCCCATTTTATACTCCTGAGTGAGGCCAAGCTCCCTTCTGCCTCTGCTAGAAAAACCCAGCCTGCGAGTTGGTACTGGCTTGGAACAAAGGAACTCTGTTATTCAGCAAGCCACTGGATCCCTTTCTCTTGGCCTTTAAGGAAAGAAGCCCACCAGCCTGGAGGAAACCCCAGGGGCAGACCTTCACTTCCTGTCTAAACTAAAACCCAGCAGCTTCAGACTCCCATTTCTCAGCCCCAGCTGTTCAGTCAGGCAGCACCTATGCTTTGGCAGTTACCGAGTATTTACTATGTGTCTGCTCTGGGTAAGGTACTGAGCTAGGAGTGCCACGTGATTCTGACCAGCCAGACAGACGTCTCAATACAGTGGCTGACCAGGGCAGCGTCTGATGGAATCCTGGTACGTTGAGTGTAGGGACTGTCTTTCAGTGATTCCAGATTTTTGTTGTATCTTCTTGCCCTGGAGAATGTAAGAGCGGTCAGAAAACGGCCCCACTTTATGGAGACTGGAGCCCATTAAGGGACAGTGGTGTATAAAAAGCAGAACTCAGACTCTGTTCTCAGGGCTTTGACCCTCCACACCAGCCAGTGGGTGGGGAAGCATTCTGGGCCTCTGCCTCCCTCTCCTTCCTACCCTCAGTTGTCACCCTCATATTCATCCTTTTAAGACCTTCTCCAAACCAGTCATCTTACAGACATTTCATTTATAGGTCGAGCACCTATTCTGTACTCAGTAAATAAAGCAGACCCTTAACTATGTCGGCATGCCTACTAAGTTCAAGGCATTGTGGCAGTATTTGAAAGCACAAAACTTTTACTATCTGTACCCTTTTTGCTAAGTTCTACCTTGTTTGAGCATGGGCCCAAATCTCTCTGCCCCTCCTAAACTTGAGCTTGCTTTTCCTGCTTCCAAGAGCAGCAGTTTCTAACTAGTTGTTGCCAGCTAACCAGCAATGTCACCAAAGGACGGCAGCTGTGCCCGCTTCCTTCCAGCACACTCACTAGCCGACTTCTGTTCTAGTGGGTGCCCAGTGACGTGGCTCTGAATGGGGTGTCCTTGCGCCAAGCCAGCTGAAGCCACAAGCTGGGCAATCAGTCCACTGCTTCGTCCTTGGTCTGTATGGCTGCCTTCTGCAAGGGGAGGAAGGAGGAAGGGAGTCAGCTAGCTGAGCCTCGGCTCCCAGCCAAGCCCCTTTCCTTCTGCCTTGGGCAGTCTGTGTACTTACTCAGCAAGCCTTTATTAAGCACCTTCTGTGTGTACTCGGGAGATCCTCTCTGAGAGAGAGGAATAACAGAGCAGAGACCTCTTGCAGGAGCCTGGCGTCCTTAAAGAGCTCTTGTTCTCAGAACCTTTTCCCCTTTGACTGGAAGCTCCACATCCGCTGGAGCCCCCTGATGGGAGGCCACTGGAGATGGGAACAAAGGGACTGTTAGCAGTAATGAGGCACATTGAGTGGATGTTTCCGCAGCCTCCAAAGGAAGGCAGGTTTTTCCTCTTTCGTTTTGGAAAGTGACAGCTGACAAGGGCCGAATACAGACTATTTTTGGCTCTCGGGACTTAAAGATTCTCTGAATCCTTTCTTCTCAGATTCCCTCCCTGCTGCCTTGTCATTATTGTCACCCCCACAAGGAAATAAATAAAGCCTTTTGATCTTCACCCTGTCAGGCCTAGAGTCAGCGGTAAACAAAAGTGAACTTGTGACATGGGTGGGGGGGAGATGTTGGCAGCTTATTCCTCTGCCCCTGACAAAGCAGCATCCTGTCAACTATGCCAGGATGCCCACCCAGTGGGCATGGTGCCCTAGCTGCCAAGGCCAAAGAGAAATCCGATGCCTCCCCGGCCACTGTAGACTGAAGAGTAGTCACTCTGGGTGCCCTCTTTATCTGGGTGTCCTGGGGAAAGGACCGCGTGGCCCCAGAGGGCCCTGACAAGCAGCTCTGCTTAGAACCTTCAACCCCCAGGCCAGCGTGGGCTGCTAGGAACTTGGAGAGAGTTCCATGTAGAAGTCACCTCTGAGAATTGGCCAAGTCCTGGCCCTGTGAGATACGGGACTTTTGAAAGTCCCTCTGCTATTTATTCCAATCTTTGGTGACCGCACTTGTAAAATGGGAGTCATGATAGTACTTACTTCCTCAAGCAGTAGCAGAGAGAGCCTGTCACTCAGCGTAAGGCCTGGCCCCTTGTAAGTACTAAGTGTCAGCAGTTCTGTTACCGTGGGGGCCAAGGCTGGGTGTGAAGCGAAGACCAGGGAGGACACCTGAGCTGTTCCCACCTCCTCTGCCTCAGGCCGCAGAAGGGCACGTAGAAGGGCTGGTTGGCTTGGCACTGATGAGCTCCCTCTCCTTCTCTGCTCTCCTTCCCCTTCTCTCTCTCTAGGGGACACTACACAGAAAATGAGAACTGCTCACTGTCCTACCCCAGCCGAATTGGACGCGTATGCTAAGAAGGTCGCAAACAACCCACTGACTATAAAAATCTTCCCCAACAGTGTGAAGGTTCCCCAGCGGAAACACGTTCGTCGTACTGTGAACGGCCTCGACACATCAGCCCAGCGCTACAGCCCCTACCCGACTCAGGCTGCCACCAAGGCAGGCCTGCTTGCCATTGTCAAAGTGCCAGCCAAAAGCATCCTCAAGGACTTTGACGGCACCCGAGCCCGGTTGCTCCCTGAGGCCATCATGAACCCCCCAGTGGCACCCTATGCTACTGTGGCACCCAGCACTTTAGCCCACCCCCAGGCCCAGGCTCTGGCCCGCCAGCAGGCCCTGCAGCATGCACAGACCCTGGCCCACGCCCCTCCCCAGACGCTGCAGCACCCTCAGGGTATCCCGCCGCCCCAGGCGCTGTCCCACCCTCAGAGCCTCCAGCAGCCTCAGGGCCTGGGCCACCCCCAGCCCATGGCCCAAACCCAGGGCTTGGTCCACCCTCAGGCCCTGTCTCACCAAGGTCTCCAGCACCCCCCCAATCCCTTGCTGCATGGAGGCCGGAAGATGCCAGACTCAGATGCCCCCCCGAATGTGACCGTGTCTACCTCAACGATCCCCCTTTCCATGGCGGCCACCCTGCAGCACAGCCAGCCCCCGGACCTGAGCAGCATCGTGCATCAGATCAACCAGTTTTGCCAGACGAGGGCCGGCGTCAGCACTACCTCAGTGTGCGAGGGCCAGATCGCCAACCCCAGCCCCATTAGTCGCAGTCTGCTCATCAATGCAAGCACCCGGGTGTCGACCCACAACGTCCCCACTCCAATGCCTTCCTGTGTGGTCAACCCCATGGAGCACACCCATGCGGCCACAGGCCCTGTCAACCTGCCCACGGGCATCTCTCGAGCCCCCACTGGCTACACTAGCGACCTCAAGCCAGTGGCCTGGAACCAGCACCAGCTGGCCCACCTCCAACAGATGTGCAGTGAGGCTGGTGGGACGCCGGCCCCGGGCCTGACAGGCAAGCACGCTGCCGGACGCGAGCTGGCAGGGCCTGGCTTTGTGGGCAAGGCGCCCGCCTACCCGCAGGAACTCTGCCTGGCGCAGTCTTTCCATCTGAAGCCTCCCCTGGAGAAGCCAACCCCCTCCCCACCAGTCAACGGCCTGGCAGCCCCACTGGCCTACCCCAATGGTCACTACTTCCAACCCCTGTGGAACAACATTCTGCCCACTCCCAATAGCGACAGCTCGGGGTCTCAGGACCTCACTATGCCGTTCCATGGTGGGCAGCCCACAGGTGCACCCCTCGACTGTGCAGCGGCTGCTGGGGCCCACTACCGAGCAGGGACCGGGGGCGGGCCCGTGGGGAGCCAGAACAGCTTGATGCAGACGGTGGATTACCTGAGTGGGGATTTCCAGCAGGCCTGCTTCCGCGAACAGAGCCTGGCCGTGCTGAGCAAGGCCCACCGAGCCCCCGGCAGCCGAGCCCCTGAGCCCACAGATAGTCGAAGTCTTCATATTCAGCACCCTGGGTATAGATAGGTAGCCCGGCGCCCGCCACAAGCTACACATCACATCACCCTCCTAGGTTTAGTCTCACGTTTGAGTAATTGGATAGTTTCCAAGTTTTGCTGCTCCAATGTGATCATTCTTAGACGTCTAAGAGAGAGAATTAGGTGGGATTGAGGACGGGGGTGGGAGGGTCCTCTGCTCTCATTCTCCCCTCCACCCGCTCCAGTAGCCTTTGGGTTTATGTTAGGACCTAATCCCAACCCCAGGCCTTTTCTGTCTGCTGCCTGCCTATCAGTCCTGTCCCTCTGTCTGTCATCCATCCATCCGTCCTGCACACTGCTGTGCGTTTTGCACTAGCTGCCTCCTGTCTTTCTGCTCTGCCTGTTTTCCCTTAGGACTGAGGTGTGAGCTGACGGGAAGGGTCCTATGCGAGAGAGCCGTATGTGCCCAGCCCTAAGCTAGGCCTCTCCCTGTCTGTCTCTTTCTCGGACTAAGAAGCTAGACTTCCCAAGGGCTTTAGAAGCTAATTCCTTATTCACCCAAAGACCTCAAATCAAAACTGACCGGTCTTCATCTTCTCTCAGCCCTCCTCCAGTCCTCAAGGCTTTGTTTTACATCTAATTGATCACAGGGCCGCTGCACTTGCCCTTGCCACACTCCTCAAGGGCACCTGCAGGCACGTGGCTATTGCTTTGAGACGGGGAGGGGGGGATGATCTGCTTGGTTCCTGACTCCCCTTTCTAGCCCTAGAGAAACGCAGTGACATCCAGGATAAGATCCCTTTCTCACTATTGGTTCTCTCCTGACTCACCCCCATTCCACCCTCAAGCAAAACAAAACACTGATCTTACTTGAGGTATTTGGTAGGTAAGGGATGATCACGTTGGAGTTTGGAATTAAAAACACCAAAAAAACCAAAAAAACAAAAACAACAAAAAAAACAAAAAAAATCATTTGGTTCTCTACACTGGCTAAGCATATTGCTCTACACTGTAATTTTAAATGTCATGTTCTGTATGAATGTTGTGTGGGTTTGAGTAGCCTTGTGAGTGGCCCCACAGGTACTTTCACCCGCTAGTCACCTCCTTTCGCAGCCCCTCAGTTTGATGAAGAAAGAGAAACACAAAGCCTTAAGCTCTTTGAATTCTTCCTTTACCAAGTGAGCATGGTTCTAACAGCCGGAGATGGGCCTATATTGGAAACAGCCCCTCCTGCCCCCCCCAACCCCCCATCCATTCTCGTACACCCTCTTCATGCTCAGCACATCTCATTCCCAAGTGACAATTAGTTGGCTAGAAATTTAAAACTCTTCTGTAACTTTAAAACTTAGATTATGCTTTGTTGTAATTTTTTGCACCCTTCTGTTAAAGATGCATAGTTGAGCTCTGCCTTTTTTTTTTTTTTTTTAAACCAAATAAGCCCTTACTTTTCCTTTTGTCTCTGGGGAATGTGAGCTGATGTTCTTATTTAAGGTTTTGGGTTTTGTTTACTATTCACTGTTCTTTAGCCAGAAATTCTCTAGTGATCTGAAGCAATGTGACTGAAGACCAGTTGTTAAATTATGTGTTGGCAAGTTGCCTTATATTTAAAAAGAAAAAAAAAAGAAAAAAAATGCCTGATTGTGTTATGCCAAATGATAGCAACATGAAGTCCTAATTTATTGTTCCCGGTTGTTTTCCTGCCATTTGTGAACACTGGTACCTCCCTGTCCCCGAGCCCTCAGGAGCACCTGTGGCTTCTGGTGCAGTGCCCTCTCCCAAGGTGTGGGCCACCCCCTCACCCAGGGCCCCCTTCCAGTTCTTGCTTCTCTGAGTTAAATTGAAAGAGCACCACTGTCTCCCCTTTATCCCTTGCTTGAGCTCCAAACCAGATATTTTTGCTGTAATTTTTTCCAATGCCTCTCCCCAAAAGGTGAGCTGCCATTTTAGGAAATTGGACCAGACACCAACTTGGGGGCTTGAAATCAAACTTCAGACCCATCTCTTCCTGTGTAGGGGTGCAAGTCTCTGAAGCTCACTCCCACCTCTAATCTGCATGGAAAATGTACTGTGACCCCACCTCCACCCCCAACTGCCCTCGCCTTTGGTGTGAGATGTTTCCTACTTCACCCTGAGCCCCTGCCCCCTCTGCCAGCCAACCCCCCAACCAGCAATAAGGGTCCAAACCAGGGCCTCCTATCCACACTCCCTGCCTCCATCCCACACTACCCCTAGGGAATACTGGGGTTCCCTGTGCGCTCCACACACTGTAGCATTCATTCTCCATCTCCCTCATCTCACCTGTGGTGGTTTATGGGTGTGATGGGGTTTTTAAGATTATTATAAACCAGTAAACAGAAAAAACTCACCTTTCGATCTTGTCCTATTCGTTGAATGGTGTCAGTGTTTGAGGTGATTTTTCTTAATGATTTCTAATGTCTCATTTGCTAGAAGGAAAACAATTCCTCATTTTTAGGAGGGGGACCCCTAGAGTATTCATCTCATTCAGAAGCCCTCCCAACCCGTTACCGCAGACCAGGTGCTGTGGGGGTTATAAGACTCTTCAGTCAGCCCCTGGGAGGTACCCAGCTGGCAGGACCTCCCCATAGGCGGGACGCTAGGGCCTTGAGGTTTGATGGGTAAGTATGGTTTGCTGCCCTTCACTGGAGGCCTGAGGTATACTGCCACTTCCCAAGGACTATCAGTTATTGAAAAATGGGGATCTGGTTTGCTAATAAGCCAATTTAAGATTAAACGTCCCACTCCTTCCACTTGCAACACTTTGGAATTTCTGAGGACTTCTGACAGGCAGAGTAAGTGCTATAGTCTATAACATGAAAAGTGGCCTTTTGGGTGTTTTGAATCTTACGGGTTGAGTATTGGAGAACTTTTTTTGTCTGCAGGGGGAAAAAAATCCAAAAGAGCTATTTACAGTTGACCCTTGAACAACTTGGGGGTTTGGGACCCCCCACACACACACACACCACACTTGAAAATAACTCGGAAAACAACCTGTTGACTAGAAGCCTTACCGATAAATAAGTCGATTAACATTTTGTATATGTATTATATACTGTAGTCTTAAAAGGAAAAATATTTAAATCGTAAGATACATTTACAGTATTGAAAAAACCTGCATGTAAGTGGACCCATGCAGTTCAAACCCATGTTCAAGGTTCAGTTATAGTTCCCCCCTCCCCTTTCTGAGTGGGTTTCAGTTAAGATGCGATGGAGGGAAGGAGCAATTCCACACGTTGTGGGATTCAGTGAGGGTGGAATCACCCTTGGTAGCAAGAGCCAGTAGTGGCTGTCAAAATACTGATAGACTTGAAAGCACGCTCCCCTCTTGAGCAATGTCTGTTTCTGTGGGGTGCCCTTTCGTGAAGGGGCTTCCCTTCTCATACCATCCTGTGAAAGAAAGCCCTCTTCTGTCAGACTAATTGCAGTCAACCCAAGGTCACAAAGGTAGAGTAGGTGGTAAGGTCAGCTCGGTTCTGCCCCCACAGTGAACAACTGGGTTGGATGCCTGGGTGAGTCCAGCCCACTGTGATGCAAAATTTGGCCTGGGTTCCACAAGGCAACCACGACTGCCTGTAAGAGCACTGGACTGAGGGCTAGGCCTGGGCCTGGGGTCGACTGCAATATCCCATTCATTGCTGCACACAACCGGAGGCACCATCCCCTCGGCGTGGTGCAGTGGCAGAGTCTTGCCAGGAGAGGGAGCCCACGCTTGATGCCGGGTGTCTGGTTTCTCTTGGCAGGACGGTTCCACCTGTTGACTGAAGCAAGGACTTAAGGGAATTTCTTCTGCTAGAGCCCAAGGTTTTCCCTGCCAGCTTCTCGGTGTCACTGTACCAATGTGGTTTATCTGGTGAAGGGGCTGTCTTTACTTTCTCAGCAAGGCAGCCAGGGCCCCAGCTCCCCTAGATAAGTGAATTTGGCTTTTTGAGGGCTAAGCTGGTGGTTAGTTTCCCAGGCTGTGTTATGCTCAGTCTTTTCCTGTCATTTTCTGAGAAGGGCTCTGCACCTGAGCCTATGTGGGAGAGTAGAGAAGGCAAGAACTACAGCCCTTGAACCTTCCTCTCCCTAGATAATTTCCATTATTGGGCCTTTTCTCAGGGCCAGACAAGAGCAAAGCGCTTGGTGCATGTCATGCTGGGACTCTGGTCCTGCTCCCCGCACAAGAACGCAGGACATGGTGAGGCCAGAAAGCAACACCACCGGAGCCATGGATAGGGGAGTCATACCTACATTCTTGCTGGCGGCTGGGTTGGAGACACGAAGCAGGAGCCACACAATCCACAGCCCGCCGTCCACTTCTCTGCCAACCAACCAACTCCCATCATAGCCATGGCAGTTCTATCAGTGGCTAATGTCTAACCAGTAACAGCTGACGGCCAACTAGTCACACCTGACCGACCACCACCCAACCCAACACCTTTCCACATGAGGCTGAGAACCTGGAAACTGCTCTCTGGGACTCTGCCCCCACAGTGCTGATTGGTTTGTCTTTACAACACATTTAGGTAAGCAGGATTACTCACTTTACCAGTGAGAATAAGGATACCCCCCATATAGCTAAGTAGCTTGCCAGAAAGCAAGCACAGCAAGCATCCAACCCCAAACCTATTGGCAAAATTTAAGGCAGCTAGCTGTACTTCTAGGGATTGCTGGAGCTTGAGACAGAATCCAGGCCCTGCCCCAAACCAGCTGAAAGATCACTGAAGTCAAGTCACTCCTCTCTTCCTCTTTCATCAATTAAATGTGGATATTCATAGGCACACGATGAGGCTTGTATGAAAAGCATTAAATGAGTATGGATGAGAAAATCCAAGTGCCTTGTACACCTCGAAGACCCCTTAGTCCCTGAATGTGGGCTGTGCTTTGAAGTTAGAGTAACATTCATCCAGCACTTACTTTGTGCTGGGAGTATGCATTTTGTCATTAAGTCTTGACTACAGCCTACTTAGGGCCTTTATTGTGGTAAAAGCTATTTCACCTGTTATATTAAATGAAATAAGGTAGGTAAAGTGCTTAGGAGTGTGCCGCATGAAAGTACTCAATAAATGGCAGCTATTATCATTAGATCAAGAAAGACCCGCCTAGGGCAGAGGCACTAGTCTGGTAGGGTATGGATCTGGAACTGCAGCTTTTTTCAAATGTCCAGAGCCTGCACGTCCCCCATCTAACCACCAGAGGGCAGCGGCAGGCATCTTCCACACAAAACCTCATGTACTGCCCCTGTCGTCCACTAGAGGGCGACCCAGCAAGGCGCTGAATCCTGGTTCCAGTCATGTCCTTGGCCTTCACAGTTGGGCCCAGCCAGGGCCCTAACCAACCCAGATGAGTCAGGCTGGAACCAAATTAATAAATACAATTCAAGATTTATTAAAAATCAGGGCTCCCCTGCTGTGCCCTCCTGGCACTAAGTAAATAAATAACCAGAGGGGGCACAGCTGGGGAAAGAGAAATCAGATCTCAAGGCAGATGATTTACCCAACTCCCCCTTCTCCCTCCCCCCTATGGCTCTTGGGACATAGCACCAGCAGGCATCTCAGTCCGGTAGTGTGGCCGGCACCAAGGCATGTCTGCCCTGCCCAGGAGAGGAGGCAGGCCCTGGGATCACTTGTTTCCAAGCCCTTGATGACCCCAAAACCTGCTCCCGCAGGGGCCAAGGCTGAAGCACCAATAGGAGGCACCTGAGGGTGGTAGGGAAGGGGGGAGGGGGAATGGGGTAACAGAACCTAGGCTGCAGAAACAGCTGATGGGGGTCCGGCCCCCTCTCCAGGTTCAGCCAGTGCCTGACAGAGGTCATGTTCCACCCCCCTTTCTCCTGGAGCCCCATCTGCGCTCAGCTGAGGATTTTTCGGGGCAATTCAACAGAGGCTCGGATGAAGACGGCATCATCCCGCACATAGTTTCGCTTGCGGATATCCTGGTGGGAGATGAACTTGGGGTAACCAAAGCCCAGGGAACTCTCATCCAGGGAGCCCCGCCAAGTGCCTGGTTTTTGGAAATTCTTCCAGTTTGGGTCGGGGTGAAAGGTCTCAGTGACATGCTGTGGCTTAGCCAGCCCAGGGTCGCTCTGATCCAGCAGGGAGAAGGTGACGCGGCGGGCAAAGGGCCACTCAAGGAGATTGTCAAAGGCACCTGGCAGCACACGAATGTAGAGCGAGAGATGTGTGCCCTCACCACTGCCATTGCCATTGAGAAATGCAGACACCTGCAGCTTGTAACCATACTTATGTGTGTAGAAAGCTGGGCTGAAGCACTCGAGGTTGGGCTTGGCTTTGGCCTCCTGTAGCCGTCGCCCATAGCTGCCAATCTTCCAGATGAGCACGCCATCACTGCCCACTGACAGCTCCTCCAGCTCTCGCCGCAGCTCCTGCAGCTCCTGCCGCTGCCGGCTCACCAGGGCACACATCATGGCCAGATGGGGCTTCACACTCTCCTCCACATGCCGTGCCATTGCCAGCTTAGGGCACTGTTGGCAAAGCCCCAGGCCGTGGGGGAAGGAGAGTTATCAGTAGGGGCAGGCACAGGGTGAGGGGAGGAGCAGGTACAGGTTGGCAGGCACCCAACTCTGAATGAGGAAGGCTGAGGGCACTAGGAGCCTGGAGCTAGCCAGCGGGGGGAAGGACTGAAAACTTCAGAGCAGCAGAACAGGGACCACCAAGGGCCTAAGTCTGTCTGAAGCGGCAAGGACCAAGAAAGGGGCTGATGGGAAAGAGGGGCGTCTCACCCTGTGCTTGCAGCCGGAGTCTTTGAATGGACACAGCACTAGGGCAGTGCTACAGCTGTCCTTCAGATGGCCCGGCAGGTCCTCTCGAGCCACGGTGCCAACGCCACACTGGTTGGGGCAGGACACAGGCAGCCTCGGGCACTGGTACTGGTGGCTCTAGGGCCGCAGAGACAGCGGTCAGTAGCCTGGCTCCCTGCTACCTGTCCTAGCCCCCAGTTCAGGAAGGGCCTCACCTGGATGGTGTCAAAGACGAATTCCTTGGTGCAGTAGGTGCAAGGCTGGGTGCGCTTGGGGCACTCAGAGGTGGCATGCTGGGCCAGCAGCCGCCGCATCATGCGGGCACCACACTTGTTCTCACAGTACACACTCTCTTGGGGGCACACGCCCTCGTGGCTCTGTGGAAATGCCAGAGGGCCTGAGTTAAGGGATCCCTGGCCCACCAGATGCCCCACTCTCCCTCTTCCCTCAAGCAGGCCCCACCCACCTCAAAGGCCTCCCCACTGAAGTCACAGCCGCAAAACTCGCACTTGAGGCGCCGCTTGGGGCAGTCATGCTGCAAGTGGGCAGGCAGGTCCCGACGGCTCAGCTTGGTGGGGCAGCGATTGGGGCAGGGGACGACATTGAAGCTGCAAGTATTCAGGTGACCCTGGTGGGAAGGGCTACAGTTAGTGCCTGCCAAGGGAGGGGTAGGCCCCCACCCCCATCAGAGCCTCACCTGTAGGTGACGAAGTGGCCCACTCCAGCGGCAGCCCTCCTCACTGTGGATGCAACGGATAGGCAGGCCCAATACCTGGACCTCCAGCTCTGGGTCTGGGTAGATCTGGGAGCAGGGATGGGGGGACTGGTCAGGGTCAAAGCCTGATACTGTCCCCAATTCCTGTCCCCTCCAGCATCTCCTGGGCTATATTCCCCTTTATGCCCAGGGATAAAGGGCACAGCAGGTAGTTACCTGCTCCACCGCTGGACCCGTGTCCACAGCATGTCTGCACGTGACACTCCCATTGGAAGTGGCAGCAAATCCGCCAGCTCAGTCCCAGGCAGCCCTCACACCCTCTGCTTCCTTCCCCCTGGTAGAGGGGTGCTGGCCCTTGGCCACAGGTCTGGCCTGCCACCCAAAGGGGAGGGGAGCACTTCTTATGAGCACAGAGCAGCTCTGTGCACCCCCACAGGCTGGGCATTGTGCCTGCCCTGCAGGGCAAATCCAGGGCTCATTTGCAAACTAGCCTGGTGGGAGGGAACAAGCCACCTTTGTGGGGGGCGCTCGACTCACAGCACTGGGTTGACACTGGCCCCGAGCCCACTGGCTGCTAGCAGCTCCAGCCTCCACCCAGGACCACAGTCCGTACCTGGGCCTCTGCCTGACATGGTGGACTCACCTTGGCATAGTCCAGAGGAAGCTGGTCCTCAGGGCATTTGAAGACTCCTTCACTGTGAAGGGGGAGGGGACAAGGTCACGGCTCCACACTACAGGAAGGGAGAACCCTGGGCCCCACCTCCTCAACCGGGCAGCCTCCTTCCCTCACCAGACCGGTTCCTAGTCAGCCCCACCTGAGAGGGCAAGCAGAGTCCTGAACTACCCACTTCCCCATGACCCCAGGAGATCCCAGCTCTTGTCCTGGAGAGGGGGGTTCGGGGCCCAGTGGAGGCAGACAGCTGCCTCAGACAGCATTTGGCCAACAGGTGGCAGCTGGCACCCCCTCCCCCCAGGATGGCAGCTGGACTGGGAAAGGAACAGACTGCCCAGCCACCCCCGTCCCCCAGGTTAGTTTTCATTGGTTGGGCTGAAAGCTGATGGGGGGGGGGGGGGTTGGTGAACAGGGATGGGCTGAGATTAAGTGCCAGGGCTGCCCAGCCCCTATGAGGGTGCCTAGCCAAGAACCCAGGGCAAAGGTCAGCGTGGGGCCACCTTACCCCATCCCCTTCTTCCTTCTATGAGGGTGTGTCTGTTAAAGTGGAGAGGAGGCAAGGCTTGCCCCCAGGCAGGGTGTTTACACTCCTGAGTCCTTACTACCTGCCTATGAGAAGGGGCTTAATGTCCCCATTTTGCAGATGAAAGAACTGAGGCTACAGCTGAAGCAGTACCTGGATATGTCTGATTCCACAGCTCAGATAGGTTCTGCTACACTGTACAGCATGCAGAGGAGAAGTTAGGGCAAGAAAGACTGTCCAGGCAGGCACAGCCAAGACTGCTCCCAGCACAGCATGTGTCTGGCCTGTTGACCCCATCTGCTGCCCTCCCTCTCCTCCACTGAGCGCCACCAGGCTGTCAGCACTCAAGGAACCTGTTGGCACTTCTCCTTCCACCAAGGCCTTTCTGACCCTAGCCAGGACCGGTCACACACACCTGGCATGGCCTAGGCCAGGCAAGGGTTCACCCAGCAGGACCGAAGGCCCTAAGGCATGGCATTTCTGGAAGGTCTGAGTCAGATATGTGGGAAGCAGGTAGTAATCAGGTGGAAGCAGAGGCCACATGGCAGCCCTGTCCATAATGGCACTTTGCAGAACTTGGGCAGTTCATGCCCCAGACACTCAAAGGATATCTAGCACCCACCTCCTCCCTGACCCCACTACTACCACTGGCCGTGCCACCAGTGCCAAGAAGAATACATGCCCAGGCACTGATGAGGTGTGCCCATGCCCACAAGGCAAACAGCCTTCCTGGACCAACCTGAGTAATTGCCCTGGCAGGAGTGGGGAAAGAGGGGTAGGCCATGGGGGAGGAGGGTCTGCTTGGTTGCTTCGGGAATGTGCTGACTTAATGGTTTTGGAGACAAGGAGAGGACTGAGGCAAGTCCCCAGGCTTCAGGCAGATTAGCCTGGGCAGCTTGGGGCCCAGCCAGGACAAAGTTTCCGCCAGAGCAATGGACAACCTTGCTTGTAGGGTAGAGCGTGGTGATGAGGGGCCGAGCCTGTCCAACCACCTCTCCCCTCCTCCCTCCAAGGGCCTCAGCAGCAGAGCTCAGGCACTAGGGGAAAGGGGGAGGCAGGGGCAGACCGCTCCAGGCTGTGCTGCGGAGGCCCAGGCCCAGGGGAGAAGACAGGATGGGGGGAGGGGGCTGTAGGAGAGGAAGAGGGGATTTCCGGGAGGAGGAGGGGCAGAAGCTGCAGAGAGAGGCAGCAGAGGTGGAGGGAGAGGGGCCTGGCAGCCCCCTCCTGGATCCTTCCCTGAGGCAGTCAGGGTGGGTCAGCTGAGTGGGGGGAAGGCGAGGGGGGAAGCAGTGCTCAGCTGGCCTCATCTGGAAACCAGAGGGCCCAGGGAAGGGCACTGGAGAAGACAATGGGACTGTGTGTCTGTAGGGGAGTATGTGTGTACACTGAAGGGAGGAGGGAGGAGAGGGAGGGAAAAGGAGGAGGGGGCAGCACAGCAGCTTGTGCAGGAGCATATGTGAGGGCAGGAGCGGGCCCAGGCTACAGGGAACAGAAAACAAAGGGCCTGCTGAGATTTCCGCCAGACTAGGGGCTGCAGAGGACAGAGGGAAGGAGGATGGGAGAGAGCACTAAAGGCAGGAGCTGCAGAGATGCTCTCCCTGGTGATAGGTACCCGTGCCTCCCCATCCACTCTGCAGACAGCCTCCTAACACACGGCAGTGGCTCACCCCGGCTTCCCCTGTGCTCTTGGGGCTCGACCTCCCCACACCCGGGCCTGAGCAGTTCCCAGGATGGGCAGGAGATTCTAGACTCCATAGGGTGCTCAGAACTCAATGGATGCTGAGAGCCAAGAGGTGAGCTGGGTCCTCAGAGGGCAGGGGACACTCAGGAACACCCAGGGTGTGACCTCTCCGTAAGGATCTATAGACCATCTGCAGTACTCAAGACCCCCAGGGGCTGCTTCAGGAGAAAGCTGGAGCCGACAGTCCTCCCTCTATTGTGTGACCACAAGCAGGCCGGGCTTAAATCCCATATCAACCTTTAAGTAACTGTGCGACCATGGGCAAGTCGCAGCCTTTCTTTGAATCTGTCGTTTCATCATCTGTGAAATGGGAGAACAATAGCTGCCATTCTTGTAACGTTCGAAGAATCAGAAGAGGTTAGATGGGTGAAAACTCCGGAGCCTTAAGGTGCTGCGCGGGACGGAGGGTTTTGCCCTCCTCTTCCCAGAGGATTCAAAGTTCAAGGATGAGGCCGCTCTGGCTCTCAGGTGAGGGGGAAGGGCCAGCCACAGGTCAGGAAGCGCCTTTTCCCACCTCCACCCCGCAGGAACACACTGAATTCTTTGGACCAGGCGCAGGGGCCGGTGGCACCCGGGACCCGACAGATTAGTGTGTGAGATTCACCCTCGGGACCTGACGTCACCGCTGCCCCGTGATGTCACGGTGGGCGCCCCTGGGTGACGGGGCCGCGGCGCAGACAAAGGCCCGGCGTGTCTCTGGCCTGGGCCCCTCCCCATGCGGTCCACACCCCCCGCACCGGCCGTCCCCGCTACCCCCGACCCGCACCTGAGGAACTCCTGCAGGCAGGTGTCGCAGAAGCGGTGGCCGCAGGTAGAAACCTGCACAGGCTCACGCATGGGCTTCCCGCACAGCGGGCACAGCAGCCGCCGCTTGGGCTTTTCCAGGAACTTGTAGTCGAAGCCGGGCATGGCGGGCGGGCACGGGCGAGCGGGGCCAGGCATGCGGCGGCCCCACAGCCCGCGCCTCGCTCCGGCAGCGCTCCCGGCTCCGGGCGGCGCCGACTGTTGGTGGCGGCCTGCGCCCAGCCTGCCCGCCCGCCGGCCGGAAGAGGGGGCGGAGCCGCGCCCGCGCGGTCCTAGTGCCCAACGTCACCGGGATGCCCTCCCACCCCGCAAACCCGCGGCTTCAGGGTCGGCACACGGCCAGGCTCGCCCCCTCTCTGAAGCAGGGGCTCCTCTTTCCCCTTGGGAAGAGAGAGCGTGGCTCCGCTTCTCCCCAGAGCTGGGGATTCCTGACACTGGATGGGGCGGAGGGCTCCGGGGGACGGGCCGTGCTGTCTGTGCCACAAAGGTTCGCTTCTCCCGAGCGTCAACAGCTCGGTCTCGGGGGCCACGTGTTACCCGGGGGCCCAGGGCTCCAGCTTCCAGGTGCTAGGCAGCCGAAGCCTGGCAACCAGATCCGGGGAGCCCGGCTGGGCGGGGAGGCCGGGCTGGGCGCTGGGCCAGAGGAGCCTCGGCCCCAGCCTCAGGCTGCGCCCACATTCCTCCCTCCACCACGGCCCTGCAGCCAAGATAGGGCCCAGCCCAACCCTGGGGTATCGGGCTGCCACTCCCCACTTCTGAAGAGACCACACTCTAGGCAGGCAGCTGTTATTTTTATTGGCGCTACTTCCCAGTCATCTGGGAACTGATCTAGTAGAACCAGCTACCCTTTCCCCCAACCTGTTTTGGGGGAATGGCCAGGGGTGAGGGACAACCTTCTGCAGGGATTCCCTTTGCATTATATTGCGGGCTGGGTGATACACTCCCTCCTGCAGAAGGGAGACACTCAGAAGTTGTACAAATCCCTGCCTCAGGATATAGGAGTGGGGGTGGTGACTGCGCTCTGACCTCCCTGCCCCAGGCAATGCAGAGGCTGGGCCGCTGGAATGGCCAGTCCAGGCAGGCCCTGGCTTGCCCTGCTCCAAAGTACTGAGCTGCTCTTCCAGTGGACACCAGGAGCACATTTTGTAACCAGGCTAGGGGCAGGGGCAGGGGCAGGGTCTAGATGGAGCCAAAGCCACCTCCAGCATTTTTCTGCCAAGGCTCTGAAGACCACCTAGCTTCCAAAGATTAGGTCTGGCTTCCAGTTCTAGCTAGGTTGAACCCTGCGGACAATGACTTAAGAAGGGGTGGGGAGGAAAAAGAGAGGTGCTGGGGGAATAGGGTGAGTTGAGTTTTACATATTCAGGGCTTCACTGGTTCTTATACCTCATTGGACACAATCCAGGGGAGCAAGGGCTTCACTGGTTCTTATACCCCATTGGTTACAATCCAGGGAGCTGGTGGGTGGGGACAGTCACACCTCAGGCACCTGTACTTTTCAAGAACATTCAGAGGAATAGCAACATCAAGGGGTCCACAGGTGTATCCAGGTGCCTCACGGGGGGACTGGCTCATCTGTGATGGCTGGAGAGTATAAAAGAGAAACCCCTGCAGCCTCCCAGAGGGCAGTGCCTCTAGCAAGTGTCACCCACCTCCACCTCTGCTCCCACACTGGGCGCTGGACTCTGGACCCTGCCACATCAGAAATATTAGTCCAAACTAAACTAGACTGGGGGCAGGAGGAGAAAGGATGCATTTGCACCCTTGGGAAGTAGTGAAGGCAGCCCTTCAATGAAGCCCCGAATCACCCACCCTTGCCCACCCCAGACAGGAAGCTCAGTTTTACCCCACAGCTTCTGCTTTCATTAATCTGGGCTGTGACCACTGAGGACATGGGTGTGGGTAGAGGCCAGGTGGGTTAACCCTGTTATAACTCACGGCGAACAGCCAGGAGAGTGTTTCCATGGCAACAGGACACAGACGTCACTGTGTAGGGGTGTGTCTCATCCAGCTGCACTGGCCGAGGGAGTCCAGCATCCTCATCCCTCCTTCCCAGTCGACCTCGGGCCCCTTTGCCCCAAGAGTACACTTCACCTTCTGCCAAAGAGAATCCCAAGGAGGGAAACAGGAAGAGGACACAGCTTATCAAGCAACGGTCCTCCCAGATTGCCATACTGGCCCCAATATGAGGTTGCTGAGTTCAACAGCCCTGAGCATAACTCCCCATCGCCCATGGGCCTGCCCACAACTCTTTCTGTCCCCACAGTGCCCACTCATCACCTGTCCCAATGGCCACAGTGAAGGCATCCCCGCAGGCCACCATCACTATCTTGATGCCCTGGAGGCCTTGGACTTGACAAGGTGCCCGGCTGACCCGGCGAGCACTGGTACCCAACTGCCCATGCTGATTGCTGCCAAAAGTATAGCAGTCACCAGAGGCTGTAGGGGAGAGAGTGAAGGAAGGAAAGGGGCACCTCAGCTGAGGTCCCAAGCAGGCCAGGAGCATCCACCTCTGGCCTCCTGTGTCCAGGTCCTACTCACCAGTCACAGCAGCTGAATGAGCAGTGCCCAGGTCCACACTCAGCAGGGCCTCCTGGTCCAGGGGTGCAGAACCTAGTGGTGTGAAGCTCAGAGCCTCCTCCACTTGCTGGTGGGGAGCAGGCTCCTCCCCCAGGGAGAGCTGGTCCAGGCCCAACTTGTTGAACCTGAAGGCAGAGCCAGAAGCCGAGTCCAAAGGACACCGTTTGTGTAGAGTGTCCTGCCCCACATATCTGGGCAGGAGCTGGTGCACCAGGGGTCAGATCCCACCCTGGGCTGGACCACAGCTCCTTCAGCCCTCCTCAGTTCTAATCTCTAGTGGGGGTTAGGCAATGACAGATGGAGCATTAGCAGCCCGGAAAGGCAAGGGGGCAGGCAAGTCATCCTGGGGCACCTATTTACCTGTTGCTCCCACAGGCCAGAGCTTGGCCAGGCACAGTGAGGATCATGGACGAGTCAATGCCACATACCACCTTCTGGGCTTCCTGTCCTGGGGGCATGGGCACCTGCTGAGGGCAGTTATGGGACTCCCTGGTGCCTAGTCCCAGCCGGCCTACAAGGAGAAACCCCGGGATGGGGTTAGTGAGTGTTAGGGTTGGTGACGCCAGGACAAGGACCCACAGAGGCAGTAACAGCGTTGAGTACATTGATGTTTCAGAGCTGTGTCCTCTTGTCGGATTGATCCTTTTATCACTACAAGATGCCCTTGTCTCTTGCTATAGCCCTTGTTTTAAAGTCTGTAACCTGAAATGTGCATCCTTGGCCCCTCTTTGGGACAAAATCTTACTTCTCCTTTAAGGCCATGTTCAGATACTACCATTACCTCCTCCAGGTGGAGTCCCTTGCCATTCCTTGGGTGGAACCCTGATGCTGTCTGTCCTCTGTCATGATGATGCCATCCCTCCCTCCATCAGACTGAGCCCTCCAGGAGGACAGGAACCCTGTCTAAGTCACCTCTAGTGTCAATGCCCAGCCTGATGATGCCTGACCCAGACAGGGCCACAGTGAATTCTGTTGGCTGAATGAAATCTCCCTCATTACATCATAAGCACCGGAAGGAGCGACATTTTGTTCATCGTGTCTCAGCACCCAGCACAGCATTGGCACACAGTGGATGTGCAATACAGGTTAGGTGCGTGAATAAATGAATGGAATCGGAGAGAAAAGAGGGAGAAGAAACCGGGCCGTGGGGTAGAAGGTGGGTATAAAGGGGGACACATCATGGCTGGAGGTGCTATGAGGTGGAACAGGGTGGAGAGCTTACCACCATCTCCGCGGCCCCAAGCAAATAGTTCGCGCTCAGTGGACAGGGCCAGCACGTGAGAGGCCCCGCAGGCCACCTGCAGCATCTCATAGCCCAGCAGGGCCTCCACAATCGTAGGCTAGAGAGAGAGAGAAGCAGGGGGACACTATGGATAAGGGGCCTGGAATCAGCATCCCATGTAAGGATGAAGTTGGAGGCTGCAAATTCTCATGAGATAGCTGTCCCTTTAATGCCCCCCCACTCCCCCTCACACACACACACACACACACACACACACACACACACACACACACACACACTACAACCATTGGGGAAGTCTGGTCTTTCTCTACTTCCCCTCATGCTTCCCAGAACAGGTACAGTCTGAGAGCTAGAGGGACTTGTGGTTACTGGGGATTCCCCTGCCCCCCACCTGGGTGTCAGCTCTCAGATGTGGGCTCCTTGCCATCTCCCCACTTCTCCTCCCAAGGTACACACAACACCTGCCTGGCTGATGTCATTGAGGCTGCCATGGCCCAGGCACCCATTGCTGCCACTGCCAAAGGTCATGATGATACCTCGATCTGGGAAGAGGGGCAGGGAGGAAAGGGACAGGAGAGAGATTAGGCTGTCTTTCCAGAGAGACCAATCCAACCTTGGGTTGGAGAAGCAATAAAGTTAGTTGGAGGCTAGGGCTGGAAGAATGCGATAGGGGAGAGAAGAAAGACAGGGGTCTCTCTTCCCAGGTGTGTGACTTTGGACAAGTGACTTAGCCCTGAGCCTTAGTTCCACATCTGTCAAATGAGGATACCACATCTACTTTTCTAGGCCTGTAGTGAAGGGTAAAAGCAACTGTGTAAGTAAACTCCTGGTGCTCAATAACCAGTAGATAGAAGCATTATTAAGTGAGCAGTTTGTAAATGACTGACAAAGAGGGAAGTTACTCTGGGGGGCCTTCTCAGAGTGGGGTCCCCACAGGGTAGTCTCCGGACAGGCTCACCAGTCAGGCAGGCTGTGAAGAGGTCCCCGCAGGCCACCTGCTTTATGGTCACGCCTGACTGGCCCTCGAGGAACCGTGAAACAAACTGGGGCTGCTGCTGTTCCACTGCCCCTGGAAGGAGAGCACCCCCTCCAGCACCTAGGGGCGGGGCCTGGGGGGTGACAGGGGAGGGAGGGAGTGGCTCCTGAGTGCCCCCTTCCTTGTGGTGACCCTACCCCCACTCCAGGCCCGCCCCAGCCTGCTCACCTCCCACAGGATGAGGCGCCCAGAGCGTGTGACACCGGCCTTCTGTGTGCGTCCAGCGGCCACCTGGACCACCTCTGTGTTAAGCATTGGCAGCCGCAGTGGAGCGCTAAGCCCACCACCCCACGTGTACACCGATGACAATGGTGGTGGAATGGCTGGCCGCACAGGTCCCCGGGGGACACCTGTGGGAACAGCTCATCAGGCCTATTAAACAGGTGGGAATGGCATGGTGTCCAAGGGGACCCGGAAGGTCCACTGGACTTACCCCTGCAGCGGGCGCTGGTGGTCCTGACACCGGTGCTGCCAGGGGCCATGGGTGGCCCGGTGGCCAGGGACTTCTCTGCCCTGCAGGACAAAGGGTGGCTTCAGGACACGGACCCTCCCTGGCATTTCCACATGCAGAAATGGAGGACTTGCCCTACAGGCCCTTCTGCCGCAGCCTTACTATGCCCCCACTGGGTGCCCCCTTCTGCCCAGGAACCCCTCCCCCACTCCCTGCACAGGCCTCCGCATGCGGACGCTGCCCACGTCGGTGTGCAGGTTGAGGAGGGCACGGATGCAGAGGGGCTGCGCCATGATGTGGCTGAGCGGTGGCCGCTGTGCCGGCTCCAAGCTGAGCAGACTCAGGATCAGCTGGCGCAGCTCAGGGCTGTACCGGTCAGAGATGGGTGCAAAGGTGCCACTCATAATCTTTAGCACCAGTGCTGGCAGGTTCTGTGAAGGCATCAAGTTGGGTGGGCCAGAGTCTCAGGCTAGACTCTTTGGTAACAGCACCCCCAGCTTCAGCCCCAGCCCCTTGTCTGATGGATGATCACAGCCCTGCGGTCAGGAGCCTTTAGTCTGGTGAGGGGACTCCCAGGATGACAGGGGACCCAAACCCTGCTATCAAGAACCTCTGATAGGGGAGCTGCAGCTATGTCCTCAGAAACCTCAAGTTGTTGGGAAAACTTAAGTTTTGCCTTTAGGAGGGTCCCTAATCTGATGGGAAAGCCCTGCCGTCAGGAGTCCTCAGTTTTAAGGAGGGACCCAAGCCCTACCCTCAGGAACACATAGTCTGAGGGAAGCCACAGCCCTGCTCTGGGGTCATCCACCAGTCTGATGAGGGCGACATGACTCAGCCACAAGAGAAGAAACACAAAAGCAGGTGGAGCTGAGGACTTCAGAGAAAGGGAGACGGAGCTCTCCCAGTCGATTCCTCAGGGGAGCTTACTCACCGCTGCCTCGAAGGCCCTCTTGAGGCTGGCCAGCTCATAGAGGACACAGCCCAGAGCCCAGATGTCACTCTTCTGGTTGTAGGGCTTGCCCTCACACAGTTCGGGGGAGATATAGCATGGAGTACCCACCACCTGCAAGAGGGAAGTTAATATTACAGCCCAGGGAGGGAAGACCGAGGCCCATGTGGAGACAGCTTCTCCCCAAAGCAGGCCAAAGTGCTTCCTCTTGCAGGACTACCCAGCCAGGGGCTAAGGGCCTGAGGTCTTGGGGGGTGTGGTGAGAGATAGGGTTGCAGAGTGCACCTTGGCCCTCCAAACCTCCAGCACCCCTGAGGTCCCCTCCATGCCCAGGCACCGTGTAGGCCTTGCTCTTGCTGCTAAGGATCTTGGAGATGCCAAAGTCACCAATCTTAACGACCATGCGGTGTTTGTCAAGAAGGATGTTTTGGGTCTTAAGGTCCCGGTGCAGGATGAGGTGGGTGTGTACGTGATGCAGCGCGAGCAGGATCTGAACAAAGAAGTGCAGGATGGTCTCCTCCTCCAGCAAGGAATTACAGCGCTTTTGGATGAACTCAGCCAGGGTGCCGCCTGCAGCCGCAAGGGACTAGTCAAGATCCAGGCTTTTCCAGGCCTGAGACTTTGCTTTTATAAAACTAAAGACCCAGACAGGGCAAGGGCCTGCCAGCATCACACTACTGGGGTCAGAACTCTACACCTCTGACGCTCAGCCAAGCCCATTCCAAGGAAGGCAGCTGGCTGATCTGTGTCTGCCTCCTCGCAGAGGTGACAGGCCCTTGGAGCCAGGCCAGTGCAAGGAGTCTGAGTCTGGCCCACCTGGTGCGTATTCCATGGCGATCATGAGAGCCTTGTCCTCCAGAAAGTTCTCGTAGTACTCGATGACATTGGGGTGGTTGAGCAGCTTGAGGACCTGGCACTCATTCTGGGCTGCCTGCCGCTCTTCCTTGGTCATCTGCTCCACTGGGATCTGCTTGATGATGACCAGCTTCTGGTCCGCCTTGCGCAGACACAGGTGTACAATCCTGAGGACACAGAGCCCCACAGTGGGTACCATCTGAGCTTCCAGCCACATATCAGGTTGGGCAGACCTGACGACAGGATGGTGACTAGACTTAAGAGAGGGGAATGGCACCCAGACTAAGAGGTCATCTAACTAAGCGCACAGAACCCTGAGTTTCGGAATGGGGAGGACTAACCACAAACTCTGTAGGACCTTGAACAAATCATTTAACTTATTTGAGACTCAGTTTCTCTACAGCCACAATGAGGCAAAGTTAGGATTCATCTTTCTAAATTTCAACTGCCTGGGTTCAAATCCTGGCTCTTCCTCTTACTAGTTATCTGGTCTTGGATTACGTGACATCATCATCCGAAAAATAGAACTGACCTCACAGGTTGAGAGGATCAAATATGAAAATGCACGTAAGGGACTTAGCAAAGTGCCTGGCCCATCAAAAGTGCTCAATGAGTGGAAGCCATTCACATTATTATTTTCTTCCAAATCTGTGGTCAGTGTCCATAAAAGCAGAGTTCTTGTTCTCCACTCTATCCCTAGTGCGTAGCCTAGTACATGCCCCAGCACATGGCAGGAGCTCAGTAAGTATCTGCTGAATGAATAGACTCTAAGATGATCATCTAAGTATCCACTTTGTATCTCTCCAGTTCAGGCCTCTCCTCTGAGCCCGACTCATATATCCAACTATGTGTTTTGCATCTCTACCTGAATGGCTCACTAGCATCCTAAATTTTAACAAATTCAAAATATTAATTAAACTCTTGATTCCTGCCCCCCAAATCTTTCCTTCCTTAGTCTCTTCCATCTCAGCAAATAGTTATTAAAGCCAGAAAATCATGGCACACCTGAAAATCATACCTGAAAATCATGGCAGAATCTTTTCTCCATTTCACACTAACACATCAGTAAATCCTGTTTCTGCCTCCAAAATATTGTGAACCCATCCATTTTCCTCGGTGTCCTCTGCTGTAACCGTCGGCCCAATCATCATTTCTCGCCTAAAATACTGCACTACCTTTCAAGATGGTCACTTTCATTCTTGTCAACCTCAAATCTAAACTCCACACAGCAGCCAGAGTGATATTTTTAAAATGCAAATCATATCACGACCACATCCTCTGCTTAAACGTTTTCCTTTTACATGGCAAATAAATTCAACCTGCGCCTACAAGGCCAAAATCTCATTCCTGAGCCTACAAGGCCAATACATGTGAGGGAGGGAGGGTCTCTCCCTCACATTTTATAGCATTCTTCAGCTTGCTCGCTACATTCCAACTATACTAGTCTTTTTCTCAGTTCCTTGAATATTCTGAATTTTTCCACGTGAGCATCTTCACATATGCTGTGTCCTCCACCCGAAAAGCTCTGCCTTCACCTTCCTCAAGGACTGATCCTCATTCCTCAATCCTTGGCTTTATACTTCACCTCTCGGAGAAATTTTCCTCTACCACCCCAAATAATTACTTCCCTGGTGTTGTACCTTATTCTCGCAGCTTCTTAAATAACGGCTTTAACACTGTGTGGTTTATTGTATGTTTTTCCTATAGTCTGTAAGCTCCGAAAGGGAAAAGATCACAACTGTTTTGGTCTTAACTGTATACCCATGGCCGAGAGCCTGACGCGTATAGTAGGCGCTCAATACCGGTATCTGTTGATGGAATGAGTAAGGAATCAAACAGAACTCTGAGGGGCGCAAAGGTTTGCCGGGGCGTGACCTCCTTAGGGGCGGAGTCTCCCAGCCAGGACTGGGACCGGAAGCTTGGGCGGGGCTTCCCAGAGTGGGCATTCACGCCTTGGGGTTGGAGCTAACCCGGCAATAATTTCGCGGACAGAGTTGGGGTTTATTTTCCCTCTCCCCGAGCAATTTCCTTCCCCAAGAGCCCTGGCTCACCCGAAGGCACCTCTCCCCACCACTCGGATCTTCTCGTACTTCTCCATCTCATTTCCCAGTCGCATTTCCGGAACCCCCACACTCAGACGCTGCGCGTGCGCGGACCCGCCCACTCCAGAGCCACGCCCCTACACAGCAAAATAATTGTGGGGCGGAGCAAGTGGAGCTAGGTGTTGGTTCAGCCTCGCGTCTCTCTTTGCTGATTGGCACCGTTCCTGCAAGCCTGGTCCGAAGGGTCGCTTTTCCAGGGTCCAAGGAAGAAATGGGACGACATGCCATTTCTTGGCGCGCTTCTCAATGGCCTGCACGTAACCAGCCACTTCCCACACCTGTGGCCGCATCCGGTCCTCGCAAAGCTTCCTTAGACTGGAGGGGTGCCCTGCGCAGGCCGAGTGAGGGTGGGAAGCAGGGACGTCCTTTCTCTGACTCCCTTTTTGGCCACTAGTGACGCTGTTTCAGAAAGAGACAGAAGATTCTCACTGGGATGCAGACTGAACTTGGAGCTTCAGCACCCTCACTCTGGGGGGTAGGGAGCTGGGTTAGTTTCATATTTGCCTAGGGCGGAACAGGGGAAACCCCGACCTGCGCAAGTTGAATCACCTAGGGAGGATATGATACGGTCCCCAGACTGTCCCGACTAGTGAACACCGAGCTCGTCAGCACACTCAACCCCCAGCTGAACACACAACCCACCGCGGGGTAATCTCCCTTCAAAGCTCAACTAGGGAGAACCTCTTTAGAGGAAGATGGGAGGAAAATAGATTATCTGAAAGAGGGAGAGGAGGAACAACAGCCGTTTGGCCGATATGGGTTCAGGCTTCTGCCCAGAGGTAGGGGGCTAGTTAGTACGAGTGTTTAGGGTCTTGACCAGAAGTGAGTTTAATTCCAGGTGTCTCGGTGGTACCTTCTGCTCAGCAGAGTCCACAAAAGCTCAGTTAAGGAGCAAGGGGGTGGTGATTAGCTAAGGGATAGTGTCCCTGTTTCCGAGTGGGTGAGGAATGTGAGGAATGAGGTGTTTATCTTTGCTCCGACCCCACCCTTCGAAAGTGCCCAAATCTGCCTATGTGGGATGACCACTAGAAGGGCCTCAGGAGGGCCCCTCACAGGCTTAGGCCGGTGTTGGCTAGTGGACAAAGCTGCCCTGTGAGCAAAGGGGAGTGCAGGGGGGGAAAGCCGCTCATCCGGGACACTCGTGCTCTCACCTAGAAACCGATTGGGCCTTGGTTGACTCAGGATACCTCACACGGGTTAATGTGTAATCTGGGAGCCACCAGGGGAGGCCGAGCAAACACCCAAACCTCTTAGTCCCTGGATCTCTGGCGCCCCAGGCTTCTGGCTTTTCCTTCCTCTCAAAGCACCGTTTTCCTCGCGCCCCTCCTCCCCCTTTACTCCTCCTCCTCTTCCACTCCCGACTCGGCTCTTAGCCGCTCCGGGGTGCGCCGGTTTACGGCCTGCAACTCTCCCGCAAAAACAACCACCTCATTCCTTTGGAAGCTGGAGGGGATACTACGCCACAGTGAGGACAGGCTGACACCTAGTGGCTAGAATACGCAACTACTCCAGGCCACTGGCCTGAAGAGTGAGGGTCACCCTAGCAGCCTGGACAAACGGGCGGTCTTCCCTGCTCCAGCCTCCAAGGAGCTAGGAGAAGAGAGCTGGGACTGCCTGAGGGAGGATTGTGACAGCAGCTCGGCCCCAGGAGCTCAAGAGCGGGCTGGGAGGAGGGATGGTGATGGGTTAGTCAACAGTTTCTGGGAACCGACTATGTGCCGGGCGCGTAGAAGCAGGTAAGCAGGTCCATCTCTAGTCTGAGGACGCTACGGTAGCGACCCAGTGGAAGAACGGGGTCTGGGCAGAAATCGTTGTCGGAGGCGGGGCTCCGATACATCCCCAGGACCCGGGTTTAAAAGACGTGGGTGTGTGACGAGTCCTGCCCAGCTCTACCCAGAAAGGAGTTGAGGGCGGAGAGAGTTCTCACAATACCCGCCCAGGCGGGGGAGCCGGTGGCCCCGGGGAAAGTGGGGACGCGGGTTAATGAGGCCAAGCGAACCAGAAAGTCGGCAGTCGGGAGGCGCCAGAGAGGGGTACCTCCGTGGCGGTGCCCCAGGACTGCCCCCTTTCGCCCGAAGTCTGCGGGAGCCAGGCAAGACGCGGGAGGCCCCCCCGCCCCCCCCCGGGAAATGGGGCTCGCGCCCTCCGCGCAGCAAAGGCGCCCGAGGGGCGGGGGCAAGAGGACTGGGCGGGGCGGGGGCGCGGGCGACTAGGGGCGGGGGCAGAGGCCCTCTGGGAGGGAACGGGAGGAGCAAAGGGGCCTAAAGGGCTCTGCGAAAAACTGTGTGAGGCTGGCGGCCGGCGGGATAGGCGACCCGGGTGGACTGGCCCGAGAGGGAGCCCAGTTCCCCGTACAGCCCGAGGAGGCCGCCTAGAGGGCGGACAGACCGACGGCTGGGAGGGCCAGCATGCCCCCATTGCTACACCCCGCCCTGCCGCTGCTCCTCGGCGCCACGCTGACCTTCCGGGCGCTCCGGCGCGCGCTCTCTCGCCTGCCTCTCCCGGCGCACGTGCAAGCCGACCCCCTGCGCACCTGGCGCTGGCACAACCTGCTCGTCTCCTTTGCCCATTCCATTGTGTCAGGGATCTGGGCACTGCTGTGGTGAGTGAAGGACCGGGGGAGTGAAGGTGGCTAGGGGATCCCGCCGTTACTCTCCCGATCACGGGGGGCTGAGGTTATGCAGTCTCACATGATTACTTGTAACCAATCGGGAACTGCATCGGCCCCAGGGAAAGAGGCTCTCACCTGGGAAACGGGAGACACCTGGGTTTCAGCCAAACCCCTCCTCGGTTCCCAGTCTATAGTGGGAGCGCAGACTCTCCTGGGACTGGCTTGGGTAATTGTGAGTTGAGGGTCCTTGGGAATGGGAAGATGAGTGCCTGCCTTCTTCCCTCCCTTCCCAGTGTATGGCAGACCCCCGAAATGCTGGTGGAGATTGAGACGGCATGGTCGCTTTCTGGCTATCTGCTCGTTTGCTTCTCCACAGGTAAGTCTTGCCCAATAAGCATTAAGAAGGTGGAGAACAGGGAGAAACTCCTTAAATCCCCTTCCTGACCTCTTCCCCCATCCCTCCACTAGGGTATTTCATCCACGACACTGTGGACATTGTGGTTAGTCGTCAGGCTCGAGCTTCTTGGGAATACCTCGTCCATCATGTCATGGTGAGAAGCAGGGGTTGTGGTATAGGCCTGGTGCTAGCAACTTCAGTCTCAGCGGCCTTTCTGAAACTGGGAAGGGGAAGACCATCTTTTCTTAACCCCATTCCCACGGTGTCCTTTGCCTTCCCATGCTAGGATACTAAGGGTTGGCCCTACCTTTGTACCCTTGGTTCACTATTTTGAGGCCAGCAATCCATAGCCTTACCTAGTACCTCCTTAGACTATAAACTCCACGCAGGGATCAAAATTTAATGGTACATTCAATTGTATGCCAGAAGCAGATGGGAAGATTTTCTAGCCCTGTTTGGTAACCTTGATACTCCCACCAACTTCCAGTAAAGCCTTAGGGAATCTGTTTCCTAATCTGTTCTCTCCTTTGCCTTCTAGGCCATGGGTGCCTTTTTTTCAGGCATCTTTTGGAGCAAGTTTGTAGGTGGGGGCGTCCTAACGCTGCTGGTGGAGGTCAGCAACATCTTCCTCACCATCCGTATGATGATGAAGATCAACAATGCCCAGGACCTCCTCCTTTACCGGATCAACAAGTATGTCAACTTGGTCATGTATTTTCTCTTCCGCCTGGCCCCTCAGGCCTACCTCACCTATTTTTTCCTGCAATATGCAGGCCAGAGGACCCAGGGCACCTTTCTGCTGGGTATCCTGCTCATGCTGGATATTATGATTCTCATCTATTTTTCCCGCCTCCTCCGCTCTGATTTCTGCCCTGACCGAGTACCCAGCCAACAACACAAAGACAAATTCTTGACGGAGTAAGAGGCACAGAGCCTGGGACTTGTGGCAAGGACAAAAAACACAATCAAGGGAGATGAGCCCCAAACCTGGGGCATCCAGCCTCCCCACCTTTCAAGCCTGCACCCACTATTGAAAACACTAATGAAAATACTCTGAAGTCCTTGTCCTTTCTTGGGCAAGGGGTGAGTGAAGCCGACAGACCGGTTGGACATGGTAGGTGGGTGTGGGGACAAGGTGCTACGTGAGAGCCAACCAACCCACACTGCCCTGAAATGGATGCTAATAAAAACTCTTGGTATTGGTTTCATACAAAGCCTCTTCGCCAGAGATAAAGTTAAGGGTTCTTATAAAACCTCTTGCTTGTTCTCTTACCCCTGTGATAGAGACAAGTACTAGTTGTCTCAGGACAACCCTAGTCTGAGTCACAAATATCTGCTATCTGAGCTCCCACCCACCAGGATTATAGCAAGTATAGTGCCATGATGGAGCTGAGTGTTCCAACAGGGTTATGTACACAAGAGTCTTGCGTAAACCCTGTTTATTGTGTACAAGTATACCAAAGTATGGCCTCCCCCCAGCACAACCAGAAATCAACATAAAGAGACAAATATACAGTGAAAAACGTTTGTATTTAGAATTAGCCAGCTGGACTCAGTTTAGATGATTCCAATCTGAAAAACAAAAGGGAGCTTTGTTACTAGGAGTTGAAATATGAAGATTAAGCTGGAATGTCAAGGTTATAAAGCAAAATGTGGGCACAGGGCAGGGCCTATTAAAGATAGGAGCGCAGTCGGTCAGTTACGACTAATCAGCAAAAGTCAGGCTTTGGTCGGAAACAGACACACCATTTGCGCCCAGGGGGTGGGTGTGAAGGAGTTCCTAGCAAAGGAAGCTTACTTTGTTGGCAACATCCAAAGCATCATAGTCAGGAGCCAGTCGAACATACGCCTTCTTCTCTCCATCAGGCCTGGGGTGGAGGAGAAAGGCTTCATTAGTCCCGTCGCCTTCACTGCCCCAAGAACCTGCCCCATCTTCTGGCGCATCAGCGGTTCCTTTGTTCATGTCATTCTTTTCCAAATAGTGATTTTTTTCCATCATCTGCGCAGGAGGGTAGGGAAGCCACTAAGCTACAAAGCCAGCAAATTTCCTTTTATGGGAAACACCACAGGACATTTACATCCAGGTAATTTGACATATATTTTACTCTAGGACTCACCACTGTCTAGAGGTAGGAATCAAGAAAATGAGCCCCAACCCCACATATAAATTAAGCCCTACAGGCAGGACAGCTGTTGATTCCTCAAAAGTCCATAGTCCATACAAAGGACTATAACTACAGCAGGGGTTGCTCATTTCTCAAGGCTTGCACACTCTGAAATCTAATTCTGACCCCAAAAACATCAAGGAATTTCATGCTGTTCAGGTTTCCTGGCTCCTGGCTGAGGCCCCAGCCTCCTCCCCATCCCATGGGGCCCCACTCACCTGATCAGGGTGTTGACCTTGGCCACGTCAATGTCATAGAGCTTCTTCACAGCCTGTTTGATCTGGTGCTTGTTGGCCTTGACATCCACAATGAACACCAGTGTATTGTTGTCTTCTATCTTCTTCATGGCTGACTCCGTAGTTAGGGGGAATTTGATGATGGCATAGTGATCAAGCCTGGGGAGGTAAAATGGGGTCACCTGGCCTGAACCCAGAAGGGATGGGCCCTCTTTTGAATTCCAGGTGCATCAGACAATGTGGTAGGAATCATTTTTGTCAGACTTTGGTCGCTTAACTGTGTCATCATCTGCACCCTGAAACGTAGGGACCTGGAGCCTCGGCCTGAGAGGAAAACCATATGCACGTTCTTTCACTTGAAGGGCTTTCATCCTTTAAGTGATTATAGAATCATCTTTGAGTTCCAAACCTTCATTTTTTATTTGATCTCATTTCTAAAGGGCAAATTTCTGGATGAAATTTGAGAATTGAGAAGTTGAACGACTTACCCCAAGAGTACAAAGCTAGACTACGGCACCTTGAAACCCAGGCTTGGGTTCCAAAGAATGTTTGTCCTTTACTCTGAGGCTGGGTAGACCATTTCTGCCCACTCTGGTTGCAGAAAATTGGTTTAAGGGTCATCAATTCTTGAGAGCAACTTTCATTTACAGTTCAGGTTAAACTTACAGTGGCCTGAGCACACCTATAACACAGCTTTCTCCCTGATATTCAGAGAAGCAAGGCTCTCTACTTACAGACACTACCTTTCCATTTTGAAGCTAGAGATCAGGTCTCAACCTTTCATTAAATTCTAGGTCTAAATGGGGGTAAAAAGTCTTACCAAGTGCTTTCCCTCACAGACACAACCCATACTTCTGCCTTTTCTTAGGAAGCAGTGGGAGAAGCAAACCCATTGGTGGCAACTACCACCATGGCTATAATCTGGGGTTTCTAAATTCAGTTACTAAGAGCAGCATGACACCAAAATACTCAACTACCCTAACCTTTTGCCTATTTCCCCCTAACCATTACCCAAGTGTAAAAAACAGAGTGAATGAAAGAAGCTTCCATACACCGTTTCAGGACCTCGCAGCCCAGTGCAAATAAATGAATCTCCTTTATCAACCTAGAACTACCCCACATCCTCACCATCGAGAACAACTCCCTACAAATGCTATGAGGAATGAACTAAACCTGGAACTCCCAAAACACAGAATATCTAAGTCCCACGTTATACTCCCAAGAAAGAGGACATTAAAACTCCGACAACATATAAAACGATAATTAATCTAACAATTAACCTTGGCAGTTAACTCTGGGTTGTTTTAAACAATTCCTGCCAATATTGTAAAAACACTCACCTTGTTCTTAAATAGGGCATTAACAATATCCCCCATTAGGGAAGAACTTTAAGTACTAATGTTTTTGAGGAGCTATGCTCTAAGTTTGGTAAATTTCGTTAATCACCAATGGAGGATACTCAAACATCATTTCAAGGGTTCGGGCCCGTACTGACTTGTTTCTCCTGGGAGCGCTCTTCCGAGGATATTTAGGCTGCCTTCGGAGCCGCAGTGTCTTGGGCCTTCGGAAGGTGGGCGACGTCCGGATCTTCTTTTTTTTGTGGCTGTGGACGCCTTTTAGGACTGCTTTCTTTGCCTTCAAAGCCTTCGCTTTGGCTTCGGCTTTGGGAGGGGCAGGGGCTGAGACAGAAAGAAAACGAGGGTGCTGGATTCAGAAATCGATCACTTCCGGCCTCAAGACCGGTAGTGGGCGCCCCAGGCCACATGTGCATCAGTGGTTCCTTTGAAGACATCATTAAGTCTCAGGTGGTTAAAATTTTTCCATCATATGCACGATACTGGGGGCAAACTTGGAGTAAATTCAGGGATACGACTAACTAGCAATGATCAAACGCTTGATACTTGTCAGGATGCGTACTAACAATTTTATATATACCATCGCACAGCCACCCAGGGAAGGTATATAGCTCCCGTCTAACATGAGATAAAAAGAAAGTCAGTATAGTTGAGGGCACTAATTCCTTACAGGTCTGGAGACATGAAGCTACAGCCGGTGAATACGTATAGCTCCCGAGAGTCGACTATCTGGCTGTCAGCTTGCCTCCCAACCCTCTTTACTATAGCCCAGCCCATGCGGCTGGGCCCACGCGCCGCAGCGTGGCCGAGACGCAAGGAGCAGCTCCGGAGCCGACACCCCAAGTCCTGGCCCACTCGCCGTCCTTTCAGTTCGTTTATTCTGCGGGGATCCCCAGCCAGCCAGCTGTGGCACCCCAGACCCACCACACACCTTCCTTCTTCGCTTTCGGCGCCATCTTCGTGAAAAGGGTTTCCGAGACCCGTTCCCATGGGCTTATAGAGTCACGTCTCACCGAAGACTCGCGATGCTTCCTCCTTAAAGCTGATTGGGTAATCTGTAGCGCGGCGCCCGCCGGGAATGGTAGTTAGGTTTAGTCTCCTCGGGAGGAGGACTAAGCATGCGTCACCCCTCCCCTCTTTAGACAGTAAAGCTTCTTGGGGGTTGTAGTTTTTTGGAGACGTGTTTATGCGGCCGCGAGTGTACTCGGCTGTCGCTGTGTCTGGTCCTGCGTGCTTACCATCTTGAGCTACTTCAGGGAAGAGGATTGCAGTTCCAGGAGACAACCAGTAGCACTGGAAACTAAAATGAATATAGTTAAGATTGACTCAGGGAGAGTGAAGCAAAGTACTAGAACAGGGGTGTCAAAACTGTGGCCCTCGGGCCAACTGCGGTCCGCAGTCCATTGTTAATTGGCCTGCAGCAAATTCCAAAAATATATTTAGTTTACTTAAATAAACCAGGTGAGGCAATATATACTTCACCTCAAGTGAGTGGCCCGGCTGTTTGTGTATTTTACCGCATACGGCCCTTGGTGAAAAACGTTGAAAAAAGTTTTGACACCCCTGTTCTAGAACTTTAGAGCAGAATTTGTCAGGCCCAACACCCTCGAACATTGGTGGAAACTGAGGTCAAAAGAAGAGACGTTCCTTGTCAATAACGGTGATTTGCTGGCAGAAAAAGTCAAGTCAGGTACAGGGGAGGAGGAAAGTATCAGAGGAGGTAGAAGGTGGCCACATCGCCCCTCTTTACCTTGACAGTCAGATTTTATGCGTTTTCCCGATAATACTCTTGAAACTCTACCAATATTGCGAACAGATTTCTGCAGCATTCGCTAATTCTTCTTGTGAATAATTCCATTCACGGTCCCCTCCCTTAGTCTTCCTTCCCTGCCCGTCATCTTTGCATCTTCAAATTCAGTTCCGGACACACAGCGAGGTTTATTGTAATGCTCTGCTTCGCTTCTCCGAGGGTCTGTGTCTACCCCGCCTTCACCCCGCCCGTTCTATCTTCCCCCTCGCCTCTTGGAACCAGATTTCCCTTTTGACGGTGAGATTTGTTCTGTGCTACCCCCTCTTCTACCCTGCAGAACTGCAAAATGGAAAAGTTGTCCTTGGGAAAATTCCAAAGGGGTCAGCGCGAAGAACGCCCATACCAGAGAGGGGTCCCCAGGTTCCGGAGCAGTGACCTCCCTCCCCAAAGGGCGGAGTTCCCGGTCCATCTACCCTCCTTTTATCCTCCATCCAGGCAGGCAGTTTGGTCTTCAGCCTCTGCACCCCTTAATCTACAAGATAGCCTTCGAGGAAAAGACACCAGACCTCGGACGTCTCTCTCCATGGTGGGCATCCAGCTCCGACCGTGGCACCCCTTTTACGCCCCTCCACCCCACCTCCCAGGGCAGAAGGGCGAGCGGGGGCCGACTCTATGAGTCACGTCCTGGGCCTGGAGTTGAGGAGGGAAGCGCCGCCTCTCCTTGGGCCCCTTTTCTCCTCCTTTATCCCTCCCCACCGGTCCTGCGGCAGCCAGATGCTGAGCAGCAATCCCCGATCCCCCATCACTAATTCGGCAGGGTAAGGGTGTCTGTGGAGGCGCAGCCGGGCACAGAGGTGCAGGGCAGAGCGACCTGGAGTTCCCGATCAGGGCGGGTTCCAGCCTGGGTGGGGGCGGTCCTGGTACCCAGTGAGGCGTCTAGCCCGGGAACCTGAACTGGGGCAATGCAGGGAGGAGCAGAGGAGGGGGAGGCTGGGGCAGGCTGAGAGGCCAGGAGCTGCCGGGAGAGGGGCAGGGGGCGGCCCTTCTCCAGGAATTTCCGGGGATCAAGTTACAGCGCTCGCAGAGGGAGAGCCGATTGGGACGCGAGGCCCTGCAGCCGACTGGGCCCCTCGCCCCCTCCAGCAGCACGCAGGCTTCGCAGCGCTGTCCCTGCCCACACTGACCCCGTGTGGCGGGGCCGCTCCGCGTCCCCGGGCCGTTCTGTTATGGTGGGGCCGCCTCAACCCCGAGTTGTCGTCGGGTCTCCGCGGCCTCGAGTTATTGTCGGAACTATCCGGCCTCGAGTTATTGTAGGGTCTGCGCGGGTCCGGGACCCCCCGGACGGGACTCCTCGCCCCCATTTGGCGGCTGAGGGGTCTCCACGCCCCCGAGTCGTCTTCGGGACTCCCCGGGCCCGGGTGATTGTGGGTTCGCCCGGGCCGCGGGTGATTGTCTCATCCCCGTGGCCTGCGGTGGTCGTAGAGTCCCCGAGGCCGCGGGATCCCGTAGGGTCCCCGTGGCCCCGAGTTATAGTCGGGACACCTCGGTCTCGGGTAATTGTCGGGTCTCCACGGGCCCAGGTCGCTGGGGCAAATCAAGCCTCCGCGCCTTCTCTGGGCGCCCCGCAAGGCCGCAGGCAAGATGAACATTCTGGCGCCGGTGCGGAGGGATCGCGTCCTGGCGGAGCTGCCCCAGGTAGGCGCCAGAGCCACGTCGGACTTCTGGCTTCGGTGGTATATGGGCGGGGAGGAGGCGGCACCAGACCAGTTAGAGGCTTGGGCCCAGCCCTGCAGCCCAGCTAGGCCTGCTGCTTCTGGGTGGTGCCCTCCCCACCCTCAGCCCCGGGCAGCTTGGCTGTGGGACAGGGGCCAGGAGTGGGTAAGTCCCACCCTCTTGCATCCCTGTCAGTGCCTGAGGAAGGAGGCCGCTTTGCACGTGCACAAAGACTTCCACCCCCGCGTCACCTGCGCCTGCCAGGAGCACCGGACAGGCACCGTGGGGTGAGTTGGAGACACCGAAAACAAAGAAAGGAAGTCTCAGGAAACTGCAGTCAAAGCAAGGGTAACATCCACTCTATTGGGGCTCTCTATTGCAGCATCTACCAGTGATACGGTTATTCCCCCTTTTTATGCCCCTGTGTTGATCTCTTTCTTCCCAGCGAGGTTGTGTTGAGTCCGATGAGATGGGGTTGGGCAGTTAAATTTCTGACACAAAGAAGCTGTCCAACATGAGGGGGTGGTCACGGCTCAGTTTTCCACATACCTAATCTATTTGAGCCCCAGGGCAGGAGCTGTGCCTTTAGGGATGAGTCTCATTGTGGGTAAAAAAAAAAGGGGGGGGAATACTAATAACAGTTGCCACCATTAATGGAGCACTTACTGTGTGCCAGGCAGTGGGTTGGATACTATTACTGGCTTTTAGTAAAAGGAAAACACCATTACTTTTAAGCTGTTTCCTGATTTCAGAGATGTTACAATGTATGTATGTATGGGTGTGTCTGTGTATGTGGGGGGAGGATATGTTTCAAAATATGGAACATTTATCTCTTAACCTTCACAACAACCCAATAAAATGTACTCTAAAACTCCACTTAACAAATGTTGAAACTGAGACAGGCTAAATAACATGCCCAGAGTCACACAGCTAGTAAGTGTGAGAGCTGGGACTCAAATGCATGGCTCTCTGATACTGAAGCACAGAACACTCCTTGCCAGCACATTTGTCTAGGCAAGCTGCCTAGGAGGCCTTGTCTATGACAACTGCAGCCTGGGTTACCTGATGGACCTACTAGGGAGAATTGGGACTCCCTAGACGTGAAAGAGCTAGTACCCATTCCTCCTGTCCCCTCTTGTGTCCAGCAGATTTAAGATCTCCAAGGTCATTGTGGTGGGGGACCTGTCGGTGGGGAAGACTTGTCTCATTAATAGGTAAGAGGGTGCTAGAGCTGAGCTGGGTTGGGCTGGGCAGGGTGGGGCTGGGCCTAGCCAGGTGGGCTGGGCTCAGGGCCACAGCATCTGGTACCCCCTTAGGTTCTGCAAAAACACCTTTGATAAGAATTACAAGGCCACCATTGGAGTGGACTTTGAGATGGAACGATTTGAGGTGTTGGGTGTCCCCTTCAGTCTGCAGCTGTAAGTGCTTCCTGCACCCCTTTTAGCCATTTCTTCCTCCAGCACCTAAACCCCACCTACTGCCCACCCCCATACCTGTGTTTCACCCCCCTTTCCTCCCAGCTGGGATACCGCTGGACAGGAGAGGTTCAAATGCATTGCCTCAACGTACTACCGAGGAGCTCAAGGTAAGGGGCTGGGCGAAGTGGGGAGGGTGGGTGCACCTGGTCTCTAATCTAGGGCTGGGGTATTGTGGAAATGAGCCAGGAGCGCCTTCCCCATCACCCTGAGACTGTTTCTGCCTCTTTCCAGCCATCATCATTGTCTTCAACCTGAATGATGTGGCCTCCCTGGAACATACCAAGTATGTGGGGATGTTGAAATATAATGGGGCTCTGAGAAGAGAGGGTTCAGGAAAGATGGGTGGTCAGGGGCATGGTAGGGAAGGGAAGAATGCATCTAGGAGCAGAGAGGGTAATTGGGCATATGAGTGTCAGCAGAAGGATCCTGCCCAACTCACTCATCCCTCTATGTCTCCCATCTGGCAGGCAATGGCTAGCTGATGCCCTCAAGGAGAATGACCCTTCTGGCGTGCTTCTCTTCCTCGTGGGTTCTAAGAAGGACTTGAGTGTGAGTGTGCCAGTGGGGGGACTTCCCAACTTGGTGAGGGAACCCTCCCCCATCTGACTTTGACTTTCCCTAAGACTCCTGCTCAGTACGTGCTAATGGAGAGAGATGCACTCAAGGTGGCCCAAGAGATGAAGGCTGAGTACTGGGCAGTCTCATCTCTCACTGGTGAGTAAGAGGCTTCAGGCCTTGCGCTGTGGCATGCCTGCCTTTCAGCTGTGCCCAATGACCCCAGGCCTAGAACTGCCCCTGAGCACCTATCTGCTCCCTGTGTTAGGTGAAAATGTCCGGGAATTCTTTTTCCGGGTGGCGGCGCTGACCTTTGAGGCCAACGTGCTAGCTGAGCTGGAGAAATCAGGGGCCCGGCGCATTGGGGATGTTGTCCGTGAGTGCCCGCCTGGATGAGGGTGGCAGAGCTCATGGGGAATCTCCAACCTCTGATTCATATATTTCTCACCCTTCTTCAGGCATCAACAGTGATGACAACAACCTCTACCTAACTGCTAGCAAAAAGAAGCCCACCTGTTGCCCATGAGGGGTGAGCGACTCTCCAGAGACTGCCCAACCTTGGGACACTGTGCCACCTTGACTCCCCCAAGAGCTCTACCCCTGGACATTTGCACTGACTGTTTTTCCAGACCAAAGAACTGCCCCTTGGTGGCAGTACCCCCAGAGGACCATGCTAGAGTCACTTCTTGCCCCTAGGCACCATGCCAAAGACTGGATGCCCCCCTCCTCCAGGTGCCCCGTGGTGGGGAAGTGGTCCCTGCTGCTTTTGCTCAGCTTGCTGGGCCCTTAGGTATGACGATGCTTAATGATCGCAGCCTCACACTGTGCCTTTTGCATTAAAATCTCTGTTGTTAGCAGTTTGGAGGTTGGAGTCCTTTGTTGGGGATGAGGGATGTGGAATGGGCAGGGCTGTATGGCAGTCTTGGGACTGGAACCTCCTACTGGGATGATGGCCATTCCTGGCCCCTGGGCAGGCCTCAGGCGGGCTGGGAGCTCAGGGACCAGGTTTGGGGGGGCTGCACTGAACATTCACTTGGTGAGATCTGAATTGTTGACTTTGATAGCTCTTTCCTTTGGTCCCTTCCCCCCAAATGTGTCTTCCTCCTTGGTGCTTATACCCAAATTTCCACCATTGGATAATATTTTTCCTTTCTTTATCTTTTTTTTTTTTTTTTTAAGGAGGGCGTGGCTCACAGTGACTCATGCACGGGGATCGAATTGGCAAACTTGGTGTTATTAGCACCATGCTCTAACCAACTGAGCTAACCGGCCACTCTTCTTTTTCTTTTTTTTTTACCCTACTCCTGCCTTGCCTTTAAAATACACTTCACAGTGAGAAGTGATTGAGTTTTGGATACTTCTTGGGTTGAACAGAAGGCCCAGGGTGGGTCGGGGCTGGGCTCTTATTCGAAATATGTGCTAACACCTAAGTATATTAATGATATAAACATAAAATTATGAGTGGTATCTGTTTACATTTGAAAACATGATTAAATAACTAAGTTTAATAAAAAAAATAAGATGTATATTTTGCTCTCTTTGAAAAAAAAAAAAAAAAAAGAAGACATGCCCTGAAGAGCACCTGCATTTAAATCCTTGAGGTCCATCCTGGGACATTTAGGTAAAGAACTTATCCTCTGTGCCTCAATTTCCTCGTCTGTAAAATGGGGCTAATAATACTGATGAGTTTGTGTGGATGAAATAAGATAAAGCACACACATGGGAAGAGCTCAAAAACCTTAACTGTTATAATTATTTGCAGGAAGAGTGACCAAGAACCTAACTCACTGTTGACATCTGACCCAGAGCTAGAGATGGGCTGAAAGTACGTCTCTTAGACATCTGGACCAACAATGGAGGGACATGTGGCCTGGTGTCATTCTGGGAGACCATGGAGGGTCAAAATCAGAACACAGATCCTGGCTGCCAGTCAGCAAGTGCTCTGTCCCTTCTATGCCTGGTTCCATTTTCAGCCAGCTACTTTGGAAGGGCTGGCTTTTCTGCACACTACCCCCTCTCCTGGCTTCCCTTCCAATGCTGTTCCAAGAGCCGGAGGGTCTGGGCAAGTAGCCCTATAGTAACTCAGGTTGCTGGGTCTGGAGGAAAGTGAAGGTTGGCATCACGCAGAGCAGTCATCTCTTTTGATGACTGGAGAAAACTTTTAAATACCATCCTTTCTTTTCCATCCTTTGAGGCACAACCTGACTTTGGGGGCTGCTGCCTAGAGAAATTGAGGGGCATGATGTGTGGAGTGTTGGGGAAGCAGCTCTAATATTTTTTCACACTCTCCTGGAATTGTTTGGTCCATCTCCATTCCCTCACAGGACTGCACACCTCACCCCTTGCTTTGCACAAAGCCTATGGCACGCAGGAGCGTGCGCGCATGTGTGAAGCCTGCACCCAGGACTGCTGTGTTTGTGTTGCATAAAGTGTCGAGAGCAGAGGTATGGTTCTGTGTTCTGGGTAGTGTCTGTGAGCGGCGCGTGCATGTGTGTTGTGAGGTGAGATTTTTTATGTGCGCTGCCTGTGCACTGTATATGCGGTGTGTGTGCTATATTTAAGGGTGTGTATAGTAGGTTACTATGAATGCAGTTGATTCTGCTCCCCGCCTGTGGAGACCCATGAGGTTACATAACAAATAAAATAAAGCACTCACACACATTGGAAGAGCTCAAAAACCTTAACTGTTACAATAACTGTATTTGGGAAAGAGTGAACAAGACCCTGGTTCTGTGTTGGCATCTTTATTGGGCAGTATTTGTCTGGGTGAGGGTTCCCCATGGGGGCTAGGAGCTAACACCGATAAGGGGTTCTGAGGGTGATGCCACAGTGGGGCTTAGAGCCGAAATCAAGTCCTTATCCGAGGAGCCTGCAGGCGGAGAGAGAACGAGTGAGCCTGGCCTCCCGCCAGGGCAGGAGGAAGCTGGGAAGAGCGCGGATGGTGGGGTGGAGGTTGGAGGCGGTTGCTCCCCAAGCTGGCAGGAGAGGTTCAAGCGCAGATTGGAAGCCGGAGCTAACGGCTTCGACAAGATTCGGAAGGACTGGGAGGGGTCCAGAGTGGCCGGACGTGTGATGTTAAGAGAATAGATGGGGCGGGGCTAAGAAGAGCTGGGGCGGGGCTAAAGTCTGGTGGGTAGGACTAAAAGCTGGGCGTGGGTCTGCAGAGGAACTAGGGACGGGACTGAGGGCTGGGCCTGAGCGGCCGAAAGTTTAAGAGATAAGAGCTAAGAGATAAAGGGGAGGCGCCTGGAAGGAGCTGGGGGGCTTCGGGTGTAGAGCGCGGCTGAAGCTTAGACTTGAGCTGAGTAGACAGAACAGCCTAGAGCGAGGGCGGGGGAGGTGGGTGGGAGGGTTGCGCAAACATGAGGCGGACCGGGGCGAAGGGCTGAGAGTAGGGTTTCCGTCTGGCTCCGCCAAGCTCAGGTCCAGGGTCGGACTTCTGCGAGGTAGAGTCTTGTCGAGGGAAAGAACGGGGCTGAGCAATGTGGGTCAGGACGACAATGACGGTTGAAAGGTGGACAAAGGAAAAGACTGAGGACGAGGACACCACCTGGGATGAGAGCAGCAGGGGTAAGGAGAAGGCGGGCACGAGATTAGGGGAGGGCGTCCAGCAGCGGCCAGGCACCGGGGGCGGGCTTGAGGACCCGAGGAAGGTGCAGAACACGCGGGCCTGACGAAGGAGGCGGGGCCAAGCGCTGGGCTGGGGCCGACTTAGAGCCTGGGGGCTGGCTCACGTAGAGATCCTGAGTACCTGGAGAATAGCCGACGCAATCTAGCTCGAGCCAATCTAGCTCGAGCCAGAGCTGCAACTTCTGTTTGTAAGGCTGGAAGGCAACTCTGTGCCGCAGCCGGGAATCCGGGCCGTCTCCCAAGAAGTGCGGGGCCTGGCTGGAGCCAGTGTTCCAGCATTCATCCTTGGCTGGGGCTGGGGCTGGGGCGGGCGGGTCCATTGACTCAGAAGGCAGAAAGGAGTCTGGAGGTTCCACGTGTGACATCACAATCGCACACAGATGTGGGCGGGGCCGGGGCGGCATTTCCAAGGAGACAGGTGCACTCCGCCCCTGCCTTGCTCCCTCCTATACCCTCCCTCCCTTTCTTGGTTTCTCCCTCTTTCCCTCCTTCCCTCCCCACCCCCATTCAGTTACTCTGGTGTCCAACCTGGAACCCTATCGTCTGTGCTCTGAGGGCGGGGGGAGCGCCTCAGCCCGCAGGACTGGGAGGATTCTGAACAAATGAGCATCACCTGTGAGTTTTGAGTTAGGCCCCAGCGCCCGGGTTAATGCCCTACGCAGAGAGACCACAAGCCTCCCTATTCCTTTCAAGCTATCATCTTTCACATTCATTATGAAGTGCCCCCGTGTCCAACCTCAATCATTTCTGCTGCAAGAGCTCTGGACTGCTGCTTCAGTCGGAGCTCTCTCTCCTATGAAACTAGAGAGCAGATTGCCTTTCTCAGATCTGAGGAAAGGTACTAAGTCCCTTCCCTTGGCAGATGATTGTCAGCGCTTCCTGGGGGCTTGGGGGAACTTGGTGGACCCTACATATACGCCTTTTTCATGGTGACTCTGAAGAGAGCAAAGAAAGTGGAGTCAGACAAAGCAGTTTGAATCCTGAGCCTGGCTCAGGGCCCTCTGGCCTGACCTTAAGTCCAGGCTGGATAAGGGAAGCTGTGGAGTCAGGACTGGGTGAAACCAGAGGATGAGGATTGGCTCTGTTAGAGTTGAGCAGGTGTAATAGGAGTGACAGCTGGCGGGACAGGTTTTGGAAAGGAACCCCAAGTGGAGAGGGCTGAAAGAGCACAGGCTAAAGAGACAGGAATACTGGGTTTGAATCTTATCTCTGCCATCTATTAACTTGTGTCTTTGGACAAGTCAACTTATTCTGAATCTGTGTCCCCAGCCTTAGAATGGGCTGTGGCGAGCATTTAGAATCAAAGACACATTTTAAAAGCCCAGCCCAGTGCCTGCCATTGGGAAAATGCTCATCCTGGGTCCATTCTCTTTCCCTAGGAAAATCCCCAGATTTGAACTCTGGACAGAATCTCCACTGCCATAGCTTCTTTGTGGCTCCAATAGGGTTTATTCTATTGTACTCATGTATTTATTCAATCACCCAACATTTACTGAGTATTTTCCGTGTCCCAGGATCCGAAGATACAGAGGCAGATGAAATATGGACCTTGTTCTAAAGTTGCTATAAACACATGAAGTACCATGGCAGGGTAAAGGGGTACAAGATATGTGGGACCAATTCTACTTGGATAGCATTGTTCAAAGATGAGCAGGAGCAGGAATGGAAGCAGGAGAAGGAATAGAGAAGGGAGGGGTGGGAGGAGGGATGAATGGGTAGGAAGAAGTGATAACTGAGGAAGGAACCAGGTCCTGCGGGGAGGGGGGAGACAGTTATGTCATAAGGAGTTTGCACCTCATCCTTAAAGGCAGTAGAACACTATTAAAGAGGAGGAACATGGTGGAACAGTTGACATTCTAGAAAACTCAGTTTGGCTGCATTGTGAGCACTGGATGAGGGTAGTGAGACAGGAGGCAGGGAGGCTACTGCAGTCGCCTTGGTCAGAGATAAGGGGGCAGGCAGGCATGGTGACTCGGTCCTCAGGTTCGTGCAGAAGTGAGGGAAAGGATGCCTCCCGCTTCAGCTCCTATTATGCTTCTTCCAAGGTCTTTCCTAATCCATCGTACCCCGCACCGTCTCAGGTGTCCCGGTTCTCTGCTCCCACAGGCCTTCTCCCCACTACTTCCTTCCCTATCAGTGTCTGCATCGTACCACTGTCATGAACTATTCCACATACCTTGCCTGCATCCCTCTCCCAGCCCCTTGCGAGCAGGGACCGTTTTTTTTTTAAACTGCATTTCTAGGATGCAGCTGGGGCTTGACATGTGGAGCTGCTCAGCTCCCGATGGGGTGCTGCTGCCACCTCTCTGTACTCTCTCAGATATAAACAGGTTACCCAGCTGGCAAAGAGGACATCTGTGTGTGGCGTCTAGCACTGATGCATCATCTACTGTCTCCTCTGAAGGTGGGTCGAGGGGTCCCCACCACACCTCACTTGGGAAAGCTGATACCTTGGCGGTAGGCAGGATGGTGTGTTTGGTCCTGAAGGGGTTACCCAGCTGCCCCACCCCCACCCCATCCCCTACTCATGTCAAAGAGGGTCCCTTTCTGGAGGTCACAGTCACTCCTTTCCTTTGTATAGTACCTTAGATGCACAAATATCTTTGACATGGGAGCTGAGTCCTCCCAACCCTGAAAAATAAGTATTACCACCATCCTCATTTGGTGGACAAGGAAATGAAGACTCAGAAAAGTAAAGTAACTGGCCCTGGGTCACCCAGCTAGTAAGTGACAGAGCCAAGACTTGGATTCAGGCCTGTCTGACTTTGACTTAAGGTTTTGCCTCAAATGCCTTATGAAGAAAGGGCATGAGGAGAGGAAGCAGAAAGGGAGGCCACCAAATGGGTCAGGGGTGTATGGGGGAACCTGGGACCCTCACAGCCTAGTAGGGGAAGGGAAGGGAGGGGCAAGGTGGGGCAAGGCTCAGACCAAGCTGCTATTTACTCATCTCTCAAGTACTTTAAAGCCACTTGGGTTAACATACCCCCAACCTGGGTTATATGAGATCTTGCCCCAGTTCCACCCCTCGTAGGGGTGGGCAACGGTGTAACCCTCTTGGCCTCTTTGGAGGGAGTAAGCCCATGCCAGGCTGCCATGGAAGTCACTGGTGCTCGCCCACTTCTTCCTCCCGAGGTGGGTGCCGCCAGTCTAGGGGGGACCTGCAGGAAGGTGCCTTGTCCTTTCTGCCCTGGTGTGTGAAACCTTGGGCACATGGAGTCACTTCATGGGCGTACCTTTTAGTGGGTGGCCAGAGGGGAGAGCCAGAAGTAGACTGGAGCCTTCGGCAGGGTCAGAGGTGTGGCAGCGCAGGCAGAGGCTGGGAGACTCCAGTGTATGTCCAGGACTTGCATTCAGCTGAGCAAAAGAGGTGGGGGCCTTTCTCCAGAGCTTTCCCCTAATCCCACATTCTCACCCCAGCAGCTTCTCCCCTGTGCTCTGGGAAAGGGAACATGGTATCTGTGCTGCCTACAAGGGGTGGAAGGGCGCAACCTGGAGGTGGGTTCAAGTGTGTGGCTCTAAGGACTGGGGAAAGAGAATGGATGGGTAATGGGAACTTGAGTAAAGAGCAGGGGAAGAATAAAGAGTGAGCGTGGGAAAGGGGAGAAAAGTGAGACAGGTGTCCAAAGAGAGAAGGGGGTTGGAGAAGAGAGAAAAGGGAAGGAGCAGAGTCAGGAGAAGCCGAGGAGCATGACGTGTGTTGGTTAGGCCTTCGCTCTCCTCCATGCACGAGCCACCGTGCTATGGCAGGCCTTGGCGCCCGAGTGGCTTCGGAGGCTGAAGGGTCGACGAAAGCCTCCTGGGTCTGTGCAGGCATAGGAAGGGACGATGTTGTTGCTGCTGGCTCTAATTGCTGGGGACTCTGAAGTGGCACTCCGCCGTGACAGGGCAAGAGGGCCTTCCCCTAGCCAGGCACCCTGACAACTCTGAGCAGCTGGGTGAAGCAGGAGTCAGTGGAGGGCCCGGGAGGGCAGGCTCCCATGGAAGGCAGGGGTGGGGAAGGGGCAGGTGTTACGGGACAGCAAGGGGGACTCGGTGAGGACCCTGGTGAGACAATTTCCTGCGAGTCTGCAGGGGGTAGGCAGATGCATGCAGTGGAGTGGGGCACGTGGAGTGCTGAGACCCAGGTTACTAGTGGGCTCGATACTACTATGAAGTAGAAACAGCTTGGCAGGGCGGTGGCAGGTGAATTTGATGAAGCCTTTAGACTGAGCTGTGGGAGGGGAGACCCACACAGGCGCTGCTGCCCGTGTGACCTAGACTCCTACCCCTCAGGTGAATTCAAGGACACTGACAGGTGCTGTTGGAAACACCAGCAGTGCACTGGGCACATCCTCCGCCCCTTCACCTCTGACTGTGGCCACCACAACCTGCACCTGCACTCTGTCAGCCACTGCGACTGTGATTCTAGGTAAGGGCTCTCCACCTCGGGGACCCACAGCCCAGACTTCTGGGCAGAGCCAGGTCCAAACTTGCACTGCGGTTCCTTCCTTTAGCTTTGACCTGACACTGCCAGCCCAGCCTCCGCTTTGTAAACCAACCTGGCTCTGCTCTAAGAGCAATGGGGAGGAGGTCTTTTGGCAGCCTGGGCTGAGCCCAGTGAAAACACTGTCCCTCAGGCTTCTGGCTCTGGGCCCCTGGGGAGCCGTGGAGGTGTGGGAGCCAGGCTGAGTCCCCTGTGTGGCAGGGTGAAGGAGTGCTTAGAGAAGACAAATAGCAGCGGCTCCCGAGATGTAGGCCCAACCTGCTCCCGAGATGTGGGCTCAGCCTGTTTCAACATCATCCAGACCCCTTGCTTTGAGCTCATCCCAGAGGAAGAGTATGTGGAACGGTTCTGGTATGGCTGGTGAGTGCTGGCAGACTGATGGGGGGCCCGAGGGGGCACCAGCCCCCACTGTCAACTTTCTCTTTCCCTGTCTTCCCTCCCAGGTGCAAAAGCTACAGGCCTCTTTCTGTGGCAGTGATCCACCATCCCATCCACCATAAGTGTGGGGCAGATGACCTAAATGAAGAAGAGGAAGAGGAGGAGGAGGAGGAAGCAAGCAAGCCTCCCATCCCAACCCAGGTGGGGCCCACCACCCCCACCGACGCAGGCATAGGCACGGGTCCAGTCATGGCCACCCCTGACTCAGCGGCTCCCATCACCATCTGGCGCTCTGAGAGCCCCACAGGGAAGTCCCAGGGCAGCAAGGTTCTTAAGAAGGTCAAGAAGAAAAAGGAAAAAGAGAAAGACAAGGAGGAGGACACAGACGAGAAGACAAAGCTGAAGAAAAAAGTCAAGAAGGGCAAGTTGACGAAGAAGAAAAGCCCAATTAAATCAGATTCTTCACCTCCAGACTTGAGCAGATCAATAAGCCCAAGGGAGTTGGCCAGGATGTCAGAGTCCAGTCCAGACAGCCGGGAGGACCTGGAGAGTGAGGACAGTTACAATGACCCCAGGCCAGAAGAACTCTCCAGTGAGGATATCGTGGAGTCTTCATCGCCCAGGAAGAGAGAGAACACAGGCCCGGCCAAGAAGCCTGGGCCAAAGGCCTCTCCCGTCAAGGTCAACAAGAGGAAATCTCCCCCAGCATCAAACCCTAACCTCAGTTGAGGCCAGGGCAACAGGTGAAGAATAAATACCATCAAGCCCGTAGCTGACCCCCTGCTGCTGTTCTCTCCCCCTCCACCCATGCCACTTCTGGGGGGAGGGAGTGGGCTCTGGACATGGCGGGAGCAAAGGGGCTAGGGGGCTGCAGGGGTTTCTGAAGGGTAATCAATCTTTCAAGAGGAAGTCCATGAGAAGGTAGGTGGGAGGGCAGGGAAGGAGCACAACCAGTTTCTCCTGAACATTCTAGGCCCAGGACAGAAGAGCACATGTGGGAGGGGTGGGAAGGCGGCTTCCCATCTGCTGGGAGACTGATCTGTGTGAAATCCACTCAGGGACAGTGGGACTGTCTGCAGTGACACTTCTAATAAAAGGAACCTTTCAACCCACGCTGCCACTGTGTCTGGTCTTTCCCTCCTCTAAGTGGCCCTGGGGAGGGTGCTGCTAGGTCCTTCTAGAACTTCTGTGCTAAAGGGAACTGAACTGAGTTCCGAGCAGAAGGCCAGCCCCTCCAACCCACAACTCCTGCCAACAAACAGCCAAAGAGATCTTGAATGAAGAAAAGCAAGGAAGGGAAGTTTGGGCAGCAGTGGCCTTTTTTGACTTCTCTGCTGAGCCCCAAGCAGAGAAAAGGGAGTGGGAAAGCCTCTCTTTCCCAGCACCAACTCAGAGCTGAGACAAAACCCTTGTGAAGACACACAGGGAGCTCAGGAGTCAGAATAAAAGAGGCAGGGGGGCTGGGGGAAAGGACGAAGGCCAGGGGAGGCGCCTTCCCTATAATAGCCCAGCTCCTTTTTCCAGGGCCAGTATGTATGAGGGAACAGGTGAGCGTGGGGCCCATCCGGGGCCAGACGCATTTGACTCGTGTAGCGGTAGAGACTAAGGTACCAGTGGTAAAAGGGGGAGCGAGAGAGGAGCAGGGGCTCAAGCTAACAAACCCAGATTTACCTGTGGCCTCAAATGTGCCAAAGTCTACAGGGGCTCCTTGACTTACACACGATGGATTTACGTCACAGGTTGGAAATATCCTTAAGCTGAAAAAGCATTTAATACACCTGAACAGGACGGCTTAGCCGAGCCGACCGTACCCGTGCTCAGAACACCCACACTAGCCTCCAGCTGGGGAAAAGCACCTAACACGGTGAACAACACACTTTGCAGTGTTGGTGGCTGGTCACCGTGCCCAGGCCTGGGGATCACGTGGCCGACTGGGCTCTCTGCTGCTGCCGCCCGGCATCACGAGAGTCATGTAGCGCGTATCGCCAGCCCCGGGAAAGAGCAAAATCCAAAATGCGAAGTACGGTTTCTACCGAATGTGGATCGCTTTCGTACCATCATAAAGTCAAACTCGTAAGCTGACTCACTGTAAGCTGGGCACTGTCTATGTCAGGCACAGTGGGTAGGGGGGCTGTATGTGAGTGGAACAATAATAGCCGCTAACATTCACTGAGACCTTCTGAGGTCCCAGGCATTGGGTTAAGCACGTCATTCTCAGTCCTCACAGATGCCCTGACGAAGCAGGTATCACCACCTCCGTTTTACAGATAAGCTGGCTCAGAAACAGAAGAGCGCTCAAGGTCACAGGACTGGGAAAGTGGAGCAGGCACGTGACCCCAGGCCATCCGATGAAGAAGCTGCCGGCTTCTCTGAGTCACTGCCTCTCTGACGGCCTGGCAGAGGGAGTCAGGGACGCTCTCAGAGCTCCAAACACTGCGTTAAAAGCCACCCCTCAAGAGCCAGAGAGTTGGGAGAGAGGCTTTACCAAGTGCTCTGTAAAAACACTGTTTATTCAAATGACAGGCAGGAAGCAGTGGCGGTGGGTGAGGGTGGCCAGGCAGGGGCTGGGCAGGTTAGCACTGCGACCGTATGTCCCCTGCAAGCCTGCTTCGATAGCCACCCAAGCTGTTGGCGTCAGGGTCAGAAACACTTCCCCTCCTCTCCTTCCTGCCCCAAACTGAATAAATAGCATCCGTCTCCCCACAAGAGCAGGGGGGACTCATGTGCTGAGCTCGGTGCCCGGTCACAACCCAGAGTCAGGTGAGGGCAGAAGCTCAAAATGGCTTGTAGGGAGTAGAATACAAAACTGTTCTACTCTCATTCTCATCTTCCTCTTCTTCCTCCCTGCCACACTCTTCTCCCAGCTTGGTCCCAGGACAGGTGGTTGGTGAGTGCCTGGAGTGGGAGAACTGTCGACTAGTGTACACTGAGCTCAAGTTCGCATGGCCTTCCAGCCTGTCACTCATACAGGCTGACCACCAAACAGAAAGTCAATTCGTGCCACTTTATGGAAAAAGAGGGGCAGGGAGTGAGGCAGGCCTCCCCCAGCCTCAGAGGTAACCAGAGTCCTAGGCGCGGGTCCCCTACCGATCCATCTCATCCAAGAGAGGGGTGGCATCGCCAGCAATGGACATAGGGGTGCTTTCGATCATAGGGCTGGGGGAGGGCCGAGGTGTAAGTCGCTGCTTCTGTTTCCGCCGCTCTGCCTCCTTTTCCTGCAGCCACTGCTCTGCCATCTTCCCCCAGTCGATGGCTGCGTGGCTGTTGGACCTGGAAGGGAGAAGGGGCCTTTGAGATCGGGACTCTTCAGGGGCTCATTAGAAGAAAGCCTTCCCACCAATCACTGGTGAACAGAGGGCCCTTGCAGAAATGGCCCTCAGACCCAGGGGCAACAGCCGTGGCCACCTCCCACAGTTCTCTTCTCCCAGAAAGCAGTCCTCGTGCGGATATCACCTGGGTCACGGCTCTCAGAAGATCCAGAGCACCTGCCTATGCTAAGTCCCTTGGCCTCTTGACAGCCCCTGCCCCTACTAAGAGCTCCATGCCACCATCCATATACTTACTTTGGCTGCTGCTGCCGTTGCCGAGAGCTGGACGAGGGCTGGGGCTGGGCCTGGGCAGACTGCGGGGTGGTACTGGCCTGTAGCTGGTGGTACTGTGGGGTGGTGATGGGCTGGCTCGGGGTCGTGTAGGAGTAGCTGGGGGTCATTAGAGGGGTGGCCACTGGCTGCTGCGCGGGCGTTGGGAACACCTGGAGAAGGGTGAATAGTTAAATGGGGATGGGTTTGGGGCCTATTTGGTCTTCCTGTAAATTACTGGCAAGCTGAAAATTCAGGCTCAGCACAGGGCTTTCTAGCTGACCCTCTCCTGAGCAGCGTATGATTCTGAGCAGCAGAGGTAGGCCAATGGGATGGGACCAGGTACAACAAGGGGGCCTACCAGGCCTGACCTCCTCAGGTTTCTAGTAGCTTAAGGGTTCCAAAAATCCCAAAGGCCTCTGTAGAAAGGTCAGGCCTTACATCTTATTCCTTTTCCCCTCAAATGGGCCTGAGAAAAGAAGCATCTGTTGGAGACAATTCCTAAGGCTCATCTATGCATATATAGGTGTGGGCACCGCCAGAGGCCAGTATATGGTTATGGGTTGGTAAAGGATGACTGTTCCATTTTACTCTTTCCCACCCTCCACGAGAGCTTCCCCTCCAAGGCACGTACATGGTAAGCGCTGCTGCCCCCTCCACTGCCACCATAGCCATACTGGCTGGAGGCCCACTGGGCTGGGGTGGCACTGGGATTCTGTCCTTGGCCTGTCACAGCAGCAATGGCACTGAACATCTGCGAAGTCATGTTCTGGGGCAGAGCATTCACGGCCCGTGTCAGATCTGCAAGCACACACAGGCGGGGGACGGGCACGTTAGAGGCGGAAGGCCTTCCAGCTTCATCCCTCTGACCCGACCCCCAGTCCCAGGCATAAGCTCCTTACCTGCAAGGTTAATGTTAGCTGGCGTAGCATTGATTGAAGCAGGTGTCCGGGTCCTGCTACTGCTACTGGGGGTGATGCCTACAGGAAACAGCCCAAGTCAGTTATGTTTTTGTTTTCATCCTTTAGGGAGCTGCAGGAAGTACTGAGAAAAAAATGAAGCTACACAGGCAAAGTGGTCGGAGGACCTTCCTGATGCTAGGAGGCTGGAGTAGGAGAGAGAGCTGCAGTGACAGCCTATGCCTCACCCCCTCCCACAGGCCAGTGATTACCTTGATTCAGAGCCCAGGTTTCCCTCCAACCACACCCGAGAAGTCAGAGAGAGTAGAACTCACCCGGCACAGGATCCTGGTAATGATCCTTAAACCATCTGAAAAGTCCATTCACAGTTGGGAAGATTTGGCCCCTGTACCGGAATCCTTCTGGAGTCACCGTTACATATTCTATCCTGGGATTTTGGAAGGAAACATGCATCAGACACCACTTGGGGCCAGCTGTGAGAGAGCGGCCAGAACAGAGCTCCACCATATGCAGTAGCCACACGGGGTGCTGGGGGAAAGGAGAGATGAAAGAGCCAGTCCCTGACCCTGTGGAAGGAGGCCGCACGCTGGGGAAGCGAGGACTGCAGAGCATAGTCAAAGCCAGGAGTCAGCAGCCCCTGGTGTGCTCTGTACAGGCTGCCGGGCGACGGCTTGCTGGGGGCTGGGCCACCATCCTGGGCTGCAGTCTGATGGCAGCACCCTGCAGGTGAGGGTGAGCCTCAGGTCACACAGTGTCAGGGTTGGAAGGGGCCCCCCGGGAAGTTAAACACACTCGCCATGAGCCGGAATCTGGAAGCGCCTCTGCGGGTGGTCGGTCTGCCTCTGCAGAGCACAGCATGGATAGGAGGACTAGCTCTGCGTTCAGACCCAGTTCTAGTTCCAGTTTTGGCTCTGCTACTCATCACCTGTACGACTGTCCAAAGTTACTAAACCTGAATCCCAGCGTCATTTGTAAAATGAGGATAACAGTATTTAAACCTATAGGGTGGGCCGTGAAGAAGAAACGATTCAGTGCATGTAAAGCACTTATCTCACACCACCTAAAATACAGCCGTGCTCAGTAAAGGACAGCTGTCAACCGACAATGCTAAGCACGGCAAAGTTCTCCTTTATATTAAGCTGAAACCTGCTTCCTAAATCTTCTACTTGAGTGTTGTTCCTTCTGCAACACAAAGAGTCTGTGCCGCTTTCCACGGGAAGCTACCGTGTTGCTTTTGCTCCCGGTTAAAGGTCCCGTTTGCTCAACTGTTCCTCGTGGGACAGTTACCAACCTCCACAGAGCCCTGGCTGCCACCCTCTGGAAGCATGTTGGTGAATGAGAACAGGCTTCTCAGAAAAAAGCACGATATTCCAGATGGGCCCAAGAGGGTTGGTGCAGGGTCTAGAGCCTAGAGCGTGTCATCTGGCCACTGAGCCCTTTACTAACATCGTCTACGCTATGCATCACGTGCAGGCAGTACAGGGATCAGAGCAGACGCGTACAGGCCTTGGCCAAGGGCCAAAGAGAGGACGGGGTACAGAGGAGGCTGGTACGGTTACCAGTCTGGGGAACAGACACCAAGCAAGCAGGCCTAAGGAGACGACTTGATCCGACTCAGGGTGAGCACTAGAGGGCCCCAGACAAAGGAACACCTAGGAAGACCAGCCTGTGAGTCATACGAACGGGAGCAGAGCAGGTCAACGGTAGGAAGAAGAGATGCTGTCCTGACCCACCCCTTCCACGAGGGCTCAAGTTATCAGACTAGATAGAGCAACAGTCAGCTACCATGTGCTGAAAGCCCAAGCCAGGGTGAAGCAGAGTGAAAAGGAGAGACCACTGTGCTGGCCCCCATCTTTGCCAGTCAGGTGGAGCGAGTATCTGATGATTTCCATCAGTCCTTGGGAGGGGGAGAAGAGGCAAAGGGAACTCCTTTTCACAGGGCTGAGGAAAGAGCATTTCTTACTGAATCTTTGCCTTTTGCCTCTAACTCATCCTTTCCCCGCCTCCATCTCTGCCTCTATTCTAAACATAAAAGGAGAAAGGCAGTCCAGCAGAACCAGAGAGAACACTGCTCTGGGGCCTCTAACTCCCCTGCTAGCCTGTCTGTGGACCCCAGCGGCAGCACCTTCTCAGCACCAGTGCTCACCTGGGTTTACCCCGGGGCTGGTATCCCAGTAGGAACTTGCCGGGCAGTTCCTTGCAGGCACAGATGAAATAAGGGATGAAGGTGGGCTTCTCCTTCTTAGTTTTGATGAGCAGCTCCTCTAATTTCTGGGGGTAGAATGAGGGGGAGAGGTTGGGATAGCAGCATGCTTGGTACACAATGTCTGGCGCATACATGATGTACACCTCCTTCACCAGCTGAGCGACCCCTACACTGAAGGGAAACCATACATTCTTAAGTGACTGGGAGGGGTCATCCCTTGCGGGGCCCTGGGCTCACCTTACGGTCCCCACCGCTGCAGTCCTGATAATATTTGTGGTTCAGAAGGTCCCGGGCAAAGGATGCCATGGGCTGGACATAGCGGGCAACAATCTCATCCAAGTCTTCAAATTCCTGTGGGAAGGTAAGGGTCATATCCAGAGCTGAGATTCCTGGCCCTTCATCAAATCCACTCAGAAGAGAGCCCATGGGAGGGGATGGACTTCCCTCCCCTGCTGTAGCCTCATTCCATTGCAAAGTCCCGTCAATTTATCCATCTGTTTGAGTCGTGCCCAGATTTAAAGTTTACAAAGCATAACATTATTTAAATCATAACTCTTAATTCTCTCCTGGTGCTTGGGAACAATAGGGAGCTTCATAAAATTTCACTTCACTAAAAACAGGACAGAAAAACTTGACGTGTGTGTGTGTGTGTATGCGAGTGCACGAACAAGTACATGTGCCTGCATGTATATTTTCTCTTCTTCCACTGGCTCTCTTTAGGTAGTCTATTTCAAAATTTGGAGGACAAAGAAGGAAGGAGCAAAACATACAAAATTAGTATCAAATGCCTCATTTCACAACCAAGCTCCTGGTTGGGGCTGTGAAGCTAAAATACATACAATGCATACAAGTTACTAATGGCAGGTGAAAGTGCCAGAAGTGGCTTTTTTCTGGAAGCAGGAGTGGGGATGGGAAGCGAGCCGGGGCTGATTCTCACCTCACTGTTGATCCACAGGGTGGCTCCCAGGCTGAAGGCATTTTCCTTGCCCTCTTCCCTCACATCCACGTGCTGGTAGATGCCGTCACTGACCTTCCAGGTGACTGTCAGGTGATTTTCGCCCTTGCTGCTTGGTCGGATGATCACATCACCCTGGTCCATGGTCTCCATCATCTTTTCTGCTTGCTTGAAATTTATGTTATGGAAGGATGGGTGTGCGATCACTCGCTTGATATATGCTGAAGAGGGCAGGAAAGAAGTACAGATCAGGGGATGGCACTGGGAACCATCAGCAATGGGACAAACCATGGCTTAATTTCTGATCCACTGTTGAATTCTGAGACTCTTTTATCCTCGCAAGGCCTGGATTCTCTGACGTGAAAGATGTGTTAACCTGGGTTCCTATGGTGCTGAGAGAATGAGGCTTTAAGAGTCCCAGTGCATTAGCAGAGAAAATCTGACCCAAGGAGACCCTGGTTTCTGGCCCTGCCAATCACTCCCTTTCGTGATCTCTCGGGGCCTCTGCACCTCAAAGCCGAGCACTCACTGCCAGCATGAGGCTGAGCAGGGGCTACCCCCCTCAGCTCGTGCACCCTGTAGGAGGGCTGCCGAGACTTGGGGCGCACAGGCATGGTGGCGGGCACACTCACTGGTCCGCTGCTGCTTCCGCTTCATGTCCTCCTCCTGCTTGTGGTCCGCAGCTTCCGCATCGAAGTCATAGTAAGTGTCCTTGGGCAGCTTCCACTCGTTGTTCCGGTCCATGAGGTCCGAGGTGCGGCAGGTCAGGTCCGCGCTGAACTTCTCGATGTCAATTTTCATGATGCGGCAGTGAACAGTCATTCCCACCTAGATCCACAGAACATTTGAGCTGGAAGGGACAAAGACGATCTAGCCCGATGCCCTATTTTACATTTGAGAAAACCAAAATCCAGGCAGGAAGGTGCAGTGACTTGTCCGAAGCCAGCCAGCAACTGAAGGGCAGACGAGGAGTCTAGGGTTGAGTCCGGTCTGCAGACTCAACCCAGTCATTCATCTACCTTCACTCGTTCCTCTGGTCGCTTTACCACTTTGTCACTGAGGAATTTGGTGGGGATGAAGCCGGGGCTGTCTTGTCCTGACGCCTCCCACTCGAGGCAGAAAAACCAACTGGAGTCTACTGGGACCTCTCCTGTCACTGGCACTATTCCCTTCTCCCATAAAGTTGCCTAGTTACTGCTCCGAGGAGGCGATCAAACTCTGGCTGCCCTTTTTTGGAGGGGAAGCAAAACAATAGCTGTTTTCTGTACTTTAGCTTTGACATGAACCAGTCTCGCTACGTCTCGCTACACAGAGGCAAAAGCCAGTCACTCTGCAGAGCTCTCCCTCTGAAAATCTCCCTGGCTTCCTTCATTAGGAATCTTTTCCCAACCTTCCTAAGTCTGCAGTTCTCAGGGGGTCACGACACTTAGAACCAGAGAATTTGGCAAATTTGGTATCAGCCATGTCATAAACTAACTGGTTGATCCTGGAATAGGCACTTGAATTTCTTTGAAAAAAGAAGGTATCATGTAATATTTTCTTTCCTGTCAGGTGATGAGATTAGAGACAACATATGTAAATGTTAGGTACTGGTACCCAGTGTGTACATACATAATTAATGGCAGAAGACTAGAACAGAAAGGGAGCTTAGCCTTTGTGTCTCCCAGCATGTAATGCTGACGCCTGCTTCCTGCCCGCTGGACTAAACCACAACTTCCCCCACAGGAAGACAGAGCCCTCTCCCAAAGGGCTGGCAACTTGATGAAATTTCACAAACAGTGAACAAAAGCGTTCAGATGCTGCTTGCCCTGGCTTCTTTACACTAGTTATAAATCCTCCTGAAACTCTCCCCACCAGCAGCCACTGGGAACAGAGCCTAACTTCTGGTGGGGCCAGCCCAATGTTAAGAGAGCTCAATTTAGACAGCTGAAAATGGATGTCTTAACCCAGTCATTCATCTACCTTCACTCGTTCCTCTGGTCGCTTTACCACTTTGTCACTGAGGAATTTGGTGGGGATGAAGCCGGTTACACCATTGTCTAGCCGTGTTTTGACCCCGATGGCCTGGCCTGGGCATGAACCGCTGTCAAAGTGGTTCCAGACCTAAAGAGGGCATCAGTAGAAGAGCTTGATCATTCAGATTCCAGAGATTACACATTCAGAAAAGAGCTGCCAGGCGTGTTGTAACTGATTTTACCATTGACACCTGGTATCATGCCTGAAGACACAATGACTCAGCTACCCACCCACACTGACCTGGTACATCCCCAGTGTTCTTTGACTCACAGCTCATGTTTGGCACTACTGGCCATCAGATCAATCTTTCATGTTAATTTAATCTACATGTCCCTCTAGCTGCAACAGAGGCTCCTCCCTCCCATTTTGTTCTGACCTAATGGGCAAAAGAAACATTGATGTCAGTTTTCTCAGAACTCATTTCAATGAACCAGGTGGCCCTAGGCTTTCTGTATATCCTGGACAAATCCCACCAGCTTTTTACTGGGTAAAGTTGAGAAACTGTATTTTATAATCTGTCCAACGTTTAAAGACCCAGAAAAAGCTTTCAGGATGGCCTTAATGAGTTTTGACCATGAGAAAGTTAGACGGTACCTAGAAGAATGGGGGAAAAATAAAAAATGTGTGTGGATTATGAAAAAAACTGAAGGGAGCCTACAGATATCTTCTAACTAGCATAGTGACACTGTGCCTACCCTGCAGGCAAAAAATACATGTCTTTAATCTGGTTGAACTAGATCCCCAGAGAATGGGAAATAAGATTAAGTAAGGACTGAGCCAGAATTGAAGAAAGCACACAGATTATTTCTGACTAGCACACGGAGGGACTTCATGTTAGGCCTGAATGTGCTCTAGTCCTCTCCCTTCTTTGTGTATGTATTTGGTAAAGCATGACCTAAATACCCCCATTCCCCACTCTTTTTGAGGGCACAGAGACCATTCACTCAAGGAAATTCAGTCACCATGGCAACACTGAAGCACATACCTCGCTTAGTTCTGGGAAATTGTCCTGCTGACAGAAGGGGCACTGCCATAGCCCTGTCTCATCATTTCGGATTGCCTGGTCATAGCTCTCACCCTGTGGACGCCTGTGGGCAATGCCAGTGACATTGCAGATGATGAGCTTCCCTGGAGAAAGGGGAGAGGAGAAGAGGGCAGGGAAGAAGAAAATGGGGAGCACGCTAAGAGAACTACACAGGCGACTCCTTCCCACCAACCTTTTAGTGACAGAACATCTCTTAAAGCATCTGCATTCACTTCCCTCACATCTTTGAAAAGGGATATCTTCCCCTGATTTGCTGACAGGGGAAAATGAGGCCTATAAAAGTGATTTCATGAAGATCCCGCAGCAGGTTATAATGTAACGTGACCTTGAACTCAGTTTTGACTTCTAGCCCAGAGTTCTATAATCTTCAAAGCTCCCCGGGTACAGTACAGACCTGCCTTGTCCTGCTGGAATTGTGGCTTGGTTTGAATGTATACAGTAAGTGCATCCTCCCCACCCCTAACTCTCCTCCTCCAACTAAAAAGCAGACCCAGAATTTACCAATGTAGAAGGTCTCTGGTGTTTCTTTGGTTAACATATTGAAGATCTCCTCTGTGTTTGGAGAGCGGTAGGCTGTCCGGAGGTCCTTATACCGACAGCTCAGCTCTGCCCGGATGTCGTACAAGGTGATATGCTTGTCACCATAGCCCTGGGGAAGAAGTCCATTAAGAGGAGCCTTGTAACTGTTCTCCAACCTGAGCCCCGAGCCTTTCAATGAAAGGAGTAGGCCAGGTGGCTCCTGTCAGGGCTTCTCTCTTCTTCTTTTCCCTCAATGTTAACTAAAGGTTTTCAAACTTCTTAGTCATGGGACACTGTTCTATAATAAAAATGCTTCATGGAACCCCAACGTATAAAATAGACAATGCGCAGCTGCACCGCTGGAAAGGAGGAAGAGGGTCTAGAAGGAAACTGCTACTGACCCCCTCCAAGCTCCCTCTCGCCCCCCGTAATGACTGTAGTAGTCTCTGAGACTGGCTTGGCTCTTTAACAAGCAGACTGACAACTTCCTTGAGAAACCCAGCAGTGTGGGGAGAAGAGAAGATCAAGTTTCCCACACTAATAGTATTGGGGGTTTCTCGGGATACTTGCTGCCTGAGTCTCCTCCCAACTAGGCCACTTGGAATGGTTTTTATGCTCTGCTTTCTACATTGTCACCCACCTGCCTTTCCAGTTCTTCTGCAAAGGCATCCAGGTCCAGGTCCTTGAGTCGCTCTGGGTTTTCCAAGATCTCTTCCAGGGCTCCTGCGGGATTGGCATCCTCAGCTGATTCATCGTATTCCAGAGCATCCACTGCCATCTTCCTGGCCCACTCATAGGTCTCAGGATGGACTCGAGAACCATCGAGGACTTCAATATATGAGTCAGTGCTGAAGCAAAGGCAGAAAAGGGGCAAAATATATAACAAGAAGATTCTAGTAACAGCCCAAATGTCCACCAATGGGGAACTGGTTAAATAAATTAGCATACCTCTATACAATGGAACACTATACAGCCAGTAAAAAGAATGAGGTAGATCTATGTGTGCTGACATGGAAAGATGGCCACGATATGTTGATACGTGAAAAATGCATTGCGAAACACTATGAACCATATGATCCCATTTTTGTAGTAAATGGGTAGTTAGTAAATGCATAGCAAAAATAAAATTTACAGAAGTTGTAATATACATTAATTGTTATGGTAATTATCTCTGGGGGGTGGGATTATGGGGGACTTCCACTTTCTGCATAATATTTCTATATGTTGAGTTTTATATAATGAACTTATACAAGTCTTATAATAAGATAAAGCAAGAAGGGGGAAAAAGACCTTCGAGAATTTGCTGAGAGCTATTTTCCCCCATAAAGCCTTCCCAGGCTGGTCTTGACCGTGCACTCACATGGCCCTATGTTATTCGTGGAGTGTTACAGCAAAGCTGGGTGGAAAATGAAGTTTTAGAACTGGAAGCCTATTTCCCCACTGATTTCCATTACTGAATGAGGAGCTATGTGCCCGTGGAAAAGATCCTCCAAAGACTGAGTTGATAACTTCTGGAGAGGAAGAGGTCAATAGTGAAGTCCAAAGTCCAAGTGAATAGAACTTTCTCTCAATAACATCATCTCCAAACATACTGAGTCTCTTTCCTCCTTCCTTGCCTCCTCGTACCCCCACACTCCTTTTCCATTCCCTGTGTTATTTCCACCCTCATCTAGCCATGACATACTGTGATAACAGAACAAGTTTGTGTTTACTGAACCAAGTTATGTTTTCTGTCCTTAATTTATACACTAAGTTGGTTCTTTTTGTTTCTCATAAAAAAGCTTCACATAATTGAACCGATCTTTTCCATAGGTCAGAGGCTCTTGATTGAATAAAGGTTCTTCACCTTCGCTTTCAAACATTTCCTAACTTAAAATGCTTGGTGGCCCTCTGGCAGCCCTAATCCCCTGAACCCACAAAGCACAGTCCAAGGGGAGTCCTCCCGGTTCACCCAGGCAGTGAGCATCACCTGTCCCCCAGGGAGGCTGTGTCAATCTTGAGGAAGCCAGCGCAGTTCATGAAGACTTTGGGACCCATGTGGCACATGGTGACCAGCTGGGTCCGGCTCTCGAGCCTGGTGTTGTTCTGCTTCAGGATCTAGGGGAGAGGCCAGCAGTGAGCCAGAGCAGTGGGCGGGCCCCACCTCCCAGCCTGCTTTCAGGTTTCTGGGACACTCCAGGATGGGAACTCTGTCCCCAGGCCTCAGGATCTAACTGAGCACTGTATCACACTGTCTGCTACTAAAACAACTATTTTAAGGAAATATGTTGTAGCTTTCAAAGACTAACATATGGCTTAAAAGTTAGTGATAAAATATACACTCAAGTACCCATCGCTCATCTTTAGGAAAAGAATGTTACTGACACTTTTGAATCACCCTGCATGCCCCCTTCTCTGACTGAAATCCTTTTTCTTTCCCCTGGGAAAACCCCCACTATCCTGAGGTTTATGTCTAGTCCTCTCTCCTTCCTCCGCCTGTTTTAAATCATCACTTACAGTAGCTACCTTTACCACGAGTCACTCTAGCACAGTGAAGAGCATAGCTGTGGACACCTGGTCTGAAGTCTGACTCTGTCACTAGCTGGATGACTATGGACAAAGTCCCCTGTACCTTTCTGACCTGGCCTTCCTGTCAAATCACACTGGCATAGTGTAAAGGCTCAAGGAAATGGGAACTTTTCCTATTTTCTGATTCAATCCAAGCCTACCTTCAAAAGATGGGTCCCTTTTCGAGGTCCTAGGCCACAGACATACTGGATTAAGGCCTGGCTATAAGGGTGGGCAATGGCACGGTTCACGTCGACCCCAACCTCATTGACTCGGTTGATAAATTCACAATACAAGGCATTGAGCAGCTCCTCTTTCACCACGTGCTCCTGTCGACATAGAGTAGTCAAGGTTAAGGTCACTGTGCCATTTTGCCCTCGTAGCCCTGCCTGTCAAAACTTACGCACCTGCAAAGGGTGAAACTTGAGACACAGGATGTCTTCATCAGAGCTGCACACCTGGGCAAACTCAATCAGAGGGTCCTGGATGCGCCGCGCCAGGGAGACCGCTTGTCGCAGCACTGGGGGGTAATCCCGGAACTCTGCCTAGGGTCAAATGACAGTCAGCAGGGCCACAGTCCCCTCTGCTCCAACAGCCAAAGGAAATCCGAACCGTTCTGGCTTTAAGTCACGTTCTCTTGGCCTCTGGGATTGTTTTTCTAGGGACCAATTTAATCTCTGGGGCTCCCAGTCTGAACCATGACAAAACGGACAACCTCTGCATGGGTAAGTGAACAGGTAGAGTCCTGTGTTCCAATAACCTGTTTCTCCATCAAATCTCTCTGCGACTGATAGCTCTTGCCTGTGCAGGTCCTAAGGGTGCAACTCCAGCATTACCTCTGATTTCTTGCTGTTCATATAGAGAATGGCCAGCTCATTGTCAACCAGCTCCACCCCAATAGAAGAAAGCTGTTGGCCCTGGTCCAGCTCATGCACAATGCGCTTCACATCCTCAATCAACATCTGGGCATCCCTGGAGAGATGAAAGGTGTTGGTCAGGGCTATTCCTGCACAATTTCTCAGGGATAGATGGTCCCATGGTGAGGATGGGGAGTGGAGGGTGGGAGAGCTTTGAAGACAAAGCAGTACAACAGTACAACATTCCCAGGGACATCCCCTGGGGATGGGGATATTCTCAAGGACACACAAGCACATGACAGATGCAACAATAAAGGATGAGTGACTTTAAACCATCCTGGCCCAGTCCCCTGGTGCCCCTAACCTGTTCTCTCCTGCAACTGTCACCACATGAGGCTTTTTGTTCAGAAGGAATTTCTTCAGGGTTTCAATGTCTTGAGCCTGGATTGAAAAAAAAAAAAAGGGAGTTGAATGGCTCTGAAGACAGGGAGATTTCAAGCAGTTCTCGCTCCTACGTAGCTTGAGACCTTGCAAGACCAGAGAACAATGATGTATCACACGTTGTCTAAATGGAACACAAAACAAGGGGCGTAGGACTTCCAGTTTGAATGTTATACTTCTGTTACTATTTTCTAAGATTATTGTATTTCTGGCTTATACTTGGGCTGTGGTTAACCAAACATACTTGGGTCTATCTTAACATAAACCACTGCCTGGCAGTCAGGACTATTCTGATCTTCACTTCAAGATTTCTGTTTTAAAGTTGCTTATTAAAAATTACTTTTTAGAATGGGGTACTCTCAACAAAATTGAAAGATACTACCAGGTTAAAAAAAATCAGAAACATCCACATGAGATGAATTCAAATTCCTTTCTTTGAAAAAGGGACACTGAGCAGCTAAGGCAGGGAAACGGTTGGCTTAATGCCTCAGTGGCTTTCAGCTTCTGGAACAGGCTGACCCAGATGCTATAACAACAGAGGCAGTACCAGCAGCTCCTGAGCACACAAGGCCTAGAACTGGCCTCAGGCCAGAAGTAAATTCTGCACCAGAACGTGAGTGCCATCTACTGCCTATGGAAGTGAGACTTACCGCAGGACTTGAGGGGTCCATGACCAGGTCAGAAATTATCAGGGTCTTGCACAGGACGTTGCTTAGACCATAAACACTCATCCCCACGAAATTATAAGATGTACTTAAGATGTAAACTTGGTAACTGGTCCCAGCCACTTGCCTTTCTTTCCCGTTCTTCTTCTCTCCATGCAGTTCGCCGTTTGGTAAAATGGGGCAGCCGGAGGAAGTCTGTCACTTCTCCTTCACCGTTGACCAAGGCGCAGAACACAGGGTGATCTCTGCCAGCCAGACAGGAAAAGAATGGTGCGATAATCAGTAATATGAGGATATGAATAAGATAAGATTAGAAAGACAGGTGCGGGTGAGGCCAGGTGGGCAGGAATAGGCACTTACCTGGCAGAAGAGAAAGCAATGCCTAGGACACGGATGCCCTTCCCTTGGTTCTCATCCATAAAGTCATCGTCTTCCTCTACCTGTTGATCTGGACGGTAGGGTGCCACCCTCAACCAGTTGTAGAGCTTGCGACTACAAGCCTGGGGAAGAGATACACCAGACACTAGAGCCATCAGGCTCACCAAGTGTGCTAAGGAAACAGACGGAGGTACACACGTGTAAAGGTTGTAGTCATATGCACACAAACACATGTTCCTAGCCCTTGACAAACTTACAACCTGAAGGCAAACCTTGCTTTTGGAAACTGAAGAGCACGCACAGGACAGCAATATAAATAATAAAAACAAAGAATGTATGGATTGGGGGACTGTGTGTGTGTGTGTGTGTGTGTGTGTGTGTGTGTGTGTGTGCATGTTCAAATGGGAAGGTCTTGGAGTGACCCAAAACCTTTTTTTTTTTTTTCAGTTTTATTGGGGAACGGTATGTTTCTCCAGGGCCCATCAGCTCCAAGTCGCCCTTCAATCTAGTTGTGGAGGGCGCAGCTCAGCCAAGAGTCCAGTTGCCATTTCAATCTTTAGTTGCAGGGGGCACAGCCCATCATCCCATGCAGGAATCGAACCGGCAACCTTGTTGTTGGGAGCTCACGCTCTAACCAACTGAGCCATCTGGCCCCCCCAAAGCCTTGTTTGCACTCTCAGATTATGTTCTGCCTGCCCCCCAGTGTTTCTTCATTAGCTACGGAACTACTATTAAGGGGTTCCTTCACTCTTAGCTCTAGTTTGGGGAAATCACAGGACTAAAGATGATGAGTTTCTGGGCCGGCCCGGTGGCTCAGGCGGTTGGAGCTCCGTGCTCATTAAGTCCGAAGGCTGCCGGTTCAATTCCCACATGGGCCAGTGGGCTCTCAACCCCAAGGTTGCCGGTTCAACTCCTCGAGTCCCGCAAGGGATGGTGGGCTGCACCCCCTGCAACTAGTAACGGCAACTGGACCTGGAGCTGAGCTGCGCCCTCCACAACTAAGATTGAAAGGACAACAACTTGACTTCGAAAAATGTCCTGGAAGTACACACTGTTCCCCAATAAAGTCCTGTTCCCCTTCCCCAATCAAATCTTAAAAAAAAAAAGAAAAAAAGGGATCGTAAGTTTCTGTTTTCACCTTTATGACATATTCTTTAGCTTCAACCAGCAGCTTGTTCTTGAGTTCTTTGGCCATCTGCACGTAGAGGAACTGCTGCAAAGCTCGCTCGATGGCCATGGTGCGCTGCCGGTTCCACTCCTGCACCTGGTGGCTGAACTCATCTCGGTAGTAGAACTGTTTGATCTCTTCGAAATACGTCTGGTCGTTGCCATAGCTAAGAAGAGACAACAGGGATGGAAAAGAGGTGATGCCAGACATCCACAAACACTGTGAGTGAGCCAGGGACAATGGCTTGCTCAATTCTGAAACTGGTTCCCATTCCTGAGGGACCCCTTCTTGGGACAGACTACGCACCAAGCCCTCCCCAGCCCCAACCCAGAGCCTTGCTTACCCCTCTACCCCTTTCATATCTATGCTGATGTCAATGGTGAGCAGCCCTTCATCTTCAGCCAGGCATATCTTGAGGAATTGGTCATCTCTCAGCTCCTTAACAGGCTTGTTCTTTAAGTACTTGAAGGAGTAGGCGTAGTGGGCCTCATCCACATCCTGTACACATCAAGAGGGAATCATCAGCCTATGGATAGGCTGGCTTGACCCTGGGAGAAAAGACAGCCTCTCTGCTCTCAGGCAGACAGCTGGGCTATAAGAAACGCAGGTCAATCAAACCAAGAGTGGAACCACATGTTGGATTAAAGCCCTTCACGCAGAGCTCACCTTTCTACCTTTCTTGGTGGGGGATATATTTAGCTTGGCTCTCTCCTGGAAAGTCTGCCTCAGCACCTGCCGGACGAGGGGCTCTCGGGCAATTTGCAAGGCTACCATGTAGCGGGCGCCTTCCAGCACAGCTTCCGGTGTAGGGAACTGGCTGTGGAGAAAATGGGGGAGCTCAGCACGCGGGAGTCTTCGTCCTCACGTCCCCCTTCCTGCCTGTCAGCCACCTACTGCATGCCTACCTGCAAACATAATCCTTGGCCAGCTCCAAGGGCTCCGCAGGAAACTGCTCTGTCTCATGCCGCTGGTAGCTGTCCCGGAGGTTTTCCCCAAACTGCTCAGGAGTAAGCCCAAACTTTTTGGCCAGACCATCTAAGGCAAACAGGAGAGTAAAGGGTAAGGCAATAGGTGGGCTCTTGGCTCTTAGAATCTAGAGCAGCAATTCTCGGCACTAGACTTTAAAGGGGTCACGATGAATAGGATGTCTTACAAAGAACAAAGAAAACTGACTTTAAACATCTGATAGGTTATTATGAGGCAGAAGAAATAAAAAATTTCTATGTGACTCCTGGGCTCAGAACTAAGGTGGAAGCTACAGTTTAATAAAAGAACTTCCCAAAGATAAGCTAGACTGCCTCCCTCTGATCATGTGAGTTTCCCATTCCTTCAGGAATTTAGGGAGAGGCTGGACAATTTCTGTGGGGTGGACTGGGTCATGGGGGCAAGTGTTCATAATTGGATTGGTGATTCACTCAGATGTTCTATAAGTTGTCTTCCAACCCACCAATGACTATCAGGGAACTCCCTCTGCTCAAGGCTAAAATGCCGAGGTCACAAAGCAGCTAGCTCGCTTTTACCTAGGCCAGCGCTCTGGCAGATGGTGTACATGTCTCGGCGGGAAGCCTGCTTGAGCTCTGGCCCCCTCTGCTCCTCATCTTCTGCCTCCTCACCTTCACCTGGGAGGAAAACACAAGTTAGTGTTTTAGTTTCCAACCACTCCCCAGGATCTGACACATGGAGAGAAGCCCCCAAGGGCACTCAGCCAAGGGCATCCTTGGAGACGCACGGCCATCAAGCCTTCTGGGTTTTCTTTCCCAGCACTCACCTTCCTCATCTCCCTCTTCCCTTACACGCTTCAGCTTCTTGCGGTTGGCCTTGGCAGCATTCTGCATCTTGGGGATGTCCCGACCATAATAAAGCAGGAAATGGCTGTAGACATCTTTCAGCTCATCCATTGACTGTACATCCTTAAGCCTGGAGAGGACGTAAGACCTTGATTGTCACCAAGGAAGGGTGTACCCCAATTCTGCTACAAGAGGTCCAATTCCCATGAGGCAAGATCCCAACTAGGGTGGGTGCCTGTATTTTCCTATTATTATAGACACAATGACCCCAGATCACGACCACGGCAACCAAGGCACCTTAGAGGAGGAATATGCCAAACAAATGGTGGTTGATTGTTAGAAATGAAAACAAAAATGGAGAGGAAGGTAGGGCAGCATGTCTCTAGCAAAGTTCAGAGTCCCTGAGACAGTCCTTGTCCCTCTTCCCCAGCTTCGTGACACTGGCCACTAAAATCATCTGCCCCCACCCCCACCCCACTCTGATTCCAGGCTCATCAAGGTACGTTCTGGTTATAATTTGGTTTCCCATGTAGCTTTATACATACGGAACATGCAGATCAACAAATATAAATATCTGGTCCTTTTAATCTTTTATACCAATATGAATAACTAACATAAATTTGCCTGTCAGAAAGGTTACTTTGGTGTGTTGACAAATTGGGTTTCTATGGGATAAGCCCTGGGCTGAGAATTTTGCAAGGTTACACTGCTCCTGGGGGGCCTGCATAGGGTACCTTTCCATGTCGGTGGTGTCCAGAGCCCGAATGCCATCAGCAAGAGGTTTGTCAGGGTCAGCAGAGATTTGCTCATACTGATAAGCCTGCATCTTCTCAAACAGGCGTGTGAGGTTCTCTTTGCGGATCCTCAGCTGGGTCCACTAGGACAGGATAGGGCAGGAGTAAGGGCTGGTGTTCTGCCCTGGAGACGCAAGGCTGTTCTGTTCCTCCCCAGGAGACTCTGGGGGAAGTGTGACAGGCCTGGGGGATTTGGGCTGCCAAGAGAGCGTGGGCCCTGGTAGTAGTGGTACCCAATGCAGCCCTCGAGCCCATGCGAGGCATGGATCCGTATTACCTTCTCATCCCACTGCCACACCCTCCACAGGTCGTTGATGTGCAGCTCAGGCTCCACGTACTCCTTCCGGTAGAAGGCAATAAAAGGCACCTGGAGTGGCAAGGAGACTGCAGTCAACCCGAGGAGAAAGATCTGTATGAATCCCCTTTGCCAAAGGGACAAATAGCTCCAGGAAATTCATCAGTTTGGAAGCTGGCCCTCCCTCCCAGGCCCATCCAGGGTATGTGCTCTCCCCTCCACAGGGGAAGAAAATGCAGCAGACGGGTACACTGTTGTCTTCATCACGTCTCTTTTCGTCCTCACACTTCTTGAGCCAAGGGACCACTGCTGAGAACAGAAGGGGGCTCCCAACTTGACTTACATAGCTGCCTTTTCCTACATCCCCTCGCTGAACTTCTAACCACTAGAAATGGGCCACTAGAGCTTGAGGCACTACCTCAAAATGCTGATTTCGCATGAAACCCAGGGCCTCTTTAATCTTCTGAATTGTGCTGGGCCCTTTTCGACTGAAGCTGCTGGTTGGCTGCCCTCGGTCTAGGTAATCACAGCTTTCCTACAGTCAGAAGGGAAAAAAACAGCAACAGCTCCGTTACTTGCTTTGTCTTACCACACACAAAGCTGCTTCATGGCACAAGATGACCTTGTCAGCATACACATACACACACACACACACACACACACACACAGAGTTCTAGACTAGGAACATAGATGTTTGGGGCAGGGGAGGAGCAGCTCCTCAACTTCTGGTTCATGTAAAAAATATGGATCTTTTTTTTGGGGGGCAGGTACCTGCAGAGAAATGGTTGGTGTGGCAAAAGCATTCCTGTAGATCCAGTCAGCTTCTTCTTCTAGTTCATCATCTTCAGCCCCCTTGACTGGGATGGAGCGGAGCTGCAAGGGGTAAGACAACAGTGAGCCTGACTTTATCTTGTATCCCACGTAGGGAAAACACACACTACTTCCGACATAAATGTGGCTCTGCAAGCACACGTTTTCAGTACCTGGAAGAGGGTCATTCTGGCAAGAAGTAGGCACTTCCTATTTTGCTAAAGAAAGAGTGCCATTTCAAGAACTATAAACAACAAAAGAGTCTATCTTCCCTCCTCTAAGACTTGGACTTCCTGTACCCCCAGTCAGATGGGGTTCAAGGCTGACTTCCTAGATACCATTCTCTATCAGACTGTTGCTAGATTGTTTTTCTCCTACAACCCTTGCAGCAAAGAGGCTTAGCACAGTTGTTGACAGATCAGCAGAAAGAAAGGCTGGTGGTTTCTTACCTGGAACCTTTCAGGTAGGTCAGTGGCTCGGATTTCATTGTCCTGGTCTGTGAGGTGACTGCTTTCCAGCTCACTGGGCTCATACATTTCAAAGATGCTCCTGCGGCTCACACGTTTCTTGGTGGTCTTCTTGGGGCGAACTCGGATCTCACCCTCAGCCTCATCATCCTCGTACTCATACTCTTCCTCCAGTTCTTCGTCATACTCATTGTATTTCTCAAATTCATCGTAGTCAAAGTCCACACCAAAAATCTCCTGGGCTTCCTGCAGGGCTCTGTGGGTGAGAGCAAGAGGACTTGTCCCCGATCCTGGGAAAAGGAGTGAAATGCAGCCCCTGCACAGATCCTTTACCTGCCACAAGGGAACTACGAAGGTTAAGAGAAAGGTGCATAAAAAAGCATATTGACTATGGAATGGAGGCTTAATTGGGGAGTTATTTCTGGGTAAACTATTATTTATAGAAGATAAAAAGCCCATCTTTGGCACATGCTAGGGATCAAATAGCAACAGGGTTGATGGGTTCATATCCTGCTCAGAGGATTTGTCTTCTGCTAAGGTAGTATAATACTCCCTTAGAGCAAAATCTTCCAACAAAATTATATTTAGAAGGCCAACACATAAATGAATAAACATGGTGCTGCAGGTTTAAGAGGGAGGCTGGCGCCTTGCCCACCTGGGTCCCATGGTGGTCCTAGAATGCAGACAGCTCTCAGGGCTTCTAGGAGCAGTACGAAATCACTGCCTAGCAAAGGTTCTTTGAGGCAGGGAAGCAAATGGTGGAAAGCTTGTAATGTCCCATTTTGGGCAGAGACCTCTGACCTCTTTCCTGACTGGGTCCACTCAGATGCTATTATCACCACCTCCTACCAAACCCCACTCACGCATCTGTGTATCCGGGAAGCTTTTTCCGCCACTTAGGTTTTTTCAGAGGCTGTCCATCATCATCCACAATGAAGTCGTCAATGTCTGGGGAGGAAAGGAAAGGGTTAGTGCTCAGAGGCAGACGATGAGCCAGGACTTAAATGGCTTTAATTCCTGCTATGTGAGTGGCCAGTGAGAAGAGTTGGGAGGCTCTTTGTGTCAAATGCTGGGGGACTGTAGCTGAAAAATGGTTTTCCCCCCTTTTCCTAGGGGCTGGGAAATCCCAACACTCCCCCAAGCACTGGCTTCCCTGCCTGAGGCACATACCTGACTCTTCATCATCTTCTTCCTCCTCCTCTGGGGGGGCCACGGGGGCCTCCAGGGCCTCCTGCCCTTCTTCTCCGTCCCCATCCTGGAAGATCTCCTCTGCAATGGCTTCTTTCTCGTGTTCCTCCTTGCCACATTCCTCCTCGTCATCGTCCTCATCATCTGACATTTTTTTGACGCGTCGGTATTTTTGCTAGGGGTGGGGAAACCTGCTTCGTCAGGGGCTGAGGGGACTGGCATAAGGATGCCTGCTCTCCAGCCTCACTCCCATTCCCCACCAGGTATGCTGACCAAGGAAGACGGGAGAGAACAATTCAGTAACATTCTTTGAGGCCCAGAGCCCACCCACGAAATGCTGACAAGTCTTCTCTAATAGGCACCCAGATCTGCTGCAAATCTAGGCTCCCCAGCACATGATACGGAGCACCTTTCTGATCTTGGATGTTCAAGTTGTTGTAGATGTGCTTCCTTCCCCAGGAGTCTCTAGAGCTTTTGCCTTCACCCCCCCCCGCCCCCCCGCCCAAGGACAGAGACACAGAAGGACACTTACTCCTCTTTTGACTTTGACACCCAAATTCTCCTCAATGAGGTCAAAATCATCATCCTCCAGGCGGTCGTCAAAAGATGCTGAAGGAAACAAAGTGTTACCCACGGGGACGGGGAGGCCCCAGTTCTACTGCAACATCCTCCCCAGCCTCACTTGACTCGAGAAGAGGCCACTACTCACTGCGTTTTCTCTTCTTGTGACCAACGTCATCTTCTGAGTCACCAGAGTCACTACCCTCATCCTCCTCCCCTTCATCTTCATCATCATCGTCATTGATAAAGCCTTTCAGGTTGCCTTGCTCGTCCTGATCATCTAGGTTCTCCTCCTCCTCCTCCTCATCTGGAAAACACACGGGGCTGAGGCGTGGAGTTTGGGAAACAGGATGGGGGTGGGGCAGGACCACCTGCTTAACCGTGATTCTCCAGCTGCTCTGAACCTAATGAACTGGGTGCTAGGTTCACTCTTCAGCCTCATCTAAAAATGCAAAAACATGACCGCTGACTTAGAGCAGAAGCATCTGGAAAGGATTATCTCTTTTATTAATCGCCGCCTTTAAGGAAGATGATCTTCCTAGTTACTCTGGCTCTTCAAAATCATTACTAGAGACTTTATAGCCACCAATAACCTTTGTTTTCCTCTCAGTTTATATACTCAGTAGCTACATTCCTTCTTTGATCCTTAATTCCTTTGATAAAACTTACATTTCCCTTTCCGCTTTTAAAGCCATTTTTCATGATTTTATTCTGCTGATGACCCTAAAGGTTGGGTTTGGCCAGAGAAATAGGAAAGTGGGTGTATAAATACCAACATTGCTAGGTCTCTAAAAGGAGACGTTACATGTGTATTTATTTATTGCTTTACTGTCTGTCCTCTCTCACTATATAAACTCTGATAGCTGGTCTTTATTCTATATTCTTAGTTGTAGGCACAGAGCCTGGCATACAGCAGACAGATGCTTAGTAAATATTTTCTATCAAGGACTGAAAATTCTCAAGCTGGTACCTCATGTATGAGAACTTCTGTGCTTAGCCTGAGCTTCTCATCAGCAAGAATCCAACTATCCAAAGCTTAGCAATAGTGGGAAGAAGCCTGAGGCTGGGGCCTCCTCACCGTCATCCTCCTCTTCCACAAATTTCTTGGTGACCCGGGGCACCACGTTGCCTTCATCGTTGTACTCTTCCTCTGACTCCTCGGCCTCACTTTCCACAAAATCAGACATCGTTGCAGCTTCTCACGGCCGGCTTGAAGGAGACTAGAAAAGGAAGGGAGATGGTGATAAGAAATTAGACATGTGACTTTACAGAGGGTCCTTAAACCTTTCCACAAACATGCTTTTAGCCATGGGCCACTGCTCTGCTCATGCACTTTTCCACCTAGAGAAGACTGAGTAAGAATCAGCTCCATCGCTTCCATTTTTCATTCCTCCCCCGGTGACTCCTCTTGTGTACCTTTAAAAAGGCAACTATAACAGGACTTCTCTCTATATACACATCACCTTGTTTCTGCAAAGAGTTTTATTTCACCATATGGAGGCATGGGTGGGTAGATGAGGAAAGAAATTAATGTAGGGATAATTATATAGGTAGGGATATGATAGCAGTGAGATTATGTGACTTTCTCATCAAGAAATTTGAGAACCAGTAAGTGCCAACTTAATAACAGGCCGACACTTTTACATATACTATACCTGTATCATCTATACCTAGCTATTGACATTGACAAAAGGAAAATCTTTTTCAACAAATTAAACAACTTTTCTTGAATTTGAGCCCATGTGTGTGAGTACCAGTTGGGAGCACTTTGGTGGGGAAGGGGCCTCTTTAGAATCATAACTCTATTTTTACCATTTACCTCCACAGCAAAACAAAACAAATAAAACACTTTGAAAGAGAATTACATGGCCTATAAAATAAAGGCAACATAGTTAAATGCAAGACTGCTGAAATTAAGGATAGAAATCAAATCCTGGTCCCATCATCTACCAGGTATATAAACTTAAGCAAATGACTGAATGCATATGAATATCAATTTCTTCACCTGGAAAATGGCAATAGCACTACCTACCTTGCAGGGTAGTTGAGAATATTACATGGCACTGGGGAAAGAACTTAGTTTATTGTTTTGATAAATTTTAACTGAGTTTGAATTTGAATCCTGGGACTAATTTTCCTTAACAATCTCTAATTCTGTACTAACGAATCTTAAGTTTGTCTTCTACTTTCCTGCTTTCAGACTCATCCAAATCAGAACACGGAGCTTCTCGGGCTTTGAGTAGGACTTTAAAAAAACAGCACCCATCACACAAATTGGAACATCAAAATTCCTTTCTGGAATCCTGAAGCTGGCTGCTGATAAACTCAGCATCACCCTGTCCTGAATTACGGTTCATTGTATATATGTCTATTTTCCCCACATATAAACTTAATGGTAGTTAGAGACCAGATCCAATTGAAGGGCTAATAAAAACCACGAAAATGTAAATGGCAACGTGAGAGGCATTACAAGATACTTTGTGATTCTTTACCAGATAAACTGTATCCTTCCAGGTGCTCTGCACAAAATAGGAACTAAGTATCTTTTAAATAAATTACTTACTTTTCATATTGTTGCCAACTTCCCAATGAAAGTTGGCAAGTGGAAAGGAGAGAAGAGGGGGGTGACAGATAGCTACCTGAAATGGTCTAAGGTCTAGCAAGAGCCTTACGTTCTATGGCTCTAATTCTCCAGAAAATTACCTTTACTGATACCAACTGATATCATAACCAATAACTTAAGATTGAGCTCAAGGAAACAAAACTGAAGGTACTGAGTTCTGGTGGAAAGGGAGGGCCAATGATACGGTCTTATGTTCAGTTTTAGGCTGTTTCAGATGCCCTTCTTTTTGCACTTTATTGAATGCCTACTATGTATATACACTCTGCTAGCAGCTGGGGATTTCAAGAGAAGCAGGTTTGTTTGTTCTCAAGGAGTTGACTTCTAGTAGAAGGAGAGAGAGATGAAAATAAGGACCATAAAATAATTTTGTATATTATGACATAAGTATAGAGCAGGTACAAGAAGAGAATTAGAACAAACCCAGAACACTCACACAAAACCAACCACAACTAACATACGTCTTTCCTGGATACTTTAAGCAATTAAAAAACATAGGGCCCTGAGGAATAATATTTATCACACACTACCAAGTTCCAGACACTTAACAAATACCTATTAACCCCTACACTGTCCTATGAGTTACAGTACACTTCTCTCCATTCAATAGCAGACTCAAGAGAGATGAAGTCATTTGTTCAAGAGACACAACAACTGCAAGCACTGAGATCTGAGTTAAGGTATGTCTGACTCCAAAGTCACAGTTGTTTCTATTGTATCAGTAGTTCTCAGTGTGTCTCCTTTCTCTCATGAATGTGTACAGTGTGGTTTTCTGGAGATTAAATGATACAAAGTATCATAACAAACTGAATGCAGAAGCAGATATGAGAATTTAGCTGTATTCTATTAAGGAAGACATTAAAAAGATTTACAAGCAAACAAAACGAAAAACAATGCCACTCTTCTGACTACACTTTTTGTTTCGAAGATTATAATTGTTTTTCAGAAAAGTATTATTTATGTTAAAATGTAGTGGGCTTATTATTTCTTACCAGCTTTAAGGAGATATAAGTGACATATAACACTGCATAAGTTTAAACAGTATAAATGTTGATGTGAAATACTTGTATATTATGAATTGACTACTTTTTTGTATGGGCTCATTATTATTTAAAATGAGTACAAATAAGTTTTAATTTCTAAGCCAGTAAACATCAATACATATAAGTCTCATAAATATCAACAGATATAACTCACATAAGCAAAATGTCTTTCAAGTTTTAAATTATTTTTAAGAGTATAAAGGGTTACTGAGATCAAAAATTTGACAACTGGTATACTATACTATTATATAGGACCCGCAGAGTTGTGATATAGGAAGCCTTGGGGATAGATTGATGCCCTTTTCCCCCACAAGATCTGTATCCTTAAGGTCATATGGCTTGAGTACCGCCAAAAGCCAGTACCTAAAACGTCTGCCAATTAAATCTGGTGCTCTAATTTTAATTTTGACACTGCTCCCCCTCAACCCTGAACTGAACCATTAAAAATAGATTTGGTTACAGCAGCCCCCACACAGCTTATTTTAATTGGGCTATCAGACCCACAAACTCAGGTCTTGTAAGGCCTCAGCATCTTCACATTAAATGCCAGCTCCTGCAGACCAGATGCCCTACAGCCTACTTCACAGAGAGAAACAGACAGCCTACCTGATGACAACAGCTTTCTTCTGTCAAGGGGGGCAGCTGGTACTGTGTGCTACATGCAGCTTTCCTCCCATTCCCTCGGTTAGCAATAAAGTACGTGCTGTGCTATAGCTGGGGAATGCCTCCAATCTAGCTCACTGCCAAGCCTTCCAGTTAAGAGGTGTGCCAGAAGCAATCCTGACTTGTTGCAACTTGAGGGAGCAAGGTGTGCAGGGGGTGCTGCAGGCTGAGGCCAGCAAGCAGCAACTATTCCAGAACAAAAACACTATTTACTACTTACTATAATATCTGAGATGAGCCGCATGTAGTTTGCATTTTGTATTTAGTATTTATGCTCTTGAATTTTCCCCATATTCAGACTGTAGGTTAAATCTGCTACTGAAACGGGTCTACAAGGGGAGTGGGATGGTGAAGGGAGAAGTTCTCTCTAGGATGAAGCACAGCTGCAGTACTACTAGATGTGGCTGAAAGGGAGAGGCTGGCGGTTACCATGACATTCTCTGGAAGAGGAGTGGAGCTGGGATCAGATTGCCACAGGGGAGGCCCTCAGCAGTCCCTTCCTTTGAACAAGATGATATAGGAAGCAATTATAAAAGAAGACCAGAGCAAAAAGAAATGTCTGTTAATTCCCTCCACTGGCAGCTTTAGTTAACATTTGCATTTTTATTTTTAGGGTCAAGCTCTGTGCTGGAATTTGTGTATATAAAAATGAGTAAAATATGCTTTTTACCCTGGAGTTCACAAACTATCTCAAAAACTTGTAAATAAAGTTATGACAAAGCATGAAAATGTTATATGATGGTTATATACAGATTCTGAGCAATATTAAGAGGGAGGTCAGAGAATGCCTCAGAAAAGGTGATGCCTGAGTTGAAAGGAATTAAGATAGTCTGGAAAAAGGTAACATGAGCAAAGGCTTAAAAGTTTGAAAAGGCCTACTCGTCTGGAGAATAGCCCTGGAAGTCAGGTGTGGAGTTTAAACTACAAGACATTCTTTCTGTATGTCATCAACAAGGGCCTAGGATTATTCCAAAGGTATTTGCGAATGACTACCCAATTTGGAATCCCAATAGGAAAAAATTTAAGAAACAAAATTATTCAGAGTCCACTTAAGACAAGTATTTTTAAATTTGGGGTTCAGAACTCTGTTATGAAAAATCCTAATCACACCAAGTCAAGACGTTAAAATACAGAAAAGGTTAATTCTACCTATAATTATTTTAACATGCACACACACCATATTTATGGGAAATAACAATTTTAGAATCTTTTCAATACCAGGGTATAAAAAGGATTATCGTTCATAACGGTTAACATAATAAGTGATTTAAAAACATTAATTACCCCTTTTCTTTCCATGTTTCCTTAGGGGGAACAAGGAAAGGGCAAATGCGGGGCAGAAACAAATGAAATATGCAACCAGGTTCAGCATCCCTGCAACACTGGGAGGAACAGTTACTGAACCTTGTACCACACATGCTGGGGAACATATACAGCAGTTCCTGCTCTAGCACAGGGGTTGGCAAACTAGAGATCCAGACCTGCCATTGTAGCACAAAGCAGACACTGACAACATGTAATGAACGGTGTCACCTAGGTTGACCTAGGAGCCTTAGTTTTATGACTCCTGATCTAAAAGTACAGAGGACTTTATAAAGAATTGATGACAAAGGTACCATAGGAGCCTGTAATAGAGGACTCTAACCTGGTTTCGAGACACTTTAAATAAGAAGAGTGCTCCCTGCACGAGGCCCAAAATGTGCAGTGGCAGGAATGGTGATGGCTTGTTTGGGGAGAGAAGGAAGGGTTCGTGAGTTGGAGGCAGTCATAAGGATCTGGTAGGATAAGTTAAGATTTTGGACTCTATTTGAAAGGTGCTGGGAAGCCCCTGCAGGGTTTTAAACTGTGAATTGACTTAATTTACTTGCTAATTCAACAAATACTTATTTAATGAGTGCCTACTACATGCCAGGCATGTACAAGACAAAGTTCCTGCCTCTGGGATACCTGTATTCTGTTGCAGGAGACAAACCACAAATAATACAGACTTTGCTGTAAGGGATAGGAAAGAAATAAAGATTCTCACCTCTGAGAAAGTGAGTTTAGGTTGAGATATTAAGAATGGGTAGGATGGGGTATGCAAAGCCAGGGGAGGAGGTTCCGGGAAGAAAAGGCGGGGAAGAACTTGGCATATGGTAGGCAATGTCCAGTATGACCAGAGAATGGTGAAGGCAGCAGACTGAGATGGTAGGGCCTGCTCAAGTGGGGCTATGAAGGCCATGGAAAGCCACTGGAGCATTTTAAACAGGGAAATGACGTAATCGGACCTGACCTGATCTTGCCATGTGGAAAACAGTCTGGAAGGCGATCTGGGTGGAAGCAGGAAAAACTAAGGATACCATTATAGTAGCCCAGGCAAAAGATAATGGTGGCTTTGAACAGGATTTTAACAATGAAGATGGAGAATAGAAGACAGATTGGAAATAGAAGTGGCAGGACTTACTAATAGACTTGGGGATGAGGGTAGTAAGGGAGAAGGATCCAAGATGATTCTCAGAGGTCCGGCGTTCGTAACCATGTGGACGAGAGTACCACCTAGTGAGACAGGGAAGACTGGGTTTGGAATGCTGGGAAAATCAAAACTTTTGTTGTTAGGTTTGGGATATCTAAAAGGTATCTAAAAGCAGCGACTACACAGGCATTCTGGGCTTGAGTCTTGAACATATTGGCGAGAGGGCTGGGCTAGATGTTTAAACTTGGGAGTTGCCAGCTTTCAGATAGTAATTAAAGCCACGGGACTGAATTACCTAAAGGAAGCATGCAGAGAACCCAGGATTAAACTGTGAAGAAAAATTCAACATTTATACACTACGTAGAGAGCAAAAGTGCGTAGTAAAGGAGACTGAGGAGCAGCCAGAGAAATGGGGAAAATCCAGGAGTGAAGTGTCAAATGAAGAGAAGAAAAGAGACAGTTTCAAGAAAGGAATAAACTGTGTTGAATATTCCAGACACTGAGGAAGATGAGAACTAAGTATCTATGGGATGTGGCAATATAGAAGTTACTGGTGACCTTGATAACAGCAAATTGAACAGAGTGGTCAGAAGAGAAACCAGAGAGAAGAATGAATAAAAGCCGAAAAAGTTGACACAGGAAGAAATTTGGCTATGAAGAGATATCAAAAAGTAGGATGGTAGTTGGAGGCAGAAGAGAGGATACCAGAACATAATTTGTATGTTGATGGAATAGATTTTTATGGAGAGATAGGATTTGGTGATTGATTTTATTGGGGAATAATAGCAATATATGACACACAGGAGTCTCATCACAGTGTCATCACTGAGACCAAGAAATAGAAACAAGAGCAAATTTATTTGCCTCCAAAGATCGTATGTTTCTACCTAGGTAGGCTTCCTTATCTGCGAAGGTCTAGTGAGGGAGAGCTATAAACTATGACTGAGCTTCTCTAGATTGCACTACTTCCGGATGTGATTAATCTCTGGATGAGGTTTAAACCTCACAGGGAGTAACACTACTATGCTAATGTAATCTAGTAGCCAAACAAGCCAACTGAATAAGAATGAACTTTTGTACTGGCTGAAGGGGCGCAAGTTATGGAAAGGAGCTCTGAATTCAGAGCTGCCGGGAAAGCAATCCTACTTTTGTAATCAATACACGAAGACTTAAAAACCGGTAACTTTCAGATAAACAGTGGCACTAAATTGTTTTCCCAAAGAAATTAGTCTAATTCAAAATTGCTTATACGCTCCATATTCATGAATAGCAGCGGTATAACTAATAATACTCCCTTACCATTTCTGATATTGCTCCAGCTCAGGTTCAAGGGAGTGCCTGGAGAGAAAGGTAGAAACTGGAAGAAAATAAAATTTTGACTTACTAGCCCATTCTGAATTTTGGGGTAGGCGTTTACGGATGTAGCCATCTATAAAAACTTCTAATTTTGTTATACAACCATAGGGAAAAGATCGAATTTGGCATAGCCCTCTAGCCTCATGGTCGAGCTGCTGAAAGCTCCATAGGTATCACATCCCCAGAACAAACAATTCAATCACCTGATCCTGACTCAGAAGCCCTAGCTCCCTTCCATTTCCAATCCATTTACATGGCCCAGTTTTCAGAAGCTGCGACAGAAGAACAGGATCCCAGGAAGCCTGTTGATACAACAGGCCGCCCAATTCACGGTTCCGGGTGGCATAGGATTGGGAAAAGCCTCGAGACTGAGCAACTACCCCACTTAGCTCCTTTCCCCTCACAGAGCAAGGAAGGCCGGGGACCCCTTCTTGCCGCATACGGCTCCCCAACGCCTCTTCCCTTGCGGGACCAGGCCCTAGGAGCCTGGTTCCCCCCCTGACACATTCAAGGAGCACCCTTTCCACTCCGAACTTTACCTACCTAAAGCCCGCCGCTTCTCCGGTGTGCTTAGCCCCCACCGAGGAAAATGGAGTCGTCGAACCGAGACTGGGAAAAGATAGTACGAACCCACCGCACGGCCCCTCCGCCGCCACCGCCGCCGCTACTGCGTCAACGTGCTACGTCACTTCCGGCTCCCTGTCACTGGGAGTGGGCGGGCAATTTCTTGCTCACTTCACCCACCCGACTGTCCGGGCTTCGTCCGGGAGGCTGTGCAAACTGGCAGAAGCAGTTCGGGAGGACAGCTATCAGAACAGAGCCCGGGAACAGAGTGAGCGGATCGGAAGCAACCGGGCCTTGCCGGTTCCTCAGGCCGCTCTAGCCAAAGGAACCCTATAGACCAGACTAGGGCTTCTTCATTTCCTGCTCTCTGTGGTTCCGCCTGCAGCTTCCGGTTCCGGTGAAGGGCAGTTTTCTTCGAAGATTTGGGGCTCCGCTACGCAGCCAGCATGGCTGTGGTGTCGCTACTGTTGTTCGGGGGTTTGTGGAGTGTTGTGGGAGCGTCCAATCTGGCTGTCGTTACATGCGGTTCTGTGGTGAAGCTACTCAATACGCGCCACAATGTGCGACTGCACTCACACGACGTGCGCTACGGGTCAGGTACAGCCACCCCGGTTCGGGTGGGCTGGGAAGGCCGGGTAGGCTCCGGAGGGGGCGGGGCCTAGAGAAAATCTGAGGGGTGTGGCCTGGGAAGGTTAGGGAAGCCCCCGGGAGGTTCTCGAGGTCTGAAGGCGGGGAGTCGGAGAATTGAGTGTTAAGGCAGCTTAATCATAATACCAGCTTATATCTGGTGAGCTGCGTGCCAGGTACATACATTACATATATAATTTTCTAGATTTTTGACATTCCTACGAGGCAGAGACTATTGTTATTCTCATTTTACAGATGAGGACTCAGACTCAGAAATTTCTGAGTCGTAGGCCCAAAGCCTTGCAGTTAGTCAATGACAGAGACGGGGTTAGATCCAAATCTGTACAGGTTCAAAGCCTGCTTTCACCTGCTCCGGGCTGGCAGTACTCAGTGTGGGAGAAACAGTCATAGAGAACATGACAGTAAGTGCTGTATCTCTGAAGTCTTGAATTCCGAGAGCTCACTCTTGAATTCCAAGAGCTCACTCTTGAACTGCGACCCTCAGTTCTAACTCTTTTGCTTCTTACACTTGCTCTTCAACTTTTTACCTTTGGCCTCTTTTTACACAAACCTTACTCTTCTTATAAAGAATTTAAACAAGCACTCACTGGAATTGGAGAGGAGACTGTTTTGAGAGTTTTTAATCATTTGAAATTAAAATGCTTAGTGTGTGGGTTCATTTATAATCCGGCAATTATTTATGGGTTCATTCAGTATCGATTAATGAGTTCCTATCACGTGCCTAATATTGTTCTGGGTACAGGAGATAATGGTGGTCAGCCTGGAAGTTACAAGAAAACAAGACAAAGAGAGAAAAAAGTTAGTGAGGTATAAAAGGCCTCTAAGATGACTGCTAGATTTCTGTCTTGGATGACTGACGATGCTAATAGCTAAGAGAGGAAGAAGTTCTCTCAGATGAGGGCAAGGCTGTGGTTCCTGATTCTCAAAACCTGTCTGACCCGCTAGACTTGGAAAGGAATTGAGTTGCCTTTGTTGGGATGTCTTCATAATCCTAGCAACCATTCAGCAAACACCTACTATGTGTCTGGCCTATTACTTTTTAATTTTTTCTGGTTTCCTACTTTGGATCTACTAAATCAGAATATGGGTGGAAAGAGTCCTGCCAGTAGGAATCTGTAGGTTCAAAAAGCTCTTCAGGTGCTCTTGACAGGTAGCCAGATTTGAGAACCAGATTCAGTCTGGAGCTCAGAAGAGGGATCTGTGTTGAGCCTGAGGTAGAGTTAAGTACAGACAGTCCCTGACTTAAAATTTTTCAACTTTATGATGGTGTGAAAGCAATATGCATTCAGTAGAAACCAGCTAGGCTACGCTATGGTGTTTGATAGATTAGGTGTATTAAATATAAGTTGAGGAGCACCTGTTCAACATCATTGTATTATACAAGTGGTGGTTGAAAATGTAGGTAAATGAGATTGCCCAAGACGAACTGTGGTTCTCAATCTGCCGTCAGTTTAAATCACTTGAAAAACTTGTTGAAGCATTTATAAATGCTTCTGTCCTGACCCCCAACAAGTATTTAAGAATAAGTAGGGCTAGAGGTAGAACTCTGGGTAATCCCAAGGTTTAAGGATGGGAGAGGAAGTGGAGGGTTTAACAGACAGTGAAAAAATAGGAGCCAGAAAGTATAGACCGTGATTTAGTGAGGCGTGGCAGTGAGGACCAAGAGAACTGTAAGGCAATAACCAGACGTAAGGAGAAAGGGTTCGTTTTTTTTCTTTTCTTTTCTTTTTTTTTTAAAGATAAAAAGTACCACTAGGAGCTGAGTAGAAGAAGCAATAGAGAGAAGCTGGTAGTTTAGCTACAAACATTCACCCAGATAACTAGTATAAGACATAATGTCTTAAGTGGTAAGGGAAGTATCATTAAAAGGCTGTGGTCAGGCAGGGCCAAAGGACTGAAGGCAAAGATGGGAGGAACAGACGAGAGTACCTGAGGAAAGTGTCTGGGAAATAGGAAGTGCTCTCAAAAAATTATGTAGTGAATGAGAGGGCTAAGGAAGAGAATATCCCTGGACTTTATATGAGAAAGTGACCTATTTGGGGGAACTTGACAGAAAATAAAGCTTTGTGGGAGGCCATGTAGTAGAGTGGTTAAGAATGTGAGTTGTAGAGTCAGACCACCTAAGTTCAAACTCCAGCACTGTCTCTTGGAGTTGTGTGACCTTGGGTATACTATCCGGCCTTTCTAACACTTCAGTGTAAAATGGGGATAATAATAATACCTACCTCAGAGAATAGATGCGTGTATCAAATAAGAATATTCAGGCAAAAGGCTTAGTATCTGACACCTAGTACTAGTGCTCAGTACACATTAGGTCGCTAACAGTTACTATTTTTTTTTTACACCTGTAGCTACATGTTTAACCCAGTACCTTTTAACCTACAGAATTGTACCACTTCAGGCAGTATTAACCAAATTTAGATGATTTGAGAATACTTTTAAAATACATTGATAGAGGGGTGGCCGGTTAGCTCAGTTGGTTAGAGCGCGATGCTCGTAACACCAGGGTTGCCGGTTCAGGCCCCACATGGGCCAGTGTTAGCTGCACCGTCCCCAACTAGATTGAAACAACTACCTGACTTGGAGCTGATGGGTCCTGGAAAAACACACTTAAAATAAAAGTTTTTTTTTAAAAACAAATATATATTGATAGATCACTTACAGGAATTTGGGAGCTGTAATGGCTGCTTGGATTAAAGTTGACAGCAAATACTGGTCTCATTTTAATAGTGAAATGTTATAAAATATTGTTTTGATTGTAATTCATAGTAACCATTGAATAATGTTACTAGACATGTTAAAATTACACGATTAGGCACCTGACATTACTAGGGGCTGTATAGGCTAGCACATAACAAGTAAATGCTGCCTGTGCTTCAAAAAAACCACATACATTCATTTATTTAGTGCCCTTTGATGCAAATTCTTGGAATTTTCTGATATGGTACACTCTAAAATGTAGTTAATCATACAATAACTAACACTTCATAAATACATTTTGTATTATGTATATTTTAATGTAGAAGAAAAAAAATAATTCCATGTGTAGAGTTTCCTCCCCACCCCTCCAAGCCTGTTTTATGACATGGGGCACATTACTGACCATAGGAAAGAGGGAGCCAGCTGAGCTCACACTCCTTTTTTTTTTTGACTGCAGGTAGTGGGCAGCAGTCAGTGACAGGTGTAACCTCTGTGGATGACAGCAATAGTTACTGGAGGATACGGGGGAAGACTGCCACCGTGTGTGACAGGGGAACCCCCATCAGGTGTGGGCAGCCCATCCGGCTGACACATATCAACACTGGCCGAAATCTCCATAGTCACCACTTCACCTCACCTCTTTCTGGAAACCAGGTGAGGTGGCATCCCATGGATCACTGCTGTTCTGTGCTTTACTCAGTTGAGTTGTTTGATATCTTGGTTCTTAACCCTTTCTTTTCTAGGTATAGATGTTCTCTTTTGTGCAGACCTGGAGAATTGGCTCTTGTCTCTTAAGTGTGAAAGAAATTGTTTCTGGTCAAAAGGGAGATTTTATATCTAGATCAAATCAGGAAATGAGGAGGAAAAACAAAATAGGTATAAGCATATCATAAGTTATCTTGATGAATCCTACAATAAAGAAACCCAAAGTTTTCCAAACTTGCAATAAAAGTCATTTTTTTAAATGATGGCAACTGACTCCATTAGGAAAATAAACTAGGTACTGTGGCCACTTTCTAGCCTTGAGCTTTTGGGGCATGTGGAGTTCCTTAATGACTACTTCCCTCCCGTGTACACCCACTCTGCACATAGTTTTCCCTGTAAACGTCTTACATGAGTATGGTCAACTTGCTTTAGTTAATAAAGTAACATCGATATATTGTAATCAACTGAAGTCTATTGGTTATTCTGATTTCCTTAGTTTTTACCTACTGTCCTTTTTCTGTTCCTGGATCCCATCCAGGATCCCACATTACTTTAGTTGTTATGTCTCCTAAATGTCCTTTTGGCTGTGACAATTCTGATTCTTCTTGTTTTTGATGACCTTGACATTTTTGAGGAGTGCTGGTCAAGTATATTAGGGTTGTCCTTTGTTAGAATTTGATGTTTTTCTCATGATTAGACCAGCTTTATAAAGATTTTTGGGAGGAAAATCACAGAGGTAAAGTGCCATTTCATCAACATTGTATCAAGGATACATATTATCTACACGATTTATGACTACCGATACTGATTACCTGGTTAAAGTATTGTTTGTCAGGTTTCTCCTATAAAGTTATTCTTTTTATTTTCCTCCTTTCCATACTGTCTCTGGAAAGAAGTCACTTTGCACAGCCTACATTTAAGAAGTAGGGAGTTATGCTCCCCCTTCTTCAGGGTGCAGTAGCTACATGATTTATTTGGAATTTTTCTGTATGGGAGATTTGTCTGTCTTTCAGTTTCCCTTGTCCATTTGACATACTGCCATCAGTATGTATATGTGTGGGTGTGTTTTAACACTTCCTTATTTTCTGGCACTAAAAGATACTCTAGGCTCATCTTGCACATTTCTTGCCCCAGTCCTAGAATCGTCTATTTCTCCGAGGAGCCCTGCTTCCGTTCATCGAAGAATGATACTAGAAACCTAGATCTGGGCACTTTATGAGCTTGTTGCTATTGGGGTGTTGTTTCTTTTAGGCCTTCTCACCTGACAGAGCAAAGAAATATGTGTGTAAACATATACACACACATCTCTAAATGTTGGCACCTATAACCATCTATATTAAGTTAAATATGAGTTCTTACTGATGTCTCCAACTCTAATTGATTACCACATAGATCACTGTAGCCTCCTCCCTTTGCTTATTTGTAAATTCCCACTCTGGCAGTGAGATACCTGGCTCTACTGTCATCCATTTACTTACTTGTTCAATTCTAATATGCAAATATAGTAGTATAATTGTTAATCATGTGCAGTTGCTTTTGCCTTTAGTCTTACAAACTGTTTCCGGATGACTGGATTTGATCATTTAAAATTATATAGCTACTAGTGTGTATTTAAATTACATATTTCTGAAATAATCAGTAACTTTTTATTGTGATAGAAGCTCTGAATATTTGGCCTTAAGGGGAATGGAATTAGAAGAGGAGTGGAAAATAGAATCTGCTATAATTTGCTCAGTTAATATTTATTATTTTATTCTCATAATTATTCCGTAAAGTGATATTGTCATCATTTTATAGAGGAGGAAAATGAAGGCTCAAAGGAGTTATACGGGAAGGGATGGAGATGAGATTTAGGGTCTGCTTATGCATAGAGCCCATCCCCTTTCCAACTTATGTTTCTTACCAGGTTAGTTAAAATCTAGTTAAGAGAATGAGGCAGAAATATTCAAAGTCAGATAATAAGAGTTATAAAGTATTTTAAGACTGCAATAGAAAGTATAAGTCAAATAAAGGATTACTTGAAAAATAAGTATTTGGACCATAATCTTATGGCAACTGATTTGTGTCCTTTGTGTCTTTTTATCTTTTTTCCAGTTGAAATTATTTATTTTTAAATAACACTGGAAAGCCTCTCATTGTTCACTTTTGGGTAGCCTTATTTTGCTTCTCATTGCCTCCCTCCCCTTTCCAAGCCCATGTGTCAGCCATGCTAATGTTGTTACCATCTGTGTCTTCCAGGAAGTGAGTGCTTTTGGCGAGGAAGGTGAAGGCGATTATCTGGATGACTGGACAGTGCTCTGTAACGGGCCCTACTGGGTGAGGGATGGTGAGGTGCGGTTCAAGCATTCTTCCACTGAGGTTCTGCTGTCTGTCACAGGAGAACAATATGGTCGACCCATCAGTGGGCAAAAAGAGGTGCATGGCATGGCCCAGCCAAGCCAGAACAACTACTGGAAAGCCATGGAAGGCATCTTTATGAAGCCCAGTGAATTGTTAAAGGCAGAAGCCCACCATGCAGAGCTATGAATATAGAGGCTGTGAGCCACTGTCACCACACAGTGTTCATAGACATCTGGTGCTGCTTCACCACCCTGGGATCCCTGCCATGGGTTCCCTGGACATCGGCCATGTCACCACTGAGACGAAGATGCACGGCAGAAAACAGTGGCTGTTTGAAAGCGTCAGCCTTTCACAGTGAATTGGTTGTTCTCCCAGACTTGGGCCAGTTCTTTCTGAGTACAGGACTTGTTGGTGAAGGAGCAGATGCTTTCTATTCATATTGATAAGACAAACTGAGGGAGATAGCCCTCCTAGCTGGGAAACTTTTACTTCTCAGAAGCTCGGCATCATGGATTATTAATGTGTGACTTTTCCCCTACTTTCTTTCTCCAACATGCTAAAAAAAAGAAAAAAGAAAAAGAATTGCATTGTTAGTCACTGTGTTGTCATTTATTAGGTGTGCTTTTTCATGATCTAGTTAATCCTTGCATCCTAAGAGTTACTGCTATGACTGTTTTGAGATGCTGGGAAACTGGTGTGGGCCCTTTTAAGAGCCTTACTTGTGGGCTGGTCCAGTGGCTCAGGTGGTTGGAGCACCGCCCTCTTAACACAGGTTGCTGGTTCGATTCCCACATGGGCCAGTGAGCTGTGCACTCTACAGCTAAGATTGTCAGTGATGGCTCTCCTTGGAGCTGGGCTGCCACAGGTTGCTGTGTGCTGTCAGGAGTGGCCAGTGAAAAACAATGGCTTGAACCAGAGAGGGGGAGGCAGAAAAAGGGGGCGGGGGGAAAGAGCCTTACTTGCATTCAAGTTTTTTTCTCTACTTTCACGTCTCCTCCAGCACCTCATCTTTATTAGATTTTTGACTAATTACAGTTAAAGACCCTTAAAAAATACAGCGTAATAAATAGCTAATGAAATGTTTTACTCTGGATCTGTTACTGTAGTTGAGGAAAAGGGGTAGTAGAGCAGAAAGAGCAACATATTTACTCACTCTGCTAAATACTAATCACCATATTGCAGATCTTAACTCATTTAATCTTCACAGATATAGGGAATATATTACAGTTTTACCAATGCAGAACAGAAAAGATGAGTAGCTACCTGAATTCTTAAAGCTAGTAAATAATTTGAGGATAGGAACCCAGCTGTGTCTAGGAAATGTTCTTTTTATTACACTATAATTGTACTTAGCTCTTGGAAGATAACTTCTTTTTTGGGCAAAGGTGATATCTTTCTCTGAAAAGGTGGGTAGAAAACTTGTCCTCTGCTTACCTCATTTCTCCCTTTCTTCTGCTTGTCAATTTCAGAAAGTTTATTCCTATGTCATTCAAATGTGGCAGTGGTAAACAGTTTCTGTCATCTTCTGGATTTCAGTGACTAGCAGGCCTTTTTATTTTTAGAAACTTGCAGGTTTTTGTTTTTCCTATTTGCTTTAGGGAGGTGAGGTACAATATTTGGGGATATGGTTATCCCCCACTTTCTGCAAGTTTCATGTTATGCAACATTTCACTTATACGAAAGACCTACATTATTAGTACGGTAATGACTTTTTTCATAAAGCAAAAATTCTCCAGATTTCTTTCAGTTATTGAAAATAGGTACTGATGTGAACTTTGGGAAAGCTGAGGATCTCTGCTTTACACCACTTCAACTTATGAAAGCTCTCATAGGAATGTTCTATTTGCAAATAGCTTTCAGGTCTGTGCCAGACATGGCCCGTGACATTAAAAGGTTTGGTTTCTTTTACAAGGACTTGGTTCAGTAAGTTGAGACCATGAACTAGTTGAGCTCCATCTCCGCCCTCTCCCCTTACTCCACTTCAGTTGCACTGATTCCTTGAAATCTCTCCAGAAAGTAGACAAATGATAAAAACATTTCAGTCTTATCAAGATAGTTGGGAGTAGGGTGGTAACAGTCTGGGAAGAAAGAAGAAAGGAAGTGTTAGAAATCAGCTGAATAAAGGGAACAGATTGGCCACGATGGATGAGAATAGGGACATGTGTTGCAAGGTACCCCTCCTTGGCTTGGACAGAGTTTGTTGGGCCTTCCCTGAAGGTTCACAGACAGAACACACCCTGAAGGGAAGTTGCAGATTATAAGGATAGAGGAAATACAGTGCTTGAGAGATAAGCATGAACTAGAAAGAAACGGTGGAGCCCTGGGGAAGATGTGAAATGACCGATGAGAAGACTAGAGAAGGAAAAAAAACAGTTGGAGGGGTAAAAACGTTGGGCAACCTAGGTGAAAGCTGAAATGGTGCTTGATCTGAAGGAGTGGAAGAGTCTGAGTAAAATCAGATGTTTATGGAGATTAGGAAGTGAGAGCAAAGGTATGTATGTGAACTATTTATTTTGAATTCAATTTTTTTTTTAGCTTGTATTAGCATCACCGAGCTAGAATTGGAAGGGACCTTTGTCCAATTCCCTCAGAGAAAGAAACAGGCAAAATTAAGTTGACCCAAATTCTCTATTTCGTGTAATTATGTTTGCTTCCCAGGTAAACTTGTTGAAGGGCAAGAACAATATCGTCTACTTCTGTGGTATCCCTCCCGCCCAGTGCCTAGATTGCACTATGCACAGTACACACTGAAAATGTCTCCAATGAAGGGTCCAGAATGTGCTGCCCCCACAGTAGTTCAATACAAATCAACTGACTGGAATAGTATTCAGTTAATGAATTAACTCATCATGCCTTAGTGGATGTAATGAAGTGGGATTTTTGAGTGCGTATAATTAATTACCTCTTGGTTTCCTCCTCCATGATTTTCAGACAAGGTCCCTTAATAAGATAGGAGAGCTACTTAGAAAGACCTAGGAGTGTTATCTTCAGCAGTGTCCTCGGTCCAGGCCTTAAGTGGCCAAACTGACTAACTTTCCCTGGAGCGTGCTTTGCAAGTGGAACTCTCCGCGGCCAACATGAGCCAGCCAGCTCCACCGCCAGCTAGGGAGCAGGTCAGACCCCAGCCCCCACGCAAGCCCGCGGCTCCACATTTCCCGGCACGGAAGGGTGCGCCCCGGAGCGGAGCTGGCGTGTCAGCCTGTGCGAGGTCCGCTCCCCCGCGCTCTCCTTCCGGAGCCACGCCTGTACTTCGCACTTGCAGCCAGTCGGCCCTGCCTGATTGCGCGCGCCGGGCGGGGCTGGGCAAGAAGACAGCTGTTGGCTGGCGGGCTGCGGGGGGCGGGGCGCACGCGCGCCAACGCTTCCTGGTCCCGTGCTATCCCTGCGCGCGCGGCTGGTCGGCCCGCGGCGGCGCAGCACGGAGCCGGAGGGAGGGGGCCCGGTAGGGCGGGGGCCGGAGCCAGGCCGGGCCTGGCCGGGGCCGTAATGACCCTGTTCTTAGCCGCGCTGTTGGCCCTGCTGTTGGTTGTGCTCTGCGCCCTCTTCCTAGGCCGGTGAGGGGATCCCGGCTACGGCGGGGTTAGGGTGGGGAGTGGGAGGAAGAGAGACTGAGGACCGGGCGCGCGCTGGGAAGAGGGGTCCGGGAGGGGGAGACGAAGGGGAAGAGGGCTGGAAGGGACCGTGCGCGGGAGGCGGCGGGAGAGGGGTCGAGCGGGGGCGCAGGCCGGAGCAGACGCGGAGGAGCTGGGATTGGGAGAGACTGAGGGAGCAGCCGAGGCCTGAGGAGATGCTGAGGCTGGGAGCTGAATAGATGTGTGTGAGAGGAAGCAGCCTGGCTCGGTGGTGTCCCTTTCCCCCTTTACACGCCCGAGTGTCCTCTTCACCGAGCGCAGAGGGCACCTGCAGCCTCGCCCTGGGAAGCCGGAACAGGTCTGGCTGCCCAAGGGAGAGCGGCATTGGAGCTGGCCCGGTATGACCCCACAGTGCTTTCTTTCGGACACATGTCTGGAGGGCGAAGACAGAGATCCTTTGGGGAGTGTGTGATGACACATCTGACACGACTGCTGTTGGGACCGACTCCTATTGGGACCTCCTCTCTACCTGTGGGCTTCCTCAAGATTTGAGGAGTTGCTTTCTTTGTCCCCAGTTTAGAAGGTGGAGTTTAGTTTGTCTGATTTCATCTGGGTAGAGGGGATACTCTGGCGGTAGGATTCTGATGAGTTGTGGCTGAATGTATCTAACAGAGTGGTGTTTTGGGAGACAGGAGAGTTGCCCAGAAGATCCAACTTCAGGACTTGACCCTTTGCAAGGGCTTCTAGAACCAGCCAGGGGTGAGGGACACCATAATTGGGAAAGGGTCCTATGAACTCACAGGGATTTTTCTGCAGGTGGCTTGTTGTCAGGTTTGCCACCAAGTGGTGTCAGCAGAAGCTGCAAGCAGAGCTCAAGATTGGCTCCTTTTTTTGGATCCAGAATGTCAGTCTTAAGTTTCAGCAGCACCAGCAAACAGTGGTGAGTCCTGGGAAATCCCTGGCTGTGTGTGTGGGGTTGATCCAGCCGAATGTCAACCCTTAATTTCCTTTTTAAAAAATTCCGTGTGACTTCCCTAGTTAACCCTGTCTTGCCACCTCTCTGCCAAGATGATCTTAGAGTTAGCTTGGGAACGCTGGGATTGATGTTAAGTTAAACATGCTTATCAGGCACAGTGTCCTGATAAGAAAGATACAGAAGTAAAGCACAGAACAAAGATAACAGGAAATAAAAGAGCTCACTGTTCTAATTTAAGGGGAAACGGGGCGACCTATCCAGAAGAAATACTAACATCATTGTGAGGAGCAGGATATAGTGCTGAGGAGAGAAGCTGGTGGAAATGGAAGGGAGAGTTTTTAGGGGAAGGGCTATAACCCATCCTCCTCTTCTTAGAACCTTTCCTGACGTGTCAAGCTGCTCATGGCTTACATCACAGCTAATGTACAAAGCTTTCTCCCATCCTGTTGTAGGAAATTGATAGCCTGTGGATTTCCAGCAAACTCCTTAGTTATGATCTGCCGTGAGTACCTACCCTTGGGGAACATTTTGTGATTGGGATTTGCAGAATGACATTCTTCTGTAGAGACCTTACAATCCGAGAAGGGATGTGGGTTCTTGGCTTGATAGCTCCTGGTTAGCCTGGAAGTTATTATCCTGTGAGACAGATATTGATAACTGTCCTCCCTGATTTGAACTACATTTCTAAGGAGGATGGGAGGGGGAATGTGAGGGACGGAAAGAGACTGCTGTGGAAGGGATGGACATGAAGGCAGTGAAGTTTCTCTTCTGGGCAGACGCTATGTGGCATTGTGCTTTGGAGAAGTACGTATCAGAACGGACCTACAGAAGGTTTCTGGCCTGTTTGCTCCATTCTCCCAGAGCACTGGGGTGCATCAAAAGGAGCTGTCCTTTAGCCCGTCCTTATTGAAGATCTTCTGCCAGGTGAGACGACAACTTCTTTCCTGGACTGTACTAGAAATGGCTGGCTTGGGAGTCACAAGTGGATTTTTCTACTATCGGGGTGCATAATACTAAGAGCTGCCTCTTATTCTTTCTCTGCTGGAAAAGAAAAGCCAATGCCTTGATATTAATTATTGTTCCTCTGGTTCTTCTTTCCAGCTATTCTCCATTCATGTAGATTCTATAAACATCATGGTTCTGAAGGTGGCTACTTCTGAGTCCTTGTGGCATATTCAGATCAGAGAAAGCAGCTTTCTTTTGGATAGTGATGGGAAAAGGTAAACACTGGGTAGAAGAGGGTCTAGTAGTCCCATTCTCGCCTTACACTTGTTTCAGGGTGGGTGGATGTCAGGGCTTCTTAACAAGGTATTCTCATTCTGTGCAACTTGAAGAGAGGCTAGAGATTAGGTACTTCTGCTTGCCTTGCCCCTTTCGGCCAACAAAGCTTGATTGAAGGTAAATAATGAAGACAGGGGCCAAGTGCTCTTAATTTATTTCCTTTCCCAGGCTAAAATGTGAGGTGAGCCTAAGTCAGATCAACAGCAAAGTTCTAAAGAGTGGCCAGTTGGTGAGTAATCCAAGGTCATTCGAATGTCTTGTTTCCTTCTGGGCTTAAGATATGAATGAGCTGAAGGCTTAAACATTCTAGATTCTGTGCCCTTATGGGGTTCTCTCAAGGTAGTGTTCCAGACTACCTGAAGGGGGTATGTTGACCCCCTACACATACGTACCTTAAGCTTATTCTTTCTGCAGGAGGATACCTGCCTAGCAGAACTCTCATTGGCCCTAAAGCTGTGTCTAGAGGTGGGCATCAGGAGCTGGCAGCTGAAGGCGGTCACTGTGGATGTGTGGACACTCCATGCTGAACTGCATGAGGGCCTCTTCCATAGTCAGCTGCTGCACCAGGGCGCAAGCCTGACACCCAAGCCTGTTCCCGGTTCAGGTAAAGCCCCAGTCAGTGAACTTGGCTGCCCTGTTCTCAGGTTATTTTGGAAGTATGAAAAAATAGTGGTCTCACTACTCATTTAGGTATGATTTGTTAGTCACCATGACCTTGGACCCTGAGGATAGCTAGAGGAGATTTGCTTGTGGTGAGCGAAAGAACCAACATTTAGTGGGTCGTTATCGTGAATTCGACCTGTACTGTGTGTTTTATACATGTTTGTTCACTAAATCCTCAGCATTTCACAGCTGAGGACACTGAAGCCTAGGAAGATTAGATAGGTATCTTGACTGAGGTCACGTAGCTAGTCGCTAGTAAAAATGGGTTTAAATTATTTGGTCCTAAAGTTCATATTTTTAGTAGTATACCAATCTGCTCCTCATACTGTTTTTTAGACTCGGGAAGGAAGTACAGCAGGTACAGAATCTCTGGGATATTTGCTCTGTGCCCTAAGATTGGGCATTGCTTAGCCTATTTTATGGGGGAGATTTTGGCCAAAGAGAGCAGGTCATTTGGGGAGACCTGAGAGTGTTCAGGATTGATGGCTCTTATATTATTCATTCATGTTTTCAGAGGTGACAGAGAACTTGCCTGAGCCAACTCTGCCTGGTGTATACCTCCTTCAGCAGCTGCCAGACCAGGTCAAGGTGAAGATGGAGATCACAAGTGTGGTGCTGTCCATGAATAGTCAAAAAAGGTGAGATCTCTCCTGAAAAGTAGTGTGGAGAGTGATAGTTTGAGCTTTGTGCTGGGGTCTCCATAACTAATCTAGCAGCTGCACTGAGCTTATGTGTGGGGAGAAAGGGCATTCCATGTATTTCTGAGCTAGAGTCTGTCTCTGGTTCAGGCATCTGAATTGGACACTGAAGCTGCTGCATTTCCTGTACCATCGTGATGGGGATCAGCTGCCCCTTCGAAGCTTCACAGCAAACTCCGACATGGCACAGATGAGCACTGAACTCCTACTGAAAGGTTTATGGGTGGGGATGCTGGTACTGAGAGAATGGGAGGACCAGATACTCTCTTCGCCCATGTGCCACATAGTCTTCTTTTTTAATTTAATGTCATTGGGGAGTGGGAGGAGGGAACACACTGAGAGAAAATAGCCCCCATTCTTTTGAGTGTTGGTGACAATCTGTTCATCTCCTTGCCTGTGACCCTCTCCTAGTTTTACCTTTCGCCCTCCCAGTGTTCTCTGACCTGCCCTCTGCCCTTACAGATGGATTGTTGCTGTCCCAGAGCCGCCAGCGCATTGTCTGCCTCAACTCCCTCAAGGCTAGTGTGCAGGTGTGATGACTGTGATACCAAGAGTTATTTCTCTGTCTGCTCTCTTCCTACGTCATTGTGTTATGAGATGAAACCCAAGCCTATAGTTCTGGTGTTCTCATTTCTAGGTGACCACTATTGACCTGTCAGCCTCCCTGGTTCTGAACACTTGTATTATTCATTACCGGCACCAAGAATTCTCTCACTGGCTGCACATGCTAGCACTGGAGACCCAAGGGTCTGGTTCATCTGTTCTAAAGCAAAGGGAAAGAAGGTCAGTGGAATCTTTTTTAGCCATCATCTCCTCAGGTGGATTCTCTATGATTCTTTTAGTCTAAAGTTGTATCTTGTGTGAAATCTGTATTTGACAAATCTTTCTAAATCTCAGTTTCAATGGCCCAGTCTCAATAGCAATCCTATTTTATATATCTTCCCCATTATATTAAATTCTTTGATGGTAGGATGCTGTCCTTTTTGTTTTTGTGTCTTCATTGCTCACTACATTGCCTTGTTATACAAAATAAACATTTATTGAACCTAAATGCTAAAGAGAATCTTGTCTCCCTTAGATGATAAGGTCACAGGTCATGTCAGCAGTGCCGTATCTCTCTTTGTGTACCGCTTGCATTGTGTCGAATAGAGAACTTAAGGTTAATGGTTTGGAAGTGATGCTCCTTGATTGTATTAACGTTGAATCATAGGCTGATGTTCACCATATTTGACCTCTGAATGGCAATTTCGCGTGGTTCAACCTAATATCTTTCTGGCATTCCTGCAATAGCAGTGTACTGATGAGCTTAGTCTCTTATTTTCTAGTTGCATCTATTCCTAAGAATCACAACAAAACTCACCCTGACTTTTGAGAGCTTCAGGAATCTGTTCCATGATAGGAAGCTGCAGTTCTTTCTTTATCAAACAGTGATGTCTTGTCCCTATGCAGGACTTTCCCCCAAATCCTGGCTCCCATCATCTTGAGCACCTCCATCTCCAATGTCAACATTTCCATTCAGCTTGGAGATACACCGCCCTTTGCCTTGGGATTCAATTCTGTCGCTCTGGGTAAGGCCCAGGGATAGAAGAAGAGTAAGAATCTGTTCATTAGCGGAGCTGGGCCCAATTGATGACCATGGTGGCTCCATAGAACACTTCTTTCCCACCTCTTTTGTTTAGATTACCAGCACCTGAGGCCACAAAGTATCCATCAGCGGGGCGTCCTTACTGTGGACCACCTCTGCTGGCGTGTCGGCAGTGACTCCCACATTCAGCGGGCACCCCACCCGCCCAACATGCATGTTTGGGGTGAGGCACTTGTCCTGGACTCCTTCACACTACAGGTAGGTGGGGACTTTGGTGAACAGGGGCCCATGCTGTTTCCTCATCCTGCCATGCTGTGGAGCACAGAACACCTTTTTGGGCAGCAGGCGATGCACTAGGGCATTACAGAATTGTGTGTCTGCATGCTCATAATGGGGTCCCTCTGCTTCTTTTCTAGGGTAGCTATAACCAGCCTCTGGGCCTGTCCAGCACCCAGTCAGATACCCTCTTTCTTGATTGTACCATCCGAGGCCTGCAGGTAGAAGCGTCAGATACCTGTACCCAATGTCTTTCTCGGATCTTATCCTTGATGGGCCCACAATCTGGGAAGGCGGCAGTCGCTAGGGAATCTTCATCTGGGGAAGCTGTGTCGTTACTGTGGAAGGTGGATTTGAAGGTGGAGGACATGAACTTGTTCACCCTTTGTGCCCTGGTTGGTAAGCAGGACGGGGAGCGTGTACTGACGGGGGCAGTTTGTCACCTACGCACTTTATGCTGCTTCCATCCGTTCCTTCTCGTTTAATGAAACTGATTATCTGGAACTTTTCTAAGTCAGAGGCATGAGATGCTCAAATGTCTTGCATAACTATTTGGCTTCTTGATATTTCTTAAGGGCTTATAAAAGGTAAGTCCTAAGCAAGCTGTGCAAGGAAGACAGCCTTGATGATGTTGGATCAAGAAAATGAGATGCATGTAGTTTTTTGTTTGTTTTCTTATGTGTTTAGTTCTAAAGAGTAACTGGTGTATCTCTGGGTAATTGGTAAGAGTTCAGGAACTTCTTTAGTCCTGCCCGATCTAGTTAGGTTAAGATGGGAAAGGAAAAATTTCCCTGAAACATGAGGAATGAACTTAGGGAGGTGTGGGGAAGAAGATAACTAGAGTGAAGGGAATAAGTAAGAAAGGAATGTGAGGACTGAAGTTGCCATTTGAGAGCTGAGAACCAAGGCTGACGTAGTTTCTGGATGGTAGGTGCTTCTGAGGTCCGGCTGGACACACTGACTCTCTTGGGAAGTGCCGAGACCTCCACCGTGGGTATTCAAGGACTTGTGCTTGCCCTGGTGAAGTCAGTCACAGAGAAGATGCAGCCCTGCTGCAAGGCTCCTGACATCCCCGCTCCAGTGCTCAGCCTCTCCATGCTCTCCATCACCTATCACAGCAGCATCCGCTCGCTAGAGGTAATGCATCTACACGGGTGGAGTCAGGTTGCATTTTGCCCAGTCTTAGAGCATTTCCCAGTCTTTCAAGTCATGTAAAACTCATCTGTGAGAAATACGACACCTGGTGTTCTTTTTTCCTGGCTCATTCGAAACACTTGTAACTTTTTATTATGGAATTTAAAGTTATACAAAACGAGAGAGAATATATGAACTTTCATATAGTCATACCCAGTCTCAAGAATTACCAGCGTATGACCAACTTGTTTCATCTAGACTTCCACCAGTTGCTCCCACGTGGGGTTATTTTGAAGCAGATACTAGACATAAAACATCAACTGTATAAGTTTCAGTGCATATCACTGAAAAAAATGGGGCTTTTTAAAGATCATGATCTTGTGTCATATTGCTGAAGCACTCAGTTCATCAAGAGGCTGGAAGGGATCTGAAGATGGAGATGCTGGCAAGTTCTGAGAGGCTTCCCAATATCTTTCTCCTCAGGGTACTAGATGGCCACGCGACCCTCTTAGGAGGAGAGTGGGATACCTTCAACTTCTTTTTGAAACTGAAGAGTTTCCTTTTCAGAGGCTAGAGCTCAAAGGAATTTTTCTGTCCTGGAATTTAACTTTTCTGTCTGCTTAGCTATTCAGAACTGACTTTGTATTTCAAACTGACAAGGGCTCTGTTCCCTTCTTTATGACGTACTTTCAATTGCTGTTTTGACTTGTGTGGTCAGTACTTTTTAAGAATTTACTCAAGATGCAATCAACGCATGAAACATTTTCAAATTGATGTTCCCGTGGTTATTACACAGAGTGTGGCCATTATAGAAAGATAAATCATGAGCAGAAACATGAAGCCAAATGATTAAGTGCTAAATATACTGGATGTCCTTTGGTAGATGCTAAAGAATTAAAACACGTGGCCTCTACTCTCAGACAATTTAGAATGGTGTTGAGGAGAACTTAAAAGGGTGAGTGCTCGTAAGTATAAGATACGTAAGAACTGTTAGCTCAGCATATTGGTGCTAACGCGGAACAAGGTGAGGGAGTAATGAATATGGTTACTCAGGAAAGACTTCTAGGTGGAGATGGTTCTTGAGTCACATATGCATGTGTAATCCCTGCCATCGGTCCTGTTCTGGGACATGGTAATTGACAGATCTCCTTTTCTTGCTCCCTAAAGATTCAGTGTGGTGCAGGGCTGACCTTACTCTGGAGCCCCCCAGATCACATGTACCTGTACCAGCACATCCTGGCCACCGTGCAGTGCCGAGACCTACTAAGAGCCACTCTGTTTCCCGAGACTGTTCCACTACTGAAGACTCTAGTGATCCCTTCTGAGCCGGAAGGCCACCCCCCTGAGCCATCTCCCCCAAAGCGGCTGCTAAGCCTGACACTAGAGGTGAGCACAGCCAAGCTGACAGCTTTCGTGGCAGAGGACAAGTTCATTACCCTGGCTGCAGAGAGTGTATCGCTGACCCGGCATGGGGGTTCACTGCAGGCCTACTGCCCAGAGCTGGCTGCTGGCTTTGATGGCAATAGCATTTTCAGCTTCAAGGAGGTGGAGGTGCAGCTGCTCCCTGAGCTGGAGGAAATGATCCTCCACCGGAACCCCTTCCCCATGCTGCAGACCCTCCGGAACCGTGTTTGGCTTCTCTCGCTGGGCTCAGTCTCAGTGGAGTTTCCTTATCAGTATGATTTTTCTCAAACTCTGGATGAGGCTGTGGGAGTTCAGAAATGGCTGAAGGGGCTGCATCGAGGAGGAACTCATGCTCAGTCTTCTCCAAGCCCTGCCCCACTCCCACCTGATCTACTCTTGAAGGTTCAGCACTTCTCATGGGTTTTCCTGGATGATATTTTCGAGGTGAAACTTCGTGATAACTATGAACTGATGAAGGATGAAAGTAAGGAGAGTGCCAAAAGGCTGCAGCTGCTGGATGCCAAAGTGGCCGCCCTTCGGAAGCAGCATGGGGAGTTGTTGCCAGCCCGTAAAATTGAGGAGCTCTATGCCTCTTTGGAACACAAAAACATTGAAATCTACATCCAGCGCTCCCGTCGTCTCTATGGCAACACACCCATGCGCCGGGCACTGCTCACTTGGAGCCTGACAGGGCTAGAGCTGGTGGCTCTGGCAGATGCCTCCTTCCACGGGCCTGAACGTGTGATAGAGCAGGTTCGAGAGCTTGATCCAGGCAGCCCTTTTCCTGCTGAAGGAATAGATCTTGTTATTCAGTGGTGTCGTATGCTCAAATGCAGTACCAAGACATTTCTGGGTAAGTAGTGCTTCCTTATTTGCAGAGCCTGTTGTTTGCCCTTGGAGCTCCAGGGAGCTCTTTGAGTGATTACAGAGGAGCTTGGTTATATTGGGGACTGTGGTTGTTTTTGGATGGGTGGCTCTTCTTCCTTTTCTTTGTTCTGAATTTCGCTCTGCAACTGCTTGGCTAACATACAGCATACAGGGACAACTAACACAGTCACCTTCAGGGTCATTGTAGCCCTTGATCTCAGTATCAACACCCTCTATGCCCAAAAGGTCTCTATGCCGTTTTCTAGCTTTGCTACCAACCACCAGCTTTGGTCTTCCACTTGATTTTGTAAAATAGATGGGTAAAAGTAGTGGCAGGGTAAAAAATGCCTGAGAATGCTGAGACAGTCCACTGAATACCAGTGTGTATCTTCCCTATAACAGTTCGGATAAGAGACTATCCCCGGTACCTGTTTGAGATCCGTGACTGGCGGCTAATGGGTCGACTTGTGGGCACTGAGCAGAGTGGTCAGCCTTGCTCCCGTCGCTGTCAAATCCTACACTTGGGGCTTCCATGGGGTAATGTGGCCGTAGAGAGGAACATGCCCCCACTCAAGTTCTACCACGACTTCCAGTGTGAGTAGAAGAGGGCAGTTGGTTTGGCTGCGGGATGTTGTGATGGCTGGGTGCAAGGTGCGCTGAGGCCGTTCCGCAGTGGAGGAGGAAGAGAGGGATAAAGTTGTGTAACAAGCTGTACCCTTTGCTCCTCTGTCCCAGCGGAAATCTTCCAGTACACAGTGGTCTGGGGCCCATGCTGGGATCCAGCCTGGACACTGATTGGTCAGTCTGTGGACCTCTTGACCAAGCCCTCAGCTGACCCCAGCCCACCCTTGCCCTGGTGGGACAAAAGCCGTCTTCTGTTCCATGGGGACTGGCACATGGACGTTGAACAGGCGAACCTGCACCAGCTGGCTACTGAGGTGAGGGTCCAGAGGGGTTGTTTGCTTATTAGAATGTATGGTTGGGGCTCGTACAGCACGCGGGGGAAAAGAGTAAGGTACTGATTCGGGAGATGCGGGTGATACTCTTACCCATATCTCCCCAAATTCCTGGGGGTGGGTACAGGATCCTTACAACACAACAGAGAATATGCACTGGGAATGGAGCCACCTGTCTTTTCACTGGAAACCTGGTCAGTTTGTGTTCAATGGTGACTTGGATGTCAACGTGCGAACAGCCTCTAAGTGAGTGGGGTGACGGGTGGGGCCTTAATAGGGTGAGGGCGTCAGGGTGGGGGGAGGGGAAGGGCCAAGGGGCTGCACGTGACCAGGACACTGAGGATGGAGACTTCCTGTGAGGCAGGTATGACGACTGCTGCTTCCTTCACCTGCCTGACCTCTGCATGACACTGGACCTACAGTGGCTATGCCATGGGAATCCCCATGACCACCATGGTGTCACTCTTCGGGCCCCGGAGTTCCTGCCTGAGGTGCCCGTGGGCCAGCTCCATGACTCCTACCGGGCCTTCCGCTCTGAGAACCTTAATCTGTCCATCAAGATGGATCTGACGCGGCACAGCGGAAGTGAGGCTGGGCTCTGGGGAACTGGGGAGGAAGGGCTGGGAAGATGGGCTTAGACACGGAGGATACCAGCTCGATCCTCTGGGGAGGGAATAGGGAATAGGGAAAGGGCAAGGGAGGAGTTGGGTTAGGACCTTTTTCTTGAAGAGGGTTGCTGACAGCCAAGAAGTTGGATCTTTGAAAGGAGAGGGTGTTGGGGGTATTGAGTATGAGGCGGAGTGCCGCTTTGGTTTTTTAAGCCTCTAAAACCTGAAGCTAGGGGAGGAGTCACTTCATCTCTATGTTTTAACCATTGATAGGAAATGTCTCCCCATTCCTTTGCAGCAATATCCCAGCCCCGGATTCTGCTATACAGTAGTACCCTGCGCTGGATGCAGAACTTCTGGGCAACTTGGACTAGTGTCACAAGGCCAATATGCAGGGGCAAGCTCTTCAGTAACATGAAACCCAGCAAGAAGAAGCTTGGCCAGCACTACAAGCAGCTTTCCTGTACTGCGCTCTTCCCCCAGCTCCAGGTCAGGCTCCTCAGCCCTGCTGACGTCTTCAGTTCTGCTCCCCTTCCCTAGTTGACGCATTTGCTCTTACCTGGTCTCGTCATCATCACTCTCGTGCCATCTTCATTCAGGGTTATGCTCTCTTGTTGCCAGGTGCATTATTGGGCCTCATTTGCTCAGCAGCGGGGCATCCAGATTGAGTGCAGTCAGGGCCATGTCTTCACTCGGGGAACTCAGCGGCTTATACCTCAAGGTAAAGGCAAGAACCCCCTTTATTTCTCCTAGCCTGTTCCTTGTCCTCTTTCCCTTTCTCAGCTCCCTCACCCTTTCTCTCTTCTGTCCCACGCTGTTCTCCTGTACTGGTCTGTACGCCTCCTTTCCTCAGCGGGCACAGTGATGCGGCGCCTCATCTCTGACTGGAGTGTGACCCAGATGGTTAGTGACCTAAGTCAGGTGACTGTTCATCTGATGGCTTCGCCCACTGAAGAGAATGCCGATCACTGCCTTGACCCCTTGGTAACAAAGACCCACCTACTGAGCCTATCCTCACTCGCCTACCAGCGGCACAGCAATCGCACAGCTGAGGAGGTACCACCTGACATAGTCTCTTTACTATGTATCAGTAGGTGTCTTAGTCTCCTGAGGCTGCCATAACAAAATACCCTAGCCTGGGTGGTTTAAACAATAGACATTTATTTCTCACAGTTCTGAAGCCTGGGAAGTCCAAGATCAAGGTGCCAGCATGGTCAGGTTTCGGAGAGGACTCTCTTCCTGGCTTCTAGATGGCTGCCTTCTTACTGGGTCTTCACGTGGTGCCAGAAGATAGTACAAGCTCTCTGGCATTTCTTATAAGGGCACAAATCCTGTCATGAGGGCCTCATACCTCATGACCTCATCTAAACCTAATTACCTCCTAAAGGCTCCGTCTCCAAATGCCATCACATTGGGGAGTATGGCCTCAACTTAGGAATTTGGGGAGGGGGGACACAGTTCAGTCCATAGCAGTAGGTTTCAGGCTAAATCTCTGGTAATGTTCCTAACTGCACTCCAAGCATATATGTCATTACTTCATGATGCACTCATTTGTATCAGCTGTATCAGCATCCCTCTTTTTGAAAATTCCTTTCCTTTCCTTTTGAAATAGTCTTTTGCCCTTCAGGAAACTTTTTTCCTAGCACCTTATTTAGTGTTTTTTCCCCCAATTAAGGAAGAATTTTAAGTTGAAATTCTTTGATTTAAAATACAGTGGGTATAGTCAGATTGGAACCTAATGTACATGCTAAGACCACTTAGTTTTTCTTTCTTCAGGGTCTTCCTGTCTCCCACAGAACAGGTGTTTTATTCAAGAAGCTTGTTTTCTATCTCTGCATTTGTGGTCCAGGAGGAATGGTGGGAATTTCTGTGCTACCCTGAGATTCTTTTCCTGTTTCTTAGGAGCTGTCTACTCGAGTTGGGGATCCTGCCTTTCACACACACCAGCTGCAGTTGGTAGATTTACGGGCTTCCTGGACAACCACCAATCGGGACATTGCCTTTGGTTTATACGATGGCTACAAAAAGGCAGCTGTACTTAAACGTAATCTCTCTACTGAGGCCCTGAAGGGGTTAAAGATTGATCCCCAGATACCAGCCAAAAAGCCAAAGCAGAGTGTCCCGACCAGTGCCCCAGCCCCACCTCCTGTCAACGCTCCCAGCTTTAGTGGACAGCCTGATAAGGGGTCATCAGGAGGTAAGCGGCGGGGAGATGAAACTCCACTGGGTTAGGTTTAGAACAGGGGTGTCCAAACTTTTTTCAGCCTTTTTCACCAAGGGCCATATGCGGTAAAACACACAAACAGCTGGGTCACTCACTCGAGGTAAAGTACGTATTGCCTCACCTGGTTTATTTAAGTAAACTAAATATATTTTTAGAATTTGCTGCGGGCCAATTAAAAATGGATTGCGGGCCGCAGTTGGCCCATGGGCCGCAGTTTGGACGCCCCTGGTTTAGAATATGTACATTGATTGGCTTGGGCAGGAGTTTGAGAAGCACTAAATCATAGCTAGCTCCATCTAGGTGCAGAGATGAAATTATTGTTTTTCTGTATCGGGCTTCCTAACTCTTATATAACAATGACATGGGACATTAAAGGGTCTGGTCCTGTGGCCAGGAGGAGGATCCGAAAGGAGTGATGGGGCCAACACAGGATGAGTAAGGGAAAGAAGCAAAGGATTAGAGAACTGTTTTGTGCTTTGAAGAATTATTTTGTTCAGTCAACAAGTACTTACTGAGAGCTTAACAGGCACAAAGTACTGTGCTGGATGTAGTGAGGGATATAGAATGTATGATATTCTACTTGCTTTATCATCTCTGGATGATCTAAGGTTAGTTCATTCATTTACTTAACGACTCATTTATTCTTAAATTCATTTTAACTTTATTGAGGGTTTATAATGCACCAGACATGACCCAGACATTAGGGATACAAACATGGGAGGAAGCTCAGAAACTAGTAGATAGAGAGACATGCAGATTTTTATTTCATTATGAAAATGCCTTTCAAGAATGTTTAAGAACAAAGTATTTAAATCAGCACAGGGAAATCTAGAAAGCCTTCATAGAGAAGGTGATAATTGAGATGGGCCTGAAAAGATGAGTAAGAGGAAAAGGCAAGGAAAGAGGAGAGGGCATTTTAGGGAGAGGGAAAAACAAGTGCAGAGGAATGCAAGTTCATGGTGAGTTTAAGAACAAGGTGAAAAGTGATAAATGCCACAAGACAGAAATTAAAGAGTATGGAAGTTCTTCTTAACTGGAGTGAAAGACGGAGTGCAATCAGGGAAGGTTTTATTGAGGAAATAGCATTTACGCTGGACCTTGACGGCTTAGTATCTTTTGAACATACGGTAAAGGGGAGGAAGGGCCTTCAAGGCAGAGAATATCCCGAATAGGAGTGGAGTTGGTAAAGCTCTGTATGTTCAAAAGACAGAGAATAGTCTGGTTGGTTGGCATGGAGAGTAGCTAAAGGAAAGGAGAGAAGATGCTGGAAAGCTGGAGGTAGGTCATCAAAGGCCTTTCACACAAGGCTAAGGAGTTTTTGCTCCTTACTCAGTGGACAGTGATGAACTACTGAAGGTTTTTGAATAGAGGTGTGTCATCATTGGTTTTAGGAAGATAAATCTGGCAGTGGTGCAGAGGAGGACTGGAAAGGAAGGAACTGGAGGTGGGGACACAAACTAGAAAACTATTGTGGTGTCTCAACAAGAGGCAGCAGGGTCCTGAACTAGGTAGAGGCAGTGGGAATGGAGGTGACGGGATGGGTGGAGATGTCATCATGTATGTAAGAGATTTGGCAACTGCTTGGAAGGAGTTACAACAGGGAGAAAGAGAAAGTGAGGCTAAACAGGTGTGGGGAGGTATAGAGCTGCTTGTTTGGAAATATTGAGTGTGTGTTGCAAATACGCAGTACATCAAGATAATGTTTAATAAACAGCTGGAAATGAGGGGCTAAAAGCTTAGGGCTAGAGCTGGAGACTTAGGAGTTGCAGCATAGAGCTAGGAATTAATGCAAAGGAGATAATAGTTGCTTACACAAGGTGCTCTGCAAAATACTTTTATAGATTATTCCATTAAATTCGCTCAACCACCTTATGAGAAAGTTACTGTTATTTTATGGACAAGGAAACAGACCACAAAGAGATTAAAAGCAAGCTGCTGAAGGTCACAGTCAAGTAACTGGCAGAGATAGGATCTTTTTTTTTTTTTTAAGATTTTTATTGGGGAAGGGGAACAGGACTTTATTGGGGAACAGTGTGTACTTCCAGGACGTTTTTTCAAGTCAAGTTGTTGTCCTTTCAATCTTAGTTGTGGAGGGTGCTGTTCAGCTTCAAGTTGTTGTCCTTTTACGCTTAGTTGTGGAGGGTGCAGCTCAGCTCCAGGTCCAGTTGCCATTGCTAGTTGCAGGGGGCACAGCCCACCATCCCTTGCGGGAGTAAACCGGAGACCTTCTAGTTGAGAGGACGCGCTCCTACTGACTGAGCCATCTCTGGGTGCTCAGTGGCAGCTCAGCTCAAGGTGCCGTGTTCAATCTTAGTTGCAGGGGGCGGAGCCCACCATCCCTTGCAGGACTCAAGGAATTGAACTGGCAGCCTTGTGGTTGAGAGCCCACTGGCCCATGTGGGAATTGAACCGGCAGCCTTCGGACTTAGGAGCATGGAGCAATAACCACCTGAGCCACCAGGCCGGCCCCAGAGATAGGATCTTGAACTAAGGCAGACTGGTCTACTTCTGGAGACTGCTCTTAACCATATACTGTTAGACAAATTCATTAGAAGAAAGAGTAAGGAAGAGGGGAACATGCCAAGGACAGACCTTAGGAGATACTTATTTCTAAGGTCTGGGAGAAGGAAGGTCTAGAGGCATAATCAGAGGAAGCAGTAAACTAGGAGAATACAACGGCGCTGATGGCCAGGGAGTAGTTTCACATGGAAAGGAGCGGTCAGTAAACAAACAGCATTTAAAATAATACAGAATGAAAAACATAAGGAACAAAATTAGGGGCATCCTAAAGGAATCCAGAGGGGGATATGCCTAAGAGAACAAAAATGCTATTATATAGCGTTTCTCAGTTTCTCTTGGGAATCTGCTCCTTTTATTAAAATTGAGGGGAACATGAAAAGACAACCCTATTTTGCCCTCAGGGGTCAAGCAGTGAGGTGGTGTGGGGTCGCAGGTAGGGGAGAAAATGTTCTAGGCCTTACCTAGCCAGAAAAATTGAAGGAAGGTCAGTTTGGATGTATTCTTTTTCTCTTTGAGACAGGCTTTTCCCATTATCTGTTTCTCTGCCAGGTGCCTATATGTTGCAGAAGCTGATTGAAGAGACAGATAGGTTTGTAGTGTTCACAGAAGAGGAGTCCGGTGTGAGTGACCAGTTGTGTGGCATTGCTGCTTGCCAGACGGATGACATATACAATCGAAACTGCCTTGTCGAACTGGTCAACTGCCAGGTACCATCTCTTTACCAGAGCACCTCAGCATTGGGCTAGATCATAATCATCCTTCCCCCACTTCTAAATAAGAATGAGTGGATAGAGCTCCAAAAAATTATTCCTTCCAGCAGGTCTCATGGGTAATCACTACCATATCTAAAAGCTAGTAGAGTTCACTCAGTAAGCCAGAATTGGACCCAGCTGCAGTTATTGGTAGTTCTCTCACTAACGTTCTCATCTTCCATGGTGGCCCTGGTGCTGTGACTCTGCTTCTTTCTCTGGTATAGATGGTTCTTCGTGGAGCAGAGACAGAGGGTTGTGTCATTGTGTCAGCTGCCAAAGCCCAGCTGCTGCAGTGTCAACACCATCCAGCTTGGTATGGTGACACATTGAAGCAAAAGACATCCTGGACTTGCCTACTGGATGGCATGCAGTACTTTGCCACCACTGAAAGCAGCCCCACCGAGCAGGATGGCCGACAGCTCTGGTTAGAGGTTAGTCAGCAGGGTTGGGAAGACCCGTTACATCCCGTTTCCCATGGTTGGCCCCTTCCACCAGAATAGCTGCAAGATTCTTGACAGTACCTGTTGGTACCAGCTTACCAGAATAAGGAGACTGATAACGCCTTGAATGTGGGAACTGTAGGCAGTCTGGTCTGTGTCTGTAAGTACATAGTATGTTTTGTTGTTGTTTGTTTTTTACCTCATGCTGTTGTTTCATTGCAAAGGAAATGCTCATTTCCCAGCACTAGAATAAAATAAGTTGGAACTTTTTCATTTTTGAAAAGATTGCTGACCCCTGTTGATAAGATCACAGTAATCAGCAGGCAGCCTGAAAACGGGCAGTAAGTCAGGATTTTAGATAAGCTTTTTACCTGCCTTTTCTCTATCTCTCTTATAAAGTTGATTTGAGTGGTTGTTTCAGCAAGGCAGGAAGGGTGAATAGAAAGCTCTAATGTCAGCTTTGTCATTGTAGTAGCCATGAGTCCTTGGGCAAGTCGCCTTTATTTGTAAAATGGAGTTCTAACCTTTTACCCTCACAAGACTGTTGAAAGGATCAAATGAGAAAGTACTTTGAAAAATACAAAGCTTCATTCAGATAGAAAGTAGTCTCATTTTTTTAAAGCCAGTATGTCTAGGGTGGTCTTAAGTGTGTGTCAGGATGATACTTTTGTTAGATGGTGACATTGTGAGCAGTGGCTATAAATTTTCTTTTCAGCTGCTCGGCAAAACTAAATTTGTACTATAATTTCTAAGATACAATATTATCAGAATTATTGGGCGATCCAATAGTTATGAGATGTACGTAGCCAATATTCTGCATTGTCGTTACTTATTTAACAGGTATTAAGTGTTCCCATTGTGCTGGGCATGGTACACCCAAATGAGTTACTAGAGCCAACTACATCTGATAAGGACCAATGTGATAATACCATTTGCTATTCTATTCAATGGGGATAAAGTCTTCCCTCCTCCCTGGCTGGTGCTTATACTCAATGACCTTGGGGCTCCATCCCAGCAAGCTCAAGTGTAATTATATAAGAGGTAATAAGCATTTAATCAGATATCAAGCTAAGTAAGGGTCAGGTTTTTGGTAATATGAGACATCACGCTAATGTATTACAACTGTGGTTCAGGCAAGCAGTGCCCTTTACCAGTGGTCTTGGGAGGTAGGCATAGGAGGTGTTCACTACTCACCCAGCAATGGGCAGGATGAACTATGCAGGATCTATCTTTCTGGCATTTCCAGGGCCTCTGCTTCTTTTAGGTATGCCTTCTTTTATAAGTGAAGCTTTCTTTTTCCCCCTTAGGCTGTGATATCAGTATTAGAGTGGGATATCCTTGGCTTAGGTGGAAGGGACTTTGATCTTGCCTTTCCTATATAAATTTTTTTGTGACTTGGCAAACTGCTTATTCACTTTGACTTCAGCTAGGCAGGGAGAGTCAAGAAAATTCAGTCCCCTTTCCTCATGGCAACAGTACAGAGTGGTTGTCTGTCTGAACACAGAAAATAGCAGGAACACAAATACATGAATACTAACGTGGGTAGGAAATTTTGGCTTTGATGAAAATTTTGCCCATGACATGATTTTTACCCTCATTTTTTAAATTGTAAAAAATACATTAACATAGTTTATCCTCTTAGCCATTTTAAATGTACAGTTCAGTGGTATTAAAGACATTCATAATGTTAATGCAACCATCACCACAATCCATCTCTGTAACTCTGTTTACCTTATAAAATGGAAACTCTGTACTCATTAAACAATAACTCCCCGCCTCCCTTTTCTCCCAGTCCTTGACAACCACCATTCTACTTTCTGTGTCTATGATTTCAGCTACTCTTAAGTACCTCATGTAAGTGGAGTCATGCTGTATTTGTGTGTGTGTGTGTGTGTGTGTGTGTGTGTGTGTGTGTGTGGCTTATTTCACTTAGTATAATGTCCTCAAGGTTCATCCATGTTATAGCACATGTCAGAATTCCCTTTTTAAGGATGAATATTACATTCTATGTATATACCACATACTGCTTATTCATCCATTGATGGACACTTGGGTTGCTTCCATAGTTTAGCAATTGTGAATTATGCTGTTATGAACATGGATGTACAAATATCTTTTTGAGACCCTGTTTTTAGTTCTTTTGGGTATATATCCAGAAGTGGAATTACTGGATCATATAGTAATTCTAGCTTTTAATTTTTTGAGGAACTGCCATCCTATTTTCCACAGTGGCTGTACCATTACATTCCCACCAATGGTGCCCAGTGGTTCCAATTTCTGCACATCTTTGCCAACACTTGTTATTTTCTATTGTTTGGATAGTAGCTATCCTAATAGGTGTGAGGTGGGACATGACTTTATTTTTAACCTTGGCTTGTTTTTCTGGTCTGAGGCCTGTAGGCCTGGTAAAATGTGCATGTAACTCAGTTGGGTTTCGAGAATTTGGGTGGTTTAGGCCAGGAGAGAGACAATATGTTCTCTACCCTGGGAAATCCTTCAAGTTATTCTAGGAAGTGGAAGTCTAGATAGTAAATATAACTGTTTGCATCATGGAGATCTATGACCCAGTTGGCCAGGACAAGCGACTGATCCCCCGAGTTAAAGGTGCCTGTATCTCTGTCTTCAGGTGAAGAATATCGAGGAGCACCGGCAGCGTAGTCTGGACTCCGTGCAGGAGCTAATGGAGAGCGGACAGGCAGTGGGAGGCATGGTTACCACCACCACAGGTCAGCTCTCCCCTCTTCCCCATATATGGTTAGGAGCAGATGTGCAGCCCAAAGGAGCCTGATTTCCTTCCCTACTCTTAAGATCGATATATATGCTGGAGTAGGACTGTTTTGTGTTAGGCTGGGTTGAAAGCAAGTGTCTGGAGTTCCCTAGATATCACATATAACTAGCTGGGAGGCTCTCACAATACCTCTATTGAGAATGTCTTTCTCTTATCTCTTTCCCACCTCTTCCCAGATTGGAACCAACCAGCTGAGGCACAACAAGCCCAGCAAGTCCAGCGGATCATTTCACGCTGCAACTGCCGAATGTACTATATTAGTTACAGCCATGACATTGATCCTGAGCTGGCAACTCAGATTAAACCACCTGAGGTCCGTGAGAACCAGGAAAAGGAAGATCTCCTGAAGAAGCAGGAAGGTATTCAGGGCTTGAAAGGCTTTTAGGAGGGGACCAGGGAAGTTAATGAAAGTAGTTATTTCGTAATGGTTTGGGGGCACTAGTGATATTAAAAGTCCCACTCTGCACTCAACGTTAACATTTCACTTTGCTCTATGTTATGTAAGTTCTGCCATGAGAGAATAACCTGTGCTCTTGGAAGAATGGGTATTATTTTATTTTGAAACAAGCAAATATGTTTCTACTCATGAGCATTTCTCACCAAATCCTTTCTATGGGCTTAACTATCAGGAGTGGTTCCAAATAGGGGTTAGGAGATGGGGTAGATATTTAAGGAGAAACTTGAGCCTCTTATTTAGCTGCTAACAATTACCTAGGGGCTGTGGATACCTTCACCCTCATCCATCATGAGCTGGAAATCTCCACCAACCCAGCGCAGTATGCCATGATCCTGGACATTGTCAACAACCTGCTGCTCCACGTGGAACCCAAGAGGAAGGTGAGCACAGGCCCTTAGAGAATAGCCCTTAGCCTCACAGGAACCGCCAGACCTTGTGCTTCATGTGAGGATAAGGAAAGCCATACTTCAAACTGAACAGGGGCTGTGGTTGGCACATCATTTATTAGTCCGCAGCAGCAGTTGAAATTTCACTTATCTAAAAACGCTCTGAGTGTCACTGAGACTGTAGGCTTGTTTGTTTTTCTTGGTGAGTTCTCTGCTCAGTCACTTGAATACCTCTAAAAACAGTCACTACTCCCCACTTCTATCCTTATGCTGTGGGACTGGCTTATGGTGAAATCCAGTGCCCAGTCTTTTGCATTCGCCTGCCCCTTACTCTTGCTACTAATGGTGACAGATAAAGGTGAGCTTTCCAGAAGAAATCCTCATTTATTGTTCCTTTCTCTATTTCACTTTACTACAAGACTTGTCTATTAGAAAATCTTGTTCCTTTCCTTTTCCATTCCTTTAGGAGCACAGTGAGAAGAAGCAGCGGGTCAGGTTCCAGCTTGAGATTTCTAGCAATCCCGAGGAGCAGCGCAGCAGCATATTACACTTGCAGGAGGCCGTGCGGCAGCATGTGGCCCAGATACGGCAGCTGGAAAAGCAGATGTATTCTATCATGAAGGTAGTCACTTGGGTGGTCTGAGGACAAGGCGGTCTCTTAGGGTGAGGGAGATCTTCTCAGTTTCTCCTGTCCTGGCTCCCTAGTCTTTGCAGGATGACAGCAAGAATGAGAACCTGTTTGACCTGAATCAAAAGCTTCAGTTGCAGCTAAACCAGGAGAAGGCCAGTCTACAGCTGGAAAGTGAAGAGCTTAATATCCTCATCAGGTGCCACAGAACATTCTTTCCCTGCCCTTTTCCAGTTCCCTACCTGGAGTCAATTTCTATTCCTTGCCCATGTTCAGGTCTAGTGTGCATTATCCAAGGCTGATGTAGTAGATTCAGGCACCTCAATAAGGAACATAATTGCAGATATAATCATAGGGGTTATTAGTGGGAAGAGATTACTTCACCAAAAAGCTATAGAACTGAAAGATGGGATTTGTGTTCCCATGGCCCAGGGTGTGAGGAGCGATGAATCCAGTGAAAAAAAATTTAGAGAATAGCCGTTCCAGAATAGGTCCATCTCTGGGTTTACTTCCTGCATCATTCTGGAGCATTCCACCCCACCCCCAACCCAAATGCTGTTGCCTTTGTTGGCTTTGACCCTCCTGTTCGTTTATAGGTGTTTTAAGGATTTCCAGTTGCAACAGGCCAACAAGATGGAGCTGCGAAAGCAGCAGGAAGATGTGAGTGTGGTCCGTCGCACTGAGTTCTATTTTGCTCAGGCACGATGGCGCCTGACAGAGGAAGATGGACAACTAGGGATTGCCGAACTGGAGCTGCAGCGCTTCCTCTACAGCAAGGTACTGGGTATACACAGCCACACAAAGGCGAGTGTATTGAGAGGCACTGACCTATCTCAGGAATCTCATTTACTAAAAAGAGATAAACAAAAAGGGGCTAATTATTATAGGACTATTAATGATGGTATTAAAGATTATTAATGAAACATGAGCAGAGTTTCCCTTAGATACATCTACTTGTAATATTAAATAATACAGATATAGATAAGGTTGATCAAATGCTTCCTTTATTGAGTAAGATTATCCCTAGAAATGTGGCCCAGAGGTACACATTCTTCCAAGTCCCGCTCGGAATCGAATCATTAATTCTATGCTGGCATTCAGCTTTCCTGCAATTACCCATGGCATGGAGGAGACAGGACACTGTTCATTACCCAGCACTCCCCCCGCACCACCCGATGTTTGGAAATGAGTAATTTTTGAATGTCACAGTGACTGGAAAGTACTACTGGTATTTAGTGTCCTGGTCAGTAGCACCATGAGAAACACTGGATTAGAGGGTACATTAACTGTATGAGGTTGAAAGAGACATCACAGGTTGGGCTTAGGCATATGGAGAACCTGAAAGCAAATAGGATATGTAGCAATTCTCTAGCAAGCTCCTGAGAAAGGCTTCTTATAGTGGATTGGGGTTGGGGGGAACCTGTCTTTATAGGTGAACAAGTCTGACGACACAGCAGAACATCTTCTGGAGTTGGGCTGGTTCACTATGAACAACCTCCTCCCCAATGCTGTCTATAAGGCAAGTTTCATTTCCCTGCTCCTAGCCCATTCACATACTTCCTAGCACAGGGCATTTGTAACGGTCCTTCCCCATAAACCCACTGTGGGAAACAATGTGGTGATCTGAGATGGTAACAGCTGGTCCATCTTAACAAGACCATTGCTTTTCCTCTCAGTCTGCAGAGGATGTGTGGGTTGCTTTATACTCTTACCTTTTAGGTAGTCCTGCGGCCCCAGAGTTCCTGCCAGTCTGGGCGACAGCTAGCCCTCCGCCTCTTCAGCAAAGTCCGGCCCCCTGTTGGGGGTATCTCTGTTAAGGAGCACTTTGAGGTTAGTAAACAGTCTTTGGGGGACCCAGGAACAAAGGGCAGTCAAAAACTATCTGTGCGTTATATTATGCTGTTAGGGGTAGGTAAACCGAGGGATGATGTCTGAGCTTAATTGCTTCTTCAGCCTTTTTCCTCTTTAGGTAAATGTGGTGCCTCTCACCATCCAGCTGACCCACCAGTTCTTCCATAGAATAATGGGCTTTTTCTTTCCTGGCCGAAGTGTGGAAGATGATGAGGTTGGTGATGAAGAAGATAAGTCCAAACTGGTGACTACTGGTGAGAACTTTTATGGTGGAGCTCCAGAAGACTGGAGTAGCAGCCTCAGAGACAGCTGAAGCTTCAGAAAGAGGACAACAGCTGGTGTGCTTGCTTTTTCACAGGAATACCAGTGGTGAAGCCTCGGCAGCTGATTGCTACAGATGATGCAGCAGCACTGGGCCCTGGGAAGGGTGTGGCACAGGGCTTGAATCGGAGTTCTGGGGTCCGAAGGTCATTTCGCAAAGCCCCTGAGGTACCGGACATGCTCGATGATAGAAAAATGGAAGTCTTGGGTACTCTGGCCTGGCTGGGGATTTCTTCTGTTGCCTTTGAGTCTACTCCAGGGGTGAAAAGAGATAGAGATGTTTGGGGTCCTGAGTTTCTTCTGATGATTTCAGGGACTCACTTTCTTTCCTAGCACCCTGTGGATGACATTGACAAAATGAAAGAGCGAGCTGCCATGAACAACTCCTTCATCTACATAAAGATTCCACAGGTTCCACTGTGTGTCAGCTACAAGGTCTGCTCCTCCCCAGCACTTTCTAGAATAGGGTGGGAAAGGAACCAGATAAGGTCCTCAGAGATTAAGGAGAGGGAGATAGTTCATCTTGTGAAGCTGGCCTGTGGGTGATAAATCTGTTTCCTCTGCTCCCCTCAGGAGTCAGTACCATTACCAGACTAAGGTGAGGGGAAATCAGTCTCTGTAGGTTGCTGCTGCAGGAAGGCACTTGGACTCAAGCACTGGCTTGCACTAAACTTGGCAGCTGCTATGCTTTTTCCCATCATCTTTCCCCGCCCCATCCTTCTCTTGCAGGGTGAGAAGAACAGTGTGGATTGGGGTGACCTTAACCTGGTGCTGCCCTGTCTGGAGTACCACAACAACACGTGGACATGGCTAGACTTTGCCATGGCTGTCAAGAGGGACAGCCGCAAAGCCCTGGTGGCCCAGGTATCCCAGCAGAGTGCATGGCTGTTTGGTTAGCAGGGGCTGGTGGGCAGATCCTCTCTATTCAGGACGATTTCACTGTAATAACAAGCAGCCTTGGGATGGGGCAGGTTAATGAAGTGCGCAGCTCCTATCCCTGACCTCTCCTTGATTTTGCTTCGATGATTAAATTGAGTATTTCCTGAATGTTTCACATACGTTAAACTACTGTTGATTTTTAGGGAACTGGGGGCTTGACACAACTGCGGGGTTTAGAATGGGTTCTAATTAGACTGTAAGCTTCTTGAAAGCAGAGATCATTTTAGGATTTGAATTTCCCCATTGTGCCTTCATGTAAGTTTAATAAATCTTTATTGACTTGGTTTTCACTGTGATTTGTTCTGCCTGTTCCACTAATATTTACCTTCCATTTTACTCCTTTCTAACCTATCAGGTAATCAAAGAGAAGCTAAGGCTGAAGCCTGCAACAGGGTCTGAGGTCCGTGGAAAGCTAGAAACTAAATCAGACCTCAACATGCAACAACAGGAAGAGGAGGAGAAAGCCCGGCTCCTCATTGGTTTAAGTGTGGGCAACAAGAACCCTGGCAAGAAGTCCATCTTTGGCAGGCGCAAGTGACCCAGCAATCCAGGAGTGGCTGCAGTACAGGATCTGACTCTGGCTCAGGCCCCAGGGACTTGTGGGTGGGAGGTGCTTCCCTTCATCCATCAGGATTTTTGGGGGTTAGCCCACAGGTACTGTGGAGAGAGGAACTACTGTTTAGCAGCCGGCCTATTCTCTGCAGAGCATGGTGGATGATAATGCTGAGTTCTACCTCGCACTCAGCAGCAGGTCCAGGGCCAGAGAGGCATCAAGAGAGTAGGCGCAGGGAATGGCCCCAGGACTAGGATCTGGTTCCCTTGGGGTCAACTGAAAAGATGGAGGACAGTTCTGATCAAGTATGATAAATTTTTATAAAGACATATATATATATGAATATATATACATATATGTATATATTTCTCTTAAGTGTAACTGCTCTTCCCATGCCAGAAAATTAGTGGGGGAGGGCTGATCTTTTGTCCCTCATTCCACTACTTTGTATGAAAGATTAGTGTTCTGGGGGGAATCAGCCCCTCCCCAATCTATGCCAAGTTCACTTGGGGAGATGGCAATAGGAGCCAGGGCTGGCCATGGGTCCCCCTGGGGTATGCCCTGGAGAATCATAAGAAAATGATTTAAAAAGAAAAAATATATTTTAAATTTGATGCTGTTCTTTTTGTGTGTGTGTGTGCATTGAGTGCATGGGTTCAAATTGTCTGTATCCTTCCCTTCCATCAACCTAAGACACATCCTCTAGCTGCCACTCTTGAGGGTGGCTTCTTTCCTGCCTAAAACTATCACATATTTCCCAGCTCTAGTGATACCGGCCCCATGCTGATAGGTCTCTGCACATTTTAGTTCTGGCTATAAACCTTTTTTTTTTTTTTTAAAGATTTTATTGGGGAAGGGGAACAGGACTTTATTGGGGAACAGTGTGTACTTCCAGGACTTTTTTCCAAGTCAAGTTGTTGTCCTTTCATTCTTAGTTGTGGAGGGTGCAGCTCAGCTCTAGGTCCAATTGCCATTGCTAGTTGCAGGGAGCGCTGCCCACCATCCCTTGCGGGAGTTGAGGAATCGAACTGGCAACCTTGTGGTTGAGAGCCCACTGGCCCATGGGGGAATCGACCTGGCAGCCTTCGGAGTTAGGAGCATGGAGCTCTAACCGCATGAGCCACCGGGTCGGCCCTATAAACCTATTTTTAAGCAGGGGTGATAGGATTTGGGGATAAAAGTGAGGTGTGGCCGCATCACTTGCATCTCTAGTCATGAACAGCAAGGCAGAGGCGGGGCTCTTGTAATGCAGCATGACGGGGAGGAACTGCTTATGTAACTGGGACAGCAGATTTAGCGGGAGCAGAGGCAGAGGCTGGAGATGGGAACAGTGGGCTGTCGGCAGGGGCAACATCGCCAGGTCCCTCATAAGGTAGGCTGTGGGCTCTGGCGGCCTGATAGGGGAGGCGAAGGAGGTCAAGGCTTGAGAGGCCTGGGAGTGACTGGTGAAGATGCCCACGTGGGGGGAGGGCAGGGAGGCTATACTGAGCAAGTATCCCAGCCCCATAATGGAGGTGCAGGCTGCATCTTTGATGCCTCATAAGGAAAATATCCAAATACTGCTTTCCTAGAGGATTTGAATTGCGTCCAGGAAATCGAGGCCTTGGCCAAAGCAAAGGGTATCTCTAGGGTTGGGATTTCAGGGAAGCCTACTCACACGGGCAGAACCTGTAATGCCTCTAGAGCAGGTGTTTCAGAGTGGCTCCCCTGGTTCTTAGCAGGGTGGCAACATCCAGGGCCCCAGGGTCCGAGGCTGGAAGAGCCTCTGGTCCGGTGTGGGGACCACCAGGTCAGGTCTGGAAGAACTGTGGAGACTGCAGGAGCCTCAGTGCCTGCACCAGCAGCTCCTGGAGCCAGCCCCGCTGCTGGTAGAGAAGCCTCTGTCTGAGTGGCCAGTGCCTCAGTGCATCAACCTCTTTCTGCCCGAGTTTCCCATTAGACCCCTTAGGGAGCATCAGCAGCTGAAGGTAGGTCAACGGAATCCCTGAAGGGGTCTCAGTCTTGGGGGTAAATTTAAAAATGACCAGTCTCAATTGCCCTGTTCTCCACTTTTCTGTACAGATTTTAGGCCTTGTGGCTAAAGGCTCCTTTGGAACTGTCTTCAAGGTGCTAGATTGTGGCCAGAAAGCAGTATTTGCAGTGAAGGTACGGACCTAGGTACTCTTCCACATTATTCTCTAGTTCTTGCCTCCAGTCTTGGTTCCAGAAAGGTTAGGAGGAATAAACAATTCAATATCACTACGTATTCCCCTCTAGGAGTCATCACTTCTCTTTTATAGGTGGTGTCCAAGGTCAAGGTCCTCCAGAGGGACGTCCTGAGGCAGTGCAAAGAGGAGGTTAGCATCCAGGTATGCACAGAGCCCTGGAAGGGAGCCTAGGAAGAACTACTGTAAAACACAGGTGGAGAAAGTTCCTTTCTTGTCCAACTGCCCTGCTCTTCCTGGTTCTGCCCCTTCCTCTGCTTCAACCAAAGTAGATCCTGGGAAAAGTAGCTACCAGCAGTTATTCTGGGTATTCCAGGGAAATCTCTGCAGCACGTCCCGGTGTGTTCCTTAGTAGTACGCTGGTTCCCGGGTTATCAGGCAGGCAGTCCCAGTTTAGTTCACCTGAAATGAGAGGTGGGGCAGCAGCTCCCTTTCTGCACAAGTAGGTATATTCTGACTTCTTGGCTGCCTTGATCCTCAGTGATCCTGTTCTTCTTGTTTTCTTCATCCCTAGCGACAACTCAACCATCCTTTTGTACATGGTTTGGGGGACAGCTGGCAGGGAAAACGGCACCTCTTCATTAGTGAGTGACTGGCCTCTCTTATTTCCAAGGGTCCTTCTACCATATTCCCCACCTGAGATTACCCAGCCCTTTGGCTTGTTCTGCCTTTGCTCTATTCCCCTTCTCACAGCACTTCTCTCTCCCAAAAGGAGAGGGAATTGCAGGTGGCGTCAGTTTGGGCAGGAGGCCTACAATGCCTCAAGCCCAGGCACAGTGGCCCCAAATATTGCCTAGACGTTTGGTGCTTTGCAGTGTGTAGCTACTGCAGCACAGATCTGTATTCTCTGTGGTCCACTGTCGGCTGCTTTGCTGAGGCTTCCATCCGTCTCTTTGCTGCTGAGCTGGTCCTGGTGCTGTGTAAGTGAAATGTGGGGGGTAATGGAAATGGGGGAAGAATTAAGGGGTGGGTGAGAAATAAGAGAATTGGTATTAACTCTGGAGGTCAAAGAACAGGGATAGGGATGTGGTAGGGCTATCAGGGCAATTGGAAAGGACTGGAGAGCGTCAGTGTGCCCCATGATTGCTGTCATCCGTAGGCTACCTCCATGACTTGGGCATCATCCATCGAGATGTGAAGGTAGAGTGCTTTTTTTCTTTGTCTGAGGAGGGGCCTCAGTAAGACGTTTCACAGGTCCAAGAAGGCAGGAGGAAGCTGAGAACAGTTGACCATGGGGCCCTCCTGGGTGCTAAGGCTTTGGGTAAAGGCCCTCCAAGCATAGACTTAAATGCTGAGTAGGGCATTTTCAGCTGGGGGGGTATACATGATGAAAGAGGGTTGAAATGAAGATGAATAATTTCTCACCTGTGATTTTTCAGATGGAGAATATCCTTCTGGATGAACGAGGTAAGTCCTTTTCTTTTCCTAGCCCCTTCAGTGTGGGAGTATGTCATGGCTGATGCGGGGTGAAACAGAGTGTTGCTGTTGGGTTATCTTTTATAGGACATCTGAAACTGACAGACTTCGGTCTGTCCCGCCACCTGCCCCAGGGAGCTCGAGCCTATACTATCTGTGGCACTCTTCAATACATGGGTAAGAGAGATCAACGCTGGTGGGTAAGCGTTGGGCAGGAGGATAGCCAACAGATGTCAATGACAAGTATCTTTCAAATCTGTAGCCCCAGAGGTCCTGAGTGGAGGGCCTTACAACCATGCTGCTGATTGGTGGTCTCTGGGTATCTTGCTTTTCTCTCTGGCAACTGGAAAGGTGAGAGAATGATAGTGATGCTGGGCAGAGAAGAGAGGAGCTTTGCCCTGTGGTGGAAAGAAGGAAGACCTTAGGAAACTTTGCCTTATTCCTACTAAGGAATGATATCCTCCCAACCTCTGAACTCAGTTCCCAGTGGCTGCAGAGAGAGATCATGTGGCCATGTTGGCAAGTGTGACCCACTGTGACCCTGAGATCCCAGCTTCTCTTAACCAGGGGCTCTCACTTCTGCTCCATGAGGTAAGGGTGAGCACGACTTTCCTTTTTGACTACCAAACCATTCACTTGCTCCTTTCTCTATCTTTGAAGTGGTATTTCCCCATTCTTCTGATTGTTTTTGCGGGAGGTGTGGGGCGGCTCCAACTTGATCAAGTAATACCTCACTAGGTGTCCTCTAACCAGCACTTCACATTTCATTCCTGTTTCCTGGTCCTCCAAATCTCCTACCCATCTCTGACAGATAGGTCACTTCTGAGAGAGGTGGGCCAGTGCTGCTTTCTTATCAACACAGCTCCTTTATTCCTACCTTTGACCCTAAATTAGCCTGTCTCCCTCTTTTACAAATCCTTTCCTCTTTAGGGTTTTTCCTGCCCTCCACAGCTCCATGAACTTTATTCCTTTTCCAGCTTCTCTGTTCAGCTCCTTTCCTATACCAGTTCCTCAGGCTTCATGCTCTATTTCTCTTTAGCTCTTATGCCAGAATCCCCTCCAGCGGCTACGCCATTTGCATCACTTCCAGGTCCACCCTTTCTTTCGGGGTGTGGTCTTTGACCCAGAGCTCCTACGGAAGCAGCCAATGAACTTTGTCCCGGAGACACAAACTACCCAGCCATGTCCATTGGAGTCCATGCTCTTCAAGGACTTTGACTGTCACCTGGAGTCCTACCTGGTCCACGCCCCTAGCCTTGCTTGAGCCCCTCTACTGTAGATTGGGGCCCACCTGAGAACTTGAGGATCTCCTCCACTGCCAACTCAGTGTGACCACCTTGATGATCCAGTTTGTTTTCACTTTGTAGCCTCTTACCATTCTGTTCTTCTAGGCATGTACCAGAGTCCACATCTTGGGCATTCTGCTACTGGCAGCCACAGCTGGCCCTAGCCCTTCCCCTGTCATACAACCCACCTCTCAAACATCTCAGATCAGAGCGTTGATCTTTTCCTCGGCTTCATTTCTCCAGTGCTCATACCCTGAAGCTTTGAGCCAGAGGCTTATTCCACTTTTCCCTCGCCTTGTTTCTCTACCATGTTTCCTTTCTTGAGCAGTGACACTTCATGGTTTCCCAAGGTGCTATTTATGTGTTTAACAGGCTTGTCAGAAGCAGTATGAATATTTTTCAGAGGTCTCAAAAGCTGACATTTCAACCCCTAAACATACAGCTAAACATATGATTCTGAGGGCTCAAATAAATTTAATCTGTGATAAATTTAATTTTTAAAAATTTGAAAAGTGAATCTAATAGCTTAATGTGAGGAAGAGAATAGGAACTGAAACATGGGTGGGTTAAATGTCTTCTCTAGGGGTAACTGGAATAGCTATCCAAATATTTTCCAAAATAAAACCTCTGAAAAACAGAAGGATTCTTAAATTGATCATTGCTCTAGACAGCCCAGGAATCAGTTTCTAATGGGCAAACCAAGGAATTAAGAGACATGATATCAACCTTAAGATTTAAGAACCTTTTTCCTTTAGTAAGGAAAATCATCTGGACCTAAAATGTATATACATCTTGGGCTTTATGACTTCATTTTTCTTAAACTAACTTCTCAAAATCTTCATTTTTGCTAGTCTTCAGTTATATTTGTATCCAGAGTCTGGAAAGTACTCTGTGTACTTCTATTAATTCTGTCCCTGGATTAAGCCAGATTTTCCCTTGTACATAGCTGGCATTTTATTGGTTTCTGTAGAATTACCTTGTCTGGATTGCACTTTTGGCAATCCGTATCAAATCTCTATGAAACTTAATTGTTGTGGATACTGTAAAGGGTAATGATTATAATTCATAATGTTCTATTTAAAAATACATAGGGGAATTTTTCTCTGAATCCAGTTGTGCTTTTCTTGAATTGCTGTTTGGATTTTACCTTAAAGACACTATTCAACTGACTATTTTTCTCTTCATATTGATGCTAGACTACTTAGAGCCAGTTTACGGCCCACCTCCAGCAACTGTTTAGAACTTCATGTTATATATTTTGTATGATAGCTACTTTCTTGGTTTCATATTCCTTTTCTACATTTATTTTCCTAATTCTCATTTTCCTATATTTTAATCTTTGTCTTACTATATTATCTGCATCTTTGTAAGACTTTTTTGGAATGAGGATATAAATAAATAAAAGAATGTATCCTTAATTCTTCTGATTATCTCGTTTGTTTCTCTTTATTTTTTATTTATTTATTTTTTTTTTTAGCTTTATTACATTTATTTTAAGTTGTAGTGACCAGAACTGCACATTGGATAAAAATCCTGCATACTAGAAATAGGAATTAATGGTTTCTAAAATAGTAGTTGAGAGTCATAGATTGGAATTTAGGAGACCTGGTGCCTCACCAATAACTGTCTCAGTGTCTTTACACAAGTCATTTTAATCTCTCTGGATCTTAGTTTCCTATGTATAAAATGAGGGGGTGACAGTCACTGGTCCTTAATTGTGGGAAATGGGTTTCAGATTTCTGTAATGACTTTCCAAAGGGCAGATGCATATGATTTTATGATACTGTGTGTCTGGCCCAATGTTAATTAATGTTCAGGTAACCCAACATAACCCAACATTCCATAGCCTCTCTGGTCACAGCAGCATATTGGGTTAAGGTCTTTAGGACATAGTTGACAGAATGTCACTAGAGTTCCTTTCCTAGGACAAATTAGATTGCTTAGAGGCCATGATGATGTAGGTGTAGTTTGAATAATTTCTTACCAAATAAGGACATTATTAACATACTCTCTTCAATCTGTGGTGCACTACAGCAGTGATTTTCAGGGTACAGTGGAGAGGTGATAGAAAAATCAAAGTTTCAGAAAGTATAATTTGAAAAAAGCACTAAAATAAAAAATAAAAAAAATAAAAAAGCACTGCCCCCACCCCCTAGTTTTGTTATGTTCATCCCTGGAAGACATTCCTTCCAGCTACCCTCCACTCCCATTCAGAATCACTGACCTATAAATATAATATTTTTTACTTATTTACATTCAATTCACTTAAAAACAATTTTTTTATATACAGCCTGAAATGATCGTTTAAGTTTAACCCTATGATTTGATTTTTCATTACCTAGAAGAAAATAGATGCACCTGTAAATATGGATATTTTATTCTGTATTCCCTTCTGTCTTTTGTAAGAATTTAAGATTAGTCTCAACATCAGTCCTTATATTCTTTTAGAAAAGTGTCTTTGTAGTTCTACATTGTAGTTTTTTACCTCTAACCTAAGTTGCTTTATTATACATTGAACTGTTCATTTGTTCACTTGTTCACTGATTTAACAGACTGGTAATCTCACTTCCTTGGTTATTTCTTTAAAGTCTTCAATATAAAAATTTTGTCAAAGCATTTTTAACAAATTAAATAAAATCATACTCACTGCATTATTAACCTCTGTTATGTGCTGAATTGTGTCACCACCCCCCCATTCATATGTTGAAGTCTTAACCTCTAGTACTTCAGAATGTAACTGTATTTGGAGATAGGGTGGGCCCTAACACAATGTAGTTGGTATCCTTATAAAGAAGAAACTAGGACACAGACACACAGAGGTAAGACCACGTGAAGATAAGGTTGACAGCCATCTACAAGCCAGTGAGAAAGGTCTCAGAAGAAACCAACCCTGCTGACATCTTGATCTCAGATTTCTAGCCTCCAGAATTGTGAGAAAATAAATTTTTGTTGTTTAAGCCAGGCAGTCTGTGGTATTTTGTTATGGCAGCCCTAGCAAACTAGTACAACCCCTATGAAGTGTTCTAATAGATTAATCAAGAATGATTATTTTATTTACCAAAAAGCATGCTATCTTCTTCGTATCTGGTTTTGCTTACATTCTGAGAACGTGCTATTTCTGATTTCTTTGGCCTCTCTGAGTTTTGCTGGTTTATGGAGCTGTTGACACTGCCTCCTTGGTGCAGTACTCCATTAAACTCAGGAGCAAGGCTAATCGTTCCAGTTTCATCCTTGAGTTCACTCAGAAGCACTGCCTGGTGGATACTTCTGAGTGGCTGATTCGGGTTATGTAATTGGATTCTAACAAAATAAGTAATGTCTAATCCTAAAATTTAAAAGCTACATTGTTTTTAGTTGGACCCCTACTTTATATCACAAACAAAACTTATTTCCAGATACATTAAGGCTTTGAATTTGATTATCAAAACATTAGGAATCTTAGAAGAACATTTGGCAGACTAGACCTACAATCAATCACTGGAGGAGATACGTAAACCAAGACAGAAAATGAAAGCACTATAAAAAAGGAGAACAGTGACATCAAAATTTGATGAATGAATGACTCAAGATAAGAAATCCAGATGCTCTGAAAGGAAAGATAAATATTTTGACCACATAAGTTTGATCTTTGTATGGCCAAAGATACCATTAATAAAGTCAATAGACAAAAAACAAAAAAAAAACACAAAACACTGTAATGTGATGACAGTTAATGTCTATAACAGAACTCTTAGAAAAGAACCTATTTCTTTTTTAAGGGCCGGGAATATGAAGTGACAAATTAATAAGATCTATATCAGTTGATTTAGAAGGATCTATACATCAAATGAGGAAAAAAATGCAGAAGTCTAAGAAATGCCATTTTTTAAAAAGATTTTTTTTTGGGGGGGAAGGGGAACAGGACTTTATTGGGGAACAGTGTGTACTTCTGGGATTTTTCCAAGTCAAGTTGTTGGCCTTTCAATCTTAGTTGTGGAGGGCACAGCTCAGCAGCTCCAGGTCCAGTTGCCGTTGCTAGTTGCAGGGGGCGCAGCCCACCATCCCTTGTGGGAGTCAAACCAGCAACCTTGTGGTTGAGAGCCCACGCTCCAACCAACTGAGCCATCTGGTCACCTGGGAGCTGAGTGGCAGCTCATTGACTTCATTCTAGTTGAGGAGGGTGCAGCTCGCTGGCCCATGTGGAAATTGAGCCAGCAGCCCCGTTGCCCAGAGCTCGCACTCTAACCAATTGAGCCACCCGTCCGCCCAAGAAATGCCATTTTTGTAAAGGACTCAATGCCTTCTTCCTCTCCCTGTGTGTGTATGTGAGACAGAGAATGTGAAAAAGAGAACCTGAAAGGGAAAGAGGGGTAATGCAAGTGGAAAGACAAGAAAAGATCTCAACTTGAGACCCCATTCTGCACAACAATTTTTTTGGGGAAAATGTGTGCATGTATAAATAATAAACACAAAACCTGTGTGTGTATGTATATGTTCTTACAAAGGTGTACACAACTATTGGTTACCTCATGCAGGGGAACCTTTGCCTTTAATCTTTGTATTGTATTGTTTCACTTGCTAGAAAAAGAATCTATTATTTTTAAAATCAAAAGGATTACACAAGAGACCAACAACAAACTAATTCTGTTTATGTTACGTATTTACAATGGTATTTTCCCTCTCATCTACCCCTCCATATCCCTCTTAATTTGCTTCAGGAAGCGCCATATCCCTTTGGCTACTCACCTGGCATCTGACATACCAACTGCAACAAGAACTAAGCATTTCAATTCATACATTTCTACAATACAAGCATTTACTACTGGCACTTAAGAGTTTTCTGTCTTGGTTTTTCTGTCACTTCCCACCCTTGTTTTCTTTGCTGAGTCTTTTTGACCCTAAGTACATATATCTTGGGATTCCTTCTGCTGAGTCTTGGGCAATCCCAGGCTCAAGTTTGTGTTGTTATGTTATCTTTCTCCCAGTTTTCCTTCCATAAAGCAACTTTTTTCTAGTGCCTGCAGGCTAGGACCATTATGATCCTAGAGCAGTGTTGTCCAACAAAGATGTAAGCCTGTAAGTAATTTTAAATTTGCTAGTAGCTGCATTAAAAGGTAAAAAGAAACAGGTGAAATTAATTCTAATGTATTTTATTTAACCCAATATATCTACAATATTTCAACATAATATTTTAAAAATAAGATATTTTACATTATTTTAAATACAAAGTCTTCAAAATCTAGTTTGTATTTTATACCTATAACTCATCTCAATGTGGACTAGCCACACGTGAAGTGCACAATAGCCACATGTGGCTAGTGGCTATAATATTGGACAACACAGTTCTAGAGGAACCCACCCCTGTGGGCTTTGCAGTTCATAACATTATAGTTCCTCCTCTTTGGATTATTGCCATTTCCAAATTCATTAAGACTTCAGATTGTAAAGGTGCTGTAAGTGTTCAAAGGAACATACTTTATCATTAACTATTATCTTTCAATAGCTAACCTTTAGGCTGTTTCCAGAACTCAATTCCACCTTCAATGGCTAGATTTCCCATACACAGGGGATTCAAGTGACAGGAGAATGTAGTAGTAGTTGCTAGTTGAGCTGGAATCTTTACGGCTTATTTACTACCTGCAGGGCATTGGGCAAATTACATGATCTATGACTCAGTTGCTTCATCTGTAAAATGGGGATATTTACAGTACCTACTTCATAGATCCATATGAGGATCAAGAGTTAATATACGTAAAGCATCTGGCATAGTGCCAGGTACATGGTAAATGTTCAATACATGTTAGCGATTGTTCCAGTAAACTTGTCGCAGACCCTCAGGTAAGTCCCAAGATAACAAGAAATTCTCAACGGTTAAATTACAGCGTGGGTTGAGAACTACGTCTCAGGCCATCTTCGCAGCAGGACCTATGAGGGGACTGACCAAGCCTAAATAAAAAATGCTCCACTCACCTTTTCCTTCCAGACTGCCTGGCCGGCTCTTTCTGGTCAAGGCCGAGGCGCGAGGTAAGAGAAACCTGAAAAGACTTCCTAAGGCCAGGCCACGGAGACAACTTTTCTGACAGGGTTGAGGGTGGCTCAGCTACCTGGGTACCCTCCCCAACATGAGGTACCGGCCTTAGGCGTAGCACACATCCTGCCCTCCAGCCTGCGTCTGCAGTGAGGGGTCCACCGCGAGAACACGCGCGACCAGATGTCGGGCGGGGCGGGGCCTGCGCTGGCCCCGCCCACCGTCAGCCGGGCTTGATTACTGAGCGGACGCGCCAGCCTGACGCCCTGAGGCTCCGCAGCCAATCGGTAAGCGTGGAGCAGTTTCAAATAAAGGCGACGGGTGAACTGGCCGTCGACTCTTGGGTCTGCGAGGTTTTCGTTCTGTGTTCTGTGTTAAAAATGTGGAGGGTGAAAAAACTGAACCTTAGCCTGTCGCCTTCCTCGCAACCGGTGAGCGGGAGAGCCTCATGGAGAAAGACTGCTGGGTCGAGCCTGGGGCCGGGGGTTGGGGGTGGGGGGCGTGGAGTGTTCTGTTGATCCTGCCGCTTCCGCGCGACTGGAGTAGGAGTCTCTTATTGACCTGTGAGCTTCTTAGGGAGGGAGAAAGGGCGGGCTGGCAGAGCCCAGGTTTGTTCACACTTTCCGTTCTTTCTTTCTCAGGGAACACCAGCTATGAGAACTCCTCTCCGAGAACTTAACCTGCAGCCCGGTGCCCTCACCAGCTCTGAAAAAGAGCCCCCGATATGCTACTCGCTGCCCCCATCACTGTGCAAACTGGGGCTGCAGGTGAGATTCGCCTGGCCATCTTCTCAACTGGGCTCTTTGCCGAGGCGGAGAGCTCAGAGGAACAGAGGGCCAGAGCTGGAACGTAATTAATAACGATAATGAAGTCTTCTACCTCAGTGACATCCATTTACAGCTATTCAGGCCAACAGAGAGGTGCCCTAGGGTGGTTAAAGAAAATCCACTGAGAACATGCACCTCTATTTAGCTGCTAGATTTTATCACCTCCTCCCCCGTTCAATCTCCCGAAACTACATAGAAATACTACCACTTTGGTCAGTAGTCTCCCTCTAACATGGGCTCATACAGAGGTCAGAGTGAGGCAATAGCCCTCCATCCTATTCTTTCTCTTTCTGATAATGAGAACTATATAGTTTACCATATGTTCCTTCTTGCTCTGGCGACTGGAAGGCTCCGGGTCAAATTTGATCATCAGGTATAGATAGCTACTGTTACTCCTTGAAATAGGAAGATTTGCTTCCCTTTTTTTGACCATGATTTTGTATTTCATTAACCTGATCAATTGACCAATTGATCTCCATTCTTTTTCATGAAGTCTGAATTATTTTTGGAAGGAGATGGGATGTAAATAAAGTAGGTTAGAGGAGGAAAGAAGAATATATAAAGACAGATGGTAGCCTGAGTAAATATGTATGAAGGTAGCAGTCTTTCTTGAAAAACTCTAACACCTACTGTCCAATAGAACTTTCTGGGATGATGGAAATATTTGATTATTTGTGCTATCCAGTGTGGTAGCTATTAATTACGTGACTGTTGAGCACTTGAAAGGTAGCTAATGTGACTGAGGAACTAAATTTTTAGTTGTATTTAATTTTAATTTAAATAGCTACATGTGGGTAGTGGCTACTATTAATATATTAGCCAGTATAGCTTAGGTAGAAAAGAAATAAGTACTAAGTGGGAACTGATCTTCATAGAGCTTATAGAATTTAACCATAGCCATTTGATCACAGTAGGAATTTAGGATTCTCTACTCTCCTAATTAGAGGGCTTGCTACCTGCTGATATAGTTGGAAAAGAGTTTTTTTGCTTTTAAAAATTTTGATTATTTATGTAATATTAATTGTTTGAAACATTTGCACAATGTATAAATAATAAGAAAAAATATGTTTCTGTTATCTTAGATAACTACCATAATATATTTGAAAATCCTTTCTAGCATCTCTTTGTGTGTGTCTGTTTGTATATGTTTATACATACACTCATCCATAGTAGATTATTATACTTTTTTATCAAGGCATTTTTTTTTTTTTCCTTTTTTGCTCTCTCTCGTTTTTGTTGCTTAACTTCACTTTTCCTCTCATTTGCCCTTCCTCTGGAATTTATCCCTCCTACACTTGTCCTGCTCTTCCCAAGTAACCAATTCATTTTAACATCCTGATATGTATCCTTTCATATTTTTTCTGTGTTCTTTTAATAATATGCAAACATGCAAAATTATTAATAAATCACAATATATAGTCAATTCTTATTAGTAATTATTTTCTATAAAGTCTCTGTGAACACTTAATTAGCAAATACTGAACTGATGCTCCTAGGGAAAACACAGGGTTATGTTCCTGCAAACTTCTGATCAAACATTTGCGTTAACCAATCAATACATAACCTTATTTTATGTGTGTTTATGTTTTAAAACACTTTATCTAATATATATTGTCGATTCATTAACATTGCACTCATGCCTGAATAAAGCTTGTGTAATGCACATAAAACACATCACTGCTTTCTTGCACTTAGCAGCACTTGAGCACTATGTTTGGGGGCCATTTAAAACAGCAAAATCACCAACAGAAAGCACAGAAATGTGAAAACCGTGGCACTAAATAGATTATGAAAAGGACATTAGTATGACAGCTAAAATAAGAAGGCAGAATGTCACCTTGTTCTCTTTCAGCTGGGAATGTGTGTTTCATGTGATTCATATTTTTCGCCACTCTGCATGTCCACAGATGATCAAAAGTGCTGCAAATACTGATTTTGGGGTTACAAATAAATTTTAGTGCGTATGCAATTTCACAAATACTGAATGCATAAAAAATGAGGATCGACTGTATATATTTCTCTGTATGTTGCTTTTTTCATTCAACAATGTGGTGCAAATCCCTCCAAGTCAAAAAAGCACAAAAATTTGAAAACTATGACATAAAGAGTTGATGTAGAACTAATCCATAAGATGCTATGGTATGCATGAATCATAATTCATAAATGGTTATTTGTTTCATTTTTTTGGCTTCTATAAACTGTTAACATAAATATCTTTAAGCATGTATTAGGTACTGATACTTTTATTTTAATGAGATACATTTTCAGGAGTAGGATTGGGTTGAAGGAAAGATGTTTTTCATTGTAATAAATTTTGCCAGATTACTATCTGAAATAGCTATTTCTCCAGTATTGTATAAGGATATCCATTTCCCCACATCACTTCTTGTGGTAGTTGTTAGAGACCTTTAAAATTTCAGCCGGTCTGATGTGGAATCCCATTGTTATTTTAACTTGCATTTTCTTGACTACCATTGAGTGAATCTTTCTTTATATGTGTGTTGGTTATTTGGATTTGCTCTTTTGTGAAATGCTTATTTTATGTTATTTGCTCATTTTTCTATTGGGTTGTTACTCTTTTTAGTCATTTTATAAGTGTTCTTTGTATATTATAGTCATCCTGTGTCATGCTTTCTAGCTAGTTTATAATTTTCTTTTTTTTATCTTTAATTCAGGGGTTATTTAGGAGTGGTTCCTAATTTCCAAGTGCTTAAAAACCTTTTTCTGTCACCTTTTAAATTTATTTCCTTGCATTATGATCAGATTATAATTTATTTTCTTTGTAGCCAACTATAGGATGAATTTTTCTAAGTGTTCCATGAACATATAAAAAAAGCATATTTGCTATTCAAAGGATGTCAGATTCTATTTATATCCATCAACAGATAGTTAATTATTCTGTCCTTTCATGTTTTTTAGTCTGCCAGATCTGTTGAGTTTTGAGACAGGTGTTTTAAAGTGATTTTTTAAAAAATTTGTGGTAAGGTACTCATAACATAAAACCTACTATCTTGACCATTTTTAAATGCACAGTTCCATAGTGTTGCAGCCATTCTCTAGAACTCTTTCCATCTTTCAAAACTAAAACTATACTCATTAAACAACTTCCTATTTTCCCCTACCCGAGCCCCTGGCAACCACCTTTCAACTTTCTGTCTCTATGAATTTTACTACTCTAGGAACCTCATGAAAGGAATCATACAGCATTTGTTCTTTTGTGACTGGCTTATTTCACTCAGCATAATGTCTTCAAGACTCATTCATGTTGTAGCATGTGTCAGAATTTCCTTCCTTTTCAAGGCTGAATAATATTCCACTGTATGTATACATCACATTTTGTTTATCTATTCATCTGTCAAAGGACACTTGGGTTGCTTTTGCCTTTTGGCTATTCTGAATAATGCTGTAGTGCAGATAGGTGTACAAATATCTCTTTTGGATCCTACTTTCAATTCTTTTGGGTGTATTTTGAAGAACTGCCATACTGTTTTCATAGCAGTTGCACTATTTTACATGCCAACCAACAGTGCATAAGGGTTCCAATTTCTTCACACCCTCACCAACACTTACTATTTTCTGTTTTGGTTTTTCTTTTTTGATAGTGACCATCTTCTAATGGATGTGAGATGTTATCTCATTGTATTTTTTATTTGCATTTTCTTAACTATTAGTGATGTTGAGCATCTTTTCATGTGCTTATTGGTCATTTGTATATTTTCTTTGGAGAAAATGTCTATTAAAATACTTTGCCTGTTTTTAAGTTGGGTTATTTATTTTTTTGTTGTTGAGTTGTAGGAGTTTTTTAAATATATTCTGGATATTAATCCCTTATCAGTTTTATGATTTGCCAATATTTTCTCCTTAAGAGATTGTTTTAAAGGAATAAATAGGAAGTTGATAAATACAGCAAAAACTTTCAGGTGCACTTCTATATTTAAAAATCTTTGGTTTGGGGGCCCGCCCGGTGGCTCAGGTAGTTGTAGCTCCGTGCTCCTAACTCCGAAAGCTGCCAGTTCAATTCCCACATGGGCCAGTGAGCTCTCAACCACAAGGTTGCCAGTTTGACTCTTCGACTCCCGCAAGGGATGGTGGGCTCTGCCCCCTGCAACTAGCAACGGCAACTGGACCTGGAGCTGAGCTGCACCCTTCACAACTAAGACTGAAAGGACAATAACTTGACTTAGAAAAAAAAAGTCCTGGAAGTACACACTGTTCCCCAATAAAGTCCTGTTCTCCTTCCCCAATAAAATCTTAAAAAAAAAAAAATACCATAAAAAATCTTTGGTTTGTATATTTAGCTTCTAGGTCATTTAGTGCAGATTGATTTATGTTTTTTATATCATATATCTTCAATTTTGTCTTTTATCCTAATAGTGCTATAACCTTACATCCTACCTTGTTTGATATTAATATTGCTTCCTCTGCTCTCTTTGTTTGCTTTTGCCTGGTATCTCTTTGCAATCCCTTTATTTTCTACTTTTCCTTTAGCACTTTGAAAGAAAAACTTCTAAAAATTGAAATAAAGTACTTGAAAGTACGTAAAATGTACAGCTTTACAAATTTGTATAAAGTGCACATCATTGTAACCAATATTCAGGACAGTAAATAGGACATTGCCAGGATATCAGAAACCCTTTTTAGCTCAATATTGTGTTTTAAAGTTTCATTCACCTTTGTAAATGAGAAATTTCATGTAAGTCTGATTTTTTTTTTTTTTTTTTAATAATTGGTCATTCTATCTAAAGCTTCAAAAATAGTCTTGCCTTCCTTGTAATTCAGAAATGTTATCTTTTCTTTTTTCTTGTTAAGCGTGCTTGAAACTTGATGAGCCATTTCAATCTGCAAACTCAGGTCTTTCTTAGAGAGATTTTCTTCTAATATTTGTTAATCAGTGCCTCACCTGTATGTATTCTTTTTTCTTCTGGAACTTGTTTTAGTCACATATTAGGTTTATTGGATTTATCTTCCACCTTTCTTGCTTTTCTCTCAGATTTACATTTCTTTGCTTCAAGATATTTCTTCCATTTGATTGTCCAGACCAGTAATTCCAGTCTCAACTCTGACCATCCTTTTTCAATTAATTTTACTGAAATTTTTTGTTTAAAAGTAATATTTATTATTTGCAGAATGTGTGTGTGTGTGTGTGTGTGTGTGTGTGTGTGTGTGTATGTATGTTACTCGGATCCTTTTACATGGTTCAGATTGTCACTGTTTCTTCCATCAGTTGTGTTTTGTTAGGGTTTACCTTTTCTGTCTTAGGGTTTGTCCTTTCTCTGGCTACCAGATCCACTTAAGGACATTCATATTTTCCTTTTCTTGTTCATTGAGTCTCAGGACCAGCCACCCTGCATGTGGTGGAAGGTGCAGTGGTCTTTGTCCTGGGGACCATCGGTAGGAAGGTTGTGAGTCTCTTATCAGGGCACCAGGAGGAAATCTCCACTCTTTATTCTCATCTGCTACGAGAGCTAGAGCTCTTCAGATCCCAAGTGTTGAATCCATTCAACCCATGTATTCCGGACACCCTGCGCTCTTGGGGTCAGGGAGACGAGGTCACTGACACAGGTTGATGTTGCCCTCTCTCCGTAGGGTCTGTGGATCTCTGGGCCAAGTGCTTTCTAACTGTTTCCCAATAAATCTTTTACCAACTCTAGATTCTGACGGAGCTTGAGCCTAGGGATCCCTCGTACCTATTCCCCCCTAGAAGTGGATTGGAGTTATAATCAGAGAGGAGTGGGGTTGCTTTCAAGCTATCACCTCCCTGTGATATAGATAAATTATCTCAGCTTTGTTTATACTGTAGACTGTTTCACTTGGAAGGACCCAAAATGGCTTCCCAGTTTTTCTTTCTCTGCTCTTGGGTCTCTGTAGTGAGCAGCTGGCTTAGCCAAGTTCTTACCTAAGCAGACGTAATGAGAACTCTTTTCTTTTTTTGAGTTCAGACAGTATCCTGCACCCATAATTGTGTGTTGGGAACCAGCATTGACTGCCTTAGTCAACTTCTTTTGTTTCCTTTGGCAGGAAGACAGCAACAACTCGTCTCCACTGGATTTTGAAAATGCTAAGATGACAGACTCCCCATCAGAACAGTTCAGCCATCCATCAAAGTGGCTAGAAGCTTGTCAACATGAATCAGATGATCAGCCCCTAAATCTGATTCCCCAAACCAACTCTGCTCCCAAAACGTTTGGGGAAGCAGGAGACCCACTGAACAACAATGTGATTAAAACTGGGGTCTGTGTACCCTCCCCAGGAGGGCTGCAGCAAGACATTACACTTGAGGCCCCTTTAGATACTATGGTAGCAACAAACAGTTTTCCTCCAGATGAGCCTTTGAGGCCAGGAGATCTGCTGAGACAGGGGGTGGCAGCCTGCGTTGAAGACAGCCTTGCAGTTCCCGCTATGCCTGAGAAACCTACGTTTCAGAATCCTCCGTCCTATCTCTTGGAATATCCACCAAATCCCTGTTCTGAGCAACACCTACACTGCTCCAAGGAAAGCCCAAGAGATAGTAGGACTGAGGCTGTGCCCGAGGACTTAGTCTCTTCTGACAGGAATGCCTTCTTGCATTCCTTCATGCTCTGCCTTTCCCCTTCACCTGCCTTAGCAGCACATTTCCCTGTCAGTCACATGGACCCACGGGAGGACACTGTAGAGCACAGAGCTATAGAGGAAAGAGAAATGAGCTTCCCCGCACTCATTGAGGAGGCTGAATTGGGAGATCAAGCACTTGTCTCAAATGTGGAAGATATTCCATCCTCTTGCCTGACCCTGAATCCAGGAGAAATGGAATCCCAGGCAGCTCCAGGCCCAGCCTTAGAAGATGCTGGTAGGATTCTCATCTCGGATACAGGGCCCCTGAATCCAGGAGAAATGGAATCCCAGGCAGCTCCAGGCCCAGCCGTAGAAGATGCTGGTAGGATTCTCATCTCGGATACAGGGCCTTGGATGTCCCCACTGACCTGGCTGGAAAAAGGTGTAAATACCTCGGTCATGCTAGAAAATCTCCGCCAGAGCTTATCCCTTCCCTCTGTGCTTCGGGATGCCGCAACTGGCACTACCCCTCTCTCTACTTGCTCGGTGGGGACTTGGCTTACTCCCCCAGCACCACAGGAAAAGAGTTCAAACACATCCCAGGCAGGCCTGGAGGGCACCAAAGACGGTACTTCTGAGAGGGAGCATCTCCTATGGGGGTAAGTGTCCCTATATCCTGTGCCTCCTGGGCTCCATTAACCTGGATCTGCCACTTCCATCTTTTGCCCTGCCTTTTTTCTCCTCATGTTCTCTTCCTGCTGCAGCCATCCTCCAGATCTCACTGCCTTATCACGACATGACCTGGAAGGTAACCTGATGAACTCTCTTGTCATTCTGGAGGTTCTCTCCTGCCAGCTGCGGAACTGGAAGAGCCAGCTCACTACCCCTCACCCAGAAGTTCAAGACAGTAGCACACAGATTGACACCTCTCCCAATGGGGTAAGAAAGTTATTCCCAAAGCGTGGAGAAGTCCAGTGGGCCCTTTTCCTCAGAATTTAAGCTGCCAAGCTGCCAGAGGGCAAAGGAGACTCCTTAACCACAGGTTCATTCTTAGAATGTATATAAAAGTTGTGAATCTGGAAAATCACTTAAAACTGTGGGTACTCACTATACTACTGGGGTACATCAAGACTTTGCAAGGGACTGCAAGCAAAGAAAGCTTTAAAGGAATCGGTTTCTAGATCTTCATCTTCCAAACGTACTCTACGAATTCTTTTATTTCCTACTTCCCCATTCTCAATTGCACTTGCCCACGTCATTGAAGAAGAGCCTATTTACTATCTATCCTGAATCTTCCATTGTCAAGGGATAACAATCAAGTGACAATAGAAAATACTTGTGTACATGCTGAGCAAGTGAATGACTGCAATGATCACATAACACATCATTTTTGCATGCTTTCAACAAAATTGACGGAAGGCTTTAATTATAATAGTGGATCATTAAACATTTTTAATAAAAGTTCACTATAAGATTTTTGGCATATATCTACAAATGAGCTTCTACAATTGAGTGACATGCCCTTCTTCCCTTCTTTCATTCCTACTTATTCTTATTATTTATGTGAAGATTTCTCAGTGCTTACATCTAGAAGGATGGAAAATAGAATTGTTGCTGAACCATGTCTTAGTGTAGGAATTATAGTAATCCGCAGACATGACTAATAAGGGGAGGGACGGTCCATCCATTTCATTAATAGATGATTATCAAAATTTTACTAGGCGTGTTTGTGATTTTATTAAAATTATAATATTACAATGATTAGTATACAACTGATGAAAATATTTCTTCATCCACAAGAAAGTTTTTTTTACTTAAAAGCATATGGTCAGAGGAGTTTAAAAGAAATTTTAATTTAAATATAGATGAACTTTTGTTGTTGAAGATACACTGATTAATAACAAACTTTCAAGTAGAAAAATATATTACATTAATGATAAAATTCTGAAAGGAGTGAAAATATAGGTTCAAGGAGAAAAAGGAATGATACAAAATTTCTGGCTGTTAAAGAAGAGCTTGTTTGTGTATTTTTTAAAGGTATAAAATAGGTATTAAATCATTAAGGTGTATGTAGTATTTATACCATTGGATATATTTGAGTGATTGCAGTTTTATCTCAAACTGTCAATATTTATAAAATGGTGGAAATTATTGTCTTTGTAACAATTTAAACAAGGGTACTTAGACTTTCAAAATTATTATAGCAGATAGGAGAGGAAAACAGTTTAAAGACCAGTGTTCTAGAGGACTAGCTGTGACAACATGGCTGAGGAAGGAAGGGAATGGTGTTAGGGGAAGGAACTGAGAGCCTCACTGTTTTGGCTGGTGAGCTTAATAGGTGGCTGCTGCTAAGCTGTTCTCCAAATGCCCAAAGACCTCCTTTGGGATGAAAATATCCTCAAATAATGACTTTACCTTTTGCCAAAATCCTGGAAACCTTAGGCTCATCATTCCTCTAGCTGCTCAATTTTTCTCCTGTGTTTTCTTATTTCTGTATCCTTTCCTCTTGCCCTTGATCTTGTTCCCCATCCCTGAATCGGCCTTGTACCTCCTTGCCCTGAAGCTTGCCAAATCCCTCTGGAGTCCACTGAAGCAGAACCAAAGAGGGGAAATGACAGCATCTCCAGCCATCCCCTATCACAGTGCCGTGTCCTTGCCGCTTGGCTGCCTCCTTCACACTAATCTCATCACCTGACTGCCCAGCTCTGAACAGTATGTGCGCCTTGACCAGGGCTCACGGGTCCTCCGGTCCTCCGTGCTTTACTGCACGACGCAGCAGGGAATGATGACTGCTTTGCTGGGGAGGGGGGCGATGAACTCCGAGAGCTCTGCCTCCTCAAATCCAGGCCGCTGGAACAGTGACTCAGCACTCCTGCTCCTGCAGTTGGTTTTTCCCACATGATGGCTGCCTTTTAGCAGTAATGAGGGCTCCTCACTTTTCTCTCAGAACTTGAAAGTCTTTCTATAGCTCTGCTGCCTGTGAAATCACATGTATCTACTCTACATAGCACACTAAGATTTTTTTCTGCCCCAAGATAATGAACAGTTAGAGAATAAGAAAATAAAAATGACTAATAAATAATGTGAGGAGGTTACTGTTACTGGTAATCAGAGAAATGCAAATTGAAACAATGAGATGCTATTTTCTTCTGACAAAATAGCAAAGAATAAAATAGATAATGCTAGTAAGCCTTTTCCTATTGCCAGTAGGATATAAGTTCAATAGTTTTTGAAGGCAATTTAAGTAACACCCTTAAAGCAGTTCAAACTTTTTGACCCAGTAACTCCACTTCTAAGGATATATCCTAAAGGGGAAAAATTCTGTATAAAGATGGTAACTTTTTTTAAAATAGTGAAAAAAATATAGTAAATTAATGGTATATTATGTTACCATAAGCTAGGATTTTCTGCAGTCATTTAAAAGTATGTTTATGAAGAGTTTTTAATAACACGGGAAAATAAGTTTAATATAAGTTCAAGGTTTTTAAAGAAAGGAAATCAGAGTTCAGATAACCTCTGAGAGGCTTTGAGGTGAGGTAAAATATCAGCAGAAGTTAAAAATGGGTGGTACTCCACTCTGACAGGCCCCTCTAAAGCAGATATCCCAGTCTTAGGCTATTCCAGGGAGGAGAGTGAATATAAATTCAAGACTAAATAACATTAGTATAATAAAATTAAGTAATAAAAGCAAGACCCCAAATTTATGTGTATATTATAATCTCAGTTGTGCTTTTTCTTAAGCATTGCTGTCTTTCATCAAATCTAAGACATTATCAATGTTAAGATGCATCCCAATTTCAGTGGTGTTGACATGTAAAAAGATAAATCATCTTAGAATTCACTGAATATAATTTCTTTCTAAATCAGTAGTCTACGAATCCCATCCCCCCCCCCCCCACACACACACACACACCGGAGGGAAGTAATATACTCATCAGTTATAGCAAATCCGTCCAGCAAGGAAATCTAGTGTGGAGGTATATCAAAATCTCTTGGGGTAGATGCTATACTGTTGGTTAAGAATCACTGCTCTAGGTGGTAAAATCAGTAATGATTTCTTTTTCCATTTTATTCATTTTTTATATTTCCAAAATTTTACTATAAACACATATTATTCTTATAATTACAGGAAAAAAAGGTTATTTTAAAAGGAGAATTTTACCTACCTCTGAATTTTTTTCTGACTTGGAGCCTTGCTCCTGTTTTTCCTAGGAAAGACTTCTGGATCTCAGAGGGTGGGACGGGGAATGAGGTGTTAGTGGTACATGCTGCCTATGCAAAAGGAACTCTGTTTCTCTGGCTAGATAAGTAAGAAAGCTCAGCATCTTCAGGAGAACCAAGAGATTGGACAAGCTCTGCAGCAAGCCAGGAATGTCATGGTAAGTGTTGACTGACCTTAAACCACCACTGAGTGTCCTGTGCACAGCAAGAATGGAGAATCCTGGGTGGTTAGCGGGTGGCGGTACTTAGCCGTGGGAGTGAAGGGAAGTTTTCAAATCTTCGTTAAGGATAGCTCCTCCCTATTGGAGCTTGACATTGGGATCAGTGGCTTTTCTCCCCAGTGTTCCTGCTTATTTCCTGTTTAGTGACTTTATTTGATCTAGCCAGCCATCTTTCCCTCTACAGCAGTCATGGGTGCTGGTCTCTAAAGAGCTGATATCCTTGCTTCACCTGTCTCTGTTGCACTTAGAAGAAGATAAAACTACTGTGAGTCAGGAGGTAAGCAGCATGAAGATGAAGGCAGAGGCCTCATGGGACTGAAAGCCAAAAAGCAAAGGAACCAGACACAGCATCTGATTGTTATCTTGTAGTCTCGGCGTGCAGAAACCTTGGTCTCCTGCTGTTTTGATGTGTTGAAGAAATTGAGAGCAAGGCTCCAGAGCCTCAAAGCAGAAAGGGAAGAGGCAAAGCTCAGAGAGGAAATGGCCCTCAGAGGCAAGGATGCGGTAAGGTGTCCGGCTTTTGTTCTTGGATTTGGGAGGTCTCTTCTTCAGGGTTCCTACAGGAACACAAATTCACTTGAGACACAGATGGATGGCCTAAGAACTTCCTGCCCTGGGGAATAATGAACTAAACTACTGGTGTGGTGGATAGTTATGGCTTTTTGTGCTGTTTCCCTCCTCTGCCCACTGTGTCCTCGCAACCTTTTCCCTAAACAGGCAGAGACAGTGCTAGAGGTTTTCTGTGCACACGCCGTCCAGCGCATCAGCCAGCTGGAACAGGACCTGGGATCCATGGGGAAATTCAGAGGACTCTTGAAGGAGACCCAGACCCAACTGGTAATTTGAGGGTGTTTTCTTTCCTGAGATCCATGCTGATACACTGGGAGGATGGTCACATCGCCCCACTTTGCTGTATCCAGAGGGAAGGGGGCCCCCTCCATAGGTACTCGTTCTCGTGTAGGTGGGTCTTCATACTGAGCAAGAAGAGTTGGCTCAGCAGACAGCGACTCTTACTTCAGACTTGCAACAGGACTGGACATCCATGCAACTGGATGTGAGTATTCAGGGCCACCATACCACTCCTTGACTCACAGCCAGCCGCATTAGGAGCCTTGCCTCGAGGGCTCGGCTGACCTGCTTGCTTCCCCTGGTAGTATATAACATGGACAGCTTTGCTGAGCCGGTCTCGACAACTCACGGAGAAACTCACAGCTAAGAGTCGGCAGACCTTGCAGGAACGTGATGCCGCCATTGAGGAAAAACAGCAGGTACAGCCCAGGAGTGGGGACTGCTTAGGCCTGGTTTCTGCCTCCTCCTCCTCTACAGGACTTTCTAATGAATGGTATCGTTAGTCTCTTACTCTGGACCTGTCTTTTTCTACCCTGTGGGTTTAGATACCAGCCAGGTCCCTTCACTGTAATATGGCCTCGGGCCCAGTGGTTTCCTTTGCCTTTCAGCACCTTCTTCAGCAACTTTTCTCCTGTTTCTACTTTTTCCTGAGGATCAGCCTTATTTGCTACAGTGTTGCTCCCCAGGAGCAAGGTGGTTTGCTGTTCTGTCCAGAAAGAGAAGCTGGACTAAGTCCTAGGACTTATGCTTCAAGAGGAAAACTATCTTTTCTTCCTAGGTTTCCAGGGAGCTGGAACAAGTCTCTACCCAGTTAGAGGACTGCAGAAGCCAAATAGAACAACTGCAGTTAGAAAACAGTCGCCTAGCAACAGGTGTGTATGCATGCATGCAAGCAAGCAGTTGTGCTCTGCTGAGACTTGGGGTGTGGTAGTAGAGCCAGAAAGTGCTCTAGAACACTTTGGAGCAGAAGTGTGGGGAGGTTCTGGCTCGGTGACCACATGGTGTCATTAGGATCCTTTTGTTCTAGATCTCCGGGCTCAGCTGCAGAGTCTGGCCAGCATGCACAGTCAGCTAGAGGAGCTACAGAGTCAGCATGCCCACTGTACCCAGGACCTGGCCGTGAAGGATGAGTTGCTCTGCCAGCTTACCCAGAGCAACGAGGAGCAGGCTACTCAGTGAGTTCCTACCAGGTGACAGTAGGTGTCCCAGGATATAGGACCAGTGGGATCTAATACAAGGTGTCTGGCAGATGGCAAAAAGAAGAGATGGCACTAAAACACATGCAGGCAAAGCTGGAGCAACAACATGCTGTCCTGAGCAAGGAGCTGCAGGATCTAAAGGAGACGCTGGAGGTGAGGAATATGGGGCAGAGGGTCTGGCAGGAGACTGCTACTTGATGGAATTGAGAAGTCGGAGACTATGCATCAGAAAAATCCTCTGTTCCCACGGCTCTAAAATTTCCCATTTAGACTTATTTTTTCCCCCTCCCTCTCTTGCTTTTTCCCTTCCTTCCTTCTCTTGCCTCCCCAGTTTGCAGACCAAGAGAATCAGGTTGCTCACCTGGAGCTGGGCCAGGTTGAGTGTCAGTTGAAATCCACACTGGAAGTGCTTCGAGAGCGCAGCCTGCAGTGTGAGGAACTCAAGGACACTGTAGAGAACCTGAGGTAGGATTTCTACCTTTCTGTGCTTCCCTTCTAAGTGCTTATCTTTCCCAGGAATCTTCTAGAAGCTAAAGTGTCCAAGGAGGAAATTGTGACAGGTTCCAAAAGACTTTTATTTCCCTCCTTGGATACATCACTGTGTGGGGATTTGGGAGGGGTGCTCAGAGAAGGTTACCTGGTCTCTGTTCCTTCCTTACTTCAGGGCTAAACTGGCTAGCACCATAGCAGAGAACCAGGAGAAAGACCTGGAGAAGACACGTCAGTATTCCCAAGAGCTAAGGGGGCTGACTGAGCAACTGCAGAGCTTGACCCTCTTCCTACAGACAAAATTAAAGGAGAAGGTAGGATTTGGGGATTCCTTCTCGTCCTTCCCTTCCAATCGTATCTTTGAACAAAGATGGTTTTACTTCTTCCTTCCCAATCTATATACCTCTTATTTCCTTTTCTTGCCTTACTGCATTAGTTAGAACTTTCACTACAATGTTGAAAAGGAGTGGTGAGAGGAAACATCCTTACCTTGTACCTGATCTTGGACGGAAAGCTTGGAGTTTCTCACCATTGAGTGGGATATTAGCTGTAATTTTTTTGTAGATATTCCATCAGGTTGAGGAAGTTCCCCTCTATGCCTAGTTTGCTGAGTTTTACCAGTTGTATCTTTATTGTATAGAATGGTCTTCCTAAAACACTACTCTTGTTCCATCTCTGTGACCTTCAGTGACTATCACTTGCCTACAGGGCCTCTTCGGCCTGTCACTCAAACTTTTTTCATCTGTCTCCTACCTCCCTATTATGAACCCTTTACTCCAACTAGACTGCCTGCCTATACACTACACACATGTTCCATCTCCATTCACACTCAGACTCAGACTTCTACCATATCCATCTCCTCTGTCTTCAGACTGGAAATACCTTTTCCTTTCCTATGAAACTACTCCCTAATTCATTTTCTTCTTTGGAATGTTCCCAAATCACGTGGACTCAGTGATCTCCTCCTATATTCCTCACGAACTTACTCTCCTTTTGCACTTATATTAGTTTTCCTTGGATGTTTGGTCTCTTCAACTAGACTGTGTTGAAAGAAAGTGGAAATTTAGTATTGCTTCTTTGGCTTCCCTGCAATGCACACTAAACAATAAATGGTTGGTATTTTTCAGAATACAGAATTAATTAGTTTATTCAACAGTTAAAGGTATAGCCAGGATCCTGAAATCTGGAAGTGCTTATGATCTGACCCTCCCCCAGTGTGTACTAGCACAGGAAATGGGAAAGAATCCAGTCTTACAGGGAAGACAGACAGATGTAAACTTGTGCTCATGATAGAGGGCTACATGGATGACTACTGTGGAAGCACAGAGAAAGGAGTAATAGTTCTACCTTTGAGAGTTAGGATGTCTTCTCAAGGCAGGTAACCCTTGGGCAGAGCCTTGAGGCTTAGAAGTTTGTCAGGGGTAGGTACACAGGAAGACCCACCCGGCAGAGGGAACAGTATATGAAAGTCATAGAGGCACTATGTTTAGTTTTCTGTAGTGTCTACCTTGTAACAAGACCTGGTGTTAGGACTACAGGTGAACAAGGCAAGGCCCAGCTCATATGGAAGGTAGCAAGTTTGGGGTCTGGGAAGTACCTCTTTATAATTGGAGTATGGGGCAAGGATGACAGACAAGGCTGGAGAAGTGGGCAGGAGACCAGATTTTGAAGGCTTGAACTAAAGGCAGTTATAGATGGGGTAGAGAGGAGGGGATGAATTGGATGAATTCAGTACATATTTAGGAAGTACAAGTCATAGAACCTGGTGACCAATTTGACTTAGGAGTAAGGTGGAAGAGTAAATGACCTCTAGATTTCTGGAAAGATGGTGACACTCTCTAGAATTGGGGTTGGCAAACTTTTCCTATAAAATGAAATCAAATTAACATTTTCATCTTTGTGAGCCATGTAGTCTCGGTCTCCACTACTCAGCTTTGCTTCCATAGCTCAAGAGCAGCCACAGACAGTATGTAAATGAATGGGTGTGGATGTTTTCCAATAAAAGTTTATTTACAAATAGGTGGCAGCCCACATTTGAACCGCAGACCATCATTTGCTGCCTCCCTTCTCTAGGATCAGAAATACCGGGAGGAAGAGATTGTTGGTGGGTTGGGACAGGGAAAAGGGTGAGTTCAGCTTTATACCTCCTAAATTTCAGGAGCATTCTGAAATTTGGAGCATTCTGGTAGATTTTTCACTGGCAGCTGAGCCTCTGGGTCTGGAGATTGGGAAAAAAATTCAGTTGCGAGAGACAGATTGAAGGGTCATCCATGTAGAAATCGGTATTATTGTGGAGCTCCTGAGGCAAGGCCACCTAGGGAATGGATGAGAGTGGAAAGAGGGCCAAGGATTAACCAGAAGGAGCCCAACAGTTAAGGAAGAAACTCTGGATAGAGAGAAGAAATAGCCAGAAAGGTATGAGGCCTACCTATGAAGGAGAGAGAGTCGTGTCCCAGAAGCTAAGAAAAGGAAGTTTCTAAAGAAGAACATGGTCATCGATTATCAAATAGGTCAGGTAAAATAAGAGGTGAAACATATCTATTGCATTTGAAGGTAAGAATGCCGTTGGTGCACCAAATAAGGAGAATTTTGGTGGACTGGTGGGGCAGAAGCCTGAGTGTGGTGGGCTGCGTGTCAATAGATGGTGGGAATTTTAGGCAAGAAATGTAGGCCCTTCCTCCCTCCCGCCCTTCCTTCCTTCTGTAACTGAAGGGAAAGAGAAAAAGTAGTAGCTAAAAGGAGATTTAAGGTAGGAAAAAGTTTTTTTGTTGTTGTGTGTTTTTTTTTTTTAAGTTGTTGCTTTAGTGAGAGAGAATTAAGTTCAGGAAAAGGAGCTAGTGGAGAAGTTGACGGTAGAGAAGAGAGGTAATAGAACAGCATTCCAGAGGAGGTGGCTGGTCTGGTAAGGACCTGGGAGTTCAGGGAAATCACAGACCCTGAAGAGCAGCTGATTTTGTTTTCTCCTTGGCCCTTAGGCTGAGCCGGAGACCCTCCCGCAAAGCACAGCCTGTGTCCAGCAACACCCTGCGCCCACCAGCAGCACGTTCTTGGGAAGCATCTCGACAGTAATGGCAGACAAAGGTTAAAGGCCCTGGCATTTAGGGGTGGAAAGATTGTGACCCTGTTGATATCTTCAGCTGTTAAAGATGCCCACAAACAGACCTCTCTCTCCCTGGCTTCCGTTTTGGCAGACCCTTGACTGAGTCACAAGGGGGGCCCTCCACCATGATGGGTTTCTGTTTCAGAGCCAGAATCAGCTCCTGTGTCCTTGCTTGGAAGTGACAAGAGTGCTTTCACCCGAGTAGCTTCAGTGGTTTCCCTTCAGCCTACAGGTTAGGATGGGCTCCAGGGATCCTGCCTCATTTCTAGATCAGGGAGTGATGAGAAAGACTAAAGCAGTGAGAAGTGCTTTGCTCTAAAAACCTCAATTCTACTTGGGCTCATTATATTTCTGCCTCCTGGGACCTGTAATGTTCCGGACATTCAAATCCTATGGGTGGGGAACATGGATGAGAGTTGTGGAAATGATGGCTACACAACCCCTTCCAGAGCTAAAGGGCTCTACCTCTATCTAGGACTTTCTCTTGCAGAGACCCCACGCATGGAGAAGAGCCTGGCAGAAATGAATACTATGACTCTGGAGCTTCAGAGCCTGTGTTCCCTGCTGCTAGAGTCCAAAGAAGATGCCATCCGGAGTCTGCAGCAAAAGATGTGAGTGGAGTGCAGTCTTTGTGAGAGAGGTTAGCCCCTTGTGTCAAGGGCCCAGCCAGCCCCCGAGAGGACAAGAATAATGCTGAATTCTTCTCTCCCCTAGTTGTGATTTGCAGGCTAGGCTGCAGGCCCAGGAAGAACAGCATCAGGAAGCCCAGAAGGCAAAGGAAGTGGACATAGAGAAGCTGAACCAGGCCTTGTGCTTGCGTTACAAGGTGAAGGAGGGGCCTAGAAGTGAGGCGATGAAGAACTGGGGCAGCTCTACTGGCCCAGTGGGAGCCATTGTCTCTCGAGGAATCTGGGTGGTGGGGATTTTCCAATCACTGCCCTAGTTTTGCCCTTCCTGGGATCAGACATTTCATATGTCTGGGAATCAGCTATGGGCTGACCCATCTCCCAGGCCGACCTAGAAGTTGGGAACTCTAGCAGAACACTCTCAACACGGAGATGTGCCTTGCCTGACATAGCCCTACAGGAAGTGGAGTGTTACCAGTTGGTAGCACCTGGGTTGAGCACTAAATCCTATCTCCTGGTAAGGGCTGCAAAGAAGCCAGCTCTCTCAGTGCCTTCTTACCTCCCATTCCCTCACAGAATGAAAAGGAGCTCCAGGAAGTGATACAGCAGCAGAATGAGAAGATTCTAGAGCAGATAGACAAGAGTGGCGAGCTCATAGTATGTTCATCATGATGTCTGGCCCTCTGCCTTCTGTGTCACTGGTAGCTAGGATCCCAAACGTGGGCATTGGATCCCCTGGTCTACCTTGTTCACCACATGGGATAAGAAGGATGGAGAGGACCTTTGAGGACTGCTGGATACCTCTCCATTCTCATCCCCAGAGCCTTAGAGAAGAGGTGACCCAGCTTACCCGCTCACTTCGGCGTGCAGAGACAGAGACTAAGGTGCTCCAAGAGACCCTGGCAAGTCAGCTGGACCCCAACTGTCAGCCCATGGCCACTAACTGGATCCAGGAGAAAGTGTGGCTCTCCCAGGAGGTGACTCAGAATTAACAGAGAGGCTGAGCAGCTGGAGGGAGCCCTAGGCTGTGCCCCTACTGATCTGGACATATCTATAGGTGGACAAACTGAGGGTGATGTTCCTGGAGATGAAAAATGAGAAGGAAAATCTCACAGTCAAGTTCCAGAGCCATGTAAGAATTCCCATTCCATTCAAGGGCCATTTCTCACTGCCACTAGCAAGTGTCCTACCATATTCTCCTTGCCCCACAAGCTGTGCTGTTCTTATAAGCGTAGGACTTATGCAACCTGTTTGCTTTCTAGAGAAACATCCTGGAGGAGAATCTTCGGCGTTCTGACAAGGAGTTAAAGAAACTAGATGACATTGTTCAACATATTTATGAGGTAAAGGAGGGAGGGAGTTGATGCAACTAAGGCACCTGATAGAAGGCCTGGCCCCAGAAGGTACTGATGAGCATAGCTCTGCTTTCCAGCCCGTACTGAGAGCTGGGTCTGACTCACTGTTGTAGGTTGCTCTGTGGCTTCCATTTCCTCCCCCCTAACTCAGTGGGTCTTTCCTGAGGCTGTGACCCTGAGCTGCCTTTTCTGCCTCTCTTTCCAGACTCTGCTGTCCATCCCAGAGGTCGTGAGGGGTTGCAAGGAGCTACAGGGGTTGCTGGAATATCTGAGCTAGGAAACTAAAAGCTGGAATCTGTTTCAACCCTTTTTACCTGCAATACTTACCCAACACCAGGACCAACTGGCATACAGCCAAGTAGGATTCATTCTATTTAAATAAAGTATATTTAATGTACTTCTTCAAGCTCAATGAATTTTGTTTCTTGGGTGAGAAGTGGGTGGATAAAGTCAGGGGCGAGGCAGCTTGGCCCTCCTGCCTGGGCACCCTCTACTTATCCCTCCCAATACATCCAGGGCCAAGGTTGGCTGCCCCTCCTCCCTTCTCTTGCTTCCCCAAGTATGCTGGGCACTGGACTGCTTGTTCCCTGGCTCATGGCCTGGCAGGAGAGGGGGAACAGACAAGGCTTCATTCTCTTACTTTCTCCATCCCCCTCCGGGGTAGGCCCTGGTGAATAAGGGGGTGAGGACAGAGAAACTCAGTTCCTTAATTCCTCTGGACCCTCACACTTTGTTGATGCCTCTGTCCCACCTACCCCACCCGTTGTTACTGTGACAGTTAAGATGACTCTCCCTCACCAGACCAAGCTTAATTCCCAATATCCAGCACAGTGCCCTGAACATGGAAAAGGCAGTTGTAGCAGAAATGAGGGCAAAGCCATTTCCTGCCTCTGGAGTCCTGGTGGCTGGGCTCCACGAGGTGGGGGTGGAGGGGACAGTCCACAACAGACTCGGAGGTCTTGGCAGGGTAGTCACTCCACCTCGTCGCCCCGCCTCTGTGGGCGTGGTCTCGCCAGGACGCCAGTCCTGGTGAGGGGCGTGGCCAGGGCGGGGAGGTACCGGCCCCGCCCCCCGGGAGAGTCACGTAGCTCTGCGGCGTCCTGAGCCTCATTTACAGGAGCCAGGGCTGAAGCCACAGCTGTTGGAGACCTGAAACCAAGCTGTTCCCTGTGCTGCCGCCGCTAACCCGCTACGCACAGGTGAGGCCCCTGGGCAAGGCGGGAGCTGCTCAGAACCTCCACTTCCTCTCCCTGACTAATCCTCCCGCCATCCTTGCCCTACTCCCCGGACTCTTGGACGTGCCTTCTCAGCTCCTTTCATCCTCTCTCCTTTCTGTCAAAACCCATGGGTCAGCTTCCGACAACACCCCTTCCTCTCAGCTCTCACACCTGGACCTCAGCTTTTCCAATCTCAAATCTTCCTCTGCTGACTGGGTTTTTTCCTGGGGTCTGGCTCTTCCTCCAAGACCATCTTAATCTCAGCCTGCTTCCTCTCCTAGGCTAAATTCCCTCTCCAGTTCTCTCGCCTTGTCTGTCCCCCTGGTCTAGGTCCTTCCCTCTGAGTAGTTAGCCTGTGACTATCACCTCTACAACCGCAAGTCTCCTCTCGTCCTGCATCTCTCCCTCCCTTTCTCAGCCTCTCCACTCATTCCTGTCAACCCTGATCCTCTGCTCCCATCTCCTGACTGCAGAGGCCGTCGGATTTGGGGTATGGAGAACAGAGGTGTGGCAGTTATTTATGCCATTCCTACTCCCTACCTGCCCCCGACCCTTCCCAACTTTTTCCTCCAGAAGCTGAAAGAAGAGGGTCATGGGTACTTTGGCTTCATTCTGAAGCTTTGGAAATAAGTGCACTTTCCCTAGGGGACATGCTAAGGATGAGAAAAGGGAAATTGGGAAGGTCAGGGGTTCTGCCTACCTCAAGAAACAGCTAAATTCAGTGAAGAAGGATTGACATCATCATTTGGGCAGTAGTTTCATAAGAAAACCTGTAGCTTCAGGGCTGCTTACCTCCCTACCCCCACCCTGCATCTTTCTCTGGGGCTGGGAAGGGTGCCCATCAGGGACAAAAGGAGTTGTGGGAACTGGGGCTTTAAGCCTGCTAGCTGTCAGAGGGATTGGTGCCACTTTGATGCCCAGGACCCATGCCAAGGCCTGCTGCCCTGTTCCCAGTGCCATGTTTGTTGGGGGGCGGGAGGAGGGCTATTTGGCCCATATGGCCAGGAGAAGAAGCAAAGGAGGTAGTGGGTGGGGTCCAGCTTTTATATCTTGTCTCCATTCCACAGAGCTGTCACCATGCCTCATTCATACCCAGCCCTTTCTGCTGAGCAGAAAAAGGAGTTGTCTGACATCGCCCTCCGGATTGTGGCCCCCGGCAAAGGCATTCTGGCCGCCGATGAGTCTGTAGGTAGGTGGGGGCTTGCAGCTGGGTAGGGTAGAGGTGGCCAGGAAGCCCTGGGAATGACCCCTCTTTGTTTGCCCCCAGGCAGCATGGCCAAGCGGCTGAGCCAAATCGGGGTGGAGAACACGGAGGAGAATCGCCGTTTGTACCGCCAGGTCCTGTTCAGCGCCGATGACCGTGTGAAGAAGTGCATTGGAGGTGTCATCTTCTTCCATGAGACACTCTACCAGAAAGATGATAATGGTGTCCCCTTCGTCCGCACCATCCAGGATAAGGGCATTGTCGTTGGCATCAAGGTGCAGCCACTGGCCCTGGCTGGGGGCTGAGCATAGAAATAGGTGTGTGTGTGTTTGTGTGTGAGGGGTGGCAAGGGGAATCCTGCCTGGGTTCAGCCCTCTGCCTGTGTTTCCCTTACAGGTTGACAAGGGCGTAGTGCCTCTAGCTGGGACTGATGGAGAAACCACCACTCAAGGTACAGGATGGGTGGACTTCAGGACCACAGGGAGGGTGGGTGGTAGATATTAGCGAAGAGGGGCAGACTGATGAGACTGGCACTATCCCTGCAGGGCTGGATGGGCTCTCGGAACGTTGTGCCCAGTACAAGAAGGATGGTGCCGATTTTGCCAAGTGGCGCTGTGTGCTGAAAATCAGTGAGCGCACACCCTCAGCGCTTGCCATTCTGGAGAATGCCAATGTGCTGGCCCGCTATGCCAGCATCTGCCAGCAGGTGTGTGTATGTGTGTGGGAGGGGTAAGATGGGTGCCCTGTGCCTCGTAGGGAGAGGACTTTCTCCTCCCCTACCTACTGCCTCTCCCAAGCTATTCTGCTCTTACCTGCAGAATGGCATTGTGCCTATTGTGGAACCTGAAATCCTGCCTGATGGAGACCATGACCTCAAACGTTGCCAGTATGTCACAGAGAAGGTGAGTCCACACCTGGGCACACACATACTGCAGGGACAGGCTGACGGGAGCTTGTTCACCGCAGTCCCTGGCTGAGATGCAGGCCCTTTCCCCCAGCACTCTTTTACTTGATCCTAGAACAGACCTGTGAGTCTGAGCCTATAGTGACCCACCCAGCCTAGACAGGGAGCATAGAGCAGTCAGTGGCAGGGACCTAGAACCTAGTACACCTCCTCTGATCCCCAGGTCCTGGCTGCTGTGTATAAGGCCCTGAGTGACCATCATGTGTACCTGGAGGGGACTCTGCTCAAGCCCAACATGGTGACTCCTGGCCATGCCTGTCCCATTAAGTATAGCCCAGAGGAGGTCGCTATGGCAACTGTCACTGCCCTGCGTCGCACTGTGCCCCCCGCTGTCCCAGGTACCACCCTGCTTTCTAACCTCCTATCCTTAAAACCTATCCTCAGGTTCTTCTTGTGGCCTTCAGGGGTCCCTTACCCCGGAAAAATAGGGAGTGACTCATCAGTTTGTCTTCTTTTCTCCTCCCTAGGAGTGACCTTCCTGTCTGGGGGTCAGAGTGAAGAGGAGGCATCACTCAACCTCAATGCTATCAACCGCTGCCCTCTTCCCCGGCCTTGGGCCCTCACCTTCTCCTATGGGCGTGCCCTGCAGGCCTCCGCACTCAATGCCTGGAGAGGACAGAGGGACAATGCTGGGGCCGCCACTGAGGAGTTCATCAAGCGGGCTGAGGTTGCGAGCTAGGGATGATGGTTGGGGGTGGTGGTGTGTAGCTAGGCAGGTGCCAGAGACTACAGCCTTTGGCACCTGTGGGCTGGCTCAGCCTGGTTACACCCTCCCTCCTCCCACTTTTGCAGGTGAATGGGCTTGCAGCCCAGGGCAAGTATGAAGGCAGCGGAGAAGATGGTGGTGCAGCAGCACAGTCTCTCTACGTTGCCAACCATGCCTACTGAGTACCCATTCCATACCACAGCCCTTGGCCCAGCCACCTATACCCAATTTTGCTATAGTTACGGCCAGGGTCAAATAGCCATGCAGAGCAGAGATGCCTCCATCCAGCGTTGAGTCATCTTCCTTTCTTCTCCTTCCCTCTCCTCTCCCATTGCTGCACCTGGGACTATTGGATAGGAGGATAAGGAGCCACTCATGGCTGAGAGTAGGAGAACTTGCTAGAAGTCAGAGCAGGATGCCTGGGTCTCCCCTGCCTCTGCCAGCCCCCACAATTTCCCCATGATGGGGTAGCTTCTTTCTGGGCTTTTCTTGTGTATCCTTTCTCCTGGGATTAGAGGGTAGGACACCAGACTTGACTCATGCCTTGAGTACATAGCACATAGCAAATAAATGGCAACAAAACATGCAACTTTGTCTGTCTGTTTTACACATCAAATTTCTACCTCCTAGTTTTTGATCTCTGCTGTCTCTGGGCCCTCTGACTGTGGAGGTGGAGAGGGTGGGTTTTGATTTTCACTGGGCTTTAAGTCTATGGGGGAGGGGCCATTCCCAGCTCAGGCTCTTACCTGTTGATGTCCAAGGCTGGAGTGAGGTAAGATGGAGGGCTGCAAGTCTTTCAGGAACTGCCACATCAGAGGCACTAAGCTGCAGCTGCAGAAGGATGAAGTGATGCAAGACCCGAGCAATTACTGAAGGCAATTTTTCTTTGAGGCCCAAAACTGGGAAAGCAGGGGACAGGATTCTCTCATTTCTCAGCTGTATTGAGCTCTGTCAGGGCTTGATACATTCTGCTAGGGGGAGCCACTATAGGGGGAGCACCTCGGCGCCTGCCCAACAAGTAAAAACCCCAAGGCTTGGGACTGCCAGACCTACCTGGGTATCTAGGAGGTTGTCAAGGGCAATTGCCCACTCCCATTTGGAATAGATGGGGGCACAGAGGGGGCCAATTTGAGGGTGTGGGCAAGGGCATACCTGGTGAGGTCTCATGGTGAACTTTGACCACTTGGCTGGGGTATGGGGGTAGGGCAGGCACGTGGGTCTCTCTGAACAGAAAAAAGATGAGAGAACATGGTGGGTGTGTTTTGTGTGAACTGGGGAGGCCATGCTCTGTAAAGTGCAGTGTTCCACCCAGCTAATGACTGCCATATGGGAATGTAGGCCCAATGTGACCTGACCTAATATTAAGAAAATCAGCTAACATTTATATAGCACTTTTTATGTGTTCCTGCCTGCCTATATTCTAATCATTTTATGTTTATTAACTGATTTACTATAACAACTATATAAAGTAGATACTATTACTATCCCTATTTTAATATGAGGAAACAGGTGCAGAGGGGTTAATTGATTTCTCAAGATCACTCAGGTGAAGAAGTGGTGAAGCCAGGATTTGAACCGAAGTGATCAGGATCCAGAGTCTGCTCCTGAATTTTCAAGAATTTCAAGTAAAATATTCAGACTTTTACAAGTTGGAAACGAATTCAAATTAATTAAAAAGTACCAAATAAGCCAAACATACTGAAAAAATATTACTAGTTTGCCACCATGTCTGAGCCTTGAAGGGAGAGGGTGCCTGGAAGAGGAGCTCTTATGAAAGGGATGACAAACAATGATCGTGTAAGGTGACATGTGAGGGCTTTTCGTGTGTCAGGTTCTTTACATGAATGATCTCATTTTAGTAAATATCTCCATTTCTCAAATGAGAAAACTGAGATTTAGAGCAGCCCGTGGTCGCCCATATTAGTATTTAACGACAGCAGAGATTGCGCTATTAACCCCTGGGACTAGGAGTGTGTTCCCTGTAGCACGGGGATGCCGAAAGCCGCACAGCTCCTACGCTCCTCGGCGCCGGGGCATCCTCTTTCCCTGTCCGGGAGAGGCTCTTTGTGCACCCTGCCCAACGCTCGCGGGCTGTCTCCCGCCTGTGCGACTAGAGTGTCGCTCGCGATTGGCCGCAATCGCTGCCGTGGTCCCGCCCCCTCCTTGCGGGTTTTCGATTGGGGGAGCCTTGCGCAGAGCACCGCCCCACCGCCAGAGCAGTCGGAAGCAAGCATGGCGGCCGCCGGGGCCGCAGCTACAGACTTAGGTGCGCGGCATTCGGGTTGGGGTATGCGACTCCCCGATTGCGAGAGAGGAACGAGGGTGTGGGGATCGTGCTGTGCCAGACGTCCCGCCGACTGGCGGTCGGGGGTCGCTTCAGACAGCATCCCTTCAGACTGGGGCCCGGGACACGGGCCGAGAGGCTCTGTGTACCGATTGCCGGGGTTCCTCCAGGTCGTGGGTGGGGTCGGCACCCGCGCCCGCGTCCCGCGCCTCAGTCTGTACTCCTGTACCTCCAGACGTGGTCCGAGGCAAGCGTGCCGCCCTATACTTCGCTGCGGTGGCCATCGTGCTGGGGCTGCCGATCTGGTGGAAGACCACGGAGACCTACCGGGCCCCGTTGCCTTACTCCGAAATCAGTGGGCTGAATGCCCTGCAGGTGAGACCTCGGCGGAGAAGGGCAAGGGTACAGCCCATCCGCAAGGTAGAGACTCACCTGATGACCCTGGTGCTTCTTCCCACAGCTCCGGCTCATGGTACCCATCACTGTCGTGTTTACCCGAGAGTCGGTGCCTTTGGACGACCAGGAGAAGCTGCCCTTCACCGTTGTGCATGAGAGAGAGATCCCTCTGAAATGTGAGTTCCTGGGGGATCAGGGCTGCCTTTCCCGCTTGAGCTCAGTCCAGACAAGCGTTGGGTAGGAGAAACCTGGGTGTCCCATAAAGGTAGTTAAACACTTAAATGAAAAGGCCTTTCTGAATGAACAACAGTGCGTTTGGTTAGAAGAAAAGCTACTTTAAATTCAGTATTCATTATTAAGGCCGCAATTTTATTCATAAAAGTTATGCTACCTGATCAGAAAGAGTTTGATGCCCGTTAGGGTACAGCAGAGGAAGTGGAATGTAATGGAACGACCACAGGATTTGGAGTCAGGTTGGACTTGTATACCGGCCTTATTCAATTTAACATCAAACTCTTCACTGAGTGTTAGGCACTTTTTATAGGTACCAGGAATTTGGGGAATACTAAGAAACTGATAATGGTTTCAAGAAATTCACAGTCAGGTAGGGGAGAAAGACACTTAGATAAATAAATCACAGGAGAAGTATATAAGAAACAGAGATTGCATTTAAGAAAGGCTTTAACTGTCTGGGAGGAAAGAGCAGAAAAGATTTTGGAGGATGTAATTTTTTAAGCCAAATTTTTAAAGGGTTTCTAGGAATTCAGGTTAAATAGGGAGGGAATAGCATGAGCCAGTAATAATGATAGCTAATACTGTTGTTCACTATATGCCAGAAACTAGGTGAAGCATTTTACATGTGTGGCCTCATTTAATCCTCTCTAACATTATGATCCTTACTTTATAAATGAAAAACCAGGCTTTGAGATTTTAATTCATTCAAGATCACATAGCTAGCTAGTAAGAGGTGGGACTGGGATTTAAATCTAGGCCTGACTGACTCTAGTGTTCAAGCTTTGAACCAACAAACTATGCTGCCTTCTGTGTAAAAGCATGGAGGGGTAAATCAGCATGTTGGGGGTGGGGTCCATGAACAGTTTTACTTCTCTGCAGTGTGAAGTGAAAGGTTGGGAGTGACGGAAGATGTAGGCTGAATCCAGGCCATGAAGTGTGTGTGTCCATTTACTTTCTAGCTCTTTAACCTTGGTCACACATTTAAAAAAAAAAAAATCATTCTTCATATGGTTCCACCTAATGTACACACACATATTTTTATTTTTTTTAAAGATTTTATTGGGGAAGGGGAACAGGACTTTATTGGGGACCAGTGTGCACTTCCAGGACTTTTTTCCCAAGTCAAGTTGTTGTCCTTTCAATCTTAGTTGGGGAGGGTGCCGTTCAGCTTCAAGTTGTTGTCCTTTCAGTCTTAGTTGTGGAGGGTGCAGCTCAGTTCCAGGTCCAGTTGCCGTTGCTAGTTGCAGGGGGCACTGCCCACCATCCCTTGCAGGACTCGAGGAATCGAACTGGCAACCTTGTGGTTGAGAGCCCACTGGCCCATGTGGGAATCGAACCGGCACCCTTCAGAGTTAGGAGCATGGAGCTCTAACTGCCTGAGCCACCGGGCCGGCCCACACACATATTTTTTCTTTCTCAAAACAAAGATTGGATTATACCTCACAAGTTAGTTGGCACCTTGATTGTTGTCAGTTGTCATGGACCTCTCCATATTTAATGACACAGTATTCAATAATAGGGACATACTGTGGAGTACAGTGGAGTGGCCAAGGGTCTGTAATTTAGTGTAAGAGAGCTGGATTAAAGCCTTGGGTCTGCCATGTATTTGTGTGACTTTGGGTGAGGTTGTTCACCTCTATAAACCTTGGTTTTCTCATCTGTTAAATAGGGATAGTAATATGCTTGTTCATTTATTCAACAAATATTTGAGTACCTTTGTCAGATACTGTTGTCGTTGCTAGAGCTACAGCAGTGAACAAAACAGACAAAAAAGGGAATGACAGACAATTAAAAAGATAAACAAGTAAAATGTATGTTAAATGGTGATAGAAAAATAGAGCAGGGCAAGGGGATAGAGAGGTTTCTTGGGGGAAAGGGGAGGTCATGGCGTTTTTAGATAGGGTGGCCAGGGACAGCATCATTTGAAAGCAGGACGTTCCAGTAGGGACCTAAACGATAGAAGAGGTGAAGGAGTACATTGTGTAGATATCTGGGAGAAGAGCATTTTGGCAGAGGGTAAAGCAAGTATAACGTCCTGAGGTAGGAGCGGGACGGTGTCTTTGCAGAACAGTAAGAAACCCATTGTGGCTAGTGAGGTGAATGAGGGAGAGTGGATGGGGAAATGAAATAAAACCCGAGTGGTAAAAGGTGGCCAGACTGACATACAGCTTTTATTCTGGATGAGAAGGGAAGCCATTGAAGTTTTTGGTTTTTTTTAAACATAACTACTGTTATTACACCTAACCAAGATGCAGTAATTCCTTAATAACACCTAATTTCCGGTCTATAGTCAGATTTCCCCAATTATCTCAAAGGTGTCATTTTATAGCTGGTTTATGCTAATCAGGATCAACACATTAAATTTTGTTAAATCTCTTTTGTCTCTTTTATTATATATCAGCTCCCCCTACACCATCTTGACACACTTCTTTTTATTGATTTTTTGGAGAAATAAATCATTTGTTTTATAGAACATCTTACATTCTGGATTTGGCAGATTACTTCCTCCTAGTTTCATTAAACTTATTCCTCTACTATCCATATTTCTTATAAATTGGTAGTTAGATCTGGAGGTTTGATTAAAATCAGGTTCAATTTTTTGGGCAAGAATACTTTCTAGTTGGTGTGGTGTACTAACTATCTTGTTAGATCATGAAGCATGTAATGGCTGGTTGTTTTACTTTGGGTGACACAAAGATGATTCAGTGAGTTCAGGTATTGTCCGCTTGATTTCTGTATTTTAGTTCCCTGTCAACCTTTCACTGGATGATCTTAGCATCTGTAGATCCTGCAATCCATTTCATTTGCAATTGCAAAATGGTGGTTTTAAAATTCCATTGTTCCTTCTGCATACATGACCTGGAATTCTTCTATAAAGAACTTTCCCAGTAAATTTTAGGTTCAATTTGTAAAGTTCCAGGGGGCAAAAAAAATCCCTTTGGGATTGCCTTACATGTGTAGATTAACTTGGGGAGTACTGACGTCCTCAGAATATTTAGTCTTTCCTTCTAGGAGCCTTGTATGCTTTCTTCATTGTATTCAAATCTTTTATGTCCTTCAGTAAAGTCCTGTGTTTTTTTTCTTCGTTTTGTACATTCCTGGGAATTTTTATGTTCTTTATTGTTACTATGTTGAGATTTTAAAAAACACTTTTCTAGTTGGGTATTGCTGATATTTGTCAGAAAGCGATTGATTCTTGCATATACTCGTATCTAGTCATCTTATGTAACTGTTACTAGTTCTAATAGTTTTTCAGTTGATTCTCTTTGATTTTCTTGGAAAATAATCATAGTACTCTAAAAAGTAGCCATTTTCTCTCTTTTAAATATTCAAGTTTTATTTCTCTTTCTTCACTTATTACATTGGTCAGGAACTTCAGAAAGAACAGTGCTGAATAATGGAGGAACTAGCAGGCATCCTTGTTTTATTGCTGATTTTAATGGAGCTTTATTTAGTGTTTTGTCATTAAGCATGCATCTTGTTTTTATCAAGAATGTTCATTGAGTTGAATTATTTTGGAGCACCTATTGAAATGATCATACAGTGGTTCTCCTGTCTCCTATTCATGTAACGAATATTGTAATAGATTTCCCTGTGGGAGAGTCCTTCAGGTTGAAGGTAGTGTGTACACAGGCCGAGGCAAGAGCTGGGCAGGTAGAAGACGTGGAGTGTTGTGTGTGTGATGTCATCCATGTAGCTATCATTAGAATTGGCTGTAGCTTCATGGTCTTTCTCTGCAAACAATCATCTTGCTATCCTCTGACACTGGATGGAGTTAGGGCTAGGAAGGTGGGCAGAGATCTGACACTTACTCTTCCCATCATGCTTTTTTTCTTCTCAGACAAAATGAAAATCAAATGCCGATTCCAGAAAGCCTATAGAAGGGCTTTAGACCATGAAGAGGAGGCTCTGTCCTTGGGCAGTGTGCAAGGTACTGGAAGGGTGATCATACCATTTCACATGAAGCCCTGTTTTCTCTTCTGATCCCTAAATGCATAGTTTCCATACCTTGTCTTAACTCCAAATGGGAAAGCTGTGATTGAGATAGATAACTCATGTTTCAACCTGGGCCACTGAAGGCCAAGCCTGTCCACAGGATCAGCTGGGTGTCAGTGGGAGGTGGAGGGGTGGGTTAGGCGCTCTGTGGGGGCCAGAGGGAGAGGGAATGGTGTTTTTGCTCCTGGTGCACCACCTGCTCTTGTCCCCAGAGGCAGAAACCACGTTAGCCGAGCCACAGGAGCAAGCAGAGGGCTCTCTGACTGTGTACGTGATCTCTGAACACTCCTCACTTCTCCCCCAGGTAGGGTGAGTGGAGAGGCTGTGGCCTTGCCTTATCCCTTCCTCTTTTCCTCTCACCGGTCCTCTCCTTCCTGTGGTATGGCTGCCCAGTTCTTCCATTTGCTACGGAAAGCTCTCCAAATATTTTTTTTTAAAGGATGTAGATAGGAATTTTTTTCATTGACTCTGGGTCTTTCTAAAGCCGAGACTTGTGTATGGTTAAAGCTCCAATGACCATTTAAAGTAGAAAGGAAATCAGTAGGATTAAAAGAAGCTGGTTTGAATGGGCTGTGATGGTAATATGGGCGATACATTGACCTTTCCACTTTATGAGCACAAGGCTTGGTGGGAGTTATACCATGTACCATTTTCTTTACGAATTTATAATGAAAGATTTAATTCTTATAAAAAGAGGAAAGAACAGTTTAATGAACCTTTATGTACACAGCTCCAGCTTATAACAATATAGCAATATAGTTGCAGCCCTGCTTGTCTCCATGGTTATATCCCACTCCCTTTCTGCCCAGGGTGACCACATTTTATTACTTTTCTTTCAAGTTTTATCGTATATGTTGTATCTCTATAAATAATACATATTTTTGAACTGTGTGTAAACAGTACGGTACAGCACATGTTCTGCAGCTTTCATTTTGCTTGACATTTATGTTTGAGAGAACCGTCCATGATAATCTGAGTAGTTGAATCTAGTGCATTCATTTTTAATTCTGTCTAATGTTTCATTGTATAAACACCACAGTTTATCCGTCCTGTTGCTGATAGGCATTTGTAGCATCTCCAGTTTCTTATCACAAATAGCGCTGCTGTGAAAATTCTTGTACTTGTCTCTTTGTCCTGTGCCATATACTTAGAGCAAATTGTCCAGTTGTTTGTTTATTCTGCTTTTCTTGCTCAGCATGCCATCTCTTAGTTTCCAGCCTGCAAAGATTTTGATATTGCTTGGACCCATGTCTGCTGGGAAGGAGAAGGGAACTGAAATGAATGAACACACTCATCTCTACCCATAGCTCAGAAATGCTGAGACAATAGTTCACTATGAACCTCCAGAGAGGCGCAGACCTGTTGGTCGGTGGCAAAAGGCCAGGTTCTCCAAAACCGGAGCCAGGCTGCCCTTCTGCTTTTTCCCCTGAGCCATGGACATTCTGTCTCTTGCTTGCCCCTCACAGGACAGGATGAGCTACATTGGGCCCAAGAGGACAGCCGTCGTGAGGGGAATAATGCACCGGGAGGCCTTTAACATCATCGGCCGCCGCATAATCCAGGTCGCCCAGGCCATGTCTTTGACTGAGGATGTGCTTGCTGCGGCCCTGGCTGACCACCTTCCAGAGGACAAGTGGAGCTCTGATAAGAGGCGGCCTCTCAAGTCCAGCTTGGGTGAGGTGACGGCTTGGCTGCAGGAAGGGAGAGGGAGGCAGGAGGGGAGTCTGCGTGCAAACGCTTCACTCCTTTCTTCTGTCGTTTCAACTTTTTCTTAAAGCACAGTGTTCCTCGTCCCAGTTTTATCCTCCCATTGGTTCCATGATGGCAACCAGCCCCATTCCAGAGGAGAAACAAGTTCAGCTCAGCCAAGGGTCCAGGCTGCTGTGATCCACAGAAGCCTCTGGCTTCCCTGACCTCTGTTTCCATAGGCTATGAGATCACCTTCAGTTTACTCAACCCAGACCCCAAGTCCCATGACGTCCACTGGGACATCGAGGGGGCTGTCCGGCGCTACGTGCGGCCCTTCCTGAATGCGCTCAGTGCTGTGGGCAACTTCTCTGTGGACTCTCAGGTGAGACGGGGCAAGTCTAAGAGTCCTTTTTCTGGCTGCACCATCCTTTGCAGAGTCCATCCATACTTAGTGTTTACAGGCATAGTCAGTTCTTCCAGCCCTCTGAGCTGGCTGATTTGCTGGGAATTTCCTCTGTGTGTTTATGGTTCTGTGTCTCCTTTCCCTCCTTGGTGTCCAGCTTGGGGAGTTTCATCTATGCTTGTTAAAAACTAACTTCCTTATAGCTCCCTCTAGAACTGTATTCACCAGTTGTGCCATCCTTAAGGAATTTATTTAAAAAACAACAAACAACTTCCTGAAATGCGTTATGTAGTAACAATAAAGCTGTGACAAATGTAGCTTTCTGTATCAGACAATGTCCTTTGTGGGAAAACGGGGGAGAAATTTTTATCAGGTCTTGGTAGTGGGAGTCATTATGAATACTTGTGAATAACTGACTTGATTTGATCTTGTGGACACTGAATTATGCTGTTCTTTGTTTCCCTCTTGTTTAAGCTGTTAGAAAGCCTGGCAAATGATGTGGTTTTCAAAGAACATATTAGTGTTTTAACTTTAGCCTTGGCTTGGTTATTTTTTTCTACACTTATTTTCTCTCAGCCTTGATTTTGTCTCTTATATTTTGCCCTGTTGTAATTGTATCTTTTTAAGGCACCTCAAATCTTTTTGGGCGCAAAGTGGAATATAAATCAGTAAACAAAGTAACATCCTCTCTCTTGGCTCTCTAGATCCTTTACTACGCAGTGTTGGGGGTAAACCCCCGCTTTGACCCAGCCTCCTCCAGCTACTACTTGGCCGCACACAGCCTCCCCCATGTCATCAACCCCGTGGAGTCACGGCTGGGTGAGCTCTGAGGAGGAGGGTCTTTTTTGCCATTCTGGGGACGGACCCTGAAGGCTCCGCGTGGTGTTGGAGGCGGGTTGCATATAGCGATGGTTTCCAGGTTGCGTTGGTCTGAGGCTGTCAAGGAAGTGCTAGGCATTTGGGCTCCTTTTCATGACACTCTGTTGACATCTCCATCGCCACACCGTCATATCCAAAAGCATTGATTAAACATGTTTCCCAGCACTTTTTATAAATGAATGGATAGGCTGTGTCTCCCTCCCTGCGAACCATCCAGGAAAGATACGGTCAGACCCGTAGGAAAGATAACAGCAAAGGTACACGAAGGCAGAATTTGAGTTGACAATTCTGCTGATTGACGTTAAGGAACTTTGAAGCTAGGATTCCAGTTTTTCATTTTTGAGTTGGTACCTAGGAAGAGTGGGTGTGACCAAGAACTGCCATACAGGCAAACCAAAATGAGTATATCACTAGCTGTGGAATTTAATACATCAGGGCTAGGCCAGGGTGGACCAAGGAGTATGGGAGGGGCGGCACGTGAGGCCTTAGCAAATTCCTTCCTTCTTTCCTTCCCCCCTCCTTCTCTCCCTCATTCATTCAGCAAAGTCTAAGGGACTGCTTTGTGGCAGTGCTGAGGACAGAGGTAGAAGGGCATTTCAGACAAGGGAACTATGGGCCCAGACGTAGAAGAGTAAGAGTACACCCACCTTCAGGAAGCTCAGAAGTACAGTGTGATTGAACTGTGACAGTGACCGAGATGCTGCTGGCCTGGCAGGTGGGCGCCAGATCAGAAAGGCCCACGTTAAGGAGCTGGAACTTGAACCTGGTATAAATGGCTAGCCATTGGAGGATATTAAGCAGGGAACTGACATGAGGTCACATTTATACTTGTGCATAAAAAGAGTTATAGTAACATGGGTGCAATGCGGCAGGGCCAGCAGAGCTGTCTCAGACAGTTAAGGGGGACCTGTTGGAGGAGAGGAGATTCCAGGGGCATTTGGGGGCTAAATTCATGTATGTGGTACATCTTGGGAGAATGTTCAGAGATTCTTTGCCACCGAAACTCAGGAGGGGAGGACATCCTAGTGATTCTCAGCTGGGGAGATTGACGTCCAGCGTGAGTGACCAGCCAGGTAGAAGCTGACCTGAAACGAAGATCTACATCCAACATGTTTTGATGTTCTGAATCCCCTTCTCTTTGTACCGCAGGATCCAGCGCTGCCTCCCTTTACCCTGTGCTCAACTTTCTACTCTATGTACCTGAGCTTGCCCACTCCCCTCTGTACATTCAGGACAAGGACGGGGCTCCAGTGGCCACCAATGCTTTTCACAGCCCCCGCTGGGGTGGCATTATGGTAAGTCACACTGTGCAGACCCAGAGCCCAAGCTTCAGGGACAGACAGATATTCCCTGCGATTATTCTCCTGTTGTTCCTGCGGTGTCCTCGTGGCCTAGCCTGGGGAGGGGCAGGGTACCTAGGAGGTGAGGGTGCTGTGAGCTGTGCCCCTCCTCGGCCAGCCCCACTGCTTCTTCTTTCGTCAGTATTTCTATAATGACCCTTAAGCAGTTTGCACTTACGGAGGACCCTTCTGTGTACATCATAGATCTTGGCCCTATTTATGGGAGTCTTGCAAGGCTTGAAACTTCGTCTCCCCTGTTAGACTGGGAGTTTCTCAAGGGTAGGAACTCTAAAATGGAATAAAATGACCTCTTTTACAGGACTTTTGAGGGGGTAATGGAGATCATTTATGGAACGCTCCTAATAGGTATTCAAATAATAGTAGCTATACCATCAGGTTTGTCATTTCTAAAGAGCACAGACTATATTTTCCTTATCTCTCGTGGCCTCCAGAGCGTTTTGGGCAGAACTGTACATGGTGTGACGCTGAGGCCACCTCACTTCCTGTTGCAGGTGTACAACGTGGACCCCAAAGCCTACAATGCCTCAGCGCTGCCGGTGAAAGTTGAGGTGGACATAGTGCACGTGATGGAGGTGTTCCTTGCTCAGTTGCGGTGAGGTCCTGGGTGATCCCCTTGGGGGGCCTGGCCCCTGACCCTCCCACAGTCTCCTGGGCTGACTGGAATGACATCTCACCTGGCAGAGATACGTTGGCTCTGCCTAGAGCCCGAGGAAACCAAGAAAGGTTTTCCAGAATCACTTCATCCTTCTCCTAAGAACTCGTTGCTGACAAAAACTGTTTGAAGAAAAATAGACTCATGAATGTCAGGGAGTGTGATTAGGGGTGCTTACGAAAAGAGCTGTTAATTCTGGTGTCAGCTGCCTGATCCGCTATGTTGAGGATTGTATGGCTGTGTCTGAGCTCATCAGGAAAGAGGTTTCTGATTGATTAGCAATGTCTGCTCTGGGTGCAGGATGGGACAGACACAGCACACATGTCTTGTCAGAGGTGGTCCTGGATCATCGCTTAACTCAGGCTCTGTTGGCCCTAGTTGTCCGAAGAGAGGGTAGACAGGGTGAGGGGATTAAACCACGTTGGTGTTATCAAAAATGTTTTAGCCATGGAATCTTTTGTCAAACAAGATCTTGGAAATCCAATATAGAAACAGGTAACAGCTGAAATACTGGTTAAAGCAGGGCTTGGGCACTGGATTGCTTAGTGTTGCCACTTACCCCCCAAGACCCTGAAGTACTTCCCTAAACCCCTATGGGTCTGGATAAGATTGGAAATAGTTTTTGTAGGAGTCTTAGTCATCTTCTCCCACCTTCTAGTCTCAGCACCTTTGACTTGACTTCGCTGTTCCTACAGGCTGCTCTTTGGGATTGCTCAGCCCCAGGTGCCTCCAAAATGCCTGTTTTCCGGGCCTCAGAGTGAAGGGCTCATGGCCTGGGAGCTAGACCGGCTGCTCTGGGCTCGGTCAGTGGAGAACCTGGCCACGGCCACTACCACTCTTACTTCCCTGGCCCAGCTTCTGGGCAAGATCAGCAACATTGTCATCAAAGACGATGTGGCATCTGAGGTAAGCGGGCCGGGGATGGAGTCTGTGGCTCAGGATTGGAGTGGCCAGGGTGTGGTGAAACAGGCCCGTTCAAGTCCAGGGTATGTGTGGGTATGCCAGCCTTGAATGTCCCAGGCTTCCTCTAGAGGGCAGTGCCAGCCCCTCCGTAGGAGTCCAGAGGGAGTGGTGGGGTGAGGTTTTAAGCAGGTACTCAGAAAATACACCATAACCCTGTTATACTGGCCTCCATATATCCTGGGCGAGTTCCAGGCAACCTGTCTGGTAGATGGAAGACACGGAAAAGCCCATCACCCCGCACTCCCCTTCACCAATGCCTTGGACTAATTGGTAATCCCCTGCCCCCTCCTAGGTGTACAAGGCTGTAGCTGCAGTCCAGAAGGCAGCGGAGGAGTTGGCCTCTGGGCATCTGGCCTCTGCCTTCGTTGCCAGCCAGGAAGCTGTGACGTCCTCAGAGCGTGCCTTTTTTGATCCATCACTTCTTCACCTCCTCTATTTCCCTGATGACCAGAAGTTTGCCATCTACATCCCGCTCTTCCTGCCTATGGCTGTGCCCATCCTCCTGTCTCTGGTCAAGATCTTCCTGGAGACCCGCAAGTCCTGGAAAAAGCCCCAGAAGATAGACTGAGCAGGGCAGCATCTCAGGAGGAAGGCTTTCCTTTTGGCCAGGGCGGGAGCTGTTAGACAGGGGCTTGCCATGAATGACTCTTCCCCAGCCTCCTCTGTTGCCTCTCCAGCAACCAAAATATAACACTCCAAGATGGGTTCATCTTCCATTCCCTTTCCATTCCTCTGGCTCATGTGTCCCCATCCCCACCCTCATAAGAAGTATCATCTGGGTCTCCTCACCTGGCTTGAACCTGAAGGCCCTTTCCTATCTCCCTCTGGGGCAGCAGCAGCTTGTGCTCTGCCCTGGTCCTGAGTCCTCTTGCACTGAGAAGGAGCATTAGGGGAAAGCCTAGGTTGGTCTCTAGCCCCTCCCCGCCACACTTCTCTGTGACCCCTCAGGGAGAGCCCTAGCTCTGCTCTCATGGAAGGAGCCAGGTACAGGTCACCTCCGGCCGCTTCTCCCTTACTCCCCTCCCTCCTGGCTAGCTACTCCTGTTGGGTACAGCCTGGTGCTGTGTGTGTGGTAGAGGTTCCCGTCCCCCTTTCATAGAGGCAGTGTGATGCAGTGGAGAAAGTTCTAGACTTTGGATCAAATATGCCTGAATTCAAATCCTTGCTTCTGCACTTGTCATATGGGGAGCTTTGAATAAGCTACTTAATCTCTCTGAGCCTCAGTTTTTCATTTGTTAAAACAGCACTAATGATACCTCTCTTACAAGGTGGTTGTGAGGATTAAATGTGATAAGCATTTGAAAATGTCTGGCACATTCCAGGCTCTCAATAAACACTGAATGTGAATTGGTATGCTACACAGTGTGAGCTTACTTTTTATTCTGTATTCATGTGTAAGCAGTGGTTTCCTAGCATCTGTCCTCCTGGGCTCACAGGTCCACCCTGCTTCCACCTGGCGTGTGCCCTTCCTGCCTCCCTGTCCTGGGGACCCAGTGGTGGCTGAGACACCAAGGCTGTTGTCCCTCAGCATGTCCTGGTTAGCCCAACGAGGCTGCTAACATCCAGTTCTGCTTTTTAGCGGGGAGTCTGGGAGAGAATAGCTTGTGCCAGTGGAAGCCCTCAGATACTAACTCATTCATAAATGGGAAAAAAAGAATATATTGAGCTAGGGCTGCAACAGGCACTGTGCGGGGTGCTGGGATATTATAGAGAACACAGATAGGACCCCTGCTTTCCCAGAACTGATCTTTTAGGGGGCAGAGTCGTAAACAAGTAAAACTAACTTCAGATAATGCATTAGAAAGGAAAAACAGGCTGATCAGATAGTGACTGGGGTTAGTCCTTTAGATTGGGTGTGAGGCGGAGCCTTGGAACAAGTGACATTTGAGCTGAGACTAGGACAGGTTGGGGGGAAGAGCATCCCAGGAAAAGACCCTGAGATGGGAACTCGCTTGAGGGGCAGAGTGGCCAGAGCACAGAAGAGATAGCCAGGACCCCTTGAAAAAAATGAATGAAGCCCAGACCGAGCCCCCACCCTACCCGATGTGAGTACCCCAGGTCAGTGCGCCCGCAGCTTTTCAGCTGGGTGGGCCGGCGGTGGGCGGGGCCAGGGGCGGGGCGGGGCGGTACCTGGGGCTCCGGCCGGGGGTGGGGCTGCGGACGCTCCCCCTTCGCTCCAGCCGGCGCAGGCAGCGGCGGCGGCAGCAGGCGAGCCGCGGCCTCGCGAGGCCATGAAGGTGAAGAAGGGCGGCGGCGGGTCCGGGTCGGGGGCGGAGCCCACTCCGGGGGCCTCGGGCCTGAGCGTGGAGCCCAAGCCCGACCCGCGGCCGCAGGCGGAATCCGAATCCGGGTCCGAGTCAGAACCGGAGGCAGGCCCGGGGCCCAGGTTGGGGCCGCTGCAGAGGAAGCAGACGATCGGGCCGGAGGACGTGCTAGGGCTGCAGCGGATCACCGGCGGTGAGCACCGGCGAGGGAGCGCCGCCCGCGGGAAGGAGGGGGCTGGCGCGGCGCGCAAAGCCCCGGCCCCCGCCCCCCTTCCCGCCCTCCCCCTGCCTCCCCTCCCCCACCCGGTACCCTCGTCTGTGTCCCCTACCCTCTTGCCTCCAAGCCTGAGATCTCCATGTCCCTTCTTCCCCTGATCTCCTGTGCCCCTCCTTTCCCTTTAGTGATTTATTTCCACCCCGCTCATTTTTGAGGAGTCCATCCCTCTTTCTCGTGGTGGAGGTGGGGCAGCAGCTGCAACTGTGACCCTTTCCCCACGGAGTTTTCAGAGCCCTTTGAGGCCTTTCTCTGCAGTAATGAGGAGGGGCGCTGAGTGCAGTCTGTCCCCAGTCCCCACCCTGGAGGCTAGGGGGAGGCTGAGTTACATTAAAACCCTTAGGTCTCTCTGACCGTTAATGCCCTCACCCTGGATCCCCCAGGAAGTTTGGGGACATCCCCCTCCCCAAGAAAGGACCTGAGCAGGAATCTTCATTGAGTTGGCTCTGGGCCCTCTCAAGGGAGTGGGTTAATGCCCGCCTTAGCCTGGACTAAGGCCTGTCCCCTTCCTGGAGGCCTAGAGGGTCTCCACTGTGATTGAGTTTCTGAGCTGGACTGCCTGGGTTGAAGTCCCAGCTTTGCCATGTAATTGGCTGTGTGACCTTGGGCAAGTGACTTCACCTCTCTGAACATGTTCATCTGTAAAATGGGGATAATGACACCTACCTTATAGGGATACTGTAAAAATAAATTCTGATATTGCACAGTGCCTGGCATGCTGTGCCTGCTCTGTAAATAGGGCTCTTTTATGAGTAATACTGAAGGCCCCACAGGACTGTTCATGGCTGCTGCCTGGAAGCAGACAACTGGGCATTCAGGGCAGGAGAGGCGGTCAGCATAGTCAGGGAACAAGGACTGGGAAGCCTCATGGCAGAGGTGGTGGCTGAGCCTCAAAGAACAGAAAGCATTTGGAGAGGCAGTGGCTCTCTACCTTGGCCTCATTCATCAGTGACCCTGTCCTGGCTCCCTCTGTGAGAGCAACTCTTGGGGCCTCTCTGTGGGGGTGGGGGTGCTAGAGTAGACTTGAGCTCTGGAGCTGCAAGAGCAGCAGAGCCCAGGGCTGCCAGACAGAGCCATGGAAGGGACCATGATGGCAGGTCTAGGCCTGTACATCTGGGTCTCTGGGGGACCAACTTCTCCCTCCTCTCTGAGCCAGGCAGCCGCCGTTCTTGGCTGGGCCCCCAGAGTGTTGAGCTGCCTTGCCCAAGCAGACACGGGTAGGGGGAGGGGGCCTGGACCAGTCTAACGTTGGTGCCAGTTAGGCTGTAATTGTCAACAGCAGCATTTAGGATTCAGGTTAGCTCTGGGGCAGAACTTCCTTATAGGATATCTGGGGGTTAGGACAACCTATCCAGGTCCTAGGTAACTTTAGAGGTTATTTTGCAAATATGGGGGGTTCTAGCCGACATAGCACCATATAGTTCCTAATTTGGAGGAAATTCATAACCCTTAGAGATGGGTATCTGTGGGGTGTGAATAGGGGAAGAGGCTTCATGGGAGCCCTTTCCTCTGTAGAAATTGAGAACAGGGTACCAGAACTTTCCACCCTGGCACCTCTTGGTCTCTTCTGACCCTAATCACATAGGTCTGAGGTTTGCTTCTCCTGGATTACTGTACCCTGAATCCAGCTTAGGAAGCTATTTGTGGCTGAGGGGAAGGGAGCAGTTGTATTCTGAGCCCTTGGCTACTGCCCCTGGGTTCCAGGCCTTGTCCTTCCCTGGCAGGAGGGAGGGAGTGGCTGTGGTGTCCTGAGCCATTGGCATCCCCCTTTCCTTTCTCCCTCTAAGGACAGAGGGATTGATAGGTTGAGTTTGCAGCAGAAGAGACTGAGGTCAGGCTGCAAGAAGTTGTTTCCAAAAGAGAGAAGCTCCAAAAGTTGGAGACTGGAGGGATGGGGGCTTTACAGGGAGCTGGGATCCTGCCCCCGGTTCTGCCACCTCCTTTCCCTGTGCCCTGCACCTTCTTTCTACATCTTTGGACTGGTGTTTACTTTCTGTGAAAATAAGGTATGCACAGGGTGAGGTAGGGGCTGTCCGTTTCTGTTCCTACTGCCCTCTCCCCACCATGGGCTGTGGTGGACCGTCCAGGGCTCAGGCCCCTCCCCAAGCGCTATGTCATCCCTGCTGGACCCCAGGATGCTAGGTGGCTATCCGGAGGCCTTCCTGGAGGGGGTTGCCCCAGGCTTGGGGAAGAGAGAATGATTTTACATTTACTTCCTCTTCCTGCCCCAGAGGAATAGGAGGTGGCCTAGGGGCCTGGAGGGTGATTTCCGGGCCTCTATGGGGAGGATGTGAAGCTGTGCAGGCTGACAGCACCAGAGCCCCTCACTGCCTCTCTCTGCTCCTTCCTATTTGTTTCCAGCGCCTCCCTGACCACTTGCAGTTGCTGCTACAAAAGCAGTGAGGGTTGGCTCAGGTCCTCATATTCCTGGGCTTCCTCAGGTGGGGTCCACCACTGTTCCTGGTTCCCCTTCTGGGCACTGAGGACTCCCAGATACCCCTATGCACACCCCCTGTTGCACCTGCCACACCCTCTTCCTGTCCTCCCTGTATATTCTTCTCTCTGGGAGTGGCTCAGAGCCAAGGCTGGGTAAATGACCTTTCAAGGGGTTCCCTCTATTTGCTAAGACTTCCTCCTATTTGGAGATCAACAGGATGGGAACAAAGGTGGCCCCCTTCCCCCAATATTCCAGGCTCTGGGCTTGAGTCAGCAGAGCTTTGGCTAAGCTGCTTAAGGGAGCTGAGCTTGTATAAGCTGCTTATGGGGAGAGGAGGCGACTGGTGGGGAAGGGGGAACAGGGTTGAGAAAGACCAGGGAAGGTGGAGTTCATCTGCTCCAGCACTACCCAGGTCAGGGAACATCCTTGCTTGACGTACCTAGAGGTAGCAGCAGGGGCTGCTATGTGGTAGGGTGGGGGTATCCTTCAGATAAGGACTGTCTCTCCTTAGGCTGAACTGTGTCACTCACCCCTTTTAGAGTGAGGGTCCCAAAGGCAGGGCTGTATCTTCCCTCTCATGCTGGGGGCTCCCTATTATATTGAGACCTATTTGGCTCGAAGTCACCAAGCCAGCACTGGCGAAGCAGAGGCTGAAATAACGGCATCAACTCCAGGGTAGGAGGAAGATGTGGGGAAGTGGCCCGTCCTTCACCCTTCTCCATCCTGCCCCGCCCTGACCCCAGAAGCCACTAGGTGGAGCTGTTTCCTCCCCATTAGATCCCAGTGACAGAGCTGTCTCCCCCACACTGTGGGGGGTTCCCCCAGGGCAGGAGCTCAATTCTTTCTGGAAGGCAGTGACCTTAGGGATCAGAGAAAGTAGTAGCTAGTCCAGAGTCCCACAAAAGCTGAGCTGGCAGCAGCCCCCTGTCTCCCCTAGACTACCTGTGCTCCCCCGAGGAGAATATCTACAAGATTGACTTCGTCAGGTTCAAGATTCGGGACATGGATTCAGGCACTGTCCTCTTTGAAATAAAAAAGCCCCCAGCCTCAGGTGAGTGGCCAGGTGGGCCATTGACAGGGAGGTGGGTGAGAGCTGTGAAGTTGGCTGCCCAGGGACTCCTGAGGCTGCAGAGGAGTCAGCAGACCTGTGGTTTGGACCCCAGCATTCCCAGGAGTTGCCAGGCATGGGGAAGCCTCTGCCTGGGGCTCAACCACCTTTTCCTTCCCATCTGTTTCTGGAATTGGACATTTTAGACTAGTCCCGTCTCTTCAGTCTCTAGTTTGCCCTCTGCAGGCCCCACTGGGAACTGCAGTCCTGGAGGCCCCAGGCCTCTGTTTCTCCCGTGGCCCTGGGAATCTCAGTTGAAATTTTTGACCGGCTGACCGAGAACCCCCCAGGTGGAACCATTCAGCCAAAAGTCTGAACCCTCAATGTGCATCAGAATCTCCTGGGAGTTTTTAAAAAAATCTGCGAGATGGGGTCCTTGGGGTGAAACGCTGGGTGGGCATGGGCCCCCATCTGAAGCCCACTGAGCCCCAGCTGGGGTACATTACAGAGCGGTTGCCCATCAACCGGCGGGACCTGGACCCCAATGCTGGGCGCTTTGTCCGCTACCAGTTCACGCCTGCCTTCCTCCGCCTGAGGCAGGTGGGAGCCACGTGAGTCACTGGGCCAGGGGGGCGAGGGCTGGGGGTGAGGGTGAAGGTGGGAGTGACCCCTTCCTGAGTTTGTACTGAGCCTCTCAGAGCCTCAGCCTGGCTGTCCTGAGCCTGGCTGCTTGACTTCAAGGCTGAGCTCAGCCCTGCCCCCTTCTCTCACTCAGGGTGGAGTTCACAGTGGGAGACAAGCCTGTCAACAACTTCCGCATGATCGAGAGGCACTACTTCCGCAACCAGCTGCTCAAAAGCTTTGACTTCCACTTTGGCTTCTGCATCCCCAGCAGCAAGAACACCTGCGAGCACATCTACGACTTCCCCCCTCTCTCTGAGGAGCTGAGTGAGTGGGCAGGGCCATGCGCGCAAGGGGACTCTGAGGGTGGGTCTAACCCCCCTCCTTTCTTCCCGCCCTGGGCCCCTGGTGTCTGGCCACCACTCACAGGTCACCTATAGGGAAACTCAGGCTCAAAGAAGATGGGGAAGGTCTGAGGTTGTTCCGCTTGTCCCTGTCCACAGTCCTGAAGGCCCTGCAGGGGCCTCATTCAGGCCCCTGACCTTCGCCCCCACTGGCTGGGCCTCTCTTGCAGTCAACGAGATGATCCGTCACCCATATGAGACCCAGTCTGACAGCTTCTACTTCGTGGATGACCGGCTGGTGATGCACAACAAAGCAGACTATTCCTACAGTGGGACGCCCTGACTCCTCAAACCACCCCCTACCCCAGGAGGATCCTGGGTCCTCAGCTGTGACTTCCCCAACACTCACCTCTCAGCCCCCAGTCTTCTGCCTGGGGAGTGTTTCAGGAGCCCTGAACCCTGAGTCAGTGTTTGGAGGGAGGGCGCCTGATGTCCCCAGTCCAAGTCCATGAAGCTCATGGAGCCTGGCACATAGGGTGGGGTGGGCTGATGGGGGGCTGTTTGCCTCCACGTCCAGGAAGGCCTCCTGTGAGAGGAGTAGCCAGGACTTCCGGACAGCCTAGCTGGGCCTCTTAGGCCCAAGTTTCCGAATAGTGTTCTCCTATCTGGGCGTTGACTAGGTTGGGGCAGGGACCCATTCCTTGTCCCCTGCCCACCACCGATAGGCCATTTAGCTTTGTTAATTCACAGACGAAGATCTGTGGTGGGGTCTGGCTGCCAAGTTTCCCAAGGGAGTTTGGGCCTTGGCCTCAGCCCAAGCCTCCACCATCAGTGGCCAAGATACTGCCTGGGGTGTGGGAGGGACCAGCCCAGATTGCCACCTGTGGTAGGGGCTGGGCCAGCTGTATATAATTTTCAATAAACTCTTTCTCCTTTTCTGTTCTCTGGTTGTGGACCAGCGTGTGTGTATGTGTGTTGGGGAGAGTGGATTCAGGCAAGAATATGATTCTTAAGTCCTCTTTTGCCCTAATTCTCTTGACACCTAGAGTCACCATTTAGTACATGATGTAGCTGGAAAGGGTTTTTCCTTTGATAAAGAAGAGCCAGGCCCTGAGAGGGGAAGCTTTGGCCCAAAGTCATAACCCACCCTGACAGGACAGAGGCTGGGACAAGGGCCCCAACTCGAGTGTGAGGGCAAGTGTGGGAGATGGTCTTATTCTTTACCCTACCTTCTCTGACCCCCTGAGGGTACTAGGACCACTAGGTTATGCTTTTAGTCCTTCTCAGAGAGAGAAAGTGGACAGGGCTATGGCTAAGGCCTAGAGCCCTCTGCTCCCAGCTGCCTTGGGGAACCCGCTGGCCTGGCCACCCTGCATATAACACTGCCCCAGCCCTACCCCAGGCCCAGCGGAGGTCTTCATTTCCTTCAGGAGGAAATTCAGGCAGAGGCAGGTGGTGCATTTACCTCAGGGTTCACACCCTACGGGCACTAAGTTGGACATACCTGGTGCCAGTCCTCCCTGGACTGATGAGTTACATTGAACCCCGAAGAGCCTAGAAACACTGGAATTCAGCTGGGCTCTAGGGAGCCCTTGCTGGGGGCCAACACCTGAGCTGAACGCTGGGAATTTTAAAATGAGCGGGACACGGAACAAATACCTTCTCCTAGGATAAGATGGACTGGGCATACAGGGGAGCAAGAGTCACCTACTTGGAGGGTTCTGGGGAGGATTCTTGGAGGAGGCAGCGTTGGAACAGGTACTTGAGAACTTGGGCCAACTGACAGGAAGAGATGGGGAGAGAGCATTTCAGCACAGGATACAGCGTAAAGCAAAGGAGGCAGGATTTCAGGTGTATTCAAGAGTGAATATTTACAGTGTGAAAGGAAGACATCTGTGAAGCCTTGTTCAGGTGTTGGGGCTTCTGAGGAAGATGGGGGCCCACTGAGGAGGATGACCTAGTCAGATTATCTCTGGCTGCTGAGTGAAGGGTAGTTTGGAAAGAGTGAGACGTTAGTAATAAGAGCCAATATATATCAAGTGCCAGGCCCACGGGAGGGGGCTTTATATGTGTTAACAGAATGCTCACAATCGTTTCTGAGGAAGGCACTGTTATGCTCATTTTGTCGAAAATGCAGGCGTGGAGAGGTTAATTTGCCTCACCGGTATTGCAGTTATTAAGTGGCAGTGGCAGGATTTGAATCCAGGCAGTCTGACTCCACAGTCCATGCTCCATCATACCAGAGGCAGAGGGGGTGCCGAAGAGGGTGCTACAGGAATACTGGTGAGAGATGAAAGCAACCTGAATTAGGTCAATAGCCGTGGAGATGGGGAGAAATAGATGAAGTTGAGTTTTTTAAAAAAAGATTTTATTGGGGAAGGGAAACAGGACTTTATTGGGGAACAGTGTGTACTTCCAGGACTTTTTTCGAAGTCAAGTTGTTGTCCTTTCAGTCTTAGTTGTGGAGGGCACAGCTCAGCTCCAGGTCCAGTTGCCGTTGCTAGTTGCAGGGGGCACAGCCCACCATCCCTTGCGGGAGTCGAACTGGCAACCTGGTTGAGAGGATGCGTTCCAACCAACTGAGCCATCCGGGAGCTCAGCGGCAGCTCAGCTCAAGGTGCCGTGTTCAATCTTAGTTGCGGGGGGCGCTGCCCACCATCCTTTGTGGGAGTCGAGGAATCGAACTGGCAACCTTGTGGTTGAGAGCCCACTGGCCCATGTGGGAATCGAACCGTCAGCCTTCAAGGTCAGGAGCATGGAGCTCTAACCGCCTGAGCCACTGGGCGGGCCCTGAAGTTGAGATTTTTAAGAGGCAAATCTCCAGGACCGGAGGCTGATTGGACAAGGGGCTTGGAGACAGGAGGAGTTGAGGCTGAATCCCCGGTGACCTGAGGGTTGGGGTGGATAAGAGTGTTGTCACTGGGCTTGGGAAGCCAGGTTGGATTCGCGTGGGGGTGAGTAGGTGATGAGTTCAAGCGGGGACCTGCTGTGGTGTGATACAGACGTCCTAGAGGAGGTGATCAGAAAGAGATGGGAAATTGGGGCACTGACTTGGAAGGCGAGGTGATGCCTGCAGGTCATCGTCACAAGGTGATAGCTGAAGCTGGGATTGTAGCTGAGATCATGGGATCCCCAGCTGGCACTACTGATGTTTAGTGAGCAGGGCACAGAAATGCCAGACGTCCTCCAATTAATGGGGCACTCATTGCTAATAGTCTACACCCCCAATTGAGGGTCACTGAAAGAGAGCGTATAACCCTAGGGAAGGCCAGGGAGCTTTTGAGAGTAGGGCAGAGGGACAGGAACCAGTCATGGAGACAGGAGGAGCAGCCAGAGAGAGAGGTGGGCACCGGAGTCTGTTTTAGAGCAGGCTCTGTTCAAGCTAAATCAGGGAGGAAAGAGTTTCACCGGGAAGCATGTGGTCAGGAATGGCCACAAAGATGAGGAAGGGGCACGGAGTGTTGTTTTGCAGGTGACGCTGTTTAAGTGTAGAAGTATTTGGAGTTGGAGGTGCTGTTTATAGGGTTAGAAGGGAAGCTGTAGGGAACAAGAGGGCCTTTTAGGCCTACACAGGTGTCAGGAAGAGGACCCTCCCCTACTACCTGATAACAGTCCTCACTGCGCCTGCTCAGTCAAACGGGGTTGAGGTTCTGCATTGGGCCTGTTGCACTTCCACCTCCAGGCAGGGAGGGAGGTCTCTGTGCTGAGGTCCTTGTCCCTGGAGCAAGTACCAGGTTGGCACTCACACAGAGACGCCTGTGTTCCTTGGCTCCCTGCTTTCTTTGAAGTCTTCCTGTCTCCGGCACTGGTCCTGTTGCTATTGGTGCAACTGGATGCATTTGGTCCCTGGCACTTTCTCTAGGAATCTAGGGAATCCCTGGGCAGTAGAAAGAGGAAGAAGACAGCGTGGGGTGAGGCTAGTCCTGGCTCTGATCATGATGAACTGTTGACCTTGAAGGTTGAGCTAGACCTTGCTGGATCTGGGCCTCAGAATCTGTCTCTCTCAAGTCAGCCAGATATTTTTGCCTTGACTCCTCGGGGACCCTATATGAGGACCCTACCCCTGGGTTGAGCAGAAAAGCCCAATGCTACAGGGAGACCCACCCACCACTCATGCCTACCTGGGCTGGCCTGCCGGGTGTACTTCGGGACTGCCAAACCCGTTTTAAAATACTGAGATGCTTCCCTTCCAGCTGGTAAAGAGCTGCTGTCTCAAGCCCCCAGTGCCTTCCTCCCTAGCCTGGCCCCTCCCCTACCACTGTCCACTTCCCCACCACCCGCCATCAAAAGCAAGGGTACTTAACTTTCTTGTGTGTCGGGGACCCCTTTGTTATTGTCTGCTGATGCCTACGGACAATAAGGTTTTTATATACATAAAATATATCGTAATCCTACATATTTTATGTATTAAAAATTATATCTAGACAAAAAACGATATCTCTTCTGCAATACCTGTAATGTAATATGAAAATGTGTGATTTCTAATCTGTGATTATCTAATTGCAAAATCCCAGATTCTGTTAAAGCTATTGTGATTTGTAGCTGACGTTCATTATCTAGGGAAATGCTAAGTTTGAAGGAGAGATAAATGAAAATAAAGGTGTGATTTCTTCATCCAAGTTCATGGACCCATGAATTCTAACCAGTTTTAGAACCCTCAGGCGTAGATCCCCTGAACCTGATAATTTCCCCAAAATAGAGGACTTCTACATCTTGCATCCACTCAGACTTGTTCACCCTAAAATGGTGGTTGAACACTTGGCGTGAGGTTGCCAGCAGGGGGCAGCACATGAGCGGAAGTGTAGGGCTCAGTTCAGAGAGCAGCTGTCGCCTAATTTTAAAAGTCTAACTGACTCTGGGTGGTGAACACACAATGGGATTTATAGATGATGTAATACAGAATTGTACACCTGAAATCTATGTAATTTTACTAACAATTGTCACCCCAATAAATTAAAAAAAAAGAAAAGTCTAAGGACCAGCCTGGTTACAAACTAAAATGAGACTTCATGCCCTGTTTGCTACCTGTCTTAGTTGCGTGGGGGCCGGCTCACTCACAGGTATGCTGAGTGGGCCTGTGGGACAGAGGTGTTCTCTGCTCACTGCCTAGGCTGGAGGTATAGAGTAGGTTTGTCTGAGCCATGAGGGTCCAAGTGTCTGAGGCAAGGAAGTGGGTCTCATGAAGTACTTGCCCTATTCATGGGGGGCTTGGGCATCAAGACCCAGGCCCAGAGTTGGTCAGAACTGGGGTGCAAATCACCTGTGGGCTTGACATTGAGCCTTCACTCCTTTCCCTATACAGCCAGAACTGGGCTGGGGCGGGTGGGTCTTCTTCTTAGGTGCACTATCTGGCCGTGCCTTCACCCACTCTCCACCCCACCCCCCCAATCCCGCTAGCCCTGGACCAGTCTTAGAGCCTCTGAGAGGAAGGGTGCTGATGTAGGGTGGGTTTTATTATGAGGTCTTCTGCAGAGTTGTCCTCTGGGGCAGGCAGGTGATGTTGGCCAGCCCCCAGCCCTGGCCCCTGGAAGGACTTTCTGAGCAGAGGCTCCACGGGTGGCTGTTCTGAGACTTGAGGCTCATGGGAGTGCATTTGGCTCCACACCTTCCTCATTCCTGTTCAGGCAGAGTGTGGTGCTGCCCTTCAGTGACAACAGCCTACCTGGAGGTGGTATCTGGGAGGTGAGTCAGAAGTGGGACCAAGTAGTCCCCTGACCCTCCAGAGACCGCTTTCCAGGGCCAGCAGTGCACACAGCACCAGGCTATGTTCCATTCATGTCCCTTGTGGAAACCAGAGCCCCAGCCTGGGGCAGATGAGGGTCAGGAAGGCATGTCTTGGACAGGGAAGTGACCCCATTTTGTGTGAGGAGATGACATGTGTGAAGAGGGAGGGAGTCGACCTCAGTAGGAAGGGGTGTGGGGGAGGCATCCTCTCCCCTCCTCTGGGCAGGGCCGCTACTTCCTGGCATCACTTTGGAAGTTCTCCTGGGAAGAAGGCCCGGGCTGGTCATCCTCCTGGGCTGGTCAGGATGTCCTCCTATAGACCTCACTCTTTGCATTTGGAAGCTTCACAGAACTGGGTGAGGGTGGGTGGGGACACAGAACCAGGGCATCTGCAGTCACCTACTGACCTTTCTGCCCAGGGAGGGAAGATCCAGACAAGAGACTAGGTAGCCCAGACCACAAGACACTTGCTTTATTGTTCCAGGACAGGGCACAATGGCAGGCCATCTTGGGATCTGCTTGTGCCTCATCTGAGCCTGGGGCCAACTTCTGGGGGTTCTTGTCACCCAGGCCCAGGGGAGGCTAAGGCCCCCACTTGGTGGGGGTTGGGCTCTCAGGTAGGGCATGGCAGGCAACTGGGCCACAACCCCCTGCTCCAAGGGCATCCCAGGTCTGCCAAGCAGTCAGAGAGGGGACATGGGTGCTCCCCTGCCAGCCTGTACCAGGCCTCCCTTCCCTCAATGCCCAGGCTGCCTGAGACCGCTGGAAGTAACAAGTAAGCTGAAGCCTAAACTACATGAACTTCTTATAGAGAAAGAGTGAGACTGTTGTGACCTGGAGGGGCCCTTCCTGCACCCAGGGCTGGGAGAAGAGTTCACTTTCAAGTTTCCAAGGGCAGGGGCTTTTCCAAACACTTTGTGCTGGAATTGGGCTCAGTTTGGTCCTGGGGTGGACGTTGCCCCTCCTGTGTGTCACTCTGGGGAAGGCTAGACAGAGCATAGGCTGAGGACGGGTAGAGCCTGGCAGAGTTGGTGCTGCTAAAGCAGCCCGCTGGGGAGTCCCCAGACAACTTGGGGAGAGGCTCCATATCTCCTCCTCCTTGATGGGCTGCTGGGATGAAGATGGGAGAATAAATACAGGGACTTTTGGGGAAGATCATGCCTGGAGGGGGCCAGGCCTACTGAGAACGTGGACGTCAGAATAGCATTCGGGGTATTCTTGGACCTGGC